>NC_037093.1:7614399-8928149 GCF_002994745.2 Rosa chinensis | reverse complement strand
CCGAGATAGGGGTCCCACAGCGCCGCGACCCCAAGCCAATGAGAAACCGACACGTCGCTAACGACATCCCGATAACTCATCAACCCGAAATCACAAGGCCTTTTGAGTTTAGGTTGTTGGTTTACAAAACACTTTCTTGGACAAATGTCTCAAAACATTCTAGCAACCGAACAACAAATTTTCAAAAGCGGAATTTGAAATGGGCTAAGAGTTTTGGGCTTGCAATCGGAGCCCAATTTGGAGAATAAAACAATTCACTAAATAACTACAAGCATGGGAGACGCGCCCCAGGGTTACGGGTCTCCCGGAATTTGTGTAAGCGAGTAGGAAATAAATAAATAAATAAATAAATAAATAAGTGACTTCAAAATCCGATAATAGACCCGAAACCGTACTTTGGTAAAGACAAAGAGGAATGCGCCAAGCCGGACCATGTGCCTCTCCTATACGCTTCCCGACCACATGCTCAAAACCTGCACACTGTTGTAGGGGTGAGCTTTCGTCCTCGCATGCCCAGTAAGGGCCGACCCAACCATGCTAGGTTTGAAAATAATAATATACTTGAAAATATTTACTACATAATATTGTGCACGTTTATCGAAAATACTTTTAAAAATAGGCAACCACAAACATTTATTTCTTTTATAAAGCATATGCAGTATGCTTCACACAATTTGGAGCTCCGAGATACTTACCTGCCGGCCAATATAAATCAAATCGGTGACCGACCTGGTTCGTCATCCTTCGAGAACCGGCCAACTACTCTGTAGTACTTCCGACTACAAGTAGCGAAAGTGTCCATTTCCTGGCCCTGAGTCTCCTATGACTGGTTCACTGTCTGTACTCACTCTTCCTCGACAAACATAGGAGCATGGCCCCCTCCGGAGGTTCACGGTTATCGACACCGTGGGATTCCTAGGAATCTACGCGTCTAGGTCCCATTCACTTTCAGGTCACAAGTATAAACATACAAGGGTACATTATCTCAACATGCAAGTCTAGCCTCGGTTTTCGCAATTAGCAATTATCAGTTCTGAAAACACATGTATCACGAGGCATCGACTAATGAACAACCCAAAAACGTACTTGCAGGCAACATATTAATATACTAGAGCATTCCACATATAGAAAAGCCTCTAACAAGGAAGGGACAGCTCACCCTACATGGAATTGGAGTGCTCGCACAAACTTAGTTTCGTTTCCGACTTTCAATACTCCTTCCAATTTCATGGGCACACGCTCGAGTCCTTTATAATAAAAATTAAACCAATAAGTAACTTGACATCATTAACTTAATCAATCGAGCACCCAAGGCATTCACTTAATTTCTTTAAAGTCCATTGAATTAACCTTTAACAAATAAAACTATTAACCATTCCCAAATAGTTCAAATGATACGGCTTTTGAACTATTTAGGATATGGTGATTATGCTTCTTTCCATAGTATAGTCCGCATTAATTATTCGATGCCATTGTCTAGCATTTCTTTCTTGAGCAACAAATATATTTACCATTCCTAAATAATCCAAGTGATATTACATTTGAATCATTTAGGATATGGTCATTATACTTGGCACTTTGACCTTTATTTGTTTAGTGTTTTACTTTAAGGAAACAAACGATAATTATCATTCCCAAATAACTTCGTCACACTTTAAGTCATTCCGGGATATGATAAGATTAGGATTGTTCCAACTGTAACTTGTCTAATTAATTTTTAACTTGAACAAACACAATCCTCCATTCTCAATCGCCAATTTCTTTAAGTATTTGGCCAAACCACCGATTTCATCCTCAAGTGACATTTCAACATTCTGTACCAAATTCATCTTTTTAATTCACAAAATCACTTCTTGTTTTCACTATAACCACAACCTCAATCAGTACAAACAACACATGCCAAAAACATATCCAAATACCCAAACCCTTACCATTCTTCTTTTCCAGCTTGGAAATTAAATCGTCACTGCTGCAATCCATCGTTCACCACTGTTTTAACACCTATCGAGCATAACAAAATTAACAACCCATCTCTTCACCAACACTTCTATTCAAAACAGAACCTATGAGTACTCCTTACCCTTTTTCAGTCTCAATGAAAACTGACACACTAGCTTCTTCCTTTCCAAAACTCCAGAAATGCAGAAATCCATAAACCTCACGTAATTCAAATAAACGACAGAATTATGATCCTTAACTCAATTCTTAACCAAATTCATATGCAAGACAGAGTTCATGGTCCTTACCTCCATCCATTCTCTATGAACTGACCCAATAGTTCCTCTTCTCCAGAACTCCAAAAACGCAGAACTTAACAATCCTCATACTCCAAATTAAACAACAAGTTAGTAGGGCTCACTCTACTCAAACCAGAAGCTCCAGCTAAGAGAAATCAGGAAATTAGCTAATCGAGAAGACCTAACGTTTCCGGCGACTGTGAGCGACGGAGCTACGGTGGTCCACACACCAGCAGTAGCTCAGGTCGGAATCGGGGGTTCAAAATTTGGGGTGCTTGGGAGGTCGTGAAGCGAGGATTGTATCCATGTGAGTGTTATAGCTCGATTCAGACCGAAAATTGAAGAACAAAGAACCGCAGATCCTCGTCTCCGGCGATGGCTCTTACAGTGGTCTTCCGGCGTCGGTTGGGGAAGTTGCTTTTGGGTTTTGATCTCCGTAGTCCACTGAGTTGAGCGGTGATGGTGGTGTGGCAAGGTGGTAGCCGGGATTCGAAAGGAGGTAGCGATAGTGGCGTCGTGGTTCGGAGGATCGCAGGTGGAGGCCGGAGTCTATGCATGTCGATGGTGAGGCTTGGGCTTGGGTCGGATTTGGATGCTGGATCGATTAGGGGTAGCCGTGTGGTGAGATGGTGGCCGGACGCTGTGTTTCCGGTGGTTGCAGAAGGAAGATGAGAAAGAGATGGGTCGGGGAGAGAGAAGAGAGGTACGGCCGAGAGGGGAAGATAGAGTTTGGAGATTTTGGGGTCTCACAATCCCTTTTATTCATAGCCCATACGAAAAGTCCGTTTTGCCCTTGCGATGAATTACGGAATTCTCCTTGCTGATTCCTTTCGGTTTTGGGTTCATAGCTTTTCTTTCACTGGTTTTTCGTCGGAAACTTTCTAAGTTAGTTCTCGACCTCGTCCTAAACCTAAAACTCGATTTCGTTAGAACTAAAAATTAAAATCGTCACTACAAGTCTACAACTCAATTCGCCTTCCTTTCAAATTTGCTTCAATGAACTTTAGTAACCTTCTAGGCCCATATGAAAGAAATCTCGGCCCAAACCTAAATCATAAGGCCCAATAAGTGGTCTTGACACCAAAAACTATTTCCAAAGTCAATTCCTTAACTTGTATCACCTTGCGAAAATCTTATTGGCGAAAAAAAATTAGCTTTTAAAATTAAACAAAATTTTCGGGGGCTCACAGCTTAGATGATAGTGGGACTACCCACACAATATTAAGAAATAGGCAATTATTCATTGAACTAATAGCCTATAATTCGTCTGTGACTACGATGATTGGATTATCACAACTAATAAAAGGGCGAGGAGTTGCCAAATTTTTGCTGCCTAATGGCACAACATTTAAAGTCACAGACGCTCTATATGCACCAAGAGCTAATCGAACCTTGTTAAAGTTTCAAAGCTATTTGTGCCAATGGTTATCATGTGAAAACACACCGTGAAAATGGAACTGAATACCTTGATATTACATCTAATGATTGTGGAAGGAAATGCATCTTAGAGAAACTTATGAGTCAATCTAGTGGAATGTACCTCCCTACGATTCGGATTATTGAATCCTATATTGTCACCAACAATGAAATGTGGGACACTGACTCATACAGGCTTTTGCATGACCGCCTATGGCACTGAGGTAGTAACATGATGATCCGTATTTTTAAAGAACTCACACGGGCATCCCTTCTTTCGAGCGAAAAATGGGAGAAAAATCCGCCACACTGCAAGGTGTCGGTTCTAGTATTGCTCAAATGCAGTCATTGCCTTCTGAAGGACCAGAAGCACTACCTCTCTCCCATTATGCCTCATTGACTATTTCAAAGGCACATCACTCGTTTTGCAAAGCCTGCTCTTTAGCAAAAACAGGATCGAGACCTTCCTATGCTAAAGGTACAAAACAAAACATTCCATTCTTACAAAGGATACAAAGAAATGTCTGTGGATCTATCCATCCAGAATGCGGACCATTCAAGTACTTTATGGTTCTGGTGGATGCTTCGACAATCTGGTCACATGTCGTTTTATTGTCCACAAGAAATGCTGCAATACTCCTAGCACAGATTATACGTTTAAGGGCTCACCACCCTGATCACCCTATCAAGTCTATAAGGCTTAATAATGCTAGAGAGTTTACATCAAAAGCATTTGATGATTATTGCATATCTATTTGGATTGATGTAGAGCATCCTATACCTTATGTGCATATACAAAATGGTCTCGCAGAAGCCACCATCAAAAGGCTACAGATGGTGGCTAGCCTTTTGACGGTGGCTAGGGCATTGGTTATGCGCACCAACCTGCCTATATCTGCATGGGGTTATGCAATATTGCACACAGCTTTACTTATTTGTTTCAGACCCACAACTAGCCAACCATTTTCTGCGTACCAGTTGGTAACTAGATATGAGCCTGACATTTCATACTTACGCATATTTGGTTGAGCAGTATATGTGCCTATTGCGCTCCCACAACGCACTACAATGGGTCCTCAGAGATGATTAAGTATTTATGTTGGATACGAATCCCCAACAATTATCTGCTAATTGGAACCCTTGACAGGTGATCTCTTTACCGCTAGATTTGCGGATTGTCACTTTAATGAGACAGTCTTCTCGTCGTTAGGGGGAGATAGGAAAAAGGATTTTCCAAGGGAACGACAGGAATTGTCGTGGTTTGTCCCCAATCTGTCTCATTTTGATCCCCACACTTCACAAAGTGAAAGTGAAAGTGAAAAGAATAATCGATCTTCAGAACGTAGCAGATTCGATGCCTGATGCATTTACTGATATCGTAAAAGTGACGAGATCACATAGACCAGCTGCAAATGTGCCTGCAAGGTTAGAAGTCCCCAACAAGGGGCACAGTGCCGCAGATAGAGGCACTGCAACCACACTTAGTGGAGGTGTGGTTGAGGCCGTGGCTCCCCAAGGAAGAGAGGGAGGTCACTTGGTTCGAATGACACTCACCTAAGGAAGAAGAGGGTGAGTAAGGCACAAACCAATCATCAATGTATAGAATCCCTCTCATGAGATTGTCTCTGATTATAGTTATGTCCATGAATCAATACTGGAAGACGCTCCGATGTTTGAAATGATTCCAGAGAACAAAGAAATCTCAAAGGATTATGAGAGTGCTTATGAGTTGATAGAAAGATCTTCCATACACATTGATGATATATACTGTTGCTCAAGGAATCATAGAGCACGATGATATCGAACCACGCTTTGTTGAAAAATGTCAACAAAGAGCAGATTGGCCTCAATGGAAAGAATCAATCCAGGTAGAATTAGATTCTCTGACAAAGAGACAAGTATTTGGTCAGATAGTGCTAACCCTACCAAGTGTAAAGCCTGTAGGACATAAAAGAGTCTTTGTCAGAAAGCGTAATGAGAATAATGAAGTCCTGAGGTACAAGGCTCGCCTTGTGGCGCAAGGTTTCTCACAACGCTCTGGAATTGACTACGAGGAGACATACTCTCCCGTAATGGACATTATAACGTTCCGCTACTTAGTTAGCTTAGTAATTTCTGAAGGACTGGAAATGCAGCTCATGGATGTGGTTATTGCATATCTCTATGGGAATCTAGATTCAGAGATATACATGAAAAGTGCCTGATGGCCTTGCATTACCCAAGTCAATTGACTCTAAACCACAAAGTGCGTTTGCAATTAAGTTGAAACACTCACTTTACGGATTGAACAATCCGAGCGGATGTGGTATACCCGTCTAAGTGAGTACTTGATTGGAAAGGGATATAAGAACGATGAAGTATGCCCCTGCGTATTCATAAAGAAAACAAGTTCCGGATTTGCAATTGTAGCTGTATATGTCGATGATATGAACATAATAGGTACTCTTGATGAAATAAGAGAAACCGCGAGCTACTTGAAATCCGAATTTGAGATGAAGGATCTTAGGAAAACTCAATTCTATCTAGGCCTTGAACTAGAACACCGAGTTTGTGGAATACTAATCTACCAGTCTGCGTATGTCCAAAAGTCAGGCGATATAACATGGACAAAACGCATCCTGCTAGCACTCCCATGATCGGTCGAAGCTTGGATGCAAGGAAAGATCCATTTCGTCCAAAGGAAGATGACGAAGAGGTGTTGGGAGCTAAAATTCCCTATCTAAGTGCAATAGGCGCATTATTGTACCTAGCCTAATGTACTCGACTAGACATTGCATTCTCAATGAACTTGTTAGCTAGAGTTAGCTCAGCGCTAACGCAGCGTCACTGGAATAGTATTAAGAACATTTTCGATACCTAAAAGGAACCATTGCCTTGGGATTGTTCTTTCCCTACAGAAAGACAAGAGGGACCGCATATGGAACTGCAATCCCTAAAGGAAACGTTGATGGCGAAAACGCCACTCACTACACAAAAACGCCAAACTACGTTTTGGTCGGTTTTGCTGATACTGTATACGTTTCTGACCCACATAAAGATCGTTCCCAAACTGGTTATGTATTTACCAATGGGAACACAGCGATATCTTGGAGATATACCAAGCAAACCCTTGTGGCTACCTCCTCGAACCACTCAGAGATCATTGCTCTACTTGAGATGGTTCGTGAGTGTATATGGTTAAGAGGTATCATTACACATATTCGAGGGACTAGTGGTTTGAGTTCTACCACTGAAGAGCCTACTTGCATTTATGAAGATAATGCAGCTTGCATCGAACAGATAAAGCTAAGATATATCAAGGGGATAATACAAAACACATATGGCCAAAATTTTCCCACAATCAGCAACAACAAACCCTCCTCAAGATTCGAGTGAATCAAGTAAGGTCTGAGGAGAATGTGGCAGATTTGTTCACCAAATCACTACCTAAGGCCATAGTTGAGAAACATGTGAAAAGCATAGGAATGCGAAGACTTTCCAAGCTCACTTGATTAATGTAAAGATCAGGGGGAGGTGTAGACGTCAGGGGGAGTCTAACACACACATGTCATTCTCAAATGTAGAAGGTGCGTTGTGCTCTTTTCCTTCAACCAAGTTTTATTTTTGTCCCACATAGTTTTTATTGTTACTTGGCAAGATTTTTAGTGAGGCAACAACTTATGCACCATTTCGTCTTTGACTTGGCACAAGGGGGAATGTTAAAGGAAAAACATATTATATGCCTTCTTCAAAGCGACTGACGGAGAGGGAATCAAGGAATCAGTGATTACCATCAATCAGCACAATTATAGATCAATCAGCATTCAATGTATTTAATGTAATTAATATTTCCGTTGTAATTCTATCCTTATATAAAGGGACTATGAAATGAAATGAGTAGACCAATTCCAATTGTCATTTTACTTTAACAAAGTAGACGATTATGATCAGTCTAATGGTGTATGACTATTATGAGTCTCTCATTCGTTATTGGAAGATTATGATTTAATTATTAGCTAAAAAACAATATTACGAGTTAACTAAAACAAGGCCAATTGATGTAATATAATAAGTCGGAAGCATTCCATGTTGAAGTGTGCTTGCTTTGTGTCTTCTGATTCTTTTTCTATGTTCTAAATATGTTCAAGTGGTAAGCTATTATGTCTGTATGAGAGGCCTAAAGCATAACTTATACCTGAACAATTCATTTGCTATGTATCTTTCAAATAACAAAATGATTTTGTTTGAAATGGAGAGGCCTAAAGCATTACTTATACCTAAACAGTTCATTTGTTATATGTCTTTCAAATAACAAAATGATTTTGTTTGAAATGATGATTTAGAAAATGGATGCTTTAAATTATAACACAACATTATGTAATGAAAAATATCGAGTTTGGATAGAGTACAAACTTTGAGTTTGGCTAACTGTAATGTTGTTCACTGGATCAGACCTGGCCCAATATTATCAATGACCTGGCGTGAAAGCCCAGGGTCAATCTGAGAAATCTGTAGCATTTATCAACAAGAAGAAGAAGAACACAAACTTAGACCATATGAACAGAGTGCAGATTATTCCCAATATACTACCATTGAACTGATTCTCTATGGAGGCATCTTCATCTTCTTGCAAACCTGCCATGCCTGTTACGGTGACTGAGCAAAACAACAACGGACGGGTGTCAGACGAGACGTAAAGCGATGGAGAGTGCTAGCTAGTGTTTGCTCCATTCTATTTAGTTTTGAATTAGAGTTAGTAATTGGGTCAAGTCAAGTTCATTCAGTGTTCAATTAGAGTCAGTTCAGTAGTTAGATCAAGTGAGGTTTCTCCGTCCTCTACATATCCGTATTTGATTTTGTAATGGGTCATGTTCTAGGATTTGATATGCTTGTCGTTTGTAATCGATTTTGACCACAAAATCATATGAAATTTCTATTTACATTCAATTTATATTTTCTTTCCCTCAATTATATGCAATTTGTGTTTAGTATTTCCTCAATCTGGATTTAGACGCTGTTTTTGTGGTGGCTTTCGAAATCTGCCACGTCGAAACCCATCCACATGCAATCACGGTAATCAATTGCAAGAAGGTAAGCTAGCTCCGGGTTCTCTCCCTCACCCCATCAAATTCAATTTGTCTGTGTGTCCGATTTCTCATCTTTTTATAGATCAAAATGCATCAATTGTGTTTTTTTTTTTTTTGGTTGAACAACCAATCATGTCAATTTTTTTTTTTTTTTTAATTTTCTGGTCTGAACCAATCATTTCACTTCGGCTCCAATTAATATGTAAAATACGAATTTTTTTTTCTCATTTTCAAGTATTGTTGTGGACCTCTGATTACAGGTCATTGGGCCAGCCCAATTCTAAATTCAATTCATTTTTGCTTACAAGTTACAACCCCATTCTAGTCAGTATTCACATTTCCCTCTTCTTCTTCCAGGTTCAGATTTTGGAGCGAAAAAGATTCCACATGGCCAATTCAGAAACCGCCGGCGACGCCGCTCGGCCGTGGCAGTCCTACACCACCGTCTACACCAATGCCAAAGCCGGTACGTATTTAATCTTCTCGGTCCACTATCACAACCAAAAATGGTTGAAAAACTCTACCTTTGTCTCCAAAAATTAGGGTTTGAAATCGAATTCCACGAAATGGAATCTAATTCCCATATCTGACTGATCACTAATCGAGTCTTGTTCCATTGAAATTCGAAATTTTCAGGTATGGAAGGCGTGGATAAAGAGAAGGTTCAGAGAGTAGTGTATGAAATGAGCAAAGGGTCGGAGTATTTTAAGAACGAGGAGCGCAAGGAGGCTTTGATTAAGGAGAAGATAGAGAACATGCGTGCTCGGGGTGCAAAGCTCACCGCCGCAGATTTGGCTCACTATCAGAAGGTAGATATTCAATGTCCACCGATTTTGTTTTGTGATTTGGGAAAATTGGGATTGGTTTTTATGGTAAAGGTGGTGAGTTTAGGTTGCTGATAAGAGAGTTGTGGAGTTAGAAGCAATGCGTGACCTGTCGAGGGTTTGGATACATGTGGATATGGATGCTTTCTATGCAGCTGTTGAGACTTTAAGTGAGCCGTCGTTGAAGGGAAAGCCCATGGCTGTTGGTGGTATGTCTATGATCTCGACTGCTAATTATGAGGTACAAATTAATACCTTTGTGCGATCAAAATTGGATGTCATATTGGAAACTGTTGTCTTATGTTTACCTTACGAGTGCATATTGGGAATGTGGTTTGGCCGCTTTGTAGGCAAGGAGATTTGGGGTTCGAGCTGCAATGCCTGGCTTCATTGCTCGTAAATTATGTCCGGAGTTAGTTTTTGTTCCAACAGATTTCAAGAAGTACACTTATTACAGTGATTTAACTAGAAAAGGTAGGTCTTGTGTTTAAATGCAGATCTTTAGTGAATACTCTTTTTGGCAACTGCTTATCTCTAATTGTAACTTCCTGTTTTTCTTAGTGTTTCGGAAGTATGATCCTAACTTCCTGGCTGCTAGTTTAGACGAAGCGTACCTTGATGTTACTGAGGTTTGCAAAGAAAAGGGCACTACTGGGGAAGAAGTGAGTATATATGGCCTAGACATGTGATATCACATTGCTTATACCCTACTTGGATTCACATTGCCCTTTGTAAAGTGTGGTGTTAAATCTCATTTGTAAACTTACCCTCCTTGAAGATTGCCAAAGAACTCAGAGATGGTGTTAATGAAGAGACTGGTCTAACATGTAGCGCTGGAGTAGCACCAAACCGTCTACTTGCTAAGGTATTCTGAAAAAAATTGTTGAATAATATTACGTTGATATGCATCAGCATATTGTCAATGTGGCATACTAGTTCAGTTCTCTTTACTGACAAAAAATATGTGGAAGGTTATCTCATGTTGTCCAGTTGAGTATATGATGTCAATTTAAATGCAAGTTCCCATTATTAGGGGACAATAAATTTCACGCATGATGAAAAAGATAGAGAAATTCTGCTTGTTTTGAGAGTTAGCTACTGGTAACTGACGTTTGCAAAGAGAAGGGCACTATTGATGAAAAAATACACATATATAACTGTCAATTGCCTCGATCTATGATATCACATTGCTTTACTTGTTTAGCAGTGACATTGAACTTTTTTCTTTACTTTTCATGTTTAGGGGTTAGATATTATCAGTACTTTTTTTTTTTTTTTTGGGGCTAAAACTATCTGTGCAAAATTTGATTGAGACGATTTGTTGAGAAAACCTCTTCATATTATATTCCTCAGGTTTGTTCAGATATAAACAAGCCGAATGGACAGTTTATTTTACCAAGCAATCGAATGGCTGTGATGACATTTATATCCTCACTTCCTGTACGAAAGGTATATCTAACTTTTATGCATCATTGCAGCATAAATATTACCACTTCGATCTTTACTTGAACAATAATGTTTTCCAGAATAGCACATTTATATTCCGTTGAAGTCGGTTATACAGTATACATTTTGAAAAAAATGCTGAATGCAAAGTCTTATACAGATTGGGGGGATTGGAAAAGTCACCGAACATATTTTAAGGGATGCTCTTGGAATTAGTACTTGCGAGGAGATTCTGCAAAAGAGCAGTTATATCTGTGCACTATTTTCTCATTCTACGGCAGGTTTTCATTATACCATTCATCTCTTTATAATTATATATATATAAACTTGTCCAAGTATATTGTACTCACCAACCTTAGACCTGTTATATATCTAATTTTCTGCCTCCTTCCTTCGTATCTCTTCATGAGTTCACCTTTGAAAATACCACAGTAGTTCCTTTGCATATCCTATGATTGTAGCTCATTGTCTGCCCTTCCATTGCAGATTTTTTCCTCTCTGTGGGACTTGCCATCGGGAGGACAGGTACTCCTGAAGTCAGATTGAGGAAAAGTATAAGTAACGAGAGGACATTTTCAGCCACAGGGGATGAAACATTTCTCTATTGTAAATTAGGTATATACTTGTATGATCCTATGCTATGTTTGTTACTTTATCGTCAATGTGATCTCATGTTCTCTTGATTTTCACCTTCTAGAATTGGAGATTACCTGTATGTAATTTATAAGTAGATTAATTATATGCATTATTATGCTATAAATTCTGGGCCTAATCCTATCCTCACTAAAGAATGTATCATCTGCTGATTTATTCTTCACCAGATTCCCAGAGTATATATTCCAAGATCTGTGGTTGACTGTCTCAAAGTTCTAATGTATTCAATTGGGAAGAAAAATAATGTTGAATTTAGTGTTAGTAATCAAATCTTGAGCTCAGACCAAAGAAAAAATAAAAGAAAATCAAGTCTTGGGCTGAACTCTACCTAGCCTTAGCCCTATGCCACACGTATGTAATGAAATTTATGTTCATAGTATTTGGATTATAGCTTATACATGTGTGCTTTTGATATTCAAAATATTGAGAATTAATTGAATAACAGAGGTGTATTTTATGCCTGCAGCTGAGATCGCAGAGATGCTATCTACTGACTTGCAAAAGGAGGGCCTTTTTGGGCGTACATTGACTCTTAAACTCAAAACCGCATCTTTTGAGGTACTTCTGAAGTTCTGATGCTTTACTCCAGTATTTATCCCACTGATAGGGCTACTTTAACATAATATGTGCACAATTTTGTAAGCTTTGACTCCTCTTTTCATTTTTAGGTGCCATCATTGATTTGATTTTTATGCTGCAAAGTCTAATGAGTTTACAATTGATAGGTTCGCACCAGAGCTGTGACTTCTCAAAAATATGTATGCTCGACTGAGGATATATTGAAGCATGCTTCCAAGTTGCTTAAAGCTGAACTTCCTGTTTCTATAAGGCTGATAGGTAGAGTATTCTGAATTACATGTAGGCAGAGTAGTTCTCTTATTTTTGCATGCTTAACATTAGATTCACGCCAAGCCATTTGATTGCCAAACACCCTTGCATTCATTCTGAAACTTGAAAATCGAACGGCTCAAACATAAATTTGTATGTTATGTCACCTTTTGCTATGCTTATGAGACAAATTCTTATGTATAAGCATGCAAGCAAGTTTAAATTTATTATAACTTCACTCAGGCGACCTATCAATGATCAAACTTGAGGATTTGCAATTTTTCATATCAACCCTCTCCGCATTTGCTCATTCTGGATTTCAATCATCCCTATCCATATAATGATTGTATTTTAAGAGTGCCTAACTCGATATTATGGCTAAGAGTATAACAAAAGTTATGTTGTCATCTTTTATCAGGTTTGCGGGTGTCTCATTTTGATGAAGAAAAGGGTGGTCCATCAGATCCCACACAAAAATCTCTCACCGACTATCTTTTATCAGGAGATGCTTCAAGGAAAACTATGGGTGATCAAATCTCCTTGGACTCGGACAATATTGATCATCGCTTCATACACGGTGAAGAATGCTGTTTATTTATAGAAACCCATGAAACATATCCATGTGATCATGGAGATTCTTTAGATGGCAATGCTTGTTCAAATGCTGATGACCGTAAGTCTATTTTGGTCAACACTTCTGAAGAAAAGGAAAAACATGATGAATCCAGGGGTAATGCAAGTGCTGAAAAGGTATGTATCTTGACAAAGGCATGCTAATGATTGATTTTCTACCAATATTTAAGAGAAGCAAGAGACATCACTCAGTTCCCTAAAAATTAAAAAAGCAATTATAGTTTTAACTTTTAAGGTGCATGACTCATTCACTATGCATGGAACTTTTCACATGTTCAGATGAATTCAAATGACATACAGACTGGGGAAAATGTACAAAACAGAGTTTCACCATTGTTGAGAGTAGGTTATTCTTTTCATGGGAACTCCGAGGGCAGTAGCATAGAAAGAGCAAATAGTGCAACTAGCAGTCTTCAGGATTTTCCAATTCCTTCATCTCATCAGGAAGAGTTGCTTTTGTGGGTGGATGACTACAAGTGCTCGATATGTGGAATAGAAGTGCCACCAGATTTTGTTGAAGAACGGCAAGAACACTTTGATTTTCATCTTGCCGAGAAGCTTCAAAACGATGAATCTGGCATTAACCTAAGAACTTCCATGCCAAAGCAGAGGTACATTGCATTTTCATTTGGTGCTATTAGTATTTGGTTATACGAATTGAACCTATGTGATCTAATGGATTTGTATTTCTCAGAACTGTAAACAAGAATCACGATTTGAGCAGAAGGAAACACAAAAAGCATAAATCATCTCCAAAAGAAAGCAAACACATACCTATTGATGTGTTCTTTGTTAAGAGCAGTCAGAACTTCTAAGACTCTATTTTATTTGTTACCGTCTTGTATACATATCTGTAAATAACTAAATATGTGAGAATGTGATTTTGTTTGTAATAATGGATTATTTATGCTTAATAAAGTTGTATTTCTTTAATTTGAACACTATTGTTAATACTTTAGAGCATCTCTATCAGACTAGCTAAATTCAATTTTTAGCTATATATAACTATTTTAAAAGCAAAAATCAACTCCAATAGACTAGTTATAGTCAAGTTAAATTTAACTTTAGCTAAAATGGCTAGCTATATTTAGTTAGAGAATCTTGCATAGCTAAAGCAAAAATTATATTTCTCTCTCCTCTTTTGTCCACATATCAGTTTACGATTCGATAAAATTTAGTATATTATTTATAAATAGCTATTACCGCTGGAGTAACATTGTTAAATTGGTTATATTTCACATCTTTAGCTAAATTTAACTAAAAAGTAATTCATACTGTTGGAGATGCTCTAAGGGGTCAAATGGTCATGACCCAGCTACACATGCAAGTTAGTGGTATTGCCACGTGGACTTATCTAAACAGTGGATCTGTGATTAGTTTTGAAGTGTCCCAGCAAAAGCATACCTCTTTATGCTTCTGAATCCGCGTCCTTCCTCAAGTGTTCCACTTTACAAGAAAACCCAGATAAGGAGGCAAAAATGGAACTAGCCTCAATGGCTGCAAGTTCCAACTTCTCCATACTGAACCCCAGAAACCCATATAGAACCCAAATTGCTTCTTCATCACTGCACCCATCAATCCAGAATAGCACCACCCCAGTTCAGAATAAAAAGGAGGATAGCATTGAAGTTACTATGCCAACCATGTCTGAGATATTGGACTCATCGAGGTCCCAGAAGCTTGACCTTAAGCTTCAAACTCTAGGACCCTTTTTCAGAATCACAGCCAAAAGCTTGGAAACAGAGAAAGAGCTCGGCAGGGCTGAGGGGTTCATAAGGGTATGGCTAAGCGGGAGAATTCTTCACTTGGATTCAATCAAGTTGCGAAGAGAGACGATTGGAATGGAGAAGTCAATCTTTGGCATTGGTTTGTTCATTGGAGCTGTTGCAATTAGACATGGCTATGATTGTGGTTGCGACAAAGCTGAGTTGCTGGCTATCAATGACTCTGACAAATACCATCACAAGGTTATTATTCTTTGGCTTTGTTATCGTGGTTCTCTAGTATATGAAAACTATAGCCTAGTCTGATTTAGAGGACAGGTAGTCTATGGTTGAGGTTGGTTTCTCAGAGCTAAAGCTTCTTTTGAGAAGTAGTTTCTGAAAGGTTTTTGGTTGGTGTTTTGACTTGTGAGTATAAGATGTTTGATTAACTTGCATTCAAGTCTGCATTTCCACAGGACTGCTTTGTTTGTTGCTGAATCTGAACTTGGCTGTGGTTTTTTGTTTTCAGCTTGTTAGGTTCTATTCAAGAATTGGATTCAAAGCTGTGTATGAAGTAACTGGTTCAACATTTGGGGACCTTGCCCACATGTTGGTCTGGGGAGGAGTTGGGACAAGAATGGATGCCAAAGTTGAAGCACTTCTGATAAAATGGTGCAGCAGGTTCAAATCTCGACAGTGATTTGACTATCATCCATTGATTGAATGTTTCTAATGACCAAAATCCATCAATTTTTGTGCTGGAGATCTGAGAATAGAAAGCAATTTTCTGGTGCTGGTGCATCCATCTAAAGCAGAAGCACTGCTTTAGACTTCTGGCTTCTGTGTAGCTTAACTAGGTGAGAAGATATTCATGTTTCAATAGGTGATTTCTCTTTATTTAATTCTAGAATGAAACTACAAAGAAATTGTATAGTGCAAGACTGCAGGTTGAACCCAAGATACTTAGACCAAAAATGAGGGTACAAGTAGTTCCAAGCCATTAGATAAAATCTGATGGAAGATGTAACAATAGTTGATAGTTGATTCATTGTAAGTGAAGTTCTCTTTCATATAAAAGGGTTTACAATTGTGGGGTCGAAATTCCTCTTCTGGGAAGTTTCAGCTACTAGGCCACTAGATCATACAAATTGCATTCATTGACAGTAGTAAAGTGAATGTCTACAACTTTCTCAATTATATCAAGAGTAGGAAAGCTGATGAATCGTCAACTTTTTCATCTTACAAATTCATCTAGAACTAAGTATTTGTATCTGTGACAACATCTAATGACCTCATATCTCATAGCAAGCAACAAGATATCAGTTAGGAACTAAGATTTCCATTAGTGGCATGTACATGTCGCCAATTTAGAAAGTTTTCAGAGATCAATAGCAAGTTCCAGACCAATTTTAGGACTCCTGTCAACTGCCTTGGTGTTGAACTCTCCAGAGATAGACAAGCATGACTTGGGTCTGAAATTGTACCTTAGGTTAGTTCTTAACCTCCCTCGATCATCGAGTCTAGCCTTCACTGCTGTATGACTATCAACAGCACATGATCCTCCAACGGTTAAGGTGCTTCTCTTTGTTGAGAGTTCTTGAGTGAACTGTACCACTGCTGCATTCCTCTTCTCTGGATCAAGATAATGAACATATGATGCATTTAGCAAGTCACCTTTGTTTTCCCTAAAATTTTCACAAATAGCTTATTATTGTTGAGAGTTGATAGTACATGTAGTTCATCAAAACTTCATATCCATCTTTGTAGTTGTAGTTTTGAAAAACGTGATGGTAGTTTCAAAATGAAAAGACCTACAGAATTATTGAAGCATTGCAATTGAGACCCTTCATGTTAATGCCTGCGCTGCACTTGGAGAAACATCTAGAAGTAGTCATGAACTCTGCCTCCATGCCAAGGGCAACACTTGAAGAACCAACAGCAGCTGAAAATTTGATTGCAGGATACTGGTTCAGAGAAACAGACATGGCTAGAGCAGCATATTCTCGGAGACATTGAAATTTGAGCTGAAATCGAGATGGACTAGTTACTGGTCTATTGCCACTGTTCTCAAGCAGGATCAGAAAAGGGTTACTGGTCTAATTTGATAAAAGTCTTGTGACAGAACTTATCCTCACAAAATCGGCCTATTGGAAAAGGGGTTCTCAGGCCCTTATACACTTACACATTCCAACGGTACCCTGGTGATGATGCAGGACTATACTAACACTCAGGTTCTTACAGGAAGAAGTCCTAAATTGGAACTAAAATTTTTACTCTATTTGAACATTCTCATTACTAGTTGGAATCAGCCAACGTATGATAGGTTTTTAAAAGTTGTTCATGTCACTGGTAAACCTATGCATCCTTAAATGTAATAAGATATGGAATGAGATGATGAGTATATGTGATCTTTCTTCCAATATGATACTACCCTACTACTTTTGACAACCTTTTGGACAGGTAAGGTAATGAAGCAACAAGTGAGGTCAGTTATACCTTGCTAGATTTGTAATCAGGGAAGCTCAATGAAGCTGTAGTCTTTGTGCCTGAAAGAAACTTCTCACTTACAGTGAAGTTTGCTGCAATCTGTCATGTCAAGAAGACATGAATAAGAATGCTGCACACAATTAAAGACTGCAGAGCTTTAACTTCTGAGCTAACACTAACACTGTAAAAGAATATTAATTCATAATAGAGACAAACCCACTTTTAAATCCTTGTCAACTCCAACTCTAAAGGTTGCATTTTTATATGGGTATGCTCCTACCACACCTGCAGTTGTGTGTCTTCCATTACTTGCAATGGTTGAAGTAAGGTCCTGCAAAATGAATTCAACCCAGAAATTACTCAATTTTGATTTAATCCTTAAGAGGGTGTGAGATCAATTATAAGAACATACCAGTAGATCTTTGTGGGTTGTGAAGCTAAATATCTGGCCTCTGTAGTAACCCTTTGTAAGCAACTCTACACAACCAGATAATTCAGCTTAGGACATGCCCATGAACAAAAGGAAAAGCAAAATGGGTCATATATTTCTAGGTAAAGAACTGGTAACCTGTAGATTTGTGAGCAAACTCGGAGAAAAATAGAGGTTGCTTGTGATTGTGCTTGTGTTTTTTATGATTAGACTTGCCCATAAATCCTTTGCGGAGACACCAATGGAGCCTTAGCAGAGAGACGACCCTAGGGAAACTGATCTAATACAATTTTGTTGACGAACCATGGAGACTTGGTCTATATAATATAGTTTTGTTAAGGTTGGTATTTCCCTTGCAACTTAAGTTTGATCAGAGTCAACAAGTCAAAGTCAAACTCTGACATTGTGCCCCTCATGCTTTTTCTCCTCGTCTTGTCCGCCTTAGTCTAATTTTTTTGTACATTTGTAAGTTTTAGTTGTTAAATTAGAAAAATGATGTTAACGGAAAGGTCAATCTACCGTCTGAAATGAGTTAACATTTTTTCGCAACTATTGGAACATATTGTTAGGGAAATTAATCCCTCCGCCACGCAAGTGTTAGAACTAGAGATAGAAAGAAGAAATAACCAAGTCAAGATGACAACAAGATTTAACGAAGTTCGGCCAATATCCTTGCCTACGTCCTCGGAGAGTTTCACCTTCACTAATGAGAGAATTACCCAAGTACAAGATTACACCGCTCAAGTTTATGCCCAACCCAAGCCCTTGTATCCAATAGGATACCCCTTGTACACCCTCTCTCAACTTAGAAGATCACTCTACCCCAAGAGTTATTCACACTCTTGAACACAACTCACTCACTACTGGAATTCTATTCATAGACATCACATCATTTAAATCGGTCAGACTTGCACATGATGTAAAAAATTCAGTTAACATCGTTTTAGAAAAATACCGATTTAAATGTATACCATTAACATCGGTTCTTAAAATGACCGGTGTTAAAAGTTTTGTTTTAAAATTTGTGGGAACCTCATTTTTGGTGGACGTGCTAACTGTTTTAGTGAATTCAAGGACCCGGGTACTAAAACTTAAAATTTTCACACTTAGAAAAAAAAAAAAAGCACCCGGCCCGACCCCAAAACTAAAACACAAACCCTAAGCGGCTAAGCTCAGTGTCGACTCTGAACCTCCATTCTGAACCCATACTCGAGGTCCTCCCAAAACTCAACCCTAAGCTCAGTCGAACTCGCGGCCATTGTTACCCTCGTCGATCGCCTCCTTCATCCAATCCTTCATCTTATGCGCCTCCCACTACGACGATGACGTTCGCTGCTGCCCTCCCCCTGCCAAACCCAGAATGTCGAGGGCGACCAAGCATTGTGCTCGAAGGAGGACAAGGACATCATCCAGGCTTTTCTAAAAGGCGTCGTTCCGTCTTAGTCTCTCGAATCGAAGCTCGGCGACTGCAAGAAATCGGCAGCGATATGCCCACGCGTTTCCATAACAAGTTTCGGATTTTATCGAGGTTCATGTTGGACATGATCTTCATTAGAAGCCCTTAAAGAGTTAAGGGAAACCGCTGAACACTTGAAATCCGAGTTTGAGATGAAGGATTTTGGGAGAACACGATTATGTCTCGGTTTGGAACTTGAGCATCGTGTTGATAGATGCTTAGGCATTTTGACAAAGTCAAGCCTTCAATCACCCCTATGATCGTCCGTAGTCTTGATCCTGAAAATGATCTTCTCCGTCCAAAGGATGATGACGAAGATGTGCTAGAGGCAAAAGTTTCATACTTAAGTACAATAGGCGCATTATTGTACTCACCCCAATGCACAAGACCAGACATCTCATATGTTCTGAACTTGTTAGCTAGATATAACTTTGCGCCAACGCGATGCCATTGGATTGGTGTAATATATATCCTTCGATACTTGAGATGTACGATTGATATAGGTTTGTTATACCCCTACAGAGAGACGATAGATTCGGACCCATCACACACCAGGAACGCCGCCAACACTGGCCTACGTCCACTATCCCCATCCCAAAACGACATGTGTTTTGGAAGGTTTTGCTGATATTAGGTATCTCTCTGACCCACACAAAGGTCATTCACAGACTGGTTAAGTGTTCACCATGGGTAAAGACCGTGATATCTTGGAGGTCTACAGAACAAACCCTAGTCGCTATATCTTCGTACAATGTAGAAATCATTGCTCTTCACAAAGTGGTTCGTGAATGTATATAGATTGGATCCATAAGTACGCATGTTCGAACAATTATGGTTTAAAGTCTACCACAGATGAGCCTACGAGCATTTAGGATAATGTTGCTTGTTTTGAACAAATGAATCAAGGCTATATCAAAAGCGACAACATCAAGGATAATTAGCAACAACAGACTCTCCTCAAGATCAAAGTGAACTAGGTTCAATCTGAGGACAGTGTGGCAAACTTGCTCACTAAGTCATTGCCCAACTTCCACTTTCGAGAAACATGTTGGTAGCATCATTTGCGGAAGTTATCCGAACTCCCATGACCGTAGTCATCAGGGGGAGATGCAGACATCAGGGGGAGATGTCTACATGTATAGTACTCTCGAAACATGAAGGGTGTGTTGTGCTCTTTTTCCCCTTCGACCGAGGTTATTTTTGTCCCACTGGGTTTTTGTTACTCGGCAAGGTTTTTAATGAGGCAACGAGAGGAGCACCACGTTTGGGCGACACAAGGGGGAGCGTTTAAGTAAATCCAGAATATGTGTCTGGCTCAAACTCTAGGTTACTTAACCTAGTTGTAATAGGGTTTTGAATTAGAGATATTTCGGAGATATTCATAGATATCCGATTAATTGTACGATTATCTTTCCTTGTACAACTCTGATTCTATGTCTTGTATCCTCTATATAAAGAGGCCACTATTATCAATGAAAGCATAACTCGATTCTCTCCCAATTCAGTTTTCCTTAAACAGTTAAAGAACTTAAATTTTCTTGAGTCGCAATTGAATCTTATTCTGCTAAACTTAAGACATTGAAAAGACAGTAGCATGATAAAACCGCCCACGCTACATGCCGCAAGAGTACTCTACCGCAAACATGGATAGATGAGCTTGTCATTACTGTACCTAAACCCTAATCTAAGATAATGAGACCAAAAGTTAGATCCGAGATCATCGCACACTGCTATAGGACCTTTGCCCTAGTACCATGGTTAGCAAACCATCGCCCATAAAAGCCGTTGCCGTAAAACCTTCGCAAGGAAGAACCTTGCACACCAAGTGGAAATTCTCTGGGACATTCAAATCAAACTCGAATGGAACTGTAGATCTTGAAGCGTGCATGGTATCAGGCCTATAGGCCTCGTTTTAATCATGAATATAAGATTGCTTTACGAGATCCTATTACAAGTGTTATGGAGGTTTTTGAGGCCAATTCTCACAAATGGCGCATGGAATCACTGAGCTAGGTTTGTATGCATATAACAATGTAGATTACATTAATCTCTCCTTCGGGATAGAGGGTGGGACTTGTTCCCTACATCGTTTGCCTCCAAGGAGCTAATATCGCCTAATCCCTTATTCATTAAAAAAAAAAAACATCCTTTTGTTTCTGGTGGTGAACATATCAAAAAAATTCTCATGTTTTACGCCCTTTGTAATTTATATATTATTTACCTGATATGCTGGTTTGCTTGTCGGCCAGAAAGACCTTGTGAATGCCTTATGACTTTTAGTTAATAGTACCATTATTTCCTTGATATGCTGGTCTTTCTGGCTTGCCGGCCAGAAAGACCTTGTGAATGCCTTATGACTTTTAGTTAATAGTACCATATTTGTCTTACAGGTTGGTGATTTGAGGAGGAACACCCGGAGCTTGTACTTACTGAGAAGGAATTGGAGGCATTATACGTCCGCAGCCTAGATAAGGTTGAGCCCAGGAGTTTTAGCCTCAACCTATTAGCTAGGGCAATGATCTATCAATCCTACAAGTAAGTATAAAGGCATATGTTAAAGTTTTGTACATGAGGCTAGGGGTCATCATTTGGCCCTTCAGCCCTAAGCCCGACCCGGCCCGACCCTTTCTAAAATAGGGTAGGGTATGGGCCATGAAAATGAAGCCCGGTCCATTTGAGCCCTTTAGGGCCAAGCCCGGCCAGGCCCTTTAAGCCCTAATAATTTTTTTTCTTTCTATTTTTTAATTATGTTTCTCTTTTTTCTATAATATGCAATTTATCTCTTTCTTTGTAATTGATTTCATAAGTTTTGTTTTCTTTCATTTCTATTTTCTTTGTTACACAACAATTAATATTGGGAGATTTATACAGATAGTTAATTGAATATAACCACCTTAACTAATATTAATAAATGTTATAAGTTAATTCCTATATATATATATATATATATATATTAAATATGATCAATAAAAAACAATGAGTCTTTTATTACCTATTTATACCATTAAGCCATATTTTGAGAAGAAAAAAATAATGTATTTTTTTTTTTTGTTAAACAAAATAAGGCCCTTTTCAGCCCATTTCGGCCCTAATTGGAAGGCCGGCCCGACCCGGCCCTAACAGATCGGACTTTTCGGGTGGGTAAGGGTTAGTATATTCAAGCCCTGGCCCGACCCTACCCGGCTCTAAATTTTGTTGACTTTGACTAGGCTCAGCCAGGCCCGACCCTAAGCCCTAAAATTTAGGGTAGGGCTGGCCCTAGCCCGACCCATAATGACCGGCCAGAGACCTCGGAGTCATTTTACTAATGATGACTCTTGTCCAAATTGTCCTCAAGGAAGAGAGACTTTCTCACTTGTATCTGGAACTCCTTCACTATACCTGGTTATGTCAGGAGAACTTCCAACATGGACTGGGGAGGATGGCTCATGGCTCATCTGCATTGCTCAGCAAACTGTGAACCTGGATTCCATTGGAATATTCTATGTCTTCATACGCTACTTTATCACATGTTTTTGATTATGGATTCCAACTCCCTTCTAATTCTTGTTCATTTATCTCTAATACTGCTAATGAATGGTTCAATGCTCAGGCCATTTGGTGAGTTACCTAGAACCTATTATGCTTAACCAGAAAAGACCTTCTCCCAGTGAGTATAATTAGATGTGGATGGTACAACTTCCATCTCTATATGCGGTTACTATAATTAGTATAATCTGCCATCTTCTTGGGGTATTGATCTAAGTTAAATTACTTTATGTATGAATATCTTTGTCTGCATTGTGCTTACTTAATTCTTATCCTAGGGGTTGTCTGAAATACAACATCTACAATAAATTGATTTTGCTAATGCAATTGTATTACATTGTTTTGCAGGGCATGCATGGCAACTATGGTATTTTGTATTATGGATTAGTGCTCTTGGTGAGGAGACTCCTAATTGCGAGCAGTAGTAATTCAGGCGATGGTGTATCACCCTCTTAATTTAGACATTCTGGCACTTGTTCTAGTGCTTCTGCTGGTAAATGTTCCCCCCTTTTTTTTTTTTTTGGACCTGCTTAATGTTGTTAGTGAAACATATATACAAATGGACAGCAGAGTAGAAATTTACATTTCAGTGTTGATGATCACAGTGGAATGTTATAAATATATCTTCGTTGACCCTTTTCTCTCCTTTTCCATATTTTTCTGCATCTATATGAAGTTGAATTGGAGAAGCAGGTTGAGTTGATTGAACTGGGGTTATTTTGTAATCTATTCATTATATTTGATCAATAAACCTAGCAGAAGCTACCTGGAACGCAGTGAATTTCTTTTGTTCGAATTTTTATATCTTGTGCAACTGAGGGTGTTATATGGAATTACAAAAAGGATTCGTACGTAACTGAACTTACACACAACTATGAAACTGATTCACTTTCAAAATGGATATGCCTATTTGTGCATAGAAAAATGTTACGTGAATCACTTTTTTGGATACCATAACTGAACTTATATACACAAAAAATGAAATTTATTCACTGGCAATGTGGATATGTACATACATAATGTTGCCTCTCTTCAGTTTTATTTATGCTTAAAACACTAAGCATGCATGCTTATTTGAATTCAACTTATTTCCAAAAGCTAAGGAATGACAAACTCGTTTATTGAGGAAACATAGATAATGACTAATCGAGTCCTACATGTTTTCCTTAGCTCAAGAACTTAGTGTCGAACACACATATTTTGCCTAAAAAGTTGCAAATAGTTCTTGAACATTGGAAGGCCTGTGACATTGGATTTCCACTCCACATTAGCTGGGAAAATTGATGGTTAGTTCTTTCTGTAGAAAGACCGCCATCGAAGAACACATAGTCAATAGGATTGTCACATAGGTCATACTCTTTCGATCTCTGGCCCCTTTCCTCCACAGTTAAGGGCTCTGTATGGACCACTTCCACAGCATACCTTCTTCGGTTCCTTGAAACCTTCAAAGGTTTAAGTCACATAAAGAACATTAATATATAAAACAGCTTAGTTTAGTCTGGAGCAAAACAATAGATGATCCAAATGTTGTCTGTACCGTATTTTGGTGGGTTATTCAATTTGTTTGGCTCCAATTTTGTTGCAGCTGGTCAACAGTCTCTTTTCTTGCGCGGGCGTGCCAGCACCGTTCGGGTGCGGTCGTCGGGGGTGTCCCTTGACCTGACTTCTTTCAAGAGATTGTGGACGAGGAGAGCACCAACCTCGTCGTGGGATTCTTTGTGCCTCGTGGTGAGGACTTTTGCTGAGCTTCTTGAAAATCACAATCGATACTCGATGTTGTAGATCGAGCAGAGCGAGAACCACTGGGAAGTGAGGAGAACTTGCTAAAGCGTGACTTTAGCTTGGCTGGGTTGCTAGGGCGTTACCCTTGCTTGGCTGGTTCTGTAACCGTTGTGGTCGCGGCACTACCGTCGGCTCCCGAGGAGACTAGGACCGAAGTAAGTTGACAGAGGGTTTGGTGGCATTGAAAGTCGGCTTCTGGGAAGACTAGGACTAGGAGTGTGATCACCGGTAAGAGAAAGAGAAGGAGAGGAGTTGCTCCCCTCCCCCTCCCCCCGAGTTAAATTCTTTCTCTGGCGGGCTGTTTCCAATGCTCTGGCTACAAACTTTAATCGTCATCGAAGACATTTGGCTGCTTCTCCTCTGTGTCGTATCTGTAACTCTCATCCGGAACACTCAGAACATGCTTTGCTTCTGTGCCCCTGGGTTCTACAATCTTTGGTTTGCTCGTCCTCTGTCTTATCGAGTTAGTGTGCAGACAATTACAACTTTTGATCATTGATTGCTGACTATTCTTGATTATCAGACTTTTAGTGCAGATGCTCACTTTAGCTCTCATGTTCCCTTCTTATTCTGGTACATATGGAAGGCTAGATGCAATTGTGTTTTTAAACACGTCCCTCCAGAGCCTATTTATGTTGGTTCTCAAGCCTTTGCTGCATTTACGGAGTACCTAATGATCAGGCACGGAACTAGAGGGGGCTGGGTTGTGCTGCAGCCCACCCATTTTTTTTTTAAAAGAATTTCAAGCTAGACAAGAAATAAGGAGATCAGAAATTTTAAACATTGACCATTAATTCCTTCTTCAAATGCTCACAACCCGAAATTAAAAAGTCTGAATGGAGTGATTCCACTTAAACTAGAAAATACACTCATAGAGCTTTCCATCCATATAAAGTAGGTCCCCCAATTTCCACTTAAGTGAAAATGGTAGCTTGTCAAATTTGATCAACTGTTCTGCAAACTGTTGCAGACCTATAGTCACTCAAACAGCTATTTCTCCAAATCCAAAAGATTGAAAAGGATGAAACCACCTGGACCAGAAACTAGACACATTTCCCCTTCTTCCCATAAAGTTTCACAATCCAATTAAATCTGAGTAGAAAACTATAGGCCTGCAAATTCACCGTTCTATTATGCAGATTCTGCTGTAAGCTGATTCTGATATTGGTGTACTTGGTTAGCTATTGTGTAAGCTAAAGGGCACAAAATTAAAAACTGTTTCTCAAGAATATGTGAGATATGCAGGTCTAAGCCTGCAAATTTTAAGCTTCATATTCCCGCTGGTTTAGGAACTATAGCATTCCAAAGTCAATCGACAGTAATTTTTTCTGTTCTGACTCTCCAGTATTCCAATCAATATTTCATAAGTTTTACGATTCCAAATGAAAAATCCTTTTACAGGAAAACACTAGACATAGAGAAATACAATCCCACAAAATTTCAGAGCTTATGCTTGTTAAGGGTAAAAAGGGAAAGTTACTCGTATTAAGTAAATGTAGAAGTATAAAGTAGAAAACAAGTCTGATATATGGTGTGCAAGGTTGTATTTTTCTGCATCAATATACGAAGCTCTCTCTCTTTTCTGGATTTTTGATCATCTTCTTCAATCTTCCTTACAATTCTATCATGGTATCAAGAGCTAGGTCGATCGGTGACCTAGTTTCTCTCAAGAATTGAAGAGTTTTCTAGCTTAGTTCTTCAACATCCTTCTTCGTCAAGTTGCAGTGCTCAAGCCAATTGGGTTTAGATAAGTGAAATCTTCGTCAATTTGATTCAAGTTCAAATTGTTGAAATTCAAGGTTGTTTTCCTTCATTGAAGCTTTGGATTTATATGACTTTTGTTCGTAATCAATTTCTGAAGCTCAAAGTAGTTGCATCAGTGACAAGTTGAAATCTTGATCTGTTTACAAACCCTAGATATTTGGAAATTTTAGTTCAGAGCTTCTTACTGTAATGATTTGGGGTTTCTCGAATTGATTGTGATCGAAGTATGATTTCTATGCTTGATTGATTGTTGACAAAGAAATTTGGAAGAAGTATATTGTTTGAGTACTGTAGTCAAGAAGATTGATGAAATGGTGGTCTGAATTTGCTAGTAGTTTAAAGCTTATGTTCTACACAATTGTTGTGAAGCCTTGTTCTCTGAATAGTGATTTCTTGGACAAATAATTGCAGCATAGTTGAACTTTTGAGTACATTTGAACAGAAGTGAAAGTCAGGAAGCTTTTCCGTTGGCAATATTGTTTTCGACGGGTGGTTGGAGTTTTGTTTCTACTATATGGAATTCAATTCTTTGCTCTTGCTAGAAATGGTTATTGTCCAAAATTGAAAGTTGGTAAAGAATTAGTTGTTGTTGCTAGGAGAAGACTATGCAGAATGGATAGTGTTTGGTGTCACTAGGTTCAGTAGTATTTGCGTGATTTCTGCAATTGTATTGGATAAGCTGAAGTGTCTGGTACAGTTGGGTTCAGAAGTAGTTGGGTGATTCTGCATTTGGTTTCTTGTGAAGAAGAATCCAGTACTACAAGGATCATGAATAGTAATCAGTTGGACAGTTATCTCCTTTCCAACTTCTCCAATATCATCACTTTTCAGCTAGATGACACTAATAACATAGCTTGGCAATTTATGCTCGAGTCAATGTTGGTAGGGTGTGATCTATTGGGATATATTGATGGGTCTATCCCTTGTCCTTCACGATACAAAGTTGCACAAGAGGCTGGAATTACCCCTGAGCTTACACAAGAGTATAAGGACTGGAGGAAGCATGACTCTGCTGTAATGGCTCTACTGGCTGGTACTTTGTCATCTTCAGCTCTTTCATTCATTGTTGGGAGTAAAACCTCAAAAGAAGTTTGGTATTCCCTTGAAGATAGATATGCTAAAGTTCAAAGCTTTTGAGCTAAAGACATCCATGCAGAAAATCCGGAAAGGTAATGATAGTATTGACAAGTATATGGAACGCTTTAAAACTGTTCGGGACCAACTCTTTGTAGCTGGAATTCTTATTCCCGATGATGAAATAGTGAGTTTGATCTTGAATGGGCTACCTGCTGAATATGAAACTATCAGATTGATCATTCCTACTAAGGAATCATCTACATCTCTACCAGAACTTCGTACACTACTCTTAGATGTTGAAGCTGATCTTGATCGAGAACGTACAAAAGTTTATTACCTCTGCTCCAATTACTTTAACAGCTGCAAGAAACCAAGACTCTCTTGATCAAGAACAAAAGATCATTGCCTCTGCTCCAATGACTTTAATAGCTACAAGAAACCAAGACTGTTAGCTTTCTAAATCCCATCATGTCAGTGCACATACTCAAGGATTGTACAACTTGGTTCTCACAAGATATTTTCATCCAAGGAATCAAGGTAAAGGCAGTGGCAGGTACCATCATAACTTTTCTCATGGACCATATCGAAATTATAATTGCTATGCATATAGGAAGTTAGATGTTGGTTCTGTGCAATCTAGAGGATTTATTAATCATTGTGGAAACTCAAAGTGCTACAACACTGGTGGTATTTCCAACAATCTTGGCTCTGCAAAGTCCAAAGACTTGAGGAATTCAAATGGTTGTCATGATTATGATTTTTCTGGTGGAGTTCGTCATCAGAGTGTTTCTTTCCCTGGTGATAATTGTCAAATATGCTCACAATTGGGTCATATTGCTAAAACTTGTCCCCAAAGATTTGCTCCTAGGCAAGTTGTTGCTGTTGGTTTTTCTTTACAATGTCAGATTTGCTTCAAGAGGGGTCACAGTGTTGCAGAATGTTTTCATAGGCATCACTATGATTTTCAATTACCATCTTCTTCAAAACTTCAAGCTAAGGCTGCTTCCTTCTCCTCTCAACCAAGTATATGACTGCATTGGCCACATGACAATGCTTCTCAGTTACTGCCGCTCATTCCTCCTGGCTGAAGCAAGAATCTTCACTTCTATTATAATCACAACATTTTGTTACTATTGCAATCTGATGTTAGTTTCCTACCATCAGCTTGAGGGGGATGTTAAGGGTAAAAAGGGAAAGTTACTTGTATTAAGTATAAAGTAGAAAACAAGTCTGATATATGGTGTGCAAGGTTGTATTTTTCTGCATCAATATACGAAGCTCTCTCTCTTTTTTGGGTTTTTGATCATCTTCTTCAATCTTCCTTGCAATTCTATCAATGCTCTCCTGAGGTGAGAAATATAGGTCTCCAAAGTTGATTGATATTTCTGACATAAAACTGCTTAGCATGAAATAAAAAAAAAAAAACTTGAGGAAGAACTTGGCAACCTGAGATTTAGCCCCCCTCAATTTAATTTTCTGGTTCCGTCCCTACTAATGATACCTCCCAATTTGTCTCCTCATCGCAATCTGCAACATCATTCAACTTCTTCTCAAGTAACCCACTGGAAAGCTTCTCCTCCTGGATCTTTCAAGATAAATACCGATGCGGCTTGGGACTTGTCTTCTCTTCGATGTGGTATATCAGCCATTGCTCGTGACTCAAATGGTTCCTTCATAGGAGGTCTGTCAAAAAGTGATTCTGCTCTGCAGAAGCCTCGGCTCTTTAGCTTGGTCTCAGCCTATCCTCTTCCATGTCTCTTTCTTCTTTTCAGCTGGAATCGGACTGTTTGGCTTTGATTTATACTCTTTTAAATCCTCTGTTGGCGGTTGATTGGACTGCTTCGCACCTTGTGTTAAGGATTCGAGCTCGAGTTTCTCTCTTCAACCGTGTAAACTGGCTTTGGACCAGTAGAAAAGCTAATGCTGCTGCAGACTATGCAGCTTCTATGGCTTCGCACAGGGTGTACCCGGAAGATTGGTCTTCCAATCCCCCTCCCTCCCTAATGCGCATTCTCCTTTTTGATGCTGCAGGTCCTCCCCCTTGATTCTGTTCAGTTGCTGGGTTCTTCTGTTAGCTAGTTTCATGTTTTGTCTGCTGTTTGTTTTGTTCTTTTGAGCTTAATTTGTCTCTGTTTCTTTGTATTTGTATCATTACAACCAAAAAAAAAAAAAAACAATCAAAATCAAAATCATTTACCTTCGGACCTCCCGCTCTGTTTCAGTTGTGTTTCTATTAATAATTATATCATAATAAATTGATGGAGGAGTAATAAGTCTCTACATTTAGCATGCAGTACTTCAGAGGGCCAGTGATTCCATTAGTTTGATAACGTTTATATTTTTTTTATTGCAATCCCCACGTTGCAAAATCAGACAAGTTATGGATTTAATGAAAATTATCTCAATTTTGAATAACAATATTATTAACTGCCAACGTAAATGATCCTTAGTGTGGAATTTTCTGGAACGTTCCAGCCTATTAGTGTGCTCAGTTTTGTATTGTTTTCTTTGTTCTTCTCAAAGGCTTGGCTTGGTTTGGTCCTCCAGCCTTTTGTAATACTTTTTTTTCATCTAATAAATCTTCAAGGTAGGACAAGGAGCTGGTCCTGACCTTGCTTTCTTAAACAAAACAAAAAAAATCTGCCAACGTAAATGATTAATTGAGAAATATAAAAGGTTCATGTCTTCATCATTTCATGCTTCCACTTATGACTGATGCAAAGAACCTTTCCTTTAAGTAGCTAGACGCCTTGAACGCTGCTTAGGAGTCTAAATTCGAAGCTCTTGGCTGCAGCCTCTCTTTCTTCTTCATTTCTTTTTGTGGTCGGATTAGAATGTTACACAAACATATGCATGTCCAGTATAATGGATTTCTGTCGGCAAAAATCTCCTATATATGATTATACTTCTACCAATGAAATTTCGTCGGTTAAAGGATTTTGGCATGGAGAATTAGTCGTATAAAGAATTCTAAAAACGAATTTTCGTTGGCAAATATATTCCCATTATTAAACTGAAAACTCTTTTTTTTTTTTTAAATGTAACATGCATCGGGAAAGGTCATTCATTGGAATTCTGGCCTACATTTTTGTATATACAGAACATGCGTTAAATTACAAGTGAAAAACAGGAACTCAAGCGAGATTCAAGCAATCTTTACCGGCAAGATTGAGCTACTTCTAAAGAAATATTCAAAGAAACTTCGAAAAAGGAAAATAAGAAAACTTCTAGCAGATTCAAAAGATGTCTCTTCAAATAACTTAATCCTAGTACTGTAATACGTTGACCTTGCGAGACATCTTGGATATACAATATCAAAGAGGAATATAAACAGAGCATGTACAAACCGTAAAAATATGATGGGAAAAGAATTGAAATCTCATATTGTTCTTATTGCTTGCTTCTTGGCTTGAGAAGCTAAATTATAATGTTACTGTTTTTTACTATTGGAATTTTGGCCGGCTAGTTCCATGTTCAGAAACACAGAAACCGCAGTTGCTTGACAAGTAGTTCTGGCTATTCGAGAACGTTAAACACTACTGGACTGGGCACTTGGATACCACATAGACTATAATCAGTATAATCAATTTTGTACTAGGATTATTAGTGGGATGCAGCCTTTAATTAGCATATATGTTCTTACCGCTCCTCACTAGCTACACTAGTATTCACGAGAAATTGTTCACTACAACATCCGCTGTATAATACGTACATATACAGTCTCTTATTAACGAGAGATCACGTGACTAGCACGTGAAAGACTGGATGTGCGAGGTTGGTAGAACACGTATTGTTGAAGCATGTTAATTTTATTATGTGACTTCACTATTTTACTAATGTGTTCATTACAACAACGGTCGGATAATCACACATATCGATAAGATAATGTGGTTTACTGAATACTCGCTAACTCTTGACCATTTTTAGCTAGTTAGGGGAAGAGCAAAACTGAGCTCCGGCAGAGTAAACTTAATTATCTCATTGCACTCGAAAGCACTTAATCGGTATGTTTGTCGTGATCCTTGGTAATGATGCAGGACTCGGGCCAGTAAAGGTACTCCAACATCACTACATTAGAAATTATATAATCTGTACAACGAAGTGGAAGAAACAATACTTGAACACAGGAATGTGGAACTTACATCTATTTCCATCCCCACTTGATAGTAAATATAAAAATATATATATACATAGAACTCAGTTTTTGAAATTTATCTGTTCATTTCCATACTCATTCTTAATATGTAAATGTGACCTAAGTATTTTGAATGGAATCCGATAAGAAAAAATAAATGGAATCGGAATTTATTTTTCCATTTGCACTCATGAGATTGTTGGTGCCAAAGGTCTTTACAGCAATTTACTCGGTCATTTAAATTGTTGTGTGCAGTGGAAAGAAAATAGTGATTCTAATTGGACGTCCAAATTTGATATTTGAACCTCCAACTTTTTTCAATTATTAATAGACTTTGTGAAGTTATATGAAAAGACAAATAAGGACATAGAGTGAAAAATGGAAAAATAAATAAATACTCTTCTTACCTACTCCAACCAAATATAACATTCAATTAAATTGTTTTTTTTTTTTTTTTCGAAATTTTCTTTCTTTTTGAGTAAAATAAGGTCAGCCCTTTATTGAAATTGAAAGCTTACAACGAAACGATGCCAAAAAGCATTAAGAAAGAAACAAACAGTATGAAAGAAAAAGGATGTGAACATTGCATCAGAAATAAAAAATGCAAGAGCAACTAAATCGAAATGCATCGCTGATTTTACACTACGGATTGCAGTCATGTAGTGATTTGAGTAGTCAGTGGTTTGACTACCCATGCAACTCCAACGCACAAATTGACAAAATTCAATTTGGCACCGGAATGAGGCCAGGGCACTCTCCCACCTAAAGATCGAGGGTGTCAGAACATGGCCATGTTGGCAAATGATCTTTCACGAACATGTACCATAAATTTAGGTCTCGAATCGAATACCAGTAACGCCCAGGAGCCCCAAGCCATTCTAGCATTTGACCAACAGCCCAACAAAGATAGTAGGTCACAGTCCAAATCCAAAACCCTCCTGAATCCCAGATTCGGATCCTGTTACAGACGCCACCCGCATCCCAGATCCGGATCCAGATGCATAGCCGGCTCCGGGTTAGAAACAACGGACTCCCATTCGATTTCCATCTCCAGGAACACCGCCGGCTCAATCCCACACTGATCGCTCCCTCACGATGTAGAGACCAAGATGAACAGTAAACCACCTTCAGCCAGCCATGGTGAACAACAGCCAGAACACCACCACTGTCCCATGCGCCCCCCCACAACATCCTCCTTCACCGGATCTATGTCAGCAACGATCTGCACTGACAATCCACAACATCTCCATTGCACAAACTTCAGAAGCCCCAGGGATTGACCATCGCTGCTAAAGTCCTCTGCTCAAGCAATTAAAATAAACACCCCACCACCACCACTACGTACGGAAAGCGACGAGAATAGAGAGAAATAGGCCGAAACCTCCATGAAGATCGATGGAGCAGGTATTGGAGCGGCGAACCCGAAGGAACACCGAAATTCAAACCCTAGCGGAGCTAGGTCTTATCTCTGAAATTTCCTTATATTGCCTAATAGTTTTATAATTTACCTGAAACAATTAAGTAAAAATTATAATTTCTATACATAACCCATCATTTAATACAAAAGTAAATTCAAAACAATCTGATTTGAAATTTTCTTAAACTAAATTAATTGAAGATTATAATATAGTTATTACCCGATCTTCCAACCCAAAACCCCTGAAATTCTTCTTAGCAAATTCAAAGGGATTCAGACGACATATCAAGACCGAGAACCAATCCTCTGATTAATTTTGGTGGAGAAGAGACATACTCATAAGAGAGCAATATCATGTGATTTTGATTCATTCTTTTTCTCATGGTTGAAGATAGATATAAAAAGTAGAGTAACAGATTGTTGTATATATCTCATGGTCAAGGGCGTTTTGGTAAAAATAAGGTGATCTACTTAGCTTTTAAGTATTCTAAAAAGTAAATTAGAGGTGTACTAAGTAAAGGATCGGAGGTCCAAATAGCAAATTTTGATGTCCAACTAGAACCAGCCAAAAGAAAAAGAAAAAGAAAAAGAAAAAAAGTTGAATAAACCCTGGAGCGAACAGAGGGGGCCTAGGGTCTTGCCATATTCGATACGAGGGAAGTGGTAGGCATGGAAGTGCCAATCCTTGGCACCAACTTAGTGAAATGGATCGAGTTCCCTATTCCTTCTTCTAACGCCGCCACCCCCACCGCCGATGCTGATACTTGTGTGACCTAAAATCACAAACCGGGGCTAAGTTGAGCAATAGGTGCTCAGATTTGGTTGGATTTACATCGAGCTTTATTAGTTAGAATCCTAAGCTTGCCTTGCAAACTTTACTCCTTTGTAACTTTTGTTCACTCATCTCTAATGCTGCTAATGAATGGTTGAGTTCAAGCTTGCCTTGCAAACTTTACTCCCTTGTAACTTTTGTTCACTTATATCTCTAATGTTGCTAATGAATGGTTCAATGCCCAGGCTAAATCACAACACAGTAATTTTCACAAAGTTGAAGATCCGTGTTATGGAGGTTTCTAAGCCCAATTCTCACAAATGTCGCACCACGCATGGAATCATTTAAACAACGAAAAGATCGACTAAACCCTCGAAATGAGCTAGGTTTGTATGTAAGAACCTAATTGGACATATCATCTAATAATAAAGTCTACACAATAATTATATGTGATGTCTTTCAAATAAATCAAAGGATCATATATGCAGTAAATCAGTGGCTATAATGTTGTGATTGATGTTATAGATTATGAGCCTAATAATATGTCTTAAAGGATATGAAATCAAGTGACTTAACCACTAAGGAGGTGCATATGGTAAGTGATAAATTATCTTTGATGGGTGGGTTCTATCACATGGCACCTATATAAGTCAAGGTCCCTGTTCTCCCAATTCTACCGGTTCACCTGTAATCTCGCCCCATTGAGAGATAGAACAAATCGCTGTTGGCATGGAGAGAACAGAAGACTTTGTCTTACCGAATCCTTGCTTGAAGACGATGGACTCCATAGGTATTCATTCTATCTACGAACATTTATAGTCATTCAAAATGTTTTGTACTTGTATGTATCTCTATCTCTATGCAGATTATGACATGTTCATATTTATTTTTATGATCTAATAGTGGTATTAGAGCCACTCTGCATATATAGAGATCGGTTGAAGTTTTGGTTGGTCCTTAAAAGAAAAAAAAATGATGTCTCTCTCTCTCTATCTCTCATTTTGGGATTTTTTGTATAAACAAAACAAAAGGAAAATTTGGAATAAAGTAAAATAAAATAAAACAAAACAATACTTGGGACCTGTGCTTTTTAACTCAAGCGGTGCGTTTTGTTCTATTAGAATCAATATGAATCATCCTTATTCTTCCGCTGCACATATGGGTTTTCACAAACCCAGTTTTGGGGGTTTTTCTTTCGGGTGTTCATGCTTCTTATTTACTCAAATCAAGGAGTTTACATACTCTTATCACATGCGAGCCCATATCATGTCTATTTTGCTGTTTCCATGCTTATACCCATCCATACTTCATGCTTCTATGTACATGCATTAACCTTTCCTTTGTTTCTGGTGGTGAACAGATTAAAAAAATTCTCATGTTTTATGCCCTTTATATATTTATATATTATTTCCTTGAAATGCTGGTTTGTTTGCTTGCTGGCCAGAAAGACCTTGTGAATGCCTTATGACTTTTAGTTAGTAGTACCATTTTTGTCTTACAGGTTGGTGATTTGAGGAGGACCCACCCTGAGCTTGAACCTACTGAGAAGGAATCGGAGGCATTATACTTCTGAAGCATAGATGAGCCTGAGCCCAGGAGTTTTAGCCTCAACCTATTAGCTAGGGCGATGATCTATCAATCCTACAAGTAAGTATTCTTCCTTTCATATGTTAAAGTTTTGTACATGAGGCCAAGTTTTGCAAAGCTTAATTGTTAGTTTGATTATTTGATTTGATTGTCATGTACTGGTACCACGTATGTTATCAGGCATCAGGCTTGGATTATCAAGTATGTGCAAAGTTCCGTAGGCATTGTGACTTTTAAGCTAACTGGAATTTTATGAGTGATTGAAAAAAAAAATACAAAAAACAAAACAAAACAGAGAGAGAGAGTGAGAGACAACAAACGTGGGGAAGCTCTTCTTCTTTTAGGTATTGTTGACGGATAATACTTGGGAGCGAAACCACATACGTTTGAGACTTGCATTAACGTCTGCATGCATGGCTTCGTGTATTTCTCATTCTTGAAAAACATGCTCAATATTGGTACACCATATAAACATCATATTTCAATGGATGAGTGAGAAAGAGAGAGAGAGACACAGAGAGAGAGAGAGAGAGGAAAAGATGTTGAAACCCAGCTGCAGCTCCAACTTTTCTCCCCGCACACTACTTCGAGGTCAAGGACAGCCAGGGAACAACCCGTACTTTTGATCTCGTCGATGCGCCTCCGATCCGATCTACCAAACCCATCTGCAAACCAATCCCAGCGCCTCCGATCTGATCCGATCTACCAAACCCATCTGCAAACCAATCTATCTCTCTCTCAATCGCTCCCATCCCCTCAGATCCGACCTTTTGTACGCCGAGTCGCCGACGCCGAGCACCAACAGCCGGAACTTCTCATCCGGTCCTTCCTTCAACGGCGACATCTCCTCCACGTGGAGCCTTCTCCTCCGACGCAGCAAAGCCACTCCTCGCCGGACTCTGCCATTGAACTGAACAAATGGGCTATCAGGACAACATGAATCACGCAAGGAAGCTCTCCTTGCATCGGTGATGGTCCGTGGGTTTTGATGAAATGGAACGAGAAACGGTCAGAACAAAGCTTATCATAGTCAGGTCAGTTTTCAGAAAATCTTGATTCAATTTCGTATTCTATTATTTGATGATCACAAGAACTCTAGTTGCATTCCCGGCGTGCGCATAGGCTAGTGTAGATGGTGACCGGATGAAATTTATTTTTCTTGGATGTTTTTCGTGTTCTCTGCAATTGCAACTGAAGGCATTTGTACTGCTGGGAGCATTGGGAAAACTTGAATATTTGTGTATTCAAGCATCAGATGGCTGTTTGCCCCTGGGCATTCTTGGGAGGCCTGGACATGGCCTCTGCGCCTCCTCCAACAGCCCCAAAATCACGCACTTTTGCATCTATCCTCGCTAACTCAACAGAGGCTGCTATATCTCTTAGCCAACTACCATCTCCGGTTGTTCGTGGGGATAAAATTTATGTCAAGATCAATGAATCCTTATATCAGGAGCAATTAAAGCAATTCAAAACCAATCTTATTGGTCGTCTTCTTCTTCATAAGGGTTCTAAACCTCTTAAGGCTGATGCCCTAAAAGGGTTGCTTGCTGCTCTCTGGCAGCCCTCAAAGCCATGGCGTCTTGTACCTCTCGGTAAAGGCTACTTTGACATTCATTTTGCCACAGAAGAGGATCTCCGTAGGGTATGGAGTGGAGGTACTTGTACTCTTCCTGATGGAATTTTTCGCCTAACTCAGTGGAAACCGGACTTTGTACCAGGAGATACCTTTCCTCAAACTCATGCTCAAATTTGGGTTCGGATTTATGGGCTGAGTCAAGATTATTGGCACCAACAACATCTTATGGAAATCGCTCGGGGTGTCGGAACTCCATTGCAAATTGATAAAGCCACAAGGGAAAGGCAATTCGGGTACTTTGCTCGAGTCTTGATTGATGTGGATCTTGCAGGCGACTTACCACCTACTTTGATGGTTGAGCGGGAAACTCATTGTTTTCCGATTGAAGTGGTCTATGAGAATGTGTGTACTCATTGTGGGAGGGTTGGTCACATGGTTGATCAATGCAGGTTCTTGAAGAGCTCTAACAAAGAGCAAAATGCTCAAGAACAAAAGGTTGTTAAAAAGCCTTCTCGCATTGGGCGTCAAGAGTATCGTCCCAAGACGGCTGTAAACAATGTTTCTGAGCAAAATTTGGACACTACCCCTCAGGTGCAACACTCCCCTGAGGTTGCAAACCATGATCAGATTACTAAATTTGCAGAAGATGTTCTCACTGAGGCCGTTGACCAGGAACTGGATTGTATTGCAGATCTAGTCATTAATGAACCCATAGTCAACAAGATGCCTGAAAGTTGTAAAGGCAACATGACTCCTCTTATCAATAAGAATAAAATTGCCATCCTTGCAAGCAAGGAAACTGAAGCAGTGGTTGACATTATTCCTAATGAATTTGCTCTAGTTGTTGGAACAACTATTTTGGAGGACCCTACGGTTCATATTACTGATGAGGATGATGAAGTTGACAGTGATAATGAAATGTGTGATGATGAGGTGAACTCCAATATGGAGCAAAAGATTTCCAGTGCCCAGCCAACCAACCCCCTTTCTTCACATAGTGGTCAGAGTTGGCATGATATGGTGGAAGAGGAAAATCTGATTGATCTGGTAGATTTACCTACGGGTGCTCCCCCAGGATTTGAACATGTTGCAACTTTAGCCAAGGATGTCTCATTAATTACTGGTCAAGGAGTTAATGAAAATACAGAAAATGGTTTCACACCGGTTCTCTCTAAGTCTCAACAGAAAAAACAAAGACGACAAGCTACTCAAGCTCTTGCTCGTGAAACTCCTTATCCAAAGAGGGACAGAACAAAGAATAAAAAGTACAATCAATGAAGGTTCTTTACTGGAATATTAGGGGAATAGGAAACAATGACTCCCAATCCGAGCTTTCTAATATTTGCCATATTCACAAACCAGATCTTGTTTGCATTGCTGATCCAAAGATAAAGTTCACCTCAATTTCAGCAGTTTTTTGGTCTTCTTTGAATTTGGATCTTATTGCAACTAATGATTGTGGAGCGGCCCTTCCAAATATTTGGCTGTTGAAGGGTTTTCATATCCCTAATCCGACGATTATTTCCAACTCCGAACAGCAGGTTACAATTCAGGTTCCTTTTGATAATGATCCCAGTCAACTTTCTTTTGTATATGCTTCTACCTCTTATATCAAACGCAGGGATTTATGGCAAGATCTTAATGCTTTTCGTCCTCAAACGTCTATCCCATGGTAATTGGGGACTTCAACGCTGTGTTAGGAGCCCACGAAAAATTAGGAGGCCCATCTCCTTCTCGCCTCTCCTGTGCAGATTTTCAAAGTATGTCAGATACTTGTGATTTTGTTCATCTAGATACTTCTGGTTTGTTCTTTACTTGGTCAAATGGTTGGAGCACCCGTGGACATGTTGAGCTTCGTTTGGACAGATGTCTTTGTGATACCACTTGGTTTGAAGCTTGGCCTTTTACTAGTTGTGTTGCTCTTCCCCGTGTTGTTTCTGATCATTCTCCATTGATTTTCTCTGCTTCAAAACTCTCCCCAAGTGGTCCCAAGCCTTTCAGGTTTCAGTCTATGTGGTTGCAGCATCCAAATTTTCATGCAGTAGTGTCTAATTGTTGGAATTCCTTTCAACTTTGTGGCTGCCCAATGTTTGTTACTGTGCAGAAATTAAAGGCTTTGAAACATTGTTTGCGTGATTGGAACAAAGCGGTTTTCGGTAATGTCCATCAAAAGGTTGCTGCTGCTCGTGAAAATTTAGTCACCATTCAACAAGATATCGCGACCCGTGGCATGACTGATCAAAGGTTTGAGGATGAGATTGCTGCAAAGTCTGCAGTCTTAGATGCTCTGAGGATGCAAGAAACTTATTGGAAAGATAGAGCTCGGGTTAAGTGGTTTACTGATGGGGATCGAAGTACATCTTTTTTCCATACTTATGCCAAGGTTCGTGCAGCCAAGAGTCAAATGTCTTCTATCCGTGTGGGGGAGAGGATACTTACTGACCCTTCAGACATTGCAGCACATAATGTGGCTTTTTATCAGAATCTCTATGATATTTCCTCCCCTTCTACAAATGTGGATGAGGTTTGTTCAGTTATTCCATCTCTAGTGACTGACGATGAAAATGTGGTGCTATCTGCAATTCCTACATCAGAGGAAATTAGAAGTGCAGTTTTTCTATGGATGGTTCTAGTGCTCCTGGGCCTGATGGTTTTTCAGGGTCTTTTTATCAAGCTTGTTGGGATATTGTTGGTTCTGATGTGGTGGCATGTGTTCGTCAATTTTTTCTTCAAAACTGGATCCTCCCCAACATGAATTGCAATTTTTTAGTTCTCATTCCAAAAGTCCCAAATGCTCAGCTTATTACTCAGTTTCGCCCAATTGCCTTAGCCAATTTTCTCTTCAAGATTATACCTAAGATTTTGGCTTCTCGCTTGGGGTCTATTGCTACACGTATAATTTCTCCTCAGCAATCAGCTTTTTTGCCTGGTAGGCGAATTAATCATTGTATTGGTATGGTTTCGGAATGCTTTAACTTATTGGACCGAAAATAGCAAAGGCGTTTGACACTCTAAATTGGGATTTTCTCCTCCGAGTTTTAAGTAATTTTGGGTTCTCTCCCACTTTCACTAGTTGGGTCAGCTCTATTCTTCACTTAGCAAGACTATCTCTTTTAATCAATAGCTCTCCTCAAGGTTTCTTTACGTGTTCTCGTGGTGTTAGACAAGGAGATCCTCTTTCTCCACTTTTATTCTGTCTTGCAGAGGAGGCTCTTAGCCGGGGCCTTCACTTACTTCTCCAAACCCGTCAATTGAAGCCAATATCTTTTCCCAGGAAATGCACTGCACCGTCTCATGTGTTATATGCAGATGACCTCATGGTGTTTTGTCGTGGGGACAAAAACTCTCTTAAACGGCTGCGTGGGTTTTTTGACCGTTATAGTGCAGCTTCAGGGCAATTCATTAATGCGGAGAAAAGTACTTTCTATCTTGGAGCTAGGTCTCGTCACAGGAAAGGTACAGTTCAACGTATATTGGGTTTTCATGCAGGGCGCCTACCTTTTATTTATCTGGGAGTTCCTATTTTTTGTGGAAAACCCCGCAGCTGCCATCTCCAAGTTATTGCCGATAGAGCTAAGTCAAGGTTAATGGGTTGGCAGGGGAGGCTTCTTTCTATGGCTGGGCGTACTCAACTTGTGCAATCTATTTTTCAAAGTATGCTTCTTCATAGTTTTTCAGTGTATCAATGGCCTGCATACCTTGTGAAGAAGTTATCTTCATGGGCGCGTAATTTTATATGGTCTGGAAATATTGAGACTCGGAAAATTGTCACTGTTACATGGACTCAAGTTTGTGCTCCGAAAAAAGAGGGCGGGGTTGGTATTCGTGACCTGGCAACTCTTAATTCTGCGGCTGTTTTAAGGTTTGCATGGAACTCTTTCACTTCTTTGAACCAATGGGGGGATTATATGCGAACTCGTTACCCTATATTATCTAGTTCCAAAGTGAGCTACCGCAAATCCTCAATCTGGCCAGGTTTCCGCTCTATTGCCCTTCATATCACCCACAATTGTCGTTGGATTATTGGAGATGGCCGTTCAGTGTCCTTTTGGAAAGATAAATGGCTTCAAGATCCAATTTTGGAAATTTTGGGTTTTTTCGACTGGTCAGGATTCAGTGATCTACGTGTGGCAGATTTCATCTCAGATCATTCTTGGCAGTTTCCCTCTTTTTTCCTAGATACCTTTCCAGACTTGTACAGAAAAATTTCTGATATTTGTCTCCCTTTAGACACAGAACCTGATATGCTCATTTGGGAGTCTACAGCCTCTGGAGAGTTATCTTTCACTTATTCTTATAACTTGCTTAGACGACACTTTATTTTGAGAGACTGGGCCTCTACTATTTGGCATTCCTTCATTCCTCAATGATTTTCTTTCTTGGCTTGGAGGATTCTCTTAGATCGCTTGCCCACTGATGATCGGCTGAAAAGAGGTGGGATTCTGATTGTGTCCATCTGCCAATTATGCAACAGTTCGGCAGAGTCAGCTTTACACTTATTTTTACACTGTCCTTTTTCCCAACATCCTTGGGGATGGCTGGCAACTCAGTTTGGAACCTCATTTCCTGCTTTTGACTCACTGTTGGATTTTTGGGTTGGCTTTTGTCACAAGGGTTTTTCCCCTCAGCTTTATAATTTGTGGTTGGCAGCTGGATTGCTTACTTTCATGGAAATTTGGAAGGCGCGAAATAGACTCAGGTTTGATAATCGTTCTCCTATTTTTTCTACACTGTGTTGTTCAATTATGGCATGGATTCGGCAATTTGGTTCTCTTGTTCCTGGTTACTACAAAGGCGTCCTTGATTCCCGACTTCTTTCTTCCCTTGGGGTGTGCCCCAAGCCCCGTAAAGCGCCCAAGATTCAACGTGTCCTATGGCATCCCCCCCCTCCCTCCTTGGGTTAAAGTTAACACTGATGGTATGGCGAAAGGTAATCCTGGTCCTGCAGCTTGTGGAGGAGTTTTTCGCGATGCTTCTGGGGTTTATTTAGGGAGTTTTTGCCAACCTCTGGGTTGCAATTCTTCCTTTTATGCTGAACTTTATGCTATTATTGTGTCTATTGAAGTTGCTTTCACTAGAGGTTGGACTACTCTGTGGTTGGAAAGTGATTCTATTAGTGTTTTAGCATCTCTCTCCTCCAATTCTTTCTCTCCTCCATGGGACTTGAGAGTTAGATGGCAAAACTGCCTGAAGAACATTCAGCAAATGCAATTTCGTAGAACTCATATTTTTAGGGAAGGGAATGCAGCAGCAGATAAGATGGCAAACTTAGGTGTTTCAAAACACTCATTTACCTGGTATCCTAGCCCTCCTGCAGAGCTTCACAGGTACTTGCAGGCTGATTTTTTGGGACTCCCAAATTATCGCTTCACAGGTTGCTGAGATGATTATGTTGGTTTGTCTTTCTTGCCCGCACCTTCTCAGAGGCTTTTATTCCCAGGAATTCGTGCGCAAAGTTAGCTTCATAAGCATCTACATGCAGGCGCAAGAGAAATTCTAGCATATTTCGAGTGTCAAGTTTTCACTTATGGGGCTGATTTTTTCTTCTTTTAGATTTGTTCATGAGGGGGAAGTTTCCCTCTCTTCTCTTGCGCTGTTAATTTTGTTTTCTCTCTTGGATGATGTATTTTTCTTCTTTATTATTAATAAATTGAGTTGGGGGACGGGCGGTGAGTTCTCAGAGTGGGGCAGACCCTTCACCTTCGGGTTTGAGGGTGGGACAAGTGCCCTGCATTGTCTGCCTCCGAGGAACTAATATCGCCTAATCCCTTTCTCCTTAAAAAAAAAAAAAAAAAAAAAAAGAGTTCAATTTATTTTAAAAAAATAAATAAATAAATAAATAAATAAATGGATGAGTTCAATACATTAGCAGTGTCGGTTAAGTACTCTTTGAGAGGCTTGGACAAATTACCCACCTCTAGCGAGGTTTGGGGAGAAAGTACGTACGTGGTTCTTATATTTTGTAATTTTGTGCTATAATTAGGGTCGGGTTACATAGTAAAACTATGTATGAAAGGATTATCTTGTAAACAGTTAGAATTAGGGTAAGCTTATTACAATCCTTGGACACGATGGAATAGACCGAGAAATTCCTAATTAATCCTTCTTGGACACACGTCTTTGTTCTCCTAATCCTTTGATTCCTATCTGTTATCAAACTAGTTGTTCCTAATCATTCTTGAATTCCTAATCCTATTCCATCGGTTGAGATTCAAGTATTCCTATATATGCATAACGTTCGTTGCAAAGAAACATCGAGATTCAGATAGATTTTCCTTAGTTGATTTCATTCTAAAGTTAAACACACAGGTATTTCTTTAGAAGATACCCCGTTAGCTAGCTGCTGCTGTTGTTTTGCTTCGGTTCTTGTTATTTGGCGATGCCGGTGAGCCAGTCGATCCTTGGACCTAGTAGTCTGCAGTCTCCAAAAACAAAGGAAAGGCCACCAGGCCAAGAAGGGAGCAGCAATCATTCATGTGTAAAGCTACAAGCACACAGACATGTAATTATTCCCTAAAATCTTCTTCTTCTTTTTTGAATAAAATTCCCTAAAATCTTAAAGCTTTGCAAATATATAGCAGACAGTATTATTGACCCAAAAACACACCACATCTATTTACCTGAGAGCTAGAAAGCACAAAGAGTATAAAGAATGAACAAAACAGAGGTATTTTAGAATACCTTATAATATTATGTTCCTATTTTCCTTCTCTTCTGGAATTTGAGGGTTTCTCAAAACCAACAGGCCGCATAGTGACCAGCGGTACGTTTAACCGTGTTTTAATTTATAAGAAATATAGGGAAAACAACAAAGGAGTGAACTTCATTAATGAAATATTTCAAGATCTATTTTCATATATCTGAGTTTCGTTCTAGCATTTATATTAGTCAATGTAAATTCATGCAAGTGATGCAACCATCATTTCGAATTTCCGACCAATTTCTGTAATATGTTTGATAAACCATCATTTCTATAATTTGCCATCTTCTTGGGGTGTTGATCTACTAGAGTTATAATAATTCTTGTATGTATATCTTTGTCTGCATTGTGCGTGCTTAATTCTTAACCTAGGCGTTGTCCGAAAGACAGCTAGCATCTACAATAAATTGATTTTGCTGATGCAATTGTATTAGCAAGTGATGAAGAATTTAGGCGTTGTCCGAAAGACAGCTAGCATCTACAAAAATTGATTTTGCTGATGCAATTGTATTAGTATCGTTTGCGATTGTATTAGCAAGTGATGAAGAATTTAGGTGTTGTCCGAAAGACAGCTAGCATCTACAAAAATTGATTTTGCTGATGCAATTGTATTAGTATCGTTTGCAATTGTATTAGCAAGTGATGAAGAATTTAGGCGTTGTCCGAAAGACAGCTAGCATCTACAAAAATTGATTTGCTGATGCAATTGTATTAGTATCGTTTGCAATTGATTTAGCAAGTGATGCAGAATTTAGGCGTTCTCCGAAAGACAGCTAGCATCTACAAAAATTGATTTTGCTGATGCAATTGTATTAGTATCGTTTGCGATTTAGTATCGTTTGCAATTGATTTAGCAAGTGATGAAGAATGTAGGCGTTGTCCGAAACAACGCTAGCATCTACAAAAATTGATTTTGCTGATGCAATTGTATTAGTATCGTTTGCGATTTAGTATCGTTTGCAATTGTATTAGCAAGTGATGCAGAATTTAGGCGTTCTCCGAAAGACAGCTAGCATCTACAAAAATTGATTTTGCTGATGCAATTGTATTAGTATCGTTTGCAATTGTATTAGCAAGTGATGAAGAATTTAGGAACTTCATCTAGTTTCTCTTTCCTCATTTTACTGTTCTGGTCTGCTGGATCTCGATATTATCTTTTGTTGTCTTGAACCTCTATGTCTGTGTAAACATCCATCGGCCATCACATCCCCGCAGTTTTTATCCGCAGATCTTGACCTTTAAATTCTAAATCTTTTGCGCCCTCCCTTGTTCTTTGCAGATCAAAGGTCTATTCTTTAATATGTTTTTGTTTTTCAATTACGTCCAAGAAGAGACTTTCTCACACTTTGTGGTTGACATTCTTATTTCTGTGGCAATTTTTTTCTCTCCATGGATTCGTTCATCCAAGATTTCATGCACTTAATAAGTTATTCATGCCTATATTTCTTTGTTAACAACAATTGTGCAAGTGGATGTATTGCCACAGTCTAGTTTCTCTTTCCTCATTTTACTGTTCTGGTCTGCTGGATCTCAATATTATCTTTTGTTGTCTTGAACCTCTATGTCTGTGTAAACATCCATCGGCCATCACATCCCCCGCAGTTTTTATCCGCAGATCTTGACCTTTAAATTCTAAATCTTTTGCGCCCTCTCTTGTTCTTTGCAGATCAAAGGTCTATTCTTTAATATGTTTTTGTTTTTCAATTACGTCCAAGAAGAGACTTTCTCACACTTTGTGGTTGACATTCTTATTTCTGTGGCAATTTTTTTCTTACTCCATGGATTCGTTCATCCAAGATTTCATGCACTTAATAAGTTATTCATGCCTATATTTCTTTGTTAACAACAATTGTGCAAGTGGATGTATTGCCACAGTCTAGTCTGACAACAAACATTGAAACATTTTCCCATTTCTTAGCTTATGAGTCAAAAGATTTATGCTTTTGTGCCCGAGTTCTGACAAAGGAATCTATTATCTGCTGATTTATTCGTCACCAGTTTCCCAGAGTATATATTGCAAGATCTGTGGTTGACTATCACAAAGTTCTAATGCATTCAATTGGAGTATGGAAAAAAAAAAAATGTTGTAATGAACTCTACCTAGCCTTAGCCCTATGCCAAACGTATGTAATGAACTCTTCATTCTAAATGCTTATGTTCATAATATTTGGATCATAGTTAGTGAAAAAAGGGACGCGTCTAATTCGACAAAAAGACGTACATATGTATTATTCGGTTTACTTTATCTAACGATACGGTCAAATATTTGGTAAAAAAAAAACGTGATACGACAAATTTTTATGTCTGAATTATACGTGTATAATTCGGCCAGTAGTAAAAAAAAGAACGGAATAAAAAATACGGATATATAGAACACTATTTTTTTAAAGCTTTTGATATGTTTATGAGACGATTTGTTATATATAAGCATGTAAGCAAGTCTAAATTTATTATAATTATTCACTCAGACGGCCTATCAATGATCAAATCCAGATGAGGATTTGCAATTTTTCATGTCAACCTTCTCGGCACTCACTCATCCTGCATTGCAATCATGCCTTTCCAATCCAAAATGTTACCACCGATTTGACAGCCACATCGATTAATTAACATAAAGACAAAGCAGACTATGAAATGAGAGAGAATTCGATTTGACAACCACATCGATTTGCCCTAATTTTTTTTCTTCTACTTTTCCATACACAAACACAAACACAATTACATAAAGAAGTAAACCGTAGATCAATGAGAGACCAAGTTCAAGATCTGGGCCCTCAAGCTTATTAACATATTGTAAACCACACAGATCCCTAAGATGAAAGCAAACACAATGAACATAAAAAGAAATAAACCAAGGATCGGATCCCTAAGAAACATATTTGGGCCTCAAGCTTCAGGCCTGTCCTTGAGGAACAGTGGGGCACCACCATTCCTTAGGAGACGGCAGCCTTTGAAGCGGATCTTGGCTGGAGCTACATCGGGAACCACCTTCTTGTCCTTTGGAGGGCGTGGATCGATCTTCACCTGGTCAACGGCGTCCTAATGATTCGCCAGCTCAGCCTTCTTCTTCTTTTCATCATTTATTGTGTGCACACTTCCCTTTGTATTTTCCACTAGTCAGTAGTCACAAATCCCACGCGTTGCTGCGGGTTTATTTTGTTCATGAATTTTATACATAATAAAGTGGCAATTACAATAGGAAGATCCTTGTTTTCAATTGGATATATCTAAAATCAAGGAGTATATATAAAATCTATTAACTGCAAAATAGTCATAATGCAATTGGAAAAAGACAAACGAAAAAAAAAAGTACCATAACAATTTTCCATCCAGTATCATTATTTTCTCTTTGTAATCTTAGAAAATTCTTTTTAATGTTCGACGTCAGGAGTTACACTTTTTAACTTCTTCCAACTTGTCTGCCATGATGCTTAAACTTGACTAACTAAATGATTCTTCCTCCGATGTCAAAGGAATTTAATCCGTTCTTGATATCAACTAATTATACGATGCTCTTTCAAAGATTTATGGGTTATTATCATAAATGGTACCTGAACTATACCTCAATCTTATCGATGGTACCTGAACTTCAATTTTGATCACAACCAGTACCCGAACTTATCGATTTTATTTTAAATGGTACCTAGAGCCACCTCCGGTCACTATTCCGACTAAAAATGGCATGGGAGGCAATCATAGTGATAATTTTTGATGATTTCAAGGATTGCAATCATATATAGTGATGATTTTTTGGTAATAGACTTGCCTTGAACTTTTTTTTTTTTTTTAGATTTGGCTTTTTTGGCCGGAATAGTTACCGAATGTGGCCTTAGATACCATTTAAAATGAAATCGAAAAGTTCGGGTACTGGTTGTGATCAAAATTGAAGTTCAGGTACCATCGATAAAATAGAAGATAAGTTCAGGTACCATTTGTGATAATAACCCAAGATTTATATATGCAAGGTATAACAGTTCTTTCAGAGCGAATGTATACCTTCGACTTCCTGAGAACAAAATTTTTCGAAAGCTAGCACTCTCACTCCAAAATATTTGTCATTGAAAGTTATTTATAATTTTTCTAGTTTTCAAAGTAATAGATTACCAATTACCTTTGTTTCTCATCAGAGACAGCGTTGGTTGCTTTCATTAACTCGTAAACTCTTGAGGCTAAACCCTTGATTACAATAAGCATCTAGAGAACGGCTTGAAATGATATCAGGAGTCTCTACCAAATAAACGTATTGAACCAAGCACCAACCAGCAAAGAGTGCCTTATTAGCTACTTGATTTGCTTTGACATAACGGTGACATAAAGGAAAAATAATTTGATGTAATCCGAGGATATAAAAATCCGAGGATACTTAGTTTCACTCTACGACTAGAAGGTTGCAATAATTTGATGAAGGAACTCACCACCACTAAAATGATAAATTCAGCTCTATCGTTGAACAAATTTTGACAAGAAAAACTTCATTTGAAAATTTCAACAATCTTTGCATGCCAAGTATTATTGCATATATTTGCAATATATTTCTTAACCTCTACTCTACTCCCAAGCATTTGAAGAATTTTCTTTTTAATTCAAAAATAATAATTTAAACCAACAACAAAAATAAAAAGGAAAAAGAAAATTAAAATTAATTCTAAATTAATTTTTTTAACCAAAATAAAAAATAATAGATAAAAGAAATTTGACGTGGCGAGGAGCATGATTCTAATGAAATTCCAGACCTGGCCCCCAATACCCCCGAGAGTCTCCAACAACAACAACAACAACAACAACAATTGAGGCAAAGCAACCGTAAGACAAAAGACTCTATCCATTGGTTCCAGCTCCCCAACTCGATGTCCCGACGAGACAGTCGCGATTCTGATTCCAGACGACACCGTTCCAGGTTCGACAGGGAACCCAGGTATTTCAATTCTCTCTCTCTTTCTCTTATACTTTTATGTGAATCAAATTATGGGACTTGATGCATTGAGATAGTGAGTGAGTGCTTCAAAAGCTGTAGAATTATCTTGAATACCATTCTTATATGAGAACAAATCAATAATGTGGAACATTGGCTATTTATCTTTTGTTGGTTTCCAATAACAAACAGTCTCAAACTGTGTAGAAAGATGTGAGTTCAGGCATGTGAATCTGTTTTTTCTTGTTGGATTTGACAAATAAGAATGTGAACTTTATTGGGTAATCAATCAAATTTCAAATTTACGGTTATTTGGTTGAAAGATTGAAGCTTTCTTCGAGTTAAGAAAGCGGTGAAAGGGCATTTTCCATGTTAGTGATGCTCTCATTTAAGTAGATAAGCCTGGTTGTGATCAGATAAGAATGGATGATTTTGAAGTAGGATGTGCTAGCTAATGACTGTCACTGCTTGATTGTAGTCCCAAGAGGTATAGGAGGGATGAGCAAGACAACAAAGATAGAGTCTTCGAGAAGAGTAATTTGGAGGATGCAAAGAAGACTGACCAGGAGGTCCAGGATCAAAAGCAGTGCCACAGGCTGCAAGATGCATTGCCGCTCGAGTCCCCATTAGGATCCGATGCCAAGGTGGAAAGTGGGGCTCCCAGGAAGGAGTCTGATACGAAACCCAGTGGACATCAAGAGCTAGCCAAAAACTCCTCTGACGCAACTGAAGCACCCCGGTCTCGATCTTATTTTCAGGTGCTGGATATGTTTATGAATCTCTTCAACTTATTAGCCTTTTGTCTGCAGAATGTGTAGGTGATGTTTTCTGATTGTTTCTAGCTTCATGGTCTAAGTCTTATAACATTGTCGGGTAACTAATGTGGACTTAGTATTCATGCTATAGGAACTGCCATAAGGGCTCATCCTTTAACTTCCAACTTTCAGTTTATACCTTCCTTGGTTTGTTATATTGGGATACTTATAAGTTGTTTACTATCTCTAGGTTTAATAATTATGCAGTAGCATGTTGTATAAGTGAAAGTTGTTGCTTTATGTCTAATGATGTGATATCAACTCTTGCAGAAAGTAGACAATATATCGGAGTGGGGATGGTGTTAACTTCTACAGTAAAAGTAGCATCTTCCCTATTAGATGAGCTATCGAAAATGCACCTGAAATCCCTGAAGTTTTATTTTCTTCTTTGTCTCCTTGTTACAAAATTTACAGTATTGCTTTAAAAGGAAGCTATCTGATCCATGATTTCTTCCAGTGGATTAAGTTTGATTTGAAATACTCTTAAAAGTCATAAGAACTTAGTATTCATTGACAAGGGTCCAGAACTAATTGTCACCTTGATCTGAAATTTCTCAGCTACGAACCTGTGTTTCTATAGAGTTTACTTACTTGGTTGCCGTGTATGCAAACCTTTTGTATGGGCTGTTGTAGTGGGGTCCTTAATCTCCCCCATATTCCTTCAAGGGCCTAACAATATTAGGCTTGCCTGTGCATGTCTTATAGAAGCATGATGAGCGTGGTGGTGCCGGGCAAGCTGTTCGAAGCTCTGGTCGTGGTTCAACTTCTGGTAAGATTCCTTATATGCCACCATTACATTTAACATATTAAAGTCTAAAACCCTACTTCCAGAAACATAATAAAAAGAAGGAATTTTTCTTTTATGCTTCTGTTATGTTAGTTTATTTTTCAGTTGTGAACTTAAATATCGTGCCTTGGTAGCCTGGTGGGTTAGTGGTGTCTCACTCCTCCCATCAGCTCTAGGGTTCCAATTGCATTGTCATGGTGAATATCATAAAAGATAGCCTGATTTACATATACTGCTCTATTTTAGAACATGGACGCCGGAGGGATTCAAAGGATCACCATGATGATAAGACAGTGAGCAAAACAACTAATGATTCACGGCTAAGAAATGAGAAACCTAATGGTGATGAAAGCAGGACCTGGCGTCATGATCGTCACTCAGAAATGGAGGCTGATCTACCAGCTGCAAGGAAAAGACCCGCTTTCAGGGAGAAGAAAGTTCCACTGGAGTCTGAAAATACTGAAAAACCAGCAGTAGAGACTGCAAAGTCAAGCCATCCTGACCGTTCGATGGAAGGAAGTAGAAAGAAGGAGGAAAGAGGTGACAACCGACGCCACTTTGATAGATCTGAGAAGCAATTTGGAGGGGACAGGGTGCGTTACAAGGGAGAAGCGCAGAGAGGTGCCTTTCCTTCGAGAGAAAGGTACACCAATGGTGGTGCTGGCCGCAACTATAGGGGAAGAGATAGATTTGGTGAGAGGCAAGGGTATCATTCTACTGGTGGTCGTGTTGAGAAATGGGGACATGATTTATATCATGAGGCTAATAGGAGTCCAACACCAAAAAATGAAGAGGATCAAATTGCGAAGGTAGAAGCACTTTTGGCTTCATAGGGTTGCAAATGCGTGCAGATGCACTAGGTAGAAACACTTTTGGCTTCCCAGAAACTGATAACAGTTTTCTATCGTGTCTTTGGGTGTCTCTTGGATTCATAACAAATGCAAATTACTTTTGATATGAGGTTTTCTAACTACTATGTTTTATAAGTTGAACCTTCTGTTCTTTTTAATTGGTTGGACTTGTAAAAATGTGTTCATATGTTCTTATGGAATGGCCGAGTTTTTCATCTCCACTATCTTCAATCAACGATCTGGAAAAAGGTGAAAAGCTGGGTTCAGAAATAGTATGTTGCACTCAAAAGTTCTTTAAGATTCAACCTCAATCGAGCCCTGTTTCTCAAAGTTACGACCAGTGGATGGCACTAATTTCTCTTAGAGTCGCATAGAAGCTCGTTTGAACCGAGTGAAGTGCAAGAAATTATATGCTATACTCGATGCACTGCCACTATATAGAAACCGATGGTCTCAACTTGAATATTTTTACGCTATTATATCTCTCCAAATCCTTATAAATATATCAAATTGGAAACATTAAACCATAAACTCTTTGCGATCACTTTAATACACTATCGAGTCATCGATATAGTATAGTGAATACACAATCATATTTCTCTATGACAAGGCTTTGATGTAGCGAAAGAGCCAAACCAAACATTAACATTGCCGAAGACAAACAACTATTGGGTCAGGACTAAATTGTCAAAACAAAAGTACACAGGGACTCGATTCACTATTAAGGTTAATTTGAGGATCAAACGTAAAATAGTGACAACCTATTTATATCTTCAGAGACATTCAAAACCAGCAAAACTTTGCAAGAACACAAATGTGGAAGAAGACGAATAGTACCACAGAGATGACGCGCGCCATGACATCAGCAGCACAGAGCTTCACATTGTGTGAGTTAGAGCTTCCTGGTGAGAAGGTCAAACCTTCGCTGACCAATTGAACCCCAACAGAGGAGGAGGTCAGGTGGGTTTTGGACATGGATTCCGTGATCGTCCAGGTAAAGATTTATGGAAATTTGAATTGGGTTTTTGATTTCCGATTTTGTTAAGTTTTGGGTTTGCTTGTGAGATTCGTAAAGTTTGATCCTTTTCAGTGTAGGATTAGGAAATACAAAAGAGAACATATTTAAGGTGGGATCTGGATGAGACCTAAGCAATAACAATGTTGGAGTGGTTTCAATTTGAGGAGGAGCTTCGTCGTCGTAGTGAGGTGATCGGAGCGATTCGTATGGACAAGAGAGGGCTGGTGGATTTTAAATTAGAGTTTTGCAAGAATCAATTTGGTTGTGTTGTGAATTAGGATTTTTTTTTGCAATTTGAATTGGGGAATTAGTTGGAAGAGTTAGGATAATGAGTAGGCGTCGCGGGTTTTCGAACATGAGAGCAAAAGGAAGTCTTCATCCTCCAAATGCCATGAGGAAAAAAGGCAAACAAAGTAATTTTCTTTATCCTTAACTGGTTGTTTGCAAATTTTGTATGTGGCCTCTGGTCCATTATAGCTTAATTTGAAGTGCAAACTTTCTTACGTTTTTCTGCATTGTAATAGAAGCTGGAGGAAGAACTGTTGCTGATGAGTATGAGGATGAGTTACCGGAAAAACTGACTCAGGTTCCTCGTCCCTGCCCCTCGGGGCCAATTTCTACTTACTTAGTAGAAGGGTTATATGAGAAAAGGTAATGTCTTTGTGTAATTCTCGAACTTGGTATATTGGAATTTTACTAGGCACCATGTGTTGATGGGTTTCTTTGTTTTGTCAATGAAGGGGAGATAAGCGAGAGGAGACACTAACCTTTATGATTGAAGGCTTAAATAGAAACCTAAGCAAAAACTTGCTGGAAGAGAAGTAAGCAAGTTTATTTTACTTTCAGAGAAATTTAATAAAGTTGTTTATTTTTTTTAGCCAAGTTGTTGCATGTTTAGCCAAATGCTCATGTAATACTATGCATAAGAGATTGATTCTTGTACTTTTGTTTTTCTTTTCTGCATGCATCGTAAAAGGAAAAGTTAAGTACCAGAATCAATCTGATCTAGATTTCCCTATTGATGCAGTTACAATATACTGCACTGAATGCCTGTATATTTCTGTAGTACTTTAGAATCCACGGACCATGTATAGAAGATTGACATAGACTGATCTAGACTATATAGAAGATTGTCAAGAGAGCTCATTATGATGTGTTTTTATTTGTATTTAATATTGCAGCGATGTAATATTGACAAAATAATATTGACAGATATTTTGTTTTCTTCAGGTTTGCTACCTTTCTATACAGATGCTTGAACTCTGTGAAGAAAGGTTCTACCAAGGAGGTGAATAATTCATTTCATGTGATAGGCTTGCTGGCAACAATAGTTGGTTGTGAAGATAAACTCTCTGAAATATATAGAGAGTTGCTTCCTGTACTTTCCGAAGCTCTGAAATCTGGGTCCACAACAATAAAGGTAGCTTAACTAATTTTTTGGTTCGTAGTTTTTATTCAGAGGATTTCTCAGGACGTATGAATCTTAGACAAAAGGGTGTTTTCATGCAGATATTGGATTGCTTGGCTATTGTTGCTTTCTTTGGTGCAACCAATCCAGATGAAACAGAGAGTGCCATGCATATTATATGGGAGTACCTCAATCCCGAGTCAGGTTATGATGTATGTGTTTCTTTGGCTATGCTTGTGTTTCTTCTTTGGTTCAAATTTTACCAAATTCAGCAGTAGTTACAACAAACTTTTACTTCTCCAGTTTACTTGTCACTATTAATTTTTTGAAGTATTCATAATACTTTATACTTGTGGCTCCTATTGTTACTACCTTTGTACCTTATAATTTGTTTCTAAAGTAGTTTTTGTTTTAACCATTAGGTCAACACAAAAAATAATTCAGCGGAGTTACTAGTTGCCGCAGTATATGCTTGGTTGTTTCTTCTTTCAAGCATGGAGGGATTTAGACTCAGCTACACCTACTGGAAAGGGTAAAGTGCATCTCCAAATTATGTAGAATGTCTGTGAATTGCAAGCTTATGTTTAATAAACAATCTTTCATACTTGAAGGGGTCCTATATAACAATTATACATATTGATACAGGGCCATTTCATACTTCGCAAATTTACTAGATCACGACAACAAATTAGTATGTGGAGCAGCTAGTGAAGCATTAGCTTTAATTTTTGAAACTGGCTCTCTTGAAAAGTTCTGGAATGAAGAAAATGGTTCAAGCCCCAGTTATTCACAAATGCAACAATCACTTGGAGCCCATCTTTTAAAGAAAGTTAAATGTGCTTACAAAAATCTACGAACTGAGAATAATGCAGACAAAATCCGCAATGTTGTAAGATATTTTGAGGTAACAGTCAATCTTTTACCTAAGAGTACATTATTATAGAATTACTTGTGTACTTTATCGTTTGTGGAAGTTAAATTTATGAACTGTTTTTCTTTATCAGAGTTCTCATGTCCTGGCAGAATCTTTAGTGGTCAAAGGGAAAGTACTAACGTTGTCATCATGGTATCAAATAATTCAGGTAAGCTACATGTTCCATATTTCTGTATGATTACTTGATACGACTTTGCAGATTTTGAAGTTTCTGATCAATATCTGATACTCTATTATAACAGCTGCAGTTTTTGAAGAGGTTTCTAGCTGATGGATTTAAAAAACATATGGAGGTTAGTTTTTACCCTATTATCAGTATTATGTTCTTACTGATTTTCTCAGCGAGTTTAAGGCCAATTAACAACTTTCATTGTGGTAACAGGAAAATGAGAAGCTTCAGAATTTGTTCGAATTCGATCCTCGTAAAAGCAAGAATTTAGGTCCAGAGTTGTATGTGGCTACTACTGATAAGGTTGGTCATCTTTAACTTTCGCATTACTTCTACTTGATATATCTTGATGTTGTATTCAAAGTCAAATATATAAAGCGGTTGGCTGCATCTGGTGTTTACCCCTTGTGAAGATGTATAGAGCACCATGTTTCTATGTCTTGTACTCAATTTGAGGCTTGATTATTTGTTCTGTCTGTTATACTAAATTTACAGATCTATGTGCGCTTCTTTATGCCTGAAGAAAGAGATCAATACATGCTAACGAAGGAACAAAGAAAGAAAGACAGGCTTCGGGTATGCCGACAAACTGTGCATGATGTGTTTACAATTTAAAAAGTAGTCCGACTCTTTACCAAACTGCACCATTTGCACTAACATCCATGTCTGTATTATGTGCAGAGGAGCTCCATTGTAGACAAAGCCAAGACACAATTGATGACAAAACATCGTTTGTTGTCAAAGGTAATCCTCTTATGTCACAGCTTTTCATGTTCAACAGATGACTTGTGCTTGGGTTAATTAAAATCTTCCCCCTTTCTCACCAAAATGTTGGAGTACATTTGTTTTATTTGCTCCCGACTCTTATAATTCCATGATGCTTCTCTGTGCAGGAACTAAAAAGCTGCGACTATGATTGAATATGAAAGTGAACAACAACCGAGATCACCTGACTAGCACTTTACGGAGAACAAGAACACCGGAAGTGTAGTTTTATTTAGGGTGGCTTCGTTTAGATCCTATGTTGTATTCTAGAAATCGTTCATTTTTTTTTTTAATTTTGTAAATCAATTAACTATGGTTTTCATATTCATGGTGTCTGAATTTTCGCTTATTCTATAGCTATACAACCTCTTTTCAAAAGGGATTGTTGAGTGTAATTTCTGAAGTTAAAAATGCAAGCAGATCTTTACTGCACATAAAGGAAACTTCTTACAGGAGAACTGTTATTGTGAGACAAGTTACCAGTTACTGTGAGAGAGGACAGGAGAACTTAAATTTAACCCAAGGGGAAAATATATTGTCACCACAAGCACATTTCCAGACTTGTGGATGGTACTCGTTTTCTTCCAATTCCATTGCCCGGACTGATACTTGAACTGGCATGCAAGGTTCGCACTGATTACATTTTGAGTAACAAGTCGAAGGGAAAGACCCTCTCCTTTTCTTTTTGAAAATCCCTTTAGATGGCCCGTGTGGTGTTGGCATCCCAATGGCCTACATATAAAGAAACTAGTATATATTCATATTGTCTCCAGAAAAATGAAGAGCAAACAGGCACGTTAAAGTTAATGTTTGATCAGTGAAGAGTGTGGGAACAACTCGCCGGTGAAGGCGAGGGAGAGCTTGTGAAGTCGCACGAGTGAACCGAGCCAGAACAGATGAGCATGGAGATAAAGAGGACCACAATTAGTGTTCTATCATTAGCTTGTCGTTGCATTTTCATTTTCAGTTTTGACTATGAATGAAAGTTTTAGGAGAGCAGGAGAAAATTCTCTTCACAAATCCATTATATGCTTGTGTGTGAATGCAAACACTTTGCCTTTGTATACAGCAAAATAAAGTTGAAGATTTTGAACTGGTCTGACCAAGAAGCTGGAAAGAGAGTATGTGATGTTGCAGGGTGGTTTAAACTTTGCTGTAACATTTAGAAGTAGTCAAGATGCTCCACACGTGTTAGTTCAGATAGAATGTGATCGATCACCTTCCTTGAGTTGCAGTGTAGCACGTGCACGTATCACATATGACATTATAATTTTCCAGTCATACTATTCTACCTTGACATGTTCAAGTAAAGGTATCCAAGTGATTTATGTACATCATAGAAAGCAATACCCAGAATTCCAGAAATGGAAGGGAGAAAAAAGACGAAACCAATGTTTCTTCTGCTCATAATATACTAATTTAACAGGTTTAAATCAAGTCATTTGTTTTAAATGATTGAGTGAACTGAAGGGCAGCAAAGCTACAAGTAAATTGCTGCTTAAATTCATAAGAAAACCACCATGCATAATACTAGAACTAAAGCACTGCCCATTATTTAAGTCCGGCTACATCTAATACAGTATGCAGTTTGATAAGTACCAAATAAGCAAATCCACCACGTATAATACTTTAATTAAGAGCAAATCCACAATTGGTGACTCGAAAGGTCCTCCTTCCATGTAGTCGACCCGTCTAGCCCCTTGGATAATGATCCAGATGAAATCACCTCATCAAGCTTTTCAGGATCAGATAATGGAGCCTCCTTGATCAAGCCTGATAAACTTTTGAGCGCAACTGCAACTGCGCGCGCACCTTCCTGCACCTGCACTGGGGAAGAGATGATTGATTGCTATTCAGAATCATCATAAACTTCACCATCGTCAGAAAACTCATCTAAAGACCTCATGTCAAGCTGGTACCGGAGAATTCCTCCAATCCCTCCAAAGCCTCGGCAGAACTGTGACCCCTCTTGTGATTTGTTGGTCACAAACTCAAGAGAACACCCAAACCGCCTGTACTCATTAGCAAACCACTCCAATAGTGACATCTTGTCCTGAACCTCTAATTCTGCATTGGTCTCAGCATCACGAAAGTTGCTCTGATTGTTCTCCTGCTCCTTGTTCAAATGCTTCACAATGATCTCCCCAGTACTGCTATGTTTTAGCTCATACCTATTGATGTCCAGACTTTCCCACACAATAAGTATCTCAACAGCGCCCATCTCCAAAGCTTTGAGTGTGTCATCTACACCAAAAACATACTTGCCAGTATCCTGACTAATCTCCTCAAAGTATTTTCCAATCAACTTCTTCTCCTGTATGAACTTCACATTGGACAGGATCTCTACTGACAATTCAATAGCCTGATTAAAGCCATTCTCTCCTCCATAAGAAACGTCCACCACATTCAGAATCTTGGCCTGCAGACGAGGATCAAACATATCTGACTGACTAAGCTCAGTTTTGAAGTCAGCTGATCCAGCAAGTATTAATCCTGAAACATTAGGCTGGCTGGAGGCAGGATTAATATAAAACTGTGTGGCAAGCTCTGCTGTCTTCCTAACATAGTTGTGACGCTTCTCCATTCGAAGACGAGCAAAACGAAGAGCTGACTGTCCTCCTCTTCCGTGTTTCTTTGGCAGGTCAACACTAAATTTATGAAGCACCTCTCTTGTGTTGCCACTTAGTGTCCCAAAAAGAGTTCCATTACCATCCATGACAATGAAACCAAATTTGTCATCAGATTCCAAGAGTTCATTCAGAGCTTCAATATGGAACTTGTTATCACAGAGGTAAAGAGACGCATTAATAGGCCTGAAAGGCTCAATAGCAACTGTCTTCTTTTTTTCCTTGCCATCATCAGTAACAATTGTTCCTGTATATAGAGCAAGCCCATTTGGAGGAACCTTATTGTAACGCTTGAGCCGCTCCTGAGCAGACGTAATGGCCCCTAGAACGGATTGACGATTCACCCTACTCTTAATATTTGAAGCAGTTCCAAACTCTTCGCCAAGCATCTTAGTAACACGAGATATTTGATCACGGGGAGGGATGATAAGAGAAATCATGCTGGTGACATTACCCCTTGCAGCTTCAAGTTCCTTGATCTGCTTCTTAATCTTCCATATCTCAATGTTCTTATCAGTCTCCGGACCATCCGACATTTTGAGAATTACAGCAACAGCTGAAACCACAATAGATGCCTGATGGAGAACACACGCAGCTCTGAGAGTTGAGAGAGGATGATATTTAAGAATTGCAGAGCAGAGCAGATTGGAGCAGGTAAGTAAATGATTTTTTTCACTTTTTTGGGGTATTTGAAGAATGAGGAGAAACACTAATTTATAACAGAACAGTATCTAAAAGGAAACCACAAATCCTAAAACATAAAGAAAAGCAAATCCTTTCTCTGAAAGGAAAGCGACAAATCCTAAGCATAGGTAAACCAAAAATCCTAAAACATAAAAGGAAAGCAAATCCTTTTCCGTAGGAATCTCTTATGCATGTCACTTATTCTTGCTAGGAAAATAATACGTCCATGTCTGTATTATGTGCAGAGGAGCTCTATTATAGAAAATCCAAGACACAATTGATGACAAAACATCGTCTGTTGTCGAAGTTAATCCACTTATGTCATAGTTTTTCCTTTTTAAACAGTCAAATTCTGCACTTCTGCTTGTGGTTGATAAAAATCTCCCCCCTTTGTCACCAAAATGTCAGTACATTTGTTGTATTTGCTCCTGACTCTTGTAATTCCATGATGATTTTCTGTGCAGGAACTGAAGAGCTGCGACTATGACTGATTTAGAAAGTGAACAAAAATCGAGATCAGCTGACTAGCACTTACAGAGAACATGAACACCGGAAGTCTAGTTTCATTTGGCTTCGTTTAGACTCCTACATTGTATTCTAGAAATCATTCATATTTTTCAATTTTTGTAATTCAATTTTACTCTTGTAGTTAAATTAATAACTAAGGTTTTCATATTCATGGTCTGAAAATAGATAAACAACCTCTCTTTAGAAGGGATTGTTGAGTGTAATTTCTGAAGTTAAAAATGCAAGCAGACCTTTACTGCACATAATGGAAACTTATTACAGGAGACCTGTTATTGTGAGATAAGTTAACAGTTACTGTGAGAGAGGGACAGGAGAACTTCTCACGGCATAACAGTAAAACTAAATTTAACCTAAGGGGAAAATATATTATCACCACAAGCACATTTCCAGACTAGTGGATAGTACTCGTTTTCTTCCAATTCCATTGCCCGGACTGATACTTGAACTGGCATGCAAGGCTCGCACTGATTACATTTTGAGTAACAAGTCGCAGGGAAAGACCCTCTCCTTTTCTTTTTGAAAATCCCTTTAGATGGCTCGTGGGGTGTTGGCATCCCAAGGGCCTACAGATAAAGAAACTAGTATTCATATTTTCTTTAGAATTAAAATGAAGAGCAAAGGGCAATGTTAGAGTTAATGTTTGATTAGTGAAGAGTGTGGGAACAACTCACCGGTGAAGGCGAAGGAGAGCTTGAGAAGTCGCACGAGTGAACCGAGCCAGAACAGATGAGCAAGGCGAGAAAGAGGACCAAAATTAGTGTTCTACTATTCGCTTCTCGATGCATTTTCATTTTCAGTTTTGACTGTGAATGATAGCTTTGCTTTTCTCCTCACAAATCCATTATATGCTTGTGTATGAATGTAAACACTTTGCCTTTGTTTACAGCAAAATAAAGTTGAAGATTTTGAACTGGTCTGACCAAGAAGCTGGAAAGATAGTATGTGATGTTGCAGGGTGGTTTATACTTTGCTGTAACATTTAGAAGTAGTCAAGATGCTCCACACGTGTTAGTTCAGATAGAATGTGATCCCCTTCCTTGAGTTGCAGTGTAGCATGTGCACACATGACAGCATAATTTTCCAGTCATACTATTCTACCTTGACATGTTCAAGTAAAGGTATCCAAAGGGATTCATGAGGACTGTTTTCTGCTTACCATATAAGTCATCAAAGTGGTAACATGAGTTCTCAAAGTAGTAAATATTTCATAAAACAAGACAAGTATGAAAAATGTTAACGTATCATAGTTTTACCCCACTATTATTATCAATATTATGATTCTTCAGTTCAAAACATAAAAAATAGTTAGCCATATCAGTTGTATCAAAATCAAATTTAAAGCTTCTTGTCAGTCGGAACTACAAAATCGTCTAAAATATTCTACGCTTTTGTCCATATCGTGCTTGCGGGTACATAATAAAGGTCGTGACTAATATCCAAATGTAACTAGTCCTTTTTTTCTTCATTTTCTGGGTAATCAAACAAAAAACAGTAAATTATACTAGACGGCAGACACATTATGTATGTGAGAATTACTATTTTTTAAAATAGGGAGTGAACATTTTCTCATGGAATTGGGTAGCTCTTTGAGTTTTTTCTACGTACCTATCTTTCACACTTTCACTATTATTTTTTTTTTCTGTTTATTTTGTAATTTGACTATATTATTCCTATCTATTTCATGAGTACTAAATTTTTTTAATATTTCAGAAATATTTTGATATATTTTTTTCTTCAGTTTTGGTATACAACCTCTTTTCTATTAAATATTGTATAGATTAGAACACTGGTGTTTTTTTTTTAATCTTTAAAAGTAAATCTTAAGGAAATTTTTTTTAGAGGAATGATAAAGTTTTATTCAACATTTCACCTTAATTATCTATAGTCAATTATGTGGTTTATAATTGTGCCTTCAAATTCTTCCATCATTGATATCCAAAAGAAAATTGATTTATATATGGGCAAACGGTTCAACATTTTGTTAAACAGGCAGCGCCTCTGAACAAAAGAAGCCTTTCTTTTTTTAGCATCCTAAAATACAGTTTTTAAGGTCAAGTTTTTGTAGGGTAACTTTTTCAAAAATAAAAATAGTAAAATTTGTAGGGTAGAAAATTGCAAAATAAAAATTAGTTTTGTTACTAAAGAGGGACAAAACTGATACTCATAGCTTGACTTAAGAGTTTTAAGTACGTTGGCCATTATGCTAGGCATCTTAGGATCTTGATTGGCCTTGAAGTGTTTACGTTCAAACGTGTTCATGGATGAGCAGGTTTCTGTAAAACTGGAATTTGAAGCCTGCCCTGTTTAATTGATTTGTGACTTTTTTTTTTTTTTTTTTGAGAAGAAGGAAGGAATTACATTTACAAACCATTTAGATAGGTAATTGTGGACATTCTCAGTTATGACTTTACCAGCCTTTGGAGTGTCTACATCGAAGTCTTCCCCTGTTGTTAACGTTGTGGTTGCTATCTTTTCACTTAGGTTGTTATCTTTGTGATGTTCATCTATTGTGTTGGTGAAAGTGCAGTGAGACAAGAAGCGAGGACTTTTTTTTTCTCGCTTGTTCTCTACAGTCATATGTACATATATATTACCCTACAAAATGTGTTCAGGCAGCATATATTTAGTTAGGTTCTCGGTTTTGTTTTTTGCTTTCCAATTTTAGGGTAGAGGTTTAATCAAGATCCTAGGATAATGGCCAATCAATTCGAATGGGCATGCATGCCTACGCCTACAGCAATTTCGAAACTAGTTTGGGATTCCAAAAAGCAAGGCCCAAGTCCCAAAATCAGTAATCAATCTCAGATAACCGGAACTCCAATGGCACAGGACGTCGATCGGAATACGTCGGGAAAATTGGGTTTAAGGATCAGCGGGAGTTTCAATTTCTTTTATTCTTTTATTTTTATTTTTTTCTTTTGCTTTTCTTTTTGGAATATCTTTCCTTTTACTACCATAGTTACCTTGTTCATATTGGATTTGGACGGCTCGTATATAGGCTTATAAAAGGCTACTCTCCTCTCTTGGGTTTGCGAGATTGCCAAGTTTCTTGTCGTCTTCGGCTCCCTTTAGATTTGAAAGATAAAGCCAAAAAGAACCGCAGCTTATCATGAACTGCAAGCGAATCGAGTCAACCAGATTTTGCGATCTTCCAGATGAAGTGCTGGAACACATTCTTTCCTTCCTTACCATTGAAGACCTCGCTCGAGTCGGTTGTGTTTCGAAAAGATACAGCAAGCTTCATCCATCAACTCAGTCATTAAGTTTAGATGAATCCACTGATGCAAGTATTTTCACATGTGACCAGCGGAAACGACTATTGGGTTCCTGGGAGAGGGTCTTGATTCGACGTGGATGTAATAAGCTACAATGCTTTCGGTTTTCTTGGTGCTATCATGATCACGATGAAGGCAAACCAGAAAGCTGCTGCCCCAAGGACCTGAATTCGTGGATGGTCAAGTTTATCGACAATGTGGTAAGGTGTAATGTTGAAGAGCTTCATCTTAAGATAAACCAACGTATTACACAGGCAGCATACGTGGAATTTCCTGTTGGTCGTTGCAAATCGTTAAAGCATCTATCTGTCAAGGGCATGAAAACAAATATTAAAACACCCCTTAGCTCCGCTTCTTTTTCTAATCTCGAACGCTTGGAGTTGACACTAGTTTGTATACCAGATGAGGGGATTTTCAAATGGATCTCACATTCTTGCAAATGCATCAAGGAATTACGGTTGGAAGACTTATATGGTTTTCAGAATAAGAGTGCTACCATTGAAAGCCCATCTTTGAAATCGTTTACTTTTATTTTGAATAAGGATTATAATTTATCCAATTACAATCTCTATGTCACCTGTGAGAAACTTGAAGACGCATGCATCCTTTTGGGGAAGCCGTGCTCCACAGGTAAATACGGTGGAGCGCTATTATTTTCTGCACCAAGTCTTAAAAATTTGAAATGGACTGGACACGTGATGATGTTCCAAAACTTGAGCGAAGTCATGAGTTTAGAAAAAGCTGAGATTGAGCTAGATCCCGGGGTGAAGTTTGACGATGTATTCAATCTGTTTCATGGTATTCGAAGTGTTAAAGTTCTGGATTTATCCGAAAGGACCATGAAGTGTCTGTGCGAGGGAGATTTAACGGCAGAACAACTACAACTACATAATGTTTGTTGTTTAAGAATTCGTGGTTTAAGCTTAATGGATGACGATGTCCACGCTATGGTCTCCCTTTTAAAAAGAATGCCAAACTTGGCTACTTTGCGCATAGAGGCTGGCCGGACTGGAAGCAGATATAGATCATCATCTTATGGCAATATGTCAATCTGGGAGTTGCAAAAGCTTGCTTTACATAACCTAAAGGAGGTGACAATACAGCTTTCCAGTGGAAATAATGGAATCAGCTTTACACAATATCTCCTCCATCACGGTCTACAATTGCAGAAAATGGTCATCTATTATTTACCGGAGCAATCTTATGAAGTCAGAAGGCACAAATGGCCAAGGACTACGAATGCTAAAGTTGTCTTTCACGTGCGAGAAGATAAATATGAGAGCATAGATAATGTGTTTGATTTGCTTGATAGGGATGTTTATCCATCGGAACAAATATTGATTCAGAGATATGATCCCATCGCTAAAGTCTAAGGATTATCAGAAATTTGTTCTTTCTTTTCATAATAGCGATTGGTCGGGTTTTCCCAACTATCATATCTGTTAGTTTTCTTATTAGTTGGATTGCTGTTTGTTTCGGCGGAATAAGGTTTATATCCCTCCTGCTATAGTGGGCTTTTGAATGCTTAATATTCATATTATGTATGTTTTCCCCATGTCCGTTTGGTTTTAATGATTGTTGTTCTCCTGCAATATGTCAATAAAGGGGGTGTATATGAGTTTAGCTTTCTGTTTTTTACCAGTCTTTACTGAATGACTAGCTTCGATTTTGTTAGATTCTGGCATGTGGTTGCATGATACTATGCTTTAAAAAGGATGAGTGATCACAATTTTAACAAATTCCATTTATGTGGTTAATGTTAACCACTAGAGGATAAAAGTGTGTTTTCTGATAAGATCTACTGTCTCTGTTTTTGTTTTACGACTGTTGATGTCTCATGCTTCACCTTTTGGTGTCATATATATGGTTGCAGGCTCTATCAGTTTTTGAATTTGCAGAAGGTAAGCTGCTGCAGTTTTCCAGCATGCTCAAGCGTGACTAATGTGAAATAGCATATTTTTGTACTAGGACCAGTCATTACCACACTTTATGTGCATTGATAAAGATATGGAACTTTTCAAGCATATGGGTGTTCCACAAGTCTTGTGCAGTCTCTTGAAGGAGAACCTGATTTCCTTGGAGCGGTTTATATAGAACAGAAATCTTTTTTTGTTTCCATGTTAGAGTATACTTGTCTAAAGATTTGCCTGTTTCATATCTGCATTTGTTTTCCGTGACCAATTACATTATACAAAAGAAATCCCTTCATCAATAGCTACTACCATTGATAAAGTAAACTTGGACCCATAAGTAACGAGTCTGAGTGAACAAATAATGGAGTTGAAAAACATTTTTTCTAGAATTTATGAGGTTCAGTGTGAGTGAATTTCTAGAAATTTGCAAAATCAAAATTAGTTTTGTTACTACAACTTAAAGATCCAGAGTTCTCTGAGCTTGAAGGGGAAAATGGAAAACCCAATGAAGATTTCAAACTGGTGGGATAATAATATTACAACAGAGATGTTACTTCTGCGGCCAACAAAAATGATAGAATAAATTACAAAGTTCCCAAGTTACAGGTGGAGTGATCATTGTCTGCAGAGCAGTGCTAATTACTTTGACCGGCATTATCCCTTAGAGATCTATCTGACCTGAAGATCTTCTATATCAGTTAGAGGGTCACTTGACCTCTTATTGGGTAGGTTCACCACCAACTGACCACACGCTCCACTTATGTCCTGACCCATTTCCTTGCGAACGGTTGTTCGGATGCCATACGTACCTCTTAGAATCTTCTGAAAAACAGATACTTTTTCTTCGGCAGTGGTTTTGAATTTGCTCAGACTACCAATTGGGTTAAAAGGTATTAAATTAATTACCTGTTTGACAGAAAACCACAAATGTCAAGGTTATTTTGACATGGAATCTACGGATACAGAGGGGAGACAACACAAAAATGGATAGGAACTCACCACTTGAAATGTATCTAGCAATTTCCCAAGCTGGTGCGCATGTTCTTCTTCATCGTTCACTCCGTCAAGCATTATGTATTCAATGAAAATTTTCTGCTGACTGAAGATTAAGGCAAATGGTGAGATTCTCTATGCATCTAAAGAGGATAGTTGAACTGTAGCAGTAAAGAAAGGAAAGTGGATAAAAACATGAGGTCAAACAGAAGTTTACCTGTTCTTTTGATATTGTTGCAGTGAATCCATAAGTTTTACTAAGGGAAAGGCCCGAGCTGCAGGCATTATCTGACAACGAATTTCTTGGACAGGTGCATGCAGTGAAACTGCTAAATTCAGTCCAGGGAGATCATTATGGAACTTGTTGATAGCATGAATAATACCAACCTACAAAAGATTAGATGCAAAAGCGATACACCAGTTAGCCAATGTTCCAGCACTCGTAAACCACTCCATTAAGACTACTGCAACTCGAATTCATCTCCCTTCAACTGAAGACTTTAGAGTACTGCATACTAAGATATTATTCACAATGTGACACATGAAAGGAAAATTAGGAAAGGTGGGCAGGGAAGGTATCATATCTTAATTCCCTTGTATGGAGCAACCCATTCATGTTAGCATCAAAAGTACTAGTGATGTGATCCCATCATCCCATCTATACATAAAAGGAAACTAATCTAGACACTGTCCCATTTTAGACGGGTATACTATTGGTCAACGAATTCTTAGAGAAAATATCATAACAAACAACAAGAAAAAACATTACCTTGATTATGCAATAAAAAAAGAACAGCATGAGAAAATTAAAAAACTTCACCATAATGTAAGACCTAGAGAAATGTAATGGTATTGTTCAGTGATATCTCTCAAAGCACTGCTGCATATGGAGGAAATCTCATTTTTCATGGACAATAGCATAAGATTATGATATCAAGATAACTCTGAACTTGAATGCGCATATCATCAGTGTCGTAATCTTCAACTAACCACTTTTATGTAAAGGTTTCCTCTTATTAAAGCGCCTTCAGTGATAGTTTTCTTATGAACCCATTGAATACTTATTCACAAAAAGCATAAGAAGTTGATAAAAATAACTGCACTTTGAAATGCCTACCGTTGACACTGTGATTCTCTTTGGCGACAGCTGAAATGGTAATCCAGTCATGACATGAATTGCTTCCACTAAGGCATTATAGTTGTTCAACGGTTCCCCCATTCCCTGAAAAAAAAAAAAAAACAACACACAGAACCAAAATGTCAAAATCTCCACTCACATTCATACAATCTCGAAACCAACAACTAAAACCAGCTGAGGAAAACCAATTACCATGAAAACAACATTGCGTATAGGCGAAATGCGAGAAGCATGAACCAACTGCTCCACAATCTCCCCAGAGGTCAAATTGCTCTTAAACCCCATACTCCCAGTGGCACAGAACGTGCAACCCATTTTACAACCAACCTAATTCACATCACCACAGCAATTCAAAACCATCCCAAATTTCACAACAAAACCTTAAAAAAAGCTCGAATCTTTTATACTACCTGAGACGACACGCACAAGGTGGACCTTGCGCCGCCGTGGTGGGACTTGCCATTGTGCTTCCCCAAGCTGCTATCGTACCTCATGATCACGGCCTCCACCAGAGCGCCATTCTAATCGAAACAAACCGCAATGTGTGTGAGAATCGAATCGAATCGAAGCTCATTCAGACATTTCATCGAACAGGTGGTGTGCGGAAAACAAACCTGGAGCTTGATGAGGAGCTTGGTGGTGAGGTGGTCGGAGGAGTCGGTGGCGGAGTGGACGGAGGAGGTTAGGGTTTTGAATTTGGAGTTGAGAAGAGGGTATGCGGCGGAGGGCAAGGAGGGGATTTGGTCGAGTTGGGCGGAGGGGTTTTGGATCACCTGCTTCCATATGTAGGGCATGAAGCTGGGCTTGATTCCGGAGTTTTCCAGCTCTGATTTCAGAGCTCCGGCGTCGAAAATTGACCGGAACGGCGTCGTTTTGCGAGGACTTTGCATGATTTTGGGCGTTTTGGGGGTTGCGGTGACGGAGGCGGATGAGTTATGACTTCGCTGTGAAATCCTATGCAAAGAGGGAAGACCACTTCTAAAAGGAAACGACGTCGTAACCGAGTCGAAGTAAATTTTTTGTTTTGGCACAAAAAAGAAAATCTTGTTTCTATAGAAAAAAAAAAAAAAAAAACCACATCTACTTGGAAAGTAAAGGTTTTTCCTATTGAATTTCATGTTCTTGATTGTCTGAGGACTGAGGCAATTGATTCGTTTGTCCGTGTTTTTGATTGGTAATAATTAATGTGATGGTAGCTATATAGTCATGTTGCTAATCAAAACTTACATACATATGTGATGCATGTTGTAATTTGCAAGTGCTAATCAAAACTTACTTATTGTAGATATGATGTTGTAATTTGCGAGTTGAACAGTTGGATGTCATGAAACATTAATCTGGCAGACAATGTAATCCGGTTTCATACAAATATACAAATTACAAAACATTTATAATCAAATTAACGTAACTACACTTGATTTGTAAACTTTTAATTTCACCTACATTAACAATCAATACACTAATCATGCTAATTATTAATTAACAATAAATTTCTACAAGAAATGATGATGGAACATTAGAAATCCGTTGGTGACACATCTACATCATCATTAATTTGATCAAATTTCATCAAACACCTTGTTTAGATTTTTTTTCTTGTTACCACATTATAGGTTTCACATGGACAGAAACATATCTTTTGAGGAACTTCGCACAAAAGGAACCCCGGCAGAAACACCATCTTCTTCCTCGTAGCTACACGAATGATTAAAGTCAAGTGCGGATCGCTGCTCTGATAATTCAGCAGTGACCAGAGGTTGGAACTCGGATCCTTTTTGACAATGAGACAAGCCTTCCAAGGTTAGGTCATGGCCACAACCGAGGAGACGGTAGCTACTTTTTGAATTGCTCTCCGAAAAGCATCTGTGCTTGTGTTTTGATCTTCGCTTCTTGATGGCATGGTATAGAAGGGGAAGCAACCCTTCCATACCTTGCTTTAATTTGATCAAAGGACTTGTATCTTCTTTTTTCCCTCCCGGTTCTCTAAAAATGAAATTGGTTAGGTGTATGTAATTTTTATCTCTGTGTTCTATTTTTGGTTGGTTGTTCTGTTTTTAGAGAGCCTAGCTAGCAGGAATTCTGGCTGTTGAGGGAAAGCTCTCAGTTTCAATGCTCCCGAATTGTTGTATGGATGTTATAACAACTCTTTTCTATATGTAGTTTATATAGATGGCAAGGGGAAAAGATATATAACAATGGGATTTTGTTCTTTGTACATCTGTCATTCCACACTCGAGTAATTCTTTCCAATAAGAAAACAGAGTGTGGCTATTGCAAATGCTAATATTTTCTACATTATATATATTTTAATCGTATCAATGGAGTCATTAGTTTTGAGATGTTGACCAAATTCGTTTTATTTATTGTTGTTTTAAAGGTTAATGTTATAGTGATCAAACTAATGACACTAAATTCTTGTCGCTTTCAAGTTTCGTTATGATAATCCATTTTGATCAGGTCATCGAATTTAGATCATATTCAAATGATCAGATTTGATTGGCCATCCCACAAACAAATAAATAGGGAGCTGTTGTAGGGAAACTGAATTTGAGAGGAATTTGCTGTGTATTCTCATTGATAATAGGGGCCTCTTTATATAGAGGATTACAATGCATAGAATCTCAATCATACAAGGAAAGTAATTCTACATTGATTAGGATTCTAGATCCTTCTAATTAAATCCTATTACCACTAGGTCAAGTAACCTAGAGTTTGGGCTAAACACAAATTAGGTTTTCCTTGAACACTCCCCCTTGTGTTGCCCAAACGCGGTGCTTCTCTCGTTGCCTCATTAAAAACCTTGCCGAGTAACAAAAACCCAGTGGGACAAAAATAACCTCGGTCGAAGGGGAAAAAGAGCACAACACACCCTTCACGATTCGAGACGAACATGTAGACATCTCCCCCTGATGTCTGCGCCTCCCCCTGATGACTACGATCATGGGAGTTCAGATAACTTCCGCAAGCCAATTCTTGCCACATGTTTCTCGAACGTGGATTTGGGCAATGACTTAGTAAACAAGTCTGCCTCATTGTCCTCAGATCGAACCTGGTTCACTTTGATCTTGAGGAGCTTCTGTTGTTGCTGATTGTAGAAGAATTTAGGCGATATATGCTTGGTGTTGTCGCCTTTGATGTAGCCTTGCTTCATTTGTTCAATGCAAGCAGCATTATCCTCATAAATGCTCGTTGGCTCATCTGTGGTAGACTTCAAACCACAATTACTTCGAATATGCGTAACTATGGATCGAAGCCATATACATTCACGAACTGCTTCGTGAAGAGCAATAATCTCTACATGATTCGAAGAGGTGGCGACTAAGGTCTGCTTTGTAGACCTCCAAGATATCGCGGTTTTTCCCATGGTGAAAACATAACCAGTTTGGGAGCGACCTTTGTGTGGGTCAGAGAGGTACCCAGCATCAGCAAAACCTTCCAAGACACTTATATCGTTTTGGGATGGGGAGAGGGAACGCAGTCCACCATGTGTGGCGTCCCTGGCACTTGATGAGTCCGAATCCATCTTCTCTCTGAAGGGATAGAACAAGCCCATATCGATCGTACCACTTAGGTATCGAAAGATATCTTTAACACCAGTCCAATGGCGTCGTGTAGGCGCAGAGCTATATCTAGCTAGCAAGTTCACAGCGAATGAGATATCCGGTCTTGTGCATTGTGCTAAGTACAATAATGCGCCTATTGCACTTAGGTAGGGCACTTCTGCCTCTAGCACTTCTTCATCGTCATCTTTTGGACGAAATTGATCTTTCTTTGGATCAAGACTACGGACGACCATTGGGGTGCTTGAAGGCTTAATCTTATCAGTGTTGAAACGCCTAAGCATCTTTTGGGTATAAGCTGATTGATGAATCAAGATACCATCTCTACGGTGCTCAAGTTCTAAACCGAGGCAAAACCGTGTTTTCCCAAGATCTTTCATCTCAAACTCGGATTTCAAGTGTTCAGCGGTTTTCCTTAACTCTTTAAGGGTGCCAATTATGTTCATGTCATCGACATAAACCGCTACTATTGCAAATCCGGAACTTGTCCCTTTTATGAACACACATGGGCATAGTTCATTGTTGACATATCCCTTTCCAATCAAGTAGTCACTTAGACGGTTATACCACATCCGTCCGGATTGTTTCAATCCATATAGTGAGCGTTTCAATCTAATTGCAAACGCGCTCCGTGGTTTAGAGCCACTTGATTTGGGTAACTGAATTCCGTCTGGAATCTTCATGTATATCTCTGTATCTAGATCCCCATATAGATACGCAGTAACCACATCCATAAGCTGCATGTTCAGTTTTTCGGAAACTACCAAACTGACAAGGTAGCGGAACGTTATGACGTCCATTACGGGAGAATAGGTCTCCTCGTAGTCGATTCCAGGGCGTTGTGAGAAACCTTGCGCCACAAGGCGAGCTTTGTACCTTACAATCTCGTTTTTCTCATTACGCTTTCTAACGAATACCCATTTGTGACCAACTGGTTTGGTGTTGGGCGGTATTGGCATAACTGGTCCGAATACCTTTCTTTTCGCTAGAGAATCAAGTTCTGCCTGGATCGCATCTTTCCACTTTGGCCAATCGGCTCTACGTTGGCATTCATCAACGGAGCGTGGTTCGATGTCATCGGTCTCAATAATCTCACGCGCCACTGAATACGCGAATACATCATCAATGATGATGGAGTTTCTTTCCCACGTCCCATGTACACTAGTGTAATTAACAGAGATCTCTACGTTCTCAGGGATAGGTTTTGACATTGAGGCGTCCCCCAATGATGTCTCATGGACATAACCATAATCCGAAACATTCTCATGGGACGGATTTTGAGTATCGATGATCAGAGGATTTGTTTGTGTCTCATTCGCCTTCTTCCTAGGGCGAGTATCCTTCGAACCAATTGGTCTACCGCGCTTTCTTGCGGGACCTGCGGCCATAGATGCCACATCATTGCCATGTTGGGCAATGGCGCCATTTCCTGGTGTGACAGGAGTGACGTGATGTCCAGTATTTGAGACATCGATCCTTGCAGGCACGTTTGCAGCAGGTATGTGTGATCTCGTCACTTTGGCAACATCAGAAAACGCATCAGGCAGAGTGTCTGCTACGTTCTGGAGCTCGATTATTCTTCGCACTTCAAGTTCGGACTGTGCGGTACGGGGATCGAGATGAGACATAGTGGGGACAGACCACGACAATTCCTGTCGTTCCTGTTGAACATCTGTGTTCTTATCTCCCCCTAACGACGGGAAGACTGTCTCATCAAAGTGACAATCCGCAAATCTAGCGGTAAAGAGATCGCCTGTCAAGGGTTCAAGGTAGCGGACGATCGTTGGAGATTCATATCCAACATAAATGACCATTCGTCGTTGTGGACCCATCTTAGTACGCTGTGGCGGCGTAATGGGCACATAAATGGCACACCCAAAAATGCGTAAGTGCGAGATATCAGGCTCGTACCCAGTCACTAGCTGTAACGCAGAGTAAGATTGAGTGGCAGTGGGTCGTAGACGAATTAGCGTCGCTGCATGCAATATTGCATATCCCCAAGCAGAAACAGGGAGATTGGTGCGCATAACCAATGTCCGTGCTATCATCTGTAGTCGTTTGATAGCGGCTTCTGCGAGACCGTTTTGGGTATGAACATGGGGAACTGGATGCTCTACATCAATCCCCAGTGACATGCAATAGTCATCGAATGTTTTCGATGTAAACTCCCCAGCATTATCAAGTCGAATTGACTTAATAGGATGGTCAGGGTAGTGAGCCCATAGACGGATAATCTGGGCGAGGAGTTTAGCATAAGCAGCATTTCGAGTGGACAGTAGTGCGACATGTGACCAGCGTGTCGATGCATCAACCAATACCATAAAGTATTTAAAAGGTCCGCATGGTGGTTGAATTGGTCCACAGATATCCCCTTGGATCCTCTGTAAGAACGGAATGAGTATTTTGGGATCCTTTGCGTAGGACGGTCTCGGTCCTAATTTCCCGAAGGAACAGGCTTTGCAGAAAGAGCGAGAGGCCTTAGAAGCAACCAATGAGGATTTTGGTTGGGCCTGAGCGTCTGTAGCGCTATTAGAAGCAAAGTGTGTGATTACATCTCCCATTATGGCGTTAGAGCCATGGAAATTGGTGTGTGTGGCGTCATGGCCATTAGGAGGAACAACCATGGCGTTATGCTCATGGTTGGCGCCATTAATGGCGTCACCACATGGGACTTGGGCGGCCCTATGGCGCCCCAAGACGGCTGCAGCTCCAGATGCTGCAATTGTCGCGGTCTTGCTAAGTCCTGGAATCAATTTTCGATTCTTGCTTCTTCTCACTCTAAAGAATGGATGTCCGTGTGAAGTCTTTAGTATACGGAGCATCATATCACGACCAGGGTGTCCTAGTCGGTCATGCCAAAACCAATATGTGTCTGAATCCAAGAGATCTTCTCTTATGACATTATTGGATTCAATAGGTCGAATTGTAGTGACATAAAGTCCACTAGATTGACACATAAGCTTCTCTAAGATGCGCTTTCTTCCGCAATCATTAGAGGTAATGCAAAGGAATTCTATTCCGTTCTCACTATGCGTTTCAGCATGGAATCCGTTGGCTCTAATATCTTTAAAGCTTAATAAGGTTTGATTCGCCTTAGGAGCGTAGAGAGCTTCAGTGACTTTAATCAAGGTGCCATTGGGCAAAAGGAATTGGGCCATTCCATGTCCTTGAACTAAACTTGATGGCCCAGCCATCGTAGTCACAGATGAATATGTAGGCAACATCTCCAAGAATAATTGCCTATGTCGTAGAATGGTGTGCGTAGTCGCACTATCCGCAAGACATTGAAGTTCATCCATTCCTAAAAGAAAAGCTCGTAATTAAAAGGAGTCATAAAGAAAAGAACTCAACTTTTATTAATAAGCCAAACGGAATTACATCATCGTTTCTTTAACCAAATGAAATCTAATCCAATAAACTAGTTAATGCAAAACAATGGTAGTCGTCTAACTCCTTTCGGTAATTCCAATGTAAATGTGACCAGTTGAGTAGAGAGATGTCGGTGGAGCGAGGCTCACTTAAGTACCACTGATCTCAAAACTTTCCTAGACATCACACTTACATTGTATACGCCTACTTTGAAAAAAGACTAATAGCATTGGCATCTACTACAAAAATAATATGGCAATTGCCTACATCTCTTGGAAATAGAAAGACTTAATCAAAATCGCCAGTTTCTGGGTCTTGATCCTTGTAGTCTTCCACCCTTAGATCGAGATCTCCATCTTGACCTTCTTGTTCCATGTAATGTGCCTCCCTTGCTTCACGATACATCTTGTATGCGTTTGCAACATTCTGGGATGCAGTACACTTCTTTGCCCAATGTCCACTTAATCCACATCTGAGACAAGCATCTTTATGGTCAGATTCCCTTGATCGAGGCGCTCTGGGGGGGTTTTGTAGACGGTTATTGCCTTTGGTGGCGTTACCACCATAACCGGAGGCTTGGCCTCTCTCTCTCTTTACACGTTTACCTCCACGGTTCCGTGTACGCCTATCTTGGCGATTTCCTTCCTCTTTAGGGCGAGAATATGGACCAGAACGTCCAGAATTATCCCTACTCTTAGGGTTTCGCTCCTTGCGTCCTCCCTTGGGGGCGCGACTGTAATTAGACTCCGGAATTGACTTGGTTCCCACGGGTCTAGAGTTATAGTTCTTCACAAGTATGTTGTCGTGCTTTTCAGCTACGTTCATGGCGCCAATTAGCTCATGAAATCTTGTGATGCGTCTAGCATTGACATCAATTCGATAGTTTTTGGCTATCATCAATGCAGAGACGGGGAAGGTGGAGAGAGTCTTCTCGATCAACATCGTATCAGTGATGTTCTGCCCACAGAATTCCATCATAGACTTGATACGAAGTGCTTCTGAATTGTAGTCAAGTACAGACTTGAAATCACAGAAGCGGAGGCTATGCCATCTCACTTCTAAGTCTGGAAGCAGGGAATCACGGACGTTGCCAAAACGCTGCTCGAGTTCCACCCATAGTTTTCTTGGGTCTTCCTCATTGAGGTACTCATTTTGGAGCGCGTCATTCATGTGCCTTGTCATGAGAATGATGGCTTTAGCTTCATTCGCCTCTCTCGTAGCTCTATTTGCTTCAAAAGCAGCAGCTTGTTGAGGAGTACGTACGTCCTGACTTGGCTCTTGGATCGTACTTAGGATCCCATCAGCCTTAAGATGCTGGCGCACATCACGGACCCACTTGTGGTATCCTGCGCCTGTTGTCTCTAGTGGAGCGAAGCTCAACTTGTTCAGGTTATTCATCCTGAAAAAACAACAAGAAAATAGGGTTAGTTTCGGAGCGAATAAGGCTACCACGAAAAACTATATAATTTCTGAGCGTAGTCGCTTCCAAGAAATTAGGGATTTTTCTGAGCGTAGTCGCTTCCAAGAAAATCCGATTCCAAGAGGGGTTTTGGATTAGATCGAAACGACGATGTATGTGGTCGATCGTTTTCTTCTCAACAAACTCTAAGTTTGGAGGTCTCTACAAGCTCCAAGCTTGGAGTGAGCACGAACCCCCACAGTTCGGCTATTGGTCTCCCCTATGAAGAAGAAAAGGGGGGTAGAAGAAGGGATGTTGGAAGTCCCCGAGAAAAGAAGAAAATAATGAAAAACTTCAAAAACGGGAACTTTTAGAAAAGTTTACCTTGAAGAATAGCCGGAAATTTTGACCGGAAAAGTCCTTTGATGGTGGCAGGAAAAATGGTCGTCGGAGGTCGCCGGAAAAGTGGCCGGAAACTGGTGGCCGGAGGTCGCCGGAAAAGTGGCCGGAAACTGGTGGCCGGAGGTGGTGGCCGGAGCTAGGCAGGTTGGTGCAGGGCTGCTGCGGAGGTGTGCGGGGCTGTTGCAGGGCTCGTGCAGGGCTGCTGCAGGGCCTGTGCAGGGCCTGTCGGCAGGTGCTGCGCAGGGGTCCGGCAGGTGTCGGCAGGTGCTTGCAGGGGCTTCGGCAGATGCGCGCAGGCACTCTGCAGGGCTCGGCAGATGCTTGCAGGGGCTTCGGCAGATGCGCGCAGGGGCTTCGGCAGATGCGCGCAGGAACTCGGCAGGGCTCGGCAGATGCTTGCAGGGGCTTCGGCAGATGCGCGCAGGGGCTTCGATATGTGGGGCGGTGGTTGCAGGATCTTGAGGGCTACGAATTAGGGTTTCAGGGTTAGAGTCTCGTGCTGATAACGTGTTGTAGGGAAACTGAATTTGAGAGGAATTTGCTGTGTATTCTCATTGATAATAGGGGCCTCTTTATATAGAGGATTACAATGCATAGAATCTCAATCATACAAGGAAAGTAATTCTACATTGATTAGGATTCTAGATCCTTCTAATTAAATCATATTACCACTAGGTCAAGTAATCTAGAGTTTGGGCTAAACACAAATTAGGTTTTCCTTGAACAGGAGCCTAATTCTTTTTTTAACAAAATTATCACAATTAAAGTCGGTGGAATACTAGAATTACACATAACAAAACATCATTGTGATACCTGTTACTTAAGTAATCCTTCCTTTCTTTTTTGGAGAATAAGTAATCCTTCCTTTCTAGTTATGAAGATCGTAAAAGTTCATGGACCCTGAACAAAATCCCTTCTATCATTTTGTTTGCGCACACATTTATTATGACTTAACATACTTAATTAGATCAGTGTAATCCTCCCATAAAATTGTATAAATTTCAAGAATCAGACAGTAGAGACAATCCAGATCATAATCTACAATTGATTTTTATTGTTTAATTACGTTCAAAGGTTCGAATCCACCGACATTACAAAACAAAAACAGATCATATGCTACAATACATCTTCGACAAGAAATGAACTTCTAGTGGCAACCCCATCATTGATCATGATGAAGCTCCACCTTTGAACCCATTCTTCCTGCCTAAAACCAAAACACAAAAAAATCAATGAAATTTTGGGATCTCATAATTCACTTGCATGTACTTCCTACGTACTAGCTGCTTGGTAAGGATAGAAATCCTTCTTTGATCCTCCAGGCAAGGAAGCCGCAGCTGCAGAAGCACCACTTTCTTCCTTGTAGCTCCGGGAATAAGCAAAATGAAGCTCCGATCGCTGCTCGAACAAGTCAGCAGTGGCCGGAGCTGGGAACTCGGATCGCGTCCGGCAATGAGATGAACCCTCTAAGGAGTCATTGCCACTGGTAGTGAGGAGATGGTAGCTCCGGTTGGAGTTGCTCCCGGTCCCGGAAAATGACCTAAACTTGTGCTGAGGCCTTTGCTTCTTGATGGCGTGGAGAAGATAAGGAATCAAACCCTCCATACTCTTTGCCTTGAACTTTGAACTTTGTCTTGTGGAAAATTATTGAGCTTTGGATATCAACGTGTGACACAAAGTCGTTAAGAAGTAAATACTTATATACTAGTACGTATAGCTGAGCTGCGCAGCCAAATCCAAAGGGACGTGAGGTGGAAACCAAGTGAGGCAAGTAATGCACGGTGGAATGACGATCAGACCCTTTGAATATGGGGAAGGATTCAGGATTGGGTGTTTGATGGGGACATGGGGGTAATCGGGTTTTGGGTCTCCATGTTTGACAATGATGTCATGAGTGTCGTGACACATTACGTTTGGGTGGAGATTGAGATGGCTTTGAAGGTTTTGACTGGATGATGCCCGATTTAGGCGGCTATGCGCGTCAATGTTTATTAAGATTTCAATGGCACTAGCAGTTATAATATAGGCTTCTTTGACCAATAGAAGGGGGAGTAGTTGTTCTGAGAAATAGTATTCAGTATTGGGTACTGGGGAATTTATTTTTGGATTATTATCACAAATGGTATCTGAACTTATCTTCTATTTTATTGATGGTACCTGAACTTCAATTTTGATCACAACCAGTACCCGAACTTCTCGATTTCATTTTAAATGGTACCTAAGGCCACCTTCGGTCACTATTCCGGTCAAAAAAGTCAAATCTAAAAAAAAAAAACAAATTCAAGGCAAGTCTATTACAAAAAAATCATCACTATATATGATTGCAACTCTTGAAATCATCAAAAATCATCACTATGATTGCCTCCCATGCAGTTTTTAGTCGGAATAGTGACCGGAGGTGGCTCTGGGTACCATTTAAAATGAAATCGAAAAGTTCGGGTACTGATTATGATCAAAATTGAAGTTCAGGTACCATTGATAAGATTGAGGTATAGTTAAGGTATCATTTGTGATAATAACCCTTTATTTTTTTTTAGAGAAACGAGAGGAGGACTAGCTCATCGCCCTTTCTCAAAATTTTATTAATAGAAAAAAAATACAAGCGGGATGCAGGACGCAGTTAAAGTCAACCCCAAACAAAGATACAAGAACAAATGTAAAACCAAACAAACAAAGAACCTTCTAGAAAAGTCCATGCAAGTAGCTAAGAGAACAAATGAAACAAGGTCAAAATTACCTAGAACAAAACAGATGTCCATGATGAACTTGGGAACATAATTAAGAGAATCTATACGTAGGCCTTGATGAGAGGTCATGTTGCCTCTGAAAATCACCTCGGCCTATACAGCCGAGGGATCAAGGAACAAATGTCCTTCTTGATGAATAGATGCGGAGCGTGCCAGCACACGGCCAGAAGGCCAAGTGTGCAACTGTAGGTGTAGTGGATGTAGATCTGACTTATCAAGCAATCGTTAGCCGAGGAAGGAACTTATTCTCGGCTGCGGTTCGATGCCTCTAGATTAAGGACTTGATGGCTGAAGGTCGGGTGAGTTAGGTGTGGTTGTGGGAGTATGAGTAAATATAAGATTAATAGATACTATGAATAACACGATTAAACAAGTAAAGCATAAAGACAATAAGGAGCAAATAAAAGATAATAGCAACGAAACTGAAAACTAGAATGGCTGCAAATTATTAACTGTTGTTTGAAGGAAAACAAAGAGAACAATTCAAAATCGATACTAGGCTACAAGAAAGATAAAGTAACTGAGATTGTAACTAGCAGAGCAAATAAACTAAAGTAACAGACGGAAATTCTACCTAAGCAAAAGGTAAAACGAAATAAGAAAGCTTGATGGCTTGAGTTTCTGGAGTTGTGTCTGTTTGTCTTCTGTCGATGCTTCTATTTATATCGGCTGCTTTATGACTTGAACTGATCTCTTGACTCTTTGAAGTTGAGTGGAATTCGGCCTCTTCTTGCCTCAGTGACTCTATCTTGATTCGACTTCAATACTTATCGTCGGCTGACTTGACGCTGGACTCTATCCGGATTGGCTTTGATGGACGTCATCAACGGCTGCAATTAATCTTGAAGTAGGCTATCTTGGATTGAATTCTCCTTATCGGCTGACATGAATTTCAAGTCGACTGAAATACTACTTGATCAAATTTCATCTTTATCGTTTATTGGCCTCTCTGACAATCGGCCATTAACCTTCTAAGTTGAGTTCGGATTGGAAACCAATTAGAGTATTGGCCAATGGGCTTTTAGACAATAAACCAATGACTACGAGCCGGCCGATAACCAATAACCTAGCTTCGTCTGACTCATCTTGGACTAACTGAAGTGTCCACTTATTCATCGGCCAACAATTCTAGCTACCGGCCCAAATTACTTGTAGAGCGGCTTATTGTAATCAGAAATGACTATGCACATTAGTTATGACCCAGTGGCCATGCAAATGTGGGTACAAACATTGCCCCCCCAAGTTTCTTAAGCGTCGGCGACATTCGCCGAGTGGTTGAGAAATTTGAGTCAACTTGGCCCCCAAATCGACTTCTGAAAACGTAGGTATATACATTCTTCATGACCTCCCTGACGGCTGGAACATACTTCCTTCATCAAATGAGGTTTCAGGACATCAACTTAAGCGTTACGCTCTCTCTCAATAATTTAACAAACCAAATGTATTGGCCGAATGAGATTTCAGAAAATCGGCTAATTTGGCGAACCAAATTTAATGGCCGATATCCAAGCTGATAAGTTGGCCGCTATACCTATGCTCTAGTACGTAAGTAAGCAGACAACTTGAGAAAATGATATTTGAATAGGGAAGGGAGCTGCTCGCTAGTAAGCCAAACCAAGTTAAGTAGGATAACACGGGAATATAACTTTTGGTGGCCAACAATTTAATAGATACATGGAAGTCAATGACTATTAATTTTCAAATCGGCCAACAGAAGAGCGAGTAGGCAAATCGGCTAACGAATGCCAACAATTAATTTACTCGAGTTTAGCCGATTGATAGAACTAGAGTTGGCCAACAAGTGAGAGTGAATCATGGAAGCCAACAAGTGAAAAATGCTAAGTATTAGCCAACAAACAAAAAAATATCACAAGAAAACCAATTTGTTGCTCTTGCTGGCCAACACATGAAAAAATCTCAAATTGGCTAAGTACAACAGAGTAAGCAAAATGGCTAGCAAAGGCCAATAAAGAACTCCATAAAGATCCTATTCGAGTAGCCGATAGTAAAACTCTAGTTGGCCATTAAATGAGTGGCTAGTGGGAGCCAACTGATGAAAAAAATGCCAAGAATTGGCCAACTCAAGTGAAGACATTACAAGAAAGCCAAGGTGTAGCTCATGTTGGCCAACACATGAAAAAGTTTCAAGTTTGCCAATAAGCAAGAAAATCTAAGTTTGGCCAACACAAGAGAGTAAGCCATCAAGGGAGACTATTTTCAAGTTGGCCAAAATGAGGGAGGGTAAGCCAACACATGAAAAATTTAAGTTGGCCAACAGAGAGAGAGGGTCAGCCAACACACAATATATTTAAGTTGGCCAAATGCATGAGGAAATTCAAGTCAGCTAACTCAAAATGAAAGTTGGTAGACAACTCAAAAGAAAGTGGCAGCCAAATGAAAATGAAAGTTGGTAGACAACTCAAAAGAAAGTGGCAGCCAAATGAAAGAATAGTCAGCCAACGCAATGAAAACTTGGCAGCCAACTCCCTTCGTCTTTCTTTCTCTTCTTTCGGGTTGGCTGTGCACCCATTTTTCTACGGGTCGACCCATTTGTGATTTTCACTTTTCCCTTTTATTATTCTTTCCCTTCTTATCATTTCAGCTCCTCACGACCACATGTTAACTCTTCCTTCTCTCTTTGACAAAAAAACACAAACCAAGCTTTGCTGTGGGTGGTCTTCAAGCTCCCACAGACCCATCTTCAAATCTATCAAATTTTCAACAAGTGAACTAGGCATGGAAGGAGTAGGTGATGAAATCAGCTATCATCATTACACGAAAGGTACGATCTTGAACTTTTTACTTGACATGGAGAACCAGAAAACTCAGATTTGCCAAATCTGATGAATATCTCTTCTGCAGATCTTGAACTCGGCATCTTATAGTCATCTATTCCATTGTTCTAAAGTTGAAATCAAGGCTGGGTATCTCGAATTTGAACAAATTCCACTCTAACGGAGCTGTATAATGACTGGGTAACCTTGAATTGCAGGTATAGCTCTTGCTTTTGAAATGCAATTTCGTATTTTGGGGTAGTTAGTTGTGCAATTATAGCATTCTGCACTTGTGTTCTTATTTTCCCAGAAATCTACAGTATATGCCATGAACTAAACTGACTGCAATTAAGCACTCGATGGGGACGTCTTTGAGCTACCCATAAAACTTGTCCTCTGCTTGTAATTGCTCTTCATCGGCCGATGTTTGTATTTTTTTTTTTTTTTTTTTTTTTTTTGAAAACTGGAATGCTGCAGTTCTTTCAAAATCCCAGGCCGATGTGGTTCATGTTGCCAGGCCGATGTGGCCGTGTGGTTCTTTCAATGCTGCAGTTTTTGAGTACCATGCAATTAATGTGTACTGCAGTTCTTTCAAATTCCCAGGCTTTAACTTGATGCAATTAACCAAACACCATTTTTTTATTATTTTGTTTTCTGACCTGTTTCTTTTTCAAAGGCCTGCAGCCATCAATCATGAATAGCATTAATTAATGAATAGCATTAATTGATAATTGTGGCCTCATATCCACTACAAATACCACTTCGTGTGTTGTGCAGCCATCAACCATTTTTTTTTTTTTTTTTTTTGGCTGCAATGGGTATCAATTAATTGTAATTACAATTATAATATGTGCAGCAATTATATGAGGCCCCAAGAAACCCACAGGTATAACATGGCCGTTAATCAACCATGTGCAATTATATTAGGGTGTCAATCATGTGCAGCAATTGTTGACAAGTTCCCTTTTTTTTTTTTATTCATCAAAGATGACTTTTGACTTTCATTTTTAATGACCCATAGTCAAATAATGTAGTTAGACACAACTTCATAATTATCATGAACCTATGAAGTATAATTAATGCCAATTTGTGAACATAGCATTATCTAAGTTTGCCCAGACTTGCTTTAATGCAATTAGTCACATACAAATTTTCTTTCCCATGTGCAATTGGCCATATATATATATATATATATATATATATATATATATATATATATCGAGAATGTCTTGGCTCATATGCATGTAATATGCTTTTGCCCCCCCAAGTTTCGTGGTTTTCGGTGAATAGCACCGAATAACTAGAAACTTGGTTTACGCTGAGAAACATGGTGTGCTAACCAATTATGCTCTATATCATGTAGGACTTGGTTGTCCAAGCAATGGCTTCGAAAGGGACCGGAGAAGATAATTATGAAGGCAAGCAAAAAAGTATCACCAAACGCTCATTTGCATTGGCGGAAGCACTAAGTCAAGCCACTGAAAAGAATGCCTCGGCCTTCATGAATAGAATAACACAACGAGTCCAGAATGAAGGTGGGGTACGTCAACTTGGCCCAAGTTTCCAAAGTGATATACCGGCTGATGTGGAAAAAATTTTGAGCCAGCATGAAGTGGATGATTCTAGCTATTTCAGTGAAGGAAAAGCATGGGGAGCATGGGGAACAAAACCAGGGAAATGGCCTGGTGAAACGGCCAACTGGATTCCATGGGTAGAACGAGTCGAGAAGCGATTTGGGGAAATATGGAAACGACTTGGGATCTATGACGCCATCAAGCTGTCCACCATTACTATTCCTTGTGACCGCTCCTTGCTGGCTGCCGCTATGTGTTTTTGGAGTTCACAAACAAACTCTCTGGAGCTTCAGTTTGGTGCACTTAGTCCGACCTTGATTGATATAGCGGCCATTATAGGCCTGCCGCCACATGGGCAAGTGGTGGACATTGTATTTGCAGAAGGAAAGTTTGACATTGATCTTGGTGGTGACCTAAGAGATCGAAGTAAGGGCAGACCAGCCGTTGCCAATTATAATACATGGATTGAGGTGTTTAACAGCGGCTTGGGAAATAAATCACTTGATAGTATTGGCAGTCCAGAAGAGAAAGAGGAAAACCAGCAGGAGACAATGGAAGTAACTCATGTAGAGCATGCTGCATTTCTTGCCTTTTGGATATGTAAGTACTTAGTGTGCACAACTTCTAAAAAAGTGAATGTGGAGTACTACAAGTTGGCTGAAGCATTAGCAAGTAAAGAAGTATAAGAGAGCGATCAGCCATTAGCTCTTGGTCCATTTGTGCTTGCCCACTTATACAGATGTCTTCACCATTGTGTGACCGAAGGACTGAATCCAAATTGGTCTGGGCCATTGTGGATTTTTCAGTTGTGGCTGCACACTTACTTTCCCACTTTCAGACAGCCGGGTTTAGCATTGGCCGTAGACACCACTCTTGGACAACAATTGGCTCCTCTTGATTTACTTCCTCATTCGGCAGAAGAGTGTTTTGAGGTGTTGTTCAAGTGTCCAGAGTTTTCTGCAGAACAGTTTGCCGTTTGTTTTAGTAGGAAGTATCCATCCTACCTTGCAATGGATATCAGCCAACACACCTCAGAAAGTGAGACGAGGTGGGAGACTGCGTGTTCAGCTTGGAAGAGTGCAATAGGTATGAGGGATCTCTTCTGGGGTGCCTTGTCTGGTAAAACACTCAAGTGTGGAGTGGAGTTATATTCACCATCCTACTTCAGTCGTCAGTTGGGATATTATCAAGCTATACCGGCTCCGGTGCCAGAATCGTCAAACCGATATAGTTCATTGCGAGCCGTTTTCTCCAACAAGGACGACATTGAGCAGAATAACAAGGCGTTTGTGTACAACATGAGCTTTCCCATGAAGACAAGAGTAGCAACTAGCAAGAGTTCCTCCCAGTTCAGAGAGTGGTGGGCGAAACGAGTAGGTAGCCGCTTTAAAGATGGGTTGGTGTCGGCTAGGCGATCGGCTTTTGCAGGAAATCCATGGGCACAAGAGAAGCCGAAAGCTGTAAGGCGTGGTAAAATAACAAGCAAGGTTGCTAGAGCAATCCCAACTATAAGTAAGTTGTTGCCCCCCCAAGTGTACTTTCATTTATGCACATGTTGTTAGTTTGTTCACTAACTTGGGGTTTGTTGATTGTAGGTGGCCAAGAATCTTTGAAGAAGTGTGCTAAAGGGAGCACAAAGAGAAAGGCCAACCATAGTGCGGCCACTGAGGCGGCCAAAGGTAAGCCGAAATCAATTTGAATTGCAGTCGGCCATTATGTAAGGAATTATGGCCGATGGCTAATGGCATTTCTGTTTTGTCTCCTTTGAATAACAGATGGTGCCACTTTGTCTTCAACGTCTCAATCTCCTCCAGCGAAACGACCGGCAACACAAGATGAGCAATCTTCTGAGAGCGAAGAACGATTGTGCGTGGCCAAACGAAGTTGCCTAGAGACATTCAAGGTATGACATAGCACCAGAGTGAAAAATTGGCTATTAACTTGAGCATAAATATGACATACTTTATATGATGAATTTGCAGAAGGCCAACGTACAAAATGCCATTCCTAGTGAAATAGAGGAATCCGTGGAACTAACCATTGATAAAGATGGCCAACCAAGTAGTGATGAACCTGTGGGAGAGATAATTTCTCTTGAAAGAATGGCTGAAAGCGAAGTTGTGACAATGAATATGGAAGAAACACTTGTGCTCACCCAAACTTCAACGCAAGCCAGTATTCCCTCCTCGTCGCTTAGTGAGCAACACCTGGTGTTGGCTAATGAACTAGTAAGTTTGCACCACCAAACATGTTTGTGATTACTTCCCTTCTATTATGCTAAAGAATTGATTCTTAGTGGCTGACATTGTAGGAAGGTAATCAAGGGTTTGAAGCCGAACTTCAGGCTTTCATGAGGGCATTTTCGGCCGATGCTCTAATCCAACCAGAATGCTGCTCGGCCATTTCGCAGTTACCAACCGCACACTTGACATCAAGGGAGGAAGTTGATGGGGCTCTAAAGGTGGTAAAGGAAGCGTTAGCGCAACCATTAAAAGAATTTGTGGAAACAAGCCAACTATCAAAAGTGAAAGTGGCCATGGATTTGTTACTTGGAGCCAAATACTTTGCCCCTCCCAAGGTAGCTCTCATTGGTGAGAAGCTAGAAGTGTTGACCCAACAAATATCCCGTGTAGCTGGTTCATACCAAGAAATAGAAAAAAGGAGACAACAAATCTTGGCTTGTGAGCAAATGAAGAAAGCCTTGGTTCCCGAGTTTGGGTGGTGTATGGAACAAAAACGGGTTGTGGAGTCTCTTGAAGGCAAGATAAATGAGTTGGAAAGACAATTGGCATCCTTGAAACAAGAGAGACAAGAAGTGGGGGAAAAGCTCCTTCAAAGGAGTAAGCAGTGTTTCCAAAGCCAAGGACAACTGAAGAAGATAGAGGCCGATTTGAAAACTTCTGAGCCTAGGTGTATACAACTTGAGAGTGACCTTCAGGATACTAGTTGTACCTTGGGAGCTCTTAAAGCTTTATTAGCCGAGTAATGATGATTGATGTATGTGGCTTTTTTGTCGGCCATTGGCCGGTTTTTGTAAACATTTGAAAGTTATGGGCCGATGAAAAACTTAATTAATTATTTGCTTGCCGGTAGATTATCATAAACATCGTTGGGTCATGGATAGATAATATCTTGTAGTAGTAAATACAAGTGAAGTATAATGGTCAAGCAAACAAACTGGAAATCTGATAAAAATAATCTTTTCGGCTTAATTGCATTGGCCAGAATCAAGATGGCCTAAACATATATACAGTATAAACTAGTGGCCATCTTTTGGTTACACCATTATTCAGCAGCTCGCGCTTCCCACATTGTGGGATAATATTTCTTTAGGTATTGGCCATTAATGGGCATTGCGTGTCGTTCGCCATCTTTATCTCTCAAATGATATGCTCCTTTTCCAAGAACTTTGTCAATAATAAACGGACCCTCCCAATTTGGTGACCATTTTCCAAATCTGGGATCCTTCGTGCCGATGGGTAACACTGCTTTCCAAACCAACTCGCCTTCCTCAAAACTCTTGTATCTGGTCTTTTTATTGTAAGCACGAGCGACTGCCTTCTTTTGAGTTTGAAGACGATCATGTGCATCCATCCGCGCCTGGTCAAGATCTTCTAGTTCTTGCAACATTGCCTGACTATATTCGTCGGCTGTGAGATTATTTTGCACTGCGACTCTCAATGATCTGACTGTCATTTCCATCGGTAAAATTGCATCATGTCCATAAGTTAGAGCAAAGGGAGTTGTCCCTGTAGCCGAGCGTTTGGAGGTCCGATAAGCCCATAAAGTTTCTGATAGAAGATTGTGCCAATCACGCGGATTTTCCTGAATCATCTTTTCCACAATTTGGATGAGGACCTTGTTGGTAGCCTCAGCCTGTCCATTAGCTTGAGCATAATAGGGTGTTGACTGCTGCATTGTAATCTTATACTCGGCCATTCGTTCAATGACGGCTTCTGCTATGAACACCGATCCTCGATCAGTCGTTATAGTTTCTGGGATGCCGAAGCGATGAATGATTTGCTGTTCAATGAATCTGATCACTTCGGCACTACTTATGGAGGTGAATGGAACGGCTTCAACCCATTTTGTAAAGTAGTCTGTGGCTACCAGTATCCATCTGTGCTGTTTGGAAGATGGGGGAGAGATTTGGCCAATTATGTCCATTGCCCAGCCCCGAAAAGGCCATGGCTTCACTATTGGATTCATGGGGAAAGCAGGAACTCTCTGAATGGACCCGTGAAGTTGGCAAGGAGCACAACCTCGAGCATACTCAATACAGTCTTTAAGAATAGTTGGCCAGTAGTAGCCATGTCTCCTAATTAACCATCTCATTTTTATCCCAGCCTGGTGTGCTCCGCAAATACCCTCATGAACTTCAGCCATTACTAACTGGGCTTCTTCTGAGCCGAGGCAACGAAGAAGAAGGTCATCATCAGGATTTTTCCTTAGCAGTTCACCATTTTTAATTGTGAACTTGCTAGACAACATTCTAATTTTTCGGCTCCCACCGCCATCAGTTTTCATCAAAAGGTGTTGGATTATGTGAAATCTCCAATCACCAAGTGGCACATCTAACTCAAAGACATCGGCTGGCATACCTCTCTCGGCCAAAGATGGCAACGATTTTCTTTCAATTATGATGATTTTGTTAGTTTGGCCTACTGGAATGCTGACGCCAGAAGCAATTTGAGCCATTTCATTCGCTTCACGATTGAGTTCTCGCGGAAGATGGTGAAATTCCACATCATGAAAACAACTAAGCAGTTGTTGTGCGGCGGCATAATAAGTGGCCAATGAGAGATTTGAACATCTAAAAACCTGGAGCATTTGATTGATGACTAATAGGGAGTCCCCAAACACCTTAACTCTTGTTGCTCCAAGTTCCTCTAATACTTCCAGGCCAATTATTAAGGCTTCATATTCAGCCTGGTTGTTTGTGCAGTTAAAGTCCAGTTTGAAGGCATATTGATGCTTTTGGCCGGTTGGAGATTCAATCACTATTCCTGCCCCGGCGGAGTCACTAGTGCTTGAGCCATCAAAATATAGTAGCCAAGGCTCGTGGTACATCTGGCCGACTTGTGCAGTATCTATTTCAACGTTCTCCATATCTTCAATTTCAACAGAAGGGTGGTCAGCAAGAAATTGAGCCAATGCCTGGCCTTTGACTGACTTCTGGGCCACGTATTTGAAAGTAAATTCAGAAAGCGCCATTGTCCATTTTCCAATTCGGCCTTTGATGATCGGCCGAGTCAACATATATTTAATTAAATCCGTTTGTGAAATTATATGAACGACTGATGGTAACATATAATGTCGTAATTTAATCGCCGAAAAGTAGAGCACGAGGCATAGTTTTTCAATCGGCGAATATCTTATCTCAACTGGTGTGAGGATCCTGCTCAAATAATGGATGGCTTGCTCTTTTCCTTGATCATTGTCTTGAGCCAACATGCTCCCAATCGATTCAGCTGTGGCCGCTATGTAGAGCTTCAACGGCTTTCCTTTCTGTGGAGGTACTAACACTGGGGGTTGTGTTAAATACTTCTTGAGTTCGTCAAAAGCTTGTTGGTGCTCTGGCTCCCACTTGTATTCATCTCCAATTTTCAACTTAAGTAGAGAAGAGAAAGGCCGTAGTTTACCAGCCAAATTAGAGATGAATCGTCTAAGAAAATTAACCTGACCAAGGAATGATTGTAGCTGTTTTTTGTTAGAAGGAGCGGGTGCGTCGATAATGGCTTTAGCTTTATTTTTGTCGACTTCAATTCCTCGTTGGTGGATGAGAAAACCAAGAAAATTCCCCGCTGATACTCCGAAAACACACTTTTTGGGGTTCATTTTAAGTTTATGTTTTCGCATACGTTTGAATGTTTGTTCAAGATCGGCTAGATGTCCTGATCGGGTTTTGGATTTAACAACCACGTCATCTATGTACACCTCTACGGTTTTGCCAATTAAATCGTGAAAAATGGCATTCATGGCCCTCTGGTAAGTTGCTCCGGCATTCTTTAAGCCGAAAGGCATCACTACCCATTCAAAGGTTCCAACAAAGCCTGGGCACATGAAGGCGGTTTTATGGACATCCTCTTCGGCTACAAAAATTTGATTATAGCCGGCGTGACCATCCATGAAAGATAATATTTCATGTTTGGCCGCTCCATCAATTAAGAGATCGGCCATTGGCATAGGATACTCATCTTTTGGAGTTGCTAAATTTAAGTTTCTGAAGTCAACGCATACTCTCATCTTGCCATTTTTCTTTCTTACAGGTACAGCGTTGGAAACCCATTCCACATATCTAGCAGGTCTAATAAATTTAGCATGTAGTAATCGTTCAATTTCCTCTTTCATTTCAATTTGTACCTCGGCGGAACATCGCCGAGGAGCTTGTTTGTAAGGTTTACAATCATCTCTAAGAGGTAATACATGTTCTACTAAGCTTCTATCGAGCCCGGGCATTTCATGGTACTCCCATGCAAAACAATCCTTATATTCTCGTAATAAAGCCTCCATCGCTGCTCGCAGTTCTGGATCGAGAAGTCTACTGATAGAGATCAGCCGAGGGTTATCTTCATCTCCCAAGTTGATTTGGTCTACAGGATCTTGAGTTTCGGCTTCAGTATCTTCTAATTCGGCCGGGGCTGGGCCGATATCTTCCAACTGCAGTTCTTCTTCCTGTTGTTCTGTAATATATTCCATTAAGTTGATGGCCGAGTTAGACTTGGTAGTCCTGTCGGCCCAATAGGCCAGCAAACGTCCTAAAATAGATCGGACTGCGGCCTTTCTTTCTAGAGACCTTGGGTCTCTAGACATTGATATTGTCCTTGAAGAGGTCAACCAAGGTTGGATGCTCTGCATCTTGCAAAACATCCTCACTCCCTAGGTTGACAATTTTCTGGGCCGTAACTTGAGTAGGTCGGCCCTTGCTATCTCGTCCACTGAAAGTGAAATAACCAATATCGTCTTCATAAAACCTTGCTTCTACTACATTGGTGGATGCTTGAAATGGGTTATTGTTTGCTGGAATGACCTCAATTTTGTCGCCATGCCAGAAGATCAAAACTTGATGCAGGGAAGAAGGTACACACATGTTCTGGTGAATCCAATCGCGGCCAAGCAATGCATTGTAATGAGCAGATGAATCGACCACGAAGAAAGCCGTCATGTTTGTCTTTTCCCCCACTGTGACATCGAGGGGAGGATACCTCTTGGCCTACTCTTACCTCCAGAGAAGTTGCTCACTGTAATGTCTGAAGGGAGCAAATCGGATTCAGTCCTGCGTAATTTCTTCATGACGGCTGTAGGTAACACATTAACTGCTGCACCATTGTCCACCAAAACTTTCGTTATTGGATATCCCTCTATGTAAGCCGTGATGTATAACGGCTTCAAATGTTGAGCCATTTTGGCCGTTGGTTTTGTGAGTACCACACGGCCTTCTTCATCCTTCAATTGGGCATCGACTTCATCAATCTCAAATCGAGGTTGTCGATCGGCAACAAAGTCGCCGATCAGTTCATTTGACTGACCTGGTTGAGCTTTGAGTTCTGAAGGTAGGACATAAACCATGTTGATGTCCATTGTGTTACCTTCTCCTTTTCCAAAGGCGGCCTCGCCCTTATAAAATGGAGATAAGGTTTCTATGTCAAAAGCTGTGTCATCCCCAATGTCGTAATCGAGTCCATTCTCATTGTCATAGTCACCTTGTTCCTCTTCTTCCCCATAATCGACTTCCTCATCACCCTCGTCTCCATAATCGTCTTGCTTACCATTGTTCGTGGCAGCACCTTCTACCATTTCTTCATCCTTCAACTGCTGATTGAGACTGGCTTGTTCTTTCTTCAATTCTTCGATGGCCCCAGTTGTCAGCTTGGTGGATGCCTTCTCTGTCTCTGCTTGCCACTCGATTGCACGAGCCCGCAAGTATTTGGACAAATTATCTAGTAATTTGCTCTCGGCCGATGTGAATCCATAAATCTCAGCAGCTGGATGTTGTTTATGGTAGGTGCAGAGGTAAGTCAGGTCAGCATCAGAAATAGGTAAGTTATCAGTATTGGCTTCTAGCTTACAATTCTCCATCATTGCCTGATAACTGATTTTTAAGCCGATGCTAGAATCCTCAGTGATGAGGTATGACTCTGAAGACAGATCCTTTTCCAACATTTTCAACATCGCGCTTTCCTCCTCAGTTAGGCCATAAGTGGCCAATGCTGAATACATCCTATGATATTTTTTCATCATCCCCAGATCTTGATTTGAGAATGGTGGATCCTGTCCTCTCAGTACTCTTATGGTAGGGACTTTTCCATTTGGCGTCTTATCCACAGCCGCCTTCTGTACTTCCTTCTGTTGTTCAATATCCTTAGCTTTGGCATCGGCTTTCGCTTGCTCTTCAATTGCGAAGTCTTTCTTTTCTAAATAATTATCAAGTTCCCTTGCGAGCTGGACCTCTTCTGGCGTTATACCATAAGTTTCCTCAGCCGAGTGGCTTCTATGAAAACATCTAAGGAAATGAAGGTCGGCTTCTGAAACTGGAATTTGAGCGACTATATCCTTCTTTTGGATTCCTTTGCGATGTGCTTGATACAAAGCTTTTAAACCAGGTGTAATGAATCGGCTATGGAAACCCTGCCGAATCAGAGCATGATCGGCATCAGAATTTGCTACTATTGTATTGAGAATATAGTCTTGACTCCTTGGAAGCCCATAAATTGCAAGGGCTGAATGTTTCTGGTGAAACTTTCTCATTGTTTCTAATTCAGCCAACTTAAATGGAGGGTTGAGATGTTTGAAGACCTTAACCCCTCCTTCAGTAAATCGCAGATGGGGTAGCTTTGGGAAGCTAAGGACATTTTCAAAATGGTCACCGATGGTCTCAAGTTCCATAGGTTCTCCTGAATCCTTATGAAAATCCTCTCTTATTATAGGGGCTTCTTTGTTATCTGCTTCAGTAGAGCGTCTGACTTCCTGCCCTTCTGACCCTTGCTGCCTTGCAGCAGCCACTTCCCTTTGCATACGCCTCTTTTGAGTTTTTGTCAAAGGGGAAAATGGCTGATCTCTGGCCGCTCGGCCATACCACCTATTATCATGAGTAACTGGTGGCCGATATGTCCTATAAGGTCTTCGGCCTCTATTTCTAGCAAAGTAATCTTGGTCATAAAATCGATCATCTTGGTCAAAACCTGATCGTCGTCGGCCATTGAAACCATCAACAAAATTTCCCTCAAGATCATCATCTTCAAAAGTCAACCTTCTCCTCACCGAAAGTCGTCCGCTTTCGGCGTTTTCAGATTCCTTTATTCTCTTAAACACACTTTGGGAAGTTTGTTGTCCCTGATAATATCCCTTGGGACTGTGAGGGCCAAAGAGCTTAAGTACTTCATCCTCGGCCAAATTGGCCGTGGGAGTCCCCAATTCATTGCCAGCATGTTTCCCTCCTGAGTCTTTCTTCTTACTTTCTTCACAATTAGTTGAGGCTTTTAACCCAGGCTTTACCTGTTGATCAGTAGCTAACTCTTGGTTCTTGATCTGCAGAAGATTATTGAGGGTTACCTCACAGTTGCAACGGCTGCACAGAATCACAGCACTGGCTGGCGGTACTTTTGAAGTAGATGACGATGAGGTCTTCAAAGCCGGTGGCATTGTCATATCGTATGCATCCTCATCCTGACTATCATAAACTGGCTCCCTCCTCTGGTCACGAAACATATACCTCCTTCGGGCCCTAGGATCAGACAAGTTCATATTTGGCCAATTCCTCCTGTGGCCTCTTGGGAAGTTGACGTACACCATGTTGACTGGAAAAGGGTCGGTATCGACAAGCTGAGCTGGTTTGCTCGTCTCTGGAAACTTCAGCTTTCCTTTTTCGATGAGATCCTGCAAAGCATCACGGTAAACCACACAATTGTTAGTAGAATGCTTCCAAGAATTGTGAAATTTACAATAAGACTTATTTCTAGTTTCATCGGCCTTAGGTATAACATGGCCGTTTGGCAATTTAATTACTTTCTCAGCAAGAAGTTGATCAAAAATTATGTCAGCTTTTGTGATATCAAAAGTGTAAGTGCGGGTAGGTGTCAATCTTAAAGGTGTGCCATCTTTGGTATGGTAGGTTATCGGCTGAGGTTTATCCTTGATTGGGTTTGTTGGCTTTGCAAGGGCTTTACAAACCACTGGCTTGTTTACAAATAGTTCGGCAGCATTGATCTCGGCCGAATCTTCTTCCTCGACCTTTAAACCTTGGAAATTGGCCTCCACAGCATGAACAGTAGGGTTCTTATAATAAGTTCCCTTTGAGGCTGATCTGGCTTGAGTCTCTTCTCTAATGATTGCCTCATATCTAGCCACGCTAGTGGTTAATTCAAAGATGTCTCTAATATCAACTCCCTCATATTTCTTGCGCAACTCGTAATTTAGACCTTGTTGAGCTATCCGGACAAATTCTAGCTCCCCCAAATTAACTCTGCACTTGTTTCTTGCGGCCTTAAATCTATCCAAGAAATCTTGGGCCGACTCATGTGCTGCTTGATACATTTTTGCTAAATCAGCGATTGTGACTTCTGGTTCGGCTCTGTAGAATTGCTCATGGAAAGCTCTTTCCATGTCGGCCCAGTTTTGAATAGAATTAGGAGCCAAGTTGACATACCAAGCATGAGCAGGGCCGGTCAGTGAGTTCTCAAACCACTTCAACTTCAAATCATCATCTCTAGAATGCTCAGCACATCGCGCGGTGAACCGGGAAATATGTGCTATAGTTGATTGGTAATCATCTCCGCTGAATAAAGGAAAGTCAGGAAATTTGAATCCCCTCGGATAGTCTCTGTTTTCAACCCTTTCCGGATATGGTTTGGTGTATCTTGGCCTGGCCGTTCTTCTAGGAGCCGGCCCTACAGTTTCTTCACAGATTCTCCTTATTTCTTCGACTGTTAACCCATTCCTAGGTGGATTTTGTCCTCCTAAACCGTTGTTGTTATTTATCGGCTGTTGCACGTAATTATTGGCCATTCCAAATTGGGGTTGAGCTTGAAAAGGCTGTCCACCAATAGGAAACTGAGCTAGTGGCTGTGGAACATAAGCATGAGCTTGCTGCCATGGAGGTTGAAGTGCTTGGTTGAGTTGGCCTTGTTGATTTTGTATCAGCAAGGTTTGCAAAGTGTTCTGACCATTCACCATAGCCGCCATTGTTTGGTTCAGTTGCTCAAGAGATGTTTGCAATCCTCCGATTGATCGGTTAGTATTCTCTCCCAAAACAGTAGCTAACTGATCTACCAACGTTCTATTGTTGATTTCTCCTCGAGTAGCGAGTTCATTCGTCTGCAATTTAAAAACTTCATTCAATGCTTTGTACATATACTCGGCTGACACTCCGGCCGGACCTAAATAATCATCTTCCACAGTATCTCTAACTCTACCATCTCGTGCTGCATGGATGATAGCACCGGGAGTGGTTACACTATTCGAGGCACTCTGAAAAGCATTAAGTGGCAAGCCTCTAGACGGACTTTCAGTAGATTGCCTGGCCAAGGCTGCGTCAGCGGCTGCTCGTCTCATGTCTTCTTGCCTTGCAGCGGCGTCGGCTGCCGCTGCTTGTGTAGCCTCCTGTCTTGCAGCTAGTTCGGCTGCTGCAGTCTTTGCTGCCTCTTGAGCTCTACGTTCATCGGCTGATTGCTCTACCGACGAAGCGTCTGAGGTCCCATTCCCACTTGACTCAAGTGACATTCTGATTGGAGTAAGATCGAGCTTCGGCCGTGATGGACAAAAAGTTGAATTATGTCCTGACTCTCCACACCGAAGACACTTCTTTCCCCTGTTTACACTGTATGGGTTGTCTTGTTTTTGTTGACTAACCTCCTTCCCTTGCATTCAACCTTACTAAGAAAATAGTAATCTTGGGTCCCACTGGGCGTGCCAAAAGATGTTGCCTCTGAAAATCACCTCGGCCTATACAGCCGAGGGATCAAGGAACAAATGTCCTTCTTGATGAATAGATGCGGAGCGTGCCAGCACACGGCCAGAAGGCCAAGTGTGCAACTGTAGGTGTAGTGGATGTAGATCTGACTTATCAAGCAATCGTTAGCCGAGGAAGGAACTTATTCTCGGCTGCGGTTCGATGCCTCTAGATTAAGGACTTGATGGCTGAAGGTCGGGTGAGTTAGGTGTGGTTGTGGGAGTATGAGTAAATATAAGATTAATAGATACTATGAATAACACGATTAAACAAGTAAAGCATAAAGACAATAAGGAGCAAATAAAAGATAATAGCAACGAAACTGAAAACTAGAATGGCTGCAAATTATTAACTGTTGTTTGAAGGAAAACAAAGAGAACAATTCAAAATCGATACTAGGCTACAAGAAAGATAAAGTAACTGAGATTGTAACTAGCAGAGCAAATAAACTAAAGTAACAGACGGAAATTCTACCTAAGCAAAAGGTAAAACGAAATAAGAAAAGCTTGATGGCTTGAGTTTCTGGAGTTGTGTCTGTTTGTCTTCTGTCGATGCTTCTATTTATATCGGCTGCTTTATGACTTGAACTGATCTCTTGACTCTTTGAAGTTGAGTGGAATTCGGCCTCTTCTTGCCTCAGTGACTCTATCTTGATTCGACTTCAATACTTATCGTCGGCTGACTTGACGCTGGACTCTATCCGGATTGGCTTTGATGGACGTCATCAACGGCTGCAATTAATCTTGAAGTAGGCTATCTTGGATTGAATTCTCCTTATCGGCTGACATGAATTTCAAGTCGACTGAAATACTACTTGATCAAATTTCATCTTTATCGTTTATTGGCCTCTCTGACAATCGGCCATTAACCTTCTAAGTTGAGTTCGGATTGGAAACCAATTAGAGTATTGGCCAATGGGCTTTTAGACAATAAACCAATGACTACGAGCCGACCGATAACCAATAACCTAGCTTCGTCTGACTCATCTTGGACTAACTGAAGTGTCCACTTATTCATCGGCCAACAATTCTAGCTACCGGCCCAAATTACTTGTAGAGCGGCTTATTGTAATCAGAAATGACTATGCACATTAGTTATGACCCAGTGGCCATGCAAATGTGGGTACAAACAGGTCACTCCCAAAGGCGGCAACTAAGAATGAGGGCAGAGACAACCACATGCATGCTTTCTCCCGCATGAGATGCACCATAGTTAGCCCAAGTGTCAGCAGGAGCATTTCCTTCCCTGAATATATATGTGTGAAACATGCAGATGCAAAAGCTTTGCAAGAGCCAAACAGTTGGACCACTGAATACGGATCGAGCCGCCAAGGGACCAATTGTGGAGAAGCAAAATACCTTAAAACAATTGTCGAATCAGTTTCGACCCACACGTATTGCCATGCATTCAGGTTGGACAGCCTGATAGCTTCAATAAACGCTAACACCTCAGCATCAAGAGCACTAGGAACACGCACACGTGAAGCAAAGGCAAGAACAAATGCACCGTCACTGTTCAGTGCAATGCCACCAAAGCCTGCGTGATCCTGATGTCGAAAAGACCAATCGATATTGATCTTTACCCAAGGAAACGGAGGAGGCACCCACGTAACTTTGGAGCAGACGGCCGCAGCGGCGACAAATGCAAGAAGCCAAATATAGGAGCCCCAGATTGAGAATTTGACGGTGCAAAAACCAACCGAGCTGACTCCTTTAGAGTCAGTATTAGAAAGTGCATGAAGTCGTGCCAGTTAAACACACCTCCGTCATGCCGCAGACGGTTCCTCTCTGACCACATACACCACAAAACATTACAGACATTAATACGCCAAAGTAGCTTTGAAGAAGTAGCAAGATGTGATATATATAAACTCCAAAGTAGGCATGTCATGAAAGAGAACAATTGAGGGAATACAATGTTGAACATGTGAAAGCACCACTTCCAAACATCCAGCACAATTGCACAGCCCAAAAACAAATGTTGCCAATTATTGTTCCCAGCACCACAGAAGCTACACCGAGAACAAAGTGAAAAGTGAAAACCCCATCTTTTGAAGCCTCTCATGCGTAAGAATTCTCCTATGAAAAATCTTCCAAGAACAAATGCTCTTTTGGGTACTAGGGAATATGATCTCGTGCTTAAATGGAATTAACACTACTAGAAATATGGCCTATAGCCACAGCCCCAATAGGGACGAGCACCCATCTGTGGCTGTATAGTTACAATTTGTCCTAATTTGGGACGGTCAACTCTTAACTGAAGCTTTAATTGATTTAGGCACACCATCCGTCGCAGGGGATGATTTTTTAAAAAAGCCAGTGACAAAACCCACCTCGTCCGTCGCAAGGCAGGACACAATTGCAGATTTTCTCACTCGCGGGTCCCATAGTTAATGAACAAAAAACATAAACATAATTAAAATTATATATTTTTCAATTTTTTGTTTAATTAAATATGTTATCTGTCCGTGGCCAATTGTTTAGTCAATTATAATATAATTAAATTGTTATCTGTCCATCGCAAGGCAGTAGTGCAGTAAATTTTCTCACTCGCAGGTCCCATAATTAATTAATAAACAAAAAACAGAAACATAATTTTTTTTGGGTTTTAATTAAATATGTTATCTGTTCGTGGCCATTTAGTTACATCCTCTTTCTCTCTCTTCCATCCATCCTATTCAGTCTTCTCCTCCCCTCACTGCAATCGACGGGATCGCTGGCAATGGCAATCGCTGATCAACATCTTCCGATGTACCCCGCTCCACATCGCTACTTCAACTGACGATTTATTCATGTCCCAAGTTTCTGATCCAGATGACGCCGTGAAATAGAGGTCGATCTCTCTACTCGATCTATTGAAGCTTTTGTTGAATCTGTGCATATGGGGCGATCCCAAGAGACTCTAGTTTTTGTTTTTCTTTGTATCTACTTTGTTATGCTTTCTGATTATCTTAAATTTTAAATTTGGATTTGGATTTGATTTGCTTGCATAATCACTGGTGCAGAATGAAAAACCTTTTAATTAGCTGTTAGTGTTCTATACTCGTCTACTCTACTCATCTTCATCGCTCAGTCTCAGACTCTCTATACGACTGTAAGTTCACTTTGTAGAGCTTATTATTTTCAATTGTGTGCATCTTTCTTACTTTGTAACTTATAGGAAATATGATCGATGATGGTATTAGCTATGTATTGATTCATTACTGTGTTTTACAGCAAAGAGAAGCAGAAAAACGAACTCCTGATGTCGCTCTATTTGTTTTCCCTAACTTTCTTTTGTTTGCTCTGCAGTCGGTGTCTATTTGATTTGGAAACCTAATTTATTTTCGTTAGTGCTTTCATTTTGTTTCTGGTTTCAATGGCATTTTGCTCAAAAAATATTTTGTTATATATTTGCAGCTAACAACAGTAAGATAAGAAGTTTATAAGTTGATTTTCGCTAATGAACAAGTCAACAAGTTCGCATCGCCTAGTATGAATACTTACATCTCCGTATTTTTTATAAATTCTTTCCCTCCTTACTTTTTGCTAGCTGTTGGAGGAGGCTGAGGAGGGAATGGATCATTCTACTCTAATGTCCAAGCCTGAGATTCTTGTGCAGGTTATAATTTCCACAACTCAATTTATAAATTTTTTACAAGCAATGATAGGTTGGATATTCTGTTAAATGCTTTGGAGGGTTGAGAGCTAAATGCACTTTCTTCCTTTGGCATATGTGTATAAGTTCAGAAAAGTGTCAATAACTAATGTTGGAGGCAGTTATGAATCTGCAAGTCACCGGAACAGCGAACTTTTGAAATTTCTTGATACATTTGAACTGATTACTAGAGTTTGTATAGGATAACAGAGGAGACTCCTACTGCAATACATTTTGATATAATCAATATCTATCATGTTATAATTTTATCTCTAGCATAACTAATGTTATATATATATATATGTATGTATGTATATAAAGCTTTCATCCTCTATTGATGTCATTGTTGTATTTGGGCAAGACCAAATTTTATGGCAGACATATCCTATTAATTTGTGTTTCTTGGGTTTTTCTGTAGGATATTATTTGGGCAGAAGCACATCAGAAGAGTTTGTGTGACATTGGGCGTTTTCAGTAGAGCTGCAGGGAAAATTATTGTACTTAAATTTTTAATTTCCATTTGAGGATACTTTTACGCTTTTAAGTATAGGTATGGACTGCTAGTATTGGATTTGGTCAGCTGTACATACATTTTGGCAATGGTATAAAAACAAGTATATTTTTGCTTCAATACAAGAACTGTCGTAGAATGGGACCCACGAATAACAAACCAGAGTTGCAGATTTCTTCAAAACCAGATTCCAAAATTGGGTGGTAATCTGGCATTGAATGGTAACATTTAATAATATAAATAAAGCATAAGTCATTGTTCATTGTCAGAGAGTGCAGAGTCTAGCGCTTTTGGCAATGTACCCCGAATTGGCACGGACAGAGTTTGTGGTGGCTAATTGGTATAATTCCAAATGGAGTCTGTACAAATAGCGTCGGACACCATATTTGTAGCTAAAGACCAATAGCCACAGCCCTCTGTCCTCGACTCAATAGCCACAGATTAATGGTTGTGGCCATAGGCCTGTTTTCTAGTGGTGTAAAATTGTTCGATATAGTTTTATTTGAAATTTGAGCTACTAATGGTCCATATGAATTTGTAGCATCTAATGGCATGGCATGGCAAGTTGCAATACAGGTGGGTCGGAAGGTGATTGAAAAGGAAGAGTTGTCTTAGAGGCAATAATGATTGCTTTGGACGTGCTAATTAAGTTTTTGGCTTAGATGATTGACGATTAGTGGATGATCCTGTCATAACGAAAGAAATGGGATTTCTGATTGAACAAATTTTGAGACGAAACTGACTTCTAATTGACAAAAAAATTACTGAGTGTAAGCATTTCAGAGTTAAAAAACTTCTAACTGAAAATGATTATTTAGAGTGTGTTAATCACAGTCTAATCACGGAAACATAGAGACACAACCTACAAATCATTTTCAAGTTAGGTCGTCCATTGGTGTTAGGTTACAATGTATAAAGCCTACATGTAACTTGGAAAACTCGATACAGAATGTTGATATGGGATATTGCATAGAAATGGTATACAGTCCATTTTCTATATAAACCTGCTTGAACCCAAGTACTCAACTCCTAAAGGTTGATTAATTTTTATCATCCAACACAAATATCAAGCTCACACACTCTCCAGTATCATTTATAATTATACAGATATATAAATCTGTTGCAAGCTACCTTGCAACTACATGAACCATAGCCATTTCCCCACCACTTACAATCAGTTATAAACTAAAACAGGATACAAAAGCCTTACTACTTTGCAAACCATGTCACCTAGCTAGCTTGCAAGTTAAATAGCTAATAAGCTATTTTGCTACTATAAATTTTAGAAACTCGATCTACTCACTACTAGAAAAATGGCATAGCAAATGGCACCCTTTCTTATTTTCAGTATACTTTGCTCTAGAGGTACTGATGACTGTGGCAAAATAGAGAGTAAAACTGACAAAATATTTTGCTACCACAGACATCGGTATCTATTGATAAATTATAAAGTTAAATTGATGCAGTAAAATTAAATATTAAAATTAATATCTTATTTAGATATGGATAAAGGTAGGGAGAGGATCCTCTCCTGAGCTCATTATTGACCTGAGCTTCATGAGCTTTGAAGCAGATGACGACACATGGATTTATCAAATCTAATGGTCTATGATTCTTCTTTTCCTTCAATCACTTCATTCTTTCCTTCCTCTCTCTTCTGTTTTCCCTTTCCTTCCCTGCACGTTCTTCTTTTCCTTCCCTTTCTCTCTCCTATTCTTCTTCACTTCTTATCAGATTTCATCTGATCTTATGACAAAACCTCTCTCTATTTTAAATCTCTATTTTGCCACATCTAAGCTATCATCTCCCGCTCTAAACAGTTCTTTCTTCTTCCTCTTCACCCTCTTATTTCCCATCAATTTAAGGTCCAGCAATCTTTCATGTTTACTCTGGGACTAAGTTGGGTTGCGATTCAATTGATGGATAGAATTTGGGTTTAAGAGTCCAAGTGATGGTGGAGTACTACTCCGATTTGCAGGGCTACTACTTGGACGTCGAGTACTACCCGATTTCCTGGAAGACGAATTCAAAAAAGCCTTCCAGATGGGGAAAGCCACGTTAGATTTGATTTGCGACGAGCTCAATTAAGCTATAGCGAAAGAGGACACCACTCTCCGGAATGCAATTTCGGTCCGGCAGAGAGTCGCCATCTGTTTGTGGGGGTTAGCTACCGGTGACCCGCTTCGGCTCGTTTCAAAACGATCTGATTAGGGATATCGACTGGTCATAAACTAGTACTCGAAGTCTGCTCAGCTATTAGGACTGTGTTGATGCCCAAGTACTTGAATTGGCCGGAGAATGGTGTTTTGAGGAAGGTGACTTCAATTTGGGTTTGGGATTCAATTGGTGGTAATTGGAGTAGAGAAGGAAGGGAAAACAGAAGTGAGAGGAAGGAAAGAATGAAGTGACTGAAGGAAAAGAAGAATCATAGACTGTTAGATTTGATAAATCCACGTGTCGTCATCTGCTTCAAAGCTCAGGAAGCTCAGGTCAATAATGAGCTCAGGAGAGGATCCTCTCCCATAAAGGTATGGACAAATATTCACAAATATAGATACTTATAACCGTATCTAGCAATGGATACCAAAAACAATAGCCTTTCATTCTACACACACAAAACTGTATCTACCAAATGTCTTTTTTTTCTTTTTATTATTAATCAACCACCTTATAAACTTTTTTTTCATCAAAAACTTTTTATTTTCTTTCTGTTTTTTTCTCGACAATTTTTAATTATTCCATTCAATATACACATTTATCCTAAAAAATATGATTAATTTCAGTTTACCCCTCTGAGGTTTGGGGGTGTCATTATTTCACCCTCTCTACTTTCAATTTTGAATTTTTACCCCCTCAACTTTTCAATTTCAACCAGTCTTGTCCAATTTTTACTGTTCCGTTCAAATTGGACGTTAAGTTTGACTTTTGAGGGCTAAAATGGTCATTTCAACATAAAAAATTTAAAATAATTTAAAAATAATTTTTTTTTCTTTTTTTTTAGTTTTTTTTTTTTTTTTTTGTCTTCAACCTATACACCACAAATTATAATAGGTTTATAAAAACAAAAAAATATTCTAGGTGGTTGAAAGCCGCTAACTGGTCTACGATATTTGTAATATATCTCCGATAAAGTGAAGAATTTTAGGATATATCCCCAATAAAGTGAAGAAATATCTGTAAAAAATAATTTTACACTTTATCTGTAAATAAATATCTGTATATCCCCAATAAAGTGAAGAAATATCTGTGTAAAATCATTTTTGGTCTGCGATATTTGTGATATATATCCAATATTTATCTGTAAATAAATATCTGTAAAAAATGATTTTACACAGATATTTCTTCACTTTATTGGGGATATACAGATATTTACAGATAAAGTGTAAAATCATTTTTTACAGATATTTCTTCACTTTATTGGGGATATATCTTAAAATTCTTCAATTTATTGGATATATATCACAAATATCGTAGACCAAAAATGATTTTACACAGATATTTCTTCACTTTATTGGGGATATACAGATATTTATTTACAGATAAAGTGTAAAATTATTTTTTACAAATATTTCTTCACTTTATTTGGGATATATCCTAAATTCTTCACTTTATCGGAGATATGTCACAAATATCGTAGACCAGCGAGCGGCTTTCAACTACCTAGAGTATTTTTTTTGTTTTTATAAACCTATTATAACTTGTGGTGTATAGGTTGGTGACAAAAAAAAAAATGAAGAAACAGAACAAAAAAAAAAAAAACTAAAAAGCAGAAAAAAAAATAATAAACAGAATTTTATTTTTATTTTTTTTATGTTGAAATGACTATTTTAACCCTCAAAAGTCAAACTTAACGTCCAATTTGGACGGAACAGTAAAAATTGGACACGGCTGATTGAAATTGAAAAGTTTAGGGGGTAAAAATTCAAAATTGAAAGTAGAGGGGGTGAAAATTTCACCCCCAAATCTCAGGGGGGTAAACTGAAATTAATCCTAAAAAATAAATAAAGTTATTCAATATTATTTATTTCCCAAAAAAAAAAAAAAAAAATTTTGGTTATTCACTCCTTATCCCATTAACTTTTTAAGACTTCAATCCAAAACAAAAAACTATTTTAGACGTGAAGTCATCTTCTCCATTTTCCAGTACTGTATAAGAAAATTGAGATACTGATATAAAAACCGTATCTTTTTTTTTTTATTCTTTTTTTTTTTATTAAAGAGGATCAAAGGATTTCACTACTGATATAAAAACCGTATCTTTTGACTACTAGAACCTGCAATAGAGAATATCATTTTTCATTCCGTGGCTGCACCGTATCTAATGAGTTTTAGATACGGTTATCCATATCTTTTTTTTTTAGGGAAATGGAATCAGGTTCCAAATATATTACGACGTCACTGCGTCAAGCTAGAGGGTTTCATGAAACCACTCATAGTACAAGTACAAGCACAATACAGACTGCGCAAGGCAGCCAGAAACTCCTAACCAATCTGCCCAAAGCAGCTAAATTATTACTAGCCAACAAATCGAAAACCTAAAGGAACTGCAGAAAAGAAAAGCAAATAAATAAAACTCCCCTAACCCTACCCTATCCAAAGATGGAACCACTGTCTTGAGCATCTTGACGCCTAAGACCCAAATGGTGTACATCGCAACACAACAACACAGAGCACGGTAACATCCAGAAGACAAAATAGGGCTAGAAGATAAACTATCTACCTCCCCAAAAGCCCGATCCAACCCAAACTAGTGAAAGGAAAGAGGAGACCTGAGCCAAAGGCCCAGATCACTAGGCTGCACCACAACCCAGTATGGCAGAGGCCCGAGCCCACTACCAAAATCCAACTTCCTCACCCCAGCCGGACTAGACCGGCCTTCCCAGAAGGCAGCCCCGCCGTTCACCATTCCGGTGGCCTCCATCTCTCCTCCACCATCACTGGGTCCTCCTAGAGACCGGCCGGGACGCCTACTTCAAAAGCCAATCAACGGAGCCCGGGAACCACCAGCCCCCGCTCTCGAAGCCGCCCGAACTCGCACCCTCCCCTGTCACACCGCAATCGGAGCCTCAACAGACGGCGATCTGCCTCAGAACCTCCGATCACAAATCTCTGCCGCCGTCCTTCAAAAGCTAGACAACATATCTCCGACTTGGATCACACCACACAAGCCACCGCCTCCTCGCTAAGACAACCGCGATCGGAGCCTGGCACACCTGGATCGATCAACGTCGTGGATCACCACTGACCTCGCCGCGATCAATGCCTGCCACAGCCTGGATCGAAACCCACCAACACAATCTGAGAAGCCTCCAAACCAGGAAGCCCCCGCTGCACCCACGATCGCCGCAGAGAGCCTTCCCTGCGTCGTCGTCGTCCACGATCGTCGCCTTGCCTGAAGGAAGAGCGCCGCCGCCGCCAGTCGAAACCTAGGTTTCGAAAAAAAACCAAGGTCACTCGCTCCGGAAGGTACTAGTCACTCGCTGAGACCTGGAAGGTACTCGGTTATCCATATCTTTTAAATCAAAAGATACATAATAAAATATGTATCATGTAAGGCTTATTCTAGTAGTGACTTCAATTCATGTTTTGGAGCCAGCCTAACACTGAGGTAGTGCTTCACTTGTTTCTCACTAGGAGAGCCGACGAGAATGGTGTGCAGCCCGGTGACCAACTTCCTCTTCCCTTCATTATCCACAAGGTTCAGTCCCTTGCACACATCCACCCTCATTCTCAATGACTTTGTCTCTCTATTCTTCACCTCGACTCTTTCAAAACCCACAAGCTGCAACTTTGGTGCCCCAGTCAACCGTTCTGGTGGTTTCCAGAATGCAAGCACCACGTGGGAGCCATCTATTGGCCCTTTGTTCCTCACCCCAACAACTAGATCAAATGCTAAGCTCTGGCAGTTTATGCTTGATATGTCAATTTCTTGGGTAATGCTGGAAATGGGTTCCAATTGAATGTTATAATGTGGGTTGAAAGTAGCAGTGGAGTTTGATTGGATGAGGAGAGTGCAAGGTGCAGAGATTATGAACTTGGAAAAGGTTGAATAGCTGAGCCCGTGACCAAACTCATAGACGGTTTTTCCAGTGTAGAACCTATATGTTCTTCCAGGGTACCTTCTACTAGTGTTGGCCCGCATGTTCATGTCTGTCATGGGCACTTGGTCTACATACGCCTGTGGGTACCATGTAAAAGGACTCTTCCCAGCTACACATGGTAAAAAGAGAAAACAAATCACGTATTTATAACAATAGTTAAACTAAATAATAATCTCGAACTCAAAAATTTTATATATTGTTAGATTATCATTATTTTAACTACATAACATAACATGTCATATATTAGATTAACAGTTTGACAATATAACATGTCAAATCAACAATCTGACAACATAATATGTTAGATTGACACTATGATAACAAGTTATATTTAGAATGTTACCTGGATTATAGTCCCCAAATATGACTTGAGCTATGGCATCTCCTCCATCTTGACCTGGATACCCAACCCATAGCATCCATCCTACTTTGCTCAAATTTTTAGCAAACGAAATATCAATTGGACCAGCTGACATAATTACCAGGATGACTGTTCCATTTGTTGCATCAACAACTTGCTTCACAAGCTTTTCCTGAAAGCCTGGTAAAGTCAAGTTCTCTATGTCTAGCCCTTCTGCTTCAATGGACTGATCAAGCCCCACTACTAACACCACTGCATTAGCTGTGGCAGCAGCCTGAACCGCTCCCCGGATGAGGCTCTCATCAGCGCATTTTACATTGCTACACCCGGGCTCATATTTTGCTGTCGACACATACTTTTGTAACCCTTGTAGAGGGCTAGTGTAGCTACATGGTATTCCAGCATAGTTGCTTATCATGACCGTAGTGGCATTTGCATTAGGTCCAATAATGGCCAAATTCTTGGTTCTAGTTGGGGACAAAGGAAGAGCTCCATTGTTATCTAGCAAAACTATGCCCTGCTTAGCAGCGTCAAGTGCCAAAGCTTTATGTTCGTCACTGCAAACATCCGATACCCCAAGGTTTCCGAATTCCAGCAGTTTCGGATCACCATCAAAGAAGCCAAGCCTCATGAGGACTATGTAGTTGTATATCAAGGACAGATCAACAACTGATTCTTCCACTTTCTTCAACTTGACTGCATTCTCTGTGTACTTCCCTAGATAATCCCCACAATTCATGTTTAGACCTGCATAATCACATTGCAATATGCCATGTAACATAGCATTATGGGTACCAAATATTTCTCACAAAATGGTCAGAAACTGCTTTGGCTGCAATTGCAATATATTACTACTCTGACCATGTTATAATTTTACTCTAGCTACCTGCTTTCAAGGCCAGGGCTACTGCATCCTCACGTGTTTCAGAATAATGGATTGCATCGTAATAAACTTCCACAGAATCACAGTCAGAAACTATATATCTGCTCATAAATAGACAAGATCATAGTCACTTCATTTTTCGATTTGCCCCACTTAATTATATCTAATTATCAAAAAAGAAAGAGAAAAATTACCCATCTAGACCCCATTGGCCTCTGACTACCCCTTCCAGCAGGTCTGGGTCAGCACAGGTGGGAATCCCATTCACCCTATTATATGAACACATGACACTGCTAACATGGCCCTCCTGCTCACAACTTTTGAAAGGTGGCTGGTATGTATCCTCCATGTCCTGCTTTGTCACCTGCATTCACCTCGAATAGTTTGTTAATTATTTCCGACGAGACTTTTTGCATCTTAATTAAGAAAAGTGGATTCTGAATATGAACATCGAAATGCATCTTTACATTCGATAAAAGAATAAAGATGGTTTGATTGGTTTCTCAATATAAAGTGTTATTAATGTTTGATATTCACTCAAGAAAAAAAGATGGTTTATGAAGAAATATCGATAATGATGTTGATCCTATGCTTACCTGAGCATCAAAGTGAAATCTATCAACACCTTTCCAATTGTCAATATCATAAGCAGTGTAATGCTTGCAGCAGCTTGAGACCTTGAGCCTATCACCAGTGGCATTGCCCTCACCAACGTCTTGGAGACCCTTGACATAGTTCACTGCATAATTTGACACAACTAAGGGGTCCTCCCCCGGTGTCTCTTGCGTTCGACCCCATCTCGGGTCACGGACCACATTGACATTAGGACTCCAAAATGTCAACCCCGCTAGACCCAAATTGTACATGGCTCGAGCCTCGGTTGACACAACTTGCCCCATCCTCAACCATAGTGATTCATTAAAACTCTTGCGGATAGAATCACTGCTGGGAAACTAGTGGCACCAGGCACCGTGGCATTAAAGCGAGTGCCTGGGCCAACGTTCGAAACACCATGGAGTGCCTCGGACCACCACTCATATTTAGGCACGCCTAGTGATAGGAGCATAATTATGCGATATTAATAACGTTAACCTCTATACTTTCTTTGTTAGTTAGTGTATTTTCTCGTTATTTACGTTGTTTACTTGTTTTATAGATATTTTGAGCAAAGAAGGAGAAAAGAAGTAAAAGAGGGATTGAAAGGCAAAATCGGCAAATCTTACTGTGCAGATCAGTCAACTTCGACAGATCACTGAGACCAGCTCACAATGATCCAGAGGATGAACTTTATATTGATGGAAAGCTTCGGATGTCCAGTTTCCAGATCTTTTTACGGCTTGTCAATACCATTTTTCTAGAAGAAGTTATGGCCGATTTAGTACAAGAAAGTCAGGCTGCGCGTGAATCTGAGGGTGAAAGGGAATTTATGTTTTGAAGCCCAAATCACACCGAAAAGCCCGAGGACGAGTTTGTGCATCATATTCTGACTTAATGGGCGATGTGAATGGTTAGAATAAGTCATCAAGTTCAAGAGCCAATGGGAGAACTCCACCTAAGCACGTGAACCCTAATTCTTTTAGGTTTTGGGATTTCCTACACAACAGAAAGATGAAGGCAACCTCTAAGGATATAAAAGGAGATCAATCTGCAGCAGCTCTTGTCTTCTCTTCTCTTCTCTTCTCTCCTTTCTTCGCTCTTCCTCCCCTTCTTTGTTTTGTTTTCTTCTATGTTGAACTAACTCTTTAGTTAGGGGTTGTTGAAGCCCCAAATCATGATTGTAAACTTATTATGACTTTCAATTAGTTTTGTTTATCTATTGGATGAGAACCTAATTTCTATCTTCACATTGATGATTCCTTTGCATGTTTTCTTTGGTGCGCAACTTAGATTGCATGTTTAGGATTCTATTGCTAAGAATGATCATTGCCTGTGCCTTGTTTCGAGGGTTCCGTTGAGTGTTCTAGAGTAGTAAATCGTCTATAAGATGAGTGATTAGGTTCCTAGATTAATTGAGACGCGTCGTACTCATGTTGTCTTGTGATGTCTCGTTTTTCTATTGCGTAATGATTTCTTTGTGTTAAATCTAGAGTTGCGTCAAGCTAGGTTGCATTTTAGAAAATAGGTTAGGTGTAGAGCGTCTCTCACCTATCATACAAGTAAGGAAAAACAATAGGTTAATTCAGGCGTTGGGTTAACTTGAGCATCTTCATCCATAAATAAATAAAATTAGGTTGAACATGATTCGTTTACTTGATTGATTGGTGGTGGATGCAATTCCTCTAACTTGTTTTATCTTGATTTTCAAAACCCTGAATCAAGTCTTTTTATTTTCGGAGTCATTTAGTGTTTCGTTTTTATTTAATTAGTTCGTCAACCAAAACACCTTCAAAAATTATCAAACTTTGTCAGTAGTTAGTTTATCATGTCTAGAGTCTGTCTGTAAATTTTCGTGACATTTAGAATAGTTTAGAGTCGTCTGCCAGTCAGATCTTTATAACTGGACAGTTTAGGTTTATTTTGTTTTGAGTCTTTAGATTTGTGATTAGACCACAATCTCTTGCGGGAACGATCCCTACTTACCTATACTATTTTCGACATTCTTGTAGGGTTAAGTTATAGGCATTTTTGTGCATCTATTTAGGTGGATAGAAATAGCCTATCACCTAGCCGAGAAATGCCTGTGGAGGCATCCACTAGTTGTTGGACCTTTTCTTGAAGAGTGAGGCGCGAGACCAAGTCCTTGTCTCGGTCCTCGTAAGGCAGAGAAGTATTGCAGAAGGGAAATTGGCTAAGTCGTGGAAGCTTTAGTGTCACATGCAAATTGTTGAGCTACAATGGGGACTATTACGAGAAGTACTGACAGTGAAAGATGCAAGAGAACTTGGTTCTTCATGGCTTGTATAATTTCTGGTTGGAGAGTTTAAGCACAAGCATTTTTATTTATACTAGAAGCTAGCTAAAAGCCTAAATTAAGTTGCTTTGAGCTTTTTATCTGTTTTGCTATAACTGGGTGCATGGTTGCTTGTGAATTGAGAAAGCAGCTGTTACACCATCTCCCTGTTTTCGGCGGTACAAAATGATTTATAGGATGCTTAAACAAAACAAAAGCTTCTTTGGCTCTCTCAGTCGCTCTCTACTCGATCGTATCCATGGAGAGTACACAGTTCTCACAAATTCATATCTTGACCATGTGAATTATTGGTCCAGTCTACTTGGGGACAACAATTTTGGTCTATAATAGATTATATTCAAAATTAAGAAAATTAAATTAAATTTCACCCTCAAATTTTTCAAGATGTCTCATGCTTCCGGTGACCTTCCCCTTATGGCCTTATGTCGTAGGCCTTTGAACCAGATTACGAAACCCAATTGCCTCTCAAATCAGGGGCGGAACTAATATTGAATTTTTTTTTTTTTAGTCTTAAAAATAAGTCTGAGATTATATTCACTATAGAAGGTAGTAAAGACCAAACAATTAAAAGAAACAAATGTGTTCTTATGGCCATTATATTTGAAACAAACAAATAAGATGTCTTCTCATAGAAATTATTCTATGCACCGACGGTGTAAGTGACCCAACACTTATAAAATAATCTCAACCCTTGATATTTATTATCACTTTATTTTTAATAAACAAAAAGTGTATTTAATGCAATCTAACCATTCATTTATGTTGGTGCAAGTGCACGGCGGTGCTCTGAATAATCTCTCGTCTTCTCAACGTTAATTATAGTTTGGTGAAGAGAGAGAAAAAAAAAAAAAAAAGAATTGAGGAAATCTGATAAACTGCCCCTTAATTATTTGCCAAGCGACTTTTCATTTTTCCCGATGAAACCATCTTTGCATTATGTTACGTATCAATAGGGTCATACATACATATGACATTTCCCCTGGTAATTATGTGAAATTGTTTGTCACTCTGTTTTTCACCTAACAATCTGTAACAATCTGATAATTGTAAGAGAAAGAGAGAGGTGATGGGGATTGATGGAATAGAAAGAGTGCCTTGGAAGAAAAGCTAACAGTAAAGCCGTAAAAGAGCAGGAAGGCACAGCAATAGGCCACTTAAAACCATCTAGGTGTACTTTAATTAATTAATTAAGAGCTACCGATTCTAATAATTTTTGCGTCTAAGAACATCTCCAACCATTTAGTTAAAAATCAAAGTCATATGCCAAATTTGACTCTTCTAGTGTCATCACTATTCATTCAATTTTTTCATCTCCAACCATCTTTAGTCAAAAGTTAAATTCATTTAATAAATCATTTTAGAGAATTAATTAACTACAATATGAATTTATATATCATACATAATTATGTTATATAATACATCGTCATTAATTGATTAAAAAAAATTATTTATTTTTGGGAATCTATATATTCGTGCCACGTGTCAATGCTATTCGGATCCGATATCTTATCTCTATCTCAGTTGAGATTTTATTTACCACGTGATAAGATAAGATTTTCTATATCTCAACTTTATTACCGATTTTAGTGCCACGTGTCAGTCGTTGAAAGGCTGGTTAGATTACGTTTTTTATTTTTATCTGCCACATGTCGTATCCTATCTTCAGATATCCTTTTCCAACCCTCCATAAATACGGAGTCATTCACTCCATCATAGCTCAACAATTCACAAACACATCTCTTCTCATATCAGAAGCTTAGAAATTCTGAACTTCCTTTTCATTTTATATTTTTGGTTCCTTGTTGCAACGAATAGGTTCCGGAAATTGCTGATGCAAGAGGAAGAAGATGTCATTACAAGAAATCGTCAAAGAGCCCTGGTGATGCAGGCAGCTTCCTCTCATATCTTGAGGATCCAAGAGGAAGAATCACAGTAGGGTAGTTCACAGCCCGGGCGCCAGTACATTGCAAGAGATCGAGAAGCTATGGATCGACGACTGAAAGCTCTATACTTCACTTCGCCGTGCAGGTTCCAGGGCGATGTATTTGGCAGAAGGTACAGAATGCGACCTCATGTGTTTGACCAAATGATGCATGATGTCGCCAACCACGATCCGTACTTCGTACAAACTGATGATGCCTCCGGCAGAGTTGGTTTGTCTACCGAACAAAAGCTGACTTGTGCTATGAGGATGCTTGCTTACGGGCTTCCGGCCGACCTGTGTGATGAGTTTCTAGACGTAGCTGAATCTACAGCTTTGGAGATCTTGTCGCACTTTACTAGAGCAATCTGAAATGTGTACCAGAAGCATTACCTTCGTCGACCAACTCCAGCAGATTTGCAGCGGTTGCTCGATGTTGCCGACAAAAGGGGGTTCCCCGGAATGGTAGGAAGTCTCGACTGTATGCACTGGCAGTGGAAAAACTGCCCAACCTTATGGCAAGGGCACTTCACTGGTTATAACGGAAAACCCACAATCATTCTGGAGGCGGTCGCATCATACGATGCTTGGATTTGGCACGCCTATTTCGGACTTCCAAATTCCTTTAATGATATCAATGTACTTGAAATGTCTCCATTATTCAACGAAATATACACATGTGAGGCTCCTCGAGTTTCGTACCATGTAGGTGATAGAGAATATGACTAATGCTACTACCTAGTCGATGGGATCTACCCTAAATGGGGATCTTTTGTGAAAACAATTAGAAATCCAATTACGCTAGAGCAAGCTCATTTTACAAAGATGCATGAGTCATACAGAAAAGACGTGGAGAGGGCATTTGGAATTCTCCAAGCTCGTTTTGCAATAGTAAGAAGACCCGCCCGTGGATGGGATAGAGAGGATCTCCAATACATCATGATGACCTGCATTATTTTGCACAACATGATTGTCGATGATGAGCGTGAAGAAGATGAAGAGTCACCTATTGACCCCGATGATATCCCCACCAGACCAAGGAAAGCACAAATATATGAGAGATATGAGGATGATCATGAGGTTGAGCGCAACCGTCTTGAACTTGAGGAGTTCATGACCCGTTATGAGGGGGTTAGATGCCCAATTGTGCATAGAGTCCTTCAAGGAGATTTGGTTAATCACCTCTGGAACATGAAGCTGCAAGCAGAGCGGAACCGCAGATGAAGAGATTGTATTTTCACGCTTTCAATAATTGGAAATGTGGCCATTGTGTGGTTTGAGGAGTTTGTGTGTTTATGCTTTGTAATATTGTTGTGTGGTTTTATTTTATTCTTAGTGTGTTTATGCTTTTGTAATGCAGTGTGTTTTATTGTTATGAATAAAAGTGAGATAAAAACAAAAACTTGTTTTTATTTGTTAATTGTAAAATAAAGCAACAATTTTTTTTCATAATTGAAAAACAAAAGTGAAAAAGTACAACTAATAAAATATTTCTAATTTCTCCCCATCCATTCAGTCTCTTGAACTGGCACGTAGAGGTCCAAGTTAGAGTCATCTTCACTATGTGGTGTATTTTCTTCAGGAGAAAAGGAGGGTTGACGAAATGCACCAGCACTAGAGCTTTGTTCCTCCCTCTCAATAATCAGTGCTTGCTTCCTCTCCCAATAACTCCTTTTTTTGGGTGTGAAAATTGATTGATCCACTGTCATTGTGCGAGCATCATCCGCATGCTGCTCAGCTAATCTTGTCTCCTCCCTGAGTCACAGCCTGTATTTGAGATCGCGCTCTCCTTGGTCTGCAATCCTTTGCATTTGCAATAAGAGTTCACCTGTTTCGTCTTGCCTGGATTTTTTCTTAGCAGCCTTCTGAGCTTTTTGACCTGGGGGGGCGTGCATGCACATTTGAAGAGATTGGGGACTCACTCGCGGGAGTGCCGTCGTCCTCTAAGTTGATAGAGATAGGAAAACTTGAGCTACCGACATTCATGCCCAGAGAATTGCTGAACTTTTTTGTATCCTTTAATATTGGCCAACAATGCTCAAACGTAAACTCCTCTCCTTTAGCTAAGGTATGATATATTGACTTAGCTTGTAATTCCTATAAATAAGAAGATATTAATCATGTACTATATATATATTTATAAGAAAGTCAATAAACATAACATGCTAAAATAACGGTAAAATTAATTTTAAAAATAAGAATTAAACGTCAAGAATAGTGATGATTACCTCGTTGGTGGCATTATCACCACTTCCTCGAAAAAGTCCCGCTTTGTTAAGAGCTTGACGCCATCTTTAGCATGCCGATCTAATCTTTTTCCAACGACCGTCACACCCTCCTTCCAATCTAACCACACCTCCGGGAGGCTTGCAAGTCTCGTATACTTCATGTACACGCTCCCACAATATTTTTTTCTCTTGACTAGTACCCTTAGAACCGTCTTCACCAACGGTAACTACAGCTACGCACAAGGCTATATCTTCGGCTGCCTTCCAACACTCTTGCCTTGGGTTAGGCATCTTCTAAAAAAATTGAAAGCTAGCTAGATGAAGAACAATGGTGAAAAAGAATGAAGTTTGGAGGGTGGAGATGTTTTGGAGTGAAAAATTATGAAGAAGAGGGTTAGTATTTATAGAATTTGTTAAACTTACTGTTCCAACGAGCAAAAAACATTTTTCTGATTTTTTAGAAAATTTTCTTTTATTTTTTCAAATTTTTTTTGTTTTAAAACACATTTACTTTATTATTAACCGTTGATTTTAATCCATACAATTTTTTGAACCGTCAGATTAGATATTCAGTAAATATATATTTACTTTTTCATTTTTAGAACCAATTAATCTCGGCCTTTCATTTTAAATCGAATTTAACAAAAGCTGCATCTCGTCCGTTGGTTTGAGGACCGTTGGAAACCCCAACGGCTTCTGTCCCTGGAGGGGCCCAGTGTCGGCCAAAGAAACTGTGCGTATAAGGCGCGTTCCAGACTGAATGAACGTTGTTTTGTCCTTTTGCGCGTTTATGGGATTCAAACTCCTGTTGCGCGTTGCCTCTATCTTCCTCTCACCAGCCATGTGCAGCTTGGGCCCACCCTCTTCCATCCTCAGCCAAAATGGCTTTCGTTCCAACTTCCTTCATCAAAATGGCTCCACTTTTGACTAATAAGTCAAAATGGCTAAGCTTAGAGAATGGTTGGAGATGTGTTCCGGAAAAGCCAAAGCCATTTTGGCTTTTGACTGCTACCGTTGGAGATGCCCTAACATACCTATCCTCAATATTAACATAAAGGGACTGCTAGGCTCACACTCATACGGAGTGTGGATCAGCCACACGCAGCCACGTGTAGACTTCAGGTAATTTGTTGCCTCGTTGAAACACTGAATATTAAATACACAAATGCAAAACTGTTATTTTCCGCTTATACCCCTTCAAACTCTCTCTCTCGGTTCAGAAATCACAAAGCTAGGCTTGGCCCGAATTGGACATGTCTGGCCCTGCCTTCGTCCTCTTCCTCATCTAAACTCCCGCAGATTCGTCTGCGTCTCGCCTTACGACCCTGTTTGCCGCACAGGCTTCAATGGCCTCGAATCCCTCGGCGTGCCATGGTGTAAGTATATGCGGGTCGAATCTTATTTACATAAAGTTGTGTTCTTTAGTGATAGATTTGAGTATTGGCTATTGAATATCTTGATTTTAATTTGATAGCCCAGTAATTGGGGATGAATTTAAATCTTTAACTATTTGGGTTGCTAAGAATGGTTTGGTTTAGTTGACTTAATGCACGATCAAATTTCATTGCTGAGGATTTGCTTATGACCAAGTGGCACTGGCTATATAGTTGATGCTAAAGAAATCTGTGATTCAAACTGTAATGCTTTAATCCAGACTGTATTGCAGGTAATGACATGGGAAGACAACCCAAATGAAGGAGAGAGTCTTGCGTGGGGCAGTCGCACGGCCATGTGGTGGGGAAGACCAATCACTGTCCAGCAGGGGGGTGTTTTGGGTATTGCACTTAAGGGAGCAGGGGCAGTTTCGAAAAAGATGAAAAATTTCCTTTCTTCTGATTGGATGGCCCTAAAACCACGTGGTGGGGAAACCCCACTCAAGAATTTCTCATGGAAAAGTTTGTGTCAGAACTCAGAAGAGAATAATGGGGAGAGAAAATTTGAAGGGGTATAAACGGAAAATAACAATTTTGCATTTGTGTACTTAATATTCAGTGCAAATACGTAAACCGAGGCCTGAAGCTTACACGTGGCTGCGTGTGGCTAATCCACACTCAGTATGAGTGTGAGGCTAGCATTCCCCTAACATAAATTACTCTCATATTCATATGTAATACATCATAATTCAATCGCACAGAATTAATTTTGTCTAATTACATTAGTCTTTATTTTGTAGTTCATGAATTCAGCTCACAAACTGATTATGTAATATTAGTTGTTATATGAAAAATCTACTTGGTGTGTATGGTACTAGAATGTTGATGATTATATATTTATTTTATATCTAATTGAACAAAATTATAATTTAGTATAATCAAATTTATAGTTACGACATTAGTTTTTTTGACACTATTTACATAATTGAACCAAGTCACAACTTTAACAATAAAGTTATTTACAAACTTTTAATTAATAAAATTATAGGTGGAGTAGTTACCTCTAAAGATTACACAACAAATTACTCATTTTATTATAATAACAATAAATTTGTTATCATATAAATAAAAGTGTGTATGTGATATACATGTATATGTACCGAAAAATTTCCTTGATTAATTAAGGTCGAACAAATTTAATGATGCCTCTAAAATCTTTACATTTGAAAAACAAAGCTCTTTTTTTTGAACCAAATCATTCATTCATCTCAAGCCAAAATGGCAAGGATATACATACCTTCCCTTGCCAACTCTAGGGCAACTTTAGGACGTGGTATGCTAGCACCACCCATTAGACAATTAGTGCTCACTTATTCAGCGAGCCTATGAACTATGAACATACATAGTAAACAGGGACAAAAACAAAGGTCCCTAAAAAAATAGGGTATAACTTAGAAAGAAAAATCTGTCTAATTTGGAGTCCAAATAGACCCAATAGTAGCCTTAGGACCAACACTTAGCCCAAAAGACAAAGTGAAGGTCCAGGCCTATAAACCGCTGCCCTACAGGATATGCAGCAAAGGCCCAACAGTGAATCCCAGCCCATCATCTCTCCACAGCGCAGAGCCTTCGAGCCTCATGACGCCATCACCGCCCGATGCCAGCACAGCCCGACGTGAGAGCCTCCCGACTTCCTTATCGTCCGACACCATCGCCGCCTGACGCCATCGCTTCCGATCGTGCCCAACCCAGAAGCGAGGTACGATCTACTCCACAGTTCGACCACTCGAAACCCGGCACGGTTAGCACAACGCCGTCGTCTGGAGCGAAACCTAGCCGACGCCGTCAGGAGCAAAAACTAGCCGCCTCCTCGTCATGAACCTCCAGCCCCAATGACCACCATCAAAACCTAAGCAAAGACCCCATAGGGCTAGACCATGTGTTGCCCGTCCGGCAGCATCCCCACGACGTCAAGGAGACGCCAGAAAGCCACCGGACGAGGCTGGAGATGCCTTTGCCACCTTAAAGCTTTAGGGTTCTCAGAGAGAGTTAGGACCAATATTTTTTTTTCCTTGGTTTCTAATGTAGCATAGTTATCTCTGAGTTTTAGTCACTCACCTCTCTTACGTATGTTGCCATGACCACAATGATGAACGATTGAAGGGTGGCAATTTTTAACACGATTTCTGAGTCAATCGAACACGAAGCTTTACATCTGATTGTGAAAAAATAGATTCGTTCTCCTCAAAAAAAAAAAAAAATCTATGTTAGTTGAACTGGTGTTATCGAGGTAAAATGAAAGATTAGCAAGGTACATCTCAACTAGCACTTATGATGCTGCCAAATTAAGCAGGATGTATTCGACAGGCTAGGTTTGAACTCATCCATGAACTCCTATTACTCCTTGTATGCAACAGAACCTGATTTGCTTAATACTTACTTTTGTATAAAATTAGTCTTAGTGATATTTAAGATTATGTGCACATGATAACAAGGACATGAAATTTAACACTACCGTAGTACTATCTAATGAAAGCTCACGTTTTATTTATAAGTACAATTTCAAAAGGTACGACCGATGAAGAATTAAAGTACTAGCTAGCTAGGTTATCCTCTAAATTACCTAAGACAAACTTGACACTCTTTTTTGAAAAGCTATATACGTACTGGCTGGTTTGGAATTCTATTAAAACTATCTAAGCGTACACCAAAGGGTAAAATCCTCATATAGTACCCAAATTATCACGAAATACACTTTTTGGTACCTACAAATTTTTAGAGAGTCTAATGGTACTTGTACTATCTCTCCGTTAGCCCCTATAGTACTTCTGTCCAATATTCAGTTAAAAATGCCTACGTGGCGGCCATGTGACACTCATGTGAGTAAAATGATAAGGGTAAAATAATATTTTCATTCATATTTAGAATTACAGTATTTAATATATTGAATATCTATAATTAAAAAAAAAATTTGACACATTAAAAATAAAAATAATACTCAATCTGTTTTTCATTGTTCAACGAAATAGTACAAAGAAAAATAATATATATTTAAATTTCCTGTTATGCACATAGTTTACTATTTCGCAAGAAAAGCACAACATATTAGGGTAAAATTGATATTTGCCATAAAACTGAAAATAATTACCTGCTATCCATTTCTTTAATTTTATTTATTTGTTCAGTAATTCCAAAAAAAAAAAAAACCAAACCGTATGTGAAAACCTAAGAGTATAAGGTAAAAAAGAAAAAAAGAAAAGAAAAATAAACTATTTACTCTTCTTTGTCAATGACTCTCTTTCTAAATCCGTAAGCGTAACGGTTTTAACTACCTCCTCATGTCCCGCCTTCTATGGCGATTTTATAGATTTCTAAGATTACTGAGAATAATCTATGTCTAATAACGGTCACAAATTCGTCACCCACCTTCTTGTTAATTACATCCTCTGTGAAAAAGTCATCCCATTGTTAAAGACCATTTTCTAAGCAGAGTTTCCCATCTCTGCTTGGTTTTTTTTTTTTTTGGCTTACAAGGAGGTCTTAAAAAGACTCAAACATAGCAAGACAAAAAGAAAAGCTAAATTACAAGTCTAACATAAGACTTGGATCTGGAAACTTCACAAAGATCATCAAGAAATGCAGTAGCAGCTTGGGGAGGAGGGGAGTCGAATACGACAACACCATGGTCATGATCAAGTCCTGATTTAGCAAGAGCATCCGCTGTGCCATTGCATTCTCTGAAAATATGCATGAGGTTCACAGAATCGAATAGAGAAAGCATGTGTCTGCAGCTCTTAATGATAGCACCAAGAGGGTGGGATTCAATATTCCCATGAAGAATTAAATTGTCTAATATTGCATAGTCTGATTCAATCTCAAGTTTAGAGATGCTGAAATTAAATGCCATTTTAAGGCCAAGAACAAGACTCCAAGCCTCAACATCTAAGAGCAACTCCAACAGCTTCTCTATAATTTTTGTATTATAGGGAAGCAAAAGTCAAAGCTTTAAGCAATTTTTCTTCTTCAACTCCAACAGATTCCCTAGTTTACAGCAATCTCTAAAATCTCCAAATTCTTCCTTAAAATTTTAGAGATTGCTGTAAATTTAGGGAATTTTGTTTTCTCTTTCCTCACTTTCTCTAAAATGGAGATAGTTATAGGGAATCTGTTGGAGCAAAAGAGGCTCGTTTTTCCCTAAAATAGAGAAAAACTAAAATATGGGGAAGCTGTTGGAGTTGCTCACTTGACTAATACCAAGGTTGGCCTGAAAACTGCAGATCCAATCCTCATTATAATCTCTTAAGACTCCACCAGCAGCAATGCAACCATTAGTACAACATCGAGCACCATCAACATTCAGCTTTGCAGTTCCAGGGAGAGGCTTTTTCCAAGACAAGATGTTGAAATAATATTCACTAGTGACATTGACAGTTCTCATTGGTTGATACCATTCCAAAGCAGCATTAGAAGCAATTTGGCTTGCATTGCAGGGTAATGAAAAGAAGGCTAAAAAACAACCTTATTCCTCCATTTCCAAATATACCAGCATACGAAAATTAAAAGACATATGACACCATTTTAGACCATGAGGACCAGAATTTTTGCAATGAAGGTTACCAGCAGTGGCGGAACCTGAAACTTCTCAATGGGGGGGCCAAAAATATTGATAAATTTTTTTTTCAACAATTGATATTTACTATAAAATTCAAATACAAACAAATATTGAATAACAAAAACGAAAAATTATTTTTTCTTCATTTTCGATGCCATATATTAAGCATCCATTAATATTCTCCTTTAAATGCGCCTTAATTAATAATTTATAGAATTCTATAAGCTAAATAAGCCAACTAATGAAGTTAATTATTATAATTATCAGTTTACAAGGAGTAATTAACTGATTATTGTTAAGACTTCAATTTTGGGGGGCCATGATTGTAAATTATAGTTTAATTTACTTTTAATTAGGATAAAAACACAAGCCAATCAATAGCTTAGCAGCATTTTTCAAAATAATTGGGGGGGGGGGGGCCAGGGCCCACTCCGGCCCCCATATAGTTCCGCCATTGGTTACCAGCAAGCCATTGATGCCAAGTGAAATGAGAGAGGTGTCTTACAGAGTTAGGAGGGGAAATAGCAGTCCAAATAGGCATAGACTTAGCACAATCCCTAAAGAGGTGTAACATAGTTTTCGTTTCAACTCTGCACACAAGGCAACAACTATCAGATGTTAGATTTCTCCTGACACGCTGAGCATTAGTGAGGAGTTTTCCTTGAGTTAGAGTCCAAGTAAAAGTCTTAAGCTTAGGAGGCACATTAAGTTTCCAAATAAAACACCATTGAGTCTGCAGAATATCATTGAAATCAAATAAAGAATTGTAGGTAGACTTCACAAAACTCCATTAGAAGTTTTTCCCCAGATTTGAACATGCTCACCACATCCATCAAAACCAGGGGGAACAGATATAATCTTGTGAATAATGTCTGAAGGTAAGCAAGAAGATAAGAGTTTCATGTTCCAAACATTATTGTCCCAAAAGTCGCAAACTTTGGCATCAATATATGTTAATTTGACAATCAGGTAACCTGTAAGATTGGAGGGAAGAATGGAAAAGCCAAGAACCAGTCCAAAAGTTGATTGTTCTCCCATCGCTAACTCTCCAAATGAGGCCTTGCTTAAATAATTGGGCACCATGGGCAATACTTATCCAGGTACTAGAACAATCAGTGGGAGGAGAGTAAGTATATGAAAATAAAGAATCCTTGCTCAAGTAGTTTCGCATAAACATAGAGTGCCAAAGACCTGCATCATTGTTAAAAATTCTCCAAGAAATTTTAGCCAGCCATAGCTTGATTCATTTCAGCTATTTTCTTTATACCTAACCCGCCAAGAGCTTTAGGTTTGCAAACTTGATCCCAGTTGACAAGATGAATTTTCCTTTTCTCTTCGGTATCACCCCACAGAAAATTTCTGGTAAGCTTATCAATGTCATCACATAATCTAGTAGGAAGTTTAGTGGTTTGCATAGCATAAATAGGAATCGATGAGAGCATAGATTGAATCAAAATAGGACGACCAACCATACTTAAGACATTAGATTTCCAACTAAATAATCTATTCTACACTTTATCAAGAATATTAGCATAAGTATGCCTTGTAACCTGAGAATGTATAAGAGGCACACCCAAGTTACTAAGATCATTTGTGAGAGGTGAGCCACAGATGGTTCCAATGGCAGAAGCTAGAGAATTTCTAGTGTTTGGAGAGCAATAAATCAAAGACTTTTCAAAATTAACTGCTTGTCTACAAAGAGAGCAAAAAATATTAAGGCATTTCTTTAAAACCGTAGCTTGCTCGATGGAGGCTTCAACAAAAAGGATAAGGTCATCTGCAAAGAATAAATGAAAGATTTGCAGTCCTGCATGAGAAGCTTTAACTGGCTTCCATTGTCCTACATTGATAGCAGAGAAAATTAGATGAGACAGTTTCTCCATACACAACACAAAGATGTAAGGAGATAAGGGGTCTCCCTACCTAATTTCTCTTTGAGCTTTAAAAGTTCAAGTTAATTCACCATTAAGACAGATTTGAAAGATGGTAGATGTGATTTTAGTGCATAATAAGCTTCACAGTATTATGATGGAGTTGTATTTCGTACAAGATATTCTCAATAAAATTTCATCTAAGCTTATCATAAGCTTTGGAAAGATCAATTTTCCAAGCAAAAAATCTTTTTTTCCCAGTGGATCTCCTAAACTTATAAAGGATTTCTTGAGTAATTAAAACATTATCAGAGATTTGACGTCCAGGAATATAACTGACATGATTAGGGCTGATGAGTAATTGCATTAGAGGTCGAATCCTGGCCACCAAAATTTTTGAAATGATTTTGTATACAGTTGTACAGAGACTGATAGGCTAAACTGATGCATATGCTGGGGGCCAGTGACTTTGGGAACAAGAGTGATCAAAGTGTGATTCAAATCAGGTATAGTACTAGTGTCAAAAGTATTTTTCACCATACTAAAGACATCAGGAGCATTAATATTCCAAAATTTCTGATAATAGATAGTAAGGAAACCATCATACCTGGAGCTTTTAATCCTCCAATTGAGAACATAGCTTTTTTAACCTCATTCATGGTGATTTCAGCAGTGGTAGAAGAAAGGAGTTGAGTCTCAATGATTGGAAATAGGTAAGGAATAAAAAATCTTAATTCATCACCATTATTATCAGAGAAAAGGGATGTAAAAAATTGAACCGCAATACCTTTCATATGAGCCATATCACAATGCCATTCTTCATTATCATCAAACAGACCTTCAATCTTATTTTTCCTCCTCCTGATAACAGTAGTCAAATGAAAGAATCTTGTGTTTCTGTCACCATCTTGTAGCCACTTATCTCTAGATTTTTGTCTCCATAAAAGGCTTTCTTGATCTCTGATTACTTCATACTCTTTAAGGAGATCATCTTCAAGTTGAATAAGGAAAGGATTATTGCTCTTATCCCGAGACTTCTGAATACCTGCAATCCTAGTCAGGAGTCTTCTTTTCTTCTTGAAAATGTGACCGAACACATTAAAGTTTAAGAGTATTAGCGAGATAAGAAGTTTTACCTTGGAAGTCACCAGGAGCAGCATTCCAAGTTTGAGCAATAAAAGGAGTAAAATTAGAGTGAGTGAGCCACATGGCTTGAAATTTGAATGGCATAGCATCACAATTACTCAAGTTATTTGAGTGAAGCTGCATGAGAATTGGATAGTGATTAGACTTCATCTTAGCTAGGTGTTTAATAAAAGCCTCAGGGAACGCAATCCTCCAATCACTGCTACAGAACCCTTCTTTCCAACCTTTCCTTGATTCTACCATTGGTCCAAGTGTAAGCAGAGCCTTGGAAACCAATGTCAATGATACCATTCCTATTCACCCAATCTCTTAAACCACCAAAGAGACCAACAAGAGATCCCATATTTTTATCAGAACTGTCAAGTAATTCATTGAAATCACCAATGAGAGCATAAGGAAGACCAGCTGCAGCAAATACATTCTCCAAATATCCCCATAAAGAAGCTCTCATGGAATAAGTAGGACTAGCATAAATAATAGATAGAATCCAACTAGAAGCCCGAGGTAAATTAATCTTGGCAGTAATAGCCTGAGAATGGGCATCAATCACATCAACAGAAAGCTTGGATTTGTCCCATAAGAGCCAAATACCACCTGAAAATCCAGTAGCTTCCATGATTTTATGATCAGAGAAACCTAATTTCTCAAAACATTTTTTAGCTTTAGAAAATTGAACATAAGGTTCACATATGACAATAATATCAACTTTATGAATCTGAATAAGATCTGAAACATCAGAACTAAATTTATCACTACCAGTCCCTCTAACATTCCAGAAAATAGCTTTAAACATTGAGAGAGATGGGGGAGGAGTGGGGATAATCCCAAAAAAATTCAAGTATCCCCCATATCCTCCGCATTGGAGAAGGAGGATTTGAAGAAATATCCTCAAAGATCATTGCAAAATTTTGCACAACTTTATCAACAAATTCAGAAATTATTTGATCATTGCATGTAGAACTAGAGGTAGAAGTGTACACCTGCATATCATTAATTGAAGTAGGAACTGGCTGAGGTGGGCAATTACCAAATGCAGCAGAAGCATTAACATTCGAAGAAGGATATTTATTGTTGCTAAGCAAGGAATTAAGATCAGGAAACACAGAAATTTTAGCACCAGCTTGCACCATATAATTTTTAAGTTTATGAGCTTGCAATTTAGAATGGTGCGATCTGGCTGTACTATTCTTCATTTGGACTCTTGAAGATTGCACAATATCATTAGTGATGTCTTGAAGAGGTTTCACCTTCGAAGGACCATGAGGGAAAGCATCAATTCCATGAGCATCATTAGACTTAGAAGAACTGGCCTGGCTTGCATAGTTTTATCTTGAACTTTCTTCCAAATCTTAGGAGTCTTAGCAGGGATTGTTTGAGACTGAGTCTTCAAGCTAGAAGGCGAAACAGTGGAATTTACCTGCATGGATTCATCAATACCATCAGAACAAGACTAAAGCAACTCAAATCTAGACCCAGAAGCAGAATTTTGCTTATTATTTAGAGAAGCATTAGGAGGCTTTCGCGTAGTTTTATAAGACATTAGCGTCCATGGTCCATTATCATTTTTGGTCTCAGTAGGAGCAGTCTTTTGCATAACTACTTGTTTTTCAGAGGAGGTCGAAACAGTAGACTCATTAGGAGTTGCAGGGGCCATAGTATTAGGCATATGAGTGGTCTTTCCATTGTCAGGAGTAGCATTTGGTACAGAGTTAGGTCTAGTAGGAGCATCATCATTCTTCACATAAGGACAAAAAGCTTTGACATGTCCATAATAGCCACAGTTAAACATATCATAGATATTCCTTCATAAACGACACCATATGCCTTGCCTTCAACTTCAATGAAAGATCTTAAGTGGTTTTTGTAGATCAATTTCAACATAAAGTCTAGCAAATTTTCATCTAGACTGCTAAAGTCAACTTGTCAACCTTAACCATGGAGCCAAGCATACGACCAATTTTATCCATAGTGAAGTCTTTAAAATATCTGAAAGGAAGACCAAGGATTCTAACCCACGCAACCATCCTGCTAATTTGAGCATGGATTGGGTCAAAATCAGGCTTCCACTGTTGAACAACTAAAGTTTGACCTGAGAGAACCCATGGTCCTCCACATAGAGCAACACTCATATCTTCAATCAATTGAAATTTAACAACAAAATAGTCATTAGGCAGATCAATCAATTGCCAGGGTCCTTGTGGTTTCCATTTACGGGTTAAGTTACGATACATAGAATCAAAGGTATAGGTAGAGTTTGGCTTACCCATAAGTTTGATTATGCCTCTAAGCAGCTTAGAGGCATAGCTAAGCGGCTCAGTAATATTGTCCAGAGCATGAGAATCAGGCTCCGAATCAGTAACTTGGCACGCCATGATTTTATTGCATAAACTGTCATTGATACGAACACGCTTGAAGGCCGATGGTGAATTTAAATCTCCTCCGCCACTCCCCGAAGGGAGAGCGGAGAAGGCAAAGATCGACTCCGACGTCGTCACCAGGGGACAAGAGTGGCAAAGGCTAGAGACTAGAAAAGTATTTTGGTAAGGCGAAAGCAGTTGTGAGCGGCCAAGGGCGAAAGGTCAGGTGGGAGAGAGCGCGTGAGGTGCGTTGTTTTTTTGTTTAGCTTCTTTTCGTATTACCACATTATAGGTTTCGCAAGGATAGAAACCTATCTTTTGAGGAACTTGGCACAAAAGGAACCCCCATAGAATCACCATCTTCTTCCTCGTAGCTACACAAATGATTAAACTCAAGTGCGGATCACTGCTCTAATAATTCAGCAGTGACCAGAGGTTGGAACTCGGATCCTTTTTTACAATGAGATGAGCCTTCCAAGGTCAAGTCATGGCCACAACCGAGGAGACGGTAGCTACTTTTCGAATTGCTCTCCTAAAAGCATATGTGTTTGTGTTTTGATCTTTGCTTCTTGATGGCATGGTATAGCAAGGGAACCAACCCTTCCTTACACTGCTTTAATTTGATCAAAGGACTTGTATCTTCTTTTTCCCTTCCGGTTCTCTGAAAATGAAATCGGTTAGGTGTATGTAACTTTTGTCTCTGTGTTCCATTTTCGGTTAGTTGTTCTGTTTTTAGATAGGCTAGCTAGTAGGAATTCTGGCCGTTGAGGGGAAGCTCTCAGTTTCAGTGCTCCCGAATTGTTGTATGGATGTTATAACAACTTTTTTCTATATGTAGTTTATATAGATGGCAAAGGGAAAAGATCTACAACAATGGTATTTTGTTCTTTGTAGCTAGAAGAAACTGATATTCCTTTTCTTTTAGTTCTGAACTTCTAATGCAACCAATGTTTTGTTTCTTAGGCCTGTAACAGACGGATATTCTTTTGCCCCTCTCAAGTTTCCTTATTCTATTACTTTAATAAATAAATAAAACAATTAAAAGTTTCCTTATTCTGTATGGGTAGAAAAAAAAAGCAAAAAGAGAAAAGTTTTCTGTCATTCTACACTCGAGTAATTATTTCTAATAAGAAAAAAGAGTGGGGCTATTGCAAATGCTAATATTTTCTACATTTAAAATATGTATCAATGGAGTCATTAGTTTTGAGATATTGACCAAATTTTTTAGGGAAACGGAATCTGGTTCCATTAATATCAACGACCTCACTCGGTCAAGCTAGAAGGATCCGAAAATCCTTCATAGTACAACTCAAAGCGCAATATACAGAATCTAAACAAAGCGAAAACCGAACTAAAAGTCCAAAAGCAAAGTCCAAACTAAGAAAAACAAACTAGGGAAAGTAAGGAAAAAAGCATAGACCTACACAACCCCATGCAAGCAACCATCATGTCGCTTTGACGCCTAAGACCATTATGGTGTACATCGCAGCAAACATCACAGAAAAAGCTTCCACATGGCCAATGTAGGTCAACAAACCTAACCCTCCAGGAGAGGGGGTATCTTCCTCCACGACAGCCACTTCCAGAGCTGGTACAGGCTTGGGCTTGTTCCGGTGACCACGAGGACGACCCTTCTTCTTCTGCACCTTCCCCACAACAACAGGAACCTCCACCAACCAGTCACCAAAATCCATCGGCCCAACTGCCAACTTCAGCCGCTTCCCAGCCTCAGCCCAATCATCCTCACGTGATTTGCGCAAGCCCAAAACCTTTTGTTGAATCCCCCCTACAGTAAGGAGCCCAGCAGCCTGTCCCACCGGCCCATTGCCACTTAGCCCCACAGTCGACCCTAGTTTGAAACTAGGATTGCCCGTGTTTCCAGCCAAGAAGATAGGAGTACTAGCTCCCTGAGCCTCCGCCTCCACCAGCCCAGAGCAGCCATCAACCAGCCTCGGAAGATCCGAACCAGTTTCAGTCGACCTGGAAACCACGAGCGTCGCTATCTCCGATGACGGAGAGTCAGCAGTCACCTGCACCGGCACAGCAACCACTGACGACGCCAAACCCTTGTCGCAATCCGCACCGCCATGATAAAAGAAACCACAGTCCTTACAGATCCCATGGCATCTCTCATACTGAAACTCTAGCTTTACAGACAACTCCATCGTGAATCCGACAGATTCGTTGCACAGAGTCCTTCCTTTGCAGTGCCACCAGATCAGCCCTAACAAAGCATCCCAGCACGTTTCCAATCCGGGTCAAAGCTCGTATGTTGCGTAGAGCAACACGCAGGCCCTTCACCACCACCTAGACTTCGAGGGATTGCAACGGGATCTCAGACAATGGACCCATACCATCGTAGTCCGCCAGCAAGAGCATTGAATTGCTATAATACCATGGTCCACCGTAACGGATACGATGCTTCTCCTCCTGCTCCTTAAATTGGAACACAAAGATCCCACCCTCCTCTTGACGGATCAAGACCTTCTCCTTCAGCCACCACACCCCGGAGATCACCACCGTGAATGACGGCACAACCACCTGCTTCTTGGATAGCAGTCGGCCGCACAAGAAAAAAAAGGGGTCATGGAGTGCTTCTCCGGCCCCCTCCAAGCTCACAACGGCCTCCTCCGATAGGGCAAGAGTAGCCGCCGCTCCCTCCTCCGCCATCGCTTTGGTAACTCTCGATCAATTTTTCGGCTAGGGAGGAAACCCTAGCAGTGCAAAAGTCGACTTTTTGTAAAACGGTTTGCAATTTGAGATATTGACCAAATTCGTTTTACTTATTGTTGTTTTAAAGGGTAATGTAATTTATTCAAAACAAAAAAAAGGGCAATGTTATAATGATCAAACTAATGACACTAAATTCATGTCGCTTTCGAGTTTCGTTATGATAATCCATTTTGATCAGGTCATCGAATTTAGATCATATTCAAATGATCAGATTTGATTGGCCATACATTAGATTGAACAACTACTCCAATCCCACGAACAAATAAATAGGGAGCCTAATTCTTTTTTTAACAAGATTATCACAATTAAAGTCAGTGGAATACTAGAATTACACATAACAAAACATCATTGTGATACCCGTTACTTAAGTAATCCTTCCTTTCTTTTTTTGAGAATAAGTAATCCTTCCTTTCTTTTTTTGAGAATAAGTAATCCTTCCTTTCTAGTTATGGAGATCCTAAAAGTTCATGGACCCTGAGTGAAAAAGAACAGAATCCCTTTTATCATTTTGTTGGTGCACACATTAATTATGACATAACATGGTTAATTACTTCAGTGTAATCCTCCCATAAAATTGTACAAATTTCAAGAATCAGACAGTATAGACAATCCAGATCATAATCTACAATTGATTATTATTGTTTAATTACATTCAAAGGTTCGAATCCACCGACATTACAAAACAAAAACATATCATATGCTACAATACAACTTCGACAAGAAATGAACTTCTAGTGGCAACCCCATCATCGATCATGATGAAGCTCCACCTTTGAACTCATTCTTCCTGCCTAAAACCAAAACACAAAAAAAAAATCAATGAAATTTTGGGATCTCATAATTCACTTGTACTTCCTGCTAGCTGCTTGGTAAGGATAGAAACCCTTCTTTGATCCTCCAGGCAAGGAAGCCGCAGCTGCAGAAACAACACTTTCTTCCTTGTAGCTTCGTGAATAAGCAAATTGAAGCTCCGATCGCTGCTCGAACAAGTCAGCAGTGGCAGGAGCTGGGAACTCAGATCGCGTCCGGCGGTGAGATGACCCCTCTAAGGAGTCATTGCCACCGGTGAGGAGATGGTAGCTCCGGTTGGAGTTGCTCCCGGTCCCGGAAAATGACCTAAACTTGTGCTGAGGCCTTTGCTTCTTGATGGCGTGGAGAAGATAAGGAATCAAACCCTCCATACTCTTTGCTTTGAACTTTGAACTTTGTCTTGTGGAAAATTATTGAGCTCTGGATATCAATGTGTGACACAAGGTCGTTAAGAAGCAAATACTTATATACTAGTAGCTGAGCTGCCCAGCCAAATCCAAAGGGACGTGAGGAGGAAACCAAGTGAGGCAGGTGATGCATGGTGGAATGACGATCAGACCCTTTGAAAATGGCGAAGAATTGGGTGTTTGATGGGGACATGAGGGTAATCCTATTGGGTTTTTGGGTCTACATGTTTGACAATTATGTGATTAGTGTCGTGGCACATTACATTTGGGTGAGATTGAGATGGCATTGAAGGTTTTGACTGGTTGATGCCAGTGTTAGGCGGCTATGCGCGTCAATGTTTATTAAGATTTCAAAGGCACTAGCAAATATAATATAGACTTCTTTGACCAAGAGAAGGAGGAGTGGTTGTTCTGAGAAAGAGTACTACTCACTATTGGGTACTAGGGAATATGATCTCGTGCTTAAATGGAATTAAAATGATTAGATATAGTTTTATTTGAAATTTTGAGGTACTAATGGTCCAATTCCTTGGAATTAAATTTGTAGCATCTACTGGCATGGCATGGCAAGTTGCAATATACGTGGCTCGGAAGGTGATTGAAAAGGAAGAGTGGTCTTGGAGGCAAAAATGATTGCTTTGGACGTGCTAATTAAGTTTTCGGCTTAGATGATTGACAATTTGAAGTTTGTGGCTTAGATATTGACAATTTGTGGATGATATGTGTCATAATGAAAGAAATGGGATTTTTGATTTAACAAATTTTGAGACGAAACTGTCTTTTTATTAAGAAAAAAATTACTGAGTGTTGAAGGAATATCGATTTAGTGTGCCTTATCAAACTAGGAGTAGCAATAGGAGAGAAGGTTCTAGATTTCCCAATCCTACACGGATTGGTATTCCTTGTAACATTAGAACTAGCACTTTGTAATCCCTATATATAGGGCTCCTATTCTCAATAATAAGAACACACAATTCTCTCATCAATCTCTCTCAAAATACATTATACTTAAACACGTTATCAGCACGACTCTAACCACAAAACAGAAAACCAAAACTCATTCACAAAGCAGCCCCTAGCCCGAGCTAGCCGAGCCTTCGCTGCAGCCCGAGCACCCGTGTGCTTGCAACCTTGCACAGCAGCCCCTGCTGCCCCCCCTTCCTGCAGCCCTGCGTTCCAGCCTGCTGCCACCGAAGCATCCCTGCTGCGCAAACAAGCCAACGCACACCCACTGCATCTTTTTTCCGTTCCTGTGCACATCCGTCTACTTTCAAGCCTCGAAACGTCTAGTTAGGAAGCTCAGATCGAAAAACTTTCTTCATCAAAGTTGTTCGTCTCTGTCTCTTCCATCTAACCTCCGAATTTCAGCCTTATCGGAGATATATTCAGATCTGTACACCAATCGAAGTACAAGCTGTTCAGAACAGAATCTGCTCCGAATTTTCAACAAGTAAGTTTTTAAATTAAAGTTCCTGTTTTCGAATTTTAATTCCTCCTTCTTTTTCTTCGGGGACTTGCAACCTCCCCTCTTCTACATCCCACCTTTCTTATAACGTGGGTTCGATTCTTGAAAAGCGGAATCGTGGGAATTCACGCAATTAACGAACTAAGAGCGTTCGTAAGACTTCGGACTAAGAGCGTCCGTAAGCATCGATTTATGACCATATAAACATCATTGTTTCGGTCTAATCCAATCATTCTTGGAAATCGATTTCTTGGTAGCATAGCTCGGAAATCTTATTATTTATTAGTTGTCGTGGAAGTTTTAACTCCGAAACTAATATATTTCTTCTTCTTGATTTCAGGATGTCGAAGCCAAAGCTTGACTTTCCTATCCTTGACTCAACTGGCTCGGAATATCATAGTTGGGTCACGGATGTTGAGAACCACCTCACTTCAAAAGGGATCCTACCCGTAATTCAAGCACCAAATCCCGACCTCTTATTTGAGCGTACGGCTACAAATAATGCCACCGCTCTCATCTTGATGAGACGCCACATGGATAAATCGCTCCGATTGGAGTACATGGCAATCAAGGATGCTAGGGAATTATGGGTTGCGCTAGAAGAGCGATTTGGTAATGTTCAGGATACCCTCCTCCCCGACTTGAAAGTTCAATGGGGCAATCTACGATTCGCCGACTTCAAGTCTGTAGCTGAATATAATTCAGAAGTTCTACGCCTCAAAACCATGTTGGGGTTCTGTGGACAACCTGTCACAGAGCAAGAACTAATTGAGAAAACTCTCTCCACCTTCCCCGTCTCAGCTATTTTGCTATCAAAGCAATATCGAACAGAATTTAACACTGGACGGATCACGAGGTTTCATCAGCTAATTAATATCATGTCTGTAGCTGAAAAACATGATAATATCCTCGTGAAGAATTATAATTCAAGGCCTATAGGAACTAAGAGTGTTCAAGAGGCGAATTATATTCATGCACCCAAAGGAGGGCGCAAGGAGCGGAACCCTAAAAATAAGGGACACAATGGACGTTTTGGTCCATATAACCGCCCTACAAAGGAAGGTAATCGTCAGAATGAAGGGCGAACACGTGGCAATACATGGCAACGTGGGAGAGGAGGCCGTGGGGCTCCAGGACGTGGAGGAGCCACCCAAGGCCGTGGGAATGGCGCCAATTCTTCTAGGGGACGCCACCCAAGTGCAAATAATGCACCTCAATTAAGGGGAGGAAATCACAATGACATGTGTCATCGATGTGGATCAAGTGAACATTGGTTCAAGCAATGCAATGCAAGCAAGCAATTAGCTGCGCATTACAAGGCATATAGAGACTTTAGAGAGCATGAAGCCTATCTTGCCGAAGCAGAAGAAGATGGTGATGATGCCAATGTCAATCTCACCATAGCGGACTTCAAATCTGACAAAGAATTGCACAAAGATGCTGCAGATTTTGATTAGTATAGTCCTTAGTTTTACTTCCAAGAATTATGTAATGGCAATATGCCTTAGTCAATAAATGACATTTTGTATTAATTCTATCTTATGTGGCGCATCGAATTAAGTATGATGTCTAGGACAGTAATTGAGATTAGTGGTACTTAAGAGAGCTTCGCTCCACCGACATCTCTCTCTACTTTCCTGGTCATATTTGATTGGAGTTACCAAACGGATAGAGTGACTACGATTTGTCTACAATTTGATTTTATGTTGGATTAGATTTTGGTCAAGAAACTTTGATGTAATCATTGGCTATCATTAATAAAGTATCGACTTATTTTATTCAAATGTCTTGGACATATTCTAAATTCGAACTTTATTATTTTTCAGTATGTTTCCCGGAGAGCTCGAATGCCTCGTGGACAGTGCCACTACACATACCATCCTTCGAAACAGGCAGCTATTCCTATGGATGGCGCCTACTCGATCTTCTGTGACTACGATGGCTGGACCATCTCAATTGATTCATGGTCGAGGACCAGCTCAATTTATGTTGCCTAATGGCACTACTTTGAATGTCACCGAAGCTCTTTATGCTCCTAGGGCAGGAAGAACCCTATTGAGCTTCAAAGATATAAGAGCCAATGGTTTTCATGTGGAAACACATTGTGAGAATGGACAAGAGTTCCTTTGCATCACCTCTAATGACTACGGACATAAACGAGTCTTAGAGAAACTTATGTGTCGCTCTAGTGGGTTGTATGCAACCACTATTCGAGTCATTGAATCCAACCATGTCATGAGAGATGATTTATGGGATTCCGACACATATAGGCTTTGGCACGACCGTTTGGGACACCCAGGTCGTGACATGATGATCCGTATATTAAAGACTTCACACGGACATCCCTTTTTCAGAACGAAAGGAAGTAAAACTCGAAATTTGGATCAAGGAGGAGCACCTGCGCCTCACGGCGCCTTCCCCCTTCAAGTCCGGCCACCACTAGCCGGCGCCGCCATCCCCCTGCGGCTCCAGGGTGGCTTTGACGCCACCCCTGCTCCCCTGACTCCAATTTCTGCTTCTAAAGTCAAAAGTGACTTCATGGCTCAACCAAAATCCTCATTGGTTGTTTCCAAAGCCCATCATTCGTTCTGCAAAGCCTGCTCTTTAGCAAAGTTAGGATCGAGACCATCCTATGCAAAGGACACCAAAGAAAATATACCATTCTTGCAAAGAATCCAAGGTGATATTTGTGGACCTATTCAACCACTATGCGGACCATTTAGATATTTTATGGTGTTGGTTGATGCATCGACACGCTGGTCACATGTCATGCTATTGTCCACAAGGAACGCTGCATTTGCTAAACTCCTAGCACAAATAATTAAGTTACGGGCTCACCACCCTGATCATCCCATTAAGTCTATAAGATTAGACAATGCTGGGGAGTTTACATCAAAGACTTTTGATGATTATTGCATGTCCATTGGGATTGATGTTGAACATCCTGTTCCTCATGTTCATACCCAAAATGGTCTCGCAGAAGCCACCATTAAACGACTACAAATGGTTGCTCGAGCATTGGTGATGCGCACCAATCTCCCTATTTCTGCTTGGGGCTATGCAATATTGCATGCAGCTGTGCTTATTCGTCTGAGGCCCACTGCTACTCAACCCTTCTCTGCGTCCCAGATGGTTACTGGGTATGAGCCTGATGTCTCACACTTACGCATATTTGGGTGTGCAGTCTATGTGCCTATTGCGCCGCCACAGCGCACCAAAATGGGTCCTCAAAGACGATTAGGCCTTTATGTTGGATATGATTCTCCAACGATTATCCGCTACATAGAACCCTTGACAGGCGATCTCTTTACCGCTAGATTTGCTGATTGTCACTTCGATGAGACAGTCTTCCCGTCGTTAGGGGGAGATAGGAACATAAATGTTCAACAGGAACGACAGGAATTGTCGTGGTCTGTCCCCACTATGTCTCATCTTGATCCCCGAACCGCACAGTCAGAAATTGAAGTGCGGAGAATTCTCGATCTTCAGAACGTAGCAGATTCGATGCCTGATGCGTTTTCTGATATCGCTAAAGTGACAAGATCACACATACCTGCTGCAAACGTGCCTGCAAGGATTGATGTCCCTAAAAGTAGAGGACATGACGCCAACTCAAGAATGCATGAGCATGGCGCCAACGTCCCATCTCTCAATGATGGTGACGTTATGGCTAGGCCCACGGCTCCCGCCAAGAAGCGCGGGAGGCCCATAGGTTCGATGGATTCTCGCCCAAGAAAGAAAGCGAGTTCGGCACAAAATAATCCATTAATCATCGATGTAAATAATCCATCTCATGAGAATATTCCGGATTATGGTTATGTCCAAGAGACATCATTGGGGGACGCTCCAATGTCAGAACCAACTCCAGAGAATAGAGAGATCTCCATAAATTACACTAGTGTACATGAGATGATGGATAGAAATTCTATGGCGATTGATGATGCATTTGCATATCATATTGCAAAAGGAATCATAGAATATGATGATATCGAACCTCGCTCTGTTGAAGAATGTCAACGAAGAGCAGATTGGCCTAAATGGAAAGATGCGATCCAGGCTGAATTGGATTCACTAACAAAGAGACAGGTATTTGGGCCTGTAACGCAGACACCCCCAAATATAAAGCCTGTTGGCCATAAATGGGTCTTTGTTAGAAAGCGTAATGAGAAAAATGAGGTTGTTAGATACAAAGCCCGCCTTGTGGTGCAAGGTTTCTCACAACGCCCTGGAATCGACTACGAGGAGACATATTCTCTCGTAATGGACGTTATAACGTTCCGCTACCTTGTCAGTTTGGTAGTTTCCGAAAAACTTGACATGCAGCTTATGGATGTGGTTACAGCATATCTCTATGGGGATCTAGATTCAGAGATATATATGAAGGTTCCAGATGGACTTCAATTACCCAAATCAAGTGGCTCTAAACCACGGAGCGCGTTTTCAATAAGATTAAAACGCTCACTATATGGATTAAAACAATCCGGACGGATGTGGTATAACCGTCTAAGTGACTACTTGATTGGGAAGGGATATATTAACAATGAAATATGCCCATGCGTGTTCATTAAAAGAACAAGTTCCGGATTTGCAATCGTAGCAGTTTATGTCGATGACATGAACCTAATTGGAACTCTAGATGAGTTGAAGGAAACTGCTAAATACTTGAAATCCGAATTTGAGATGAAAGATCTTGGGAAAACACGGTTTTGTCTCGGTTTAGAACTCGAGCACCGTAGTGATGGAATCTTGATCCATCAGTCTGCATATACTCAGAAAATCCTAAGGCGCTTTAATGAAGATAAAGCAAAGCCTACGAGTACTCCCATGATCGGCCGTAGTCTTGAGCCCGGAAAAGATCCGTTTCGTCCAAGGGATGAGGACGAAGAACCATTAGAGGCCGAGGTGCCCTATTTGAGTGCAATAGGCGCATTATTGTACTTAGCTCAATGCACAAGACCGGATATCTCATTCGCAGTGAACTTGTTAGCTCGACATAGCTCTGCGCCAACACGCCGCCATTGGATTGGTATAAAGACAATCTTTCGATACCTAAGAGGTACGATTGATATGGGCCTATTCTATCCCTACAGAGAGAAAAGGAATGACGGAAAATTGGGATTGGACCCCAAGAGGCAAAACGCCCCCGTCCATGGAATGGCCGCCGGCCATGTTGCCGCCGCCGGCGCCGCCACCGCTCATGGTGGCCGGCATTCTCCTATCTCCCTCCATCAAAACGACAATGATGTCTTGATGGGTTTTGCTGATGCAGGGTACCTCTCTGACCCTCACAAAGGTCGCTCCCAAACTGGTTATGTCTTTACCATGGGAAGCACTGCGATATCTTGGAGGTCTACAAAACAGACCCTTGTTGCTACTTCCTCAAATCATGCAGAGATTATTGCTCTACATGAAGCTGTACGTGAATGTGTATGGCTAAGGTCCGTAATTCGACACATTCAAGGAAGTTGTGGTTTGAAGTCTACCACAAATGAACCTACATGCATTTATGAGGATAATGCAGCTTGTATTGAACAAATGAAGTTAGGTTTCATCAAGGGCGACAACACCAAGCATATATCGCCTAAGTTCTTTTATAATCAACAACAACAATCACTCCTAAAGATTGAAGTGAATCAAATCCGATCAGAGGATAATGTAGCGGACTTATTCACTAAGTCGTTACCTAAATCCACCTTCGAGAAACATGTGAAGAGCATCGGATTGAGAAAGTTATCCGAACTCCCACGATTATAGCAATCAGGGGGAGATATCGACATCAGGGGGAGTTATGATGTCTACATGTTCGATCTCGAAGAGTGAAGGACGTGTTGTGCTCTTTTTGTCCTTCGACCAGGGTTATTTTTATCCCACAGGGTTTTTGTTATCTGGCAAGGTTTTTAACGAGGCAACGGATGAAGCGTCACCACCAAGTTTGAAGCGGCACAAGGGGGAGTGTTGAAGGAATATCGATTTAGTGTGCCTTATCAAACTAGGAGTAGCAATAGGAGAGAAGGTTCTAGATTTCCCAATCCTACACGGATTGGTATTCCTTGTAACATTAGAACTAGCACTTTGTAATCCCTATATATAGGGCTCCTATTCTCAATAATAAGAACACACAATTCTCTCATCAATCTCTCTCAAAATACATTATACTTAAACACTGAGTATAATCATTTCAGAGTTAAAAGACTGCTAACCGAAAACGATCATTTAGAGCGTGTTAATCACGGTCTGATAGAAACATAGAGACACAATCTACATGATTGTCGTCCATGGTTGTCAGGTTACAATGTATAAAGTCTATAACTTGGAAAACTCGATACAGAATGTTGATGGGATATAAAGTCTACATATACGGTCCATTTTCTACATAAATTGCTTGAACCCAAGTACTCAACTCCTAAAAGGTTGATTAATTTTTATCATCCAACATAAATATCAAGCTTACACACTCTCCAGTATCATTTATAATTATATAGATATATAAATCTGTTGCAAGCTACCTTGCAATACATGAACCATAGTCATTTTCCCACCACTTATTACAATCAGTTATAGACTAAAACAGGATACAAAAGCCGTACTCCTTTTCAAACCATGTCACTAGCTTGCAAGTTAAATAGCTAACAAGCTAATTTGCTACTATAAATTTTAGAAACTCTACATCAGTTCATGTTTCTCAGCCAGCCTAACATTGAGGTAGTGCTTCACTTGTTGCTCGCTGGGAGAGCCGACGAGAATCGTGTGCAGCCCAGTGACTAACTTCCTCTTCCCTTCACTATCCACAAGGTTCAGTCCCTTGCACACATCCACCCTCATTGTCAATGGCTTTGTCTCTCTATTCTTCACCTCCACTCTTTCAAAACCCACAAGCTGCAACTTTGGTGCCCCAATCAACCCTTGTGAGCGTGGTGGTTTCCAAAAAGCGAGCACCACGTGGGAGCCATCCATTGGCCCTTTGTTCCTCACCCCAACAACTAGATCAAATGCTGAACTCTGGCAATCTATGCTTGATATGTCAATTTCTTGGGTAGTGCCGGAGTTGGGTTCCAATTGAATGTTATTGTGTGGGTTGAAAGTAATAGTGGAGTTTGGCTGGATGAGTAGGGTGGAAGGCGCATAGATTATGAACTTAGAAAACGTTGAATAGCTGAGCCCGTGACCAAACTCATAGACGGTTTTTCCGGTGTAGAACCTATATGTTCTTCCAGGATAGTTTCTACTAGTGTTGGCCCTCATGTTCATGTCTGTCATTGGCACCTGGTCTACATACTCCTGTGGGTACCATGTAAAAGGACTCTTCCCAGCTATACATGGTAAAAAGGAAAAACAAATCACTTATTAGTAACAACAGTTAAACTAAGTAACAATCATGAACTAAAAAATTTAATATGTTGTCACATTGTCATTATTTTAACTACATAACATAACACGTCTTAGATTAACAGTTTGACAACATAGCATGTCAAATTAACTGTCTTATAACATAGCATGTTAGATTGACACTATGATAAAATAACATGTTAGATAGGTGACAAGAGAATGTTACCTGGATTATAGTCCCCAAATATGACTTGAGCTATGGCATCTCCTCCCTCTTGACCTGGATACCCAACCCATAGAATCCCTCCTACTTTGCTCAAATTTTTAGCAAACGAAACATCAATTGGACCAGCTGACATAATGACCAGAATTACTGTTCCATTTGTTGCATCAACAACTTGCTCCACAAGCTTTTCCTGAAAGCCTGGTAGAGTCAAGTTCTCTCTGTCTAGACCTTCTGCTTCAATGGACTGATCAAGCCCCACTACTAACACCACTGCATCAGCTGTGGCAGCAGCCTGAACCGCTGCCCCGATGAGGCTTTCATCAGCACATTTTACACTGCTACACCCGGGCTCATATTTTGCTGTCGACACATACTTTTGTAGCCCTTGTAGAGGACTAGTGTAGCTACATGGTATTCCAGCATAGTTGCTTATCATAACCTTAGTGGCATTTGCATTAGGTCCAATAATGGCCAAATTCTTGGTCGTAGTAGGGGACAAAGGAAGAGCTCCATTGTTATCTAGCAAAACTATGCCCTGCTTGGCAGCGTCAAGTGCCAACGCTTTATGTTCGTCACTGCAAACATCCGATACCCCAAGGTTTCCGAATTCCAGCAGTTTCGGATCACCATCAAAGAAGCCAAGCCTCATGAGGACTATGTAGTTGTATATCAAGGACTGATCAACAACAGATTCTTCCACTTTCTTCAAGTTGACTGCATTCTCTGTGTACTTCCCTAGATAATCCCCACAGTTCATGTTTAGACCTGCATAATCACATTGCAATATGCCATGTAACATAGCATTATGGGTACCAAATATTTCTCACAAGATGGTCAGAAACTGTTTTGGCTGCAATTGCAATATATTACTACTCTACCTGCTTTCAAGGCCAGGGCTGCTGCATCCTCATGTGTTTCAGTATAATGGATTGCATCATAATAAACTTCCACAGAATCACAGTCAGAAACTATATATCTGCTCATAAATGCACATGATCATAGTCACTTCATTTTTCGATTCGCCGCACTTAATTATATCTAATTATCAAAAAGAAAAGAGAAAATTTACCCATCTAGACCCCATTGGCCTCTGACTACCCCTTGAAGCAGGTCTGGGTCAGCACAGGTGGGAATCCCATTCACCCTATTATATGAACACATGACACTGCTAACATGGCCCTCCTGCACACAACTTTTGAATGGTGGCTGGAATGTATCCTCCATGTCCTGTTTTGTCACCTGCATTCACCTCAAGTAGTTTGATTAATCATTTCCGACGAGCTTTTTTGCATCTTAATTAAGAAAAGTGGATTCTGAATATGAACATCGAAATGCATCTTTACATTCAATAAAAGAATAAAGATGGTTTGATTGGTTTCTGAATATAAAGTATTATTAAGAATTTGATATTCACTCAAGAAAAAAAGATGGTTTATGAAGAAACATAGATAACGATGTTGATCCTATGCTTACCTGAGCATCAAAGTGAAATCTATCAACACCTTTCCAATTATCAATATCATAAGCAGTGTAATGCTTGCAGCAACTTGAGACCTTGAGCCTATCACCACTGGCATTACCCTCACCAACGTCTTGGAGACCCTTGACATAGTTCACTGCATAATTTGACACCACTAAGGGGTCCTCCCCCGGTGTCTCTTGCGTTCGACCCCATCTCGGGTCACGGACCACATTGACATTAGGACTCCAAAATGTCAACCCAGCTAGACCCAAATTGTACATGGCTCGAGCCTCGGTTGACACAACTTGCCCCATCCTCAACCATAGTGATTCATTAAAACTCGCTGCGGATAGAATCACTGCTGGGAAACTAGTGGCACCAGGCACCGTGGCATTAAAGCGAGTGCCTGGGCCAACATTCGAAACACCATGGAGTGCCTCGGACCACCACTCATATTTAGGCACGCCTAGCCGAGAAATGCCTGTGGAGGCATCCACTAGTTGTTGGACCTTTTCTTGGAGAGTGAGGCGCGAGACCAAGTCCTTGGCCCGGTCCTCATAAGGCAGGGAAGTGTTGCAAAAAGGAAATTGGCTAGTTGTGGAAGCTTTGGTGTCACATGCAAATTGTTGAGCTACAATGGGAACTATTAGGAGAAATACTGAAAGTGAAAGATGCAAGAGAAGTACTTGGTTCTTCATGGCTTCTATAATTTTTGGTTGGAGAGTTTAAGCACAAGCATTTGTATTTATACTAGAAGCTAGAAGCTAGAAGCGTAAAGTTGCTTTGAGCTTTTCATCTGTTTTACTACAACTGGGTGCATGGTTGCTTGTGAATTGAGAAAGCAGCTGTTACGCCATTTCCCTGTTTTCGGCGGTACAAAATGATTTATAGGATGCTTAAACAAAACAAAAGCTTCTTTGGCTCTCTCAGTGGCTCTCTACTCGATCATATCCATGGAGAATATGCAGTACTCACAAATTCATATCTTGCCATGTGAATTATTGGTCCCAGTCTACTTGGAGACAACAATTTTGGTCTATAATAGATTATATTCAAAATTAAGAAAATTAAATTAAATTTCACCCTCAAATTTTTTAAGAAGTCTCATGCTTCCGGTTACCTTCCCCTTATGGCCTTATGTCGTAGGCCTTTGAACCAGATTTGTCTCTTCGAGAAACCCAATCCTCTCAAATCAGGGGCGGAACTAAGATTGAAAGTTTTTTTTTTTTTTTTGAAAGGGGAAGATTGAAAGTTTAAGGGTACCAAAATATATATATATATTTTTTTTTGTCTTAAAAATGAGTCTGAGAATATATTCTTGAATTATATAGTGATCACTATAGAAGGTAGTTAGTAAAGACCAAACAATTAAAAGAAACTAATGTGTTCTTATGGGCATTATATTTGAAACAAACAAATAAGATGTTTTCTCGAAGTTAATTATAGTTTGGTTATGGAAAAATAAAAACAAGAAAGAATCGAGGAAATCTGATGAACTGCCCCTTATTTGCCAAGCGACTTCGCATTTTTCCCGATGAAACCATCTTTGCATTATGCTATGTATCAATAGGGTCACACGTATGACATTTCCCCTCGTAAATTATATGAAATTGTTTGTCATTCTGGTTTTTACCTAACAATCTGATAATTGAGCTAGCCCTATGATGGCCAATTTGGCAATTGTAAGAGAGAGAGGGGTGATGGGGATTGATGTATAATAGGAAGAGTGCCTTGGAAGAAAAGCTAAACGTAAAGCCGTAAAGGAACATTGGGAAAGAGCAGGAAGGCACAGCAATAGGCCACTTAAAACCATCAAGGTGTACTTTAATTAATTAAGAGCTACCAATTCTAATGATTCATGCGTCTAATATGCCTATCCTCAATATTAACATAAATTACTCTCATTCAATACATATGTAATACATCGATCATAGTTCAATTTATAAAAAAAAAAAATACATCATAGTTCAATAGAACAGAATTAATTTAGTCTAATCACATTAGTCTTTATTTTGTAGTTCATGAATCCAGCTCACAAACTGATTATGTAATCTTAGTTATTATATGAAAAATCTACTTGTCCTCTATGGTACTAAACTGTTTATTATACATTTATTTTACATCTAATTGAACAAAATTACAATTTAATTCCATTAAATTGACTACATTTAACATTTTGTTACAACATTAGTTATTTTTTACACTATTTACATAATTGAACCAAGTCACAAATTTAACAATAAAGTTATCCACAAACAATTGTAATAAGATTTTAGGTGGAGTAATTACCTCTAAACATTACACAATAAATTACTCGTTTGATCATAATGACAATAATTTGTTATCATATATATAAAAGTGTACATGTATATGTATTGAAAATTGAGTCCTTGACCCATAGCACCAAAATGGGATAAAGTTAGCTCACTTACACCACCAAGAGATTTTTATTCCTACTAACCCAGTTTAACAGCTAAATGACGATTTTGGGTTCCAAAAAGCTAAAAATTATAAATTTCCACTCACTCTCCCTCTCATCAATCATCATCGATCTCCTCTCTTCTCTCTCTTTCTTTCTCTCCTCCCTCTCTCTGCCGGCGACTTCTTCTTCTCTCTCTCTCCTCGCTCTATCTGCCAGCCGCGACTTCTTCTTCTTCTCTCTCTCTCTCTCTCTCTCTCTCTCTCTCTCTCTCTCTCTCTCTCTCTCTCTCTCTCTCTCTCTCTCTCTCTCTCTCTCTCTCTCTCTCTAGCAGCGCCGACTTCTTCTTCTCACTCTTTACGGTATTTGCCGGAGGCTCCAATGGTGTACACTGCTGTGTCCGACCCGGGAATCATCGACAACCTGGAAATTCCGAGCTATTAGTAGTACGTCTACAACCGGTGCGAGCCGCCGGCGTTGATACCTCTGCATGTGCCACCGGAAATTGGCGCGTCCATTGATGCCTGGATCTGGTCAAAATTGCAGGTTTGATTATTTTAGTTTTGATGCCCAGATCTGGTCAAAATTGCACGTTTACGGTGCCAAAGTGGAACGTGAATTCCAAAAGAAACTTGCTGCTAGCAGTGGAAACTATGGGGCTAATGTGAAGCGCCTTGGAGTGGAAACTAAGGAAAAGATCAATTACCTCTCGACAGAGGGTTCAAGGATATAGGTGGTGATGTCCAGATACTTCTGAAGCATGTGACGACAGTGAGAAATCAATTCCATAGATGGTAGAGCTGTAATTTTAGAACTCCCTTAAGTATTGTATTCTTTTAGTTGCACTGGTCCTTAGACTTGTGGAGTTAATATCCATTATCCATCCTCTTATTCACTATTTGATATATGGTGGCGTATTCTGTTGAGCAATTGCTTTAATTATGTATCCTGTCAAAAAGAATAATGTTGCAAAGATTGTTAGGCCATTTCAATTTTTATTTTTTATTTTATAAGTAACGGGACAGAAGGAAAAGAAAAAAAGTTTTAAATGTATATTAGGAGCCAATAAACGTCTCTTGGAGGGCAATAGACGTTTTTATATTGATATAATCTCTTCGTTTTTTTTAATCAAAGTTTTTTTGTCTAATTTTAGGAAAATTAGTTCTCATTCCGGCTACTGAAAGTTCTATTGGAGGGCAATAGACGTTTTGAATTTATGTAATCTCCTTGGTTTTTTTTTTTTTTTTTTTTTTCTGTAATCAAATTTTTATTTGTCTCAATTTAGGGAGATTAGTTCCCATTTTGGTGACTGAAAGTCCTATTGGGGGGCAATAGACGTCTATTAGAGGGCAATAACGTCTATTGGGGGCAAAACCAAAAAAACATTTCCGGTGAGATTTTCAGCAAATTCTGGTGGGTGGCAGCCGGTAACAGGAATCGAGTGACCGGTGACCGGATTTCGTCGAAAGTTGGCCGGATTCCGGCAAAGTTTCCTATGGTTTTTCTCTCTTCCATTTTCTCTCTCTCTCTCTCTCTTTCTCTCTCTCTCTCTCTCTAAGTAATAAAAGGGTGAGGGTAAAATGGTATTAAAAAAATTAAAAAAACAAAAAAAAATCTTAATGGGGTATTAGGGAAGACCTCCTTAGAGTGTTTTGAGTAAGAGGAAATTAAAAAAACTTAATGGGGTAAGTGAGAAAAAAATCTTTTAAAATGGGGTAAATGGACAAAAACGCTTGAAAATTTTCCTTGATTTGATTAAGTAAGCTGGAACAAATTTAATGATGCCTCTAAAATCTTTACATTTAAAAAACGAAGCTCTTGCTTTCTAATGTAGCATAGTTATCTTTGAGTTTTAGGCACTGACATCTCTTACGTACGTTGCCATGACCACAATGATGAAGGATTGAAGGGTGGCAAATTTTAACACGATTTCCAAGTCAATCGAACACGAAGCTTTACATCTGATCGATTTTGAAAAACTATATTAGTTCTCCTCAAAAAAAAAAAAAAAAAATCTATGTTAGTTGAACTGGTGTTATCGAGGAAAAATGAAAGATTAGCAGTGTACATCTCAACTAGCACTTATGATGCTGCCAAATTAAGCAGGATGTATTCGACAGGCTAGGTTTGAACTCATCCATGAACTCCTATTACTCTTGTATGCAACAGAACCTGATTTGCTTAATACTTGCTTTTGTATAAGATTGTATAAAATTAGTCTTAGTGATATTTAAGATTATGTGCACATGGTAACAAGGACATGAAATTTACCACTACCATAGTACTATCTAATTAATGCTCACGTTTTATTTATACGTACAATTTCAAAAGGTACAACCGATGAAGAATTAATAGCAAACTACAAAGACCCCCCTAGTAGAAGTCCAAAACACAAATAACTCCTCCACTTTTGATTTTATACATCTAAGGACAAAAGTTTACACTTAAGGACATTTTGTCTTTAGTAAGTCTTTTACTTTCCTTAATAGTTATCTCTTCCTTTGGTAAAAATAAAATTGACGGAGTGTAGTGGGCCCATGCTTTTGAATTTGTTTGTTTAACCATATTGCAGGTATAAATCCATCCTCTATACTCGAAGGTAAACGGTTATTTTTACCATTCATAATTTCGATTGTTGATAGACTTGAGTTGATTGCTATCTGCAAAATTACTACTAAGGAACTGCAAAAGGAGAGAGAGAAATTGAGAAAATTAAAAACCTATAGAGATAATCTTAGTAGAGATTCTCCCAATTACTGGGATATTATCTATAGAGTACAGACTAGAATCTATAGAATAGAAGAGGAGATAGATAATCTCTTAGATGTTCTGGAAGAGGAACAAAAACCTCTTGATTATTTGAGCATTGGTTAGATCCGCACATCACTGGTATCAGAGCTTGTAAAATAGCTCAAGGAGAACCCCTCCTTAATGGGGACAATGTCAGAATTGTTATTAGAGAAAATAAATTCTCTATTGAAATCTTCTGATGAGAAATATCAGAAGTTGTTACTAGAAATATCTAGATGTCAAACTCATCTAGAAAAATTACCTGCTATAATCCACCAATTGGAAAGATTGGAAAACAAACTGGATTATATCAAAGAACTTCCAAAAACGGAAGAAGAAAAGCTGACAGTCGTCAGTAGAAAAATCAATGAACAGCAAAAAACGCTGGAATCTATGAAAAATATACTGAAGGACAAGAAAGGGCCTACAGTAAAAAAGAAAACTAATGGATTCAAACCATTAGAAAAACCAGACACAAATCGTGTTCCAAACATGATTTTTCTGGAACCATCTACTAGTCAGACTAGTATCCGGTATGAAAACCCGGAAAAAAGAGAAATGAAAATGTTAAGCATCTTTGGAAAAAAGAAAGGAGTACAGCTCCTTAATGCTGAAGAATTCGAATTCAACGAAATTGAACAAGAGGTAAAAAACTCCTCAATCCCAAAATTAGATTTTAAACAAATCTACAAAAGGGGAAAGTTTGATCTAATGGATAGCCATTATTTTAAACTACTGGAAATCACAACCCCCGCTACAGCAGGTGGAGAGACTGATCTTCTATTAATCACTCCTTCAGAAGTTGCCAGAGCACAAGCAAAAAAATATCAATTTATGCATATTGGAGCAGTCCAAGTAGGCATAAATCTGCTTGCTCGTGAAGGCATAAACTGTTCAGTCCTATGTGTTCTACAGGACAACAGGTTAACAGACTTCCAAGCTAGTCTGTTGGGAACACTTGAAGCATCTCTGTGCGATCAAGTAGCGTATTTCAACTGCTTCCCCAACTTCACCACCAGCTTGAAAGATGCAGCTCACTGTCTACGATTGAGAGTCAAGACAAACGGCATATCCATGAAAGAAGATATGCAAGAACTTGCAATAGTATATAGAATATACTATAAATTGATGAGTACTACAGTAGCCCCCAAGACAAGGATAACAAATATCCCAGGTCTTACTACTGGATTCCTCACCAACCAGAAGAACCATTCGCAGCAGATTCATAAAGTTACTTGGAATGAAGTGACTTTTCCTCTTGAATGGAAATTATCAGGTCCAAAAAGGCAACCGGAAAGAGCAAAAGCAAAAATCTACGAGAGTAGAAAAACTGGAGAAATCAGCCTTAATTTTGACAATCACAGAAAAAGTGATGTCTGTCCTGAGAATCTCAGGATAAACAAGAATAATCTTCTGAGAAGAAGCTACAGCACTAGGGAAGCTAGTGTCAGTGGTATAAAACCCACTAGACCAATTTCTGAAGAAGAATTGGAGGCTGATCTGAACAGACAAGTCAATATGTTCAGAGCTGAGAGGCTCTATGAACTCTATAAAGAAGCTGAGAATTGTGAAAATCCTGAACGATTAGAAAAACTAATCGAGAAAATGAAAGAATTCAAAATCAGAAAGACGAGAAAAGTCTTTCCTTATCAAGATATTGAAATGGAAGAAGGAGAAAGCTCCAGAACTTTCATTAGCAGAGAAAAAGGGAAAGTAAAACTCCTATTACAGAAAGCCCCCACGGGTAAAAAAGGAGAAAGAAATTCCCAAAGATTTGTCCCAGAGGACAATCTGCCTAGAGTTCCTATCACGAACTACGGCATCTGGTTAAATCTAGATAAGAGTCTAGATAAAAGAAAGACAATTGACCAATGGGTAGATAGCCTGATGATGGCTTCTGCACTTACCCTTGGCAAATTTGAAGCACCAGATTTGCAGGTATACTATGAAACTACTCTTACTGGAGTAGCAAAAAAGTACTACCTATCTTTCAAAGAAACTGCCAGTGGAAGAGACTGGCTTGAAGAGATAAAAAATTCAAAATCTCCGTATGATTTTGTAGTACCCTTGTACGATCAGTTCTGTGGAGATCTTTCAAATCTGAGTGAAAAAGCCAAAGAAACGGCAAAATCGAATATCTATGCTCTCAAGATCTGTGACATGAGATATTTCGAAGAATGCCTGAATGAGTTTCAGGAATATTACTGTACAATTGGTGAACTAGAGAATACTGATCTAGTTAATCTGTTGCACAGGAAACTCCCTGAACCATGGAGAACAGCTGTGAGAGAAAGCATAGCTGAAAAACCAATTGAAAGATTTTCAGTTGGAGGAATTGCCGACAGAATCCGGCAATTACTGAAGGAGCAATGCAAAGCCAATCTTAGAGCTAAGATGGCCAAGAAACAACTCAAAGGAGTTGAAAATTTCTGTTATGGAATACTGGATATGCCCACAAATTGGGGATGTCATGAATCCAAATACCACAGAAAGAAGAAGAAAAAAAAATATTACTCTAAAAAATTCAAAAAGAGTAATCAGAAAAGAGATTGGAAATTCAATAACAGTTCCAATTACAAGAAACAAAAGGATGAAGATCCTAAAAAGAAATTCTTCAAGAAAAAGAAGAATACTCATCAGCATAAACAACCAAGCAAGAAAGCTTGCAGATGTTGGTTATGTAAAGCTGAAGGGCACTATGCCAATGAATGCCCTGAAAAGGGTAAAAGATCTACTAAAGCTCTCTTCGAAGAATATGAGCAAATAGTAGAGGTAGCAAACATGAAAGGCTACGAAATAGCCTATTCTAATGATGAAGATGATGACAGGTCAGTCTACTCTGCCTGGTCTGAAGAAGAAATTTCATCAGATGAGTCTGAGATCGATTCTGAAGTAGAGTACTTCGAATCCAGACAAATGAATGTTTTGAGAATCAAAAATTGGGAAGAAAGCAAGACAGAATCCTTCATGTCTTCTTATCAGGTGAACCCTGGTACATTCGTTTGTGACTACTGCTTATGTCATGAAAAGAATGGTCTCCCTATGTTTTGTGAAGAGTCCAAGAAGACTTATCATAAAGAATGCTTCATAGCTGAAGCAAGAAGAAAAACCAAAAATGGTCTTGTCAGCCAGTTGGTTGAGCAAGAATATGAAGAATATTTCGCTGAGCAAAAGGCGAAAGAAGTTGAAACTCTGTTCCAGGAAACCATGGAACCATCTTCCTCGAAAAAGGAAGAAATCATCGATGAAGAAAAAATCGATGAAGATATTGAACTGGTTGAAATACCAGAAAATGTAGAACTGGTGAAACCACCAGAAACTGTTCATCTCTTAGAACGACAAGAGACTACTGAAACATGGGATCTACTTGGCCAACCATCAGGCAAGTTTGATTATAAAGTCAGATATGACCCTCCGTCATGGTTCAATGACCCAGACATCAAAGAGATAATTCCTACAAACTGGAATGATACAAAACCTTCTAGTTTTGATAAATCACCTCATCCAGAAAAAGTTCCAAAAGAAGAATGCAAACCATTCATTCCAAAGGAACAAACTCAGGAAAATGAGCTTCATCAATCGAAAGTCGTCTCTACAAGTAGATACAGCAACTACATAGAGATTGGACTCAAATTCCCTGATTACAGAAAATATCATCTACATGCCTTTGTAGATAATGGATCAGGTTTTACAGTAGCAAAAAGATTTGCAATTCCAGATGAACTCTGGAGAGAAGATAAGAAAAAGTCTGCTACTGGTGTTACATTTGATGGAAGCCATCTCACCATGAAAAAAGTAGCAAAAAATGTTCATATCACCATTGGTGGAGGAACATTTATCATCCAGAATGTTTGGCAATCTGAAGGCCAAGGATCTGATTTCTTGTTGGGAAATGATTTTATTCTCCAACAACGATTCATTCAGGATGAAGAAGCGATAGGCTTCAGGAAAGGAGAAAGGGTGTTCTGGGCAGACCGCCTCACACAAGCCAGAACTGTGGTCGGTCCCGGTTTTACTACTCAGTATCAGAGGTCGCAACAGAATAGTGGTGATCTTACCCCCTACAAACCAAAATTCGACCCATACTCCAAATCAAGCAACAAGAAGAATTACTTGTTGAAGAATCTTCTGAAGAAGAAGAAGAAGAAGAAACTAGTGAAGATGAAGAAGCTAGTTTCATCTGAAAAAGAGCCAGTGGTCTGTGAATTGAAATTGCATGACATGAATGCTATCTGCCATGTCAAAGCCATTCCTCATTACAAAGAGGAAGATAAAAAAGAATTCAGAAAAGATATTGAAGATCTCCTGAACAAGAGATTAATTCAACCTTCCACTAGCCCTCATCATGCTCCAGCATTCTACGTGAGAAATCATGCAGAAAACCTACGAGGAAAAGCTAGAATGGTTATTGACTACAGAGATGTCAATAAAAAGACTGTCAAAGACGGTTATCAAATTGCTCAAGTAAGAGTATTGATTAACCAGCTCAGAGGAGCCAAAGTCTTTTCGAAGTTCGATGCAAAGTCGGGTTTCTGGTAAGTCAAGATGCATCCTGAGAGCATACCTCTCACTGCATTTGGAACACCACAAGGCCATTACGAATGGCTAGTAATGCCTTTTGGTCTAAAGCAAGCTCCCTCAATCTTCCAAAGAAAGATGGACAACATCTTCAAGCATGTGGCAGAGTTCTGCGTCATCTACATAGATGACATCCTAGTCTTCTCCAAAAACAAAGAAGAACACATGAAACACCTCCATGAGGTAGTAAAGCTTCTAGGTGAAAAGAAAATCTTCTTTATCCTTGATGAAGTTGATTTCCTAGGAATAAACATCAAAAATGGAGTAATAAAACTCCAACCTCATATTCTTGAAAAGATCTGGAAGTTCCCAAACAAAATTCCTGATGCTAAGAGTCTAGAGAGATTCCTTGGTGTCATAAATTATGGGAGAGATTTCATCCCTAAAATCTCAGGGTTAACAGCGATGTTATCTCCTAAGACAAGTTCCAAAAGAAAATGGAACTTCACAGAAGATGATGAAAAAATCGTGAAGCAGATAAAAAATCTCTGCAAAAACCTCCCTCCTCTGCAACAACCAGAAGAGAATGATGAAATTATCCTCCAGACAGATGCGAGCGATAATTATTGGTCCGGTGTGGTTCTGGCAAAGGCGCCTGGAACTAACATTGAAAAGATCTGTAAATTTTGTAGTGGCAAGTTCAGCCCTGCAGAACTAAATTATCCCACAGGGGAAAAAGAAATTTTGGCTGTCAAGAAAACGATTTTAAATTCTCCAGCTTTTCTTGGAAAACCCTTTACTGTCCGCACCGATTGTGCCAGAGTAAAGAATTTCAAAAATTTCAAACTTGATAAAGCTGCTGATAGAGGAAGATTAGCAAACTGGCAATTATTTCTTAACCAATATGATTATAATGGTGAATTAATTGCAGGAAACAAGAATTATCTTCCAGACGCATTGACCAGGGAAATGGCAATGTTCAGCCAGAGAGAAGACGACGAAGGTCGTAATCCCAAAAGCAGAAGGACTGGGAAAGAACATGAGCTTCAAGAAGATCCTATGGAAACCAAAGAAAAGGTTCTTAAAAGGTTTCTGCTAAGTCCTAAAGGACTAGCCTTAACTGATCAATCCCAGGGTAAAGGATTGGCTAGCCCGTCTCAAACGGCAGACGGTAAAGGCTCATCAAGACCGTTGACGGCTGCTGCTTTGCCAAAAAGCAGACCAACTCCAACTGGAGTCATAAATGTTTTTAATTATGAATTAAGAACTTTTGACACTCCTGTGTTCAGAACTAGCAGGAGACTAGCTTATCACCAGAAGGCAATCCTGGATAATCTCTTATTTGCTTTTCAAGAAAGAAGCAGTGGTCTAATGTTCCCGGCACTCTTTGCACTAGCTGAAGAACTATATGAGAACGCCAGACCACAATTTGAAGAAAGTCATATACAGCAGAGTGCTGTAAGAAAAGAAAAAATTCTCTTCCTTGAAAGTCCAGAAAGTGCTAGAGTTCCTGTCATGGCACTTAATGAATCAGACTGGCATGAATTCCATAGTCTGATAGGAAGACATAATCCAGAAGACCTAGTTCCTCCAACTCTCTTTATTGTTTCAGGTCTTTATGTTGGAAGATACCTGGTTAATGTTCAGAGTGAACATCCTCAAGAACACAAGCTCTGGCTTGTTGAAAATGGTTTTGTCCATAATCTGTGGACTAAAACAAATGATGATCTAAAAGGTTTGCCGCTTATCATTGTCAATACAGTCAAAAATGTAAGAAAAAATGACTGTATGCTTCGACTGAAGTTCAGATCCACTCCTCCAGAATGGATCCAGAAGGCAAACGGTGAAGTTGAATATATTCCTCCTTATCATTATGTAAGAATTATTCAAAGGAAATATCTTCAACCAGCCTGTGTAGGGTACAATGGCCAACCAAACTCAAGCATCCCGTGGATGAAGGCCATGACTCTAGAATATATCAAAAAGATCATCTCTGAGGATACCTACAATACCTTCCTGGCAGCAGGAGAGAAAATTATCATCACTGCTTACGATCATCCTGACGTAGTCAGCAGTGACTTATTCCTATCTCTTACCAGAAAGGAGATAGATTCGACACTGGCATGCTTACGATGGGTGGAAAAACTTGAAACTGACAACCACTACAAGATGTATGTTGATACAGATGTCGAAGACAATGCAACAACAGTAAGGATGGCCCAGGCAGATAACGACTCGTTTGTCCTTGGTCACAATTCAGAAACCGACGAGAACATGTGAAACAGCAGGTGTAGAAAACACCGAAAGTCCTTTTGGATTTTTCCCAAAAGTGACTTTTGCTTTTCAAAAAGCAGGTGAAAAACATTTCACCTAAAGGAATCTTCTTTTTCCCCGGCCGACCTCCACCAGCAGGAGCACTAAGGAAAGCAGGAAATCACGGAGTCGTTCTGTACATTTTGTTGTTTTGAATTGTAATTTGAGTTCCGCTCCCTATATAAGGAGCTTTAGCTTCCCTTAGAAGGCATTCAAAGTAGAAAACATCAGTCTAATATTCGAAAATTGAGCAGAATCAGATTCTCTCAAAAATAAGGAAGCCATAGTAGCAGCAGTAGCAGGTTTTATATAAATCTCTTTATGCAAGTGTGCATCTGATTCCAAGTAAGTATTTGTAATCAAGTTATGAGTAGCTAAGCAGCTTCTAGCTGTTTGCCCAAGAGTGAGGCTCTGGGTTCTGTATCTGTATTTATGTTTGAATAAATAAATTCAGTTTGTGCCTAGTACCCCGTCACAAAAATATTTTGCTGTTTCTGCATTTATGTTTTGGTAACAGTAGCAGTTAGTAAGCAGTAGCAAGCTTTCTATTTTATTTTAAAAGACTGACTCTTATCATACTAAGGCAGCAGTGATTCCGCCCTGATAGTAGCCGCTTAGACAGGAAGTCGTTAGGCGAAGTTGTGGCATGTTGAAGGCTAGTCCTTAGGCTGATACTGTGTTTAGTCTGGAAAAGTAAAATATAAGCTGATACTGTGTAAAGAACAAAAAGAGGTAAAAGGAGAATAGTGTGTGTCCTTAATTGTATAAGGGAAAAGGTTGTGGACTTTGTTGTCAAAAAATCTATTGTCTGGTAGTGCTTTGTAGTTAACCCAAGAATTAAAGTACTAGCTACCTAGGTTATCCTCTAAATTACCTAATACAAACCTGACACTCTTTTTTGAAAAGCTATATATATACGTACCGGCTGGTTTGGAATTCTACCAATACTATTTAAGTGTACACCAAATGCAATCAACTATTAATTACTAGATGGGTGAGATCATACCAATAATAACGGCATTTGACGTCAACACTTTGGAGTACGATAGGCTTGCATGGACGAGATCGTATAAAAGGATTGATGCATGACATCCTGGCCAAAAAGTCCTCCCGTTGCATCCCTTATATTTGATCAATAATCTTGTTGAAAAAAGACGATAGTTTTAATTATTACCTGAGTACGAAAATGTTCACCTGGTCAGTTGCTGACCAAGAAAATAATGCTCAATCACCGTTGGATGTAAATCCAATGGCGGAGAGAATTATTTTTAAGTTGAGGTGTTTTGTTTTTCACCCTTGGATGTAAATCTAAGAGTTATTGAGCATAAATTATTTGGTCAGCAACTGACCAGGTGAACACCCCTATACCTGAGTATTAGTACATGGAAAGCAAGTTCTTAAAACAATGCACAAAAATGAAATCAAGTGCATCAAACTGAAAAGCAAGACGTACATACACACGCGCAGTAGTTAGCATGGGTTGAGAAATTCCTTTGCCAGCAACTAACGTACTGCACAGTATTCACTCGGACTGAACTCTTAACTTCTAGACAAAATGTTTCCAACTAGATGAATTGTTCACTCTCAGACTCGTTACTTATGGGGTCCAATTTTACTTCATCAATTGCAGTAGCTATTTATGAAGGGATTTCTTTAATTTGTATAACTTGTAATTGGTCACGGACAAAAAATGTAGATATGAAACAGGCAAATCTTTAGACAAGTATAATCTGAGACTGCACAAGATCATGGAATAACCATATGCTTGAAAATTTTCATATCTTTATCGATGCACATAAAGTGTGGTATGAATGGTCTTAGTACAAATATATATATATATATATATATATATATATATATATATATATATATATATATATATAGTCCTTCTCAGGTAAGGATATCCTTACCTGAATCTTAGGAACAGATTTTCAGTTTTTGACCACTTTTCGATCATATATTGATATTTTAGTCATTCAGTTTTTAGGTCCTAATATATATATCACTTCTGCAAATTTTTAGCCAAATTGATGATCGTTAAGGTATCGAACTCAATTAAACCAATGAACAAACCGAATCTGTCGAACCAGAACCGTTCGTGTTCATTATTGTAAATTGCATTTTTGAATGCCTTAACGATCATCAATTTGGCTGAAATTTTGTAGACATGATCTATACATTAGAATCTAAAAACTGAACGGTTAAGATGTGAATATGTGATCGAAAAGTTGTCAAAAACTTGAAATATGTTCCTAAACTAAGGTAAGAACATCCTTAACCAAGAAGGACTGTATACATATATTTTCACATTAGTCACAGTTGAGCCTGCTGGAAAACTGCAGCAGCTTTCCTTCTGCAAATTAAAAAACTGATCGAGCCTGCAACCATATATATGCCACCAAAAAGTGAAGCATGAGACATCAACAGTTGTAAAACAAAAACAAAAACTGTAGATAAGAAAACATACATGTGTCCTCTAATGGTTAAATGGAATTTGTTAAAATTGTGATCACTCACATCCTTTTTAAAAGCATAGTATCATACAACCATGCACATGCCAGAATCTAACAAAATCGAAGCTAGTCATTCAGTAAAGAGTGGTAAAAAAAGAATGCTAAACTCATATATACACCGCCTTATTGACACATGGCACGAGGAAAAACAATCATTTAAACAGACATAGGGAAAACATACATAATATGAATATTAAGCCAAATACTTATGTAATACTGCCAAATAGTTACACGGGTTCAAAACAAAATAAATGAGCATTCAAAGTATCAACATATATAGCGTATTCTTCGTCTAAAGATACTAGGATGGGTGACCTGTTGGGAAGTCCTCAAGTTGCCCTTCACTAGAGTTCATTCTCATAACCTTACTGATCGACAACTTTAGCGCTGGAATCATATCTCTGAATCAATTTTGTTCCGATGGATCAACACCCCAATCCAGCAAATCAAACACATTATCTATGCTCTCATATTTATCTTCTCGCACGTGAAAGACAACTTTAGCATTCGAAGTCCTTGGCCATTTGTACCTCCTGACTTCATAAGATTCCTCAGGTAAATAATAGATAACCATTTTCTGGAACTGTAGAGCGTGATGGATGATATACTGTGTAAAGCTGATTCCATTACCTCCACTGGAAAGCTTTATTGTCACCTCCTTTAGGTTATGTATAAAAGCAAGCTTTTCCAGCCAGTACTCCCAGTCCGACATACGACTAAAATATAATGATCTATATCTAGCTACTTCCAGTCCGGCCAGCCTCTATGTGCAAAGTAGCCAAGTTTGGCATTCCTTTCAAAAGGGAGACCATAGCGGGGACATCAACATCCATTAAGCTCAAACCACGAATTCTTAAACAACAAACATTATGTAGTTGTAGTCGTTCTGGCATTAAACCTCCCTCGTGCAGACACTTCATGGTCCTTTCAGATAAATCCAGAACGACTTTAGCACTTCGAATACCATATATGAAGCAGCTTGAATACATTGTTAAAGTCAATCACCACGGGGTCTAGCTCAATCTCAGCTTTTTCTAAACTCATGAATTCGCTCAAGTCTTGGAACATCATCACGTGTCCACTCCATTTCAAATTTTATAGATTTGGTGCCGAAAAACATAGCGCTCCACCTGTGTGACACGGCTTCCCCAAATAGATGCATGCATCTTCAAGTTTCTCACAGGTGATAATAAGATTGTAAATGGAAACCCAATTCAAAATAAAACTAAACGATTTCAAAGATGAGCTTTCGATGGTAATATTCCAAATACCAAAACCATATACGTCTTCCAACACTAACTCCTTGATGCATTTGCAAGAATGGGAGATCCATTTGAAAATCCCCTCATCTGGTATACAAACTAGTTTCAACTTCAGGCATTCGAGATTAGAAAAGGAGGGGGAGCTAAGGGGTGTTTGGATATTTGTAAACATTATTCCCTCGACATATAGATACCTTAATGATTCGCAACGAGAAACAGGAGATTCCACGTAGAATTAATGGTTCCCGTGAATATATGTTTGTCTTAAGATGAAGCTCTTCAACATTGCACCTTACTACATTGTCGATATACTTGATAATCCACGAATTCAGGTCCTTGGGGTAGCAACATTCTGGTTTGCCTTGATCGTGATCATGAGAGCACCAAGAAAATCGAAAGCATTGTAATTTATTACACCCACGTCGAATCAAGAACCTCTCCAAGGAACCCAACAGTTCTTTCCGCCGGTCACATGTGGAAATACTTGCATCAGAGGATTTGTCTGAACTTAGGGGGGTGTATTCAATTTGGATTTTAAATGATTCTGTCTGACTTTTTATAATCCATGGATTCTCGTAGACTCTGCAGAACCCACAGATTGTTTTAATTCCATATAGATTTGAACAGATTCTACTGTATTTTATTAGTAATATTTGTTTGGATTTTAATAGATTCTACTATATTGTATTAGCAAGATTTTTTTTTTACTGGTTACAAATTCATATATAAGGATATCTTATATCTCAAAGCATAGTTCCCAGGTGTTTTCGTCATATTAAGGTCTACATTCCAAACCTTTTCATACATGTATGGATTAGTAAAGCAATTCAACTTTGAGCGATTGACTAAGAGTCCAATAATTAGGGCGTTTAATATCCGGTAGGCTCCAACGACGGAGATCTCCATCCTCGTCGATGTACTTGAGCATCATTTCCACATGATCCCTGTCCTCAACTTCTAAAGAACTTGCATCCATTCCCTAATTTTAAACAAAACCAAAACCAAACTTTATCTTAAACATCTCATTCATGTATACCTAAATTGCAAGTGAAAGACTCAAAACTTCAACTTACATCATTGCATTCAATATCAGCAAGCTTGGCAGATTAGTAATCATACACAACACCTAGAGAACTCTTGTAAGGATATCTTCTGGAATGGACTCTGACCAAGGCAAATAATTGGCCATCTGTTTATATACCTCAAGATTTTAAAGGACTTTTTAAAATCTAAATTGAATACCACAGGATTTTAAATGAATCTTAAAATAAAAAACAATCCTATAGAGTCTTTATTGAATACACCCCCCCCCCCCTTAATGACAGGGTTGATGGATGAAGTTTGCTGTATCTTTTCGAAACACGACCGACTCGAGCGAGGTTTTTGATGGTAAGGAAGGAAAGAATGTGTTCCAGAACTTCATTTGGAAGATCACAAAATCTGGTTGAAGTGCGGTACTTCATGATCAGCTGTGGTTCTTTTCGGTTTTATCTTTCAAACACTAAAGGGAGCCGAAGACCAAGTACAATACCCTAATAATCGCACAAACCCAAGAGAGAGTAGCCTTTATTGGCTTATGAACCGACCAAATCCAATATGGAAAAGGTAACTATGGTAGTAATTAAAAAATTAACTTCTGGAGAACAGAAGGGTTTAGCTCCAGAAAACTGGGCTCCTCCTTGCATTGGTTTCTCTCGTCCGTCGGCGCCCCAACATTGAAGACAGCTCTCTGCCTAGTCGGAGTATGGTGGCTGCAGCCAGGTAGGGATGTAGGTGCTTTGGGCGTGGAGTCGTACTTGATCTATTTTTCTTCCAATTGGTGAGAGCGGCGGTTTGCGGAGAACGATCTTGCATCTTTTCTGGTGGCAGTATCAAGTTGTCTGGCTAGATGGTGGAGGAGAAGTGACGCAGTCAGAAAAGTAACCCTAGGTTTACAAACAATAAACCTAAAATAAGAATTCTGGAGTCTACTAGAGATAAATGAGAAAATTCTCAATTTGATTGATAATCAGGGTCCTTCTAGTAAGGGATCCATTTTTTTGGTTTTTTCTAGGGATAGGGCATTAGACCAACTTTTCGATCATATTTTTGCATCTCAACCGTTCAGTTTTTAGGTCCTAATCTGTAGATCACTTCTGCAAATTTTCAACCATATTGATTATCGTTAAGGCATTCAAAATGGTGATTTAAGATTTTAAGTATGAACAGTTCAAGTTTGACAGATTTGGTTCGTCCATTGATTTAATCTAGTTTGATACCTTAACGATCACCGATTTGGCTGAAATTTTGTAGAAATGATCTACATATTAGGACCTAAAAGCTGAACAGTTGAGATACCGAAATGTGATCGAAAAGTTGATCTAATGCCTATCCGTAGAAAAACCAAAAAAAAGGATCCCTTAGTGGAAGGGCCCTCGATTGATAATATGATAAAAGATAGGTTTTGCAGCTGTTTAAGGTTGCTTATATATGAGAAAAGAAACCATAGGTCGATTAACAATGAAACCCTAAAGCCCACGAGTAAAAACAAAACAAATTAGAAAACTGAAAATTTTGAAAAAAAAAATACAATAAATTGCAGTTTTGAGGCCCTAAATGATCCCGAAAGCCCGAAAAAGCCCACACGTCGTGGCGAAGTGACGAGTTTTGTTCCTGGTGTCGTTCTCTTTCCAGAAAGGTATAGCAATCATGATTCGTACACCGAATGCCAAATTTGCAGCAAACTGGGTTTTCCTTTGGATTGATTGAGCTGTTCTTCGATTCTTCTTGTCAACCGTTCTACATCAAGAAGAAAAGGATGTAGTGATTGGGCTTCTCTAATCTTGATGCATGGTGGCTATAGTTGGTGGGTTGGTGTTGAATATCAGGGTCGATGGTTGATTCATGATGGATGGGAACAATAGCTCATTGGTGATGGTCAGGCCATAAGGTTGATGGTTGGCTGAGGTGGCCACTATTTTTTGTGTTTTGACGAGGAGGTCAATTGTGTAGTTCTTGGTTCTCCGGTGAATGCTCTTAGGCGGGCGTCAGAGCTTTGGGGAGAGGAAGGGGAGGGCTCCGGCGGCTGGTTCTTATTTATTATTAGGGTTTTAATTTTTTTTTTAGGTTTTTTGGTTATGGTTAATAAGTCCCCACTCTTTTGAGTTGGGGTAGGGTCATGTTGTGGAGCCATGGTTATGGCGTCATCCTCAGGGACTTCGGTTTACTCTTGTTGTCAACATGTTGACATGCGATGCTTGCACGTGGTCTTGGTAATTTTGAGACATGGTGTAGAAGAGGATGTTGTCTCTTATGTTGTTGATTATGGGATTTTACTGATAGTTTCGGGTAGATCTGTTATGAGTAATTTTCCAAGGTATTACAGTTATAGTTGAGCCTCTATCGGCTCGTGGTACATATAACTGCCTTCTGTTTGGGGTATTGGTTTATATCCTCATCCCCCCTCCCAACACACACACACACACACACACAAACCTCACCCCCAAAAATGTAGGTTCGCCTGATTGAATGAATTTTTTTTTGTTTCTCTCAAAAAAAAAACTATGGTAGTAATTAAATGGAGGGAAAAAAAAAGACACAAGAAACATGACAAATACTGTATTCCAAAAAGAAAAGAAAAAATAAATTATATTTTCTTTACTACCCATAAATCCACAATTATCCATGTATAAAACCATTCTCACAAATGTTATTATGTTAGTATCTGCTTAATATTTGGGATATACGGACATCTTGTGAGAAACTTTATGTCACACTGATTTCAATGAGTAATAATGTGCACATATGTTATATAAGGTCCAGTTAATCACTTCACACTGCTGTTGTATGTTTTATCAATGTGAAAGTCAACATGTTTAAATCAAAGTGGATTCTTCCATTGTTATTAATTTTCTCCACTCTCCTCATTTGGTGCCATGGCTGCTTAGGATAGAGTGGATGAACGGCATTTCTCAAATGCATTTTCGTTCCTCACATATCTTTTGGGAAGATAACAAAGTTGTTGACATTCTAACAAATCATGGTACTACTTTTAGTTTGGTGAGATTTGACTCCTCTTTTCATTGTTTCCACTTGCATGCAGGAATGACCATTTGGGTCTTCTTCAATTTCATTTTTCATTAGATATTTTCCTTTAATGTATGTTGTGTTGTGCTATGGAGGTTTTGGCTTCATCCTCTTCCTTTTTGTACCTTTTTTAATAACATGGATGGGGGCGGTAAAGAGCTATTTTGCGCCTCTTATCCCTCTTTTTGAGCCAAAAAAAAAAAATCAATGTGGGTTGCTCACTTGAGTTCTCAATGATTTACTTCTCTTTCTCTTCATGATACAACTTGGTTCTTGTTCAAATATTAATATAGCCTACAGTCGAAGAAAGTTGAAACCCAAAGAGCACTTCATCAAAAAAAAAAAAAACCCCAAAAAGCAGGAGACTATATACCTTTATAGGCACATGACTTGACCAAATCTAATCAGGAAACAAAATAGTACAAACAAAAATAATATATATTTATTTCGCAAGAAAAACACAATATATCATATATTCATATAAGGATAAAATTATTATTTGGCATAAAACTGAAAATAACTACCCACTATCAATTTCTTTAATTTTATGTATTTATTCAGTAATTCCAAAAAACATAAAAAACCAAACCGTATGTGAGAACCTAAGAGTAATAAAGAAAAAAAGAAAAGAAAAATTAACTATTTACCCTCCTCATTTTGGCCTCACCCAATGACTCTCTTTCTAAATCCGTAAGCGTAACGGTTTTAACTACCTCCTCATGTCTCGCCTTCTTTGGCGATTTTATAGATTTCTAAGATTACTGAGAATAATCCATGTCTAATAACAGTCACAAATTCGTCACCCACGTACCGTCTTGTTAATTTCATCCTCTATGAAAAAGTCATCCGTTGAGTTTCCCATTTCTGCTTGACTTTTCAGTACCTGAACATTCTTGAACCCCATTGTTGAAGACCCTTTTCATTTCTTCAAGCTTTTTACCCAATCATTATTAGGTTTCATCCAAAAGATTCAAAGATAGTCACTTTTTACGTTTACATTCTTTGTGTAAAGAAAAGACGGAAGTCTTCATTTTATGCCCTCCACCTTTGACGAAATGCCTAGCCTGAGTTCTGGGGTTCTTGAGAAGCTTGTTGAAGAAATGGGAAGTGACCCAAAGGCCCTGAACGGTGATCGAAAACCGGTGTTATTACAAATCAGGAGCATCATGCCTGTTTTAGCAGAAGGTGATCTTTGGCCCAATAAAGGGTTTTACTTGAAGGTTTCAGATGCTACACACACAATGTATGTGTCATTGCCTCCAGAGCAGGATGACATGGTTCTTTGCAACACATTGCAACTAGGGCAATTGATATATGTCGAAAAGTTGGAGGTGGCGCGGCCGGTGCCTGTGCTTAGAGGTATAAACCCTGTCCCGGGCCAACTAATTCCCTGTGTTGGACAGCTTGAAGATCTCGTTTCCATTGATAAGTTTGTGGATTTTAAAGGGGCGTCTGATTTACTATTTGTAATGGAAAAGAACAGTAACGTGGGGAAGAAGCCACAGTCAAAATTTCGATCTTTGAGGGCCTCTAAGACCCGCCCAAGCGAGAAGATCTCAAGGATATGTAGGTCCGGAAGCGGTGATGTTGTTGACAAGGAAATATGTGAGGTGACAAAGGGGTCGAGAAGAGTGAGCTCAAGATATGTTGAGAGTGATTCTGAAAGCACAACATCTTCTTCCTCGTTGACACAAACTGCGAGGAGAAGGAGCTGGATTGGACCAGAAGCTGCAGATTTCCCACTTGTAAAGCATGAGATAAAGGCAAGTGCTAGGCGCAGCCGTAGTGCGCATGTGAGCATCTCAACGATTCTTCTTTTATATCATATTTCCTCTAAAGAACTATGTTTTTGTAGTTTGAGTACCATTTGGTGGAATGATTTTGTAACGTTAATCAATTAACAATTGCAAAAAGTTGGTGTAAATTCAATTCAAGTAAGCCATTTTGTTTTTTGTTAGTCAGCATTAGCTTTAGGACAAATGAATCAGTAAGCTTTTACACGAGGTGAGCTAGGCCAGAGAACTTGGTCATTAGATGATCGAAGTCACTTTTCGATTACTAAACTACCTTCAAATTATATATGAATTCAAATTTTTTGTTTATGTGTGAAACTACAATTTCTACTTGTCATAATTCTGAGAAATGCTATGTTTAACTCGAGCTGTGGACCAGTGGTACCCCAATGATTGTATTATGGCAAGCACATGTCATGATTTGTCGTTCACCACGAATACCTCTTTGTTTGATGCATTGTACTGCCGCGGATTGCCTGAACCAGTGCTTTGCTTGTGTTCGTCATTGATAAAAAATTAAAAATTAAAATATTTTGCTCCGTGATTTTGTATAGCTCCAGGACATGTCGGTTTCCTATAGTATGCATTCCGTTATGAATTAGTTATCCTAATAAAATGCTTCCTGCTCTTTCTGCATTGACAGGTTTCTCCAGTTCGTTCTACAAGAAGTGGTTCAGATGACAATTCAAGTTGTAATATAAAAAGAACAATTAGCTTTGATCAAGCTAGGAAATCAAGTAAAAATTCCAACAATAGGGTCTCAGTGTCGGCTAAAAATTGTGAGCAGCCCTTAGATCCTTCAGTGATGGTTAATTTGGCGATTGATTGTAAATGGTCAGAAAGTAAGATACAGTGGAACTCCCTCCCTCCAACATTAGTGACTCTTGGGAAGGTATTTTGTGTTTCACTTGGTTCATGAGGCTTGCTCTGACAGTTGGTTAATAGCTAATCACGCTAGAACTGTCATGTCTTATGCAGGAGGTGTTAAGGCACAGAGATGTTTCTCTGCTTGCGGCAGTGGAGGCTTTGCAAGAGGCTTCTGTTGCTGAGAGATTGCTGAAATGCCTAAGGTATGCTGATGTAAATTATAATCCTGTATCATATTATGAGGTTTTGGATGCTATTGATTCCATTGCAATGTCATCCACATTGTCATTAATGTGGAATCCGTTTTTATAAATTACGATATAGAACCCTAACAAAAATAGTCACCTTTAAGTTCAGTATTCTATAGATGTTAAATTGCTCCAATTTGCGGATGTCTCTATTTGCTTAATGATTGATGGATCTGAAAAACATCAAATTACTTTTGGTTTGGTGATGACTTCATTTTCGAACGGTACTTTTTCAGTACATACTCAGAACTTCAGTCAGCCGAAAGGGAGGAACATTTTCCGTCAATTATTAAATTCTTTGATCTTCAAGACTACTTGGTTCATACTCGATTAATTGTTCAGTCATTGACCAACATCAGTCCACTTAGAGATGATGACACAAATCTAGGCGGCCCTGGTTCCATCAAGGAAGCATTGATACTTGCAGTAGACCGGAAGAAGAATGCAACGTCATGGATTAAAGCAGCAATGTCATCTGATCTTTCCCCATCTTTTTCTCTTGATAGTGTTCCAATGAAGGCTACAAATCCATCAAATAAATCAAGTAAAACTTGTGGTAGTGTACCAAAGGGTACACTTATAGTTAAGAAGCAAAAGAATGATGCTCATATTGGATTGGTCTCGGAGAGAGAAAACTCGCACGATTGGCTGAAGGGAAGTGCTTTATCCGCAGCTGCAGACCTGGAAAAATCCCTGCATGATGAAGGCAGAAAATGGTTTTTGGCTACCTTTGAGAGTTACCTGGATGAGGTTAAGAGCAGAACCAATTCGATGGAATCGGATAGCCAAGTAGCCGAGACTATGTGTCAGATTAAGAAAGTTGGAGATCGGTTGGATGTGATTGTCAGCAAAGAAGATTCTGAATTGGAAGCTTATGGGAGGATCAAGGAGAAGATATATGGGGTACTTCTGAAGAATGTGGAGAGGACTGCTATGGTTATGGAACAAATGAATGCAATATTCAATATAGACAATGGGCAACAATGAATTGTATTAGTTTGAAACAATGCCAAAATGTTAGGTGACCTGAAATGTTCTTACAGTCACATATGCACTTGTAAATAATGTAGAGTTTTGTATTTTGTTCAGTGTAAAGGAACTAATTTTATTGGTGTTTTTTGTGGATGTGTGATGTATGGTTAATGTCACTCTCATTGAATTTATACTTTATAGCACTAATTTAGGGTAGGGTTCTGAATAGCAGTTGCAAATATTTATTTTTGAAACCACCATTCTTCTCTTCTAGTATGGGAAGCGAGAATGTTATGTTGCTATCTATGTAAGAGTTTATGAAGCTAACAATTGTACACCAGATAGAGTGAATAGACCAGACGCCTCAAAATGGGGCAACTTTGAAAAATTACACAATGGGATTTATATTTTCCAAGGTACTTTAACAATTTCTCATTAATCCACAAAACTTGGCCAAATCAAAAGCTTGTAGCCATTGATAATTTTTTTTATACTTCTTAGGGCATTTCTTTCATTTTTTTTTTCCTTATAAAAGAAAATAAGAGATTTGAATTTGAAATCTCTACCAACATTTTATTATAGAAAAATATTTTTATCCACTAGACCAAATTCTAATTATTGGACTATTGCATTACCTTGATTGATTGATATATTATTTTAACATTTTCGATTTATCTATTTCATTTCCGTTGATTGATCGATATATCACTTTGAACATTTTTGATTGACCTATTTCATTTCCTTTTAGTAAAAGGGCTTTGGTCAAGTTGACTCCCAATATTGGAGTCCAGTTTGTGGAACAGTGAAATGTGTAAAGAAATCTAAACCCTATTACACTCAATGCTTAACCTATGAAATCCCTTCACGTTCTAAACACGTGATCATCAATCCAAACATTATAGAAATGCAGTTTGATAATAATATAGAGAGCCACCCAATAGATTCATGCCAATGGAGCCATGAAGACCATGACCTCGCCAAGGCACAGAGCCTCTCTGCGTGTGGAAGAAGACGCTCGTGAGCCATAGAAAACAAAGACAGCAGAAAAGTTTGAAGTTCAGACCAGTGTGAGAAACGTTAGGTACAATGAGAGACCGGTAACTCCCAGTCCAACTTTACCAAATTGCCACTTGTGTCTTTCGCCTCGGGATCATCTGATTGCGGACAGTTCGGGAATAACGGACCACGTCATAACCCCATCTGAGCAATAATCTAATTTGTGCAGAGGGGCTTTAAGAAATGTAATAAAGTCTTATCACTTGGGGACCCAAAAAAAGAAAAACAAGTAGAGAGAGATCTTCGTCTCCAAAAAGAAACCACACTTGTTTAACAGAAAGCTTCGTTCTTTGTAGCTCTGCAGAACCAAAATCACAACCCCACCAAGCTATTATGTGAAGAGAACCAAAAAAAAAAGGGCTCATCTTTTTCGTTCTGGGTTTCTCGAATTTCACATCAAAATCCCATCTTTTTTTTTTTTTCTTTTTTTTGAATTTGTGAGATATGGAGCTTCAGAGATCAGCTTTGGGACTCTTTCTAGGGTTTCTGGCGCTGACGATGGCGCCTTTATCGATGGGGAGGTTCGTGGTGGAGAAGAACAGCTTGAGGGTGACGTCACCGGATAAAATCAAAGGGAAATATGACAGTGCCATTGGCAACTTTGGGCTTCCTCAGTATGGAGGGAGCATGTCTGGGGGTGTTATATATCCAAAGGAGAATCAGAAGGGGTGTAAGGAGTTCTCGGAGTTTGGGCTTTCGTACAAGTCCGATCCCGGAGCTCTGCCGACGTTTCTGTTGGTCGATCGTGGAGGTACCCTTTTTGTGGTTTTGAGTGATTTGATTGGGGTTGTGAGTTTTGAGGTTTTATTTGGTGTTTTTAGGTTGATTAGGAGGTACCCTTTTAATTTGATTGTTGAGGTTCAACTTGTGAATTTGAGACTAATTTGGAGGTGCCCTTTTGTGGTTTTGAGTGATTTATTGGTTACTATGAGTGTTGAGGTTCTGTTTGTTATTTTTAGGTTGATTAGGAGGTACCCTTTTAATTTGATTGTTGTTATGAGTGTTGAGGTTCAATTTGTAATGTTAAAGAGTTACCCTTTTGTAGTTTTGAGTGATTTATTGGTTACTATAAGTGTTGAGGTTCTGCATGTTACTTTTAGGTTGATTAGGAGGTACCCTTTAACTGGGTTTGAGTAGTTTGATTGTTATAATTTGAGATATTGTGATTTTTAGATTATTTGGGAGGTACCCCTTTTGTAGTTTTGAGTAGTTAAGGTAGCCTTTTTAGTTCTGGGTAATTGGAGTGCTGATGTTGAGGATGTCTTTAGTTCAGTTTGGGGGTAAATTTTCGTAGTTCTGGGTTCCTTGCTTGTCTGAATTTTGGGCTTTAATTAGTTCGTTGTGTCTTGATTATGGAGACGTCCGGTCAATGTGCAGGTTAATGAAGCTTACTTATTTTTCTTTGTTTACGGCGGAGATGCACTTCTGATATCTGTTTATAGCTTTTTCCGGCCAATTAAATACTTTCTTTACCATTCTTTCTTCTGATATCTGTTGATTAGGAGGTACCCTTTGTCTGGTTTTCAGCAGTTTGATTGTAGTATGAGTATTGAGGTTCAATTTGTAGATTTTAGATTCTTTGGGGGCCACCCATTTATAGTTTTGAGTATTTATTGGCTACTATGAGTTTTCAAAGTTTGTTGTCTGTTATGGTTATTTCAGGTAGCCTTTTTAGTTCTGAGTAGTGTTGAATGCTTTTGTTGAGGATGAATTAATGTGTTTAGTTCATTTTGGGGATAATTTTTTTTAGTTCTGGGATTTTTGCTTTTCTGTATTTTGAGCTTCAATTTTGTTCATTGTGGCCTGATTATGGAGACATTAGGTTAATATGCCTACTTTAGGTCTTCTTTGGCTGATTGTACAGACAGTCAATGCATTAAATAAGTCTGGTTCTTGTTAGGATATTGAAGCTTACATAGTATCTTCGTCCACTGTGGAGATGCACTTCTGATATATATTTTTAGCTTTTTCGAGCTAATTAAAAACTTTCTCTACCAAAGCAAGACTAGAATTTCTTCAGATCGTCTATCTTTTCATCCGTTCTTTTGTTTACAGAAATAGAAAGTTCTATTTCTCTTTCCAAACCTGTCTACTTTTGTCGCAAAAATAAAATTGGGCTAGGAGGAAAGGTTTTCAGAGGCAAAAAATAAAATTATTTGTCTTCGGTTTCCAGTTTTTATTAACAGGAAAGGTTTTCAGAGGTGCTCTCCATCTCATCCTATTCCCCCTTATTTTTTTAATTCAAACATTCTGTAAATGCTAGTCTGTTAGTGTTCTCAATAGGTTTGGTATTAAGTTTTCTTAGTTTGGTACAAATAAGACATTTTAAAAGAAATGGTACAAATAAGACATTTAAAAGAAATGGCATGAAGCGCTATGCTTGTCTTATATAATATTACTTTCTAACACATACTAAAGATTGAAGGGGTGAATATCAGCATTTGTAAATTGTAGTTTTGACAATTGCTTTATCTTTGTTTGTTAATCTTATTTGGTGATAACTGATTTGCATTCTTACTAGTTGCCCTTAATTTGGTGCATGTTTTTATTTATTTATTTTATATTTTATTTAATTTAAATTTTTCCTGCTTTTTAGTGGCGTATGTGCTTTCATAGTTTGATTCAAAGTTTTTAGGTTTAATGAGCATTACCTTTTCTTAACAGATTCCTAGAATATAAGTTTTAGTAATGCTTATTTGTCTTTGTTTTGACCAATGCTTATGTTGAAACTGCTATTGGTGTTCCAGATTGCTTCTTTGCCTTGAAGGTTTGGAATGCCCAGAAGGCTGGAGCTTCTGCAGTCCTTGTCGCTGATGATATTGAGGAGGCGTTAATAACTATGGACACACCAGAAGAAGATATTTCAACTGCCAAATACATTGAAAACATAACTATACCATCTGCACTCATTGAAAAAAGTTTTGGTCAAACATTGAAGAAGGCCATCAGTTCTGGTGATATGGTGAATGTGTACCTTGACTGGAGAGAATCTGTTCCTCACCCAGATGATCGTGTGGAATATGAACTATGGACCAACAGTAATGATGAATGTGGGGTTAAGTGTGACATGTTGATGGAATTTACAAAGGAGTTTAGGGGTGCAGCCCAGATACTTGAAAAAGGGGGTTACACTCAGTTCACACCGCATTATATAACTTGGTACTGTCCCAAGGCATTCACCTTGAGCAAACAGTGCAAATCTCAGTGTATCAATCATGGAAGATATTGTGCTCCTGACCCTGAACAAGACTTCAGCACTGGTTACGAAGGGAAAGATGTGGTTCTTGAAAATTTAAGGCAGCTGTGTGTTTTTAAAGTAGCTAATGAGACTCGAAAGCCTTGGGTATGGTGGGACTATGTGACTGATTTTCAAATCAGATGTCCAATGAAAGAGAAAAAATACAACAAGGAATGTGCTGAGGCTGTCATTAAGTCTCTTGGTAAATGATTAACTTTTCATCTACCGTTCATTAGATCTACATGAATGCAATCAAATTTTAAATATGCATGGGTCTTATTGTCAGGGCTTGATAGTAAGAAGATCGACAAGTGTATGGGAAACTCAGATGCAGACTCTGAAAATCCTGTTCTGAAAGAGGAGCAAGATGCTCAGGTATCTTTCTCTGATGAATGACATTTTCTTTCTTAGCTTTTATCTGCTTCATTTACAATGGTTTCCTTGTATTTTAGCAGTAGCTGCATCTAATGCAATTCTTTGAATTTTTTTATATTAGGTAGTTATGCATACTTTCTTAACAAATTTCATGTTTTTGTAGGTTGGGAAGGGAACAAGAGGTGATGTGACCATATTGCCTACACTTGTTGTCAATAATCGACAATACCGAGGTTTGTTTCTATGCTTATATTTCTTGGATAACAATCTGGAAGCTTTCCTCACATACATACTTTCGTTTGCAGGAAAGTTGGCAAAAAGTGCAGTTCTGAAGGCCATCTGTTCTGGTTTTGAAGAAACTACTGAGCCAGCTGTTTGCTTGAGTACTGGTATGTCCTTTTTACTTGCTAGCGTGGTGTGTTGTTGTGCCTATCTGATTTGTTGGTTCTGAACTTGAGTGTTGGTTCAATGTTTGATGGTAGATGTTGAGACAAATGAGTGTTTGGACAATAATGGTGGTTGCTGGCAAAATAAAGCTGCCAACATTACAGCCTGCAAGGTATAAATTGAACTTACTGGCCGATCAGATGTCCTTTGATAAATGAGAAGATTCAGTATCTTAACCCCACCTTTTCTTTTCCTTTTACTTTCGTTGGAATACTCAGGATACCTTTCGTGGGAGGGTATGTGAGTGCCCTCTTGTTGATGGTGTGCAGTTCAAAGGAGATGGTTACACTACCTGTGAAGGTAAAAATACTTCGGCCTTTTGTTGACTTCAAACCTTGTTAGGGAAACTAAAGTAAGGGAATAAATTATGGATGCTGATTTTCGAGTCGCTCAAAAAGTTCCATCAACATTTAGTTCGAATTGATCCTGATTATGTACATATTTACTCATTACTGACTAAAATTTTGCTCAAGATAAATGCATCTGTTATGGTTTACCAATGAATGAAAAGCTGCACTCAAGTTTAATATGTGTGTGTGTGTGTGTGTGTTAATAAGAGGATAGCTGGGTTTCTTCCTTTTGTGCAAAATTTTTCTCTGTATGCATTATACTTTTATTGAGGAATATTACCTTTGGCTGCCAGCAAGTGGGCCTGGGAGGTGCAAGGTAAACAATGGAGGTTGTTGGCATGAAGCTCGAGATGGGCATGCATTCTCTGCTTGTACAGTAAGTGATCTTTTTGTATACTTCTTTGTTTGAAGGAAAGTTCTTTTATTATTTTTTTATTGTTATTTTTGTTTATCAGAAAATAAACTAATTTCAAGTCATGTTTCTCTGAATAGGATGATGGAGGGGTGCAATGCAAGTGTCCTCCTGGATTTAAAGGTGACGGTGTGAAAACTTGCGAAGGTAAGAGAAGCTAAACATCCTGGAATGCACTCTTTAGTTAATTTTTAAGTTTCATTGTGATACAACGAAACATACAAATGGACTGATGTCTAGAGTCCAATTTCAGACAGGTTTTATCACAGTGGTGCATCAAGACATAGACCACAATGAATGCTTGACCTTGCATATGTCATACGTAGAGTGCATGTAATTAATAGGTTCTGCTGTAGCTTCGTCTGTAACTGGAAAATATGGCATTTGCATGAATAGAAAGGAATGGAATTCAGTACTTACTCAAACTGCGCCTCTCTTTAGAAGCAAAATTTTTGTTAATCACAGTAGTTCAGCTCCCTAGCATGTGTGTACATACCTCTCTGCCGATGCATTTGTTAAAATTGTTAATTATCAAGTCATGAAGATCAAACACTACAAGTCTGCAAGCTTTGTTCAGAACCTCTCATAGTTACCAATTGTACCCAGACCTGGTGCAAATGCTTATTTGCTTCAGAACTTTATAGCTTTTGTCAAGGTAGTCAGTACTTTATCCAGATTATTGTAGATACGGCAGTTGTTGGTACAATATCCCACTCATATGTGAATGATCCTTGCTTTCATTAAATCACCCAATGTGAAGTTTCTAGCAGACGATCACTTTACCTTCATGACTGCCTGACTTTGTTTGTTTGCTTGCTTGATATTTCTATTTTTTATTTTTTCAATTGTTTTAGATTGGTTTGGCACTTAAAATGACTTCTCAGAACTATAATTAACAAAAAGTAACTCATTCAAATAGAATTAGACAAGCATCTTTGAAGTGAAGTACCTTGGACAAGTATAGCTAACATAAATTTTTCTTCAGATATTGATGAATGCAAAGAGAAGAAAGTCTGTCAGTGCCCTGAATGCTCCTGTAAAGATACCTGGGGAAGTTATGACTGCTCATGTAGTGGAAATCTTTTGTATATCAAAGATCATGACACCTGCATAAGTGAGTCCAGCAATTCAAGCTTTTAATTCATGCATGTGTTCTAAATATGTATACTGCAAGTACTTGTTTTGATGTGCTGTACATCGTATCTGCAGGCAAGACTTCTGGAGGATCAAAATCATCTGCATGGGCTGCTGTGTGGGTTATTTTAATTGGCTTGGCTATGGCTTCTGGTGGGGCATATCTTGTGTACAAATATCGATTACGGGTAAGTTCTTTCTATTTCATTTCTGTTTATAAACTTGGACATAATTCTTAATCATGGAGTTTCCAATATAAGGTGGTAGTATCTGATTATCTTTGGCCTGCATTTATTTGCAATTTAGTGTAACAAATATGATAACTCTTTCAATAATGGTGAGCAAAGAGATGATGTGCTACAATTAGTAAATAGGAGTAGCAGTACTTTTTGAAAAGATATCTGAACTCATAACAGGGTGTTTGGTTGGAAGTTTATAAAGTCAATAGGGTCTTGTCAAATATTTCCATTTGTAGAGGCTTTATGAAAACGAGATTTGATAACATCTTCATCATGATAAGAAGAATAGTGTATAGGCAAGTTTCTTGTATCTGGGAACCTTTGATGTCAGATTGACAAAGTATTTGCCGTATGAGTTTACTTTTGGTATTTTGTTTGGGTGAGATCCATATGTGCGAGATTCATGTATTAGAACTGTAGTTATTTGTTTGGTCGGAGGACAGGAGCAGTTATTTAAGTCCAACAGAACCTGGGTCATGCTGTTTACCAGGGGTACTTTTCTATGAATTTATGAGTCTTTGAAATCAGCACTTTGCTTTTAACTTATGGCAAACTGCTAGTGTTACAGGATGATTACTAAGATTGTGTAGTTAAATTTATCTTTTCGACGTCTTTGTTTTAATATTCCAGAAATTAGAGCTATAGTGACACTTTCTATGTTGCTTTTGCAGTCATACATGGATTCAGAAATTAGAGCTATAATGGCACAGTATATGCCTCTGGACAGCCAAGCCGAAGTTCCCAATCATGTGAATGATGAGCATGCGTGAGACAGTAAAACCCATCATTAGGCCTTTCTTTGGACCTCATGAGGTGCAGCTTGAATATGATTGTGATACGTCTTTCTTATTGAAGTTCTGGAATTTTGACCTAATCATATTCCCCTACGGTCATGTTCCCCTACGTCATGTTGGATTGTAAATGCATGCAGAATAGAAATTATCATGTTTTTTTTAGGACTGTAACATGCCAATCCCTTGAGAGTAAGGAGGATTGCAAGGAGTTTAGCTGTAGTATCATACAATTCTCTTCACATCCTTGAATACTGAAATCTTTCCCCTAATTAAATTGTGATTCTGTATTTTACTATTGTCTTGTAATATGGAACTGACTTGATGTCATAGTTTAATCTTATGAATCAAATATTTGCACAAAACAATTTTGTTTTAAGTAGCCGAGTTTGAGAGTGCCTCTTTTGTGGTCATTGCTTGCGGGATGTGAAGTTCACTTGGATAAATAAACTGTTTGTTGAAGACAAGTTTTCATTGTGAGATTGTCACTATGAAACTATGCAATAGCAGCATAGCTATACACGGTCAAGGAAGATGATATAGAAAACATTTATATTTCAATCATCTCACTCCAGGTTAATCTTGTATGGATCTTACATTCTCATGGTTCTATGCCACATGTGAGAGACAGTGGAGAAAAAGACTTCGGAAAAAAAAAAATATATAGTTCGGTTCTAAAGACGGGGATTGATCTCTGGTTCGATTTCTTGCTCCTCAACAACGTTCTTTAGTAGTAGAGGTTCAAGCTCCAAGTTTCGCGACTTCTCTGGTTCAAGTTCTTCCTACTGGTCCCATAATTATGAATCAGAATCTTTCCCTCTAATATACGCCTTCGCTTAGCCCTCTTTTTAGCTGGTTTGGACCAGCAGGCTTGCTCACCAAGCTGCAAGTAGCTTGGTTAGCTAGTTGGAGGATGTCCCCGGCTACTTGGATTCAGCTGCCCTCTTCCTCCCTGTAATAATGCGTCGCCTCCTCTTGATTAGTTTTCTCTGCTTCTGATCTGTTTACCTTTATTTGGTTCTTGTTTCTTAATAATGTTTATTGCCAAGTAAAAAAAAAGAAAAAAAAAGAATTGGAGTCTCGGTTTGTCTTTCTAAGGTTGGCTTGGTGTAGGGAGTTTCCGATCAAGTCCGAGGTCCATTCCATTGTAACAGATGGGAGCATACATCCACATGTCATCAGAACTTAACAGCTACACAAGCACAAACAAGTAAACAAAGATGTCAGTATATCTGAAACACATAGGCTTATCAGATGGGAACAACTAACAAACGTCATGGCATTCGATTCATTCTAACGAACAAATTAGTTCTGTATGTAGCTGAAAAGATTCGACGGGTAGGAAGAATTTATTACCTTAATTTGGAGTTGTAAGAACTTCACATAATGGACAGCTTCCTCAAGCATGGTGCTAATATCAACCTGCAATTCCACACAGATAGAGATTTAGTTTGAGAATATTGAATGAAAAACTTGCCCAAAATTTGGCCGTCTCAAGAGCATATTGCCTACCTTTGTTCCATTGGGGACAAGGTTCTGCAGAACTCTCAGCCTCTCATTTATTTTCTCTCTTCTTTTCTGCAAGATACAAAGAAAGGACACAAACTTTCTTTATTAAAAAAAAAAGAAAAAAAAGACACAAAACTTTAATTGATAACACAGGCAACAAATTTTTCTTGAGATCAGATATAAGCTTATACCCTTGCATAGAGGCTTTGTGGATCACTGGCTGACCCCCTTCGTGCTCTCGATTTTCCATTCAAGTCAGGAACTGCAGCATCCTTTGGACTCAAGCTTGAAGTTGGACTAAACCCTCCACTCACCTCACAAACAATGGAGTCATCTTCTGAGCAGCAACTACTCGAACTCTGTCTATTGGGGCCTGCATTACCATCTTCATTGTTGCTAGTTGTAATCCGCAGGCTCTTCTTTGCCTTCATGCTCCGCTTATTCATTTGAACCTGCAACATTGAATTCATGATAAGAGAGTGCTCACACTACCAAGTAAAATAACTTGATCTGATGGAAAGACAACTATGCTTATATTTATTTATTTATTTTTATGTACTCACATTGCCTGAACTTTGAGATCTTTTCATGGAGTTAATCTTGGAGAGGCTACTTTGAGATCTCCTCTTCTCAAGATTGACAGCTTCAGGCCTGCTCCCACCGGACTCTTCGATGTTGCCTTTACTTGTTTCTCGGTTTGAGCATTGATCACGTTCATCTCTTTCAATGAGATAGGTATTGATGGTTTTCACATCCCCGATACCAAAATCAATCGACATAGAGCTAGTGCTATTGTTGTTTATTGCCAACATTTGGTTAGAATCACTCAAGTAGTAGCTTTCGTTGCTTGAAGCGATGAAATTAGAATTAGTCGTTTCTAAAGAACAATGTGAACCTTCATAGTAGCCTGACATGTGCAATGTTGATTCTTCATTGCCTTGCCAGAAAGCATCTGGGACTTCCATGCCTGGCATGCTTGAAAGTGGAGAGTTTTCAAGCAACTGGGCCATGAAATCCGCTTCCTCAGCAGCGTACATCCCACTCAATGAGCTCCATTCTCCTTCCGAAACAGCTCCAACATACTCCATATTGATTCTTTTTATCCTATGGATGGATCGACAAAAGGGTTTATTTTCTTTGAAACTAATCAATTAATAGATCAATGCTCGATGTGCTCGATGCATGGAGGGGTATGAAATGAAGTGACATATTTATACCCAAGTATATATGAAGAATGTCACCAGAAACTTAACATTTTTTTAATAAGATATTTCTAGCTAATCATTTCTAAATACCAGTTGCATCGTAAATCCTAACAAGTCTCTCAGTTCTCTGTAACCAAATTCCAGGAGTACCCTTGCTGATATCAGGGACAGCTCAGATTGGACCGAGTTTAAGCAATTATGGACTAAACTAGCACAACCCTATAATCCAGAAAATAAATAAAAAAAGTTCAGAAGTGAAGGAGTACTAGTACTAGATGATTAATCATTTGTACCAAAACAAGGTCAAAGAAAGATGCTTGAGAAGTTGGAGGGGAATCACATCTGGCAACCGCATCAAAAAAAAAATCACATCTGGCAACCAAGACAACGTGAGGGTGTGAAACTATGAGCATACATAATTTAAACAGATCGATGAAGAAATAGGCTGCGAGATCCTCGATCTAAATGGAAAATGAGAATATTCGTGGAACCAGACAGTGTTATGTGCAGATTGGATTACTGTCCCCTCTCTCAACATGATCTTATTATCCAATTACAATGATCCACATAATGTTAGAGACATTCCATACGATCCATCTCTTTGGCGAAGAATACAAAAGTCCAATAGAGTAGTTGAGAAACAAAGTAAACCCCCTATTGGTTCACAACTGTAGAACCTCATTTGACTACATTCCTTTTAGGGGTTGGATCTCAATTCTGATTTGACTAATTGACTGCTTCTACATTCCCTTCAGGGGTTGGATCACATTGGGGCTAATCAGTGGAATCTGTCATATACAGTCTACTAACTATAATTGGCTAAGAGTGCACTTTTGACTCTTTACATTACTAGAATGGTCATCAATTTGAATATGTCAAGTAGCTATTGCGACTCTTTTTGTGGTTGAAGGACAACACAATCAGTGGTATTAAAATATGGTAACATGGTTTCTTTAGCTAGTGGTTGTTTTTCCAAGGATCTTGGTCTTGATCTTGCATCACATTAGTGATGTTCGGTCCGGTTCATATATATATATATATATATATATATATGTATGTATGTATGTATTCAAGTTGAGACTTGAGACATTTCGCTGCAACTTGAGTCCCCCAAGTAATAGCATCAAACTGATCAGAGTCGATGATATAATCAAGGCGAATGGCACATGCATGATATCATTCTAGGACTGTTCCAAGGTTAGGCTATAGAGAATTTTAGCTATAAACTATGAAAAGGGAATATTGGGTCGGAGAGGGGAGTGTTCAAACTAACTAGAACTCAAATTAAGTACAATGGATCAACATCTGGCCTAAACACAATTATATATAAACACAAATCATGAGCATATATATAATTGTATACACTTATAGACGAGTAAGTGAAGATGGAGAACCAGTCATGCATGTATATGAAGTATAGCCAATTCTCAACTCCCACGTCAAGTCCCAGCTCATTTTACGCGTAAAAGTGAGCTTTATTATTGCATGCTCTGCCGCCCATTGCACGATCGACTTGCTAGCTACCTAATTAAGCTTGACACTGATCGATCAGACACTATTGAAATTTAAGGAACAAAATCTTCGATATATTTAAAACCTTCTTGATATTGATAGATCTTCTTTCTATTGTTATTGATACCCTAATTCTGAAATCTGATTTTCTTCTTTGCATGAAGAAACATCTCCCTCTTATTTTTAGCATCAGACTCTGGCCGGCTACACAATTAATGGAGTCATTTTTCTTTTACTGAAATAGCTGGAAATTTGGTAAAGCCAGGCATGCATGCCCATGTCCATTCACACTTCGAAGAGGCCAAGAGTACTACACTTGTGCACTTGTTTACGTCTTTTGAAACTCAATAATATTATTGAATAATTAGTATCATACTACAATCTAATTATATGTTTAGATTAAGGAAGCTCAGTAGCTCGCCACCTAGTTATTCGTCTAAAGTTGTAGTGATATTTCTTCTGTGGATGGATTTCCAGTTGTTCCAGTCTCTTCTCGATCTCTAAGGTAATCGAAAAGACAACTAAAAGAATGAGAAACTAAGCTCATTTTTTCCGCGTAGTCCTCATATCGTGCACTCATACGTAAGGCCGTAAGGGCGTTCATTTAATTTTCCTTTTCAAAAGGAAAATCTACCACTTGATCATAATCTGATATAAGATCCCTATTTGGAAACAGAATATTTTTTAAGACCATTCATAAGGGAAAGGCATGATAGATGGTAAGATTGTCTTGCATTCAGGATACTGATGAATACTAATTATACTATCGAGCTTAATTAAAAATATGTATGGTATGTAAAGCCTAGGTTTTTTACGATTTTGTTAGGGTTTCGATTTTAGCACCATATTTGGATCTTTCACAGATCTAATTGAAGATATGACTGTCAGCCTAGCTTTTAAGTTGTGGTTAATTGGTTGACGACTAATTGCACCAAGGCGTTACGGATAAAACTCACAATATGGATGTAGTGTAAGTTAGTAGTAACAAGGCCTTGTGATTCCAGGTGAATATTTGTTTTCTGAGGCAAGGCATCAGTTTTGATGATGATTATATTGGTATATATCGATGAGGCATATTTGACGTTCAATCGTCAACTAGTCAAGGCTTGCGTTTTCATGAAGACTGAGGGGCATCTATGAGGCTCCACTGGTGGTGGATAGATCGAGAAGGCGTGCCTGGGGCGGTTTTCTATTGTTTCTGTTGTAAAAAATGTGATAGAATTTCTTAGAAAACATGATACATGAAAATAAGAGTAATAATAGAGATAGGAAAAGAAAGAACTGTAAGAAAAATAATATGATATATAGGTTTTTGTATAGAAAAAACTTATCAAGTCGATGCATGCAAATCATTGTCTATAGAGGAGATTCGTCCCCTATTGCATAAGATTGAATAACAAACTTCTCCCAAGATACAATATTTCTGCTTTGAGCTCCATCATACCGTTAAAGTCCCAATGAACTCACCTTGCACTCAAAATGGAGTGCGTATACTTAAGATAGATATATTGTATAACTTGTAATTAAGTAGAATGAATAGGTAATACGTTTGGCTGTTCTTCATGATTTAAGACTCATCTCTGCAATGAAGGACTCACGCCTGTGGAAGTGGAAAAGACTTGGCTAATGACCGATATATCGGCTTTGAGTAAGACTCAGTTGGATCTAAGTGTGGAAAGAGGCATTTTTTGATGAATGCTGCAGCTCAGGCAGGCTTTTATTGCCAGAGTCCAAGTTTTGGAAGGAGACAGATCTACCTTGGCTCGAAGAGAACTTGTTAGCTGATTGTATTGCGTGATGTAGGGGATGGCTAATACTCTTTTTTACTTGCTTTGATTAAGTAAGATTTTTACAGAGGCCTTAACCCCTACACGGTTGTATTGACCAATTAAGGTTTATAATTTTCCATTTGATCAAACAAAAAATTATGTTTAATCTCCACTATTAATAGTTATATTATTTAATGGGCTAAATTTAGAGTATAATTTAGATTTATTGATCCGTAACCTTCTGTCTTAAAAGATAGAAAGAAGTACAAAGTCTTTTTGTTCTTGTTGCATGGGGCCTAATGCCCTGGAAACAAGTTTAGGGCTTACAGTGTTGGTAATTTGTTGCATACATAGCCTTTTGCCACTGGGCTTATACAAATAGCCTTTTTAAAGATAGCTGTATAACTCAGAAAACAAGCATATTAGCCAAATCAATTGTACGTGAATGTTGAGCGAGCTTAATATAGGACTGAGTACATAATATTTGATTTCACCATGTACCAAGTATCTTAAAAAAAAGAACTATACAAAATATAGGAAATTGAATCTTGGTCCTTGGCCTAAATGGACTCTGGATGCTTTCTACAAAGTTTAGGTATATGCTTCTTTCCTTAGTTGCTAATACTAATCAACATTTTCCTTGGTCTTTATTTCCAACAACTGGCCTCTGTTATCTGCAATTTTAATATTCACTAATTCTCTTATAGTCTTATAGGTGCTAGCTAGCAGCTTAACTCCAAGTACACTCTAATGTCTCCTCCAGAACGATTAGCCTCAAGAGTTGAGCAAGTCATGAATTCCAATGCCTATTCCGTTGTTAACGACAGGAGCGTACATCCACAGCTCATCAGAGCTTAAAAGCTGTAGATCAATCCAAAACCAAATATTATCATTAGATTTTAACATTAAGCTAGTAGTAGTGTTATGCTGACTATGAAATGTCAGACAATTTTTTCCTCTCTTTTGTCTGTTATTACCTTGATCTGAAGCTCTAAGAACTTCACATACTCAACAGCATCCTCGAGCATTGTGCTGATATCAACCTGCAGTATCCAAAATACCAATTAGTATGAGAACTTGGAATCAGCCCTTCGAATTAAAAGTTACCTCATCATATATCCTCTGCAATTTACCTTTGTTCCATTAGGTACAAGATTCTGCAGAATTCTCAGCCTTGCGTTTATTTTATCTCTTCTTTTCTGTAAGATTCATATCGTAACTTAGATCAGTTTTGTATTGCTGGAAAGCATATAGTTCTGAAATACGAAAGAATTGGTAAAATATATGTGCCAGCACTTTTATGGACTTACCTTTGCATATGTGCTTTGTGCATCAGTTGCTAATCCCCTACTGATTCTTGCTTTTGGACTCAAATCCTGGTTAGAATTAGCATTCATGGGTTCATCATCCCCTGAGCTGCAACTATCTGCAATGTTTCTAGTTAAGACTGGCTTTTGATCAGTCTGCTTTGACTTCACATTCCTCTTGTTCTTCTGGACCTATATATACAGCATTAAGTGAGATAATTAGAAATGCTCGATTACTTAAAAACAAAAGCCATCACCATTATATTCAACATATGCTTGCTTATTATTCTGTAATCTGTACTTACATGATCTACAGAAGTACTGCAAGACCTTTTCTTAGAATTCTCAGACACGACTTCATGATCTTCCACGTTGCAATTTCTCATCACTTGGTCCATGCCTACATTTTCTTCAATTTGACTGAAAAAAAAGTTGGTGCTACTGCTGGCATCCCAGGGATGAAAAGGTTCAGGGTTATGGCAATTTGTTGCCATAATTCTGCGAGAATAAAGATTAGCAATGCCTTCCATGTTCTTCGCTGCTGAACATTCATGGCTGCTGGGACAATTTGCAAATGGGATTTGAGAGATTGAAGCCTGATGATTCAGGTCATTTGTGACAGAACAGTAATTAGCAAGCAAATGGGAAATGATCAAATCTTCGTCCTCGAACTCTGGAATAAATGCTAGAGCTTCCATTTATGATCAAATCTTCTACTTTGGTGCTGAAAGGCTAAGATTTGCTTGATGCTATGGAGCAAAGGAGGTTAGCTAGGACATATTTATAGCCAGCGGGGATTCCATATAGTATATATTTTTCTTATGATCTCAATCATTCTGAAGTCTAAACAATACCAGTACTCCATATGAAATGGTCACAAATCTTTAAACAATCTGCAGAGACCTTGATGGGGTCTAGTACAGCTAAGTTCATTGACAATTTTGGATTAAAATAGTACCGTTCAGCTAATCAAGGCATTTAGGCAGCTCTGATTTTCTGCAGGGTATTGGGTAATTCGGTAATCACGTTGACATTAGTTATACATGAGAACTGAGAACATTTCCAATAATGCTCAAACTCGAATAAGCTAGTGACCCTGAATTCCTTGATCATTAAAAGAACACTATCCATCCTTATCCAAAAAAGAAAAAGAAAAAAACAAACACTAACCGTAACTACAATTTTTTTTTTCTTTTTTTTTGTGTGTGGTCTGATCTGTAATTACACCTTATGAATCAATGATCCAACAAATAAGCTCATGTTCTAGGGTAAAAGATAGACAATTTATATCTATTTGATCTCAAGAAATTCTTAAGTGCGGCGGCCTTATCACTATGCCAAAAAATGTATCAGACGACAGACCGAAACTGTTGTCTGATTTGGAGTGCCACCGTTGTAGAGCGAGCCGTTGTCTGTTGAAAATTCAGACAACGGTGGAACACAGTTGTCTGATAAACAAACAGGCAACGGGTATGTGGTATAACTGTTGTGTGATTGCTCGACAGATGGCTCGGCAGGTGTCATGCGCAGCTGCGCAGCAGTTGAAGTGCTGCCTTCAGACAACAGTGTTTGGTTTCAAGCTGTTGTATGTTAAGCATATCAGACAACATACTTTTATTTTTTGTGTTGTCTGATTGATCCTCAAACTTCAGTGCTTGGACTAGATCTGTTGTATGATCAACATTTGGGACAACGGAGTTCAATTGCAACTGTTGTATGATTTAGTTTTTGGACAACAGAGTTCAATTGCTTCTGTTGTGTGAGTATAAATTAGAACACACTACTTTGTTATAAACTGATGTGTGATATGAATGATTACAGTGTGGCTGTTCCATTTTTGGCTATTCAGACAACGTTGAGTCGTCATTATATCTATTATGTTGTCTGATCATTTGAACATCCATTCCTGAATTAAATTGGTCCATTTACCAAATGAACAGTAGTTCATCAAATGTAAACATTGCAAACCATCAAATGAGTAATCTATCCAATACTTTAAAACTTCAAAAGCAAAAATGGTGCGCATTTCCCAATCATCTAAGCCAACATTTAAACTAAAAAAGCATTCTAGTGCATGCCCATCTACTTGGGACATCAAAAGCTGATACACATTTATGTTGTTCCAAAACATCGCACATATATGGTGCATGAAAATGTACCATCTACTTGGGTCTCTTTGGGTTTTGTGGTTCTTCTTCACAATCTGCAAATGTTGCAATAAAGAAGCTTGCTTTTTGAAAATGGAGGACTTGAGTTGTTAAAGACTTGAGCTTTGAGGCGGTTTTGCTCATCTAGGGAAGTGTTCCATACCTTGCCACCACAAATGAAAAAAGAACAAAAAATTTATGTAGATAGAAAAAATAAAAATTGCAAAGCACTATAGTCTCCAATGTAACAGAAAAGCAAAAACAAAAATTGAAACAAAAAAATAAAGTTACATTTGCTGGAAAAATAGCATACCTTGCCACCATAAACCCATTCCATGAATTATATGTTCTTTCAAGTCCAGTAGAGCAACTGATATCAAAGACTTACGAACATATATACCTGTGGACCGGGGGTATTGTGAGAATTCCAACATATATGAGTTGGAATACCTGCGTTGAAGAAGATATGGCTCCAGTAGGCCTTTGAAATCTGCAACCATTGAAAATCTAAGTTTCTTCTTCATTAGTGTCGATCATGAAAGTGAAATGGCTACTGATAAAAATTGAGAGAGAGAAAATTAATAAAAATGAAGATGCAAAAGGCTGTTTTCCTGCAGCTAATATTAAGAAACTTGGTAACTTTGTGCAAGCTGCCTAGATGGATGTTCACAAAAATCTAATATTTTGAATACAAGACGTTACTCTAGTCAGACTCATTCCATATTTCCATTCAATCAGGATGTGGTACACATGGTGTGGCAAACAAGTCAGCCGCCCCATTAATATGGCTTAATTGGGTTGTTATTACAAGAGTACTTGATAGTTTTATTTTGTTCTGGAGAGAATAGCTCACATATCACACAAAATTGTTAGAATCAGTCAATTGTAGAGACACCCCATAAATCTACATTTATGTCTGCAACTCTATGCTAAATTAAAATAACATCAAGCTATTGCAGCCTAGCATAGGTATAAACCTAGCAAGGTACCAGAGGCATATGTTCAAAAACTTCAATAAGAGAACTCACCAAATCAGTAACCAAATTATAAGTCATTAAATATAAGTATTATTACCAAACACAAAAATCACTTGAGTTGCATATGGCTCCAAAAGACTTTTTCTTCACTTTATTCTCCTAAAAACGTATAAACTAAATTTTATGTTTTCTTCAAATTCCATTCAACCAATTTATGTACAAAGTATTTACAACACACACAGATCAGAGGTCTTCCATTCCAAGTAAGAAACCAAAATATTTATATGTTTCTGCATTATTAATCATATATGATCTCACAAGTATATTCGATCAACAGTACCGCTAAACCCGAATTAGTACCTCTGGAAAATATCCCAAAGCCAACAGTGCCTGGCATCCACAGTCAGACTTGCAAATCAAAAGAAAAGTCATTAAGACCATTAATATTGCATTGAGTCGTCATATGTTCACAATCAGCAAAATGCATTCAGTTCCACCTTGCAAGAGCACATAGTTCCCACAACACCCATAAAAATTCTTCAGTGTTTGGAGAATCAAAGAAAGTCAAAATTACCATTTTACAAGGGTGATCATTGCTTTGACTTTAGCATCCATATCTGTATATATAACACCAGAGGCAGCAGAGAGTCCAACGAATTGCCAAAGACCAGAAGAGGCTTCCACAGCTTTGGCTATAGACCAAATATAGACATCACCTTCGGCAGATCCAAAATCAACCTAATTGTCATTTGATTAGACATTGTTTGGTTACACGGTTACAACCTTAATTCTGAAGTAATTTCTTGGCTGAAATCAGTGCCAACCTGATAGGCAGGAATCAAGGCCTAAGATGAAGGCATTTCGAAGCACTCCTAGCTTCCAATCCGAATGTTAAATGCCAAAAAGATACAAGAAACTGTAGTTACAATTTGCAATTACATGACAATTTAATTCAAGATAAACCTGCACATCTCAGACTCTAACTACAACAGAAATTGCATTTACATAACAGTTAGTACTACTTTATGACCGTGATTTCAACCTACTTAAAATTTCAAATCATGCCTACGGATGAATGTAACTCATAAATTAGAAATATATTAACAGAACTTATCATCACAACACTGATCATGACTTTTCCAAAAGAAAAAATAAAGAGTAAAACTTCATAGTTCACATAGCAATTAGAAGGCCAATAATCATATGCACCTGGAATCAGATTCATTAAACTAATGCAGAATGGAGTGCTTACTTCAAATTCTATGTATCCAAATAGTTGGAACAGAGAGTACAATCCCACCTGCAATGTGCAAATAAATAACATGAGCCCATTTTCGTTACACAAACAAATATATAACATGGAGGAAATTAAGAATATCTGCAAAAGATGAAGAGTATGGTCATTTTTAGCCAAAGAGCTTCCTTTAAGCACATTGGCATATGAAAACAGAATAAAAGACTAGAATAGATAAACATAGAGATACAAAAAGGACATAAGCTAAAGTATCAGATTTCCAACAATTAAATGAATGTTAAATTCATCCACCTGCCATTCTAATGGATCAACTGATATACCAATTATGAATCAAATACGTATCAACAGTGCAAATTATTAAACTTACAAACTATTACTCCAAAACACTACATTCAAAATCCACCAGGATTTCGAATCCAAATCAACCTCCTTTAGATCGTCTAATTCACAGCCACAAACCTTGGTGGCTAGCTACTTCCTTGAATCCTTTCCTCAAGTTTACTTACAACCAGTTTGCTTAGTACAGGCCATCTGAAACACATAATCAAAATTGTTTTAACATAGATCATCAACAAATTACAAGTCCAAGCCATATCAAGAACAGATCCGAATCATACCACAATAAACAATTACCTAAACGCACAATTACCAAAATTTGAAAACATTATTTTGAAGTCCTAGCATCCAGGCGGTTCTAAAATCATGAGAAATTCATAACATAAATTAAAACCGAAAACGAACTTACTTGGCTCTGATTGAATCCATAGTACAGATGAATGGCTTGTCTTAATCTCCCAATCCAACAATCACAGGTTGAATGAAGCATGGACCAAACCTAAATCACAAAAACGAAAACACGATTGGGATTCATATGCTATTAACATTCAACACTAGCAAAAAATTACACCAATCAAAATCAACACTAACAAACCCTAACCCTAAGAGAAGAACAAGAAGTTCTAACTTACAAAATCTAAGCATCAGTGGCAAGCCCGGAGAGGCCGAGGAAGAGCCTATTGCTGACTCTATAAATCTTCTTGAAGTAGGTGGCAATTGACTGGAGCTGAACGGGAAGGCGGCGATCGGAGGCGACGGCTAAATCGGACTACCCATCGTCATCGCTTCTTCCTAGTCTTGGCTGGTGTGAAATCGGAATCTGAAGTCGGGAAATTTTGGAGCCGGCAATGTCGATTCAAGCTGCGACTGAGCCGTCATCATTGAGACTCTGTTCGGTTCCTCCGTGAAAAGAGACAGTCGAGGGAGTGAGCGGAAGAGAAGGAGGTGGTGGTGACCGTGTAAAGAGAGCGGGAGAGGAAGGAGGAGAGGGATAGGGTTTCGAGGAAGAGCGAGAGAGAAAATGGGTCGCCAGTTTGCTATGTATTGTCGAAGAGTCGAAGACAACGTGAACAAGACAAAAGTGAGAAATCTGACTAAGTGACCGCGTATGTGAAAATTTTCAACTTTGTGTTTTCCGCGTTTTTTAAAATTTTGTATTCAAACTATAGACAGTAAAAACTGATGTTTTGACTTTGTATAATCAATTCAGACAACAGATAAATGAATTTTCGTTGTCTGATAGTCTACACTGAAACTTCATTTTAGGGTCCCAACAAGCAAATCTCCCGCTTGGTGCAAATCACAAATTCATTTCTTCCGCCTAAGATTACTATCGAACATTTACACAACAAAAATAAGCAATTCCGTTGTAGGAGCTTACAATCGTGTACCATCATTTCACCCAAAAATTGGCCTTCTTGGGGCTACTCACTCTCATTTTGGGGTACATATGATTTTCTTCCAAACTTGCACGACGGAAACAAAAAAATGTGTTGTATGTTATTTTGCAACTTACTCTCATACAACATATACAACTATACTGTTGTGTAAGGTGAGTCAAAATTTCGACCCAAATTTGAGCAAGGTGAGGAGGAAATTTTTTTACATTCAGACAACAGACAAATCCTTAAAACTGTTGTACAATAATCTTGGACCCAAAAAATTTGATGTATGACCTCCTTATACAACGCCAATCTCATTAAACCTGTTGTGTGAAGCAGTTTCAGTGATCACACAACGAAAATTTTTTTTTCGTTGTCTAAAAAGTGTAGTGTGATGCATTTTTTGGCATAGTGTATCACATGACATTTACGCTTCACTAATCACAATTTGTAGTTAAAAGTTCTATATCTAAACAATGTGGCATGACAAATGAACTGATGGGGTCTAATTACAATAAGCTTACTTTTTTAAATTTGGACATGTGATTAGAAATGATTAGATGGTTGGACGAATGATGTAGCATCGCGGCCATACGGAATGGCTTCTCCTATTTTTCCACTGTGGCATGACATGTTTATGCGATATGGGAGATGCCGGGTTGTTTGGATTTGCTCTAAGAAAAGAAATAAAATAAGTATTGAAGAATTCTATAAAGTCAACACCTATCTATTTAAAATGTGAAGAACAATGGATGTCGACTGTTCTGCCTAAAAAGAAATGGAAGTCAACAATTTTTTAATTTTTATCATCGGAAAAATCAAAGTTAAGATCATAAGTCAGCTAATTTAATAGCATTAGACCAAAAATACAATAGAAAAATTGTTTGAAACAAAACTAAAATGAGCAGCAATGAAGTCAACTAGTTCAATAATATAGCATGCCTATTAAAATTAGCATATAAAAAAAATAAAAAACAAAAAACAGAGTTGAAAAACATCATAGTCAGCTTCAAATTCTATTAGCAAAAAACTTGGGAAGTTAGAATCATATATGGCACAGAATAAGATACTTAAACATGTGTATATGCTGCAGTTGTAGGTGCATGCCAAGTTTTTATTCCTTCCATTGTGCTCTCTCAAACTTTAGTATCAAACAGGATACTTATACCTACACAGCAAATACCCTCCAAGGTTGTCGGCAGTACGTACTATAATCAATCTTTTCATTTTCTTTGGGTGAGTGATGGGAAGCATCCACAAATAGCACATATTCCAGCTGCGCACCAAGTCCCATTTGCACCCTTTGTGTTCATCTTCTTCTAATTCCTATGTAATGATGATCGAGTAAGATAGTATTTCGAGATAACCCCTAGAATTGCAGATACGATTGAATAAGGATCAAATTAACAAATTAGAAAACAATTGAACAGCACTAGGAAAAGAATTTCTTACTTGAGTTGACTATAGGTTTTCTAGGATTCGCATCTCAATAGCAGTGTTGAAGTAGTCATTTTGTGGGAAAAACTTATGGTTTGCAAATGCTCAGAGCTCTAGTCCTGGCCTGAAGCCACTTTGCTCAGCTCAACAGTAAGGGCTGTTATCGGCAATAGGTGGCTTTGGCGACGTCTTTTCACTTTGATGGTTTGGGACTTGTGGTAAGGTTTCTAACTGCTAGGCAACAATTCAGTCAGGTGGAGGTGGTTTGATGCTCAAATGATGGCATTGAAAGGCATTCTAATGTTTCAGACATGCACAAATTGAGATTGTCACCAAGCCCCCATTGAACCGGTACTTTCAATTGAACTTTATTCAGTAATTTCATGTTTTAAAAGATTATTAGTATTTATAAATTGCAATTGTAAATTGTGCACAATATGCCCATGAAGGTCCAAATCAAGAACCTAATTACCCCAACCGCCACATTTTGACAAAATTTTTGTGGTATCTTTATATTTAGAACTTTGACTTTGATCTTATGAAACTTGTTTGGGTCTCCAGCGTACCAAAGCATGCATGGTTTCCTACCTATACGACTTTCTTACTATTTTCAAATTAAATTTGTGTCATTCTTTTAGCAAGCCAGCAAAGTTGGTTCGTAGTGTTACTGTGTTATAAGTATGTGGTTTCGCTCCCAAGTATTTATCTGTCAACAATAGGGCTTGCCTGGAGAACCGTAAAACTGAAGGAACCGCACCGAACCGCATCGAAAAACCCGGTTCGGTTCGGTTTTGAAGCATATGTATTTACAGTTTTTACGGTTCGGTTCCAGATGAAGTATGTTCGGTTCGGTTCCGGTTCTTATTTTTGAAACTCCCTTGGAACCGAAATACAGATGTCAGTGTATAAGTGGATATTAGGGCCGAGCTTATTTCTGTAAAATAGACCCCTTCCCATGTGATCAGACGCCAAATCCGATCAGAATAACTCCTATCCATTCGATCAAAACCCTAAAAACATCGCGTTAGTCTTCTGACTCTTCTCCAGTTCTCTCTAACGCAGAAACGCTCACTCTCTGTGCCTCCATTCTCCAACCCCAATTCTTATGATCAAAACCCAGACGAGCAAGACGATCGCCCTCAAAGTTTGGAACCCAGAAACATCGCATCCTTTGATTTGTGTTGGGCTGTTAGCCATCTGCGATTTGGTTGATGCAGCCCCGTCTTCGACCTCCGTCAATGTAAGCTTTATGCGGTTTGGTTAGCCATCTGCGATTTGGTTGCTTCATTTCAACTGATTGATTGCAAAATTCAGTTTTGGAGATCCAACATATTTCTTTCGGTACTGTAATGCAATATATTGATCTATTGCGGTTTGGTTAGCCATCTGCTGAAATATATTGATCTATTGCACCCTGTGATCTATTGTGTCCTCAAATCCTTTGCCTTTTTTGGTGTTTTTCAAAAATGGACCGATGTGAAATTGACCTCTCCTCAGCTCTCTAGAGAAAGCATCTACAAATTGTCACTCAAAGATTTAACTCTTGAAAACGTTTCTTCAGGGTAAATTCTTTGCTGTTAAATTTTTGATCTTGATTAAAGGGTAATAATTGGCTTTTGAACTATTTTATGGGTGTTCTGTTTTTGCTTTCCTATTAATTGAGTGAGTGCAAGTAATGATGTTGCTAAATGAGTCATTAAGGTGTTGTTGCTTACCGTTTTGAGTGGTTTCGAGTTTCAGTGACTCGAGGAACCCTTTTGTGGAGCAAGCAGTACAGTACTGTGTGGCTGCTGCTAGAGCAACACTTGACAAAGACAAGAATGATTCGTTAGAGAAATTACTATTGCAAGGAAACGCAACACCCTGTAACAAAATAAAGGTAGTCGATCTGCAGATTATATAACCTTTTTCTTCCTTTTTCTTCCTTTTACCTGTCCAGTTGTCCTTTCATGTTAGCATGGCTAGGTTAACTTGCATTGATATATCTTCAAATTAATGTAAAGCAACTTTGGGGATAATTGGTCTGAGAATGTGCATTACAGATGGATGACATAGAGACACATCATTGGAAAATATAAAACGTCAAAAGGAGGGAAGAATAGGTTATATATGAACGCATTAGTTCCATTTTACTTCAGTTTTTCATTACTTGTCTTCCTTTTTATTTCATAAAGTAAATAGGAGAAATGCCAGTTTTAACAACAGGTAAGCATATACAAGTAATTATTTCTTTAACTGAAAAATTTAACTTCTTCCTTGCCATTTTTCTTAGGATCCTGCATATTATCTGCTTAAAGAAGATGATTCCCCTTGCATCTTTGGGTCTATTGAGAAGCAGAGATGGTCATATGCATGTGCAAAGCAATTGATCGAGAGGCTGATGTATGGTTAGTCATCCCTTTGTTTTCTTTTACCTCTATTTCTAATTTTCTATGTGGTCTCTGTTATATAGGGTTGTTATAGAAGACCTAATCTTTTTTTTTTTAGATTCTGTGCAGCCAAAACTCTGAGACACTTGACTTTCATTCTTCCGCCATGGCTTCAACAAGGAGAAGCCTGTACCTAGAGCAGTAAACCTATATGTTTTTTAAAGGTAGTTTTCTGATTTTCTCTCTATTGAAGTCAGCTGGTTGTGTTTCATCACTGCTTTCTTTCTAAATGTTCTGATTTTGTTCAGTGCATTGCAAATTTGCAATATCATTCTATTCTTCTTTATGTACTGTATTGCTGTAGTGCAAATTTGCATTTTATTTACCACAATAGAATTTGATATTCATTTTGTGTGGGATTGATTGGACTGTGTGGGAATGATGGTTTGAGAATTAGGAACTGGGCATTTTTGTATTTACTATGCATTTGAGGTGAACTGGTAAATGGGTTTTCTTTTTCTGTGTCTGTTTTGCTCAGTTTTGTTGTTTGTTAACTGTTAACGAAAAAAAGATATTGCATATGTTTTGAGGCCAGGAAATATTGCTTAACAAAATTGCTTGGTGTCTGCATATTTGTTATTTTGTATTGAATCTGCATATATTTTTTTTTGTATGGAAGGCTGGTATTGAATCTGCATATTTGTTATTTTGTATTGAATCTGCATTTTTTTTTTTGTATGGAAGGCTGGTATTGAATCTGCATATTTGTTATTTTGTATGCAGATTTGGTATTGAATCTATTGATGGAAGGCTGGAAGCCTTACTGCATTGATGAAGAGGAACTGAGGAAGCCATGTTGGAAATGTTTGATTGTTTGCAGTAATGCACTTTGATGAAATATTGATCATTCATGAACTAATTCAATTTTAGTTGGTTTGTTTTAGTTTGAGACTTTGAAAGTTTGAATTGCTCAGTTTCAGACTTTGAAAGTTTGAATTGCTGCAAATTGATGCAGTTTCAATATTTTGTGTGTTTGATGGTTTAATGCTTACATCAGTTTCATACTTTGAGAGTTTGGGAGTTTGCTGGAAATTTCTAATTTGTTATGTTGATGTTGATTGTTGAATATGTAGATTGTAGATAATGTTGAGTTTTATGAGTGAATGGTATTTGCAATATTGAATCATTGAATGTATGTATGGAAATCAGGAAAACTAGAAGCTGGAGACTAGAAAAGGCTGAAAAACAGTTTGTCCATATGGAAAAACTGAGGAACCGATAGTGGAACCGAACTGATCTTGGAACCAAAAAACCGAAAAACCAAGTGTGAAACCGAACTGAGGTTGGAACCGAAAAACCGAGGAACCGACCCGAGAATGGTCGGTTCGGTTCTATATCGATTCTTGATTCAAAAATCAACATGCCCGAACCGATTATCTCTTCTCGGTTCCAGTTCCGGATTCTGGATTTAAAACCGTAGAACCGACTCAGGCCAACCCTAGTCAACAATACCTAAAAGGAGTAGACCTTCCCCGAACTTTTTGTAGTCTCATTTTTTACTTTTTTTAATTTCAATCACTCATAAAATTCCAGCTAGCTTTAAAGTCACAATGCCTAGGGAACTTTGCACATTCTTGACAATCCAAGCCTGATAATGTACTTAGTACTGGTATATGACAATCGAACCAATTAACAAGAAGCATTGCAAAACTTGGCCTCGTGTAGAAAACTTTAACACAAGAAAGGAAGAATACTTACTTGTAGGATTGATAGATCATTGCCCTAGCTAATAGGTTAAGGCTAAAACTCCTGGGATCAGGCTCATCTAGGCTGCGGACATAATGCCTCCATTAATTTCCTTCTCAATAGGTTCAAGCTCAGGGTGGTCCTCCTCAAACCACCAACCTGACCAACCTGTAAGACAACAGGCATTCACAAATCACAAGGTCTTTCGGGCCAGCAAGCAAACCACCATATGAAGCAAATAATATATGAACTTATAAAAGGCATAAAATTAACATGAGAATTTTTTTAATCTGTTCACCATTTCACCACCAGAACAAAGGAAAGGTTATTGTATGTGCATTGTTACATGCATACAAACCTAGCCCAGCACGAGGGTTTGGTCGATCTATTCGTTGTCTAAATGATTCCATGCGCCATTCGTGAGAATTGGCCTAAAAAACCTCCATAACACTCGCAATAGGATCTCGTAAAGCAATCGTTTTACTCATGATTAAAACGAGGCTTATAACCTGATACCACGCCTCAAGATCTACAGTTCCATTCGAGTTTGATTTGAATGCCTCAGATCAAGTGGAAATTGTGTGCAAGGTTCTTCCTTGCGAAGGTTTTAAGGTAACGGCTTTCATGGGATTTGGTAACCACGGTGCTAGGGCAAAGGTCCTATAGCGGTGAACGATGGTCTCAGATTTGTCTTTTGGTCTCCTTATCGAGGATTAGTGTTTGGGTGCAGTAATGACAAGTTCATCTGTCCATGCTTGCGGTCATAGAGAGTACTCTTACAGCATGTAGCGTGGGTGGTATGCTAGCTTTTTATGGGTGGATAGGCTAGTGTCTTCCCAATGTCTTAAGTTCGGTGGAATAAGAATCAATTGCGACTCAGCAGAACTTAAGCTAAATATAAGTTCTCTATGTTCTTTTCGGTTGTTTATTTATTTTGCAAAAAGGGTATTTGCCACGGGGAGGCAGCCCACCAGTCTAAGAACATTATAACCCAAATAACATCTGGTTCCAGCGCCTATCACTGAGAGCAATTAGACTCCGTAGGCCCAAGATTTTCCACCTTGAAAGCCTGCAAGCATTTGACAGTCGGGCCTCGTGATGACCCATACTCTCAGGAAGCTGACACTTTCACTATCGTCACATGAGTCCTGCAGGACCCCGGTATTGAGCAACCTACCATAAGGGACTTGTGAATGTTGGAAGTCGACCTTGAGTGGGAGTTCCATTCAAGCCAGTGCCTTGCCATCTCTGCCAACCCTCGTTAGCTTTTGGTTTTTAACATCTAAATGGATCAAATTTTGTCAACTTTTGGGATTTTGCGACAGTTTGGTTTTTTTTGTTTTTTTTTTCCTAGTGTGGTTCGGTTTTCCCAACCCCTATTTTTGTCTCGATTTTGTACTTTTGTAGTTGCAAGCTCTATTTCTATTTTCTTCTATTTTTTTTTTTTGAAGTAAAGATGAAATTTTATTAATGGATCAGACGATTACAATCGCATTGCGATTGAAGAGCATAGGCAACATTTGGATCATCTATTGTTTTGTTCCAGACTAAACTAAGCTAGACTAAACTAAGCTGTTTTATATATTAATGTTCTTTCTGTGACTTAAACCTTTGAAGGTTTCAAGGAACGGAAGAAGGTATGTTGTGGAAGTGGTCCATACAGAGCCGTTAACTGTGGAGGTAAGGGGCCAGAAATCGAAAGAGTATGAACTATGTGGCAATCATATTGACTATGTGTTCTTCGATGGCGGTCTTTCTACAGAAAGAACTAACCAACAATTTTCCAAGCTAATGTGGAGTGGAAATCCCAATGTCACATGGCCTTCCAATGTTCAAGAACTATTTGCGACTCTTTAGGCAAAATATGTGTGCTCGACACTAAGTTCTTGAGCTGAGGAAAACTTGTAGGACTCGATTAGTCATTATCTATGTTTCCTGAATCAACGAGTTTGTTAAACCTTAGCTTTCGGAAATAAGTTGAATTCAAATAAGCATGCATTCTTAGTGTTTTAAGCATGAATAAAACTGAAGAGAGGCAACATTACGTATGTACATATCCACATTGCCAGTGAATAAATTTCATTTTTGCGTATGTAAGTTCAGTTATGGTATCCAAAAAAGTGATTCACGTAACATTTTTATATGCACAAATAGGCATATCCATATTGTCAGTGAATCAGTTTCATAGTTGTGTGTAAGTTCAGTTATGAACGAATCCTTTTTGTAATTCCATATAACACCCTCAGTTGCACAAGATATAGAAATAACAAAAGAAATTCACTGCATTCCAGGTAGCTTCTGCTAGGTTTATTGATCAAATAAAATGAATAGATTACAAAATAACCCCAGTCAAACAATTCAACCTGCTTCTCCAATTCAACTGCATATAGATGCAAAAAACTATGGAAAAGGAGAGAAAAGGGTCAATGAAGATATATTTATAACATTCCACTGTGATCATCAACACTGAAATGTAAATTTCTACTCTGCTGTCCATTTGTATGTTTCACTAACAACATGAAGCAGGTCCAGACAAAAAAAAGAGGGGGAACATTTACCAGCAGAAGCACTAGAACAAGGGCCAGAAGGTCTAAATTAAGAGGGTGATACAACATCGCCTGAATTCCACCATACATCATATACGATTATTACTGCTGCTCGCAATTAGGAGTCTCCTCGCCAAGACCCTGTTGCACTAATCTATAATACAAAATACCATAGTTGCCATGCATGCCCTGCAAAAGAATGTAATACAGTTGCATTAGCAAAATCAATTTATTGTAGATGCTGTATTTCAGACAACGCCTAGGTTAAGAATTAAGTAAGCACAATGCAGACAAAGATATACATACAAAAAGTATTTTAACTTAGATCAATACCCCAAGAAGATGGCAGATTATACTAATTATAGTAACCACAGATAGAGATGGAAGTTGTACCATCCACATCTAGTTATACTCACTGGGAGGAGGTCTTTTCCGGTTAAGCATAATAGGTTCTAGGTAACTCACCATATGGCCTGAGCATTGAACCATTCATTAGCAGCATTAGAGATGAATGAATTAGAAGGGAGTTGGCCAGAATCAAAAACATGTGATAAACCAGCGTCTTCAGAGTATTCCAATGGAAGCCAAGTTCACAGTTTGCTGAGCAATGCAGATGAGCCATGAGCCATCCTCCCCAGTCCATGTTGAAAGTTATCCTGACATAACCAGGTATAGTGAAGGAGTTCCAGATACATTGAATGGCAGTGCAGTCTTTGAACAAGTGAGAGAGTCTCTCTTCCTTAAGGACAATCTGGACAAGAATCATTAGTAAAATGACTCAGAGATCTCTGAACTCTGGCAAGTAGTTTCACATGACTCATGACCTAGAGAAAGGTGTTCAGCGTGGGAGGCAAACAGAGCTTCCAGATGAATCTCCAAGAAAAGTTGTTATGGAAATAAGAAGTAAAAAAGCTGCAAAAAGCAGACTTTACACTAAATATCCTCTCCTAAATCTATTGCAACACGGGGGACTTGAGCAGAATCCATCTACATGTATAGGAATTGATAATCAACACATGAAAACATTCAGAGAACATGTCAAAGCAAAGTAACAAAACAAATTGTAAAATGTTAAAATTTAGGTTACATGGCATCGAAAGAGTGGTTCTTCTTTTATGGTTTGCATCTGTGATCAAATCAAACCTTTTAAATTTCAGTCCAGATGCAAGAAGATAGACATCTATGAATATGACACGTTCTTCATTGGTGAGAGTGACCTCTAAATGAGAACTAACTCAACAAACAAACTATTTTGCTCACCTATCGAATTGAGAATAACATACAATTCACGTAATCATATCAAAGAGACTCAGTTCTTGCTCAATTAGAAAAGTACAGCTTGTGCTCTATATATATAACCCAGGGAAACAACCCAAGCACCTCATCAAGACAAGCACTGAAAGAACACATAAATAAGGACACACGACCAAATTAGCAGAGATAGTCCATAGCCCTAAGCAGATCCCATTATAACCTAAAACATGACTCCAAGAAAAACCCACAATGAAAAGGTCAAATTATATAATAACAATCCTCCACCACTAGAAGAGAAGAAGAACAAAATCAGACACCATGTGATAAAATAACCAAGTTAGACCATCTTGCTGCTGCATACTTCTTCTTTTATGGTTTGCATTATCAAATCAAGTATAGACTGGCCAAGAAAAGATCTATATACATATAGGCATGATATGTTAAAAAAACCATCGTCCAAAGCATATACATATATAGACAAGCCTCTAGAAGCAACAGATTAAAGACATAAAAGCATATCACTGAGTAAAACATCAGTTAATCTCATTCAAATCTGATTTACACCCATAATCTGATATCCCACCAACGTACTCAAGTTTCAAGAAATTGCAGTGATTCTAGATATATGATTAATCAAACAAGTTTCATGCTTACCGAACAAAAAACAAGAATAGCCCCAAATCCCTTTTTCAGGGTTTATGAATTTCACCACAAATTTCCGTCGCCCAAACCAAAAAGTTTTGAAATCGAAGAACACCAAGGAGAAAGAAAGGCAAGAGAAGAGGAAGACGATTACCTAGAGGTTTGAATTTGAACAAATTTTCCCGTTCGAGGAGATAGCGAGCGTCTCGAATTTCTCTCTCCTCTCCTAGATTTGGCGAGCGTAGTAGCGAAAACCATTTTGGCGAACAATATAGCGAGTCCGCTGGAGGCCTGATTTTGCTATTTTCAGCTTCTCACGCTAGCTAAAATAGCGTAGAATGAATTTTGGCGAGGCTGGTAAAGTTGCTCTTATAACTGACTTCAACGGAATATAAATGTGCTATTCTGGAAAACATAATCATATAAGTAAAGATCGTAATGGTACTATTTATGCTGCAATGATGCATAAAAGTTAGATATACTTTTCTTACAGGACGTGAGGATATAAATGTCATCACATTCATTCGATTGCTGGGTAAAATAAACTGTCCATTCGGCTTGTTTATATCTGAGCAAACCTGAGGAATGAAATATGAAGAGGTTTTCTCAACAAATCGTCTCAATCAAATTTTGTACAGATAATGATATCCCCTCCTTCAACTAACAAATGGGGTTTTAGGACGATCCTAATGTTTTGTATTGAGCAGGATATGATTGTTGATTATGGCCTATGAAATCTTGTGATTATCCTAGAAGTTGCAGGAGTATAGTTGTGGTGGAAAACAGAGAGCAGTTTTGTAGAATGGAAACATGTTGTTGCATGAACTCCAGTAAAGAGGTAAACATGGAGTGAAGGAGGAAATGCCTGTGTAAATAGTTAATTTGGCATCCCATCAAGTTGTTTCATCAGTACACAAATCAATTCTATCGAAAGGGCATATCTAAATTATCTTTTGTCACCTCAAGGAAGAGCAAAAACAATCAAAGCACTCATCTTCAAATCAAAATCAATACATGTGAATCTATCTATGAGTGTGCATTGACCACCCCTTGACTGCCTCTATAGAACTAAGTCAAAGGAAAATTAAGTATTAGAAAAAAGGCAGTCAGATAAAATAAGCCTTCAATGAAACTACATGATCATATTTTTAGGATTACATCTCAGACCAAGACACACCAACATATACCACTTGCAGAATCCATTCAATTCTCACTATTCAGTCAAAAGTGGAAATGAGTAATTCTCCCAACTCAAGAAATCAAAAATACACTAAAACGCAGAAAACTCAAAACACCCAATGATCTAAAAAGCAGTACTAATCTGCACAGTGCCCAACACAAATCACCAGTCTTTATCACTATCAAGAACTAAACGTTCAGAAAAGAACCAATCTTTAACTCCACAGACAAAAGTTTTTACCTCAAACAAAATCTAAGATAACAAACATGCCAATAAGAGTTCTCATTTTGCAACTTTAAAAGTTCACTTACCTCTGACACACATGAGACCAAGTTATTGTTTGCTTCTTTGTCGTTGCTAACTGACTTGGACTTTTGAGATAGAGGTGAAGCTGCACAAAGTATCCTTCAAAATGAAATTGCTTGTATCACTATGTATGTATGTGTGTGTGTGTGTGTGTATTTTTTCTTTTTGTTTTCATATGAAACAAAGCATCAGAAGTGTTCTTTGGAATAACTCAAATAAGGCAAAACCTTCATTCCAAGTGAATAATTCAATAGCAGATGCGTATTAATAGAGTAGATTGAAAAGAGATCCTGGACATATACCATGTGTGAGCGAGTGAATTCTCATCAATGATAAAAGCCAATGCTTCGGAGTTCTTATCTGGTGAAGCAAGCAATGGCTTTGCCTCACTTATTTGATGGAGAACACTTTCCTTCTATGCCTAAATAATCATCAAATAACCTTTTTAGCACTACAATATGAATCACATACTATTCAGAAGATACCACTGAAAAATTAATCTTGCATAGGAAATTTAGTATACCCTGACAACTTCGGACTTATCCTCCAGCTTCTCTAATGTTTTTGCACATGTTTAAAAGAATAATCCTCGCTTCCAGAAGTAACAGACACCCAATGATCATTAGTACTTCAGAACCAACATCTGTTCTTTGGCTAGTAGAAGGTATTGGATACTGCATGACAATTACAATTATCAGTGAAACACCAAACAGTCCTTAATATAGAGATAAGTAAAAAAAAAAAAAAACACCATGTACATTCTTTGGCAGAAGACGATAGCTTGGAGTTCAACGCTCACAATTAGAAAGGTCATGCTCTTTTTTTTCCATAAAGGCTCCATTTCTATCAGGTCTATCCCTTTTTCAGTTTTCACGCTCTCTCTCTAACCACATCATCCATGTGTAGAACTAACCAAATTAGTTAAAACACTGAACAAAAGTTTTAATTATAAACTATAGTGAAGTTAGGAGTTTGTGAATACCATATGTCTTGGTCCAGAAGTGAATACGAGGTAGGAAATTTTGATTTGCCAAAAGCAGAATCAATAAGACTGTGCATGTTTTAAAGAGCTGGAAAATTTCAGTATTTAATGCAGAGTTCAATGATCATAAGCCAATAAACCAAACACCACAAACACATTAGCTCAATATCAAAAACAGGTAAATAATAATAAGGACTCTTATCTGTTTCCCTCCTAGACCTCTTGGGACTAAAACCAAGCAATGACAGTAATTAGCTATTGCATCATACTTGAAAATCATCCATTCTTATCTGATCACAACCAGGCTTATCTACCTAAATGGAGAGCGCTGCTAACATGGAAAATGACCTTTCACCACTTTCTTAACTCGAAGAAAGCTCCAATCTTTCTATCAAATAACCCTTAATTAATTTGATTGATTACCCAATAAAGTTCACATTCTTGTTTGTGAAATTGAACAAGAAAAAACACATTCACATGCCCGAGTTCACATCTTTGTCATTGGAAACCAACAAAAGATAATAGCGAATGTTCCATATAGGACTGATATTCAAGATAACTCTACAGCTTTTGAAGTACTCACTCACTCTCCTCAATGCATCAAGTCCCATAATTTGATTCTCACATAATATAACAGAAAGAGAGGGTGAGAGGGAGAGAGAAAACCCACGAATTAATCCCAATCAGCGCAAACTCAAACTTACACGTACCTCCAAGTCTAAGTCACCGCCACAATTTTCAACGTTGCCAATCAGGCCACTATTGCAGCCCGCACCGTCGCCCGACATTGTGTCATCATTTGCCTCTGTAACTTCTTATGGCGGCCAACCCCCACAGTAAGAGGAAGAACCATCTGCATGTACCGCCACCTCCGACCTGGCATTTGGAGGTCGACTTATCCGGAAAGCTGTCCAAACCATCGAGACTTAATCGGGTCACCCCTGGTTTCACCAGATTATTTGAAGACCCACTGCTAGAACCACCACCAACCAACGCTGAATGAATTGAACTGCCGCTGTTCACCAGAGTCGAAAAAGCCAACAGAATGTCCTCCTGCTACCGACGCAATGAATTGGACCCAAACAGAATAGATCACGATCAGAACAATCTTATCTTACCCATCGATTATGCAATCCTCACTGCATTATGAGTCCTTTCAAACAAAAAAAAAAAATTGGATTATCGATCGTTATGTGCTGGCGGACTAGATGAAAACTCATAAGTAACACCCAGTCAAAAAACATCTTCCGAAGCTCAATGGAAACTTTATATGTCTAACTGTAGCTAAACCATGATAATATCAGTAACACGTGTCGAATTTTTCACAGAGTGGTGGCATATAAGGGGTCCGGGACCATGTTGTGGTTTCCCGTTGTGCACGGTAGCAGGCGCTGGATCGTCTACATATATCACAGGACCTTCTCCATGAAAACAACATCTTTGACCCAGTATACTCTTCTCGGATGTCGGCTAGATGCGTTGATTTTCCTTATTTTTTGGCGGATTTTGATCCATTAATACCCAAGAAGGAAGGGCCAGAAACTTCACAGACGCCTAGCCAGCCAGCCATGTTTGGCAAAATTTCTGTTCTACTAGTACTACTTGTCAGTCTCGTACCAGCAGAAGCCCAAGACCTCAATTTCATCTACAATTCTGGTTTCAATGGCCGTTCTGGTCTTAATCTCAGTCTAGACGGCATGGCAGAGATCACACCAAAAGGTCTCTTGAAGGTTACAAACGACACCAAACAGAAAAGTGGCCATGCCTTCTACCCTAACCCAGTGACCTTCAAGAACTCAGAGAGCGACACCGCCTTCTCCTTCTCCACCAACTTTATCTTTGCCATCCGATCAGAGTACCCTCCTATCAGCAGCCATGGAATCGCCTTTGTCATCGCTCCGACGAGAGGCCTCCCCGGAGCTCTGGCGTTCCAGTACCTGGGCCTGTTCAACGTCTCCAACAATGGGAATTTCACCAATCATGTTTTTGCTGTGGAGCTTGACACGGTCCAGAACGCGGAATTGAGTGACATCAATGAAAACCATGTTGGGATAGACATCAATGGCTTGCGCTCTGTCAAAGCTGCTCCAGCTGGTTATTTTGATGGTCAGTACTTCAAGAACCTGACTCTTACCAGTGGTAAAGAAATGAGAGTGTGGGTTGAATATGATGGTACCAAGAAGCAAATTGAAGTTACTATGGCTCCAATTGCTGTTGCAACTAAACCCCCAACTCCACTTTTGTCTTTGAAATATGACCTTTCCCCAATTCTCAACAAAGCCATGTATATTGGCTTTTCCTCTTCAACTGCTATAGCCCCCACATCCCATTATGTAGTGGGTTGGAGCTTTAGGATGAATGGCCAAGCTCAAGACCTTACGGCTTCCAAACTTCCCAAGTTGCCTAGCATTGCAGGTAAAAAGAGGTCCATGCTTTTCACCCTGGATGTGCCTCTGATTTCAGTAAGTTTGGTTTTGCTAGTGGTTTCTGGGGTGGTTTACGTCATAAGAAGGAAGAAGAAGTTTGCAGAAGTGCTTGAAGATTGGGAGCTAGAGTATGGTCCTCACAGGTTTAAGTACAAAGAATTGTATATAGCCACTAATGGGTTTAGGGAAAATGAGCTTTTGGGAACTGGGGGATTTGGTAAAGTATACAGAGGTTCATTACCCTCCTCTAAAATTGAGATCGCAGTGAAGAGGGTATCACATGAATCAAGACAGGGGATGAAGGAATTTGTAGCAGAAATCGTTAGTATTGGCCGGTTTCGTCACCGGAATTTAGTACAACTGTTGGGATATTGCAGGTATGGTCTTCAAATTTTGATAATATATTCACCGGATTTCTCTAGTTCTTCAGTACATTTTTGTAATTTTTTTTTTCAATACAACCTTGATATTTATATTTCTGATGTTAAACTCCAATGTTAAATAGCAATGATATATATATATACACGGGCGGGTTCTAGAGAGGACGTCTGCACTTCGCTAAAGTGCGGATGGCGACGCTGCAGCTCTGCCCGGGGCGCGATGGAGCGGTGGGGGTTGCCGAACGGACGCCAGGGGTCGGGCGGAGCCGTCTGCAGTAGGTGGAGTCGCCGGCGACGGGGTTGCAGCTTGCTGCCTCGAAAACCTGCAGTTGCAGGTCGGGTTGCTGCCCAGAACCTGCAACCCCGACCTCGAACGCTGCCCAGAACCATCCGAGATGTCTCCGGCCTCCCTCCTGCAAGCCGCGCGCCTCCGTCGCCACCTGGAATGCCTCCGTTGCTTCGCCGTCCACACTTTAGCGAAGTGCGGACGTCCTCTCTAGAACCCACTCGTGTGTGTATATATATATATATAATATTGTCTACTTATTCTCTAAAATCTTCAAGTTTTGAAGTACAAAGATTGCTTAACTTGTTATCACAATATTATTTGCATAAAGTCTAGAGAATGGGCAATCTTTGTTAAGGTACTTCAAAACTTGAAAATTTTAGAGAATAAGTAAAAATATATATCATTGTGTTTTAGAGAAACGAGAATTGAGAGAAAATCGCTGTGTGTTCTCATTGATAATAGGAGCCTCTTTATATAGAGGATTATAATGCATAGAATCTGAATCATACAAGGAAAGGTAATCATACATTGAATAGGAATCTCTAGATTCTTCTAATTAAACCATATTACCACTAGGTTAAGTAACTTAGAGTTTGGGTCAGACACATATTCTGGATTTACTTGAACACTCCCCTTTGTGTCGCCCAAACGTGGTGCTCCTCTCGTTGCCTCATTAAAAACCTTGCCGAGGAATAAAAACCATATGGGACAAAAATAACCTCGATCGAAGGGGAAAGACCATACATGTAGACATCTCCCCCTGATGTCTGCATCTCCCCCTGATGACTACGGTCATGGGAGTTCGGATAACTTTCGCAAACGATGCTACCAACATGTTTCTCGAAAGTGGAATTTAGGCAATGACTTAGTGAGCAGGCTTGCCGAACTGTCCTCAAATAGAACCTAGTTCACTTTAATCTTGAGGAGAGTCTGTTGTTGTTGATTATACTTGGTGTGGTCACTTTTGATATAGCCTTATTTCAAAACAAGTAGCATTATCCTATATGCTCGTAGGCTCATCTGTGGTAGACTTCAAACCACAATTGTTCGAACATGCTGAACTATGGATCCAATCCATATACATTCACGAACCACTTTGTGAAGAGCAATAATCTTTGCATTGTTCGAAGATATAGCGACTAGGGTCTGTTATGTAGACCTCCAAGATATCATGGTCTTTATCCATGGTGAACACTTAACCAGTTTGGGAATGACCTTTGTGTGGGTCAGAGAGATACCCAACATCAGCAAAACCTTCCAAAACTCTTATCGTTTTGGGATGGAGATAGTGGAAGCAGGCCAGTGTTGGCGGTGTTCCTGGTGTGTGATAGGTTCGAATCCATCGTCTCTTTGTAGGGATAGAACAAGCTCATATCGATCGTACATCTCAAGTAACGAAAGATATCTTTTATACCAATTCAATGGCGTCGCGTTGGCGCACAGCTATACCTAGCTAACAAGTTCACAACATATGAGATGTCCGGTCTTGTGCATTGGGGTAAGTACAATAATGTGCCTATTGTACTTAAGTAAGACACTTCTGCTTCTAGCACATCTTCGTCACCATCCTTCGAACGAAGATGATCCTTTCCAGGATCAAGACTACGGACGATCATGAAGGTGCTTGCAGGCTTGACTTTGTCAAAATGCCTAAGCATCTATCAACACGATACTTAAGTTCCAAACTGAGACATAATCGTTCATCTCAAAATCGGATTTCAAGTGTTCAACGGTTTCCCTTAACTCTTTAAGGGCTTCCAATGAAGATCATGTACAACATGAACCGTGATGGAATCCGAAACTTGTTATAGAAACGCGCGGGCATATCCCTTCCCAATCAAGTAGTCACTTTAGTGAGCGTTTCAACCTTATTGTAAACGCGCTCCGTGATCTAGAGCCACTTGACTTGAGTAAATGAAGTTCACCATGAATCTTCATGTATATTCCGTATCTAGATCCCCATAGAGTTACATAGTGACCACATTTGTAAGCCGCATGTTCAGTTATTTGGAAACTACCAAACTGACAGGGTAGTGGAGTGCAATGACATCCAATACGAGAGAATATGTCTCATTGTAGTCGATTCCAGGGCGTTTTCTGAGAAGCCTTGCGCCATAAGGCAAGATTGTCATCTCTTTTCTCACCACGCTTTCTAACGAAGACCCATTAGTCAATAGATTTTACGTTAGGAGGTGTTGGCATCACTGGCTCAAAAACCTTCCTCTTCGTTAGAGAATCCAACTTAACCTGGATCGCATTTTTCCATTTAGGCCAAATTTCTCTACGTTGACATTCATTCATCAACGGAGCGTGGTTCGATATCATCGGACTCAACAAACTCATGTGTAACGAAATGCGCAACTACATCATCAATTATGGTGGAGTTTCTATCCCACGTCTCATGTACACTAGTGTAATTTTCATAGAGCTCTATATTCTGAGGAATAGGTTCCGACGTTGAGGCGTCCCCCGACGATAACCATAATTCGGAAGATTCTCATGAGATAGATTTTGAGTCTTGATGATCAAAGGATTGGAATGTGCCAAAGTATCCTTCGAACTCACGGGCCTCCCTCGCATCCTAGCTGAGACCATGGCCTGTAACACCAGAGTGCCACTCTCTTTGGCATTGGCACCATGCCTACCTCCGTGTAGGGCGGCGCTACGTCCTTTGTAGGGACATCCTTCCTTGCAGGCATATTTGCAGCAGATGTGTGATCTCGTCACTTTAATATGGATCGAGATGAGACATAGTGGGGACAGACCACGACAATTTCTGTCGTTCCTGCTGAACATTCGTGTTCTTATCTCCCTCTAACGATGGGAAGATTGTCTCATCAAAGTAACCCGAAAATCTAGGGGTAAGGAGATCACCTTGCAAGGGCATTAAGTGGCGGACGATTGTTGGAATCTCAAATCCAACATAGTTGCCCATTCGTCTGTAAGGACTCATCATAGAGCGTTGTGGCAGCGCAGTTGGCACATAAATGGCTCACTCAAATATGCATAAATGTGCATAAGTACGATACTTGTACCCAGTCACTAGTTGTAATGCAGAGGTAGATTGAGTGGCGTAGGGTCGTAGACTAATTAGTATAGCTGCATGCGATATTGCATCACCCCAAGCGGATATAAGGAGATTGGTGCGCATTGCCAATGTCTGGACTACCATGGACATTTCCGCAAGACCATTTGGGTATATTCATGGGAATGTGATGTCCAACATCAGTCCCAATGCAATAACCATCGAAAGTCTTCGACGTAAACTCTATAGCATCGTGAAGTCCAATTGACAGAATATGATGATACGGGGAGTGAGCCAGTTGTTATATGATATGTGCTAGGAGTGTAGTATAAGCAGCATTTACAGGTGGACAATAGCACAACACGTGACCAGCATGTTTGCGTATCAACCAACATCATGAGATATTTAAAAATCCACAAGTTGATTGAACTAGTCCACAGAATCCCCACGGATTCTATGCAAGAACAAAATGAGTATTTTCATATCCTTTGCATAGAACGGTCTCAGTCCTAACTTCCCTAAGGAATAGGCTTTGTAAATTGAGCGATAGGCCTTAGAGGCAACGAATGAGGATTGTGGTTGGGCCTGAGCGTCTAAAACGCTATTTGAAGCAAAGTTGGTGATTGCAGCAGCACCTGGGGCGCCATTACCATGATAGACGCCATCCATGGCGTCATGGATAGGGACTGTTCTAGCCCTAGGCTGGTGGTGGACGGTGGCGGTGCGAGAGGCAGCGGCGGCAGTCACACTTAGTCCAAGAATCAACTTTTGATTCATGCTTTGTTTCGCTCAAAATAATAGATGTCCGTGTGAAGTCTTTAGTAGATGGATCATCATGACTAGGATGACCTATTCTGTCGTGATAAAGCCATTATGTGTCTAAATCTAAGAGATCTTCTCTCATAACTTTATTGGATTTAATAGCTCAAATAGTGACATAAAGTCCACTAGAGAGACACATAAACTTCTCTAAGTTGCGCCTTTATTCGCAATCATTAGAGATGCGCCTTTGTTTGCAATCATTAGAGGTATTGCAAAGGAACTCATCTCCGTTCTCTACATTCGTTTACGCATGGAATCCGTTAGCTAATCATAGGTGCGATTTGCCCTAGGAGCGTAAAGAGTTTCTGTGACAGTAATCAAGGTGCCATTTGGCAAGGGGAACTTGGGCTATTCCATGTCCTTAAATTAATACTGATGGCCCAGCCATCGTAGTCACAAAGTCATATGCTCAGAATTAAAATAGAGTCATAATGAAAAAAACTCGAAATTTTATTCATAAGCCAACGGAGTTATATCATTGTCTCTTTGACCAAATAAAATCTAATCCAAAATGCTAGCTAATGCAAAACAATGGTAGTCATCTAACTTCTTTCGGTAATTCCAAAATAAATGTGACCAGGTGAGTAGAGAGATGTCGGTGGAGCAAGGCTCGCTTAAGTACCACTAATCTCAGAATCTTCCTAGACATCACACTTACTTTAGGTGAGCCTACTTTGAAGAAAGACTAAACCATTGGCATTTACTACAAAAATATATGGCAATTGTCTATTACATCTCTTGGAAAAATAAAGACTTAAATAGAATTGACGATCTATTGATCCCAGTCAGATTTGTAGTCTTCAACCCTTCACTCTAGATCATCTTCTTGATCTTCTTGTTCCACATAGTGAGCTTCTCTTGCTTCACAATATGCTTTGTATGTGGTGACAATTTCTTCACGACCTCTACAAATGTGTGCCCAATGACCGGATACTCCACATCGAGAACATACATCTCTTCGCTCAGACTCTATTGATTGAGGCATTTTGAAAGCGTCATTTAGATGGCTCCTAGTGTTGGTGGCGCCACCAACATGGCCAGAGGTGTTGCCTCCCTCTCTCTTTCCACGTTGACCTTTTCGGTTTCGTGTTCGCCTATTTTGGCGGTTATCTTCCCAAGTAGAGCGATTATATGGACCATTAGGGTTTCACTCTTAGCGCCCTCTCTTAGGGGCGCGACTATAATTGGATTCCGGAATATGCTCTATTTCCACAGATCTCGAATTATAGTTCTTCACAAGGATGTTGTCATGTTTTTCAGCGACATTCATAGCTCCAATGAGCTCATGAAACCTTGTGATCCGTCCTGCAGTAACATCAATTTGATAGTTCTTAGCAACCATCAATGCAGAGACGGGGAAGGTAGAGAGAGTCATCTCAATCAACATCACATCTGTGATCATACCACAGAATTCCATTAAGGATTTAATGGGAAGTGCTTCCGAGTTGTAGTCAAGAACTGACTTGAAATCACAAAAGTGGAGGCTATGCCATCTCACTTCTGGGTTAGGAAGCAGGGAGTCACAGACGTTGCCAGATCTTTCTTTGAGTGAGACCTACAGCCTTCTAGGGTCTTCTTCATTCATACACTCGTACTAGAGCAAATCATCCATATGACGAGTCATTATGATGATGGTTTTCGCCTTATTTGCCTCTAAGGCTGCTCTATTTGCTTCCAAAGTTTGAGCTTGCTCAATAGTTAGCACGTCCTGGCTAAGCTCGAGAATCGTATCCAAGATTCCATCGGCCTTGAGATGCTAGCAGACATCACGAACCCACCTGTGATATCCAGAGCTAGTTGTTCCCAATGGAGCAAAGTTCAATTTGTTCAGGTTACTCATTCTGAAAGAGATTAAGAAATAGGGTTAGTTTCGGAGCAGAAAAAGCTACCACGAAAACTTAAAAAATTTCTGAGCGTAGTCGCTTCTAAGAAAATCTGATTCCAAGAGGGGTTTTGGATTAGATCGAAACAACGATGTATGCAGTCGATCGTTTTCTTCTCAACAAACTCTAAGTTTGGAGGACTCTACAAGCTCCAAGCTTAGAGTGAGCACGAACCCCCACAGTTCGGCTTTTGGTCTCCCTTATGAAGAAGAAAGGGGGGTAGAAGAAGGGAGGTTGCAAGTCCCCGAGAAAAAGAAGAAAAACTCAAAAACGAGAACTTTTAGTAAAACATACCTCTTAGGATTGCAGAGCGTATTCGATCCTTGTTGTAAGATTGCAGATGAGCTTTAGTCCTAGGTGAACAGACTTGTAGGATTGCAGACGAACTTCAGTCCTAGTGCAGGTGAACTGATTTGTAGGATTGTAGACTGCTATCAATCCTAGTTGTTGAAACTGGCAAATGAGAGGCGTGCGGGGCTGCTACTAATAGGATGCGCGTTGGGCAGGCGTTGTGGGCGTACGTGGCAAGTGTTGTGTGCTGTTTGCGGCGTATGCTGCGCGCTGGCTTGCGACGTTGGGTTGCAGAGATATGTTATCGATCCTAAGCTAGGATTGCAACAGGTTTGCAATCCTGGTCTGGGCTGATGGTGAAGTAGGTGCTCCGTGGATGCGATGCTTCAAGGGCAAGCGACTAAACTTGTGCATAGGCTAGTAGTGGCAGAGGCTTATAGCAGGAATAGGCGCATGGGCGAGCAAGAGAGGTGCACGGTGAATGGCAGTGAACTGGAAAAAGGATTTTTGGGTTTTTGGCTTCTTGAAACTAGGGTTAGGGCTCGTGCTGATAACGTGTTTTAGAGAAACGGGAATTGAGAGAAAATCGCTCTGTGTTCTCATTGATAATAGGAGCCTCTTTATATAGAGGATTACAATGCATAGAATCTGAATCATACAAGGAAAGGTAATCATACATTGAAAATGCAACTTTGTTTGGACTATGTAGGTTTATAAGACTCTGGGAGAAACCTATATTCTATTTGGATTAGTGACCAGTTTTTGCTTCTCATTACAATACTGTCGTTACATCCTGACCAATAGAACCAATTCATAAAATAAACATTGAAACAACAACCCAGCAACTGTTCAAGGTCAAAAACAACAAAGTATGAGGGGAAAAAAAATACTGCATTAGTGGGAAATATCTATTAGCAATCTGGAAAACTTCCTTCAAATCCTAGCCAACAAAAAGAAATCCAATCACTAATTGATCAGAAGCTCAAAAAATATACAGATACATAAGAAAAACATAAGATAAGGACTTGCCTGAGAGAGGCATAATACTGTTAGGATTGCGGCTCAATATCTAATTCCTTTTCTGTTTTGGATTCTTGACTTCTGAAGGCTTTGGGTAAGCTATTCTAGTGTATCTAGGATTTATGGAGTTTTTCCTTAGAAGTAAAGATTTAGGATTACCTTCTATGATTCTGAATCCTATTATAAGTCTGCCTGATTGTGAACCTATAAATAGGACCTTAGAGGCATAGTTTTAGGTGTGGATCAATTGAGAGTTCTGAAAATTTGAGAGATTTTAGAGAATTGCAAGTTTTGAGAGATTGGGTGTATTTGGGAATTCTCTATTGAGAATTTGGGTTATGAGGAGAGAGGTTATTTGAGTGGAAGAACCAAAACATTCTTCAAAAGTTTGTAATCTTGTTCTCGTTTAGTGGATCCACCATCATCACCACCTGGGGACGTAGGTCAACTATTTGACCGAACCTCGTCAACAATCTTGTGTTTGCTTGCATAGTTTGTGATTATTGTCTTGATTCGGTTTCGGTCTTGGGCTAGGAAATTCGGAAGGTGACCCGAATTTCCTAACAAATACGATTTTACAACCGAGTCAATGAAATGCCAAGTCTGAAATCAAGAATCCCCATCTCCTCGAATAAGATCTAATGAGAAGAGCAAAAATAAATTGATGATGGTGTAACAGATGCAAGGTGAAATGACTGAAGCTGTAGATGCAATACACAAATTACAATAAAGTAATACATGTCAAATTGCAACAATTCATATCTGATTATAAAACCAAATATGAAATTGTAAGCTGCATTATTGACAATGAATACTAACATCACCTCTCCCTTTAAGGGATAGTGAGAACTACATGAGAGGTGGTGTACAAAGTTCAGATCATACGGTGATGGTAGTAGAGACCAGGAAGACAATAAGGGAGAACTAGGTTTCACTCTGATTGTATGTACAATATTGCATTGTGCAGTTGGCATCATATTGGCTTCAACCCCTTTCTTTGACCGCATGGTGACAGGACCCGCCCCGGATTTCACCCTGAAATCCGAAAAGGCCCTGCGGGGCCCACCTTAGAAGAAATTCTACCAAAAATTTGACAGAACTTCCCCTAAAAATGGACAACCCAAAACCTGTAGAAAAACAATTACACTTCTAAATCATCCATCCTTATTCTCCTGGAGCCACCCTGCTCCCTATATCACAACATCTCTCATATCACAAAACAATTCTGAAACTTAAGAATATTAATCTCAAGAGTTATCAGAGCAATCTATTTCTCAGGCGTACAAGAAGGTAGAATACAAGATAAACGACCAATACTTTTATAATGCGGAAGCTATGACAGCTATGCCTCAACCCCAAGTACGCTCGACCTCAAGCTAAACTGGCCTGCAAACTGGGCATTTAAAACCGAAGGGCCCAGGGAAAAACATTTAAAATCCGTTAGAGTGAGTGGACGAAAAATAAGTAATTTCAAATGAATAAGTAAAACTTAATGCTTTCCCAAGTTATTCTCTAAAATCTCGCATGCAGTAACAATCTTGAAAACACTTTTAATCATCCTCTTTACTGAAATCTCAATCATGTAACAAGAACATCTTGAAACCTCTTAAAATCTCATCCTCAATCCTTATAAAAACATCCTTTTCATGAGGCTCGTTTGATGACTAGAAAGGACTGCTGTCTAGTCATCTCATGCCATCTAGGAGGGACTGCCACCCAGATGACGCATCGGAAGGGACTGCCAACCGGAATAGGAGGCGGTGGATAGATGGGACTGCCAACTAGCCACATGTGGTAGACGAGACTGCCGACTAACCACAGGTAGTAGACGGGACTGCCGACCAACTACCTCATGTCATCTGGAAGGGACTGCCAACCAGGTGACGCATCGGATGGGACTGCCAACCGAGCTGTAGTCTGGAAGGGACTGCCAACCAGACCATTACCTAGAAGGGACTGCCAACTAGGTAAGATACGCATGCGCCAAAACTGGCCTCCTTAATAAACTGAATAGCCTCCTCAAGAACTGAAAATAACCTCTTTCACTCACTTGCTTTCGGAAAGAAACTCGATATTACCTCAATAAATCAATAATAATTCACCGAAAGCATAACTCCGTAATAACTTGCTAACTCAATCCTCGATATCTCAATAAATCCTCGAAAGCATAATCACATACTCTATAATTCAATAATTGCTTTCGGAAAGAAAGTTCCATCTAACCCAAGTCTGATAAGTGCGGAATTCAAAACCCAATAAATCTCGATAAATCAATCACACTCAAATATTTGCTAAATCCATCGCACTCGTATATCTTCATAAAAACTGATATTCGAAAACAATAATTCTCATAATATTTTTCCGAATCAGTCACTTCCCGAAAATCATTTCCCAACTCAATAACTCATGAATGACTCTCAAAAATCTACTAAAAGCCCTCGGAAGGAATTTCAATACTAATCTCGTAATCCATAAATAAATCTCGATAAACTAAATCTCAAATATTCAAAACATAATTAAATCTCAATTGGAAGAAAATAATAATAATACTGCATGCGGAATTAATTTAAAAACAAATGTCCACTCACAGTACTATTGGCAACCACGCAAACGAGTTCCTTCATCTAACCGTAGCTCGCGACATTGCCCTGTACACAATTATATTTCCGTAAACGGCAATCCGATAAAATAATTACGAACTTAAACGAAATCCGAAAATCCCTATCTCCAATACTTCTCAAATTCAACCCAAATCTCTTCCACAATTCTAATTCCTCAATTTACATATTCCATAATGAAAACGAGGGAAATCCGACGGCCGGATTTCCCATAATTCCACCACAAAACTCCAAACTTCGAAAATTCACAAACAATTCCAAACTCCTCCAAAATTCACCAAACTTCATATATAAGCTCTATGATAATTATAGAATTTAACTAGCTAAAAATTGAAATTTATAAACTACCCTAGCCGCCGCTACCGCCGCCCACAGTGGCGGCGCCGCCGCCACCATCTCCGATGGCCACCAAAATTTGGCAGTAGCACCTTCTCAACACACTGATTCAACTTCTCAACTACAACATTCCCAAATAACAATTAAAAATGGCCGAAATCGATTCAATGAACAAAAACCCAGAAATCCTCAAGAACCCTAGAATTTCAATTCGTCGATTCGGCATCTACACAACAAATCGTGATACAAGGCCATAGGGGAAATGATCAGTGATGAAAACCGAACCTTCGACGGCGAGATGGGGACCGGAGGTGGTCGGAATCGCCGGAAATCGGCAAAAGCTTCAAACTGCAGCCGGGGGAGTTTTTCCTTCGATCCGTGGTTTTCCGGCCAAATCGTGGAAAACCAAGGTTGCTAGGGTGCTCGGAGGGAGGAGGCGCTCCTCTGGTGACCGGTGGCACGCCGGTTGGTGGCCGGAATCGCCGGAAATCGGAGGGAGAGGGAAAATGGTCGAACCGGAGAAGAGAGAGGTCGGGGGAGAGGAGAGAGAAAGAGCTGGGGTGGGTTTCCGGAAATGGAAACCTACCCGGGGTAAATTTCTATTTTAATCAAAAATTACCATGAACAGTAACTTCACATTTTTGGCCATAACTCTCGCATACGAAGCCCGATTTTTACGTACCACATATGCACGCGCTCGGTTTAACGTCCTCTACAACCTTCATGAAGGAAAATTTCTCAAATTTTGACCCAAACAAAAAGTCAACTTTTAGGGCCCCCTAAAAGCATTGAAACGACAGTAAAAGTGAAAGTAAAAGTTGTTTACTGTCCAAATGACTAGTAAACCGGTGAATCCGGGTTCGGGACGTCACACATGGTTTATGAGCTCAAAGTAAAGGTAAGACGTGTGATGAACCTTGTTGATGGCTAGCCTTGAGACCTTAAACTCGACGTATATAAGCTAATTTGTTCAAATATTTGTACTAGAACTTCCAATTACGAACTATACAGATATTTTGATATCCTGTGTGAATTCATCTGATAAGTATTGATCTCTTGTAGTACTTATATCCAAATTCATGTTATTTAGTTGTATATTTTGCCTTCTTCTTTTTTCATTTCAAAATAATAAACCCTAAAACTTAAAAGGCAGGTCATATTCTAACAACAGCAATACAAACAGAACATGCTTCAGATTAATGGCAAGAGTACACTAAAAAATATATTACAGTTTTTTCTATCACTGAGTACTGTCTTATACTTTTTTTCTCTAACATACATGACAAATTCCAATTAGATACCTTATTGAGATTGACGACAATGTATCTAGCCTCCCATAACAATTAGGGCTAGCTAGCTAGAGTTAGGTAGTTGATGTCTTCCCTGCTTCCATATTTGGGCATCAACAAACTAGGCATAGATTATAATCTTCAGCCACTCGATAATGCAATCCAAATGATAATAGTGTGAGCAAGGGATAATATCCACGTACACATACCAAAAGGCATAAAAAGAAAATATTCATATCATTATTGATAGGATACCTCCAAACTGATGAAGGACAATAGAAGATGCAACAGTAACATTCAAGGAAGCAGTGTCATCCCCATTCTGTGGGATATACACAAAACAATCACATATCTCACACTCCTTGGCAGATTGGCATGTTCCTTACAAACAAGAAGGAGACAAGGGCAATTCAGTCTCTTCAAGTTTGATTGAAAAAAAAAATGGTATGTAACACTAGCAATTGCTATGGACACCCAAGACTTCTCTCTACACCCATATCTCTCTCTCCTCATCATCTTCCTTTAGTACATCCCAGCACGAAATCAACAATTGCTATGGTTTTTCCATGGTGATGTCAGATTCACCACAACGAGTGTGAGGCCGAGTCGGATCTCCCGCAGAGGCCGATCGCAAGAGGTGACACGGATTCCAAGGACAATAATTTGGTCAGGAGGAGACCTCCAGTGAGGACTCAATGTAGAGGAACATCACCAGGGATGATAATAAGGCTAAGAAAAGAATGAAGCTTCTATAGAGTCAGTTCATGGTGGCGGGGAGGAGAAGAAGCAAAGTTGTGAGGATCAAGGCGGTTCTAGTTCGAAATTTGCTTACCGGCCTTCGGAAATTCCGACTCACAGGAGAATTAAGGAGAATCCTCTTAGCTTCGATGCCATTCTAGAAACATTTGGGACGACAGTGCGTTTTCGGTCTCCATTGGATGTCGGAGTAATTTTCCGGATTTCTTTAGAGAGCAAAGATTGAGAGAGAAGAAATGGGTTCTTTGGATGATTGGAGGGAGGGAGGGAGGGAGAGAGAGAGAGAGATAGAGAGAGAGAGAGAGAGAGAGAGAGAGAGAGAGTCTTCATCATCTTCAATATTCTTCATCTTGTTGTTGTTGGAATCTCCAACAGTGAAATGAATAAGAGAAAGAGAAGGAGTAAAATCAATTAAAGACAGTGAATGATCTGATGAGAGAAATGGTGATGATGAAGTATTGGGCTTTCAATTTGAAAGTGAGAGAGAGAGAGAGAGAGAGAGAGAGAGAGAGCAAAAATAGTAAAATATCCTTTAACGAATGAACAAAAATATAGAGTTAACCGAGTTAATGACGGCATGTACGAAAAGTGGGTCGGGTTTAAAAGTCCATGTATTTATGTTGGGTTTTAGAAACGTTGGCCACCTTAATTCGAAGTGACCTTAAGTTCATATACTGTTCTTAAAAATTTCTCTTAAGATAAACCCTTTTATCTATGCTGAAATTTGCAAAAGAATTACTTGAAAAGCATAGCAGAATTAAATCACTATGTGTTTAGGTAAAAATGTCTGAAATCCTCTCTTTCCAAGTCCCCTACCCTTCCTACAGAAGCAAAAGAAATTGATCAAAAACATATCAAAAAAGTGAACTCACACTTTATATATTATAATATTAAAATGAGGGCAAAATCGTCATTCTAATTAAGCGAAACAGTGGAACTCACACTTTATATATAGTATAATTTTGATATGTTTGTCTCTCCATGTGCGAATTTTGGCCGTGTATGATAAAATGTTAATTTGATATTCATGTTTTTATATTTTTTATTTTAACATTGTTATTTATAACTTTTCTTGCAGGCGAAAGGGTGAACTACTTTTGGTGTATGACTACATGCCTAATGGTAGTTTGGATAAGTACCTCTACAACCAACCGAATGTGACTCTTAACTGGAGTCAGAGGTTTAGAGTCATCAAAGGTGTGGCTTCAGGGTTGTTCTATCTTCATGAAGAATGGGAACATGTAGTGATTCACAGAGATGTGAAGGCCAGTAATGTGCTACTAGACAAGGATTTCAATGGAAGATTAGGAGATTTTGGACTTGCAAGATTATGTGACCGTGGAATAGACCCTCAAACTACTCATGTAGCTGGCACACTTGGGTATATAGCCCCAGAGCATGCAAGAACCGGCCGTGCCACCGCGAGCACAGATGTGTTTTCTTTCGGGGCATTTTTGCTCGAAGTTACCTGTGGAAGAAGGCCAATAGAGAGACAAGGACCAAAGGACGATATCGTTTTGGTTGATCGGGTTTTTGTGTGTTGGAATAGAGGTAATATTCTAGAGGCAAGAGATCAAAAATTGAGTAACGATTTTGTAGTTGGGGAAGTGGAATTGGTGTTGAAGCTTGCATTATTGTGCTCTTGTTCGGAGCCTGCAGCCAGGCCAAGCATGCGACAAGTGATGCAGTATTTGGAGGGTGATATTGCTCTCCCGGAGTTGTCACTCCTTCGGCTCTCTCCGAGTGGTTTAGTATTTGTGCATGATGAAGGTCCTGATGATGTTCAAATGGTGTATCAGTGTTCATATGTTCCCGAGTCGACTCTCCTCTCAGGTGGTCGCTGAATCCAAATCAAGTATATTAACATTCACAACCGAACATAACTCGGGCTTTTTGCTTGTGCACCTTTGAATCATTGAATGTATGTACTGTTCAATTTTCATATTTGTTTTTTGGAAAGTACTGATGAGCGTGCACCACTCAAACACGTTATTTTAATGGTTTTGTACAAAAGCAACCTATGTCCAGTTCCTATAAAACCTGTCATTAAAATATAGGGCTAAAAGGAGCGAAATCTTTTGTCTTGGTCGAAATTTGACTATATTTTGTATTATTTATCTGATTATAAGAGCATCATTGAAGATGCTCTATATTTATTTTTTATCTACAATTTATTGAAAAAAAATATCAAAATATTAGGAGCCTTTTAAGGTGCTTAAAAATTGTTATTAGGAATTTTGGATCATACCTAACACTTTAGGGAGCCATAAATTATTATTTTGCTCTAAAATTATGTAAACACAACAATTAGATAGATTTCGGAACTCCTAGCAAGTTTTCTATTTTAGGAGTGTAGTAGGAAACATGGTTGGAGCGTTTTCTTTTTAACTTTTCAGGGAAGAGTTTAAATAGGAAACCCATTAGAGATACTCTAACACTCGTTTTTGTTTAAGGACATCTAGATTATGTGTCTGACCCAAACTCTAGTTACTTGTCTGAGTTGTAATAGAATTAGTCTTACAGATATCTTCGTAGATATCCTAATCATTATACGATCCTTAAAAGAAAGAAGAAAAAAAATCATTGCATGATTATGTTTCCTTGTAAGGCTCCGATTCTTTGCTTGTAATCCTCTATATAAAGAGTCCCCTATAATCAATGAAAGTGCAGATCATTCTCCCAAACTCTCTTTGCTGTTCTCTGCATCCCTTTTTTCTAAAACACATTATCAGCATGAAGCCCTAATTCTAAAACAAATAGCCAAACCCTAAATCCAAATACTAGACCTTGAAACCCTAACTGCCTCCGCTGCACACCATGTATTCATCAATTCCAAGAGCCCCAAAACCGACAGCCAAACCACCAAGATCGGTAGGAAAAGTACCAAACTGGCCCTCGGAATTAGAATGAAATCTTTGCTTGGTTCACTGCCTTCCAAACCACTAAACTTGGTCACCAAGAGTGCCTCGACTCCATGATCCTGGAACCGGAAGCAGAACCTCCAGACTCGAACGAAAAAGCATCGAACCGGCCACCTAAATGACTGAACCACATGCTGGAAACTGCTTTGGCCAGTTTCAGCCAGCAACGGCCAACCACCGGCCATACGTACTTTTTTTTTTTACCAACTTCCGGCTAAAAGGTCTGGCAACCACTGTTTACCCTTTTCAAGGTAAATCTTTTTAAAAGTTCCCCCTTTTGAGTACTTTTCATTCTTTTCTTTTTCTCGAGGACTTTTAACCTCCCTTCTTCTACCTCTCACTTCTTCTTTTGTGGGAAGATTAAGCCGAACTGTGGGAGTTCGTCCTATCTCTAAACTTAGAGTTTGTTGAGATCTCCAAACTTAGAGTTTGTTGAGATCTCCAAACTTAGAGTTTGTTGATATCTCTAAACTTAGAGTTTGTTGAGATTTTATGGTCGACCACTTACATTACTGTTTCGATTGAATCCAAGATCTCTTGGAATCAAATTTCTTAGGAGCAATTAAGCTCAGAAATTCATTTTGTTTTCATGGTAGCCTTTTGCTCCGAAACTAACCAATTTTCTTGTTCTTTTTCAGGATGAGTAACCTAAAAAAATGGGGATTTTACTCCATTGGGGACAACTGCACTGGATACCACAAGTGGGTGCATGATGTCTGCCAGCATCTCAAGGCTCAAGGTATTCTATCAACGATTCTTGAGCCCACCCAGGACGTGCTTATTGTAGCCTAAACCGAAGCCTTGGAGGCTAATAAGGCAAAAGCGGTCATCTTATTGACTTATCATATGGATGATTCTCTTCAATAGGAGTACCTGAATGAAGATGACCCAAGAAGGCTGTAGGTCTCACTCGAAGAGCGCTTCTGGAACTTCCATGACTCCTTGCTTCCTAACCTAACTTCCATGACTCCCTGCTTTCTTACCTAGAAGTGAGATGGCATAACCTCCGCTTCTGTGACTTCAAGACTGTTCTTGACTATAATTCAAAAGCATCTCGTATCAAATCCTTGATGAAATTCTGTGGAAAAGATATGACAGATGCGATGACGATTGAGAGGGTTCTCTCTATCTCCCCCGTATCTGCATTGATGGTTGCTAAGAACTATCGCATTGATGTTACTGCAGGATGTATCACAAGGTTTCATAAGCTAATTGGAGCATGAATGTCACTGAAAAGGATGACAACATCCTTGTGAAAAAACTATAATTAGAGACCCTTGGGAACAAAGTCTATTCCGAAGTCCAATTATAATCGTGCCTCTAAGGGAGGCTGCCAAGAGTGAAATCCTAAATCTATGGACACTTCTGGACGTTCTGGTCCATATAATCGCTCTAATGAGAAAGGTAACTGCCAAAACAGTTGGGCACAGGACCGTGGTGGTCCATATGTGAAGAGAGAGGGAGGAAATACTTCTGGCCATGGTAGTGGCGCCACCAAGAATAGAGGCCATCCTAATTGAGTCCTAAAAGCACCTTGATCAAGGGAGCCTGACCGTAAAGATGCTTGTCTTCGATGTGGAGTGTCTGGACATTGGGCAAAGGCATGCAACGCATCCCAGAATGTTGCAAATGCATAAAAGATGTATCGTGAAGTAAGGGAAGCAAACTACATGGATCAAAAAGATTAAGAAGGTGATCTTAAGCTAAGGGTGGAAGACTTCAAATCAGGCTAAGATCAAGAGATTTACGATTTTTTATAAGTCTTTATTTTTTTCCAAGAGATGTAATAATTAAGGCAATTGCCATAGTATCTTTAGTAGATGCCATTGGTTTAGTTTTTCTTCAACTAGGCTCATCCAATGTGGGTATGATGTCTAGAAAATTTTTGGGATAAGTAGTACTTAAGTGAGCATTACTCTACCGACATCTCTTCACTTTCCTAGTCATATTTACTTTGAAGTTACTGAAAGAAGTAAACCACTACCTTTGTTTTGCATTAGCTAGTTTCGGATTAGATTTTCTTTATAGTTGAAGAAATAATGATATACATCATTGACTTATGAAAAAATATTTGAGTTTTTTTTTCATTATGACTCCATTTAAATTCTGAGCTTTTCTTTCAAGAAATGGACACTGGAGAACTTTAATGTCTTGCTGATAGTGCTACTACGCACACCATTCTCCGCCGTAGGCAATTATTCTTAGAGGTGTTGCCTACATATTTTATCTGTGACTACGATGGCTAGGCCATCAGGTTTAGTTCAAGGACATAGAATGGCCTAATTCCTTTTGCCTAATGGCACATTGATTATAGTAGCAGAAGCTCTCTATGCTCTCAAGGAAAATCAAAAAGTACTGAGCTTTAAAGATATTCGAGCCAACGGATTCCATACCGAAACCCATACTGAGAACGAAAAAGAATTCCTTTGCATCATCTCTAATGATTGCAGACAAAAGCGCATCTTAGAGAAATTTATGTGTCTCTCTAGTGAACTTTATGTCACCACTATTCAAGCTATTGAATCCAATAAAGTTATGAGAGAAGATCTCTTGGATTCAGACACATATTAGATTTGGCACAACATGTTATGTCATCCTAGTCGTGATATGATGGTCCGTCTATTAAAGACTTCACACGGACATCCATTCTTTCTAGCGAAATGAAGCGACAATCAGAAATTGATTTTCGGAACAAATGAGACTACCGACGCCATTCCTGGTGCCACCGCGATCCACTGCCGGCCTTGGGCTGGCGCCGTCCCTAGTGATGATGCCATGAATGGTATAGTTATCATTAATTTTGCTTCCAATAGCGTTTCTACCGCACATGCCCAACCAAATTCCTCTTCTAAGACCCTCGCTCATTCTGCAAAGCTTGTTCCTTAAGGAAATTAGGACTGAAATAGTCCTATGCAAAGGATATAAAAGTTCTCATTTTGTTCTTACATAGAATCTGAGGGGATTAAGTGGACCGATTCAACCAACTTGCAAACCGTTTAAATACTTCGTGATGTTGGTTGAAGCAAACACGTTGGTCACTTATCTCGCCATTGTCCACACATAATGTTGCTTATTCTAAATTTCTAACACAGATCATATTGCTATAGGCTCACTAACCGGATCATCTCATCCAGTCAATTCGACTTAACAATGTTTGAGAGTTTACATCGAACACTTTCGATGATTATTGCATGTCATTGGAGATTGATGTTGGACATCATATTCCCATATATACACCCAAATGGTCTCGAGGAAGCTGCCATTTAAATGACTACGATGGCAGTCCAGATATTGGTAATGTGCAACAATCTCCCTATTTTTGCTTGGGGTTATGCAATACTGTATGCAGCTATGCTAATTCATCTACGACCCACCGCCACATACTCAATCTACCTCTGCATTACAACTAGTGACTAGGTACAAGTATCTCGTACTTACGCATACTTGAGTGAGCGATTTATGTGCCAATTGCGCCACCACAACGCACCAAGATGGGTCCTTACAGACAAATAGGCATATACATTGGCTTTGAAGCTCCAACCTCTTGTTGGGCAATCTCTTTACCGCTTGTTTTTCAGAATTATCATTTTGATGAGACAGTCTTCTCGTCGTTAGGGGGAGATAAGAATGTCAATGTTCAATAGAAATAACAGGAATTGCAGTGTTCTGTCCCCACTATGTCTCATCTCGATTCCCGCTATAGTGACGAGATCACACATATTTGCTGCAAACGTGTCTGCAAGGATAGACGTCCATAGGTTAGGAAATAGCGCCACCCTACACAGAGGTATGCATGGCACCAACGCTATAGACAGTGACACTATGGCGTCACAGGACATGGCCCTAGCTAGGAAGCGTGGGAGGCCTGTGGGTTCGAATGATACTTTGGTACAATCCGATTCTTTGATTATCGACACTTAAAATCCATCTAATGAGAATGTTCGGAATTATGATTATCACTGGGGGATGCCTCGATGTCGAAACTTTAAAAATAAACAAAGTTGATGAATAAAGGGAAACGGCGACCTGTTAAGTCAATTAGCCCACCATGACTTTTACCAACTCTAAATTCTGTCAACAGGTTTTTTATTTATACGAGCAACTCGAACTATATACACCTTCTTATTCTTTTGCTAAAATAGGGCCATTTATTCAATCCTCAACTCATTTCTCTGTCGTTCTCTCTCTCTCTCTCTCTCTCTCTCTCTCTCTCTCTCTCTCTCTCTCCTCTGACCTAATCGTGCAACATAGCCGCATTGACCCAATCTCCCTCTCCCACTTTGCAACAACAACATCAAAATATCCTATGAACATCATCAAACTTTTGTTCATCTCTCTGTTTTTCGAGATAGCCAAACGTTTGTTGTAGAGAATTGGATAATTGTATTATATTCATCTCACCATGAGGTTTATATAGGGTTATATCATGTATACAAAAGGCAATACATAATAACTATACTAATCAATCGCACATTACAAGTATGTCAATCGCATACATTACGAGTCTGTCAATCGCATACATTAAGCAATACCTATTGCATGAATAGTCATTATCATTTACAACACTCCCCCTTGGATATTCCATATCAATAGTGTTGCCTCTGCTATGCACTTCTAAGTTGCCTCGTCAAAAACCTTGCCAAGTAATAAAAACCCTGTGGGAAAAAACAACCTTGGTCGAAGGAGAAAAAGAGCACAACGCGCGTGAATATGGAGTAGTCGACATCCTTCCACACTCCCCCTTGTGCCTCTCAAACTCGGTGATGACGTTTTGATCGTTACCTCACTAAAAACCTTGCCAGGTAACAAAAACCCTGTGGAACAAAAATAATCATGGTCGAAGGGCAAAAAGAGCACAACACGTCATTCACTCTTCGAGATCGAACATGTAGACATCATACCTCCCCCTGATGTCAAGGTCTCCCCCTGATTTCTACAATTATGGGAGTTCGGATAACTTTCTTAATCCGATGCTCTTCACATGTTTCTCGAAGGTGGATTTAGGTAACGACTTAGTAAACAAGTCCGCTACATTATCCTCTGAACGGATTTGATTCACTTCAATATTTAGAAGTGTTTGTTGTTGCTGATTGTAAAAAAACTTAGGTGATATATGCTTGGTGTTGTCGCCCTTGATGAAACCTAACTTCATTTGCTAAATACAAGCTGCATTATCTTCATAAATGCATGTAGGTTCATCTGTGGTAGACTTCAAACGACAAGTTGCTCGAATGTGTCTATCTACAGACCTTAGCCATATGCATTCTCGCACGGCTTCATGTAGAGCGATAATCTCTGCATGATTTGAGGAAGTAGCAACATGGGTCTGCTTTGTAGACCTCCAAGATATCGCAGTGCTTCCCATGGTAAAAACATAACCCATTTGGGAGCGACCTTTGTGATGGTCAGAGAGATACCCTGCATCAGCAAAACCCATCAAGACATCGTTGTCATTTTGATGGAAGGGAGGAGGAGCACAGAAGGTGGCGTTTTGCCTTGTGGAGTTCGATCCCACACTTCCATTATTTGTTTTCTCTCTGTAGGGATAGAACAAGCCCATATCAATCGTACCTCTCAAGTATCGAAAGATTGTCTTTATGTTAATCCAATGGCGGCGTGTTGGCGCAAAACTGTGTCGAGCTAACAAGTTCACTGCGAATGAGATGTCCGGTCTTGCATTGAGCTAAGTACAATAATGCGCCTATTGCACTTAGATAGGGCACTTCAGCCTCTAATAAGTCTTCGCCCTCATCCCTTGGATGAAACGGATCTTTTTCAGGCTCAAGACTACGACTGATCATGGGAGTACTCACAGGCTTTGCTTTATCTTCATTAAAGCGCCTTAATAATTTTTGAGTATATGCTAACTGATGGATCATAATCCCATCACTACAGTGCTCAAGTTCTAGTCCGAGGCAAAACCGTGTTTTCCCAAGATCTTTCATCTCAAATTCAAATTTCAAGTACTTAGCAATTTCCTTTAACTCATCTAGAGTTCCAATTAGGTTCATGTCATCGACATAAACTGCTACAATTGCAAATCCGGAACTTGTCCTCTTTATAAACACGCATGGGCATATTTCATTGTTGACATATCCCTTTCCAATCAAGTAGTCACTTAGACGGTTATACCACATCCGTCCGGATTGTTTCAATCCATATAGTGAGCGTCTCAATCTTATTGAAAACGCGCTCCGTGGTTTAGAGCCACTTGACTTGGGTAATTGAAGTCTATCTGGAATCTTTATATATATCTCTGAATCTAGATCCCCATAGAGATATGTTGTAACTACATCCATAAGCTGCATGTCAAGTTTTTTGGAAACTACCAAACTGACAAGGTAGCGGAACGTTATAACGTCCATTACTGGAGAATATGTCTCCTCATAGTCGATTCCAGGGCGTTGTGAGAAACCTTGAGCCACAAGGCGGGCTTTGTATCTAACAACCTCATTTTTCTCATTACGCTTTCTAACAAAGACCCATTTATGGCCAACAGGCTTTATACTTGGGGGTGTCAGCGTTATAGGCCCAAATACCAGTCTCTTTGTTAGTGAATCCAATTCAACCTGGATCGCATCTTTCCATTTAGGCCAGTCTGCTCTTCGTTGACTTTCCTCAACGAAGCGAGGTTCGATATCATCGTGTTTTATAATTCCTTGAGTAATAGAATATGCAAACACATCATCAAGGATAATAGAATATCGATTTAACGTCTCATGTACGCTAGTGTAATTCATGGAGATCTCCCTATTCCTTGGAATTGGTTCTAACATTGGAGTGTCCCCCAATGATGTCTCTTAGACATAACCATAATCCGGAATATCTTCATGAGACGGGTTATTTATGTCGATGATTAATGGATCTTTCTGTGCCAAACTCGCTTTCTTTCTTGGGAGATAATCCATCGAACATTTGGGCCTCCCACATTTCCTTGCTGGGAGCCCGGCCTGAGCCACATTGCCATCACTATTAGTGGTGGAGGCGCCATGCCCAATACCCCTAGGGGTGGCTCCATGTCCATGATTTTTAGGAACATCAATCCTTACAGGCACGTTTGCAGCAGGTATATGTGATCTTGTCACTTTAGCGATATCAGAAAACGCATCAGGCATAAAGTCTGCTATGTTCTGAAGATCGAGAATTTTCCGCACTTCAATTTCAGACTGTGCGGTTCGGGATCAAGATGAGACAAAGTGGGGACAGACCACGACAATTCCTGTCATTCCTGTTGAACATTATTGTTCCTATCTCCCCTAACGACGGGAAGACTGTCTCATCAAAGTGACAATCCGCAAATCTAGCGGTAAATCACTATGCCAAAATCCTTATCAGACGACAGACAGAAACTGTTGTCTGATTTGGAGTGCCACCGTTGTAGAGCGAGCCGTTGTCTGTTGAAAATTCAGACAACGGTGGAACACAGTTGTCTGATAAGCAAACAGGCAACGGGTATGTGTTATAACTGTTGTGTGATGGCTCGACAGATGGCTCGGCAGATGCCATGCGCAGCTGCGCAGCAGTTGAAGCGCTGTCTTCAGACAACAGTGCTTGGTTTCAAGCTGTTGTATGTTAAGCATATCAGACAACATACTTTTATTTTTTGTGTTGTCTGATTGATCCTCAAACTTCAGTGCTTAGACTATATCTGTTGTATGATCAACATTTGGGACAACGGAGTTCAATTGCAACTGTTGTCTGATTTAGTTTTTGGACAACAGAGTTCAATTGCTTCTGTTGTGTGAGTATAAATTAGAAGAGACTGATTTGTTAAAAACTGATGTGTGATATGAACGATTGCAGTGTGTTTGTCCCAATTTTGGCCATTCAGACAACGGGCAGTTGTCATTATATCTCTATTCTGTTGTCTGATTATTTGAACATCCCATTCCTGAATTAAATTGTACATTCATTTGGTCCATTTACCAAATGAACAGTAGTTCATCAAATATAAACATTGCCAACCATCAAATATAAACTTTGCAAACCACTAATCATTGAAGCCAACATTGCAAATAAGAAAAGCATTCTAGTGCATGCCCATCTACTTGGGACATCAAAAAGCTGATACATATATATGTATTATTCCAAAACATGCCACATGGTGCATGATAATGTACCAGCAGAGAAGCACAAAAAAGATGCTTTCCATATCAAAATTGTACCAGCAACAAGCGCGCTACTTCAAGGTTCATGCACATATGTGTTGACAACAAACTTCCCCCACTCATTTCGCACTTGATCAATATCTACTTGGGTTGGCTGCTGCCTCTCCTCTCCCACTGAAATTGATTTAATATATCAAAGGGTTTACTTAATCATTTTGATGAATGAGGCATGAACATAATAACAAAGTTATGAGAAGTTGAGTCAAGTGACTATATTTTCTCTGCCAGATTTTTGTACCTGCCAGATTTTCATACCAAACTAACTAACTGCCAGATTTTTGTACCTAAACATGAGAAGCGAATGCATGCCACTGAGAATCATATGAATGGTTAAATAAAATTACCATGCTTAGGACTCAAAAACTTACAGTTAACACAAAAGATCCTCTATAAATTAAAATCACTGAACTAGATACGGAGTCAACATTAGTAGTTTTGAACATAAAATTCTGAACAAAGCATGTTACGTGTATCCCATAAAAGCTAAGTCAACCAACAATATATTCTGACAAGGAAATTTACAGATCCGGTTCCTCTTTTACTAAGAAGAAACCCCATGCTATTAGTTATTTCAAAGTAGCAAATAGTAATGGCAGTACACACCTGATTTTGCTCAAAAAAGTTTGTTAGGACATTATGCTCCCCAAGCAGAACTTCACTTGCTATTGGCTTTTGTAAACCCATTATTAGTTTAAGCAAAGTACTCTTGCCACATCCATTTGGGCCAATAATGGCCAGTTTCTCTCCTTTTTCAATTGTGAGATTTGCTCTGCTAAACAACACCTGGTAGACCACAGATATGGTTGCAATTAATACACACAATTTGCAGATGAATAGATCTTTTTAAGGTGAAAAAAAAATGGCTTGTAGCACTTTTACTTGTGAACAAAATATGTAAACCCACCTTACCTCCAAATGGAGCAAATCTCCCACTTCTTCCCCATTCAGGAAACCTGATCTTGATCTGTTTCTTCTTGAACGGCCTTTCAACAAGATCCTCTTCCTGAAGTTTCTCCAACTTCTATTCTTGCAAAGAAAAAAATAAAAAAAGTTAGATAAAGAATTAGAGGTGGCCAGTTAGATGATCTATGTAAATACCTGGTGAATAGATAATCAATCTTATTAATGCATACAGATGATCTATGTAATGCATACAAACATTACAAGGTATACATTAGAAAATGAACTGCAATTTCAGCTCATAATAAAAGAATAATCCTTGACCCAACAAAACACACCTGAAGTTCAACAAAACAGTAACGATATCCTATAGCATTGACATCAATTTTCTTCAAGACCCACTTTTAGAATCCCTTGTAGATTTCGACCAAGATTGGTTATTATTAGAACTTGGATTCCTCCCTGCAACTCAAAAACCAAAATCAGCTTCAGAACAACAACAAAAAATCAAAACTTTATCTCAATCTAAAACCTCAAATTGAATCAATGTTTACCCAGTTCTATAAACATTCTTTAAGCTGTTTATTTATCCTAGGAAACCAAATAGAGACGTAGCAGAAATTAATGATGAATTATAGGAATAAGGAAAAGACCTCAACAAACAGACCAACTCGAGCAGAGGAGCAGAGGATTTGGACGATGATCTTCTTCTGCTGCTGTTCCTAGTAACCTCCTTGTTGTTGTGGTTATTGTTGCTGCTGGGTCTTCTTCTCCACCTCTTCTTCTTCCAGATTTATAGATCAATGTACCCAGAAACCCCCTCCTTTTTTCCTCCTCATTCAATGTATCCTTCTGGAAATCCCTCTACGAAAACTATCTTCATCATCTCGATGGTTTCTCTTCCTAGAACGAGCTCCCCCCATGGTGAAAATCTGGTAATCAATGACTCAATATATACCTAGAAACTGCAACAGAACAATACTCTATCCATTCAATTACCAAACTTGAAAATACACAAGTAGAGAGTACAGAAAATAAGTAAGTATCCAGTACAATCAATTCACCCAAAACTCTATTATAATCATATTCATTATGATTAGCACACACTAGAATTAGATTGTGAATTCGATGAAGTACACACACCAGACCTGCTGCCAAAACTTATCAGGCAACATTTCTGAAGAAAGAAAATCTTCATTATAAAATAATTTAGCAGCATACTACATAGTAACTATCTTGATCCTTTGACAGAAACTGATACCTTTTCCACAGTGACTAGTCGACCTTCAAGCACAGAGCGATTCAAGTACTTAATGCATCGCTCTGCATCCTCTACAGTTTCCATTGTGACAAATGCAAATCCACGAGATTCTCTGGAGCGAGGGTCAGTTACAAGATGGCACTCCAACACCTGAAACCAAAGCTTAGTTGTAATTTATCAACATAAGATCTCCAATAAGGTACTCTCAGGTTATCACTTTCTAGGTGAACATCAAGGACGAGCGACTACTCTTGCCTCAGCAAGTTTAGTTAAAGCCCGGTAGTAGAAAGGAAACTAGATATCTTAGTGCATAGAGAGAAATGACAAGCACTACATTACCAACTGATAAAAATTATTTATCATAGGATAGAAAATGAAGCTTCTCTTTAATCTCAAGAACAGAAACTAAATGGAAAGGAAAGCTGTTAAGTTACCAAGGAAGTTACTCCCTTCTTCCGAACTTACAATTTTCCTTCCTGTTCTAGGGAGATTCAAGTATAATAGCTAAATGAAATACAATTGACCTATCTAGTGATAAGCTGATGGCAGACATAACACACCTGCTGCCTACTGTGTCCAAAGTACACTTAATAACATGCTTTTCAAGTTGTTACTTCCTTTTTTGGTCAAAAAAGAGTTGGTTTGTCTGTCCATTGTTTAAGATAACTATTTTGGTCATGCATAAGATATTTGTGTTTAAAATGTTGCAGTCAATTAAAAGCACTATAGCACAACAAATTCAATCTACATGAAGCTGTCTCAGGGTAAGTTCCATATATTATTCAGAAAATAAAGTTATAATAGCTCATACCTTGCATTCTTTGTTAAAGAATTTCTCAACATCAGCAGAGGTAACCCTTGTGGATAAGCCTGTTACATACAAGTTGTTTCCAGGATTGGTTGCATCCACAGATGGGCTCCTGGAGTAAGAAAAACAAGATTCATATTCAACTAATACAACAAAGCTTGAACCCAAATATTTTGGTTGGAATAAACCCAAAACTTACAAAAAAAAAACCATGAATTTCCACAATGTAACATAACATATATACATGCAGTTATACTAGCCAATAACCCAGATTTTATTGACACTGAACAGTTAGAAAATTGAGATTTCCAGTGTACCTAGAACGACTCCTTCTAGACCTCGACAATGATCTCGATCGGCGGCCTTTGACAGGTGAGACAGAGGTTTGTGGTGAAGCAGACCTGAGGAGTAATCACCAAACGTCACAAGAGAATTATGATACTATACAACTCATATCATTATTAAGCAAAAAGAAAAAAGAAAAAAAAAGACTATAATTCTGAATCAACATCGAATGGGAACTGTACCTTTTTGCTCTCGTGTATGACCATATAGGCCAAGTGAAAGTTCTGTTTTTGGTAACCATATACATCTCTGCTCATGCAGGTATGATAACTACCCAAAACGTAATTACCTTCAACAGTTGTAGGACAAACTCAACAGCCTCTCTTGGGCTTTTCTTGTCAGCAGCTCTAACCATAGCTACAACATGTGGAATTGCCTGCAAGTTATAAAACAACTATTATATCTAGAAGGTCCTTGACAGCTTCACATGCATAATTTAACATTTCTTAGATATGATGATAGCGATGTATATCTCACAAGTTGAACTGTCAGATACATGAGTAAGACACATTTTTGAAATGATTCTTCAGCGCACTTAATCCATATTTTTAGCCTTTTAGGGTTGTGGACTTGTGTTAGGTCCATATCAGTTGAGAACTGAGCATGGGTAATGAAATGCTATGGTATTTCTAATAACAGAAGAATGTCCAAGTATTTTACGGCAATTAAACTGTTCAAATAGGTGATATACAAGTACAAATGGTATGTTCCTGCTTGCTCTTTGTTTCTCTGATATAGACTCTAGTTCACTTGTATAATACTTCTTGAGTTTTTGATGAATATAAGTTGTATAACAAGAGACATTTCAATATTTCATATACACTGTGCAAATCATACAAACCAGCCAACCATGGCACATGACGAACAACTTATTACATATCCTACCTCGTTGCATTACCTCAAGAAAGTATTTGGGAATATCATGGAAGTCATTTGGCCTGGCAACAGTAACAAGAAACAAAATTGTTAATTGTTATTTTCTGGAGTAAGATCACCACAACAAAAATAATTTAATAAAAGAATACTGAAAAATGAAAAGCTATTTAGAATAAGCCAATAAGGACCACTACAAAAAAGGAACATGTATTAAAAAACTATAACATGAGAGAAACTATTAACTTGAGTTCAGCAGATCTTTTATCCACCAGCAGCTTGCATAATTCAACCTTCAACCACACCACCTGCAGGTAGAACTTACATAAATCTCAATATCTAGTAGTGCATTTACAATATTAAACAAAAATTCAGAGCTTGGACCCAATTATTATGTGGCGAAAACCATTAAACAAATCTAATTTTGTTCAGAAACATACGAACAGCAAAGCTGAAACCAACAAATGCAACTAAATTTCAAATTTTCAAGTCAAAAGTCAAAACAGAAAGGCAAAAAGTGACAAATGCAATTCGAACCCAGAAATCTAGAAGGACAAAACAGATCACATATCCAATTTTAATCTCATATCAGTCATATGTATAGAGTATAGCAAAAGTAACAGATGCAATTCGAACCCAGAAATCGAAGCAAGAAAGATGGCAGCAACTTACCAAGCTTGAAGTTTCCGAAATTGAGTCGAAAACTGAAATCGAAGCTGCTTCACCTAGTAGAGTTCGAGCCAAACCCAGACTTGAAGACTGAAAATTGAATACCCAGAAGAAGAAATTAAGAGGAAGCCATAAATCGATTGAAGAGTGAAGACCCAGAAGTAGAAATTAAGAGAAACAAAAACCCAGAATCAACGCGCACCGTCAGTCCATCACGGCGTCACCGTAGAAGAAAGAAAAGGCGTCGTGCCGCAGTTCCGGAGAGAGACACAGAGAGAGAGAGAGAGAGGAGAGTGGGGCTGCAGGAGAGAGAGAGAGGCGAGCTTTAGTCGAACTTTTAGGTCAGATCGAGTTTCAGGCGTTTTAGCCTAATCAGGAAATTAAAACATAGTAGAATGGGGCGAAGAGACCAAATCTAGAGAAGGAGAAGAGGGAGTTACCTTCGTGGTGATGTTGCTTAGAATCAAAACTTTGGGTTTCTTCCTTTTTGGTTTGCAGGTGAGGAGAGATGAGAGAGGAAATGGTTGGCTTCTAAAGAGATAGACACGAACAAGAAGAAGGGCCTGAAGGCAGAGTTACTTTGTGCAAGCCGAGTGGGGAGACAAAGTCACTAAGGCCCTAACTAAAGGCGGGGTTTTTTTTTTTTTTTTTTTTAACTTTTTCACACAACGCATGTATGAAATTGAGTTGTCTGATCATGTACATGTTAAATTTGAGTTAAGGGAGCAAGGAGGGAAAATTCCCGCCTATGTGCAATCAAAGAAGCAGTTTTGACGTTAGGGACATACATTTCTCATTCAGACAACACAAATAAGTCATTCCGTTGTAGGAGCTTAAATCGTGTACCAGCATTTCACTCAAATATTGGCCTTTTTGGGGCTACTCACTCACATTTTGGGGTACATGTGATTTTCTTCCAAACTTGCACAACGGAAACAAAAAAATGCGTTGTATGTTGTTTTGCAACTTACTCTCATACAACATATACAACAATACTGTTGTGCAAGGTGAGTCAAAATTTCGACCCAAATTTGAGCAAGGTGAGGGGGAATTTTTTTTACATTCAGACAACAGAGAAATCCTTAAAACTGTTGTACAATAATCTTGGATCCAAAAAAATTGATGTACGACCTCCTTATACAACGCAAATCTCATTAAACCTGTTGTGTGAAGCAGTTTCAGTGATCACACAACGGAAATTTTTTTTTCGTTGTCTAAAAAGTGTAGTGTGATGCAGTTTTTGGCATAGTGAATAGATCGCCTATCAAGGGTTCTAAGTAGCGGATAATGGTTAGAGAGTCATATCCAACATAAATGCCTAATCGTCTTTGAGGACCCATTTTGGTGCGCTGTGGCGGCGCAATTGGCACATAAACTGTACACCCAAATATGCGTAAGTGTGAGACATCAGGCTCATATCGAGTAACCATCTGGGACGCAGAAAAGGGTTGAGTGGTAGTAGACCTCAGATGAATGAGCACAGCTGCATGCAATATTGCATAGCCCCAAGCAGAAACAGGGAGATTGGTGCGCATAACCAATGCTCTAGCGACCATTTGAAATCTTTTAATGGCAGCTTCTGCGAGACCATTTTGGGTGTGAACATGAGGAACAGGGTGTTCAACCTCAATCCCAATGGACATGTAATAGTCATCAAACGTTTTTTGATGTAAACTCTCCAGCATTGTCAAGACGAATTGACTTAATGGGATGATCAGGGTGGTGAGCCCTTAATTTAATGATTTGTGCTAGGAGTTTAGCACATGCAGCATTTCTTGTGGACAATAGCATGACATGTGACTATCATGTCGATGCATCAACCAACACCATAAAATATCTAAATGGTCCGCAAGTTGGTTGAATAGGTCCACAAATATCACCTTGGATTTTTTTGTAAGAATGGAATATTTTCGTTAGTGTCCTTTGCATAGGATGGTCTCGGTCCTAATTTTGCTAAAAAGCAGGCTTGGCAAAACGAAATATGGGCTTTAGAAACAACCAGGGAAATATCCGGTTGAGCCACGAAGTCACAATTGACTTTAGAAGTAGAAAAAGGAACCAAGGAGGTATTGGTGGCTTCAATACCACTTTTGGGCCGCAGGGGGTAGGCGGCGCCAGCCCTACCTTGGATTGAATTTTGGTTCTGACTTCTTTTTGTTTTGAAAAATGGATGTCCGTGTGAGTCTTTAATATACGGATCATCATATCACTACATGGGTGTCCCAAACGGTCATGTCAAAGCCTATATGTGTCAGAATCTCATAAGTCATCTCTCATGACATGGTTGGATTCAATAATTCGAATAGTGGTTGCATACAACCCACTAGATCGACACATAAGTTTCTCTAATACTTGTTTATGTCCATAGTCATTAGAGGTGATGCAAACGAACTCTTGTCTATTCTCACAATGTGTTTCCACATGAAAACCATTGGCTCTTATATCTTTAAAACTCAATAGGGTCCTTCCAGCCCTAGGAGCATATAGAGCTTCGGTGACATTAATACTTGTGCTATTTGGCAACATAAATTGAACTGGTCCTCGACCATGAATCAATTGTGATGGTCCAGCCATCGTAGTCACAGAAGATCGACTAGGCGTCATCCATAGAAATAGCTGCCTATGTCGCAATATAGTATGTGTGGTGCCACTATCAACAAGGCATTCCAACTCTCCAGGAAACATACTGAAAAATAATAAAGTTCGGAATTAAAACATGTCCATGACATCGAATAATAATACGATACTTTATTAATAAAGATAGCCAATGATGACATCATATCAAAGGTCCCAAAAAGTCTAATCCAAAATAAAATCAAACTAAGACACATTGTAGTCATCACTCTATCCATTTGGTAACTCCAATCAAATATGACCAGGAAAGTAGAGAGATATGTTGGTGGAGCAAGGCTCTCTCAAGTACCATTAATCTCAATAACTTTCCTAGACATCATATTTCATTGGGTGCACCACATAAGAAAGAGTTCAATACAAATGTCATTTATTGACTAAGGCATATTGCCATTACAAAAATTCTTGGAAAATAAAAGGACTAATCTAAACAAAGTCTGCTGCACCCTTGTGCACTTCATTGTCAGTTTTGAAGTTCTCTATGGTGAGATGGATGTCTCCACCATTTTCTTCTTCTTCTGCAAGGTACACTTCTTGCTCCCTCAGGTCCCTGTATGCCCTGTATCTTGAAGCTAGTTGCTCGCTTGCCTTGCATTGCTTGAACCAATGCTCACTTGATCCACATCGATGACACATGTCATTGTGGTTGCCTCCCTTTAACTGAGGTGCACATTGTGCACGTTGTGGGCGATCCCTAGGAGGGTTGGTGCCACCACCACGACCCATGGCGCCTCCACCACGACCCATGGCGCCTCCACCACGACCCATGGTGCCACTACCACAACCAGGGATACCACGACCACCTCTCCCACGTGTGGCATTGCCACCATGTGTATCCGCACTAAACGTGCGGTTTCCTTCCTTGTTAGGGCGGTTATATAGACCCATACGTCCCTTATATCCCTTATTCTTAGGGTTCCACTCTTTGCGCCCTCTTTTGGGTGCATTATAATTCCCCTCATGAACGCTTTTAGTTCCAATGGGCCTTGAATTATAATTCCTCACGAGTATGTTATCATGTTTCTCAGCTACAGATATGAGATTGATAAGCTGATGAAACCTCGTGATCCATCCAACATTGACTTCAGTGCGGTATTGCTTTGATACCACAATAGCTGAAACGGGAAAGGTGGAGAGAGTTTTCTCAATTAGCTCTTGCTCTGTGACAGGTTGTCCACGAAACCTCAACATGGACTCTAGGCGAAGAGCTTTTGAATTATATTCAGCAACAGACTTGAAATCAGCAAAGCGCAGATTGTTCCATTGAACCTTCAAGTTAGGGAGGAGGGAATCTTGGACATTGTCAAAGCGCTCTTGTAGTGCTATCCATAGCTCTCTTGCATCCTTGATCGACATAGACTCCAATCTGAGTGCCATGTCCATATGGCGTCGCATCAAGATAACTGCTTGAGCATGCTTTTTAGGTGTTCGCACGAACACACGATCCAGGTTAGGTGCCTGGATTATGGGTAATATTCCCTTTCAAGTGAGGTGGTTCTCGACATCGGTTGCCCAACTGTGGTCATCCGAGCCTGTTGTGTCAAGCATGGGAAAGTCGAGTCTAAGTTCATTCGACATCCTGAAAATAAGAAGAGAAGATATATTAGTTTCAGAGCTAAACTTTCATGAAAACTAAAATAACAAGATTTTCGAGCTATGCTACCAAGAAAACAATTTCCAATAATCTCTTTTGGATTAGACCAAATAATAATGTTTTAATATGGTCACAATTTGATGCTTACGGACGCTCTTAGTCCGAGCATTATGAACACTCTTAGTTCGTTAAGCGTGAATCCCCACAATTCCGCTTTATTAAATAATCGAACCCATGTTCGTATATTGAAAATCCTGCAGAAAATAAAGGAATTTAAAAGACAAGAAAGCAGGAACTTTAATCTTTAAAACTTACTTGTTGAAATTTGGAGCAAATTCGCTTCTGAACAGCTCCCACTTCGAATGATGTACAGATCTCAAAACGACTCCAATAGGGCTGAAATTTGGAGGTCAGATAGAAGAGGCAGAGACGAACAACTTTGATGAAGGAATGATTTTTATCTGAGGTCCCGATAAAGACCTTTCAGGGAGTGCAAACAAGATGATCTGCACAGGAACGAGCGTGCTGCACACGGGTGCTCAAGGGCTGCAGGAGCAGCGTACGGTATGGCTAGCAAGGGCTAGGAGCTTGCGGCAGTTTTTGGTGAAAGAAATTTCAGGTGTTAGAGTTTTTTTTTGCTAGGGCTTAGGTTAGAGTATCGTGCTGATAACGTGTTGTAGAGAATTGGATAATTGTATTGTATTCATCTCATCATGAGGTTTATATAGGGTTACATCATGTATACAAAAGGCAATACATAATAGCTATACTAATCAATCACATATTACAAGTATGTCAATCGCATACATTATAATTCTGTCAATCACATACATTAAGCAATACCTATTGCATGAATAGTCATTATCATGTACAACAATGTTTTGATTTATGGAGCCTTGATTCTTAACTATGGAGTTGAATTCAAATGGTTTGTCCATCTCTCTGTTATGTGGTTTCCTTCTTTTACTTTCCCCTGTTTTTTTTTTTTTTTTTTTAAGATTTTGTTTTCTTGGCCTAAATCTGAATTTGGGTCTTCTTCCCTTGAATTCAAGAATTTTCAAAATTTGAATCTTTTCTGTCATGCTCTGACTTTTGTAGAAAAATGTTTTGTGTCTACTTGCAGAATTGATTTGGATTTCCTTTTTTTTGTTGGCCTAGATTTGTCATATATGATTGGTTTGGAGTTGATTTAAGATGAAGAGCAATCTAATTTGGTATTCTGTCTTTGTTTTCAGTCACAAAAATCAAATCAGAGGTTTAGTCCCTATTCTTTCCCCTGTTGTCTCTTTCTCTATTTATATTGATCATTGCTATTCTAAAATCCGAGAAATTGCAGAATTAGACGAAACTCCAATTTGGGTCACGGCATGCTATTGTATGCCAAGACATTGGCTGATTTTGATACTTTTTCTTCAACATGTTTTGACGCTTAGTCTTGTTGAAGTAGCAAAATTTGTGAACTTGAAAAGATAAATCTCATGTTTTGGTCAATTTGATTTTATAAAATTAAATGTTACCATACTTGGTGTTATAACATGCATAGACAAGGAGTTACAAGTTATAACATAGACTTGGATGTAATGTATGGTTTAATTGTATTTTTTTTTAGAAAATTACACACAAGTGTCAGTTTGAAACTTAAATTAGTTATAAGGTCACCAAAGTTTTCTTGTACACATAAGACCACTTGTATCTTCAAATTATTTCCACCCTGACGATTTTACCCTTCGTGGAAGAAAACTAACTCCATGATTAGTCTCTGGCCAAAACGAAAAGAAATTCATTCTCTCTCTCTCTCTCTCTCTCTCTCTCTCTCTCTCTCTCTCTCTCTCTCTCTCTCTCTCTCTCCGATCTCTCTTCTTCTTCTCTTTCCTCTACAATCACCGAAAAACATCAATTCCGGCCACCATCTCTCATCACGGTCATCATCAATTGAACCATAACACAAACCTGACCAAAGCCCAGCCACCCTATCGCCAATTAAGGCTCCAGCCACCACACACAATCCAAGGTTACGGCATCATTGTTCCTCAACTCTAATCGATCTTCGACCATCCTTTCAATGCACCACCACCACCAATGAGTTCAGAGGAAGCCGGACATTAAAATTCGAAAATCTTATGGCCCGCCGAGGCCGGAAAACCATCGTATGCACCGTCGCCGAAGTCGTCAAGTCTGTGGTTTTTCTTTCTTTTATCTCCGGCCACGTCTGAGCTTAAGGATCACCATGATTGAAATAAGCGCCTCAATATCTTGCATAGCCCCGTAACTCAAATCTCCAATTCTGGCTCGAGATGCCACACGCAACTCACTCGCCTCGGCTCCGGCAGCACCCTTCCTCAACGCCATCGCCGATTCTGTTGCCGATTCCATCCCCATTACCTTTCTCAGTCGAAACCGACCCGAACAGAGACAAGTTGGAGTAGATTCTCCCCATCTCCGCACACGAGGACAATGTTGCAGGAATATAACTCACCAGAATTGATTGTTCTATGGTTCGTTGTGCTAAGTTTTTATTTTCTTATAGATTTATGGTTTGAATCATGTATTGCTATTGTTTTTGGAAATGGCAGAAACTCCTGTATTGTTATTTGTCATTCAATTTGATAGCTTTGGTTTGATTTGGGTAATTGCTATGAATTTTACAATTGTTTTGATTTCTAAGTAGCTTTTGTATTGTTTTGAGTTACGGTAATGAAATTAGATCTTAATTTTATGCCTCATTGTTCAATTTTGATGTTATGGTATCTATGTTTCTAATGGTGTTTTATTATGGTTTGTGATTTTGTTTTTGTGGTTGAATTTTGGCAATACTTGTCTTGCACTTGCATCATTTCAAAAAGAGAGCAAGTGAAGCGGTTTTCAATATTGGTGAGAGTAGCTCTCAGAGTTAGTGAGAGTAGCTTTCGGTTTTGGTGAAAGTAGCTTTTTGTTGTTGGTGAGAAGAGTTTTTGATGTTGATGAGAGTATCTTTTGTTGTTGGTGAGAGTAACTTTTGGTGGTGGTGATTGTAGCTTTTCAGGGTGGTGATAGTAGTTTTTTATGTTGGTGAGAGTATTTTTTGTTGGTCGTAAAAGTAGTTTTTTGTGGCGGTGATAGTAGCTTTTTGCATTGGTGAGAGTAACTTTTGTTGTTGGTGAGAAAGATAAAGTTACTTAAACTCCACAGCTAAACTTACTTCAACTTCACTAAACAACATGTATTTGATCTTTTCTTTGTTGTTGAATCTCTGTTAATCAATTAGTAGGTCCTTTTGCACCTCATAGATAGGATTCATACTAATTGTAATTTTTTGGTGATTGTTTAGCTGATCAAGATGGAGGCTGATATCCTCCTATCTCTGAAATTTGAAACGGGAAATCTCAATGTTGGTACATCCTTGAGGTAATGATGGTCTGCACTCATTTCTGGTTGGTTATTATAGTTGCTCAACAAGCCTAAAACAGTGACTAATTGTTGCTCATTTGACATTATTTTTGGCAGAAAATTCATTGATCTTGCTCAAGAGAGTTACTACAAAGTAAGTTTCCTTTGTAACCTTTCTCTTACATGCATATTTGGATTTGCCAAGTTGATAATATCTGATATTGACTGCTTGCTCTTTTGTGTTTTCTGCAGACTCCTAATATGCAGTTTGAGGCTTTGACATTGTATCAATTATCTAAATATCAGTTTATTGGCTTGCTTATTTAGGTTCTTATTTTGCCAAGGACATATCATTGGAGTTCCTATAGCTTTGCATCTATTCAAGGTTTATAGAACATACCTAATGAGAAAATTAGTATAGTAGTTACTATACTTTTTAAATTTCATTTTATAGTTGACTCTCCTTAGATCGGATCTTAATTAGTATACATATTGTCATAGTGTATTTTGGTGACTAATATATTGCTTTTGGTGCTTTTAAGAATGCTTGCGAATTTTTTTTTTTGCATGGTTTTCAACATTTAAGGACACAGTTTATGTGTCCTTGTAAGCAAAGGATGACATCTCTATTTCCATTTTTAGGACACAGAAGTAGTGTCCTAGTAAGGTAAAGAGGACACATTTTTCTTGATATGAGAACACATTTTATGTGTCCTCTATTGTATACGAGGACACTTGATTTGGACTTTTAAGGACACAGTTTAAGTGTTCTAGTAAGGAAAAGAGGACTCTTTTCCAGTGTCCTTGTATTGACTTACAATGACTGCTGGATAGAGGAATCTTTTTTAGAGAGTACTTAAATGTATTAGAGGACTCTTTTCCAGTGTCCTTATATGCAATTTTTGTAGTAGTGGGTGGTCCTTTCTTAGCACCCTTTCCAGGTTTTCTTCCAAATTTTCTTTCAGCTCCATGACCTTCAAGATGAATGGAATTTTGTACTTGTTGCTTAAGCCTCCTTCCTCTTGAACAAGCATACTGGAAAATTCATTGACATTCCACTTATCTTTAATAGTGTTATAGTTAATCTGAAATGCTTCATACTGAGGAGGCAAGGAGTTCAAAATAAATTGAACAAGAAAGAACTCATCCACATTCATTCCCAAGGCCTTTAACTTTGCTACCAAATTAGTCATTTCAAGAACATGCTCATGCATGCTTCTCCTACCATCAAATTTCTTGGTGGTAAGTTCAGCCATTAATGTCCTTGCAAGAGACTTGTCAGCACTCTTGAAACGATCCTCAATGTTCTTCAAGAATTCCTTAGCAATTTCAGCTTTCGAAAGTGTAGTCTTTATGTTGTTTGCTATAGTCATTCGCACCAGCATAATGCTCAGTCTATTCGACTTTTCCCAGGCCTTATGGAAAGCCTTTTCTTCATCTATACTTTCATTAGTTCGAGTAGTAGGTTTCTCAGTTTGGAGTGCCAAATCCAGATCCAGAACACCTAAGTGAAACTGAACTTGTTCACACCATTCCGAGAAATTCAATCCATTGAGCACTCGAATAGACGAAGCATGCGAATGAAGCGAAACATGAGCTGCAACACAATAATACAAGGGCTCACAACATTAATTCTTTGAGTCACTAAACACATATAAACAGTAAGTATATCAACACAATACTCCTTTGGGTAGTTATCATGTAGATAATTAACTAAAAATGATGCATTTATCGTCATTTGAGCAATGAGTATATTCCCAATCAGACAAGCTTGTAATCTATGGATCTCCAAAACTAATCTAACAGGATATATATCAAAAAAACTCCATTCTATTCATTAATCATATGAATGGTTAATCTACCTTTGGGCGATTCTTAAATTCTTATGAATAATGAAAATCAATATGCTTATGAGTAAACCTTAAAACTTTACAAGGCAATTTTTCATTCATATGCATCAATATCATAAGCAATTGATAATCATCTAATTTGATATTCATGAGACCTTACTAGTTTGACCACTTTGGTGACTAACAAACTGCCATACTATGAATTCAAAAGTTAGATGAAATAAACAATCAAAATTGACATTCATAAAACTAGCAAAACCAAACTACTAGCGTTATGCCATTATTTCATTTGTGCTTACAGTACCATATTTATTCTTTTATTCCATTATGATCATATATCATAATACATAAGATGCAAGTCTTATAAAAAAAAAAACAAAAAAACAAACAGCTACAGATGAACAACATATGACCAAACCAAATTAATCATATAACTAGCGAAACGTTCATATAAATATATTTTGTTGTAAATAAAATTCATATGCATATATAAATGCGGCACGAAATATACAACAAAAAAATTTATATTCCATTAACGGAGAATCATGAAAGCTCTATTACTGAGCTCTGATACCACATGTAAGAGTTTAAATACATAAAACCAAGATCTAGAACTTACATGATCTCATAACATTAACCGTAAGGCAGAAAACGTAAACTACGTACATACCTTGTTCCATTGGAGCAATATGTAGTATACCAAGACATAGCGGTTCGACAAAGTCGTCAATCCAAATGAAATGGTTTCTCTCTCAGCCCTTGCACCTCAAACTCTCATACGTGTTTTGAGTACTTTATGTGTGTACATAAGATGGAATTGTGCACTGGTTATATAGGGTGAGAGAGGACCAATTTCCATCAATGACTTAAGTGATTTCCACCCATCATGGAAATAGATATAGGAAATTCCCTCTGATTGAGCAATTAGGATCCATCAATTAGTCTATCAAATCATATATGGAATATACACCATAAACACCAATTACTTCACATGATCCACAATTAAAGGAGTAAATTCTTACAATTGGAAGACCAATCATCCGGGCACACCCTATGCAAAGCCAAAGAAGCTGCATAGTCTGCAGCAACATTAGCTTTACTACTGGTCCAAAGCCAGTTTACACAGTTGAAGAGAGAACCTCAAGCTCGAATCCTTAACCCAAGGTGCGAAGCAGTCTAATCAACCACCAAAGAGGATTTTAAAAAGTAGAAATCAAAGCCAAATAGTCTGATTCCAGCTGAAAAGAAGAAAGAGACATGGAAGAGGCTAGGCTGAGAACAAGCTCAAGAGCTGAGGGTTCAACAACTTGAGAAGAGGAAGCATAATCACTTTTTGACAGAACTCCAATGAAGGAACCATTTGAGTCATGAGAATGGCTGCTACACCACATCGAAGATAAGACGAGTCCCAAGCCGCATCGGTATTTATCTTGAAAGATCAAGGAGGAGGAGCTTTCTAGTGGGTTACTTGAGAAGAAGTTGAATGATGTTACAGATTGCGATGAGGAGACAAATTGGGAGGAATCATTAGGTACTCCGTAGATGCAGCAAAGGCTCGAGAAGCAACAGAAATAGGGTCCAGAGGGACGTGTTTAAAAACACAATTGCATCTAGCCTTCCATATGTACCAGAATAAGAAGGCAACATGAGAGCTAAGGTGAGCATCTGCATTGACAGTCTAATAATCAAGAATTGTCAGCAATCAACGATCAAAAGTCGTAAATGTCTGCACACTAACTCGATAAGACAGAGGACGAGCAAACCAAGATTGTAGAACCCAGGGGCACAGAAGCAAAGCATGTTCTGTGCGTTCTGGATGAGAGTTATAGATAGGACACAGATGAGAAGTAGCCAAATGTCTTCGATGACGATTAAAGTTTGTAGCAAGAGTATTGGAAACAGCTCACCAGAGAAAGAATTTAACTCGGGCAGGGGCGGAGCCAGAGATTATAAATCAGGGGGGCCAATATAAGAAGGATAAAAAAACATAAGAAGGATAAAAAAATAAAGGGAAAAAATGCCTAACTTCAATTATTTGTGATACATGTCATTTTTGTTGTTTATGTGCCTTCAAACATTGGCATTTTAAGTTGTTGAATATGGCTTTTTGGGACATATGCCTAACTTCATCACTTTTGTAGCAATGGACATGCCTTCTTGAATGAAATTTTGTGTTGTTGTGGACAAATTTTTAGCTTCTGTGTTGTTTCATTTCTTTGCCATTTTTGGACTATCAGATTATTGAGCAGACTAAAGTTCAGGTACCAAGATTGTATGAATTTTGGTCAGTCAAAGGATGGTTTAGTCGTTCCATCCAAATTTGGAGCGAAAAATCAAAGGGCCCACAAAACAGGTATGAGCAGACTCAGTGGTAGGAACACAAAAACGGATAGAAATACCCCTAAAAAATTGCCACGTGGCTAACGGCGTAACGGCGAAATGGGCTCCAGATACTTATATTGGGTCGGGGAGTGAACCTCAAGTACTAATCTGACATTTTTTTAAGTTCAGGTACCAAAGTTACTAATGAAACGAACGTCAGGTATGGTTCGCATTATTTTTCCTAAATATAAAAAATAAACTCAATGATGAAACATAGTCTATGATATAATAAAAATTTTAAATTGAATTTTACATCAAAATGGGACTCATCGCTCTTTCATATCACGAAAGTCATCAATAATCGAGTCTGTACTAAACTTTTCAACGATTTCCTTTACAATATACATAATAAAAGAGTCAGTAAGAAAATCGTATCAGAGTTCATAGTACCTGTATTGAATTTTGATGCGAATATTCATGGAGGAATCAAACTCTAATCTCTTAATGTAGATGCAGACTCGCAGTTGAATTTTTTTCCCCCTCTCTTGGTCATAAATTCATAACAGGTTGAAACCCTTTTGTATAAGGGCAATGATATAGGGCCTCAATGAGGTCTAAGATTTGTGGTCTCAATCCTAGGTGTCAAGCCATGTCACCTATACACCTCACTAATTTGTCAAATCATGTCATGTCATTCTTGAATAAAAAGACTATCTTATCATTTCAAAATCTAATGGCTCTAAATTATTTTAGCTTTCTTCTAGAAAAGATACATTATTTTTTTTTCTTTTTCTTTTTTTATTATATATATATAATTCGTCTAAAAAAAAATTATATTTATATATTTTTGTGAATATATATATATATATATATATTTATCTATAATTCGTCAAAATATATATATATATATATATGTTGTTGAATATATAACGGTTCTAAATTATTTTGACTTTTTTCTAAAAAAAAATATTGTTTGGTTTTTTTTCCTCTCTTTCTTTTTCATTATTTTGGATTTTTTTTTTCATTATACATATTCAAAAAAAAGTATGGGTGTATATATATATATATTAATATCGTAATTATAATCCATGAAATCTGGTAAATTGAAGTAATATTTAAATCTTTTAATAAATAAATTTAATAAAATTAATGGAAGATTAGTTACCTTACATTAACAAGTTAATTTGAAAAGTCAAAAATTAAATTGGATTCACAAAAATGGAAAGACAATGTATTTAAATCGTAATTTTAACTCATAAAATCTGGTGATTGAAAACCTAGATATTTTTTTTTTTTTTTAGTAGAAGGAGGTCAGCCATTTTATTCAATAGGAAAAAGCAATATTACACAGTGACCCGCCCCTGTGGGGCCGTCAAAAAGAGACACCGCTAAACGCAATACCACTCCACCTATTGAGTGAAGCTTAGGGGGGAGTAAACTAATACAATACTGACAATAAAATTTTTCCACAGTATCTATCAGTAGACTTGCTGACAACCTCAGACTAATAATTCCTGCAGTTCCTCGCGGGTATTGATCCCAATAAAAATAAAAAGTTAGGCATCGAGACGAGAATCGACCCGGATCCCAAATTTTTATAAGAAATCCACCAGGATCCCAAATTCGGATCCAGAACAAAAAAAAGCCCACAAGCTGCAATCTTAGTCAAACCATTAGGGCCCAAGTCCAAGTCAGAAAAATAGGCCAAAGCCCTAGCCCAATTAGGGTTGTCCCTTCCAGCCAAAGCCAAATTGCATGTGATTCTGCCGCCGCCACACCAAACTGCCACCACGCCTCCGGTCTCCCTGCACCGTAGCACCAGATATCTCCTGACCCCCGTACCACCAGAGGACCCACGTAGAGAACGGACGCTGGCATCCATCGTGCCATCAACCTGTGGGCAACGTGGATGTGAATCAATCCATCCATCCAAACCAGCGTCGACGTCTCGAAAGTCGGACCACCTAACCAAGGGACGCCGAGTAGCCAGAAAATGACCTCAATGGGGGTGCTGCCATCCGTGGAGAGAAAACCCAAAAAGAGATTGACCCGACCGGATAGCACAGTCTGATCCCCTCCGCCATGATCGAATCAAAATTGCCTCCGCCTCTAGCAACGCACCTTGATCTTTGAGCCTTGCCCGCCTTGGCCTAAGTGAGCCACCACCATTAAAAGGTAGAAAATCCGGTAGGACACAAGCCACCACGCCTACCAGCCATAATGGCACAGACAGAAGCTGCGACATAGAAGACACGGTGGTAGCCTGTCTTGATTTAGGAGCCCCCAAAGAAGACGTCGTAGATGCACTCCATATAAGACGGAGAGAGGTGCAGATAGGCCAAACCCGAGGGCGGCGCTCTCCCAACCCTAGCAGAGATCTGCTAGGTCGAGACATACTTCTAAATATGTAAACTATGAAAAAAAAACGTAGATATCTAAATTGATTGGGAAGTTGATCTGAAAAGAAATTGCTTAATATGGAATACAATATATTGCACATGAGGAAATTAATTTTTGAAAGTATACTTGTTTTGTTGATCCCAAATTTTTCAATAGACAATAATGATTTTTAAATGTGAATGATAGCTTCTATTTTAGAGCAAATATTTCATTAGAAAAAAGTTCACAGTGAACTCTACTTGTTCATTATTAGCTACTTAGTACTTTTTTGTTCGTATAAGACATGTTAGTACTTAGCTGACTTTCAATTTCAACGTGAATGATATATGGCTTCAATTTTAGTGTGAATATGTTATTAGGAAAAGAGTCCCCGTTGAACTTTACTATTGGCTACTTAGTACTTACTTGTTCGTGCAAGACACACTAACTTATTTTAAGTTTCAATGGATGATGGCTTCTATTTTAGTGTGAATATGTCATTCGGGAAAGGTCTCCAGTAAACTTTACTGGCTCATTATTAGCTACTTAGTACTTATTATTCATGTAAGACATGCTAGCTAACTTTAAATTTCAGTATGGATGATGACTTCTATTTTAGTGTAATTATGTCATTAGGAAAAGGTCCCCAGTGAACTTTACTAGCTCATTATTGGCTACTTAGTACTTATTTGTTACTATAAGACAATTTGGATGATGCCTTCTATTTTAGTGTAATTATGCCATTAGAAAAAGATCCTCAGTAAACTTGACCAGCTCATCGATCATTGGCTACTTAATACTTACTTGTTCGTGCAAAACATGTTAGCTCTTTCAGTTTCAGTAGATGATGGCTTCTATTTAAGTGTGAATATGCCATTAGGTAAAGGTCTCTTGTGAACTCTACTAGCTCATCCTTGGCTACTTAATACTTACTTGTTCGTGCAAGACATGTTAGTTCTTTCAGTTTCAGTAGATGATGGCTTCTATTTAAGTGTGAATATGCCCTTAGGTAAAGGTCTCCAGTGAACTCTACTGGCTCGTCATTGGATACTTAGTACTTATTTGTTACTGTAAGACATGTTAGCTGACTTTAAATTTCAGTGTGGATGATGATTTCTATTTCAGTGTAAATATGTCATTAGGGAAAAGTCCCCAGTAAACTTTACTGGCTCATTATTAGCTACTTATTACTTATTTGTTCGTGTAAGACATGTTAGCTGACTTTAATGTTAATGTGATGATGACTTCTATTTTACACCTTCCTTAATTGCACTTTTTATTTGATTATTGCTGTGTTATACACCTATTGTTCATTGAATTTCTACATCATATTAATAACATTATGATTGTTTTTTCATGTAAAAATAAACGAACAGTTGTATTAATGAAGTCTCACTTGACCTTTAAGGAACACTTCCTAATGTTGAGTTTGGATGCGACAATATTAAATTATCGAGAAATTTTAAAATATGATGGAATCTAGAATATTATCAATTCAATTTATTAATGATATTTTCTTACCTCTTCATTTACCATATTTCATAGATTTTAATTACGATTTCAATACATTTCCTTTCCATTTTTGTAGATCCAATTTAATTTTTGACTTTTCTAATTAACTTGTTAGTGTAAGGTAAACTAATCTTCCATTAATTTTATTAAATTCATTTATTAAAAGAGTTGAATATTACTTCAATTTACCAAATTTGATGGGTTATAATTAAGATATTAATATATTTTCTTTCCATTTTTGTGGAATCAATTTTAAATTTGACTTTTTTTTTAATCAATTTTTTTTAAAAAAAATTGTGAGTTAGAATTATGACATTAATATATATATATATATATATATATATATTTATACCATATTAATTCTATATCGAATATACATATATAAATTTCTGTACGAATTATATATATACATATATAATATAATTATATATATATATATGTTTGTGAATATATATATATATATATTTATACACACAAACACATATTTGTATATAATTTTTTTTTTTGACGAATTATATATATATATATATATTCACAAACATATATATATAACGAAAAAAGGAAAAAGAAAAAAATAATAATAATATATTTTATTTTTAGATGAAAATCAAAATAATTTAGAGCCATTAGATTTTGGAAGGATAAGATAGTCTTTTTACTCAAGAATTACATGGCATGATTTGACAAATAGGTGATGTGTGTAGGTGACATGACATGACACCTAAGATTGAGGCCACAAATCTTAGGCCTCATTGAGGCCACAAATCATTTTCCTTTGTATGATTGTAGTATGACTCAATGACTATAGCCCAACCGTTACTATCTTTGTAATTACTTTATGCAATATTTTATAATTATCTTTATATTCTAACCAATCAAATAAGGTAGGTGGGACCAATTCATATACTAATACATGTTGATTAGTTGATATATAGCAATCACGTGGGAGCGCCAATATATAGTAATCACGTGGGGGTGCCAACATTAGTATACTCACAATTAGAAACTCAATTCATCTAAATCACAAACATCAATTACATATGCAGCCAAAAACTTGGGGTGAACCATGGCCACTTAAGGCCCTTGAGTAGCTCCATCCCTAAACTCGGGGCGGGGCACGAACCTTCCATAACCAGAATCAGATCTTCTTATCAATAGAGTGAGATTGGTGGGGATGAGCTGTGAGCGAGGAAGAAGATTGCAAACTAAGAAAGTGATAGCCCGATTTCACTGTATAGTCACCCGTAGTAGAATCCGACCAGATGAGGTGGTCACTCTATTGAGAAGAACCAAAAGGAGTGGCTTGGATGGCAGTAATATTAGCAGCATGAGGAAGTAGAGGAATGATGGAGGCCAAATTCCAGGTTTGAGAGTCTCTATTTATGAGCGTGGAGACTGTTGTAAATGGGGCAGAAACCGGGCATATGGCGATGAAGGTTAAAGGATAGGTACCTTGGGATCCAGTTGTTGCACCAGAGGTCTAGGGTTTGATTGTTACTCATTCAATATTGTTTTCAATAATAAAGCACAGCAACTTTGGAACAGAGTATACTATATATTTAATGTTTATTGGAGTTCTCTACCTCGCGTCCGTTTACAGAAGATCTATAAATAGTTAGCAAACCAAGGAGATTCTAACTTGCCTAGTTGGGTGTGCTCCCCAACCTAGGTTCGAACCCCGAAGCTGTCAAAGTGGCCAGGCACTGTGCTGCAATGCACAGTTGGAGCATTTCACATGCGCTGAAAGGATTTATCTTGGGCCTAGGAAGCCTTTGGGTTCCCCTTGACAAAGTCAAAAAAAAAAAAAAAAAAAATCACCATACATGGCAACTTTAAGGTTTTGTTATATTTCTAGATTGTCCTTCTATGCTAGCATTGTTATTCCAAGCAATTGCCTTGCTCACTTGTCTCTTCAAAAAGAGCCCACAAGCCTTTGTTTGTGTTTGGGGATTCACTATTTGATGCTGGAAACAACAACTACATCAACACTACCAAGACTGCTCAGGCCATATGGAGAAACTTATTTCGGGTATCCCACCGGGTGATACACCGATGGGCGTCAAATTCTAGACTTCATCGGTAACATATGCCGTAACTAAAATGTGCTGTTTTTCTTAACATAGTCTATTATTGTAAGGTGACAACCAGTTAAATTGATTACTGCAGATGACAAATTAATTTGCCATTAATTGATTCTACCATATCTACAACCCCGTTTAATTACTATGTTTATGGAGTGAACTCTGCACCTGGGGGAGCTGGTGCTCTAAATGAAACACATCAAGGCTTGGTTTGTGATTCTAAACATTTGGTAGGAGTCTTATTATTTAGGGAAAATGATCATTTACCCAATTTCTGAGACATTTTACCCCATTTACCCAAACACTCTAAGAGATTGCCCACTTAATCATCAGTTTTCATTTTTAAACCCCAATTACCCAACTTTTTCAACACGTGGTTGTTTTATTCAATTTTCTGGACGCTTTTGCCCTTCTATAACTAAAACGTTTTGAAATCGTAACAGAAACGTGATTTAGGGAGCGAAGCTCTCCGATTTTAGTGAGAAAGGTTCGGCTGTATCTGTAGAGAGAGTAGCCCCCTGGGTTTTGAGTGTGGAGCTCTATCATTTTAGAGAGAGAGAGAGAGAGAGGAGCTGTGCGATTTACATAGACAGGAGAGAGAAGCTGCCTGGTTCCAGTTTTTGAAGCTCTTCGGCGAGTTCGGTGTGTGAAGCTTTACGGCGAGTTCGCTCTTGCGATTTATATTTAGAGCTTGTGGTAGAAGTTTTGAGATTCATAGAGAGAGAAATTCTGCTGTGATTTTCACATGGATCATGATCCAGATGCTCTTTGTGTTCCTCCACTGCGGTTTGCTTTTGTTTCTTTACCTCTATCTATTCCGTTTGGCTTTTAGCTCTGTTTAATATGTTTGATTTTAGGAATTTTTTTGTACGAATTGTTGTCTTATTTTCGAACTGATTTTTCTGAATCAAAGCTTCCAGGTGTTTGTTTTGGTTATGAATTGTTTTTGTAATTTTGATTTTGAACTTCCAGCTGTTTTTGAGTGCATTGTGTTAGTTTTGAGTTTCTGTATTAATTTCGTGTTTCTTTTGGTGAATTCATGTTTGGATTTTGCGGTTGAGCTGTTTCCGAAGTGTTGCGGTAGTTCTGATTATATTCTTGGTAGGCAGTAATATTTCTAGTGGGGGCCAATAATGTTGTTCAACGATATTTTAGTATCTATAATTGTTGCTTACTGATGCTTTATTTGAATGCATTGCAATTTATTACGTCTTACAAATTTTTTATGGCTGTTTTGACTATATTACTGGGGACCAATAATCAGTATACTGGGGGGCAGTAATGTTTTATGTGTTATTAAGTAGTTGTAATTGTTGTTTTTTCCTATCCTTTTCATCATTTTAAAAGTTGTTTGGTACTGCTTCTACTTCATTTTGGTAGGTTTGATTACATTATGGGGGGGGGGGGGGGGGGGGGGGGGGGCAGTATTCAGTTTATTGGGTAGCAGTAATATGTGTTTTAGGTTTAATAATAGATTCGTTTGCCTGTGTTTTCTTCGTAGGTCTATGGCTTATCCTCTGGTTGCTAGGTGCCTTTACTCTGGCAAAGGTTATATGATTCCTTTGAATCAATGCATGAGCTACTCTGAGTTGTATGAAGACATTTTCCGCACATTCCAGTTTTCCCCAACTGATATTGTTGAGCTTCAGTATTCAGTTCCAGGTTGTGAAGTCTGTTTTCTGCGTAATGATCGTGATTTCCAGATGCTGTTTTGCTCTGCCAGAATACATAGGTTAGAGTGTGTCGATATTTCAGTTTTAAAGACTGGGGGAGGTTGTAGGAGAAACTGTTCGGTGGATAGTTGTTCGGAAGTTATTGATGAAGGTGATTATTTGGGTGATGCATTCAGGACTGAAGTTCACAAGACGTATTTGTCTGATGAGTGGAGTTCTTATATTCATAATGTCGGGGATAAGTTTCATGGCGCTGCTGAGCTCCGTGAAAAGCTCAGGAAGTATGCAATTGCACTTGGTTTCAAGTTTGTATTCCTGAGAAATGATTTGGACCGTATTCATGCAGTCTGTGCAAATGTTGGAACTGAAGGTTGTGATTGGCATCTTCGTGCTTTTTCATCATCTTCCAATGGTTGCCTTTATATCACAGAGTTGAATAATACTCACACTTGCAAGGGTGTAGTTAGGACTCAAAAACACAAGCTTTTGGGATCCAAGGTTGTCAAGACTTGCATTGCTGCAGATGTTAGCTTTAATCTTTCATTGAAGCCACGGGAGATTATGAGCAAGTTCAAATCAACATATGGGTTTGATATTTCATACAAGGTTGCCTTGAAAGCAAAGCATCGGGCCAAGGAAGCGATTTATGGTTCCGATGCAGACACGTTCAGCAAGTTATCTTGGTATAAGGAAGCTGTTTTGCAGAGTAACCCCGGCTCTTCTTTTGTGTTGGAGGTTGAACCATCATCAAATCGTTTTCAGAGGCTTTTCGTAGCTTACGGAGGTTGTGTAGAAGGCTTCCAATTCTGTTTGCCAGTGTTGTATGTTGATGGAACGTTTGGTAAAAGCATTTACAAGGGGCAGATTCTGTCTGCAACTGGAAGGAATGGGAATCAAGGTAACTGTATTGTTTATTGCCCCCCCATAAATTTATTCTTGGCCCCTAGTAATATTGGCTTTTGTTAGTTTCATCTATGTGCTTAATGTTGCTTGTTTTAGTTTCTTTAATTGTGATAGATATCATTTTTACATTGCTGTGCGACGTTGTGATAGTTTCCTGCCGTGCAATAACAACATTATTGGCCCCCAGTAGACTGATTTTACTATGATCTGGTTTATGCAGGTTTCTATCCTCTAGCCATATGTTTTTGTGATTCTGAGACAGATGCAAACTGGACATTCTTTTTCAAGCATTTGAAGAGTCTGCTTGAACCTCAAGGAAGAGTTATCACATTTATTAGTGATCGGGGTGTTGGATTGTTGAGCGCTTTTGATAAGGTATTTGCTGGTAATCCTCATCTGTTTTGTTACAAGCACTTGGTGGCGAACCTTGCCAGTAAATATAGGGGTAAAGGTAATTCAAAATTGATAGAAGATGTAAAGCAGAAGTTTTTTAAGGTTGCATATTCATCTACACAGAAGGAATACCGTTTCAATTTGCGGTTGCTTAGAGCAGTTGGAGGTGCCGATATTATTGACCCTTTTCTTTCTGAATTGCCTGTGGAAAATTGGTGCCATGCATTTTATACTAGCTGCTGATATGGAATTATGGCTAATGGGATTGCTGAATCATTTAACTCTTGGATTGCAATTGAGCGTTTGATGCCAGTCTATTGTATGCTGGACCAGACAAGAATTAAACAAATGGAGATGGCGGGTAAAAGGAGGGAAGAGGCAGAACGTTGGACCACAGAACTAACTCCCAAAATGGAGGAAAGGTTGAAGGTGCAGATGGAGAAATCTCGTTGTTTCAGTGTCCATTATTCAAGTCCTAGAGTTTATGAGGTTCGATCTGACTTTTCATATGTAGTCAACCTTTCCGATCATGCATGTTCATGTGTTAAATGGCAGATCAATTGTTTTCCTTGTCCTCACGGTCTTGCTGCATTACAAGCTGCTTCTGAAAATGTATATGATTATATTGATAAGTACTTTCATGTTGATATGTTCAAAAAGAGCTACAGTTTTCCTATCCATCCGATAACCAATGTTGATATGTCTTCTTCGGATTCTGCTTCTGAATGTATATTACCTCCCCTTGTGAAGAGGCCCCCCGGGAGGCCTAGGGTGAAGCGGTTCAAGTCGGTTGGAGAGGTTGAAAAGAAGCGTATTCGTTGTGGCCGTTGTGGCAAAATGGGCACTCATAACAAGTTGAGCTGCACTGAACCTCTCGTTCAGCAGTAATATATGTTTCTATAGAGAGTTTTTAGGTTTTGACTTTGTCTACTGGGGGCAGTAATTGGTTTATTGGGGGCCAGTAATTGTTTATATTCAGGCTCAAATAAACATTTTTCTTTGCACGTGGCAGATTCTGACTGTTGGGATTATTAAAATTTCAATTACATAGCACAAGTTCAATTTTCCAACAGGTTTAATGCTTACTGGGTGGCAATACTGGGGGGCAGTAATTGGTTTATTGGGGGCCAGTAATTGTTTATATTCAGGCTCAAATAAACATTTTTCTTTGCACGTGGCAGATTCTGACTGTTGGGATTATTAAAATTTCAATTACATAGCACAAGTTCAATTTTCCAACAGGTTTAATGCTTACTGGGTGGCAATACTGGGGGCAGTAATTGGTTTATTGGGGGCCAGTAATTGTTTATATTCAGGCTCAAATAAACATTTTTCTTTGCACGTGGCAGATTCTGACTGTTGGGATGATTAAAATTTCAATTACATAGCACAAGTTCAATTTTCGAACAGGTTTAATGCTTACTGGGTGGCAATACTGGGGGCAGTAATTGGTTTATTGGGGGCCAGTAATTGATTATATTCAGGCTCAAATAAACATTTTTCTTTGCACGTGGCAGATTCTGACTGTTGGGATGATTAAAATTTCAATTACATAGCACAAGTTCAATTTTCCAACAGGTTTAATGCTTACTGGGTGGCAATACTGGGGGGCAGTAATTGGTTTATTGGGGGCCAGTAATTGATTATATTCAGGCTCAAATAAACATTTTTCTTTTCACATGTAATATTCTAACTGTTGGGATGATTAAAATTTCATTTACATAGCACAAGTTCAATTTTCCAACAGGGTTAATGCTTATTGGGTGGCAATACTGGGGGGCAGTAATTGGTTTATTGGGACATATGAGGTAGTAACATGTCTATTTTAGAGCATTTGTGTAAAGCGCCTGCTTCTAATTGAAGTCAGCTTCAGAATACTATATCATCCAATAACGCAGTTCATTTCACCATAGTTTGAAGATTAGGCTATTACGACAACTTTACAATCCCTACTCTTCGGATATGAAAACTACATGTCTAAATATGTTATATCTAATCTCATGCCTCACTTTCTTCCCAATACTAGTTGCATGAACCTCTCAAGCAGTCTTTTCCTCGTGTTGTCCCCGCCTTCCTTGGTTGGTTCTACGCCATTTACAATGCTCTCCATGTAATGTAGCATAAAGGGCCCGCAATCACCACTGTAAAGAAATAAACAAGTATTATGTTTAGGAATGTAGGCAGCAACGACAAATGTTACACAAGTATTATCACAAATATTTTGTTTCAATGTACTTACGATGACGGATTCTGTTGCGGGCAGTCAAAGTCTTCATAGAGTTCATAGTCTGTCTCTGCAACGTTATTCTGTAAGATCCAGTTCCTGGTTTGTTTTTCATCCTTGGTCATTGCTTCCTCAACAATAATCAGGTTTTCCTTATCGTCTTCGCCTTTGCATTTTTCTCGAGTGACATTTGGATCTTGGCTTTCTCCCGGCATTCTCATCTTAGTTAAGTTCACAGCATGTATGAATTTCTGTATGTGCTTTACCTGTTTTTAGCAGATATAGAATTTTAGTTCCACAAAAGCATGCCAACAGTATTGAAAGATGAAACTGAATTTGTGTAATTACTACATACCACTCTTGCTGCATTCAGGTGGTACTTCTCCTCATTGTTGAATTCATCTACTGGCGGCCTCAATGAATTCATATGACTGAAGCTCCTTTTTTCATTGTCAATTACCAGTAAGGTGTAGTGCATGCTTGTGATGTGGTGAATTGGTAATAGCACCTTTTTGAATCGGAAGACTGACCACAGTGGTTCATAAATCATTGTCTCGACCCCACACTCAAAAGGTCAAGTGTCCTCGTCTTGTTCTTTCGTCTGTTCATACTTTATAGCATAGTACTGTGAAAAGAACGTAACCAAGTTAATTCAAGTTAACAATAAAAGTTATCATTGATTCTGGTTCAAGTTTTGCTTGTTCAGTGGAGGTAGTAGACACATTACTGGGGGGCAATAATATGCCTACTGGCCCCCAATAGGCCGACATAGAACAGTTTATTTTTCATTCAAAATGAAATAAACAAACAGAACATCTGCAAAACACAAAATTATATATATTCATTGCCAGAAATTGGGCCATAAACTAACTACTGCCCCCCAGTAGATTGATTGTTGCACCCCAGTAAACACATAGAGTACTCCATATTTCAGCATGTTACTCAATGTTGCTTTCCAATAAACACATAACTCAATACATTTGGTTTAGGCTACTTACCGATGCGTCTACTGCGAGGAATCCCACTTGCGCATTTTGCTTTTCAGCATCAGACTTCAGCAAGTCAATATAAACGGTGATCACCTGCAACATTGGGTACGTGGAAATTCCATCAAAACTGTATAAGTAATAAGCGAAAGGAAAATTGCAGTAATTGATTAGATTACTGGGGGGCAGTAATCATTATACTGGGGAGCAGTAGATCATTGAATGGAGCCACTCATTGAAAGACTAACGTCAGTTTCAATGTCCCCCTCTTGGATTATTACTCTTAGGTCGTGCTTGGTGATCCGGTGTAGAAGATCACTGCTGATCCAAAACTCGGCCCTATTGAAACAGAAACATTTGATTCCAACACAGATTTTATCAGTATGTAAAACGGAAATTAAATTGTTACACCAATTTTAAACCACGATGTGTACTTACGTGTCCTTCTGAACAACGTTGAAGAAGTCTCGATAGTATCTTGCCACTGCTGGGTCCAGTGTCTTCCATGTTTGCTTATCACATTTGACTCCCTTAAGCTTTATCTTGTTGTGAAATTTTCCATGGGCTTGTGGCATGATTCCTGCTTTCTTAGGTGCAGCTCGCTTTGAAATTTTTGCCTCTCCCGGAGTGTCGTACTCCCACTCCTCCTCTCTAGCCTTCTTGGCAGCCCAGCGGTATGTTTTCACGTTTTTCACTATAGAATGTATCTGCGGAGTTTTCTTCTGTTGTTCCTTATCTGCATGGGTCCCTTCCATCTTTTTTTCCTTCACAATTAATTCCATCACTTCTTTCTCAGCAATATTCCTTATAATGTTGTCAAGTTGTACATCTTCCTCTTCATTCCCATGTTCTTGTTGCCCCAGAAGAAAGCGGCTTACATTTTCCTCTTCACGCACTTCCTGTGCAATAGGAAACGCTGACGTCACCGTGTCCGTCGACTTTCCCGCACTGGCTGCATAATGAGTTTCCTCTCCGATACTTGGTCCAAAGTTTGGATTTTCATCCTCAACTTCATCTTGGGGGACCACACTCGTCTTGAAAGGAACTATCTCAAGTTGGGTTACAGGTGGGGGGACCTCTCCTTTCTCCCTTTCAAGCAGTATGTACAACGCCCTGATGAGGTTATTTTTGGCCCGCTTTTCAATTTCCAACTCCCTAATTCTCTCGTCAGCAACCTTCAGCTTTCCCCATAAATCCTTGTTCTGTGCAGTCAGGTCCTCATTTGCTTTGGCAAGCCTTGCTAACTTTACCTCCATTTCTTTTGTTGGCTTTGTCTCACCAATTGCTTCCTTCATCTCCCTAATTAGTTCCTTGATATTCCCCGTCAGCCTTTCTATTTGTTGCTCTTCCGCTTGGCTTGCCAGGGGTACCTGCCAACAAAATATAACCAAAACCATCAAGGTATTGGTCCCCAATAATGTGTTCACTGGGGGCCAGTAATACTATTATTGCCCCCCAGTAGACTACAATAAAAGTACATATCTACATGTAAACAAGTCAATGATTTAAAATTCAACCAACAAACACCAGTTATTCACTTCATAGGCTTTGTTTAAGTTATCTATTACTGGCCTATTACTGGGTTAACACATTACTGGATCCCAGTAATGTATCTATTACCCCACAATTAGTAGCAGCAGACAAGCTCAGTTGTGCCACTCACCCAGTTGTCAAAGCTTGGTGTGTCCTGCACCTCATCACCCAGCTCGAGGTCTTCCAGTCTAATTTTTGCAGGCCATGGTCCAGCTTTTATCAGATCCTGTTACATTTAACAAGTAAGTAATGTGTGGTAAACATTGAAAATAAGGTATATATATATATTGTTTTTGTAATTTGCTTACCACGACTAAGTTCTCGTTCATGTACATCTGCTCCAAGATAAAAATTTCCTTTATTGACCATCGGATGAATCGTGGTGTCTCATTCTGCTTTCCAGGAATCCAGGTCTTTGCCTTGGTCTTCTCAAGGAACCAGTAATAGATGAGAAGAAGGCATCCATTCAAAACAGATGGACTGTTCCTCCTATACTTTTGTAACCCTTCCATCAAGAAGTTCAGAATTAATCTTGGCCAGTTGTACATGTTTATGGTCTCAATCCGTTCACAAATCGTGACCATATCCCATGTGATCTGAGCACCGGTTCGGGTGAAGAAGAATGTGCTGAATAGATATGTCATCATTAGCACGGCTATCTTCCTGGCATCTTTCTCTTCTGCTGGCTTTGTCAACTCATCTATCAGTGTCGACTCCACCCTTGTTCTGAGGACAGCTTGCGTCTTTAAAGGGCTGCCAAATATTAGAGAGTCTTCCATCTCTTCCCTTACCACCCTCCTGTTCACATTGAACACTTCTCCTTCAGCCGGGAGGTGAAATAAAGCCGTGACATCCTCCTCCGTTATTTCCATAACAATATCCCCAAACTTCCACTTGTTTTCGGTGCGGTCGAAGTGCCTTAGGAGTATCTCCAGGTCCGCTTCATGTTTGTGCAGCTGGATCTCGGTTATCTTGTCCTGCCAGAAAGGTTGCATCATTTCACCAAAGTCGGTACCCATCAAAATCTCTTTCGTTTGGTCTGGTATTCTACCTTTGTGTGCGTTGACCATCCTCCAGAATGCACTGAGCGTGCACTTCTGTTGCTTCCACTCAATCTTTGCCTTCTGTGTCTCTTTTTTCTCCTCTTTTTTCACTGCCCCTTTCGTTTGCTTCTTGGCTTTCTTCTTTGGTTTTTCTTCTTCTGTATCTACTTCCTCTTGAAGTTTTTTTCTTTTTGGTTGCTGTCTTGTTTTGATTACAAACCTTTTCGTTGTCTGTTCACCTTCTGATTCTGATTCATCTTCAGACGATCGTCCTGAATCTTCATTTACTTCTTCTTCAGCAGATTCTTCGTCAGAAATCTGTGCTGCCTGTTGTCGTTTCCTCTTTATGATTTCGTGAAACTTTTTTTGCAGTGGTTGGTTAAACGTGGTCTCAGTACAGTTATCGGAACTCTGTGAACTCCGGTCATCTTCTTCTGAGTCACTCATCAATGTGAATTTTGGTCTACCCATTCTGCACCGAAAACAAAACCACAATGATCAATCCAAAATAGCTATTAGACGGGTTCTGACTCCATATGAAGACATTATTGAGGGGCAGTAATGTGTCTACTGCCCGCCACTAAGCCATCCCAACTAGGACCAGTTTTTTGGATTCACAGTGTATTGCACTATATCACAAAGAAAACTAAAAATGATCATTTCATAATCAACAAGAGATGATGACTGTCTCTTAAGACAAACATTATTGGGTGGCACTAATTTGTCTACTGCCCCCCAGTAGACCATCAATATATACACCGCTTGCTATGTTTCACGGACTATACAAGTTATTCACACTCTAAATGACAGATAATGACTAAAATTAAACACAGAATGAGGGTCAATAATATGTCTACTGCCCCCCACTAGACTGCCACAACCCTCACAATTTGCATCAAACATTACACCGCATCCTATGTTTCAAAGTTTATAGCAGTTATTCACACTCAAAACAACACTTAATGTCCTAAATCACGCATTATGATTGATCAATAAACTGTCCATTGCCCCCCACTAGACTGACACAAACCTCACAATTTGCTTCAAACATTACACCGCATCCTATGTTTCACGGTTTATAGCAGTTATTCACACTCAAAACAACACTTAATGTCCTAAATCACGCATTATGATTGTCAATAAACTGTCTACTGCCCCCCACTAGACTGACACAAACAACATAACTTGATTCAATAATCGACTACTGCAATTTCACACTAAATTTACTTTGGAATAGCATATTTAATTCCGCCAATGAATGAATCAGTGATCATTGGCCCCCCAGTACGAAGTCTACTGGGGGGCACTAATGTTACAACTTTAATGTCAACTCCACAATAGGCTTTTGATCAAACCTCATTTTATCTAAAATAAATGTTTAGAATCGACAAACAACTTTCGTATCAGATTTTCTCAATTATGAACCAGAAACCCTATATTTCACCAATTTCACAGATATGCAAAGTCGTTCAAGAAATTTCACAGATATGTCACCAAAATGTAACTTCAAACTACTTTAAACGAAAGATTTTGTAATAGGTTCCTCAGAAAACATGAAAAAAAATGGAAAACGGAGTCGGAATTGAGTTTTTACCTGTTTCGATATCTTCCAACCCGGAAAAACTAGAAACAGAACTGCCGGACCTTGAAGCGTCGTCGCCGTAGAACGATGAGAATACAGGTGAGAGAGAGAGAGAGAGAGAGAGAGAGAGAGGGAGTGAGGCAGAGAGAGAGAGAATCGGGTATGGAGGGAGGAACAGATTTGAAACGGTTTGACGTTTGATGGAGATGGGTAACTGACGAGTCGTGCGGTGTTAGTGTAGTGGCACTACAGTAATAATGTTTTTTTCCGGAGCCTATATGAGTCCTGACAATGTCGAATTGGGTAAGTGGGCACAAATAGATGAAGGTGGAGTGGTTGGGCAAATATTGGGCTAAAAATGTGTAACTGGTCACAACCCCTATTATTTAACCTAAGGTATTTGTATGGTTGCTTCATCTAAGTTGCATTACTCTTATGGCATACTTGTACTTATGTACCTTTTTTTTTTTTTATCCCATACCTTAACTATACTTATTGTACGAAGTCATGGGTTCGAGTCACCATAGGGGTAAGAGTGAAACCCTTTGATCCACTTTTTAAAAATTAAAAAAAAAAAAAAAAAAAAAGAGTCATATTAATTTTTCTTTCATTTTCATCCTAGATGATAGACCTTCAAACTCAGCTTAGTTATTTCAAACATGTAGAAAAGCAATTGAGGCACAAACTAGGCTATGCACAAGCCAAGACATTGCTTTCTAGTGCTGTCTACCTTTTCAGTATCGGAAGCAATGATTACTTCGCCCCTCTGCAATTTAACATCAGCAAGGAATTCTCATACTCGGAAGAAGAATTCATAGGGATGGTGATTGGCAACATAACACATGTGGTCAAAGTAATTTTCCATAACCCCCAATTCTCTGTTCTTTAAATATATTTGTTCTCTCTCTCTCTCTTTTTTTTTTTATTATTTCCAAGGTGGTTACGTTATCATTTTATGTATTTTAAATTGGCAGGAAATATACAAGAAGGAAGGAAATTTGGGTTACTAAGCTTGGGACCAATTGGTTGTCATCCAGCTTTGTTAGTATTTCAGCCAGGAAAAACACAGAAATGGCACAAATACACATACACAATGAGGCAATTTTGAAAGTCCTCCATGCGCTAGAGATCACTGAAAGGATTCAGATATTCGTACTTTGACGTCTATACTTCCATGAGTGAAAGATTGAGTAACCCAACAAAATAAGGTATTCAGATATTTGTTTTTCGAGTGGGATCGAAAGATAATGGAAGAATTTTTCTCATTTTCCTTTTCCTAGTCGGTTTAGTGCTCCTTCATTGTATAAATATCTCCACGATACCCCAAGCGAAATTCTAAATAGAACCAAATTAAAACCCTAGCAATTCCAAAACTCCCTACGCCACACCTCAAAACTCTAACCCTTGGCCGGAGATGTCTTCCCCTTCCGCCTTCAATTTTAAGGTTGGGGCCGGCGCAAACAATCCCTCACGATCACGGAGTAAGCAGAACGCGAGTTCGACAGAGGCCAAGCCGTTTTGCTCGGTAAGTGATGGTATTAGCAATATGGAAATTGATAATGATATGTGCTTTGTGTTTGGTTCTAGTCGTTTTAATTCCAATTCAAATTTCAATTCAGGAGGGCATAATTACTTAAGTGGAAATATGGACAAAGCCAAAGTGATTTCTGAAGTTTGCATGAAGGTGAAAGTAGAGAGCGAAACGGAATCTGAGCAAGTGGAAACCAATGCTTGCAACGTAGCTAATTCAAAGTGTCAGGGTGAAAATGTAAGCTCTGTTTTTAGTAGTAATAGAATTGCAACTGAGAGACCTTGTGGAGATAATTGTGAAAGTAGTGAACGTGTTGTTTTTGGAAGCGAGAATAAAAACTTGTGTACATCAGGTTTTGAAGATATGAAGGGGAAAACTTTTCGATTTTCTGTGGAAGGTAGTTCAGTAAGGAAAAAGCCTCAACGACAACGTAGAGAGAAAAGTAGAACCAAAAATAGGATGAAAGTTGGTCATGATGTATTTGTTATAACTCAGAGTTGCTCTACTCCGTCAGTTAAGGAAGTGGATGTCCCTTCTACTTATGCTAGTCATGAAACCTGTGAAGCCTGTGCGGAGTTCCGAATAAGGGGAAACGAAGCTCATTGCAATGATGATTTTTTAAAAGAGTATTACACACTGGGAATAGTATCTATACGTGCAAGTGAAAGATCAGAATGCTGCCATAAGCGTCTTTCGCTATGCTATAGAGATCGTGCAGCAGCAAGGGTGTCTCTGGGAAGGATAAGGGAAGCTTTAGCGGACGCTTTGATGGCTATTCAACTGTACCCTAGGTTTCCTGAAGATCAAGTTAGGGCTGCAAATTGCCATCTTCTTCTCGGGGAAGTTGAACATGCACTGAAGTACTTCAATGAGTGCTTGGAATCAAAAAATGATGTGTGTTTGGACCGGAGAGTTGTAATAGATTGTGTTGATGGCATAAAAAAGGCTCAGAAAGTGGCTGGGTGTACAAATCGTTCTGCCACGCTTCTGGAACGGAGAACTACCGATGCTGCTCTTAGTGCCTTGGGAATAATTTCTGAGGCTTTGTCGGTTAGTATATACTCGGAAAAGTTACTTGAAATGAAAGCAGACACACTGTATTTGTTAAGGAGGTATGAAGAGGCAATTCAAGTGTGTGAACAAATTAAGTTTCCATTCCGCGGAAATTAATTGTTTTCGTGTAGAAAGTATGGACGGTTCTGGATGTAATTACCCATTTGCTAGGTTGTGGAGGTGGGTTTTCATTTCCAAATCTTACTTTCAGCTGGGAAGGTTTGGGGCAGCTCTTAGTTTCGTGGAGCAAGTGAGATTTATACAAGACAGGTATGGAAGTAGGAATATGGAATCATCAATTTCAGCAGCTGTCACCATACGTGAACTGTTAAGCCACAAGACCACAGGTAATGAAGCATTTAAAGCAGGAAGATATACAGAAGCCGCAGAGCAATATACTATTGCTTTATCAAGAAATATTGGATCTCGCCCATTTGCTGCAATTTGTTTGTGCAACCGTGCTGCAGCTCACCAAGCTTTGGGTCAAATTATGGATGCCATTGCAGATTGCAGTCTTGCAATAGCTCTTGATGAAAATTATGGTAAGGCAGTTTCTAGAAGAGCTGCCTTACATGTGATGATACGGGACTATGTACAGGCAGCTAGCGATATCCAAAGACTTGTATCTATACTGGAAAAGCAAGCTGATGAAAAGGCCAAAGAGTCTACCTCAGAAGGCTCTTCCAATGCCTGTGCAAAAAAATTACAGCAGGCTCGTCGACGTTTGCCATCAATGAAAGAAAAAGCTAAGAAAGGAATCCCCATGGATTTTAACCTCATTTTGGGGATTAAACCATCTGACACAAGTTCTAATATCAAGAAGGCATACCGCATGGCAGCTCTCAAACATCATCCTGACAAGGCTGGCCAGTTCTTGGGAAGAAATGGGAGTCAAGATGAAGGGCGACTGTGGAAGGAAATCTCTGCCGAGGTTCAGAAAGATGCTGATAGGCTGTTTAAAATGATTGGAGAGGCATATGAAGTACTATCAGACCCAAGCAAGCGCTCAAAATATGATCTCGAGGAGGTTATGAGAAAAGCAGCAAATGAAAGAAAGGAACAAAGCAGTCGAAGAAAACCTTCAGATTTCCAGAGTCCTAATAAAACCAGCAGTTGTAGAGAACCTTCATACTTTAATGAGTGTCCAAGCAGACCCAGCAGTTATAGAAGATCTGGTTTTTATAGGTCCCCCTTTGAGAGAACATGTCCGGATGAAAGGGAAAGTTGGAAGTCATATGGCTGAATGGCTCTTCATCTACTCGATGCATGGCCATGGTAATTTACAAGAAACAAATGAGAATGTTTCTTTCTTTGCTCCATCTCAGCAACACATGTCCATAACATGTTTTTTCTTTTTCTTTTGGTGATCAATATCATAGCAATGTTCGAATATGTAATACTACCTTGATTCACCTCTGATCTTCGGCAAATGCTTATTTGTATTCATGTACTAAGAGGTGCCTTTTGCCTTGTTTTTTCTTTGGTCGAATGTGTCTTCTATTTGTCATGTCTAGAAAGCTGAGTCCGTTCCTTCTGATTACCCATGAGGGCATGAGGCACTGCAGCAACATTTCAAAGCTGATACTCTGATAGACCAACCATGCATCCTTATTGACATCGTATGCGTTATCATAACAATCCCATCCCTTGTTTGTGTTTCATATGAGCTAGAGTCTAGCTCATATGAAACAATTATGACGTATACACTCAAAAGTTAGCTCATCAGCTCATGTATGAATGGGTTTGAATTTCTACTTTGGTGGAAATTTAGGTAAGATTTACTGAAAATTTAGGTATGGATTGAAATATCGATAAATAATCATCGACAAACATTATGTCATGTCCTTAAGATCATAATATTGCTTGGTAAAGTCTAGAAGCTTTTAAAATACAGCTGAAATATGATAAAATCAAATTACGAAGATTTCGACTCTGAAGAATTTATACCTTTATAACTTTAACAAACCACACATTGGTATTAATTCGTAATTACGCAGGAAATCTCAAAAATTAGATGTACTTCATTCTCCTTGGGTCTAGGCTTTGTGTCCTTATTTGTATAAATCTGATACAAGATGCCCTTCTGTTTTTTTTTTTAAATTTGGTCTGTTATTTGTATGTAATTTTCTATTATAACTTTACTACTCTCAAAATTTGCTTTAAAAAAAAAAAAAACAAAAACAAAAAAAAAAACAAACTATTTGCAATACACGAAACTGCTCCAACTTTGAGGGTTGAAAAGATCGATAGTACTAAACCCTGAAGTCTTTAATCTTTTTCTTTTCTTTTTTTTGACAAGAAAACCCTAAAGTCTAAATTCCTTGTTTGATTATGTTACTAGCCGGCTTGGGTTTCCTAGATTATTCTATGTATATATGTCCCACATGTAGAACAATAAAAGGCACCCTAGAGATTATTTTCTGTAATACAGTTAACAATTTCGTTTTGGCTTAGAGTTGCTTTCGAATTCCTCCAAATTGCGACTTGGAGATCTAATACGTTAAATTGAGTTTAGAGAATCTTAAAACCTAGCTATAAACAAGACGACCCTGGAGGAAAGGAGATCTGATGATGATCCCGAGGGTCCTCAAGAGATCGAGGCCTTACAGCAGCAGCAACACAAAGCTTCTGGACCTCCCCAGAGACATCCTTGTCGATATAGTTCTGAGACTGCCCCTGAAATCAGTTTCTTCCATCCGATGTGCCTCTAAGAGGTTGAACAACATAGTCGACAAAATTTTTGTTGCACAGTACACTCGGCGTCTACACAATGCTCTTCCTACTGGTGAAGTACCTCAACTTATGCTTCTTGCTAGATCACACGAGGGAATCAAAACAGTAACGAAGACCTTCCACCCACTTCAATACCACGGTGGCAACGCCTTGAATATGAAAGAACATGGAAATGGCTCGGAGATCATAGTAAGCCAGGAGTGTACCTACGAGGTACATTGTGTTTTCGGCAACTTGATTTGCTTTAAAGATGTCAGTTATGGAGGTCCGAGCTTCTTGTTGAATCCTCTAATGGGAGAAGTCCTAAGGCTCCCGGCTAGTAAGGTGCCAATCCCAGCCTCTATTAGATGTCGCCGCGAGCTTTTTGACTGGCTTGTTATGGGATTTGCTGATACTACCGGCACGCACAAGATTCTACGTGTTTGCGGTAATTCACAGTACAAGAACCTTGTGGCTCAAGTACTTGTATTGGGCACAGATTCATGGCGAGAGATACGTGCAGTTCCTCCTTGTAATTTGAGCCACAAAAATGCGTCTGCATGTGGAGACATGCATTGGATGGTTGACAAACAATCGAGAACTAGAGGAAGGGAAGAAAGTAATATAATTTCCTTCGACTTCAAGAAAGAGGAGTTTTATTGGACTTCTCATCCCAAATTAAGAAGTGAGTACTTTTCCGACTTGAATTTGGTTAATCTGAAAGGATGCTTAGCGATTGTGGATGCTTGGTTACATAGCCATAGCGTGTTCATGGAGATATGGGTGTTGAAAAATTATGAAGTGAAAGAGTGGGTGCGAGAGTACTGCACAGAAATCAAGTTTGAGTTTCCTTATTTTATGGGTAGTTATGGTGAATGGGAACATGGTATATTTTTCAAAGATGCAATTAGCAGGGGGTTTCAGAACAGAGCTAGTGCAATGTTTTTGGATCTAAGAGGTAGTAGTGTTCAAGTGGAACTGGTGAAGTGTCCTATAACATTAATGCAGAACTGGACTATCATCAGTTATACTGGGAGCCTAGTTTCCCTAAAACATTACGGCAATTTGATTGAAGCAGAAGCATGTGATGAGTACCGGAAGCAGCTTGGTTTCTCAGAAAAATTATGGCTAATTGATTAGAGCAGAAGTGGAACTGTGGAAGAAACTGCCCTAATAGCTAGTTATCTTTTTGGGGTACGTTCATTTGCGACTGTACGTAGTGATCCATCCAGGTAATTAACACATTTTATACCTACTATGTATTGATTTTAAGAACTGTAGTGATCCATCCAGTACCCTACATACAACGGATGTTGTAGTGAAGAATTTCTCGTGAATACAAGTATAGCTAGTGAGGTGTTAAGAACATATATAAGAATTGTTTCTGATGTGGACAAACAAATGATTTTAACTTGTTGATTAATTACGGTCTGCATCCCTCTTATAATTCTAGTACAAAATTGACTATAGTCTATGTTGTATCCAAGTTCCCAGTCCAGTAGTGTTTAACGTTTTCGAATAGCCAGAACTAGCTGTCAAGCAACTGCGGATTTCTGTATCTCTAAATATGGAAGTAGCCAGGGAGGAGGGAGGAGGAAACATCTTGGTAGCCAGGGAGGAGGAAGCATTTTGACATGACCTCCCAGCACGGATCAGTCTCTGTGCTTTTGAGAATACCATGTGATATTGATCCCAAAAAAAATATGCAAGTAGTAGTTAAACTATTATTCAGATTTCAATTCTTTTCCCATCATATTTTTATGGTTTGTACATGCGCTGTTTATATTCCTCTCCAATATTGTATATGCAAGATGTCTCGCAAGGTCAGCGTACTGTATACTAGGATTAACTTAATTTAATACGGAAAGACGTCTTTTGGATATGTTAGGAAGTTTTCTGATTTTCCTTTTTCTTTTTTATCAGAGGTGCTAGTTCAGAAGTTTCCTTCAATATTTCTTTGAAAGAAAAAGCTCAATCTTACCAGTAAAGATTCCCTAATCTCGCTTAAGTTCAATGTTTTGTCACTTGTGCTTCACCGTCTGTTCTGTATATTCAAAAATGTAGGCCGGAATTCCAAATGAATGATCTTTCCCAACGCATGTTACATCTGTGAAGGAAAGTTTTTGATTATTGAGAATTAGTCGCTGATGAAGGTTCATTTGTAGAAATAGCCGATTAATTCTCCTTGCCAAAATCCCTTACCAATGAAAGCTAAGAGGATGAAGGTAAGACATTCTCATGTGAGTGTGTGACAAAGCTGATCCGGTTACTTCAGAAGAATTGAACAGAACCTACACTTATATGATTTTTTTTTCCTTTTCTTTTCAATGTAAGATCACTAACATAGGCATAACTAGGGTTTACATCCATTGCAGCTAAAAGGTATCAAAAAGTGGGTTTCATGGATGTATGGAGTTTATACGACTATCATTGCTACATTCACTGATAATGTATAAGATAGGTCATAGGTAGACATACTGTACATGATTCCACAACTTGACATTGATGCACTAGATAGACATATCCAAATTGTCAGTAAATCAGTTTCATTATTGTGTTTGTAAATTCGGTTATGGTATCCAAAAAGGCGATTCACCTCACAAATAAGCATATCCCCAAATTGTCAGTAAATCAGTTTCATTATTGTGTTTGTAAATTCGGTTATGGTATCCAAAAAGGCGATTCACCTCACAAATAAGCATATCCAAATTGTTGGTGAATCAGTCTCATTTTTGTGCATGTAAGTTCAGTTATGTACGAATCCACGAAGCAATTCCATATAACACCCTCAGTTGCACATGATATAGACATTCAAACAAAAGAAAGTCACTGCATTCCAGGCAGCTTCTTCTAGCAGGTTTACTTGATCAAATAGAATGAATAGATTACAAAATAACCCCAGTTCAAACAACTCAACCTGATTCTCCAATTCAACTTCATATAGATGCAGAGAACTATGGAAAAGGAGAGAAAGGGGTCAATGAAGATATCTTTATAACATTCCACTGTGATCAACACTGAAATGTAAATTTCTACTCTGCTGTCCATTTGTATGTTTCACTAACAACATGAAGCAGGTCCAGACAAAAAAGAAAAAGAAAAAGGAACATTTACCAGCAGAAGCACAAGAACAAGGGCAAGAAGGTCTAAATTAAGAGGGTGATACACCATCGCCTGAATTCCACCATACATCATATACGATGATTACTGCTGCTCGCCATCAGGAGTCTCCTCGCCAAGACCCCGTTGCACTAATCTATAATACAAAATACCCATAGTTGCCATGCATGCCCTGCAAAAAATTGTAATACATTGCATTAGCAAATATCAATTTATTGTAGATGCTGTAATTCAGACAACGCCTAGGTTAAGAATGAAGCATAATGCAGACAAAGATATCAACTAGATAGGAACAGAGGATTCATTGACATTACATGATTGCTATAACAAGAAGTATTTTTCTTGGATCCATTCTCGATGATTTTTGATGTCTGGTACGACCTTCCGGTGCATCTGTTGCAATTGATCCATCTTTCCGCTGGGGTGCGGTCACTGGTAGAATTGGCAATGAACTTCCCCAGAATGGAAGCAATGCTCTAAGAAACTTGTGTCGGAATGGGCCTACAATTAAATTCCCATGAGTTTTATTCGTGAATGAAAACTTAACACAAGCTCTAAGAGATGAAACCAGAGCAGGCACCGACTACAACCAGATAAAAGGGCAGCAAAACAGGGGTCAAACAAAAATCTCTCTCTTATTTTTTCTCTTTATAACGGGAGACGGCTATATTCTTTAGCTAAAGAAAGAAAAGGAGGGGAAAAGGTATTTTTCAATACCATCATTTCATCAAGGCTAAGTAACCCATACTTCCCTCAAATTTGACTCAAGTTGCAGAAGAATAGGAGGTAAGATAACACCAAGTATCATTCTTCACTAGGCTAAGTTAGTGATAAGTTTTTATTATTCTACAGTTACCATTAAGTCATTTCAATATCTTTCAATTATAAAAAAAAAAATATATATATATATATATATATATATATATATATGTGTGTGGTTCATTCATCTGCCAATAACACAAGCACTCCTACATTCGACTGAGCTCATAGAAGCAATTTTAATACCGTTTGGCGTACATGACCAATAAGATAAATTTGATACGTGTTTATATTGCCACAAAACCACATTGCATATGCTTTATGACTTCCATCTGATATCATATATGCCGATAATGTGCCACATGACTAAAACATGCCAAATCAACAAATTTGAGAAAAAAAAAATGTAAATACAGTTGACGAAAGGACCTAATTGCTTCAGACAACAAAATTCAAAGGAATATTGAATTTAACGAGTTGGAAAACAAGAAGAAGAAAAAAAGATTGATTACTGTCAACTTGAATGAACGAAAGTGTATTTCTTTCCCACTTAGACATAACTTTAACAGCTCTAATCAATTCAAAACAGGGATAGATTTTCTCATTAAACCACTGCCTAACAGAAATTTAATCAACGGAATCATAATAAAGATGACTTAGCAATTGACAAGGATTTATCAAATAACAAAAACACAAAGAGAAGAGCTTTCTACTTACCCCTCCGTGAATACTTTTTACGATTCCCATCTTCATCATCTGCATAATATGAGATTTCAGAATTTTGCCGCTCAACCTGGAATGCACCCTTTCGTGTTGTAGCACCAGGCTAGAGTCATTGCAACAGAAAAGAAAAAAAAATGAAATAATGAGACCATAAAAAAACACCAAAAGGAAATATTTCAAGGCATACAAGGCAGTCTAACTGGGCATATATATATGAGTTCTCATTAAATATATAATCAATTCAATAGATAACAGAAAACTCTTCTTACACCAACTGGACTTGTGCTTTTTATAAAATTGCCTGCTGAAGTAGGACCTTCTATCTCCACTATGTCTGTCACTTGAAGTATAGCAGACCCTGCTCCAGTTTCATCTTTTGCTAATGAAGATGAGGTTGCAATATTCCCCTGCCCTGCATCTGAGGAAAATGCAGGTGGCGGACTACGGGACTCTGTCGATGACAATGAAACTGGATGATTTCCAAACAAGTTCTTTTCCAAGCCAGTCTGCATGACAGTAGGCTACATCTATTCAAATCCAACTGTAATTAAAGAGAGAGAAGCAAAAGGAGACAATCCATACTGATGTAAGGAATCCCTCCAACTTATCAAAATGAACAAATGTACATATAACTTAATAATCAGCTTCTAATGAAGTGCAAGGAAGCAGATTTACATAGATAGGAAACAGAAGAGCACAAAATAAGAATCGGTATTGCAGTCATGAATATTATATTTTGCTAGGCTCTTCTATGGAATAAACAAAACCATAAATGCGGTTGCATTCACAAACAGGCAAACCGCTTCCTAGCCATGAAACTAGTGATATAATATTCATTGGGTATTAAAATACCTAATGATTTACAAGCCTGCGGTTCGGGTAACCCTCCAGCCCCATTTTCGAAGTGTTCTTGCAGAACCTCTGGGTACTTATCCTTTAAGAAAGGCTCGAGAGACCTACTTGCCACGTGGCAAGAGAAGAGGCCAGAATTTTTGGTTTTAAAAGAAACTCTAATGATTTGGAGCTGCTTGTTATAGGATCCAATAAAAATTCAACAAATCACTAAAACATGGGGATAAACTAAAATCATGCAACCCAAGTCTCACAGATAAAAGGAAATTGAAAAACTAGTAAAGGCAAAGTCGTGCCAAAATTCAAATTCCCCAGCATATGGAATGCAAAACAGCAAGTTTCAGTCAACAGCAGATTGAATTATCCATTCAATCCAACACAAAAAAGTACAAAGGATAATCATTTGTTCCCCAAAATTTCAAGAGATCAAAATTGGCTACTACTAAGAAAGAGCATTAAAATATTAAATGTAAAGTCCAGTGACTCTGTAGCTTCAAACAATATGAGACTTCAACGAATGCCAACTTGCTTGACCTTTTTGCTTTCACAATAGTTCTTCAATATGGTCAAAATGATAATTGTTTGCAATTACTTGTGTTAGATTTCAGAGAGAGAAATAGCTACCATTAACACCGAGATAAAATTACACTGACATGGAAGTTCTACAATGCAACATACACCAACCAAGTGAAGCAACATTAAGCAATTGTAATCAAATTGACGTTAAATTACTTCCTATGATTATCGAAGAGTCAAGACTGAGCCTTGCCTGCATGATAGCTTCCTTCAACTTTGAATGAAAGCGGGATGCTGAATCTTTCACATTCTTGGGAGGCCATATCTGCACTACAAAGAACCATGTGAAAACAAACTACACCTTTGAAGGTTCAAACCAGCACATAATTATAGATACACATACAAAAATATTCTAACTTTAGTAGATCAACACCCCAAGAAGATGGCTGATTATAAAACTAATTATAGTAACCACAGATAGAGATGTAAGTTAAGCCACACCAAACTCAACTTACAAATATACCGTAGTAATATTATGCCATATTTGAAGTCTACAATCTGGTCAAGAGAGATAAAAGGGGTTTGAAGCTAAATACATTTTGGTAAGAACAGCCCCAAAATAATTTCACCTCTAACTTCTAAGATGCAATTCCATCTTGATGCATGGTTTCTGTGACTCATAATTATTTCTATCAGTTTCTATAACTTTAAGTTACTTCTACAATGCAATTCTATCTTTCCATGTCCATAATCAGGTCTTTGTATACATTTTGGTAGTCTACACTCCAGAGAACCCTAACAGCAATCAAGAGAAAATGAAGAACAGTAGATATTGTAGAAAGACTAGTTCTTCCCAACGTAAAAAGTTAAAATAAAATTACAAAAACAAAAATATAATTTCACAATCCAACAATACAAGTAAGCATAAATTCATGGATTTCCAAGAAAATCGTACCGAAGTCGAACATCCAGGACAAACATATCCAGCTGGGGCAGTATGCGAAGGCAAACTCTTGATATGTGACACCAGGCAACTTGTATGTATAACATCTACATTGAACAAAATAAAGTTCAACAAGTTACGAACCTTTCGAATGGGAAAAAAAAAATAGGGGAAAAAAAACACTTAAAATAAAAAATGCAAGTGGTGGCATCTACATATGCAAAGCACGTACGTAAGCAACCAAGCCGTGTCGTTTGAGAGCCAGTCCCCTCATCGAGCACAACGTGACATTGACAGCATTTAGGAGGCCAATCGTACTCTCCGTCTATCACCCATTCTGAGTATGTACGAATCTACAAGAAATGAGAGATAAACAGTGGTCATGCCTTGAAAGAGCCAAAGATCAATCTGAATGCATCTATACTTGTGACAACCCCCATCCCGGTAGCACTTCAGCCAAGGCCAGGGGGTCCTTTATTTCATATCTAGTTCTACTTTCCCAGGCCTAAAACGATATCAAAGAACCTTTAACTGGATAAACAAAGTCCAATGATTTCATATTCTCTACATATGTATGAACCTATACATTTCAAATCTTCATGTTAACTCTTGCTTTGCATATACATTTATGTTCAACTCTTTCTCTCTTCTAAGCACAAACCCCTGTATCTGATCAAACGTAAACCCTGAGCACATGCACATGATTATAACTAAACTTATGATCAACATTCTGATTCGGCCAAGACTATGTTCATAAAAAACGTCGAGAACACCCTCACTGTGAATATAATTGAATCTAGAACCCAAACTGAACATCTACAAAACCAGGCAGCAAAAATTGACATCACAATGTGACCACATATATCAACATCCAATAAAAAAAACTCACCACACATATTTGATGCTCTGGAGCACAAATGCATTCTCCACAAACCGGAACCTTGTGCACGAAACAATACAGCTTGGTAGCCTGAAACATCAAAAATTCCCAATTGAATTCAAATCACAAGCTTTTCATATTGAATCGGAGCTTTAATCTTCAACAATTATCTAAACCACAAGTCAAAATGCCGATACCGGCACCAATTCACAAACTTTTCCGAGATCCAATCGCATCAATCCGATCCGATCTAAATCTTAAGCTACGAAATGACGCAAATTGAATGAAGAAACTGAAATTGATGGTGAGGGAGGAGAGAAGAGAAGAGAGAGAGCTTAGCTTACCTTCTTGCATTTGCAGACCACCATTGCATGAACGGAGTCGGTAGTGGCCGGAGTTTACCGTATCGGAAAAGCTTTCAGTGATTACTTCCGACTCTGTTTTTGTTGTTGCCAGCTCTAACAAAACCCCCGCATCAGATTTGCAAAATTTGGCTCAACTCATAAGAGATCCGTTTTTTATTTTTCCTTTTTTCTTTCTGTTTTTCCTTTCCCCTATTGTAACTTTCTTTTTTTCGTTTTTTATAGGTTTTTATGGTATTTGTATTGCCTTAGCCATATGATATTATGGCATAACTCTCCCAATAGCAACTCGCCAAATGTACGACTCTAAGAAAGTAAGAGTGTAAATAATTTTTTTTTTTTTAAAGTTAAAGTGGAAATGACTTGAAAATTTAACATAGTTTAATCGTAACTCAACTCTGAACCCCTCTTATCATTTGAGTTAACTCCGATGGCAGTGTTTCGATATTTTCATGTTTAAAATATGAGATATTTGTAATATTGGATATCACTTATTTACGTGCCAAATTTTTAATAGCTGGTCTACTGGCCAGACTATCCTACTTAAAACCTTGCCTCTTAAAAAGACAATCTACATCTATTCAAATTTTCACTAAGAATTAGTGATCAACTCATATGACAACTATTACATATTTGACAATTAGTTCAATCATAGCTACTGAGACGTATAAAGAAAATGAGCAAAATTCTAATGTTTGAGTTAATTATTGTGTATTCTAAGATTATCACGTGTCCGTCAAATATAGTGTCGATACATGCATGTAGTGGTCAAAACAAAAGAAAGAAAAATGAATCAATTATTATCTTATTAAAATCACATGAACCAATTAGATTGTCCCAAACCGTCTGTTTGAACCCAAAATGAGCAATTTGGCCTGACAAGGTGTGTCTTGGAGAAATTGAGCCAATGTCAGTGGCTCAAGCTATATATTGTCGACAAGTTCGAAATATATTATTTAGAGGCTAAATAAAGCCTACCTGCAGAATTATGGAAGATTATGCAAGCTGCAAGAAAAGGCACGCCCATGCGAATATTCATACTCCATTCAATTAAGGAATATGGCATGCACGTGGAGAAGCATTCAACTACATTTCATGGTGACCAACAAGGAAAACCTATCATGATTCCATTAGTGCTTAATTGAAAAACCTATCATGATTCCATAAGTGCTTAACCCACCATGATTCCATTAGTGCTTAATTAGAAAACCTATCATGATTCCATTAGTGCTTAAGTGCTTAACCCATCATGATTCGTTTAAGGCCAACCACTATGGCCTGACAGCCTATATAAAGAGGCTACGACGAAGTAATAACACAGACACAATTCATCAATTCATCTTTATGATCATCCAAGCCTTTCCAGAGCAACCCCTCTCCTTCTCTTACCGGTGACCACACTCTAGTCCCAGAATCCTCAGGAGCCGACTGTCAGTGCCACCAAACCCTCTGTCAATGTGCTTCGGTCCTAGTCTCCTCTAGAGCAGACTGTAGTACCGCGACCACAACGATTACGGAACCAGCCAAGCAAGGGTAACGCCCTCGCAAACCAGCCAAGCCAAAGTCACGCTTTAGCAAGTTCTCCCCACTTCCCAGTGATTTTCGCTCTGCTCGATCTACAACGTCGAGTATCGATTGTGTGATTTTGAAGAAGCTTAGCAAAAGTCCTCACCACGAGGCATAAAAAATTCCGCAACGAAATTGGTGTTCTCCTCGTTCACAATCGCTCAAAAGAAGTCAGGTCAAGGGACACCCCCAACGACAGCACCCGAACAGTGCTGGCACGCCCGCGCAGAAAATAGACTGTTGAACAGCTGCAACAAAACTGGAGCCAAACATTTTGGCACACCCGGTGGGACCTACTGCATAGCGTTTCTTCGAAATCGCAGCCATTGGGAAGTCAAGCGCAAACCCTTATCAAAAGGTTTACGTTAACTGCCCGAAACACAAGATCTCCAGTTACAGACTGCACTCGCGTGCAGATTGTAGTGGTCTTTCTGAAGAACTGGTAATCCAGAGATTTTTCCTCAATCCTCCATCGACCGAGATGACAACCGAGCAAGGAGGAAATCGACAGCCTACTACTAAAGGCGAGAAAGTTCTCGCCGCCCAGCCTAATGAGGCTAGCGATGCGTCTAGCATCACCCAGGTAGCCGCGAGCGCGGTTACAACTATTGACTTTGTGCCTATTCCCGTTCCAGAGAATGCGACCATAGAAGAGCGGCTTAATATCCTTCAACAGAATTCTGCCGCATACCATGAGAAGATGGAGAAAGCCCTTGCGAAGGACCGCCAACGGCTTGATGAGTTCACGATCTCGGTCAAGAGGCTTGAGCTAAGGGCACAACAAACACAAGGACAATTGGATGGCATGAACCAAAAAATGCAGAAGAACCACGAAGAGTTGTTGGCCGCAAGCAAACACATCGCCACAGACGTCGCGGCTATCAAAAATGAGGGATCCAATCTCGCGACCCAGGTTGCCATGTAGAGAGTTGACTTAGACCAGGCTAAAGAGGTTCTGACTAAAGCTCTGGGAGATCCTAATGCCATGCTTGGTTCGCTTGGCCAACCCACAGGGTCAGGCAAGTACATACCGCCGAATGGTAGAGAAAAAGCTAGCGGCGGCAGTACGGCCACATCTGCTCTAACTACAACTGCTGCATCAGTCAGAGGTAAAGAGACTACTCTGGTAACGGGTGGAAAGAACAACCCCGCGTTATCAGTCATGTAAGGAACCAGGACTTTGAAAATCAATGAGGGGGCCCTTGTTGACCATAGCCCGTCTCCCCAATACGACAGTAACGGAGTTGAATACGTGCACCAGGACCAGCCTTCAGCGAGCCAATAGGTTGGAAGTCCAGCAATGATCACCGCGGCCTAAAAGGGTCAGCCAACAGCGGGTTTTACGTCGCAGACGTCGACCCAACACAAAATGATCCATGGAGGCGGCGTATCTTTGGTTAATCAGGCTTCACAGGCGCCACCGCTGATCCGGCCAGTTGATGATATAGTGGTTCACCCACCTCCTCCTAATCCAAGATATGTAAGAAGAGAGGAGATAAAAGCAATGATCAGGGCCGCAAACTAGAGGCCTAACCTGGAGGAGGCCTACCAGGGGCCCTTCCCACCGCATATTACACAGACACCTTATCTTAGGGGATATAAGAACATTACGTTCTCTACTTTCTCGGGAGAGGAAGTCGAAAGTGTCGCGCCCATTTGGTCAGGTTTTGAGTACAGTGTGGCCAGTACCAGGACGATGACAATCTGAAGTGTAACATCTTCGCTACTTCTTTGTTGGGGTCTGCCTTCACCTAGTTCACTAAGCTGCAACCGGGATCAGTTGCGAGTTGGCCCGCGATGGAGAAGTTGTTGAAGGAAACCTTCGGGACTATCGAGCCGGAAGTAGATCTGGCTTCACTCACTTAGATGGCTCAGCAACCAACTGAATCCATTGTCACATACCTTCAGCGCTTTCAGATCAAGAAAGGAAAGTTGAACGTGATTCTGCCGGAGAAAGAACTGGTGAAGTTGGCAATCAAAGGCTTAGAGCCCCGCCAACGCAAAAAACAGCATGGAAGCATGTTCAATTCTATGGGGGAACTGATCACAAAAGTAGGAAGTTTTGAGCACTTGCTCAGGGAGATGGACGCTATGAAAAACGCCTCGAAGGGGACATACATCCCAGGGAAACGCCGAATAGTGGCTGCGCTCAGCCATCAATCCAGTTCTTTTGATCCTTACTACAAGAGTGAGGAATCTAGCACAGCAGAGGCTGACGAGTCTGAAGAAGACGAGATAGCTACGATGGAACTCACCGGGAAAAAGGCTTCAACGCTAAAGCAACTGAAGTTGTGCAAAGAGCCTGTGAAGCTCAAGTCGGTGGTACGTTTTCACCAAACCAGAGTTCGCGAACGCGAACAAAGCACATGAAATCTTGGATGAAATGATCGCCGCGAAGATGGTGAAAACCGACTTTGGCCCATTTCCCAAACCAGACCAGCTAAGGGGGAAGAAATACTGTAAACTCCATAATATATGGAATCATAATACAGCCGATTGTGTTAAGCTGAAGGATCAGATCCAAATCTGGTTAAATAACGGTAGTTTGCAAGTAGAGGCGCCGACAACAGCAGCAGCGTTGGTGGACCTAGATCCCTTCCCAAATACCAGCATCAACATGGTGGACGTAGCATGGGGTGCAAAAGATCGGCAGAATCAAAGTCTAGACCACGCGGCTAAGGATTTGAAAAGGGCTGGAGATAAAGTCGCGAAGCGGGAATCCAAGACTCGTTTACCCATCGTCCTATGCTCGCGGTGCAAGGAAGAATGTGACACTCAAGCGCTGCCTGAGGAAACAACCCAGACTGTCCGCTTTGGATCTCTGCCGCCAATAAGGTTAGTATCATCTTCTAGAAACTTCCAACCATGCAGCCCAAGAGTGCATAGTGGTTCAGAAACTCCTTCTCCAAGGGACTCAAACTTATTCAAAAAGTTGAAAGTCGCAAGGGAAGAAGGGCAGGCGGATAAGCGGCAAGGGATTTTAACCAGACCTTACATTCCGCCGGTGTCGACATCATCCATCAGAGAAGGGAGATGGTATACACAGAAGAAGGGCAAGGCGGTGGAGATGAGCTCTTCAAGGAAGAGAAAACTCCAACGGAGATTTGGAGAAACAAAGCGAACCTTGGAAGCGCTAGATCAAGGACTGATCAAACCATCGCAATTACTAAAATCTCCATAAGAGTATCAGAGATAACTGGAGGCACTGGTCTCCAAGAGATTCGTTTCCCCGTGAGTTCAGAAACAGCAGCCTAAAGTATCGCTCGAAGAGCGAAAGCCATGTGCCCCTAAGAGCAACGTTCAGGAGAAGTCCCTAGTTCCCGCTAGGCGAGAACCGCTGCCAGCTCGTAAAGTCAATGTTTGGGGAAGAATATCTCGTGAAGGAAGAAATAGCGAGCCTTCAATCTTTGACAGGCTGGGGGGCAAAGACAATCAATCTGCAGCAATGGCATGAGACACTTTATGAGACTCTTTGGGCCTACCGCACATCTAAGCGGAATCCCACCGTGACAACACCTTATGCTTTGATGTTTGGCCACGATGCAGTCCTGCCTTTGGAAGTCAACGTCCAATCATTACGAGTTCAAGAGCAACATCATCTCATTGGAGAAGACTACGTTCAGGCTATGTGGCAGGAACATGAAGGCTTTAGCGAAAAGCGCTTGGAGGCTTTAGATAGTTTGGTCATGGAAAAGCAACGAGTCGCTCGCGCTTATGACAAGCGAACGCGGGGAAAGAGTTACAGCCAAGGAGAGTTGGTTTGGAAAGCAGTTCTCCAGCTTCGAGAAAAGTTAGATGGTCGTGGAAAATGGACTCCAAGATGGGAAGGCCCGTACATCATCTATAAAATCTTAGCGAAGGCGCTTTTCATCTCAAGGACCTGGATGGAGATATCCATCATAACCCTATCAATGGCAGATACTTGAAGAAATACTTTCCCAATACCTGGAACTCGAAGGAGTCGTAGACAGTTTCTTCGCATAAGACATGGGGGCAATTCTAGTGTTCCTACACTCGCGAAGCCCATTCATGAAGGCCTGTTTTCAGGCCCATAATCGTTTCTTCGCTACGCCTAGCAACACTACACTATACTAAGCCGAGTCAGCGGCTTCGGAAATTTTTTTGAGCTTTGTCTCTTCTCTCGCAGAGAAAACACCTTCGCGGAAAATAGGGTCGAGGTGTGGATTTTCTCAAAACCTTCGCCGCGAGACTCTTTTTGACGCGAAGCATATTTTAAAGTTCATATTATTTTCAAAGCTCCTGAATATACAACTATGGGGACCTATATTTGGGGCCTTGCGAGACACAATTATTGGCTCCTCACGGATATTTGAATATCAGGATAAGAAAATACTATTGTATTCATAAAGTGATTTTGCGGCCAAAAGCAGTACATTCATTACAAAGCCAAAAGTGGCTAAAATACAAAACAGGAATCTTCGGATATCTTCTTAATCTTTCTTCAAATGGAAGCAGTTGAGGAACTAAACATCGGTTTGAGCCACGCCATTATCCCAAGGAGGGGCAGACTTCAGGGAAGGAAAAAGACGAGGAACGGAGCCCCCGCGCCCCTTTCAAAAAGAAGCGGCAGAGGAACCCAACATAGGCTTGGCCAACGCCATTATCCATGAGAAGGGGAGACTCCAGTGAAAGAAAATGGAGCCTCCAAGCCCCCTCAATTGGAAGCAACTATGGAATCCAATGTCGGGTTGAGCCGCGCCATTATCTCCGAGAGGGGCAGAGAGTAAAGGAACCGAATATCTGCTTGAGTCTCTGCACCCCATTTAGCCTTGGTAACCACCATTAGTTGGAAGTGAAGTATGGGAACAAGCCATTATGTAGCTTGAACCCATTCCTTTAAAGAGTCCATCCCTCCTCATCCCTCCAAGATTCTATGAGAAAGAGAGAGGGGGAGAAGGAGGTGATAACCAAAGCCCCTTCCATCTGGAGGGCACAACATGGGCCGGGTCCAGAAGGAAGGAAACAGAGGAGGAAAGACGAACCACAGAGTGGCCTTCCTCCCTTCCCTGTTTCGCTCCGCGTGTGGGATTCTAACAAAGATGATCTTGCATGACCAGAGATCCCACACTAATGGAGCTCCCCGTGCTTCTTAACCCCTGAAAGCCTATACATTCCATCCAGGCTGTTAAAGGTAAAAAAACATGGGGTTGCCTGAGATTACACCATAAGGCCTAACCCAGGCTTGAGATTACACCATAAAGCCTAAAATTTAGAGGCTAAGGGCCATTTCATGAGGGGAAGATTTGTGAAGAAGGAGAAAGAGAAGCAAAGATTGAAAAGCCATTGTTGAGGATCTAAAACTCAGAGGAAGGTTTTTGGCCTGAACGTTCTCATTCCCAGAATGCACCTATTTATAGGAATAGGGCATGCAAATCTCCACCCTTGGATGGACAGTCGAAGAGTCAAACTAAGTGTCAGTAAATCTTGATTAAATTGTCCTAAATCTCGAAAAAGAAGGGATTATTGGAGCATAGGGGAACCGAATGGTTTTCGAGGAGGTAACTGTTCTATTTTCAATATTATCTTCTCACGGTGGAGTTTTCAACAGTTATTTAATGCGAAGTTAAAGACTCATTAAGAAGATAAAACTAAGAGTTTGAGTTAGGACCAGCAAATGGATCCAAAAGTTAAATATTAGTTAAGAAATGGACTAAATATTGTTTAGTCCTTGAGCTTTTGATCAAAAAACACTTCAGTCCCTGGCCTTTTAACTTCACACGTTTAGTCCTTGTACTTCTCAATTTTGGACCAATAGGTCCTTTCCGTCACTCTCCGTCCAAAACCTCTGTTAAGTAGCTGACGTGACAACGTTTTCTCTCTAAAATGTCTATTCTACCCTCACTTCCTTTTTTTATAATTATTATGTATATATATATTTTTTCTTTTTCTTTTTCCTTCTTCCTCCTCTCTCCTCCTTCACCTACTCAATCTTCCTCACTTCCTCCTCCGAGACTCCTCAATGTCGTGCCCTTTTCTTCCTCTTCTCTCTTCTCTCTTCTTCTTGTCCTCTATACCCACATCGAAGGGACTGATTCATATACAACATATATGTTAGCATAATTGAGAACGATAAGGACATCATATTAATGCAATCTCATCAATAACAACACCATTACAAAACCCCCAAAAGCAATTGAAATTGAAAACAACATAAACAAAATACAGTTCAGAGCCTAATTTAATCACAAATTTGAACAAGAATACCATTTACCATCATAAAACCCAAATCAGCGACAAGGTTAGATTATCATAAATAAATTTTTGGGTGGATGAGTGCTCTACGATGGAGTAGCTGTTTGGAGCTCGATTTGAACTGGAAATTGAGGCCGAGAGAGAAGATGATCCATCTGGGGTGAAGATGATCCGATCTGGAGCTTTTTTTTTTTTTTTTCAATCTGTTTATCTCTTCTTCCTTCTTCCAACTCCACCCCCCACGCCGTCCTCTGCTCCACCCCCTACGACCTCATCTGCAGCATTTCCAACACCGTCCTCGTCTTAGATGAGAACACCATATATCCAAATCACAGAGTCTTGGATGAGGACCCATATACCCAAAGAGGCAAGCCATATACCCAAATCACAGAGTTTCAGAAAACAGAGAATCAAAGGCAAGCCATATACCCAAAACATAAACACCATTACCCCACTCTCAAATTGAGACCCAATCCAAAAGAACCCGAGTTAAAACCCTAAATCCCTAAATCAACCACAAAAGAATCAAACCTCGAGGGCGTCATTCTAGTCTTTGATGAGGACACTAGAGCGGTGCAGGTCCTCAGATGCATCATCGCGCGTGCGCTGCGGAGTTGGCTTCACTATCTAGTAGAGTGTGGAGGAAAACGAGCTAATCGAGGAGCGGGTAGTTGAGAAGGGACTACGGTTTGAGGTTCAGGTGAGAAGGATTCGGTTGATTAGGGTTTTGGGTAAGCGAGATGGCTAGCATTTTGAAGGAGAAGGGGAAGGTTGCAGCTCTGTCTCGTGTTGCTCGTGTTGAGGGTTCTGGAGAAGAGATAGCTGGAAGAGGGAAGAAGAAGAAGAAGAAGAGATGAAGCGATTGGCAAAAACCAAAAACCAAAAAACCAAAAAAGAAGAAAAGAAACATAAAAGAGATAAACATAAGGAAAAAAGAAAAGAAAAAGATAAGTGAGGGTAGAATAGACATTTTAGAGGGAAAACATTGCCACGTCAGCTACTTAACGGAGGTTTTAGACGGAAAGTGACGGAAATGACCTATTGGTCCAAAATTGAGAAGTACAAGGACTAAACGTGTGAAATTAAAAGGCCAGGGACTGAAGTGTTTTTTGGTCAAAAGCTCAAGGACTAAACGGTATTTAGTCCTTAAGAAATAAAGACATTGTCGGTACTACAAGAAGAATATATATATATATATATATATATATATATATATATATTGTACTACAATTGGGCCTAAGGAAATCACTACTATAAGTCATAAGAGGCCTAAAGTGGCCGGCCCGCAAAATCAAGCTTCACACAAAGCACCTCAACCTGGAGGCCTGCAGCAAGGGCCCCGTTTTCAATCAATAAGGCTCGTTCTTCAGCTTGGGCCAAGCGGTGAGTCAATTCTTCGGAGGCAGCCAAGGGAGCGTCCAGTTGGGCTTCCTCCGCACTGAGCTTGTTGTTCACATGGCCAAACGAGCTTGGAAATGCTGGATCTGGGCTTCTAAGTCCAACTTCTGGAGCCTTATCTCCCTTATGCGAGTGGCCCGATCATTCAAGGTGCCGCGAAGAGTCTCCATCTGACTAGCGAGGTTATTCCGTACCACGAGGGCCACACGAGCTCGAGCCTCCACGGCAGATTGGCGAGCACGGGCCACGTCAAGGTCTTTCAACAGCTTCTCTATAGTGTCGAGCTGAGTTGGATTGACCGCATGCTCTCGGCGAAAGAACACAATGGCTTCCCAGATCCTGGGGAGTTCTTCAGGCCCCAGCTGTCGCTGTCCCAAAAGGTTTCGAAGCTCTGTCCTCGCTAGTTCAGTGGCGGTAGGAGGAGTTTCCTTAAGGATTCGAGCTAGCTTTTCAAGCCTAGTGGGAGGAGGAGGCGGAGGATTCACAGCACGATCATAAGTCACCAATGCTAGAGGGTCGATTGGTTCCGCAATTCTTTCATCTTCAGCATAATTTCCCTTAACAACCCCCTGAGCTTGGTCCGACATCTCAGCCGCGGGAGACTCTGGAAATTCAATGCGAGGTTCATCAGTAGAGTGTTGGAGATGAGCAGCTCCGAGAGCAGAACCTTCGGCCTCAACACTCGCCTCGTCTATTTCCGAAATTAAGAGACCACCACCACTCGCCTCATTCCCCAAACCTGGGATATACGTCCCGCTGGCCAGATCTTTGACTTCAAGGACCACCTCCTCGGTACAAACAGAATCCTGGTCAGGTTCAGAGATGTCAGAGAGCGGGTTTGGATCTAAAAGGAAATGGAAAGCATTGGCCAAATAGTGGCTTACCTTTCGAGCTTTCGGGTCGATATCTGGTACATGGTCACCAAGAGGAAGAGGCCCCACTTCATTCTCCTCTTGGACCTCTAGTGCCGCGGGAATCTCTATCGTCATTAGTTCCTCATAAGCGGCAGAAGCCTCAGAGTGACTTTCCATGCTTTCATGCTCTAGAGAGTCGTTATCGGAGATCGTTATTGGAATGGTAGGACCTTGCGGATGCTCTGTAGATGTGGGAGAGGAAAGAGGCGCCACGGGGCTAGTTGATGCTTGAACTAGCAAGAGAGTTGGCTTTTCTGCAGTGGCTAAGGATCCAGCCTCGCTCAGGCGAGAGGGATCAGTGGTCCTCTGACGGACCTGTCAAAAGATACATAGTGAAGATCCTACCCAGATTCTAAAATTTAAATAGGATAAGACGGGGCCGGATTTTACCAATCGCATTCCCAGAAGTTCATCATCTTCAAAACCCTCTTCGACAAATTACGCTCGATCGCGTTTGCAAGCAAAGACAGCAGTGGCCTGTACGAGAAAAGAATCACAACTCAAAAAGGGGGGAAGCACCAAATATACAAGTTTGGGATCATTCTTAACCAAATTACCTCAGCGGGATCTTCATCATGAGAAGACTCTCCCTCAGGAGTCTCCTCTGCTATTGTCTTTTGTTTCCCGGCCTGAATAGAGGTTGTCCTGCTCCGGGTAATTCGCTACAAAACACACTCAGGAATAAGAGTGGAAAATCAAGACAATGAAAAAGAAATAGTCAGAAAATGTTCGCGAAGAAAATTTGTTCACAATGAACACTTCTCCACTACACCTTGATTTGTGGCTCAAATATTTTTGGAGATTAATTTATTAGCTGGGCCAGTGAGTGGCTCTAGTTGATAATTAATTGTTAATGTCTAAAAGTTTACCGGTAGCTGGACCTTAGTTAACGCTGATCCGGCGGGCGGATCGATACCTTTGTTGTGAGTGGTTCCCGTTACCTGTCAAATAAAATACAATGGGCGTCAGAGGGAGACCGCGCCGGGCGGTCTTCAACTCTCCGATGCCTAAGTTAGTCAATGTATTTATGTTGACAAAGTAATAGTAGGTAAGTATTGAATGCGTCATTAATGAGGAGAGAGGAGAGAACCTTTTATAGGTGAGGAAGAGGATGATCTTCTCTTTGTTTTCGATGTGGGACTGATGGTGCTTCAGTTCCCAGTTTCAGTAGCTTCTGATGCCATCTTGACACGGCGCGTGGCGGCGCGTCGGCGGTGCTTTGGGGTTGATCCGGGGCTCAGGCGGTAACCCGGCTAACTGTCTTTACGCTAGTCACTCATATGGTGGGCGTTGGTACCCCTGGTGGTACCATGAGCGTGGCTCATTGTAGCTAATTATGCTTGCAAATGGACATGCATGTACAAGTCCCCCAAATCCCCAGTCAAGGAGGGCAATCTTGGTTGGGGAGTTGATCGGCGGTTTGAAGCGTTTCTCCCGCTAGACTTTGCAGAAGCATAATTAGCGTCAGTGCGTTGTCAACCATGGATTTACTGAGCAAACGCTTTGTGCCCTTTCGGGTGGGCCCCTGCTAGGCCCCCCAGGGAGTCCCCCACTCCCCGGCTAAGATGGACCTCCGGATGGTCGTTGTTATTGTTTGTTGAGGGGGAGCTGCACGGAGCAGCGCTGCACGGAGCAGAGGGTGTTGGGTTGCGAGCCCAATCTTAGCACCCAGGTGACGGGGGTCAACGTACCTGATCAGGGCTGTCGTAGACTGTTGACTAGTCCCCGTGTCCCGTAGGGACATTCTGACCGTAACCCCGCGTGGCGGCGTTGTCAGAGAGGCGTGGCCTCGGGATCCGCCGCTGGCGGAAGTCCCCCGCTAGATGTAGCAGGAAGCAGCGTCAAGTAGACGTGCTTGGTATTTTATTGAGCGGTGTTGCGCTGAATAAAGTACGCAGCTTGTCAGATGAGAAATGGGGTCAGCCAGCGGTGCGCTGTGTAGCGGAGGACGCCCCGTTTACCAAATGAGGAGAGAAGCTCCGCCGGCGGGGTTTCGCTCAGCGGAGACTCCGTCACTTGGAAGATGACAAGTGAGGATCCGCTGGCGGGGTTTCGCTCAGCGGAGACTCCGTCACTTGGGAGATGCAAGTGAGGATCCGCTGGCGGGGTTTCGCTCAGCGGAGACTCCGTCACTTGGGAGATGCCAGTGAGGATCCGCTGGCGGGGTTTCGCTCAGCGGAGACTCCGTCACTTGGGAGATGCAAGTGAGGATCCGCTGGCGGGGTTTCGCTCAACGGAGACTCCGTCACTTGGGAGATGCAAGTGAGGATCCGCTGGCGGGGTTTCGCTCAGCGGAGACTCCGTCACTTGGGAGATGCAAGTGAGGATCCGCTGGCGGGGTTTCGCTCAGCGGAGACTCCGTCACTTGGGAGATGCAAGTGAGGATCCGCTGGCGGGGTTTCGCTCAGCGGAGACTCCGTCACTTGGGAGATGCAAGTGAGGATCCGCTGGCGGGGTTTACTTGTCAGGTGGTGACTTCCCTTGGAAGCCAAAGAATGATGACGGTTGACACGTGGCTAACTCTGAGAGGGTTAGCGTCTGGAGGCTTGCCTCCTAAGCCTAGCCGTCTTCTCGTCATTAATGCGAGTAATGATGGATTTCGTAACCGAGGCGACGCCTCGGCTAATCCAGGGAGTTAATGAAGACGTGGGACACGTGTACGGTTGGTACGTGATGTAGTTTTGTAGCGGACAGCTCAGGATTATTTGATGTTGACATAAAAAGGGGGGAACTGAGCGAGTTTCGACATTTCTGGAAAATCTTCAAATCTGAGTTGCCTGCTTCGAGCCTTGTTCGCCTGCGAATTGCGAAGGAGATCCCCGGGTTTGCGTGGAGTAGTCGGACTGGAGAGGACGAAATCTGTTAGTGAAGACGAGCTGCACTCCAAAGTCTTCGACGTGAGGTTGGTATTTCGGATCCTCTTCCTGTTTCATTGAATCTGCAATGGTGGTTTCTGGGTTTTGGTATTTCTGTTAATGGTATGATATTGCTTCTGTGCTGTTCTCGGAGGGTGTAGGGAGAGATTTGAGGGAGGTTATGGTGTTTGACAGAAAGTTGGGGTTTTGGGTTTTGCTAGACGGTCTAATCTGGGTTGAGCGTGCGGTTGTTTTTGTTTTGGTATTTTTGTGGGTAGTTGTTCTTGGCATCTTTGGCTATATCTGATGTGAGAGTAGGTTAGATCTGTATTTGTGCTAACTGATGTGGGTTTTAGGGTTTGGGATGGCCAACGTCATAGATATTTCGAGCAGTGAGGATTCCGGGTCTGACGTGTCGTTCAGCGTGGCGGATATGACCTTTATTGACTCGTTGCGTCCGTCTGCCCATGCAGGAACCTCACTGCCAGAACCGCTTGAAGTTGAGCCACTTCGGACCATCCCCTGGGAAATAGCTATGGATCGTGGTTCGCGTCCAGAGAGCTCTAGGGCGGGTGAGTTGGCTAGGCGCGACGAGCACTTGGCGAGCAATAGTGCTGCTAGCGGCTCCGCTGGCGAAGGGGAAGCGCCGGGCCAAAACGTCGAGTCGGCGTGGTACCTCTCAGATGGCACCGCCGTCGACGAGGCAGGTGGGCGGATGGATGCCGCCGCTGTTAACCGGATGAAGCGGACGTTCCGGTTGCCGGGCTCGGTGAAGCTGCGCCCCCCGACAGCGGATGAGAAGGCCTCGATGCTCCCAGCGGGATGTGCTGCCGTGCACGAGGCCATATTCTGCCAAGGAGTGACATTCCCGCTAGTGCCCAATCTCCAAATTCTTGTGTGCGAGTTTGGCCTTGCCTTTGGGCAGATCTATCCCAACATGTGGCGGTTGATGTTGGCGATGAACTCCTTGTGGCGCTTGTCGGGGTGCGAGGGGCCTACCGTGGCGGAAGTGCTTCACTTCTACGAGCTAGTGTATGTGAAGCGCCGAGGTTGCAGAGGGTGCGTGAACCTGAGCCGCCGCCAGGGAGCGCCCAAGTTGATTGAGAATCTAAGGGACTCAATGTCCTACTGGCGGGGACCTTCTGCGTCGCCACAGATGGCTGGGAGTACCATACTAGGTCGAATGTGGAGGGGCCGACGTTTAAGACTAAGTCGGAATTCCAGCCCATCCGAGGTTGGCAACTGGTTTCCGCTAAAACTAACTGGCGGTTTCAAACTTTTGCAAACCTGCGGTTTTTGCTAATGATTATTGTGTTTGTGCAGCGGGACTAAGGTACATTCTGACGCGCGAAGAGGAGTGTCGCGTGGCGAGGATCCGCGGCTGCTGGCGGAACCACAATTTGCTTGACTTCCGTCTTCTGACCGGTTGGGAATTGCTGGTCGACCTGGGGCTAACTCGCTCTATTGGTGAGAGCCATTCCGCCACACCTCATTTTTTTTTTTTTTTTTTTTTTTTTTTTAGTGATCCGGACTGACGGGTGTTTGTGTTTTTCTTTTCAGAAACCCCGCCCGGTAACAAATCTAGTCGCGACGCTTTCGAAAAAGCAATGGATCGTGCCGAGATAGAAAATTTTCTGGAGGCTATGTATGCCGAGGGGCTGGCGGCCCAGCAGACGGTGGTGAACCCGGAGACGCTGGTGCTGAGCCAGTCTGAGGTTGCGGTGGAGCTGCCGATGCCGCACCACTCCCATCTGGGTGAGGATGGCCTGCCGGTAGTGCAGGCGGACACCCAAGTGGGCGGCGGGGAGAGGGGGAATGTTGGTACAAGGCCGCGGGAGCGGATGCCTACCACCCGGCGCGGTCCTCAAAAGAAGACGGTGCAGCCGACGGGGACTGCCACCGAGTCCCAGGGTGAGCCGCCGGTGCGGGTGACGAGGACCGCTGCTGGGACACAACGGGCGTTGGAGAAAAAACGCCGGCAGCCTGACTCCCCCGACGAGGAAGAGGAAGAAGAGGTGGTGATCGGAGTCCGCCAACAAAAGAAGGCTCGACAAGCTGCGTCGAAGGGTGCAGTGGCGGAGGGAGAGGCAGCAGCCGTCAGTGATCTGGACTCCTTTGCCGAGTATGCGCCATTCATGACAGAAGGGGAGCGGGCATTCCTTTTCCATCTGTGCGAGCGGCTGGGGTTCGGGGGTCTGGCGGGCATATCGCGCCCGACGGCAATTGACCAATCGCCCTTCAGCTCGGCGTTTGGTCAAATATCTGCGGGGTTACATGATATGTTCGAGGCGGCGTCTAAGCAGCCCCGGATTGAGGAAGAGCTCAGGGGGGAGATCGGAGGTCTCCAGAGGGAGCTGGCGGAGGCCAAGGAGAGATTGGCGGAGGCCGAACGGGGGCTGGCCAAGGCGGAGTGTGACTATGCGGACGCCCGCGGCAAGCTTAATGCGGCCATAAGGCGGGACCTGGAGAGGAATGAACGCGTCTCCCAGTTGGAGCAGGAGATCGCATTGCTGCAGGAGCGGATAGCCGCTAAAGATAAGAAGCTCATTATTGTGCAGCGGGAGTCTGCCGCCAGACTGGGTGAGATGCAGCGGCTGGACGGGGAGGTCAACCGCCTGAAAAATGAACAGAGTTCTTCTGCAGCCGCCGCCGTTGAAGCGTTCAAGATGTCGGCGGAGTATAAAAAGACATTGACCGAAGCGGCGAAGTCTGGGGCCCGGGCCAATATAGACATGTTGACGCGGAAGGGCGCCATTGACTTTGTAAAGGCGTCACAGCCCGACGTGCCGGTGGTCGAGGGTGTCCCGCCGGAGACAGAAGTCGTGCCTCCCACTGCGGCAGGTACTCATTCGGGCAGCGGGGAAAGTGGCTCCCATCCGCCGGAAAGGTCCCAGCAGACTCCCCAGCAGACCCCGTCGGAGGTGTCACGTGCCGGATTTCTGGAGGCACACACCCGGGCGGATGGTACAATGGAGACTCCCAGTCCGACAGCTCGAGGGTCCGATCAGGCGAGCCGATCGGTCGTGCCGCCGCCAGTTGAAGCCGGAGAAGCCGAAGACAACCGCTGAAGCTAGCTGAGACTTCCATAGGTTTTTTTTTTTACACTGTAATAATGAACTATTTTGGGTGGGGAGTCCCAGCCCTGAAATGAAATTTCAGAGTTTGACGTTTGTCATGATGTGTTTGTACCGCTAGAGTTTTGACGTAGAGATATTTCTTTTGCCAAGCAATGAAACATTAAAGGAATTAAAATTGGTCCAAGTGCACCACGTAGCGGACGTGGTCCGCTGACGATTCCTGGCGTTGCCAGTTGCCCTCAGTGCTAGACTTGGTAACAATGGTTTGAATAATTCCTCGTTTCATTGATAGCTGACTGATCAGCGTTTACAAAAGAGGGGTAGTACCCGTTGGGTAGCTTCCCTTAGCTAAATATTGAACAAAAATTTAGCTAAGTCAAGATGCTCTTGGGTAGCGGCATGACTATTTGTAATAATACCGAAGGTGTTCGGTATTCCAAGGGTGGGTCGTTGTGACGCCGTCCTTGTCCATTAAGTAGAAGGTGCCTGGGCTAACGACTTCCACAATTTTGTATGGACCTTCCCAAGTTGGGCGAAGCTTTGTTGGCGGTGGAATGACTTCCTTCATTACCCAGTCCCCCAGTTGGAGGTTCCGGGCCTTGACTCTGGCGTTGTAGAAACGCGATACCCGCTGCTTGTTTTGCAGGTTGCATAGGTGGGCCCTGTGTCGCTTTTCCTCCAGGAGGTCCTTGTCCAGGTTGATGCCGTCAGTGTTGGTCTCTGGGCGGTAGCCCTCGACTCTGGCGGTAGGTTGAGAGACCTCAATGGGCAGGACAGCCTCCGTTCCGAACATCATGCAGAAGGGAGTTTCACCTGTTGCGGAAGTTGGGGTTGTTCTGATGGCCCATAGAACTTCCGGGAGTTTCTCCGCCCATAGACCCTTTGCTTTGTCGAGTTTTTTCTTCAGCAGCCTTTTGATTATCTTGTTTGCTGCTTCGACCTGACCATTGGTCTGGGGGTGGGCGACAGATGCAAAACTCATCTTAGTACCCAAGTTGGCGGTGAAAGAGATGAGCTCCTTGTTGTTGAATTGTGTGCCATTGTCGGTGATTATCGTGTGTGGGACACCGTAACGGCAGTAGATGTTCTTCCAGAGGAAGTGAATTACCTTGGCGGTAGTTATTGCTGTTAGTGGTTCCGCCTCTATCCACTTGCTGTCGTAGTCGATAGCCACTATGATGTACTTGAACTGGCCCTTGGCGGTTTGAAATTTTCCCATCAGATCCAGGCCCCAAGTTGAGTGGATCCATGGGGCGACGATGACCGATAGTGGTTCCGCCGGTGCATGCGGGATGTCAGCAAATTGTTGGCACTTGTGGCATGATCTTGCTACCTGGCGGGCATCGTCGCCGAGAGTAGGCCAAAAATAGCCTTGTCGCATTGTGCGATTGGCTAAGGATCTGGCGCCTGAATGGTTTCCGCATTCTCCGCTATGAATTGCTGCCAGAACGACCTTTCCCTCCTCTGGGGTTAGGCAGCGGAGGTTGGGATGGGTGAATCCCTGGCGGTACAGCTTGCCGTTCTGGATGTTGTAGCGGGTTGCCCTCCGCTGGAGTTGTCGCGCCTTAACTTTGTCGTCCGGCAATGTGCCGTTGCGCTTGTACTGAATGACTTCGTCCATCCAGCTGGTATTGACCTCAATGTTGAAGATCTCCGCCAGGGTTTTTGTGATACTTGGCTTGTCAAGACATTCCACTCTTGTGTCCGCTGGACTCTGATGTGGCTGGGCGGTTGCTAGCCTTGCCAGTGAATCAGCCTTGGCGTTCTTTTCCCTGGGGATTTGTGTGATGTTATGAAATTTGAATTTCTTGAGGAGTGTCTTAACGTACCCCAAGTATGCCGCTAACTGTTGGTCCTTGGCCTGGAAGCTGTCATTGACCTGGTTAACGACCAACTGGGAATCACTGAAGATGTTGACGCTGTCAGCCCCTGAATCGATGGCGAGGAGTAGGCCGGCAATGAGTGCTTCGTATTCCGCCATGTTGTTGGAGGCTTTGAAGTTGAATTTTAGTGCGTATTCCACATTCAGCCCCCCAGGGCCTGTGAGGATGACTCCTGCGCCGCTGGCCTTGGCGCTGGCGGAGCCGTCCACATGCAGGTTCCAATCTGATTGTAGGGGAGTTGGCTCCTTAGCGGTGACCATTTCCGTCCCGGGTTCATTTTCCGTGCTGGGACTGGGCTGACGCTCAGTGAGCTCGGCGATGAAGTCCGCTACCGCCTGACCCTTCATGGCGGTTCTTGGCTTGTAGTCTATGTCAAATTCACTGAGCTCGATGGCCCACTTGCTGAGGCGCCCTGAATGTTCAGGGTTCTGCATCACCTGTCTCAGTGGTTGATTGGTCAGCACGTGGATTGTGTGCGCTTGAAAATACTGGCGGAGGCGCCTGGCGGCAACGATGAGTGCAAGAGCTAGCTGCTCTAAGGGTGGATACCTTGTTTCTGCCCCGTTCATGCCCCTGCCGGCGTAGAAAACTGGGAGCTCGTCCTGTCCCTCCCGCCGGACAATGGCGCAACTCACCGCTGATACCGATACCGCTAGGTATATGAACAGTGTCTCTCCTTGCACAGGGATAGAGAGTAGTGGGACTGCCGCCAGGTAATCCTTCAAGCCCTGAAACGCCGCCTGACATTCTGGGTTCCAGTTGATGACTTTCTTGTGAGTTGTTTTGAGGAGTTTGAAAAATGGGGCACACCTGTCAGTGAGCCTGGAGATGAATCGAGAGAGGGCGGTTAACTTGCCTTGGAGGCATTGGACGTGTACCTTATACTCAGGGTCTGCCAGGTCGAGTATGGCCTGCACCTTGTCCGGGTTAGCCTCGATGCCTCGTTCACTGACAATATAACCCAGAAATTTGCTGGCGGTGACGCCAAAGAAGCATTTTTCTGGGTTGAGGCGCATGCCATAGGCCAGGAGGATGGTAACTATGATCTTGAGGTTTGCCACGTGTCCGCTGGCCTTTATACTCTTGACCAACATGTCGTCCACGTAGACCTCGATTATCTTGCCCAAATGTTCAGCGAACATAGCATTCATCAGCCGCTGATAAGTTGCTCCGGCGTTCTTCAGACCGAAAGGCATAACATTGTAGCAATAGAGGCCCTTGTCGGTGGTGAAGGTGGTACACTCCTGATCGCTGGGATGCATCTTGATCTGATTGTAGCCGGAGAAAGCGTCCATCATGCTGAGGAGTTCATGCCCGGCGGTTGCGTCAACCAGCTGATCAATGCGTGGGAGAGGGAAACTGTCCTTTGGGCACGCCTTGTTGAGATTTTTGAAGTCGACACACATCCGCCACTTGCCGCTAGGCTTCTTGACCATGACCAGGTTGGAGATCCATTGGGGATAGATTACCTGGCGGATGAATCCAATGCCCTGGAGTTTGGCGACCTCTTCTCCTATGGCGCGGTATTTCTCCTCGTCGAAGGCCCTTCGCCTCTGCTTGATGGGATGGAAGGATGGCTTAATGGTTAGTTTGTGTGTGATGATTTCGGGAGAGATACCTGGCATGTCCGCATATGACCATGCGAAAACGGCGGCGTTGTCCCACAGGAATTGAGTGAGTTCTGCGGCTACTTCTGGGTCTAGCTGAGCTCCTATGCGGACTGTCCGCTCTGGGTGCTCGTCAGAGATGCTGATGACCTTCAACGATGTTTCAGGATTGACCGGTTCCTTCCTTACGTATTTCTCCTCCTCATCCCTAGGATCCTCGAAGATATCTGGTGGCGGTGCCTGATTTCCTACCGTTAGGATTTCGTGGCGGCGGGTTGACCGCGCAATGGTGGTAGAGTAGCATTCTCGTGCCAGTTGCTGACTTCCCCTGACACAGCCCGTGCCGTTGGGTGTGGGGAACTTCATGAGAAGCATGTATCCGGCGATGATGCATTTGAGCTTGTTGAGTGCCGGCCGTCCTATGATGGCGTTATACGAACTGAAACAGTCCACAATTATAAATTCGGTATGTACCTCCGCCATACATGGACTGGAGCCGATGGTTAACCGCATGTAGTCAGAACCCAGCGGCTGAGTGATATCGCCGGAGAAGCTAAGCAATGGCTCATGGTCTTGTAGTAGTTTCTTGTTCCGCTTAAGGTTGTTGTAACAACCGCTGAATATGACATTGACAGCAGATCCGCTATCCACCAAGATTCTTCCTACTGACCATCTGTCGAGAATGGCATCGATCAGGAATGGGTCGTCATGGGGTAGATGTACTCCGCGCTCCTCCTCCTCTGAGAAGGTGATGGGCTCCCAACCAGACTTTGGGAGTTTGGTGGATCTCTCGTAGCGGATGTTACAGACTTCCTTTGGGTGATTGGCGCGTGCGTAACGCTTTCTTGCCCTGTGAGACATGTTGGTGATTGGAGCCCCGCCGTCGATGGTGTTGATGCGGCCCAGTGGCTCAATGTTGGCAATCACAGGTGGCGGTTGGCGCACCTTGAATTGATCCATCTTGCCGTCACGGTATAGGGTCTCAATGGTTGTTTTGAGAGCGTTGCAACTGTTGGTATTGTGACCGCTGTCCTCGTGGTACTTGCACCACATGCCGGTGTTTCTTGGCTTACCCTTTTTGGGGAATCTCGGTGAGGGTGGCGGTGGTATCTGATCCTTGCACTGATTGTAAATCTCCTCGTACGAGGCTGTGAGGACGGTGAACACTGCATACCGCTGAGAGGATTCCGTCTGCTTGTTGCGATTGTCCCCATGGGATTGGCGGTTGCCCTTGTAGTGGTTGTCTTTCTGCCTCTTGCTTTGGTAACCGCCCTGCTGCCACTCCCTCTTCTTGTCAGCTGGCGGTGCAGTGGGGGCTTTGCTGGCAGTCTCTTGATGGCTGGAGGAGGGTTGAGATGACTTTGTTGGTGTTGCTGGTGGCGGTGGGGTTTCTCCATATGTGATAAACTCTGCCTGGGCATGAATGACCGCCTCACTCATAAGGTGATCATACGCCGCATTTGGATGATTGTAGTTGAGGTGATAGAGGAATGGTCCCTTGAGGAGTCCCTGCTTGAAAGCTGCCGAAGCCATTGTTTTGTCGAGATCGCGGCACTGAGATGCTGCCGCTCGCCATCTTGTGACGGATGCCTTCAATGATTCGTCCCCTCCCTGTCTGACGCCAAACAACTGGCTCGTGTTGTGATGACCGGCGGACAACAAGATGAATCGAGAGAGGAAAGCATGAGATAATGCGTGGAATGAGTCGATGGACCCTGGCGGACACTCGAAAAACCAACTCATTGCCTCACTATCCAGCGTTTCGCTGAACAAGTGGCACAGGGTGGCGTCATCAAATCCCTTGTTGTTGGTGACCTTCTTGAACGTGTCCATGTGGACGAAGGGATCGGTCTTACCGCTATAATGTGACATTTTTGGGGTCTTTGCAAACGCTGGTCTGACGGCTTGCAAAATTGTGGCGGTGAATGGGCCTGGCCTGGACGCGAAGAGTGGGTTTGGGGCTGGCGCCGGGGTGCCTGCCTCCGCCAGGATTAATCTCCGTTCTAACTGCTGCATCCTCTCCAAAATTTGGGTGGTTGCGTCGCCAGCGGGGCCCGCTCGGGCGTTCCGCGGAGCGAACCCCCGCCCGGGAATGGGTAGATTACCCTCAGTCCTTGTTCTAATCCTCGAGTGGTGGGTGCGCAGTGATGACTCCGCCTCCTGCTCCGGCAGTTGTGGGATAGGGGGTGGTCCCATTCCTGCCAGCTCAGGTGGGCTTAGCGGTACCTGCATTTGCACGATGGGTCCTATACCAGCGGTAGGCCGGCTGTGTCTGGTGCTGTGTGACTGCTCACTTCGTGCAGGGTTGGCGTTTGCGTCCAGCGTTCGCCTTAGCTCGTCGAAACTTGTCATCAGCGTGGCCACTTGGTTTTGGGCCTCCGCCTTCTCCTTGCGTTCCTGCTCGCGCTCTCTGTTTGCTTTGTGGAGGTCCGCCAGCGCCAGTTCATACAAGGCGGTGAGGTCCTAACCTGGGGGACGGCTGCTGCTTGGATTTGTTTCACCGCCTGGGTTGACCGGGGTGTTGAATAGTGCGCGGTTGATGCTTACCGCTGGGCGGGCGGGTTGGGGAACGGCGGACTGGTCTGCCTGCTCCCCGATATTTCCCCCGCTACCGTTAGTCATGGTAACTGTGATGGGATGGCCTTCTGTTCAAGGATTCCCACAGACGGCGCCAATGTTAATGTCTAAAAGTCTAGCGGTAGCTGGACCTTAGTTAACGCTGATCCGGCGGGCGGATCGATACCTTTGTTGTGAGTGGTTCCCGTTACCTGTCAAATAAAATACAATGGGCGTCAGAGGGAGACCGCGCCGGGCAGTCTTCAACTCTCCGATGCCTAAGTTAGTCAATGTATTTATGTTGACAAAGTAATAGTAGGTAAGTATTGAATGCGTCATTAATGAGGAGAGAGGAGAGAACCTTTTATAGGTGAGGAAGAGGATGATCTTCTCTTTGTTTTCGATGTGGGACTGATGGTGCTTCAGTTCCCAGTTTCAGTAGCTTCTGATGCCATCTTGACACGGCGCGTGGTGGCGCGTCGGCGGTGCTTTGGGGTTGATCCGGGGCTCAGGCGGTAACCCGGCTAACTGTCTTTACGCCAGTCACTCATATGGTGGGCGTTGGTACCCCTGGTGGTACCATGAGCGTGGCTCATTGTAGCTAATTATGCTTGCAAATGGACATGCATGTACATTAATTAATCATTATTCCATCTTGAGAATTGCATCTGAGGCGGCGGTGAAGAGATGATATTGCATCTTTCCCTACAAATGCAGGGCCAGCGTAGTGGCCTGATATTTTTAATTAAACATGATTAAAACCCATGCGGTTTTAGATGCTAAAGTTGCAGCAAGTATGGTGGGTTCACTTGGTCACATGTCATGATGTCGATAGCCATGATTTAATCATCCTCTTCAGCATAAGATTCGCGAAGGATTAAATGGCAGCAAACAGTTTGCTATTCAGCATCTTATTTCGCCAAGTACTATAGGCCTTGATCAAACTTGATCTAGCCAGCGAAGCGGCTCCAACACCTACATTTGAGAAAATCAACAGAGAGCCAGTGAACAAGGCAGATACTTGCTGCTATACACATGGCGAAGCTACCACCAAGGAAGAGAAGGATCCTCATTCACAATCAAAAGCAGTCTCCTTCGCATGGGGGGCACGCTAAAGTTCTGATCTCCTACAACCTGCCCAAGTTTCGCTAATTCACTGCATACCAGACATCAGATACATGGGGGGCAATAAAGTTGGCAAAGAAAGAGTCAGTTCATGACAAAGGCAATTCAGATTGTGGCATTCAAGCTTTATGACCTATTTAGAGGCCTATATGGAATCAGTCAAGTAATTTCAGTGAAGCCAATACAAGTGGCTTTGGAGCAACGACATTATAAGAGCAGTGTTGATTCAAGACCTCTTCAGTCAAGATGAAGACCTTTGACTTCGAGGTCTGGGGGGCAATGTTTGAACCCAAAATGAGCAATTTGGCCTGACAAGGCGTGTCTTGGAGAAATTGAGTCAATGTCAATGGCTCAAGCTATATATTGTCGACAAGTTCGAAATATATTATTAGAGGCTAAATAAAGCCTACCTGCAGAATTATGGAAGATTATGCAAGCTGCAAGAAAAGGCACGCCCATGCGAATATTCATACTCCATTCAATTAAGGAATATGGCATGCACGTGGGGAAGCATTAAACTACATTTCATGGTGACCAACAAGGAAAACCTATCTTGATTTCATTAGTGCTTAATTGGAAAACCTATCATGATTCCATAAGTGCTTAACCCACCATGATTCCATTAGTGCTTAATTAGAAAACCTATCATGATTCCATTAGTGCTTAAGTGCTTAACCCATCATGATTTGTTTAAGGCCAACCACTATGGCTTGATAGCCTATATATAGAGGCTACGACGAAGTAACAACACAGACACAATTCATCAATTCATCTCTATGATCATCCAAGCCTTTCCGGAGCAACCCCTCTCCTTCTCTTACCGGTGACCACACTCCAATCCCAGAATCCTCAGGAGCCGACTGTCAGTGCCACCAACCCCTCTGTCAACGTGATTCGGTCCTAGTCTCCTCGGGAGCCGACTGTAGTATCGCGACCACAACGGTTGCGGAACTAGCCAAGCAAGGGTAACGCCCTCGCAAACCAGCCAAGCTAAAGTCACACTTTAGTTCTCCCCACTTCCCAGTGATTTTCTCTCTACTCGATCTATGACGTCGAATATCGATTGTGTGATTTGAAGAAACTTAGCAAAAGTCCTCACCACAAGGCATAAAGAATCCCGCGATGAGGTTGGTGCTCTCCTCGTCCACAATCGCTCAAAAGAAGTCAGGTCATAGGACACCCCCGATGACCACACCCGAACAGTGCTGGCACACCTACGCAGAAAAGAGACTGTTGACCAGCTGCAACAAAACTGGAGCCAAACACTGTCGACACATAGTAGTCAGGACCACTCAATAATTTTTTCCAATGTTCAACGTTCAAGGATGAATTATTATTTCTATGGGCTAGTATATATAATTTGGGCTGATTGTGGACAAAACAAGGCAACCCAACCGAGAAAGGATGTCAAGGGTGAACTGGTTCAAGATTTTGAATTTGAAATGATTGGGATCATCATTCCAAAACCTTCATCACGTCTTTTCAAACCACCTGCTTCCTCCTCTCTTTCTCTCTCATCCTAATTTGCACAAACGATAACCCCATCACTTCTTCAAATTTCAAAAACCCTAACCAATCACTGCCTTAGCCAATCCTGTGAAGACTGTTCATCCACTGTCCTCCAACCTCCACTTCTCCAACCATAGTGACCACATGCTCGTCTTCCCATGAGACAAGGTACACCGTTGCCTCGTCATCTCTATCCACTGGAACATTATCATTCGTTGGACGATTGACTCTAGCATTCCTTTTTTCCAAAACCATATTCAAACCTCTGTTTCAACACTGACCCATCTCCAGTCTCAATACTTAAGAACCAAGTATGTGATGCAAGGATCTCATATAAGTCGTATTCCTGGATCATATACTACTCAATCCCAAAAACCCACATTCTATAATCATTGTAAGAACTTTCACAAATTAAATTGTTGATTCTAGTTTTCTAATCTGATCATTCCATGAGTCTCAATGACACTAGCACAATATTACTTCTAAAATAAAACTGATAACAGCATGTACCTCATTCAAGATTTCATGCTTGTATTACATCTGAAGCCTTTGGTATCAACCATGCAGCTTTCAGTATTTCTGTATTTAGTTGAAACAAAGCATTCCATATATAGAATCTCAAACCTCCTCCCTTAGATAGACATAATATAATGAGGAAAGAACAAGTTGAAATAGAAAGCAACCATGTGTAACTCTAATATCTATGACTACACAAAGCATCCACTAAACTTTTTTGTACTAGGATTAATTCAATTATAGACTAAACTTTCATATATGCTTGATGATTTAAATATGTTGTTGATTAACTAGCTTTTTAGACTATAATTACATATTTGAAATAATTTGATTCGGTGCGTTCACTTAGAATTAAGTATGTAAAGAAAAGTCAAATAGGAACTTTGCTTGCTTTTAATTTTGTACTTTGGTTGTTGATATCTTCTCACGATATAGTAATCATACCAGATTTGGTTACCTAAGGGACTGTGAGGGACAAATGCATCTCAACCACATGTATTAAATATAAAAGCAAAAATTATAACAACTTAAAACTGTGCATTTATTTTCAGCCGTCAGCGGTGTATAAGTCATATATGTATCAATGTTTTAAAACGCTAGGGCACAACCCTAGGCGTTATCGGGAAAGTCTCAATAAGACGTAAACCTTACGGTATAAACGATTATACTTGTGTAATTATAATTCTTAATAGTAAACAAAAAACACTGTTAATTTTCATTCATTCATAATAAGTAAAGTACTAGAATCATTGATTCAACAAAATTATCAAAGATTTAAAGTTGAAATTTCAAATGACGTCGTTTTGAGTTTTGAAAAAAAAAAAAATTTGCTAGGCATGCTTCTTAGGCAGCTCTTTGTGTGCTTTTTATACCTTGTTTTGCGTTTTTTGTGTTTCATCACTTTAGTATCAAAACTGATGTAAAGGTAAATTTTATGCCTTGCGTTTTGTTAAAACACTGATATGTATAAAGAAAATCCACATAGTCTAATGTTTGAGTAATTATCGTGTGTTTAAGATTGTTACATATATGTAGTCCCGTCAAATATAGCGGCGACACATGCATACAGTGGGCAAAGTAAAAAAAAAAGGTAAAATGGATCAACCACTATGTTGTTATTACCACATTAGACCAATTACATGTATCCATGATTCCATGAGGAGAGTTTCTATTGGGACCTCCAAATCTGCTCACTTGACCTCACTCTATTTTGAATTATTAAATGACATATATAACCTACTATAAAATGACTATTAAGGACAATAATTATACCAAAAAAATATTACATTTATTTTATGTAGACTTTCAGATTCAATAATATTAGATTGTATTCCTTATTATTTTCCTTATCTATTTTCATTTTCCAATTTCACTACATACTCATTAAAGCATTCATATATAGTTAATAAGAATTAAATATTTATTCATATATATTTAATAAGAATTAAATATATAAAAATGTATTAAGATCATGTGAAATAAAAATGTATGATATATATGTTGAACGCATATTGGTGAGGGAAAACAAAATAATTCCTCTTATGATTTATGACCTAAATATAAGTCAATCTATTATATTTGCAAAAAATAAAAAAATAAAAAAAATATTTAAATAATTAATCATGTGGTACAAAAAATACAGAAAAAAAAATAAACATTAAAAAAACGAATGATTTTTTTTTTTGAGAATAAAAACAAATGATTTCTTCATTTTTTTTATTTTGCACAGCTAAAATAGAAATTTTTTAAATAAAAAAACATAATAGTTCATGGCATTTTCTTATTGATTAGACATTAATTTTTGAAACTCAACTTTAACTAAGAAATGTATATATAGTTAAGATTTATAGAGTGATTAAATCATTGAAATGACTAAATTTTTTATTTTAAAGATAATAATTTGTTTGCAAATTATATGAGTGAGGTTATTTGAGAAAATTTAGTGAGATTTAGTGAGCAAATTTAGTATTTAAAAATTTGATAAGAGGTGTAAAAAGCATAGAGATCAAATGAGTAAATTTGGAGGTTCAAATAGAAAAACTCTTCCATGAGGACTACACTATCATGTTTCCTACCGTTCAACGTTCGAGGATGAATTAGTGAATTACTATTTCAATTTGGGCTGGTGAGTTGGGCAAAACAAAGCAGCCCAGCCCACAAAAGGATGTGACGGAAGAGCAACGAAGTCTGAGAGATTATTTTGAATTTGAAACAAATTGGGGGATATCACCATTCCAAAACCTTCATCCCCGTCTTTTCAAACCACCTTCCCTCTCTCTTTCTCTCTCCTCCCGATTTCCACACACAAAACAATAACCCCGTCACTCTCTCACTTCTTCAAATTTCAAAAACCCTAACCGTCACTGCCTCCCTCCGCCAATCCCGCGATGACAGCTGTCCCTCCGGCGTCCTCCGGCCGAGAGCTCTCCAACCCCCCCGCCGACGGCGTCTCCAACCTCCGCTTCTCCAACCACAGCGATCACCTGCTCGTCTCCTCTTGGGATAAGGTACGCCCTCGCCTCTCCTCTTCTCCCTCCACCTCTCCTCTCTCTCTCTCTCTCTCTAATCCTTCTCTCTCTCTTCATCTCAGACCGTTCGATTGTACGACGCCACCGCCAATGTGCTCCGCGGAGAGTTCACGCACGGCAGCCCCGTCCTCGATTGCTGCTTCCACGACGACTCCTCCGGCTTCAGCGCCAGCGCCGACAACACCGTCCGCCGGTACACCTCAAAATCCCTAATTTTCTGTTTTCCTCAACCTATTTCTTAAATCTTAAAGCTTTTGTGTATAATCCATATCAATGTTGCAGATTCGTTTTCAACTCCAATAAGGAAGATATTATAGGAAAGCACGACGCACCGGTTCGTTGCGTTGAGTACTCGTATGCAGCAGGTCTGTGAATTTAGTTTCATTTTCAGCTTCCATTGTGTTTTACTGCAAATTTTGGTGGCGATTTGTTGGTTGAAATTTGTTTCTGAGATGCTCCGATTTCGTAATGTTAGTTATTGCGTTGGTTGATTTAGTAATGTGGATGGAATTTGAAATTTATTGCAATGTTGATGCTATAATTGGTAGTTTACAGTAATCGCATTTATGTAAGTTCAACAGCTGATGATTTGTTTTGTTTTACTGGAAGTTTCCGAATTTGTAACATACTTTCATGTGTGTTAATATTATCAGGGCAACTGATCACCGGTAGTTGGGATAAGACACTCAAGTGTTGGGATCCTAGAGGGGCAAATGGACAAGAGCGTACTCTTGTTGGGACTTATCAACAGCCAGAGCGTGTTTATTCTCTTTCTCTGGTCGGAAATCGTTTAGTGGTTGCAACTGCTGGAAGACATGTGAATGTCTATGATCTGAGAAATATGTCACAGCCTGAGCAACGAAGGGAATCTTCATTGAAGTATCAAACTCGATGCGTGCGCTGTTATCCTAATGGAACAGGTACATTTCCTTTTTAACAAGCTTTGGAAGTACATTTTTTTTTCCTACACCTGGTAAAGTTTGTCAAATGTCTTTGAAACGATATTACCATATGGCTTTGTGCCTGTTATATTAAATTCAGTTTTGAAATACGACATTTGTAGGCTTTGGTTTTGTGAGTGCCATGCAGGTTTCGTATTCACTGTTGGGGTGTTTGAGGTCTAATTCTGTGATTACTTTTTGTAGGTTATGCTCTTAGTTCTGTTGAAGGACGGGTTGCAATGGAATTCTTTGATCTCTCAGAGGCTAGTCAAACCAAAAAGTATGCATTCAGCTCTTAGACAATATAAAATAGTTCAGAACAATGCTTTAGATTTGTTCAATTATCCAGTTGCATGGCATTTATATTTCTTTTTTTAATAAGCTGAGAACACCTTAGATGCTATTGGCACCAAATACTAGAAGGGAAGAGTAGTTCTTGATAGCTGTACCAGAGAACCTATCTGTGATCACTAGTGAATTTCTCTATATAAATTAGTCTGCTATCAGCATAAAGTGTGATTGGTGAAAATAGACTTTATATTCTTGGGCTGCTGTCTGTGCTTCCTTAGCTTTTAGTCTTTTCTGGTCAAATAACTATATCATTACTGTCATTCTGATGCTGTGCACTGGTTTTTGGGTGGTGAACTGGTTTGAGCATAGGGGCTTGTCATGTGACTTTTATTTTGAAATACAGCCATGCTGAAATGTGATATGGTGCCAAGTATGTTTCATCCTTATGTTAGTTTGAAGATATGTTGGACATTAATTTTGAAATATAGTCATGCTGAAATGTGATATGCTCCCAATTGTGTCTTTCATCCTATATTAATGGTACAACCTTGGTGCAGATATGCATTCAAGTGTCATAGAAAATCAGAGGCTGGAAGGGACATTGTATATCCAGTAAATGCAATTGCATTTCATCCAATGTAAGTTACATTTCACCTTAAAATACTGTGTTGTTGAACTTTTGATTCTTTTTTATTTATGAAATCCATAATGAGATTATGGACCAATTCTGTGTTTCCTGTTGCAATAGTTACCTTGTGGATGTCACAGTAGTCAATTTAGTTCAGAGCTTCCTCTTTAGTGGAATGGTTTAAGTATGGATCCTATACATAAGGGTTAGAATTGTTCCGGAATATGAGAGTCGAGTTAAAAATCAGTATCAGTTAGCAATCAGCTTCATTTAGCTGGTAGTCAGGTTGATGCTTTAATTAAAACTTAAGAGTGAAAGATATTCTTGTGCTTTAAAATTTGACACGTAGAAACGTATTGTGACGAGTTCAAATATTCTGGCATATTCTTTGACATTATAGTATTATTTCGCAGTCTTTACTTGGACATTACACTTTTGAGTTGGATTGAAATTATTGTTCTTGAACTCGGTATGAATATTATGCTAATAATTTGAGCTTTAAAGTAGTGGTGGTAGCACTTTCTTCTACTCCATGTGCATGTTTATCAGTTATTTTCTGAAATTCAACTGCAGATACGGTACGTTTGCTACTGGAGGTTGTGATGGCTATGTGAATGTATGGGATGGGAACAACAAAAAGCGGCTATATCAGGTAACTACTTGCCTTAAATAACACTGATATCTTGACTCACCCCTTGAGAAATTAGAAAATGATAAACTGTCAATATGCTCCTTTTTTTTCTTCCAGTACTCCAAGTATCCAACGAGCATTGCAGCTCTTTCTTTTAGCAGAGACGGCCGCCTATTGGCTGTGGCTTCAAGTTACACATTTGAGGAGGGAGAAAAACCGTATGGACCTGTCTCTATTTCTCCATCTAAGTATCAGTATATCAATTTTATGAGTTCATTTATCAAGCTAAATGCGTCATTTGTTCCTCTTGCAGTCATGAGCCAGATGCGATCTTTGTTCGCAGTGTCAATGAGATAGAGGTCAAGCCAAAGCCAAAAGTCTACCCTAATCCGCCAGCATAACTGATGTTGTTGAAGCATTTGAAAGAAGCAAAAATTGTGGAATTGTGCTTTTCCTTTTAGTTACTGTGAACATATGAGGTTGGTTTGGTGCTGTAATGTTCTTATCATGTAATGCTGAAGTGCAGATGGTATATTGAGACTTGGGCCATCCGCATACAGAGACTTCTTACACTGTTAGAACTTAGAAACGATGATACCTATGTATCGTGATTTATATGTTTTCATTTACATAGCAAATGGCTTGGAATCTCTTCCAAGCAGTTCTTTGCTATGTGTCATCCATCTCTAAATCTTATTCATCATTTTCTCATTAAAGCTCTTGGTGGGTGAGTCCCTAGAACCCTTACAAAGGTAGCCCTGTAAGTTTAAAATCGAACGTAGAGACAACAAATCTTTAGGATAGTCAAAAACAGAGGAAACAGGATCTTCAAGAGCCAAAAAGAAAAGTTGAAGAAATTTCTGAAGGCCTTTGGGTTCTATAAGTTCTTGTTTTTTGTGCTTTTTTTCCGACAATAATTCACAAGTCATTTAACATAACACTTATCCGAACTACCAACATATACAGCTTCGGAAATACAAAACAACTGCTGCCTGGTCATAAAGTGGGACGTTATATCATTGTCTTCGGGTAAAACCCCAAATGCAGCCAGCTTCTGAAAGGTAGTAGATATGGAAGGGAAGAGAAGACCAGCTCAGACATTCTTTTCCTATATCTTTGCAATGCTATCCTTGTCCAATCACCTAAATCCAGATGGAGCTGCTTGAGGCCCTGCGCCAGCTCTCCTCATAGCTCTTGATTGAGTAAGCATCTCATCGTAATTCTGATCAATGAAAACCTCTTTTAAGAACAAGCAGTGTTTACGCAACAAAAAGAATGATGAAACTATGGTAAAGAAAAAGGGTTACCCGTTTCTCAAATGCAGAATCACGTGAATCAATTATCTTGTCAACAAGCCCGTATTCTATAGCTTCTTGTCCTTGAAAATATTTGGGGCGCCGGATGTCTTTAGCAATTTCTTCCTTGGATTTCCCTGTTCCTTTCGCAAGCAGCTCAATGTAATACTCGGTGTTTGCATCCAGTTCCTTGGCCTAATAAAGTTTGCACACAACGTATGAGGGAGAGGGAGAGGGAGAGAAAGGGTTGACAGGGTGACATGAGAAAGTACCTTAATCCACATGTCAATGACTGATCCACTTGACCTGCTGACCTTAGGCAGATATAACTTTGCTGCAATTGAATATCATGACCGTTATCAGAAAGTACAGAACTATGCTTAGCTCTAGAGTACAGTGTAACAAGTAGCTGCATTTGAATTAATAAGGCACAAGGAATCCAGAAGATAACACTCTTTACAGCTTTTTTCGATGCATGATAAATTGTCAAAAGTAGGTTAAATATCAAGAGGGGATCATACTGGAGGAATTCGGCTGCACAGCACGATAACCCTTTGCTCCAAGTGACAGAAGCAGTGCTGCTTGACCATAGGCCATGCCACAATTCACTGTATACACGTCTGCTTTGACATACTACATGCAGACATACACAGGTAAAACCAGAGAAGGTCAGATGACTGGCTTATGGTGGTAAACTAATAGGGTGATGCATTTGAAATAATGTATAATATTCAGTACATTTCAATGGATGTTATTCTTAATCATGCAATACAGACTAAATAGAGATGTACTGAATATTGTACATTATTCAAATATGCCCCATATAGTGGCAGTATATGATATACAAAGAAAATTACCATTTTGATTTGCTTCCTCATCTACTTGCATAAAGTATAAATACATGCAATAGGATACCTTATAGAACTAATAATACTTACTTTCATCATGTCAGCAATGGCATATGCCTCAGTTTCAGATCCAACGCTCTCCATCTTCTCATTCTGAATTGCAACAACCAAATTAATACAGATAGGTAGTGCTTCAAATAATGAATATGATACAGGCAACCTTCAAATTGTATCTGACTCTTCCTTAAGTAAAATGAATTAGAATTACTAGTACTTCCAAAACTAACCTGTGTTCCAGATGAATTTATGTACAGATATATAGGCTTCGAGGGGTTATCATAATCCAACCACATAAACTGAGCAACCAGAAGCTCAGTTACTGCTGGCACAATCTACAGAAACCAGATAAAAGGAAAGAGCCCAAGTCAGTACATAATAACTGGGTAGAACATCGAGACATGTTAAAATGTTTAGTCATTCTGCAAGGAATCTAAGTAAATCAAAAGTCTTACCGGCATTCCCAAGTAGCAAATCCGAGCATCCAATAGTAAAGAAGGCAAATCCGGAGGAGCAGTTCGGGGTCTTCCGTATCCTCTTGCACCACCACGATACATGCTCACACTCATACTATATTTGGCAGGGCCCTTTTCATCCATGCCTGACATACTCCACATCCCTCCATTGTTCAAATAGTTGTTGGCGGATGAAATGCTATTCTGTGAAACCATTCTCACATCGAGAGACATGTATGCTTAGTTACAATTTCAACATTAAATTCACACTCAATCGAAATCAAATTACTACTCAGTATCATCATTGAGCTACTTAGAAATGCATGGAGTCTGAACACAGTGAGCTAACCTCTGTAACACTTTCCGACTGGCGTCTTGCAGGGTTATCTTCAGTCATAAACATGTCCATTTGGGAAGGAGAAAGCCCATACAGATATTGCGGCACATTCTTATAATTATCCATCACTACAATGGTGAAGAGAATTGAGTAAAGTTAAGTACTTTACACAGAAACATCATACTAAAGGTTCAAGTTTTCAAATTTCTTCTCATCTCAAGCCATTTCCACAGCAACCAAACCCAACCCAATTGAAAACCCCACAACCCAAAAAGCACAAACGAATTCTAAACAAAACCCACATAGCATATCTGATTCAATCAATGAAAAAAAATGACAAACACCCACTTAGAACAAAAATACGAAATTGGTATCTCCGGAAATGAAAGAGAGAATCATAAAAAGCGAAGACTCACATCCATCCTTGAGGTTCTCTTCCCTGAACTGCTTGGGAACGTGGTCCGAAGCCATGGAAGCTACGGATTTGAGGCTTCTCGGAGGCGAGACCCTTCTTGGGGGAGCAGAGAAGATCTTGGTGCCATGAAGGAAGGTGTTTGGACAAAGTAGAGAAGTGGCCATGGAGAACCAAAGAGAGAGGTTTCTGGGTTCAGGCTATTGATACCGCCGGAGCTCAGAGAGAGTGGTTTTTTGGGTAACTAGGAATTTGAAGTTTTGAAGGCAAAGGGGGGTCCAAGAAGAGAGGTAGAGAGAAGGTTGAGGTTTCGGGGCGTACGTGTTAGATAGGTGATGCTCCACCGAGCCCGAGCCCCAAATCCATGGGTAAACCAATACGGGTCTGCCCAAAATTGAGAATTTGGGGCTTTCCGGGCGTATACCTGTTTGATCATTTTATGGGTTTTTTTTTTCACTTTTTGGATACAGACACAAAATTGAGGAAATCCAAAGCATCCATATAGTTTCGTTAAGATTTGTTGCCCATGAGGGTTTGAAATCCTTTGCCACAATAGCCTTAACAACAAGGCAAGGTGGCCGTTTTGAAGTAGGGTTGTTACTCGACTCGATACAGTTTAAATTAAGCTTGTTCAGTTCGTATTCGTATAATTAAAATATCAAAATTTGCTAAAATTAACTCACATACACTAGTAACAGATTTATATTCCTATTTAACTAGTTTAAAGTAAAAAAACAACTTTGCCCTCGTCCTAATTAATGAATTACATCCATTCAATTCGGGTTTGTTTCAATAAGTCTCAAAAGACGGGAATTTTTTTATTTTTGTACCATTTGAACATGTGGGATTGTGGTGGCACTGTTTGATTCGAATTGTTTGGAGCAAATTTGAGGGCTTTTGGTGGATTGGGGTTTTTCAATTTGCTGCTTTCATACTTGCATTTATAAAGCTTTGAAATTGTGTGATTTATTACTCCAACTGTATAACATTTTTCAAAGAAGTCAGGTGACCGGCAATTGGTGACGGGACTCTGGCAACTGCGACCGGAATTCGGGAAGTCTTCTATGGCTTCTCTCTCTTCCATTTTTCTCTCTCTCTATATATGCGACAAAAGGGTGAAGACAAAATAGTCTCAAAAATAAATAAAAAACAAGAAGAAAAACTTAATTGAGTATTAGAGAACTGTTTAAGTAAATCCTAATTTGTGTTTGGCCCAAACTCTAGGTTACTTGACCTAGTGGTAATAGGGTTAAATTAGAAGGATCTAAATTCCTAGTCAATGTAAGATTACTTTCCTTGTATGATTGAGATTCTATGCATTGTAATCCTCTATATAAAGAGACCCCTATTATCAATGAGAATACACAGCGAATTTCTCTCAATTTCAGTTTCTCTACAACACGTTATCGGCACGAGCCCTAACCCTAGCCCTAAAAACTAAAACTCTTCTCACCAAAACTACCGCAAGCTCCTAGCCCTTGCTAGTCATGCCGTACGCTGCCCCTGCAGCCCTTGCGTACCCTTGTGCCGCCTACTGCCCCTGCAGCATTACCGCACGCCTGCTGCCCCTGCAGCACAGCAACACGCTCGTTCCTGTGCAGATCAGGCTGCTTGCACGCCCCGAAACATCTTGTTCGGGACCTCTGATCAAAATCCTTTCTTCATCAAAGTTGTTCATCTATGTCTCTTCTATCTGACCTCCAAATTTCAGCCATATTTGAGTCTTTTTTAGACCTGTACACCATTCGAGGTGGGAGCTGTTCAGCATGCTCGTTCCTGTGCATATCAGTCAGTTTGCAAGCCCCGAAACGTCTAGTTCAGGACTTCAGATAAAAATTCTTCCTTCATCAAAGTTGTTCACCTCTGTCTCTTCTATCTGACCTCCAAATAAGCCCAATTGGAGTAGTTTTGAGACCTGTACACCAATCGGAGTGGGAGCTGTTCAGAAGCGAATCTGCTCCGAATTTCAACAAGTTTGATTCGCCTAAGACTGAAGCTCGTCTGCAATCCTACAACGAGGATCGAATACGCTCTGCAATCCTACAACGAGGATTGAATACGCTTTGCAATCCTAAGAGGTATGGTTTACTAAAAGTTCCCGTTTTTGAAGTTTTTTTATTCGTTTTCGCTTCTTTTTCTCGGGGACTTGCAACCTCCCTTCTTCTACCCCCCTTTCTTCATCATAGGGGAGACCTAATTAAGCCGAACTGTGGGGGTTCATGCTCACTCCAAGCTTGGGGCTTGTAGAGTCCTCCAAACTTAGAGTTTGTTGAGAAGAAACGATCGACCACAAACATCATTGTTTCGATCTAATCCAACCCCTCTTGGAATCGAATTTCTTGGAAGCGACTACGCTTGGAAATTCCTAATTTCTTAGAAGCGACTACGCTTAGAAATTTTATTTGTTTTTGTGGTAGCTTTTTTCGCTCCGAAACTAACCCTAATTTCTTGTTCTCTTTCATGATGAGTAACCTGAACAAATTGGACTTTGCTCCATTGGGAACAACTAGCTCTGAATATCACAGGTGGGTTCGTGATGTCTGCCAGCATCTCAAGGCCGATGGAATCCTGGATACGATTCTCGAGCCTAGCCAGGACGTGCTAACTGTTGAGCAAGTTCAAGCTTTGGAAGCAAATATAGCAGCCTTATAGGCAAATAAGGCGAAAGCCATCACCCTAATGACTCGTCATATGGATGATTTGCTCCAGTATGAGTATATAAATGAAGAAGACCCCAGAAGGCTGTGGGTCTCACTTGAAGAAAGATTTGGCAATGTCCGTGACTCCCTGCTTCCTGACCTACAAGTGAGATGGCATAGCCTCCGCTTTTGTGATTTCAAGTCAGTTCTTGACTACAACTCGGAAGCACTTCGCATTAAATCCTTAATGGAATTCTGTGGTAAAGTGATCACAGATGCGATGTTGATTGAGAAGACTCTCTCTACCTTCCCCTTCTCTGCATTAATGGTTGCTAAGAACTATCGAATCAATGTTATTGCAGAACGAATCACAAGGTTTCATGAGCTCATTGGAGCTATGAATGTCGTTGAAAAGCATGACAACACCCTTGTGAAGAACTATAATTCGAGATCCGTGGAAACAGAGTATATTCCGGAATCCAATTATAGCCGCGCCCTTAAGAGAGGGTGCCAAGAGCGAAAACCTAATCTTAGGGATACTTCTGGACGTTCTGGTCCATATAATCGCTCTACTTGGGAAGGTAACTGCCAAAATAGGCGAACACGGAACCGAAGAGGTCAACGTGGAAAGAGAGAGGGAGGCAATGCCTCTGGCCATGTTGGTGGCGCCACCAACACTAAGAGCCATCTAAATGACGCTTTCAAAGCACCTCAATCAATGGAGTCTGAGCAAAGAGATGTATGTTCTCGATGTGGAGTATCCAATCATTGGGCACACATTTGTAGAGCTCGTGAAGAAATTGTCACCGCCTACAAAGCATATTGTGAAGCAAGAGAAGCTCACTATGTGGAACAAGAAGATCAAGAAGATGATCTAGAGTGAAGGGTTGAAGACTACAAATCTGGCTGGGATCAATAGATCGCCAATTCTGTTTAAATCTTTATTTTTTCCAAGAGATGTAATAGGCAATTGTTATATACTTTGTAGTAAGTGCCAATGGTTTAGTCTTTCTTCAAAGTAGGCTCACCCAAAGTAAGTGTGATGTCTAGGAAGGTTCTGAGATTAGTGGTACTTAAGCGAGTCTTGCTCCACCGACATCTCTCTACTCACCTGGTCACATGTATTTTGGAATTACCGAAAGAAGTTAGACAACTACCATTGTTTTGCATTAGCTAGCATTTGGGTTAGATTCTCCTAATGGTTAAGAGACAATGATGTACTCCGTTGGCTTATGAATAAAATTTCGAGTTCTTTTCATTATGACTCAATTTTGATTCTAAGCATATTACTTTATGACTACGATGGCTGGGCCATCAGTATTAATTCAAGGACATGGAATAGCCCAAGTTCCCCTTGCCAAAGGGCACCTTGATTACTGTCGGAAAAAAAAAACTCTCTACGCTCTTAGGGCAAATCGCACCTATGAGTAGCCAACGGATTCCATGCGAAAACGCATGTAGAGAACGGAAATGAGTTCCTTTGCAATACCTCTAATGATTGCGAACAAAGGCGCATCTTAGAGAAGTTTATGTGTCTCTCTAGTGGACTTTATGTCACTATTCGAGCTATTAAATCCAATAAAGTTATGAGAGAAGATCTCTTGGATTTAGACACATATTGGCTTTGTCACGACAGGATAGATCATCCTAATCATGATATGATGATCTGTCTACAAAAGACTTCACACGGACATCTTTTCTCTCGAGCGAAATGAAGCATGAATCAAAAGTTGATTCTTAGACTAAGTGTGACCGACGCTGCTGCCTAGGGCACCGCCTCCGTCAACCACCAGCCTAGGGCTGGCGTAGTCCCTATCCATGACTCCATGGATGGCGTCCATCATGGTGATGGTGCCCTAGGTGATGCTGCAATCACCAACTTGCTTCAAAATAGCGTTTCAGACGCTCAGGCCTAACGAAAATTCTCATTGGTTGCTTCTAAAGCCTCTCGCTCGTTTTACAAAGCCCGTTCCTTAGGGAAACTAGGACTGAGACCGTCCTATGCAAAGGATATGAAAATACTCATTATGTTCTTACATAGAATCCGTAGGGATTCTCTGACTGATTCAACCAACTTGCAGACGTTTAAATATTTCATGATGTTGGTTGACATGCAAACACGCTGGTCACGTGTTGTGCCATTGTCCACTTGTAATGTTGCTTATGAAACACTCCTAGCACACAACATATGACAACGGGCTCACTCCCCAAATCATCCTATTCAGTCAATTGGATTTGACTATGCTAGTGAGTTTACATCGAAGACTTTCGATGGTTATTGTATTTGGGACTGATGTTGGACATCATATTCCCATGAGCACACCCAAATGGTCTCGCGGAAACGACTACGATGGTAGTCCGGACATTGGTAATGCGCACCAACCTCCTTATATCCGCTTGGGGTGATGCAATATAACATGCAGGTATGCTAATTTGTCTACGACCCACTGCCACTCAATCTACCTCTGCGATACAGCTAGTGACTGGGTACAAATATCGTACTTACGCATATTTGAGTGTGCCATTTATGTGCCAATTGCGCCGCCACAACGCTCTATAATGGGTCCTTACAGACGAATGGGCAACTACGTTGGATTTGAGCTTCCAACAATCGTCCTCCACTTAAATGCCCTTGCTAGGCGATCTCCTTACCGCTAGATTTGCATAGTCTGTCCCCACTATGTCTCATCTCGATCCCTACTAAAGTGACGAGATCACACAAATATGCTGCGAACATTCCTGCAAGGATGGACGTCCCTACGAGAGGACGTTGCACCACCCTACACGGAGGTAGGCAGGGCGCCAACGCCATAAAGAGTGGCACTTTGGCATTACAGGCCATGGCCCCAGCTAGGATGCGTGGGAGGCCCGTGGGTTCGAAGGATACTTTGGCACATTCCAATCCTTTGATCATCAAGACTCAAAATCCGTCTCATGAGAATCTTCCGGGTTATGGTTATCGTTGAGGGACGCCTTAACGTCAGAACTTATTCCCGAGAATATAGAGCTCTATGAAACTTACACTAGTGTACATGAGACGTGGGATAGAAACTCTATCATAATAATGATGTAGTTGCGCATGCGCATGAGTTTGTTGAGTCCGATGATATCGAACCACGCTCCGTTGATGAATGAATGCCAACGTAGAGAAATTTGACCTAAATGGAAAGATGCGATCCAGGTTAAGATGGATTCTCTAACGAAGATGAAGGTTTTCTGAGCCAGTAATGCCAACACCTCCTGACATAAAACCTATTGACTAATGGGTCTTCGTTAGAAAGCGTGATGAGAAAAAGAGATGGCAATCTCGCCTTATGGCGCAAGGTTTCTCACAAAACGCCCTGGAATCGACTACGATGAGACATATTCTCTCGTAATGGAAGTCACTGAACTCCACTACCTTGTCAGTTTGGTAGTTTCCAAATAACTGAACATGCAGCTTACAAATGTGGTCACTACGTATCTCTATGGGGATCTAGATACGGAATATACATGAAGGTTCATGGTGAACTTCATTTACCCAAGTCAAGTGGCTCTAGACCACGGAGCGCGTTTGTAATAAGGTTGAAACGCTCACTAAAGTGACTACTTGATTGGGAAGGGATATGTCCACGCGTTTCCATAACAAGTTTCGGATTCTATCGCGGTTCATGTTGGACATGATCTTTATTGGAAGCCCTTAAAGAGTTAAGGGAAACTGCTGAACACTAGAAATCCGAGTTTGAGATGAAGGATTTTGGGAGAACACGATTATGTCTCGGTTTGGAACTTGAGCATCGTGTTGATAGATGCTTAGGCATTTTGACAAGGTCAAACCTTCAAGCACCCCCATGATCGTCTATAGTCTTGATCCTGAAAAGGATCCTATTCATCTGAAGGATGATGACGAAGATGTGCTAGAGGCAGAAGTGCCTTACTTGAGTACAATAGGCGCATTATTGTACTTAGCTCAATGCACAGGACCAAACATCTCGTTTGCAGTGAACTTGTTAGCTAAAGTATAGATCTGCGCCAACGCGACGCCATTGTGATTGGTGTAAAAGATATCTTTCGATACTAGATGTACGACTGATATGGGCATGTTTTATCCCTACAGAGAGATGATGGATTCGGACCCATCACACACCAAGAACGCCGCCAACACTGGCATGCGTCCACTGTCCCCATCCCAAAGCGACATGTGTTTTGGAAGGTTTTGCTGATATTGGGTATCTCTCTGACCCACACAAAGGTCGTTCCCAAACTGGTTAAGTGTTCACCATGGGAAAAGACCGTGATATCTTGGAGGTCGACAGAACAGACCGTAGTCGCTATATCTTCGAACCATGCAGAGATTATTGCTCTTCACGAAGTGGTTCGTGAATGTTTATGGATTGGATCCATAATCACGTATGTTCGAACAATTGTGGTTTAAAGTCTACCACAAGATGTGCCTACGAGCATTTAGGATAATGCTGTTCGTTTTGAACAAATGAAGCAAGGCTACATCAAAAGCGACAACACCAAGCATAATCGCAACAACAGACTCTCCTCAAATACCAAAGTGAACTAGATTCGATCTGAGGATACTGTGGCAGACTTGTTTACTAAGTCATTACTCAAATCCACGTTCGAGAAACATGTGGCAAGAATTGGCTTGCGGAAATTATCTGAACTCCCATGATCGTAGTCATCAGGGGGAGACGCAGACATCAGGGGGAGATGTCTACATGTTCACCTCGAAACGTGAAGGGTGTGTTGTGCTCTTTTTCCCCTTCGACCGAGGTTATTTTTGTCCCACTGGGTTTTTGTTACTCGGCAAGGTTTTTAACGAGGCAACGAGAGAAGCACCGCGTTTGGGCAACATAAGGGGGAGTGTTTAAGTAAATCCTAATTTGTGTTTGGCCCAAACTCTAGGTTACTTAACCTAGTGGTAATAGGGTTAAATTAGAAGGATCTAGATTCCTATTCAATGTAAGATTACTTTCCTTGTATGATTGAGATTATATGCATTGTAATCCTCTATATAAAGAGACCCCTATTATCAATGAGAATACACAGCGAATTTCTCTCAATTTCAGTTTCTCTACAACAAGAACAACTTATTAGAGTCATTATGGGTAAGTGGGAGAAAAAATGAGTGAGTGGTGTAAGGGGGTCCCTAAAATTAGGATAAATGGTCAAAACCTCAATGAATAATTAATTGAGTTTAAACTCAATTCAGTTTGCTAGAAAAAAAACTACCGAATTGAACTCTAGTTCATTCAGCTTCGGCTCATGTATCTTCGAAAATCAATACAAATACTTAAATATGTTAATGGTCTTTTTGGACAAATGAAAATATAATTATTGTAATTTTTTTTTTTGGTGTGATTTCCCCCTTTCATAATTATAATGTTCCTAGCTAGTTTTTTGACATCTTTCATAACAGAAGTTTAATTCGAGTTAAATCGAACAGTCAAACCTACCTGAAGCTCAAGCTTATTTCATAGTTGAGCTTTGCAGCGGCGAAGTCTGGCGCTGGGTAGCGGCGGTCGACGAACAGTGTGGCTGGAGATTGAGTTTGGGCTTGGGTCAAGCTTTCTTGTTGGGCCTGAGTCAGGCCTTCTCTTGGGCTGTGTGGGCTACTAGTTTTGGGCTGGGTTTTGCTCTAGGCCCTCTATTTTAGTTTAGTCATTTTGATTAAAATAATTTCCTACTTTGTTAGGGAGCTATGCTTCTAGTTTTTAGTGAGCGTCATTGAATCTAGTTTACTCGGTCTATTTGCTATATAGTAGTTAATAGTCTATAGGCTTCCTTTCGGAGCATGGAACCGTAAAATGATTGGACCTAATCTATGTATCACTGTGCTACTACCACAAACTCTTTATCTACCCTTTGATGGTAGAGGGAGGATATGTAATGGCCCTTTCTGGCTTTCAATGAATGATAGTCACCCTATTTGGGTTTGTTCAAACAAAAAAAAAATGCCAAGCTCGAGTTTATGAAAAAAATAAAATAAAATAATAATAATAATAATAATAATAATCAAGCCAAGTCGACCAGAAATTGCACTTAGAAAAAAAGAATTACAAATCTTCATCTATCTTTGAATTCGCCATATTGTCTCCACATATATAATTGTAAAGTTAATTGTACACTACTACAAAAAGTTAATCACACAACACTAATCACACAACGGAACACAAATCATCTGTTGTGTGTTGAAGTCAGTTTTATCATACAATGGTGCTGATTATATTCTGTTGTGTGAATGCCAACAAAGTGATAACTTTTTTATCGGAACTACATTGCACAACGGAATTAAGCATGGTCCGTCGTCTGAGCCTTAAAAATTGAGCGGCAGATTTCCCTCCACTCTCGAGTCTTAGTTGCCTCTTGAAATATGAAATTTGGGCTACTTGATACAACGGTGCTTGAGGTTTCCGTTGTGTGATTGAAAACTGGATGCCAAATTTTGAGGAAGCTTGCTTGAATGTCTTCCCCAAGGTAAACCTAGTGCAAGTTGTAGAAATTAGACAACAGAAGTTATATTTTTCTGTTGTGTGAAGTTGGAATATAGGCAGCAACATTTTAAGCCAAAATGCTATGGGCGCGGTATTTTTCCCTCCATGTGTTTGGCATTTTGATTTTTGTAGTGCACTCTTACAACAGTTTGTTAGGTTTGTGTTGTGTGAGTCACTTTAGAATTTATTTGAAGTTTAATTATACCTCCCACAATCTTGAAACTCTCTCGACAAAACGAAATGAAACTCCCCTCTCAGACACACCTTAAATCTCAGTCCGCTCTCAATCCTCTCTCACAAACCCTAAGTCTATTTGGATCTCTCTCACCATCCTCTCTCTCTATCTCTGTGTGAAACCCCTATCTCTCTTGAAAGCTCTCTCAATCTTGATCTGCAAGTCTGCAACCATGGCCGAAGCTCAAGAATCCGATCAAAAGAGTGAAGAAGAAGAAGAAGAGGAACACTATGGAAGCCGAAGCTCAAGAATCGAGCCCCCAAAACGACGCCGTCATCACCTCCTTCTGCGAGATGACCTCCGCCTCCAGAACGGATTGAACTTCGCTACTGGATTCACACACTTGTTGACCGTCATCACCAACCCGGTCCAGCCCTCCCACTCACTCTCGCCGTCTCCGTCACACTCGCCCTCCCAGTCGCCACGCGCTCTCGCAGACCAAGCTAAACTCAACCACGACAACATCGCCAATGCTATTAAGAGTCTCATCTGTCACAGATACGTTGACTCTCAGGTACTTCAACTTCCCTAACCTCCTAATCTCATGCTTCAACACGAAGAGTTTGATTTTCTTCAACAGAGATTTCAACTTGTTCATGTTCAATTTCTTGTGTGGCTTTAACTTCGCTACCGGATTCACACACTTGTTAGAATTAGGCACATTGATTATCGGATTGAATTTGTGTGTCTCTCAGCCTCAGGTAGGAGTTGGATTGGAGGAAGCGGAACAATGGCCGAGGCGGCTCAAATGGAGGACAATTCGAAACCGCAGAGGCACGGAAGCGACAGCAATGGTGATCTCGCATTGGAGAATGGCAGCTCAGGCTATGCTCATGATCAGCTTGTGCAGATGGTCACGGAGCTCAAATTCCAGAACGAATTCCTCAAGTCTCAGATTGAAGGCTTTCAGAGTGTGCAACCAGCAGAACCGAGTGAAGCCGGTGGTTCCGAAGAGGTTGAACGGCTCCGGCAGAGCATTGAGTCATTGAATTCGCAGCTTGAGGAAGAGAAGCAAACACGAGCTGCGGCAGAAAAGGCTCTGAAGCACCTTAGAGAAGAACACTTGGAAGCTGATTCAAGAGCACAGGACCTCTCTGCAAAGCTAGCTGAAGGTCAGATTGTGTGGCTTCGTTTGTAAATTTGTAGCTTCTGTTAGACACTGGAGCTAATGACTGTGAATTTGCGAGTTTATGGTTAGGAGTCTGAATCTGTAGCATTGTGTGTTGAATTGTGTAGCTCAACAGAAGTTGGATCAAGAAATTAAAGAGCGTGAAGAGAAGTACTCTGATCTTGACTCGAAATTCACCAGGCTTCACAAACGAGCAAAGCAGCGTATTCAAGATGTTCAAAAGGTAAATATTTAGTGTGTTACAGTGTGTAGATAGAATGTATAAAAAGGAAAACCGTCCTTTAAGTGGAAATTGAGTTCATATGTTGGCTGGATATGTTTATATTTTCAGGAAAAAGATGACATTGAGGCTCGATTTCGTGAAGTAAATGAAAGAGCTGAGCGAGCATTATCCCAACAGTCAGCATTGCAGCAAGAGCTTGACAAAACCAGGCAACAAGCAAACGATGCACTGAAAGCAATCGATGCTGAGAGACAACAATTAAGAAGTGCAAATAATAAGTAATATACATTTAACCGCCAACTATGACCAATTTGTGCATTTGTTGAGATAGTATAACTATTTTGTCATTTCTTATATTAACTTCAATTATACTGCCGATCAGACTACGAGACAACCTGGAGGAATTGCGAAATGCATTGCAACCAAAAGAGAGTGCTATCGAGGCACTGCAACATACAATTTCGGAGAAGGATCAGGTAGGAATGTGTATGCTCATCCTTTGAGCGATTCAGTCTCTGCTTTCATAACTTTACTTTTGATAGATCAAGAAGTTCATCACATGTTCATGTAGATAACGTATTTTGTATTTGCTTTCTGTCTAGATGTTTTCATTTGTGCTTAGTGTACAGTCCATGTGTCTCCCTAATTACATTATCCTGCATATCTGTTACATTTAGACCTTTGGTTTATTTTGCAACCACAAATGCGTATGCAACTTATTGTTTGGCTGTCCTGTTTGGTTGTATGTGCACAATCCAGTGGCTGCATGAGCAAAGTCTGATAATTACAATTTTAAAAAAAATGATGAATGGTTATTATTGTGGAAGCACTACCTTTTCTATTCATCTTGAATCTTCTGGGACCTGTATTATTATTATTATTATTAATCCAAGCTGCTGAAATATTATATTTCCTATTCCTGGATTGTGTAATGGTGTGTTGATTACTTCTTGCTACTTGTCGATTTTGCAGGAGATTACAAAGGAGACATGGTTGCTCACCGAGGAAGGGAAGACATATGCTGTTCATGGAATGCCAGAAGTGCGGCCTCTCATGAAGCTCTCAACGTTATTGACTCAGTATCCCTTTTTCCTTGCTTTTCCCATTTTCTATCTGTATTGTGTTTTTGCTTTACTTGCCCATTATTATTAGAGGTAATCGACTTGGTTATGAAAGCTGGGTCTGAAATTGGAATATCATTTTCTTGTTTAATTGCTTTTGGGTATACATGAATGCAAAGTTACACATTAGTTGCCCTATAAGTTGGAAAGTCTGTGCGCATATTTGATAACTTGCAAAAATTGGAATGTCTTCTCTTGCCCTGCACTGAAATCCATGATGCGAAAATGCTTTTTATTTTGTTGTTTTGATCTTCTATTCGTATTTTTCATCTTTTGTATCTAGGAGTTCTTACCCTTTATGGCATTTGATAGTCATCTATGTGCTTAGGCTACACAGGCTTCGAATTAGCAAATAAAGGAAAATGAGAGTAATCACCAGTAATAGATACAGACCTTGGTATTTTTCATCTTTTGTATCTGCAACTCGACAACTAGTTTCTCAATCCTGACAAGAGCATCAAACAAGATTTTAGTTATAAAATGGAGCATCGCTTATGGAAAACACATACATAGAACCTCACATACCTATTTTCAATAGAAATCACATGAGCTTCTAGGACTCTCTCCCTTGCAGAAGCTGAAGACAACTGCAACAGTTGGACAAGAGAACAGTATAAGTTCATCGTATACTGCATCTCATAGTTTGTAGTATACTTCAGTAGAATCTAACAGAAGTTTCATTACTGTTGTACTATAGTATACTTCAGTAAAATCTAACAGAAGTTTCATTACTGTTGTACCCATTTAAGCAGCTAGCTATATGCAAAGGTTTAGAACCCAAATCAGTGTATACCTGCATCTGCTTTTTACTTGTTACTGCCTCTGCGAGCTCTGCGTGATTGCCTGTTGCAAGTAGCAACCATGTCTTCTTGCTACTTGTCGATTTTGCAGGAGATTACAAAGGAGACATGGTTGCTCACGAGGAAGGGAAGACATATGCTGTTCATGGAACGCCAGAAGTGCGGCCTCTCATGAAGCTCTCAACGTTATTGACTCGGTGTCCCTTTTTCCTTGCTTTTCCCATTTTCTATCTGTATTGTGTTTTTGCTTTACTTGCCCATTATTATTAGAGGTAATCGACTTGGTTATGAAAGCTGGGTCTGAAATTGGAATATCATTTTCTTGTTTAATTGCTTTTGGGTATACATGAACGCAAAGTTACACATTAGTTGCCCTATAAGTTGGGAAGTCTGTGCACATATTTGATAACTTGCAAAAATTGGAATGTCTTCTCTTGCCCTGCACTGAAATCCATGATGCGAAAATGCTTTTTATTTTGTTGTTTTGATCTTCTATTCGAAGCCTGCGTAGCCTAAGTACAGATACAAAAGATGAAAAATACCAAGGATCTAAGTAATACTGTCTTATCAAATGCCATAAAGGGTAAGAACTCCTAGATATCTGAATGACTGTGACTTGGTTTATAATCTTGTATGAGCCTAAAATGAACTCTGTAGATGATTTAACTCCTGATTGCCTTGGCTGGGCTGGACTTGTATATGAGCACGTCCTTGGTGAAGAGAAGTACACATTTGTCGAAAATGTGAAGAACCCTCATTCTTGCACAGTCTTAATCAAAGGTATTCAGTCAGTAGCTCCATGCAAATTGCAAAGTTCTATATACAATTTTGTTCTCTATCCATGTCTCGATATATATCTTGCATCCCTGTCATGGTAATGCGTACATGATACACATAATTTTAGTGCCATTGCCAAGTCATGTGGTAGTTAATTCTTATTTTCACTTTTAATGGTGCAGGGCCTAATGATCATACAATTGCCCAGATTAAGGATGTTGTTCTTATTTACTCTAATTAACGTTTTTCTGGTTTTCAACAGTCTTCAATTATGACAGTGAGGACTGGGAAGGAAGACATTAGAGCCATAACAAGGATGCCCACTCTGCGGTAATGATCCAAAGCTCGAGAAGCAACGTAAATGAGTTTTGGACTGGGATCTTAGAGCTCGAGAAGCAAGTGCTATGGATTACCTCCTTTCAGCATATGAGCTACCAAGTTTGATTCATGTGTAGGTAGTAGCTAGGAAGGCTTGTTTGGTACATTATCTAATAACTTGAATGTTTGGAAGTTTGAAAAACTTATATGATATGGATTAGTGTGGGTTTATGTGGTAATATGGAGCATTATTTAATATTTATGAAAAGATATTCCAGGTATGGAATACATAATGAACAAATAACAGCTCAAAACAATGTTGTGAGAACCAAGCTCAGACAACAAACCTAATGTTGCTCACACAATGGATGATAAAAAGAATTTGTTGTGTGAACTAACAACAAACAACAAAAGAAAATAAACTTCTGTTGTGTGAGATTCATAACACACAACGGAAATAAAATCATCTCTGTTGTCTGAGTAACCAACAGACAAGGGAGATAATTTCACTTCCGTTGTGTGTTACTTACCTCAGACAACAAAGAATGAGTTACATCTGTTGTCTGTTATTAGTCTCAGACAACAAAGAATAAGTTATACCCGTTGTGTCTTATGAATCTCACACAACAAAGACTAAGTTATACCCGTTGTGTCTTATGAATCTCACACAACAAAGAATAAGTTATACCCGTTGTGTGTTATGAATCTCACACAACAAAGAATAAGTTATACCCGTCGTGTGTTATGAATCTCACACAACGGCAAAATTTCTTTTTCTATTGTGTGAATGACCGAGGCATCCCTGCGCATGCCATGGCAGGCACCTGCTGCACAGAATTCACACAACGGAAAAATAACTTTTCTGTTGAGCAAACTAATGTCAGACAACGGTGGAATTACCGTTGTGTGATTTTTCAATCACACAACACTCGCTTAGACCACGGTGAGCTTGGTCATCACACAACAGAAATCCACCGTCGTGTGATGGCCTTTTTGTAGTAGTGGTAAAACAACGAGGTCAAACAATAAAAGATGATCAACCATTTCAACTCAGAGAAAGATCTAAAGCTAGCCTTTTACTTAGAGAAAGATCTAAAACAACAAGTTTAATCTGGATATGTTGAAGACATTAAGTGTAGTTTGAAAGCACCTACAGTACTGCATATGGTGGATATCGTGTAGGAACTGATCACCAGCTGTTTATACCAAAAGTTTGTAGGCTGTAGGTACAAGTTTTGATTAACTTGATGTGTTGGCATTCCATACAAAACGGGAAAGCATCTTTGCAGTTTAATGGGTTTAATATCTTTTATTCATTTAAAGATTTTTTTCTGTTGCCAAAGTATATTATTGATTTCCTAAGTATTTTAGGATTTGGTGTCCTTAATTGTTTATATTTCTTTTCACACAAAAAGATTTGTTTTTCCTTGTGGAAGGTGTATTAGGGTAAAAAAAATTTGGATTGTTTTTATAAAGGGACGGCAGCTATTCTAAGTGGGTGAAAAAAAAATAGACGGCATAAGAAGGGAACTTGGAACGCAAGAAGATCTTGAGGCGTCTTGCATGTTTGCTAATTGAGTCTTCACAAGAGTCAAAACACTTGGTCCATGTTTAAGTGTTCTTGATCATTGTTTCGTATGCATAACTTCTCTTGAGATCAGTAGAGGAGTTGTGAAGAAAGGAAAATGATATTTGGTGATCGTTCAAGTGCAGAAGGAGTTTAAGACGGAAGACAAACTTGGTATTAGTCTTCATCTAATCATTATCGCCGAGCTAGTGCTGTTCAAGTTTGTAAAGAACATATTCTTCATCATAAGTTAATTCTTTTTTTTGGGTTATTAAGAGTAAGAGACCCGCAGTGTTTTTAATCTCAGAAGTTGAGATTTTCACTGCGTAACCAAAAATCTGGTGTTCTGTTTGTTATTTTTGGTTTCTGCCCAGTACGGATTGATACGTGCCTTGCAATCCCCATTTTCCAGAAAAACACATTCTGTCCTTATATTTTCTTAGGCCAGAACAGATATATACACAGCAAGGTCGCGAATCGATCAAGGAACAATGGACCGTAAAAGTCTAGCTAGCCGGTCCTGCGCAATCAAAATTAATTAGTTGGGATCGAGATAAAATTGATCGAAAGAGAGAAGTAGAATAGTGTATATATACTTAACTCGAGTGACGTTTGATCTAGACGAGATATGCAGAAGAAATATAGGAATCTCATCAGAATAAACGCCACCTTCATGGGGATATATTTTATTTGAGTAAAAACCAAGGGACATGATAGCAGACACTCCAGTGCAAGCCTCTCAATTACGAGGAGGATAAAATCTAAATAGACGAGTTTGATGAGGCTGGTTTTCTTCTTTTTCTTCTGTATCTGATCTGCCATTGTTGTACGTCTAGCTAGCTACTAACAAGAAATTGGTCGAGATGGAGCTGCTGTATATATTTAGACAGCCTATCTAGGGTTTAAGAGATTTGAGAGATACAGGAGGCCCTGTATTTATTGGTACTTACCGTACGCATCAAATATGAATAAGGTTTCCAAAACATAGGGAGAGTCCAAATTCGTATCTACATCTACTTTGTATTTGAATGCACCATGCAATACTAGTACCGAAAGAATATAACATGTTCTCTTCTACTCTATATTTGACAGCTCTACCTGGCTGTTACCATCTCGGCTGTGTAGTTTGAAGAAACAAGTGAAATTCCACAATGCTTCAACCGCAAATTGTACAAGTACCTGGCTAGACCTAGCTATCGAACCCCAATTCACCTGCTCTTCAAAATCCTATCCCCTCCGAAACTCCCTTCACAGCAGCAGCCTTCTTCTGCTCTTCAAACCCAATTAAGCTGAAAATAGAACGAAATGTAGGCTTCACAGCAGCACTGCAGCAGCAAATTATCAACAGCCATGCATGCATACATTGCCACCTGTTGTAGGCTTCTAGCGCCGCCAAAGCCTCCAAATGATCTAATCGGAACTCGGACCACAATTAATACTAGCTCCGGCACCGACACTAGCACCTTCACGTATATATGAAGAAGGATTGTTGTACGTACGCAATCTATTTAGAACGTGAAGGCTTAGGGGTATAGTTGTGCTTATGAAACTCGGCAAGTAACCAATAATAATGCCCAAAAAATTGAATATGTCGACAGTTCATAATCTATATATAATTTGAAAATACAAGGACAAAATACGCTTTTCTGGAAAATGGGGATTGCAGTGCACTGATCAATCCTTACTGGGCAGCAGAAACCAAAATAACAAACTATACACCAGATTTTGGTTACGCAGTGAAAACCTCAAATATGAGATTAAAAACACTGCGGGGCTCTTACTCTTGAGAACCCAAAATAATAATCATCTTATTCAAAAGGATATGTTCTTGTACAAACTTGTATAGCACTTGCTCGGCTATAAGATTTAGACAAAAACTAACTCTAAGTTTGTCTTCCTTCTAGAACTCCTTCACTTGAATGATCTTCAAATCTTGTTCTTCTTTCTTCACAGTCTCTCTACTGATCTCGAGAGAGTATTATGCATATGAAACTATGATCACAAACACTTATACATGGACCAAGTGTTTTGACCCTTTGTGCAGACACAAACTCAAACAAACATGCAAGACCTTATCACAAATTGTTGCGTTTCTGAATGTGTCTCCCTTTGCCGTCTGTTTTTCCTTCTTATCAGGGTTAGCTAACGTGTTCACCAAAACAACCAAAAAACAGCTAATTACCCTAATCCACCTTCTACAAGGAAAAAAAATCTTTTTGTGTTAATAACAAATATATATAATTAAGGACACCAAATCCTAAAATATTTGGGAAATTAATAATCTAATATGGCACACAGAAAAATATCTTTAAATAACCAAAAAATATTAAACCCATTAACCTCAATGATACTTTCCCGTTTTGTATGGAATGCCAACACACAAAACTTGTACCTACATAATTGAACAAGTGGTTCGACTAAAATGTAAACATTGTTAAAGGAAAAGCATATTATGTGCCTTCGTCAAAGAAACAGACGAAGAGGGAATCAAGCAATTACAAATCACAGCTCAATCAGCATTTAGTATCATCAATGTAATTAATATTTCCATTGTAATCCTATCTCTATATAAAGGGGTTATGAATGAAATGAGTAGACCAATTCCAATTGTCATTTTACTTTAACACGTTATCAGCACGCTCAGAGCAAATAGCCAAGAGAAAAAAACTCTCGCTTTAAAAAAAAAACCCTAAAAGAAAAAACTTTTTCTTTTCTGCCGCCATCCCAAAAAAAAAAAAAAAAAAAATTCCCAGCTAGACCGGCCTCCTCCCCTCTGCAGTCCAGACCGGCCTGGCCTCCATCTCCCTTGCAGCAAACCAGGCCGCGCTTCACCTCTGCCTGCACATCACATAGACCGGCCTCAATCACCCTTCACCGGCCTCCAGCCCACAGGCTACACCTGCAACAGCAGCAGCCTGCATCACCACCTTGCAGCAGCACCTGCAATCCCGCGACGCAACGCTAAGCACAGCTCAGCCCAGCCCATCGCTGCCCAGCCAAACCGGCCTTGTCCAGCCCCACAACCGGCCTCTCACCTACAAACCACAGTGCCTACACCGCACACCAATAGCGGCATCCCCGTGCCCACCTCACCGGCCTCCATCTCGTCCGGCGGCTTTCCCAATCGATCCCAGCCCACCAGGCAGCGCACAACAGCCACCAGTCTCTTGCCCTCGCGCGTCTGCAGCAGCACCGGCCTTGCAGCAGCCCCAATCTGCAAACCAGACGGAGGAGGAAGAAGAAAAAAAAAAAAAAAAGCAAGGAAGAAGACGTGAAAAAAAAAAAAAAAAAAGGGTGACCGGGCCAAAGTAAAGACTCGGCCCAAATTAACAAAAAAAACAGGCCTGCAGCCCAGAGCGAAAAAAAAAAAAAAAAGGAAAAAGAAAAAAAAAAGAGTGTGACCCGGCCCAAAGAAAAGAGCCGGCCTAGAAAAAAAAGAAGAAAAGAAAAAAAGGCCCTGAGGCCCAGAAAAAAAAAGAAACAGGCCCTGCGGCCCTGAAAGAAAGAAAAAAAAAAACAAAGAAAAAACGAAAACAGGCCCTGTGGCCCATTGCTAAAAAGAGAGAGGAAGCGGCCCAGTTTTTCTTAAGTCCAAAAACATCGCTACGCACGCCTGCATCAACACGCGCGTGCGCTAGGATTGTTTTATTTTCTCGAAATCAAGTTTGTTTTCTTTATTTTTATTTTTTTAACCAAGCATGTGAATTTGATTTATCTTTTCTATTTTTAAGCATGCTTTAGATTTTATTATATATGCTTTTATTATAAAATTTTCGAGCATGCTTAGTTGGATTATATTAATTATTTTACGCATGCTTTGTCATTTATGCTTTATATAATTATCTTTAAGCCATGATTATATATTTGATTTTTGAGCATGCCATATATATCTATATATATTTTTATATATTATTTATGAAATTTTGAGCATGCTTTTATTTTATTTACGCTTATATAAATTATGTCTATTGTTTACATTTTATTTTACGCATGATATATTATTGTTATTATTATGTGTAACATATATTTTGGTATACATTTGTGAAATTTGAGCATGCCATGTAATTCATTTTAATATATGCTATGTTTTTATTATTTCTTACGTGCTATGATTATTACTTGTTTAGAATGCTATACAAAAAAAAAAAAAATTGCGTTTTGCCATGATAATGAAAGTTCATGCGCATTATAAACACACACTTACTGTGATAAAGTATTTTCACATAGCATCGAAAAATGTGACCATTACGAATCTTGGTCTTGAAATCTAATTCATATTTTGGAAAATAATTCACGTGGATGTCTTTATGACTGCGTAATTTATTTCTTCTCTCTTGTTTATGTAGATGGCTGATCCAACTCGACCTGAGTTTGACATTTTGGACTCAGAAGGACTTGAGTACCATCGTTGGGTTTCCGATATGGAAACTGCCTTTGTGGCAAAAGACTACACTGCCACCATTACTGACCCCAAAAATGATGAACTATCTAATAAGGTGAAAGCAGATGCCTTAATTTTTCTGAGGCGACATATTGATCCTAGCCTACGCTGGGAGTACCTTCAGTTGAAGACACCCAAAGCACTGTGGGATGCCCTTAAAGGACGTTTTGGGAACATTCACGATACTTTGCTCCCAGGACTGGCTGTTCAGTGGAATGGAATCCGCTTGCTTGACTATAAAAAGGTCAATGACTTCAACAAGGACATGTTGCGCTTAAAGGCACGTTTCAATTTCTGTGGAAGGGAAATCACAGAAGATGATATGATCTACAAGACTCTTACCACCTTTCCTAATTCAGCTTTTATACTAGCGAACCAGTATCAGTTGGATTATGACAACAAAAGAATCACAACCTTCAATAAGTTGATAAGCCTACTGCACGTGGCTGAGAGACAAAATGAGATTCTCTTGAATAATAATGTCAGGCCCATTGGGACAAAGAAAATTCCCGAGGCTAATTATGGAAAAATGAAAGGTGGAAATAACTCCAATGCAAGGGGGTTTAGACGTGCTGATCCCTACCCACATGGCAACAATGCACCACGTGGAAAGGGACATCGGGATCGTGGAAACAAGATGCAAAAGAAAAGAGTTGACAATGAACCATGCTATAGGTGTGGATTCATTGGGCATTCGTACAAGAACTGCCAAGCAAACAACAGAGTAGCAGCCAATTACAAGAGGTATAGAGAGTCTAAAGAACAAGAGGCTCACTATATGGAAGAAGGAGGTCATGACCTAGATGTCAACCTTACAATTGCAGACTTCAAAAGCAAAGAGGAACTTGCTAAGTCAATGGATGCTCTCAATCTTGACTGATCTGTTTTTATTTTCCAAAGACAGTTGTGAAGGCATAATGCCTCACTTTTAATTAGACTATTGTTTGATCTTAAAGTTTATTTTCAATCATGGATTGATGAATAAGATTTCTGAACAAGACCTTGATTTGATTATCGTTGGCTCATTAATAAATTTTTGAATTTTATTCTCAAGCACTGAATTTATTCAAATTTATTTCTATACACTTATTTACATGGTTCGAAATAGCACTATAAAGATGTAAAGCAATACATCTAGAAAGAGAAAAATTATTAGAATGAAAAGAATACCATTCTACGCAAATAGAAATACTCTAAAGAATATGAGTTATATTTTCTAAATACCTCCCATTTATTTGTAGGAATGAATGGAGGAGAACTTGAGTGCTTAGATTATAGTGGGACTACCCACACAATATTAAGAAATAGGCAATTATTCATTGAACTAATAGCCTATAATTCCTCTGTGACTACGATGATTGGATTATCACAACTAATAAAATGGCGAGGAACTGCCAAATTTTTGTTGCCTAATGGCACAGCATTTAAAGTCACAGACGCTCTATATGCACCAAGAGCTAATCGAACCTTGTTAAAGTTTCAAAGCTATTTGTGCCAACGGTTATCATGTAAAAACACACCGTGAGAATGGAACTGAATACCTTGATATTACATCTAATGACTGTGGAAGGAAACACACATTAGAGAAAATTATGAGTCAATCTAGTGGACTGTACCTCACTACGATTCTGATCATTGAATCCTATACTGTCACCAAAAATGAAATGTGGGACACTGACTCATACAGGCTTTTGCATGACCACCTATGGCACCGAGGTCGTGACATGATGATCCGTTTTTTTTAAAAGAACTCACACAAACATCCCTTCTTTCGAGTGAAAAATGGGAGAAAAATCCGCCACACTGCAAGGTGTCGGTTCTAGTATTGCTCAAATGCAGTCATTGCCTTCTGAAGTACCAGAAGCACTACCTCCCTCCCATTATGCCTCATTGACTATTTCAAAGGCACATCACTCGTTTTGCAAAGCCTGCTCTTTAGCAAAAATAGGATCGAGACCTTCCTATGCTAAAGATACAAAACAAAACATTCCATTCTTACAAAGGATACAAAGAGATGTCTGTGGACCTATCCATCCAGAATGCAGACCATTCAAGTACTTTATGGTTCTGGTGGATGCTTCGACAATCTGGTCACACGTCGTTTTATTATCCACAAGAACTGCTGCAATACTCCTAGCACAGATTATACGTTTAAGGGCTCACCACCCTGATCACCCTATCAAGTCTATGAGGCTTGATAATGCTGGAGAGTTTACATCAAAAGCATTTGATGATTATTGCATATCTATTTGGATCGATGTAGAGCATCCTGTACCCCATGTGCATACACAAAATGGTCTCGCAGAAGCCACCATCAAAAGGCTACAGATGGTGGCTAGGGCATTGGTTATGCGCACCAACCTGCCTATATCTGCATGGGGTTATGCAATATTGCACGCAACTTTACTTATTCGTTTTAGACCCACAGCTAGCCAACCATTTTCTGCGTACCAGTTGGTAATTGGATATGAGCCCGACACTTCACACTCACGCATATTTGGTTGAGCAGTATATGTGCCTATTGCACCCCCACAGCGCACCAAAATGAGTCCTCAGAGACGATTAAGTATTTATGTTGGATACGAATCCCCAACAATTATCTGCTATTTGAAAACCTTGACAGGCGATCTATTTACCGCTAAATTTGCGGACTATCACTTTGATGAGACAGTCTTCCCGTTGTTAGGAGGAGATAGGAAAAAGGATTTTCCAAGGGAACGACAGGAATTGTCGTGGTTTGTCCCCACTCTGTCTCATTTTGATCCCCGCACTTCACAAAGTGAAAGTGAAGTGAAAAGAATAATCGATCTTCAGAACGTAGCAGATTCGATGCCTGATGTGTTTACTGATATTGTAAAAGTGACGAGATCACATATACCAGCTGCAAATGTGCCTGCAAGGTTAGAAGTCCCCAACAAGGGGCACAGTGCCGCAGATAGAGACACTGCAACCACACTTAGTGGAGGTGTGGTTGAGGCCATGGCTCCTCAAAGGAAGAGGGGGAGGCCACTTGGTTCGATTGACACTCACCCAAGGAAGAAGAGGGCGAGTAAGGCACAAACCAATCATCAATGTATAGAATCCCTCTCATGAGATTGTCTCTGATTATAGTTATGTCCATGAATCAATACTGGAGGACGCTCCGATGTTTGAAATGATTCCAGAGAACAAAGAAATCTTAAAGGATTAGGAGAGTGCGTATGAGTTGATAGAAAGATCTTCCATACACATTGATGATATATACTGTTGCTCAAGGAATCATAGAGCACGATGATATCGAACCACGCTCTGTTGCAAAATGTCAACAAAGAGCAGATTGGCCTAAATGGAAAGAAGCAATCTAGGCAGAATTAGATTCTCTGACAAAGAGACAGGTATTTGGTCAGGTAGTGCTAACCCCACCAAGTGTAAAGCCTGTAGGACATAAATGGACCTTTGTCAGAAAGCGTAATGAGAAGAATGAAGTCCTAAAGTACAAGGCTCGCCTTGTGGCACAAGGTTTCTCACAGCCCTGAAATTGACTACGAGGAGACATTCTCTCTCAAAATGGACGTTATAACGTTCCGCTACTTAGTTAGCTTAGTAGTTTCCAAAGGACTGGAAATGCAGCTCATAGATGTGGTTACTGCATATCTCTATGGGGATCTAGATTCAGAGATATATAAGAAAGTGTCTGATGGCCTTACATTACCCAAGTCAAGTGACTCTAAACCGCAGAGTGCGTTTGAAATTAAGTTGAAACGCTCACTTTACGGATTGAAACAATCCGGGCGGATGTGGTATACTCGTCTAAGTGACTACTTGATTGGAAAGGGATATAAGAACGATGAATTATGCCCCTGCGTATTCATAAAGAAAACAAGTTCCGGATTTGCAATTGTAGCAGCATATGTCGATGATATGAATATAATAGGTACTCTTGATGAAATAAGAGAAACCGCGGGCTACTTGAAATCCGAATTTGAGATGAAGGATCTTGGGAAAACTCGATTCTGTCTAGGCCTTGAACTAGAACACCGAGTTTGTGGAATACTAATCCACCAGTCTGCATATGTCCAAAAGTCAGGCGATATAACATGGACAAAGCATATCCTGCTAGCACTCCCATGATCGGTCAAAGTTTGGATGCAAGGAAAGATCTATTTCGTCCAAAGGAAGATGACAAAGAGGTATTGGGAGCTGAAATTCCCTATCTAAGTGCAATAGGCGCATTATTGTACTTAGCCCAATTTACTCGACCAGATATTGCATTCTCAGTGAACTTGTTAGCTAGATTTAGCTCTGCGCCAACGCAATGTCACTGGAATGGTATCAAGAACATCTTCGATACCTAAAAGGGACCATTGACTTAGGACTGTTCTTTCCCTACAGAGAGACAAGAGGGACCGCATATGGAACTGCAATCCCTAAAGGAAATGTTGATGGCGAAAGCGCCACTCACTACACTGAAACACCAAATGACGTTTTGGTTGGTTTTGCTGATACTGGGTACCTCTCTGACCCACATAAAGGTCGTTCCCAAAATGGTTATGTATTCACCATTGGGAACACGGCGATATCTTGGAGATCAACCAAGCAAACCCTTGTGGCTACCTCCTCGAACCACTCAGAGATCATTGTTGTACATGAGGCGGTCCCTGAGTGTGTATGGTTAAGAACTATCATTGCACATATTCGAGGGATTAGTGGTTTGAGTTCTACCACTGAAGAGCCTACTTGCATTTATGAACACAATGCAGCTTGCATCGAACAGATGAAGCTAGGTTATATTAAGGGTGATAACACAAAACACATATCGCCAAAGTTGTTCTATAATCAGCAACAACAGACCCACCTCAAGATTCAAGTGAATCAAGTAAGGTCTGAGGAGAATGTGGCAGATTTGTTCACCAAATCACTACCTAAGGCCACATTTGAAAAACATGTGAAAAGCATAGGAATGCGAAGACTTTCCAAGCTCACTTGATTAATGTAATGATCAGGGGGAGGTGTAGACGTCAGGGGGAGTCTAACACACACATGTCATTCTCAAATGTAGAAGGTGCGTTGTGCTCTTTTCCTTCGACCAAGTTTTATTTTTGTCCCACAGGGTTTTTATTGTTACTTGGCAAGGTTTTTAGTGAGGCAATAACTCATGCACCATTTCGTCTTTGACTTGGCACAAGGGGGAGTGTTAAAGGAAAAACATATTATGTGCCTTCGTCAAAGAAACAGACGAAGAGGGAATCAAGCAATTACAAATCACAACTCAATCAGCATTTAGTATCATCAATGTAATTGATATTTCCGTTGTAATCATATCTCTATATAAAGGGGTTATGAATGAAATGAGTAAACCAATTCCAATTGTCATTTTACTTTAACAAACATTGGAAAATAAAATAATACCTATAAGAAAAGTATATGATGCTAAAACTACTCCAACTCTATCTCCCACCCTTCATCCAATCTGTAATATCTCACTTTCTACAAGGATACACCAAAGTCAATATGTTCTAGTAATTTCTTCCATGAAGTGTCTCAATTGATCATTTCCACAACAAATTTTGAAACTAGTTGAAAATTGATAGAAGTTAAAACTCGTAGATAGAATAGTAAGTGATGATACGCCAATGGGAGTGATTATGTGAGGCATGACCTCATCAGCAGCAGCCGTATTTACTTGTACCTTCCTTCACTTAATTTGATCACATACAAAGAATAATAACAAGTGTATCAAACCAACTGCTACTAGTCTAAACTCGTAAGCTAGTGTTTGTTATTCAGTGAGCCAAAGTTTGACGCCACACTGTCTACGACTCTGGACCACCAAGTTACGTGTGCCTCCATGCCCCTTTTGAATCTGTTATGCCTCCATTTCTCTGTGTTTGTTGGTGATTCTATTGACTTAATTAACACCACTAGTTTAGTTATCTCTCTAAACTTCTACCTACTTAAAACTGTCTGTAATACGTCGATCTCTTCACCCACTAGTAGTTGATGGTTGAAGAGGTGTCATTAAAGGCGATTATTCATGATCCAAACATAATGTTTAGTTATTGAAAAACATAAATGCATATGAATTGTAAATTAAAAAAGTTTGCGGATTTGCAAAACATAAGCATGAGAATATAATAAAACATGATGTTCGATGAGTTGCTTAAGAAAAATCCAGATAAATGGGTTCGAGCAAAGAAAGTACGTCGTGTTATAATCTTTTTCATCTTGCTTCTAAGAAGAAAAATTCTTGAATCCGTCGCTGTCTTGTATATATAATTATCAAATAAATTGAAAAAAAAGTAATTAAAACTAAGAGAAGTAATGCATTTGAAGTTGGGGAAGATCTTTTAGCCTTTCACCTAACAACGTACCTCATTGTGTTTCACGTCCACAAACCCTCAAGAGTTTGGCCATTCCATCTCTCATGAACCACTTGAAGAGTGGAAGCTCAGCTACGAGAAGTAAGCACTACGTGGCGCCACACAGTGGGAACCACGAGTAGCCTCCACATGGCGTCTTCTCAGCCTAAACCCCAAAACAAATGGACGGCTTGATGTGGGTTATCGCATAATGGCTTGTCAATTAGCATCTTTAAGCATGTGAACTTAACGCTAAACAACATGCCACGTGTCCTCTTCACGAGGAGATAAGCGCGTTGCGTGTCGTGCGCTCGACGGTTTGCTTAGTCGCGCGTCGGTGTTTACCCAACTTTTTAGTCCACTGACTGTGCTCAGCTCACTCGAAGGCGATTTTACCAAAATGCCCTCGACGCCGCCGTGGTGGGAAGCGTTTACTTTGTTGAACTTTGAATCCAGACTCCAGAGTCTCGGTCCAAGTCTTGCGAGTGGAATCTGGGAGGGAGGGGCACATTGGTAAACTTGGTGTTGGGACGAAGGAGGTTGGTTTTTTCTGGAAAATGACGAGGTTGATTAGTCTTTAATCATGGGGAATGATATGACACACGTGGCTAATAATGCAGATTTGCTCGTAAGATTTCGCTGGCTTTCCAGAAGGGAAGGCCAACCTAACATAAACCACCAAAACGAGCATAAAGAAAGTTCACGAATCACGACCTGGAAAGTCAAGAACGTTTAACAATCGGGACTAATGTGGCAACGTCTAGAGAGAATATGGAATCGAGCACTAGAATGAGCGTAAACTCCTCAAGACGTAGTGGATCAAACGTGTTACCAACTAGAAATGCATGGTTTGTTTAGAATTTTATTTAACATGGTTATCGCCACATAAACTAAGACGTAAGAGCTAAGAGATTGTTTTCTTTGGTTAAGTGTATATATCATGCATTTTTGTATTGGTTTTTATTGCTTGGGATTCTTGTAAACCTCAGCGGAATAATGGTTTACAAGAATCGTAACTAGGAGATTCTAATATAAATGACAAAACTAAAGGTGTTTTATTTGAGTTTCTTTCTACTTGGATTTATTGTAAGCACGGACGAAACATGCATGGTTTTGAGATCTGATGACACAGCTGAAGATATTTCTTCATAATATTTTTGGTAAATAGGAGTGGAACCATGAATGAATTGAATGTGATTATCTTGTCTATTTAATTGACTAAACTAAAGTTAGGTATTTCCAAAACAAAATGAAAATGGCTAGATTATTGTAAACGCCGGCCGGACAATGGTTTTGAAATCTGATGAGAAAGTATTTATGTGTAATAGATTATTATTATTTTTTTAGAATATGTGTAATGGATTCAATATCTTCTATTAATCCAAATCATACTAAAGAAAACGTGGCCTTCCGTGACCGAACAAAAAAAACGTTTATTTCTTTTAGGTTCTTTCCACTAGATTTCTCCTAAATACTAAACCTCAACGGAAACATGATTCGAGCTTTGATGAGGAAGATCCATTGTTGATCTAATATCACCCCCTCATCCAATTGTACTACAAACAGCGGCGGAACCATAATTATGATGTTAAGATCTGATGAGAAGCAGGGCCGGCCCTGTGAGTTTAGAGGCTCAAGGCAGGAAAAAATTTGAGGCCCCAAAATAAATGCTCAAACATTACAAAAGAAAATAATATCCCAATTTCAAAGTATCACTGAAATATGACTCGTCTTGCATTTTTAGATGCAAAGGTACTAATCAAATTTACATAATCAAGTTTTCCAACAATATCTTTTTCAATAGATATCATAGCCAAACCACTCAATCTCTCTTGTGACATAGTAGACCGAAGGTAAGATTTGATCAATTTCAACTTTGAAAAACTTCTTTCTGCAGAGGCAACTGTGACTGGTATAGTTAGCAAAATCCTATAAGCAATCCAAGCATTTGGATAACAGCCATCAACTTCTTTTATGTAATTCAACACATCAATAGCTCTTTTTGTTTCATTGGGTAAATCTTCACTCAACATTCGTAAGTCATGATATAGATCATCTTCATTAAGATCAGAAATCTCGCCATGCTTCAATAAATTTGTAAGGTTAGCACAAAAACTCTTCAAACTATCTCTATCTGCAGACCTTAACTTGTCCAAATCAAACAAAAGCCCAAAATTCTCTTCAAAAGTCTTAAATTGCTCAAACCTGGTTTAGAAAAAAAGAAGAAGATGAAGTTCAATAAACTATATAAACATGTCTCACCCAAAACAACGGCTTCTCTGCTTGGATTCTCTTTGCTATAATCTGCTTAGATATCATTAAGTTGGATAAATCAAGTGGTAGGTACAGAGTTGTTCAATTTGAAGAAACTCACAGCTATGATCTTGTAATACAAGAGTGTGCTCACAGTTACTTGGTCAGTGACATGGTCAGTTACGTGACCAGTTACATGACCAGTTACAGTTACTTGGTCAGTGACATGGTCAGTTACTTGACCAGTTACATGACCAGTTACAGTTACTTGGTCGGTGACATGGTCAATTACATGGTCAGTTACGTGACCAGTTACATGACCAGTTACTTGGTCAGTGACATGGTCAGTTACGTGACCAGTTACATGACCAGTTACTTGGTCAGTGACATGGTCAGTTACGTGACCAGTTACATGACCAGTTACAGTTACTTGGTCAGTTACATGGTCAGTTACGTGACCAGTTACATGATCATCAGCTTGCTCAAAACATCATGCTCATTAACTGATTATATTAAATTTGAATGAAATTGTGCTAACCTGGTTTTGAATGAAGAAATAGCTTGATCAACTATGTAGAGAAAATAATTGACTTTAAAGGATTCTGCAGCTGATTGTGTCACCGCTTCGCTAGAGCTTTCACCAAATTGTCTCTTTTTGTGAATTGTCCGTTTTTCCATGAATACCGGTTCAATCCCCATCTCACTTGCAATCTCTTTAGCTTCAATCAAGGACTCCTCAAATCCAGTTTCTCTAAACTTTTGAAGAAAGGAAAGAAGACGTTCCAATTCTTTGATGGCAGTATCAACATGCATATCTTCAGTATCAACAAAATCATTGTTCATTGTTCTGCAATATATTAAATAGTTCACAAGTCTTAAATTTTCAATAAATGTTATAAATCATGATTTCATAATTACATGTTTCAAACCAAAATTGAAAAGGAATGGAATACAAGAGGCCAAGAGCATCAAAAACACAAATAGAGAACGAAAAAACCAAAATTTCTTCAAAATCGAAAATAAAAACCTTCAAAGATCTTACCTTTTTGCGTTTTTGGAAGATAAAATCAACTCTTCAGTCTCTTGAATTTACTTTTTCATCTGATCCTCTCAATCACAATTGGATTTTCGATAGCCACCGAGGAAACCTTCTGAGATGTTCAATCATAATTGGATTTTTGTCTTGGATTGAGAAAGAGCTTCAAAAACTTGAACTTAGAAAGAGGAAAATCATCTCCTCTCTACTGCTTTGCGTCTCAATCTGATGGAACTATGGAAGTATTGAAAACAGAGGGTCATGTTGCGTGTACGAAGACACAAAGTGGTTTAGATTGATTCTTTTTTTTTTTTTTTTTTTTTTCTGCAGGCCTACATAATAAAAATTTTTGAGGCCCCTAAAATATGAGGCCCTAGGCTTGGGCCTGCTTCGCCTAGCCTCAGGGCCGGCACTGATGAGAAGATTCTCAACTGTAAAGGATTTAATATTACTCATTGTCCCGATTTTATGAAATCAGGTTTTTCTTTAATCAAAATAAATAAAACTATTTATTTCAAAAGCAAAAATTTACTTGAATTGATTGTAAATATAAGTAGAATCCCAATTTCTGATCCGTTGAGGATTTTGCTAGCTGTAATGAATTTAATAGAGATTCGATCCTCATCCAAATGTTATGAGAGCAGCTCCAACAGCTTCCTTATAATTTTTATATTATAGGGAAGCAAAAGTCAAACTTTTAGCCTATTTTTCTTCTCTAACTCCAACAGATTCCCTAGTTTACAGTAATCTATAAAATTTTCATATTATTCTTTAAAATTTTGGAGTTTGCTGTAAATATAGGAAATTTGGTTTTCTCTCTCCTCCACTTTCCCTAAAATAGAGATAGTTATAGGGAATCTGTTGGAGCAAAAGAGACTCATTTTCCCCTAAAGTAGAGAAAAATCAAAATATAGGGAATCTGTTGGAGTTGCTCTGAAAGTCAATTTTAGCTTTAACTGATAGAAATAATTTTTTTTTTGGCTAATTGTGAACAAAACCGTAACCCAGATTTGATGATAAATAATGTTTTTATTATTCGTAATGGATCTCATCTCCTCTACTCATCAAAACAAAATTCATTTTTAGTTTTAACGAACAGACCAAAAGCGATTCCCTTCAAATGGTTTTTGCTTGTGCTCACTAAAAAATAAGAGCAAATTGGAGATTTTCCAGATATGGGATAATATCAAAAAATATTCATAAATAAAAAATCATTATGTAAAAGCGCCTGACTCGATCACTATCTTTCGAAGGCAAACTAGTAGCCATACTTTCTTAGCAAAAGAGAAGCGTAAATCAAGTTTCTGATCCGATGATAAATAATCTTATCAGTAAAGGATTCCCTATCCTCCGCTCGTTCAAATCGAATCCATCTCTCGCTTTAACTGACCGAATAAAAGCGATTTCTTACGGATGGCTTTGCTTGAATCTATCAAACGCATGAGCGAATCCAGGATTTTCCAAAACCCAGATAGCATCAAAAACCATCCATAACAAAACTATCCACAAATCAAAACCACCATGTAGCAAACATTTACCAAAGTAGCAACAACAACACTCTTAATAGCAAAGCAAAGAAAAGAAAAGGTAAAATTTCAGGCAATTACTTGCCTTCCAAGTAAGAGCTTTCCAAGTACATGGAGAACTCTGCACCGTCCATTCTAGGCAAGGCACGGTCAAAACCGTGACAGTAAGGGCAGTACTTTGGCTTCCGTACAAAGTAAAAAAATAGCAGAGAAAACCAGTAGCTGAAGCTGGAAGCGTGCTTTACACGCAAAGCAGAGTAGTATATTACTGTGAGTGAGTTGTGAAAGAGCAGGCGTACCATTGTTTTGACCTGGAAAAAGTCCTCGAAATTAAACTAGAACCCCCCTCCCTTTCAGTCACCGCATCTCTATCCCTCCCACCACTCCCACTCCACACCTCCTTTCTTTTGCTTAGTTGACCGACCTCACTAGTCACTCCTCCCCTCTCTTTCTCTCCCTATATAACCCTACGCCCTCTCTCTCCTCCAACCCATTCCATCTCACAACAACAACAACCCAATTGGGTAACAACTCCATTTCATCAATCAATTTTTCAAAGCTTTATTTTAATCTGTCATGGCCTTGCAGGCTCTCAACTCCCCAAACACCGCCTCTCTCGGCGGCTTCGAAGAGGCGGAGCCTAACCGCAACATGAACCACCACCTCGCCGCGAAACGTAAGCGCTCCAAGAGGCCGCGCTTCGAGGACTCGCTTTCCGAAGAGGAGTACATGGCTTTCTGTCTTCTCTTGCTTGCTCGTGGCGGCACCACCAACGCCACCGACACCACCGCCCAACTGCCGCCGCATCCCCCTGCTGCTTCTTACAGGTGTGTTGTCTGCAGCAAGACTTTCGGCTCCTACCAGGCTCTTGGGGGCCACAAGGCTAGCCACCGTAAGTCTGACGCCACCTCCGCCGTCTCCGCCGTCTCCGCCGCCGTAACCGCCACCGTCAAGACTGAAATCCCCGCTGTCACCGCCGCGAGTGGTGGGAGGACCCACGAGTGCTCCATCTGCCACAAGTGCTTCCCGACCGGGCAGGCCTTGGGAGGACACAAGCGCTGCCACTACGACGGTGGCAGCAGCACCGCCAACAGCGCCGTCACGACTGTTTCCGAAGGCGGCGGTGGATCCTCCAGCCACGGCCAGTGCCAGACTCAGAGCCAGCGTGGGTTCGTACTCGACCTGAACTTGCCTGCTGAGCCGGAAGTGCTACAAGTGTGGACCGGGTTCGACAAGAAGAAGAGTACTCAAGCCTCCGCCGAGCAGGAGGAGGTGCAGAGTCCGATGCCGGAGAAGAAGCCGCGTCTGACATTGGGGCCTGAGTGAATTTGGACTATATGTATTTGGTGAATTACAGAAATGTTTGTAGTAGTGTGTTCTATCAATTGGGGGTGGTGTACATAGAATTTAATTTCATTGGTTCGTTTCGTTCTTGTGAAAATCATCGTGTTGGTTCTTTGATTCGATTTTGGGTATGGGTTCAATTTGTTCATTGTTGCTCTACACCCCATTACCAATTCACTCGACTCAAGGTACGTAGGACGACCATAATCATTTGGTCTAGCTGCATATTAGTTTCGTTAGGTTCTTATTGGAATTTGACTATCGTATTTGTTTATCGATTAACATCTAAAGGGGTGTGATGTACGGATCTACGCTTGATGCGTGAAGTACGTAGGGAGACCATGTTAGTGTAGGGTTTGAGTGAGTGGTGCATTATAGATCGAGTTGCCGATGAAACAGAGAAGCCTCTCGCCTCCCATGTGGTTCATGCCTTTAATGCACATGTTAGCAATCATAATACACTGCACCACAGCCATATTTCAATAGGCCTTTGCGTGGCTTAGAACACTTCGTCGTTTAATCTAATAAATTTGGTTACTTGTACCCACTGTATTAATTTTATATACTTTATCATGTCAAAGAGTGTAAAATCACATGGATTTTATATGGTTTTGATAAAGTTTTGCAAAATAGAAACCAGAGGTAGACCCAAAAATGAAAACCTATCTTAGCTAGCTCTCTCTTTGAGTAGCGTGACTGCGTGAGTGGTTTTCTTAGTTATGGAGCATACGTATATTTGAAGACGTCCATACTTATACATAGCGTACGTACGTAGTGAAAAGATGCGTAGCTGAATTAATGGTTTTTAATTAAGATTTTGATATAGTTAGACTTGTAGTGGTAGTCCACTCTTTGTTCAAGTGTGAATGCTCAATGGCCTAAGTGTGCCGTGTGGCTCAAGGTGCTTCCTCCAAACGCGGCCTAAGCTTGACAATTATACTTTGGTTCTTAATTTAAGTGAGATGTTCTTTCCCTTCACTAATCAATCAAGAAAAAGTCCCGCTTCCCTTGTGCCTTAATCTGTCTCTGAGATTAAGTTTACAGGTAAGAGTGCAGATCGAATAAGCTAGCTAGCTTCTCTTCAGTGGGTATTAAATCAATATCAATCTTATCTTAGAGATAAAGTTTAGTTCTTTTGGTTTTTCCTTTCGCCAATAATTATCTTTTATGGATATACAATCAAGTTATGCACATTTTCACGTTTTTGGGATGATGAAAAGATTAACGATACTGAATATGAGTAGATGCGTGTCTCAACTTGTTCTCAATTTATGAAATATTTATTTATTTCATTTTATCAAACGCCCATATTATTTTGTAGATTCTTTCTCATCTTAATGAGATAAATGCGGGGTTTCCTTTTGGCAGTATCATTCCCTTAATTACTCAAAATTAAACGTTTTGCGGAGTCACTAGAGTACTCTTTGTTGTATGACAACTATGTGAAGACATCCAACTCAACAATAATAAGATAATAGTTTATATTTACAATAGGTTATATAAGAAATGGTGGTACAGACTATAGAGTAAGGAGAATGAAAAAAAACAAGGATTAATTGCACAATTGCACTAATGTGAAGTTTGGGGAACACGCTTTCCCCTTGCAACTTCGCTCCGGGTGTTCTTGCGTTGACGCCAACATGCATTAGACATTAGGCTGCCGCCGTCAATTCACGGACCTCCTACATGGTCGATCACCAACCAAAGAATTTGATTAAGAGAGTTGAGACTTGAGAGCTCGCTTTCTGTTTCCCGTACATCCAAGCCTCGAGGATAGTGGAGACATACACTAGTCTTATTTGTTTATCATTTCACAGGCATAAGTCTCATATTTTTCAAAGTGAGAGTTTATAAGTTCGATTCTCGTTGTCTACAAGTTGTTAGTTATAGTATTAAAAATAGGATATGATCATCGCTTTTCAGCTGTCTCAGTAGCAAGGTTATAGGCTTAGACTTATCATGTGGTGTGATATAATACACGCAAAATAGACTTTCATGGCCGAGCTCGATTGCCTCCTTTGCAAAGTTTTAACTTTTAAGATGAAGTAAGGAGAGAGATGCTGTGAAGCAAATGAATTAAAGAAGACAAGTTCAAGAAGATGTTTTGTGTTCATTGCGTGCGGTTATGTGTATACAAAATTACAAATGCATGCTTAGGTGCGCGCGCCTGTCTTACACGTACAACATGCAAACTAATTATGTTAATTAAGTTAGTTAATGGTACAAACTTAAGGTGCCAAACTAACTAACTACAACTTAGAGAGATGCTAATTGATTAACATTTTCTGTTGAGGTACTTGCTTGGAAGATACTTCAAGACTCTTGTATTTGGTCATTCACATTTAAGTATTTAACTGCCTTTGCATATTTTTTTTTTCAAAGGGACTTCCTTTGCATAATAAATTAGTAAGAAAGAGGTGTAAGTTAGTAAAATACCGGACATGTAATGAGGAAAGAAAATATGTACATGCATTATTTAGATAACTTCACTTAAGGATAAGTTGAAAAGTACTATATCTTTGAAAAATATTGACACGTAGTATTCAAGTATTAAATGGAAAATCACTAAAAGACCAGGAGGCTAGGATTAGTCTTTGAATTGGCTTCATTTCTTCTTCCTTTAGATTACCGTTTTCAGAATACTAGAAGGTATTAATCGTATGCAGGATTAACTCATTAATAATTATTTAATAGTAAGTTGACTGCTTAATGAGTGCAGAGTGGACGTTCAAGAAAGGAAAGTCAATAGAAACTTGGAAGAAATGAGAAGACTGGAAGCCATCATGTTTTGGCGCACATGATTCCTTTTCACAACTTGAATAGTCTAATTAGACTCCCACAATTTCCCATTTAAACTACTAATTAGAACTTCACTTTCATGCTTATTTTCTATATTTATGTTCAATTTTGATGCCTCTGCAGTCTACCCACAAGATTGAACTGGAAAATCTGCATCATCAGCTAAATATAACTAGTATTTTCAGTGTTTTGCTTCTCTTGGTTTTATCTGTCTGCATATTTTGCAGGCTAGTGACATCAGGCAATAGATGACCAAATCAAACAAGGGCATGGAATAGTTAGGCAATGAAAACCTTGCCCACTAATATTTTAGTGATTGATGAGTTTGTCATCAACTCTGATTATCCATTGAAGTTTTATTCTTTTTGAATAGTTTGTTAAGAATGAAGGGTTCCACTTGCCACAGAAAAAAGGAAGAAGAAGGGAGGAGGAATGAAGGGTACCACTAGGATTTAGTGTTCTTTAATAGGGTTAGACTAAGAACAATAATGCTGAAGTAAACACAAAGCTAGAATATCTTTCAGCAGTCAATAGTTTGTTAGGGGATGTATGGGATGGTTGGATCAAGATCTCATTTTTCTTGCCTTGAAACTTTCAGTTCCATTTAACTAGTACTGCAACATTCTATGTCTTTCTTCAGGTCCCAATTGTTATCTTGGATTCAATGAATAGTGCAATGTTGTGGTGAGAGGGAGATGCATGCAGTGATTGATATATAAAAAGGAGATGAGGATATTTTAAAGCTCAAATACAAGAATAAAAAAGGGGTAGTTGACTTTCCATTCATAGACACCTCCATACCAAACATAAACCTCTCACAACTGCTATATGGTGGTTACCACTTACCACAAACACCTTTTGATCCAAAATTAGTTCATGTAGACTGCGCGGTTGTTTAAAAATGTATGTGAAAAAGGTCTGCCTTTTAAACATCTTTCTTTAATGACCAAAAGTGAGTTCATTTTTCCCTATTTGTAATAATTAAATCTTCATTAGTTTATGATCTAAAGTCCAAACAATGTGAGATTGCTAATGATGATTCATGTTTGGTGGTCTAACCATATGAGAAGCATCTTGGCAATGACTGAAAATCCATCAAAGTTGATTTTATTTGGGTTCAAAGTTGCATTGCAATTTGGTGTAAAATATTTGCAGGTGGCAAAGCAGTTGAGTATTGGGTGACCTAGTAAGCAAGTTTATAACATTGCACTTGGTCCAGCCAAGATATTAATTAGGCACATGAACAGTTAAATCCAAAATTGACTTATATTTGGTTCAAGTATGACTGCTGCAGTTAGGGAAGATTGTTTTCCATTGAACTCTCCCAGCTTGCACATATACTACTCCTTTTATCTTATTACATCATGATTTTTGTTTTCTCTAGATTCCAATGATCTTATTCAAGTCATTGTCTGCAGTCTCTTTACTTTCTTTGTTCTGCTGCTTGTGGTCTCTGGTTTGACAGTCCTCAGTATGAAAAGTGTGTCACATTCACATCAACAAAAGGAAAAACAAAAATCCCAGAACACTGTTGCCCAAGTCTTGAGGCAATCAGTTGGGCTTGGGCTTCTTTGGGTTTGGTAGATGTTTCAATCTAGTGCAGCCCAAATCTAAATAAGGTACCCAAATGGGAATTTGGAGACCGACCCACGCTATTGCTATCTCACCGAACTCAAATATTCAACTAGCAATAAGCAGGGTTTGGCCTGGCAATAGTAACACTGGTAAAGTTGGGAATATTAATTTCTTCTAAGGATCGGAGTGAGATGAATCCTACAAGTCAAATTTGAGGCTTTTTTTTTGACAACTCGGTTGAATTTGAGATGGGCGCGCGATTACCTTCATAGCTTCATTGACTCTCTTTTTGAGTCCGCTAGTTATGTAACTAGAGTTCGTTATTGAGCTTAGCTTAAGTGGTTCTTTACAATCTATAAACTGATCATTCGACCCTCATAATTTTGGGGCATGCACTTGTTAATACAGAAAATATCAAGGTAGTACGTAGTTGTAGAATATCAATGCTATGATTGCTAATCTCTTTCTGCACATTCACTCTCTGCATAATGTTGGCTAGTTCATAATTTAACAAGGGACTGGGTCATCGAGAAACCACGTGAACCACTTTCAGAGGAAAGCGACGCGAAGAAAATGAGAAAAAAAGAAAAGCAGAAATCACAAAGAAGAAGAAGGAGGAAAAGAAAAGCGAGAAGAATAGTGAAGTTCTCACTGTACGTGTACCTTTGCCTGGCCTAAGTGACCTGCCTTTGGCTGATGCGTATATCTCTCCGACCTTTCTGTGTCACTCTTCATTATTATCATCATGTCTATTTCTTTGTTGCCAAACCCTTGTCATCCACAGCATCACTATTGAGAGAGAGAGAGAGAGAGAGAGAGAGAGAGAGAGAGAGAGAGAGAGAGAATCTTATGGGGGTGGTAAAGGGCCTAATAATGATTTCCCATATCTGTACAAAGCACTTGAATATATTCATGCACTTGGGCCACAAACTTTTGTGGCATGGAGAATAAATTGCACACCAAGTGTTAGGTTAGATTTGCATGGTTTGAGGCTTTGAATCCCAAACCATCATTTCCTCAATCCACAGAAACTAATTGGCCGGCATGGAAATGTCAAAACCACTATAATTGCTGGCTGCACTATTTCTGGTTCTTCTATATATATATATATATATATATATATATATATATAGTTGAGCGCGCATGCAGAACTATTCCTCAATCCACAGAAGTAATTGGCATGAATCGATCATTGCTCTAGTTGTACTATTTGTGATTCTTCTATTTGAGTTGGGCAATGCATGTCATGGACGTTTGAATATTCTCCTAAAAGTATCATGTGAGAGCAATACAGAGAAACATTGAAGAAGAAAGGTAAAGAGAGAAGAGAAAGGGAGAGAAACTTGTGAGGGCTACATTTTTACTCAACTGATCATGAATATTACAGAGTGAAGACTTTTATACTATCCAAAAATAACCACTCCTATCTAATACCTATTATACCCTTAGCATCCTCCCTCAATCGTACCCAAGCATAATGGTTGGAACAAAGAAAAACCATGCTAATCTATCAAAGCATCTCCATGGCCAGACCTTATTAACTTAATATATCCCTCTAATTTTTATCTTTTCTTTTTCTTTTTAATTAGGGCCTCAAACTAGGGTAACCAGTAATATTGATAGATTCCTAAATGGACTGAGTTTTACATAAAGGAATCCTTTTTTTTATTATTATTGTAGTGAGAAAATACTAGTGGGATGAAAATGCCCGTAATTTTAACGGTCAATCAAAGAGGAAGAAGGAAAGACATGGGAAGAGTTAGGGAGGGTAGCAATCCATGCAGACAGGGAAAAAGGAAATGACTCCGACGGTGAAGAGGAGAGGGCAAGAAGGAAGGTGAAGTCTTCTGGAAAAGCTCGGGCACCAGACAAGAGAAATCTTGGTGGCTGCCTTCCTAAGAGGCTAGGCCCAAATTTATGCAGCAGTTTGAGCCACAGCATGAGCAGGCGAATTGATTACCAATATTATAGGAGTTGTATTTGCTGATGTTAAGAAAGAGTAATAAACCATCAAAAAAAAAAAATTAAGTGCATGATGCAACTTTAATTTAGTTACATTGCAAAAAAAAAAAAAAAAACCTTTAATTTAGTTGGGTTGCTTTTTAGGGGGGTGTATTCATTTAAGAGTCTACAAAATTTTTTTGTATTTTGAAAATCTATGGATATTCAATTGAGATTTTAAATAATCCTTTAAAATCTTGATGTATTCAATTAAGATTTAAAATTATACATTCAAATATGCAGATATTCAAAAGTATACGGATTTTTAAGGATTTCATTAAATGTTGGATTTTGAAGGATTTTATAGTGCTTTTTAAACATATCAAAACTCAAAAACAATCCAACCATTTCCCAAGATATTTTGATGGATTCTTTCTCACTCAAAAAATGAAGAAGCTCTTCACCAAACAAAAAAAAAAGAAAAAAAAGAAGAAGAACAAACAGCTCTCAATAGGTGACACTCATCTATTTTGTCTTAGACCTATCTTCCCACTATCCTTATCTGCCTGTGACTCTGCTCTCATCTAATAATTTATTTTTATTTTTATCACTATAGCTCTGAAAGCCTTAATACTTCTAGCTAATTAAGCTCACTTTCAATGGTATTGTTAAGATGACACATACACACATGTTTTTTTTTTTTTTTGAATCAAACCCGAAGCCGGGTGCCGGTATATATACAAATATTCATCTAAAACCAGAATAGGCCGTTACATACACACATGTTTCTTTTGTAAATTAGATATGAAATAAATTATGTCATTAGTTTACTACTTTATTTTTTGTGTAACATTTTGGTTGATTAGTTTTCTCTTATTATTCATATATCATTATACACTATAAAAAATGGTAGATTGCCATATATATATATATAGACACACACACATTTTTTTGTTACTGATCTAGCATTATAGTCATCCATTGCTTTTAAAGAAGAAAAAAAAAATTAACCTACCAAAAACATCATAAGAACTTGTAAAATCTAAACAAATACTAGTAAATCAATCCATTAAAATCAATCAGAGTCCATATAGAATTTAAACAATCCGTGGATTAAGTAAATCTATGGATTATAAAAACTCAAATAAAATCTTTTAAAATCTGAATTGAATACACCCCCCTTAGTGTCAATATTAGATATCAATGTGTTAATTAATGGGTTGAACTTTGAGTACTATTATGAGAAAATCATCCTATAATGTATGAAAAACCCCTGTCTATATCACCTCAATAAAGGAGTAGGCCGGTTTGCAGGATTTGCGCACCAAATAGTTGTGCTACATATTGAAACAATCAAAGCAAAGCTCAAAATATGCAGATTATACTAATCAACCTCTAAAACTTCCTCCCCCACTCTACTGCAGGAAAGCACTGTCAACAACTTGAACTAATTCCCAACTATGTTGCCTCCTCTTCCTTTATTTACTAGCTGCCTAATTTAGCTTTCCACCTACTACAGTAGTACTACTGCATATAATTAAATCAAACTTAAATAACATACAATTACTCATCCCAAATCAAGATTAATTTACGTGTGCTTTTGTACTCTTTCCCACTTTTTAAATTCCAGTTTCTTATTGGTAAATCTAACCGGAAACATGGAGAAGATGCTTAAGCTACTAAGGGGGTGGTCCATGCCAGACCATGTTGATCATAATTTGCAGAGCATAACTTGCATAAGCAATGACTTAAGCTTCTAGTTCTTTGACGCATGCCATTGCCAATTTGCTGGGTTTCGATATTCACGGGTTCATGTGATTCTGTAATGGTTGTCATGATTGGGATATTGTTCTTAATTTAGATACGGTATATATAATTAAGCAATGCATTTGCTAACTAGAGGGAGAACAAGCATTGGTGGTGGTCATGTGCATTTTGTTGGATTATCGATAACATAATATGCAAATGTACCACAATGCCACACTGGTGAGTTGTATGGATCATCCATTTTAATTAGGTCTAAGGACAGAAGTACAAGTTGATAGCTATTTAAACTAAGATTGCAATCTTTCAATTAGCACATATATATCTTCTACATTAGGCATAAATATCAAAATCTTTCGACTTTAATGTTGCTATAGACATTGTCCCCCACGACTGGCTTTGATATTGGGATTTCTCCAACGGCAATCTTTTAGCAAATATGTCGGATTCAAATTTGCTCACCACCAATATAAACTGTCATGTGTTATGAAATATAATTATAGTTAATCATGATGTTTTATTAAACAAATAAATTTTAAGTATTAAATTAATTATACATGACGTGTCAAGTTTTAATTGGGTAGTGATATCATCACAAAATAAAAATGGTGAGCAAATTTGAATCCAAATATGTCTGTGTAGGTTGGAAAGCGACTAACAGCCGTTGCTTAATATCCTCCTCATAGTAAATTTATAATTATTAACAGCGAGATTATTTACCAAGTAAGTCACACCAATACTTATATGAGTGTCTAATAATGGTTGATTAATGTAAGTCTTATACCATTGGTAAGTATTGGTTTTCCCATGTTAATCGTCTACTCGTGCAAAAGTGACCGATAGCGGTTGATTAATTGTCTACTTGTGCATAAATCCTAACTTTGATTATTTTCTTTGTCATGCCGTATTCTTCATTATTTATTCTGATAGAGATGCTAATTAAAATGACACTACATGCATGGCACATGAAAGAAGATGGACGAGAGGCACTACGTGTGTACCACCACATGACATCAAGTTAGCATCTTAGACGAAGAATTTGAACTTACTTGTGTCACGGAAAATCATAGTTCATGAGCTAGTGAGTACTTAATTGTCACATAATTTCTCTTAGGGGACAAAAAGTTTGAGACGTACCGGTCATTGTTGAGAGAGAGCCTTTGTACATCACCCTCTTGTTATTATTGCTAAGATTCTGTTCAATAGTGGTAGACTGGTAGGGGTCTCCATTGTCCACACAAATCGGAGGAGATTCATATCAATCAAGGCATGCCGCATGCATATGCAAAATGAGGGACAAGCATATCAAACAAGTATATCCAATTCACGTTATAGTATGTCAAAGTTGGCAAAAGGGAGGGGACCTCCTTTTTCACAACCATATGAGTTATGACCGCAAAGTTGTGATTTGATACGTACGTGACATGTACATATATACTATTATGATTCTGAGTATACAGTATCATGATTAAAATTAGGCAAGTAGGACCATTATTATCTTAACCATTCGGATGACGATAGGCTGTTGACCAATCTAGTGATCTCTCATCGAGCAAGCAGAAGAAGAAACCCCCACCACACGATAGACTTTGAGCAACACTTCAAAAACCATAGCTATATCCACAACCTTTTTATCGGATATGCCCGAAAGTTTGATGGCTTTTTCAAATAATCTAGATTGGCTACGATTGGTTTCGTCATAAGAGATGAACTAGTGATTAATATTGTGATTAGAGGCTCTGTTTCGATTAGATATGCTTTTGTTTTACAAACTGAGATTACGGGTTCAATAATGAAACTGTTGACTAATCTAGTAGTATCTCAATGAACCCCCACCACTCGATAACTTTGAGCAACTTCAAAGCCCTCGCTAGCTATATCCACAACCTTATAAAGCAGAAGGTATCAAGTGTTTCACAAGGAACTAATTATTGTTTATCTATAATATTATTTATGAAAGATTGTTCATAATCAAATAGTAGTTTTAGTTTTAAAGATACAACAGTCAGCACCATGTGTATTATATTGATAGTAGAGGGTATATTAAATAAGAGCAAGATTGTCCTACCTCAAAATGTGGCGCAGTACGTGAGAGTGAGGAGGTGTTTCTAAAATCTAAAGAAATCCAGCACTATCATAGGGAAGTGTTGAGTCGATGGGAATTTGATGTGTCCTAAGCTTAGCTTGTATTATAATGAATATTATCATGCTTGCTCATGTTTTGGCGCTTTCACGAGGCAGAGAGGCACAAGATTTTTGACTTCGGATGAGAAAATATACCGTTGTCAACCAGTCAAGTGTGGCTTCCATTAAGTAGACATTGACATAGGATATTGACATCTCTCTTTTCCAAAAATTTAGTTTAACTATTATGATATCAGATGATTAATTATCGTTGAAAAATGAGGTATAAATTGAAATGCATGACTTTGATATGATACAAAAAAAAAAAAAAAAAACAAAAAAAAGATTATTTATTTATGTTGAAGATGTGGTATGGAATTCAATTAGAGGCTCAATCTTTTTATTTTAAGATACATACATCAGAAGAACACACAATCAAAATTTTGATAATAAAAGTTATATGAAAATCATGTCTAATACAATCTGAAAACATTGAATATCCAATTCTGAGAATGAGTCTCAACATCTATCTATTAGATGAGTAGATGTCTTTCAAAAATACTTAAAGTTTGAGAACATCATATCTCCTCTTAAACAAATTATATATACATATATATATATATGTATGTATGTATGTGTGTTCTTTTCCTTACATCATCCTGTATTATTTAATTACCCCTTTTCCTAGACTCAGTGGGTCTCTTATTGCAAGAGTTTGACCTTGTGCTTCAACTAGTCTTTTCTTTGTTATTACAGATCTAGTTGTTTATGCTCATTCTCTTAGTTTCAATGAACATGCCATTTGGCTCGAAACGTAGCAGCAGTGACATGATTCCTTTAGGCTTAGCTCACATGGAACCATTTAAATAGTTTATAAACTTTGGGAGCACCTGCGGGGACAATTATACAAATTGAAACACAGTATTCAAGGTAGAGGAAAGGAACTACTAAATACAAGTGGCTAGGATGCAAAACAAGTCCTCAAAAGATGGAAGGTCGATATGCCTTCAATTATCACATATATTTCTTCTTCCAAAAAATATATATCAGATTTATTTCTTCTTTCAATTCTAAGAAAATACAAAGCAGAAATAATTCTTGCATATTGGCTTATATGTTCAAATGTTGAATTTAGGGAGTTCAAATGATGAACTTAGAAGTATCATAAAAATGGTACAAAAACACTAATCTTTTACCTCGACCATCATAAAATGGTACAAAAACACTAATAATTTGCTAGAAATGTTATGGTCACATGATAATCAAGAAATTCATGGGCGCTCAAACTTACTTTAAATATCAACTACTGAGATTAAATAGACAATTGTAAACTTTAATCTCATTCGTCATGTCCTAGTGACCAACAATTCTAAATCACATGTTATGATATAGATTAAAGGTTTTTTTCTTTTCTTTTAAATGATGGTGTGGTTGACCTCAAATCTTGATTAATAAAATTGTAGAAGACAATGAATGATATTGAGTCTTAACTCCATATCACAATAGCATAAAGAGAATGTCTGAAATTATACTATTTTAACTAGAGTTTTTTACCCTTCATTTCAGTTGTTTAAAAAGTTTCAATTTCATCTTAAACAGAAAATAAACGTTAGTGAGATTGTGGGGTATGAATTTTTTTTTTCTTTCATTTTACTCAATACATTTTTTTTTTGTTGGATTTTATTTTTTATTTTTTTAGTGGAGTTTGGAACCTAATCAAACTTAGGAGGACACAAGACGTTTTCTTTTGAAATTGTGCATTTGTGAATCTCACTTAATGCTTTAGGTAAAATGTTATTTTCATTACCTTAGATGGTGAGGTTATAAATACTCCCAATTTCAGAAAAGTTGCAAAATCAACATACTGAAAAAGGATGTAAAATACAATTATCAAAGGATACAAAACAGCATCTTATCCAAAAAAAGGATACAAAACAGCATATATGCTAATATAAATATAAATTTCATTTCCTTATGGTATTCTTTTCCATGAAAAGAGCATCCGGGTCATGGGCTTTGTGGGTTAAAACCAGGAGGGTGTGGACGATTCAATAAAGAGGGACTCCGCGTTATGGGGGCATCATCCCAGCAAAGAAAGCAGTGTGTCAGTTTTGGCGTGCTTTACTGTGCAAGGTGGTCATGGTGGTGAGTGAGTGAGTGTGTCTCTTCTTAATGCTTGCTTCCCCAAAATCTGAATAAAACCCTCTCTTCTACTTTCTTCTCTCGCCTTCCACATACATTAAAGTAGGCAAGCAAAAAAGGAAAAGGAAAGAAAATCAGAAATGAAAAACCAAAAGGAAAAGTAGTAACTACTGTGCGTACTACTACTTCTGTCAATGACTGAAACATACATTTCGTAGCAATTTGGTCCTTTTCAGTTCTGAACTGGGTAAGCTACAGCTCATTTTTTTTTTTTTTTTTCCTGATGGGTGTTTTTGGGTTTTGGGTTTCCTTTTGTCTTGTGGTGGTGGTGGGTTTGGTTCTCAAGGACTCAATGCGTGTATAAAGCCTCGCTCTTTTGGTTTTTGATACTGTTTTGCTCTGTTCCTTTTCTGATTGTTCCAAGCTTAAAGCTTCAAACTTTGGTGAGTTGTACTTGGCAAGTTTGTGTCTTTATTGGTCTCTTTGCTCAGTTATACTATTTGGGTTTTGGTTTCTAGGCTTTGGTTTTGGCTGATTGCTCTCAGTCTGGAACTGGGTTTCTTTTATTTCAAGTTGCAAGTGTGTGATATAGTTGCATAGCTCTGTAGATTTGGTGAATGGTGGTCTTGGGTTTTGTGGGGTTTACACGGAGAGTGGCTTTTGGGGTCTGTCTATATATGAAGGGCATTATTTGGGTTTTAGAATTTTTTTCACTTTTGCAGCACAATATGTGTGATTCTCTTGGGGTGAATAGCACAATATGATCTTTGCTTGAGTATTTTAATAGATTTTCTGCAATATATTCTGGTAGATTCCTCAGATTTCAGTTCAATTTTTGTAATAATTTTTTTGCTGGTAGTTGATGTTTGGTTGTCTATAACTATAATAAACTTAAAATTTGTGATCTTTCTCTCATTTATTCCCATACTTTGCCCAAATAAAAAGAGATGCTTGTTGTCTACCGTTTTGGTGGTTTCTTCAACTGATACCGAGATGCTGTTTTCAGTTGCAGGTTTTCAAACTTCAACGGTATAAAAGAAGTCTATAAAATAAATCTGGTTGATGTGTACATGTTGGGTTTGGAACTTGAAGCTTTAAAGACGTTAAGAGGGTCTTGGTGGCATGAATCTTTAATAAGCTTTTTTAAAAAAGGAAAACAAAGAAACACAGGAATCAGAAGGGAGAGAGATACAGAAATAGTGGGGGAGTGTGGTGGAGTCAGATTTGTGCTTGTGAGTGTCTCTGGTGTTTGATAATTGTTTAGAGTTGAGAGTCTGTTGGCTGTGTTCCCTGTGCTGACTTGGTGTACCCGGACTCCGTGGGCTTTGCCGCCGACCAAGGAAACACCCTCTTCTTTGGCTCTCTTGCCATTCAAGAGAACCTTTTCTTAAAGAATTGCACAAAGCCCATCTTCTCTTTCCCATTTCTTTCTCTCTCTATCTCTTAGACTCATTCAGTCCTTGTCAAGATTCGGTCATAGCCTCCCCTGCATACATATATATATCCTTCCCTCTGTGTGTCTTCTTTCCACTCTTGAAGCCCAGGAAGTTGGTTGCATTCAGATATCATATCTGGTCCCCACTCCTGGTGTGTTCCTTTCCATTTCCAGCAGTTTTTCGTTGATCGAGATGTGTTCTTATTTGGGATGCCTGGTGATCTTGGTGTGAAGTATTTGATCAAGCAGTTACAGGTTGAGTAGTGGGGAAGTTTAGTCTGGGAAGTGCAGAAGGAAAAGCAGATCTTTTGCTTGCCAAGATGAAGTTTATGAAACTTGGATCAAAGCCGGATTCCTTTCAGACTGATGGCAATAATGTTAGGTGAGATCTTCTATGGCCTTCTATTTCGACTCTGCTCTGCTTCTTCCTCAATTATGAATCTGAATTAATTATCTGGCTATTCTCTGATGCATTTCATTTCTCGTTCCATAAGCCTGTTAGTATATTTCTTTGTATCATTTTTTTTTGGTTTTTCTGTTCATGATAGTAAAAAGTTGATCTCCTACTCATTGATATTGCCTTTTGGCAGTTTGGCTACTCCATTTTGCAGTCACCTTGGTTCTTGCTCAAACATTGGGCTTTAAAATTCTGCTCTCATTTCGCGTCTCATTTTTTTCTCCCATTCTATTGTACCTAATTAAGTTGGGACATTATATCAGAACCATGAGGCTTTAAGGGAAAAACTCCTTTTTTTCCCCTCAAACCAAGAGAGGGGAGATATAAACAATCACTGTTTTTTCAGCCTGTCATTTTTGCTATGATCATACAACACTTTTAATTTTTTTTATTTATTTATTTTTGGTCTGGATCTTCTTTTTCTTTTCAACACCTTAGAATCATTGGTATTATCCATTTTGCTATGATCATACAACACTTTTGATTTTCGTTTATTTATTTTTGCTCTGGATACTTATTTTTCTTTTCAATACCTTAGAGTCATTGGTATTATCCTTTTTGACAATAGGCAATGCAGTACCTAGTGATCCAGAAAAGGAACAAATATAACATAAAGAAAAACAGTGAGAAGTGATAAAGTTGTGCTAAATGGACACAAAATAGAAAAATGCCAAGTGTCTTTCTAAACCCATTATAATACAGATGAAGGATATGAGGGAAATGAATCGAATTCTAGTATAATGATGTTGCTACATCATAGCCATCCTGTCCTTTGAACGAGGAATATTAAAGCCAATGCTACATGTAACTATGCGGGAATTGGTACTATAGAGTCGTTATTAACACTGCAAAATAAATTTCATATGTACAGGTATGTGGCAGCTGATTTGGAAACAGATATCATCGTTAATGTTGGAGTTTCAAAGTTTTATCTACACAAGGTATTGATTGGATCTATCTTGCAATATATGGTATATTGTATCAGGAATGACAATAACTGTTTCAGTCCTTGACATTTTTGGTTTTATTGTGCAATGTCATGGCTCCCAAGTTTCATGCCTAGTATGTTAAATATTTTCATGTTGAACGATCTATAGTCAAGATTATGTTATGGTATTCATATTGCAAGCTACTAGAGAAATAACAGATATTTCAGCTACCAAAACTATGTGGTTTAAAAAGAGGTATTGATTGAGTTCGCTGATTGGTACAATTCATGATTTCTGTAAGGCTCATATGCTATATGTATGTGCTCAACTTGTTTTTTTCATAGTGATAAACTGCACATGTTCTTGCCATAGGATAGGAGTACTTCAAATATTAGTTTAATACCTACTTTGCTGATAAATACCTTGTCACTTGATGAATTATTGTGATTTGGTTGCGATCAATAAAGAATTGTTAGATACAGACCACACACATTGAGGATGTATATTAAGCTGATTTTTGAAACTCCAGAGATGATAGTGTTAGCAAACTTATTTCCACAGTTCAGTTGCATCTCAAAATTTTGCTGTTACTGTGCTGTATAGCTATAGATATTTGTCTTGGGACGCTGATTACAGTTATAATATGCTTTGCAGTTTCCTCTTCTATCAAAGAGTGCCCGCTTACAGAAATTAGCAAACACCAATGAGTCGAAACCTTTGGAAATTCACATTTCAGACATTCCTGGTGGCCCTGCTGCATTTGAGATATGTGCCAAGTTCTGTTATGGCATGACTGTCACCCTGAATGCTTACAATGTTGTTGTGTGTCGATGTGCGGCTGAGTATATGGGAATGCACGAGTCTATTGAGAAAGGAAATCTCATATACAAGATTGATGTGTTTCTTAACTCTAGCATTTTCCGCAGCTGGAAGGATTCAATCATTGTTCTTCAGACTACAAAGTCTCTTTTGCCGATATCTGAGGACCTGAAGTTGGTCAGCCAGTGCATTGATTCGATAGCTACCAAGGCCTGTGTCGATGTTTCAAAAGTTGACTGGTCCTATACCTATAACCGGAAGAAACTTGCAGAGGAAAATGGGAACGATCCAAATTGGAATGGTGTCAGAAACCGTCAAGTTCCAAAGGATTGGTGGGTGGAGGAATTATGTGAGCTTGAGATTGATTTGTTTAAGCGTGTTCTTATAAGTATTAAAACCAAAGCAGTACTTTCTGGTGAAGTGATCGGAGAAGCCTTGAAAGCTTATGCTTACAGAAGGTTGCCAGGTTTCAGCAAAGGTATGATCCAGGGTGGAGATATGGCAAAGCATCGATCAACAGTGGATGCAATTGTCTGGCTGTTGCCTGCAGAGAAAGGCAGCATCTCTTGTAGTTTCTTGCTCAAATTGTTAAAAGCAGCTATATATGTGAACTCTGGAGAAACGACCAAGGATGAGATGGTAAAGAGAATAGGACAGCAACTGGAGGAGGCTTCAGTAAATGATCTTTTGATACGAGCAGCAGAAGGAGAAGCTACTATATATGATGTTAGTGCAGTTAAAAAAATAGTAGAAGAGTTTCTAAAGAAAGATCAGACTGCAGAGATTCAATCATTAGGAGAGGGCCATGAGATTCAGGAGGAGAGGAGGCCAGGGATCTTGTCAGATGCTTCTAAGTTGATGGTGGCAAAACTGATAGATGGGTATCTTGCTGAAATTTCAAAGGATCCGAACCTACCCTTGTCCAAGTTTGTCGATCTTGCAGAAATGGTGTCAGGTTTCTCTCGCCCTGCTCATGATGGGCTTTACCGAGCCATTGACATGTTTCTCAAGGTAGGAGCCTCCTGATATATGTTGATCTCCTAATATACATTCAGTTGGTCTATTGATGGTGATGTGCAAAGTCTTTTCTTGTTATTGCACAAACTAGGTGCTAAAACTTAGCTGTTTTCTTTTAAATTTCATTAAAGATTCTTACAGTGCTTCTGTCTAGTTTTTTGTTTAGTGTTGCTAAATGATATGTTGTTCACACTTTGGTCTTCTCTTAAACAGGAGCACCCTGGGATTAGTAAGAGTGAGAGAAAGAGGATCTGCAAGCTGATGGACTGCAAAAAGCTGTCAGTTGATGCCTGCATGCACGCTGTGCAAAATGAGAGACTCCCGTTGCGCGTAGTTGTGCAGGTACTCTTTTTTGAGCAAGTCAGGGCTGCTGCTTCATCAGGCAGTAGCACTCCCGACTTACCTAAAGGCATGAAGGATTTAAACAGTGGTTCTCATGGGAGCTCAAGGTCTGCAACAACTAACACAGAGGAGGATTGGGATGTAGTTGCGTCTGCTGAGGAGCTTAGGGCCCTGAAAGCAGAGTTAGCTGCCTTAAGATTGGCCAGTGGTGAGAGGAATGGAGATGGTAAAAGCAATGTTGACAAGGCTGCAGTTAGTAAAATGAGAAGGTTACTCGATTCAAAGAAGGTCTTTGCAAAGCTCTTTTCAAGCAAAGGGGGACAAGGCGAGAATAGTGGCTCAGATTCATCCGAGAGTCTTGGTTCTGCAAATCCTGAAGAGGCTGCTAAGTCCACACCTTCCAGAAATCGGAGGCATTCGGTTTCTTAGAACACAGAAAATAGGTTTGAAATTTTTTGGTCCCTTCTCTCCTCATAATCTTAGCTACTTAAGAACTTGTTGTCTATTACTTGAGCGAAAGTGAAGTACATATAGTTTGGGAGAAGGGCTTTTTGTTGCATCTGGAGAAAAATCCACAGGTTGTGAGAAAATGATTACCTAGAGAATGTAACTGTTGATCCAATGTCTAGAGTTCCAACTGTCAGGCCTAACTGTGTTTTCGTTAAATATTCTCTACCAATGCTATATTATCAGATTATTAAGCAAAACCATGGATTAGGTTGGAACATGAATGACTGCTTCCCATGGACATTTTGACAGCAGAATTTATTTGGTATAAATTTGCATCATATAACATTTCTGCAAAAAGTTTCATTCATCATGGACTAAAAATGTACATCTCAGAAGTACAAAATTTGCCTCCATTACTAGAATTCCCTTGGATCAACAAAAATTGATAACCCGGGTGGAGATTTGGTCCAGTCCCCAAGTGACCCATCACTATAGTCCTCAACAAGCCTCTTGATGCACCACACATCCTCGGCGCACGATAGACGCTTCCAATGTGGTACTGCTAACCTCAACGGTTCTTGGTTGGCTACTTCAGTCACCACCACCCCACAGCCCAATTCCCTAGCTACGTTATGTGCATGGCCACAGAGCACCTTTGCCAGCTTATCTGCGCGTGGGCCTTGTCCTCCTAACCCATACAGGAAAAGCAACCCAAATGGCCTAAAAATATTGGGGACCGAAGGTATCCTCAGCCAAGGCAGCGCCCTATCCACCATGCGAGTTGCCCCGGCAGCCAAGCGCCGTGCAAGCGATGCACCTTTGATTTCCAATGTAAACACCTCCTTACAATTCCATGCACTCAAAACAGCCCATGACTCGGGCGGCTTGGATAGAAACCTTTCCAAACCCGTCCACAAAAACTCGGTTGGGACAGCTAAAAATGTACCTACATTGAGCTTGTTTTCCACAATTGTATCAATGTCCTGAGGAAAAAACTCGGTGGCAGAGAATTGGCGGCGGTAGAGGGTCTCAGCCTCTGGTGGGGTGAGTTCAATAATGGTGACTCGGTTGCGGTGAGTTTTGACTCGGTGAGCAAAGACTGGTTGGACCAAAATTGAAGGGGTACGAAATTTGGTGTAGTAGCATTTTTGGGTGAAAAGATTTAGTGAAGCTTTATTGTCAAGCTCAGTAGCCATGTATGAGTACTCTGCACCATTTCTTCGAAACCATTCCTCCATTCTGTTAACTAGTTTCAGACCAATACCTTTTCTCCTGCATATCAAAAGTTAAAAACCATTAAACTATGTCATGATGACATAACCAAGTAAGGCAATACTTTGAGCTTGCTACGATCTACTATATAGTCACACATTGTCATAAAGACGGCCACCCTCTTAGAGGATTCTAACACTACTTGAGAAAGTTTAAGCAGTATTTTCATAAGGCGAAGAGTAATTTTAAGTTACCTGTGTGAAGCGGAAACTCTAAGGCCAAGAATGTAAGCAAGTTTGGTGCAAATGGGTTTGAATTTAAGATCGGAATCTTCATTGCTAGGCCTCGTGATGTTTTTACCACAAGAAACGACTTTGATGCAACCCCTGATGATCCCAACGATTTCTTTTCCCATTTCAGCCACCTGCTCGTGATCATAAAACAAACTCATTATCATAAATGGGCAAATCACATACTCCGGAGTATGATAGAAACTCTCAACTTTGAAGTTTCAGATAATAACAGAAACGAAAATGACATGGAATTTACAAAGCTCTCACCAGCATGAGGAACGAGGGCGAGTTTCGGATTCGGCAAATCGGGTCACCCAAAAGATCAGTAAAGAGTGACATTTCGCCACTTGAGCCAGCCTCACACCCTCTCTCTAACTCTTCGACTCTTGGTGTGTCCTTTTTCGAGTCCAGCTCTCTAATCACTAATATATTGGCTCTCATTTCCTCTTCCATAACCAAAACCAATAACTAATGACAGAACAAAAACAGAGTAAAACACAGAGCTACAATGACTGGTATGGAGAACTAGGCTCCCTATATACAGTAGTAGTTCTACACTATGGAAGAGAGCGTGGCATTGGGTAGTGGCCATTGGGATACTGCCTCTCTTGGTATTTATGGTTGATGATGGTCATGAGGATGATGATTCATCTTCATCTTCTTCCCTACAACACATGGTACGGAGTGAAGCTTGTGTAATAATTGGAAATAGGAAAGGAGCTGTTACGCGGCGTTTAAATCATTGGCTGATCAGTTACACATGGAGAGAGAGAGAAATTGAAAGAGAGTTATTGAGTACTAATTAATGGCGGCTGTAGTGGCTGCTCTAAACCTTTTCCAATTTTTAACGTAAACAATAATTTGAATTCCTGGGAAGGTGCGCAGCAGCAATTATAGTCCCACTATAAGCAAAGCTTATAGGGCAGACGATCCGGTTGCTCATGCTCTCTCATTTGCTAATTACTCCATGGTTATCTTTGAGAATCGTGGAGATTAAAGAACTGGGTTTTTGTTTTATAATTAGGTTTTGGCTTGCTAGTTTTGATGCATATATATGATATGTAATACAATATTGTTGATTGCAGCTGTTATAGAGTTGGCTTCCATTAGTTCCATATGAATTCTCACTTTGTTTGTATGATAAATGTTGTCAGCAATGTGATGGGTGCAAAAATTTTGCTGAAGTAATCCAACGACCTAGTAAGTTAGCTTAGATACTTTTGAGACGTGGCCTACTTGAGAATCTAGAATTCATTCAGTTTATGTATATATAATTCATATATTCGTTATCTCAGTAGAGCCATGAGCTTCAAGCTCTTGGCAGCTACATGGACTAGCAACATATAAACTAGTATACTGTACCTATGAAGTACTTGCATTATAGTATATAGTTATATACTTCCATTCTATTAATGGAATGTTTGTTGGGCATGAAGACCGAAGACTAGGGGCAGATGGACAACATGAGATTTTGAAAGTGAATCTAATTTGGTTGATGGGTTTGAAGGTTAATACGAGCTTTTCATACTTTGCAAGGATTTTAGTTACCTCCCAATTAAATTTCGTGAGATTTTATCGAAATTTCCTGAAATCTCGCCAATATCGACGAAATCCCAATAATTTCGTGAAAATCTCGCCAATATCTCAAAAATTCCGAAAATATCAGGAACTTTGCCGAGATATTAGCATTTTTTCAGCAAATAAACCAGCCAAAATTTCAAGGCTGGGTTTCGAACCTGTGCCAACCCCAATTAAATTGAAAGCCTTTGCCAATCCAACCAAACTGTTACTCAGTGTAACTGCACCTCGGATTATATTTAAACCATCAGCTCTTTCTTTCTTTCTTTGCTTTACTTTCTTCATACTCCATATTTCCAAAACGAAATTAAATTAGTTAAAGTTTCTAACAATTAACGAAGGGAAAAAAATACAAACAGTACCCAACCTAAGGCCCACTCCGAATTTCTATACCTAAGTTTCTGAAACTATCACAATGGTACCTCAAATACCTTGCCCGACCCAACATATGTACCTGCCATCCCTGACGGTGTTATCCTGTATGCCACGTGGCGTATATTTAGAGGTAAATCCAACCAAGTGGTTATGTTTTTTAAATTAGTATTAATAAATTAATAATTAATGAAGAGATAAATTAAAAAAAAGAAGTATTGTTATCTCTCTCTTTCGTCCCCATTTAAACCCAGACAGATAAACCATGCTCTCTCTCTCTCTCTCTCTCGCGTCCCCATTCAAATCCAGCAAACCTAGAAACAATCAATAATGGTGGAGGAAACATGCCATTAACAATGGTGGAGTCTACCCATAAACCCAAAATGGTGAATTAATAGCAAAAATCACTTTCTAACACCCCAAGAGAAGTAGCAATCAACAATGGTGGAGTCTAAGCTCCAACATAGCCGATTGAGAGACCTCGACAACCTCTTTTCTGTTTTCCTCTCATTTTTCTCACAATCACTTTCTTCACACTTCATCCCCTTTTGTTTTCTGCTCTTGTTTTCGTCGTTGCGTGTAAAAAAAGGGTTTGCAAGAAGAAATATGGGGGGGAAGGTAGTGTTTTTATTAGCTCTGATTGTTTGCTTTGGGGCTGATCGTTTTTGGGTCAGTTGATTTTAGGGGAGATATGAGGTGGGTTGTGAGAAATTTTGGGTTTTGATAAGCTTAAATGTGGAAGCTTGGGAGGTGCCGATTCCGGCCTCAATTGCAACCAGAAGGTCCTGATTCCAAAGCTATAGATTCAAGTGAGGAACACCATTAAAGATGAGAAGGTGAATGAGCTCGAAAGCATTTGCAATCCCATCATTGCCAATATGTATGGGGCTGCTCTTGACATGGGTATGGTCGTATAGGTGGTGGCATGGAGGAAGGTGTTCCTCCAACTGATGGCAGTGGTGCTCAAGGTTTGAGAGTTGAGCATAGGGACCCAAAAGAGAGAGGATGGGTCTGTTGAAATCACCAGAAGAAAAAAATTTGAGAGAGGAAAGAAAAAAATATTAAAAAAAAGTCTAAGTGAATGAAGTGACCAAAATATCCCTTAAAATATGCCACCTGGCATGCCGCTTGACGCAGTCATGGACGACAGGTACGAATGTTGGGTCGGGTTGGGAAATCTAGGTACTATTGTGATAGTTTCAGAAACTTAGGTATAGAAATTCGGAGTGGACCTTAGGTTGGGTACTGTTTGTATTTTTTTCCCATTAACAAAACCCAAATTTCTTGGTCAAATTTTGACCAAAAATAAAAACCATATTAGCCAAACAATTATTTCTCTCTATAAAAATAAATGAAAATGTGTGATTAAACCTATCTTTCATTCTAATTAGATTAGTTTTACATTAAGATGTTTCAGTAAATAGACGTAATAAAATGCATATTATTTTCAATTATATTACACATAAACTAGATGTGTAAAAGACTATAGGTGTAATTTCATGTTTCAAATTGTGTTCCAATCCACATAACATCAAAAGTTGAGAATTTGAGATGTATTAAGTTAAATTTCAAAAATCTTTATTTTATCAGCGTATATGAATTTATCTTATTTCACTACAAATCCATATGCAATGAGTTTGCTCAACATTTTATTGACATAAATACAAGAGATAATTGATCAAATAAGCATTTCTTAAAGCTTCATTTCAAATTCCCATATTTTTATATAGATTTCCGTTTTTTTTTTTTTGAAATATTTACTGAAATCGATCCCCGATATTTCTGTCGAAATTTCCATTTCCGGGACCATCGATATTTCCTCGAAACTCGATATTTTAGTCCTTGATACTTTGGAGTTTGGACTTCATCAGTTGAGGGAATACCAACCGCGCTGTAATAGGCTATTAGAGGAGCACTTGAAAAAGTAGCTTATGTTAACCCGTGTAAGGCCCCGTTTGGGATTGCTTTGCTTTAAAAAAAATAAGCTTTTTGCTGTAGTAAAAATGGAATTGCAGAGAGAATTGATTGGAGAATTGTAGTAGTATTATTGATAATAGGAGCCCTATATATAGGGATTTACAGAGTACACAAAGGCCGCGTTTGGTTCGCGAAAAGGAAAGGAAAGGAAATCAATTCCTTGCTCTTTCCATAGGCATGAGAAATTGCAATTTCCATCAATTTTCCTTTTCAGTGTTTGGAAAGACTAGGAATGTAGTCAAAATACACATTTTAGTTTCCATTACAGGGGTAGTGCAAAAATCATACAAACAATAAGTACAATTGATTATATTAGCAAATAATGATTTTGAGCAGGGACAATTTAGTCATATAATTTTGCAAGTGGGTGGGGCCGTGGGGGGGAACCAGTTTCCTGAAGTGGGTGGGAACCAGTTTCCTCCTCTTTTTCCTTTCCTTTGGGAATCATTTTCCCTTCCTTGGCCATCCCAAACACAGGAAAACACAAGAAAGGAAACACTTTTATTTCCCAATACCCAGATTCTGCAAAACAAACACAGCCAAAAGGTAATAGAATCCGAACATAATTAGGAAATTTAGAACCTTCTCCTATTACAACTCTAAGACTAAACCCTAGTTTGAAGAGGCACACATGACGTCGACTTTCTTCAACACTCCCCCTTGTGCCGCTCAAACTTGGTGATGACGCTTTGATCGTTGCCTCACTAAAAACCTTACTAGGTAACAAAAACCCTGTGGGACAAAAATAACCCTGGTCGAATGACAAAAAGAGCACAACACGTCCTTCACTCTTCGAGATCGAACATGTAGACATCATACCTTCCCCTGATTGCTACAATCATGAGAGTTCAGATAACTTTCTCAATCCGATGCTCTTCACATGTTTCTCGAAGGTGGATTTAGGTAACGACTTAAAAATAAGTCCGCTACATTATCCTTAGATCAGATTTGATTCACTTCAATATTTAGAAGTGCTTGTTGTTGTTGGTTCTGTTGTTGATTGTAAAAGAACTTAGGCGGTATATGCTTGGTGTTGTCGCCCTTGATGAAACCTAATTTCATTTGCTTAATATAAGCTGCATTATCCTCATAAATGCATGTAGGTTCATCTGTGCTGGACTTCAAACCACAAGTTCCTTGAATATGTCTAATTGAAAATGACCCCAACAGTGTCCCACCTTTCGGCCATTCTAAACTTTCGTACCTCAATTTCAAAAAATATCAGATTGGTATCTGACGTTCTCACCCCGACCCAATATTGGTATCTGGAGCCGTTAGCTCCGTTACGGAGGCTGCCACCTGGCATATTTTGAAGGGTATTTTCATCCATTCACTGTTCCCTTCTGTCTCACCCTCAATCTATTCTTTAATGTCTTCTTCTTCCTCATAGCCTCTTCTTCTTCTGGGTTTGGTTTGTACATCATACGTTAATCAGATTAATTGAGATATCTAAATGGGTGAGAAGAACAAAATTTAACGAGCTCTTGGTAATGTCAGACTCAAACTCACAAAAATGCAATCTAACCAGTAAATTTTGTTTTGGGTCGTGCCATTGTTCTTGGGTTAATCAAACCCGTTGGTTTGGGTGCGAGAGATTTGAAGCCTTTGGTGGGTATAACCCAGTTGAGCACTTAGTTTCAAAAATTTCAGATTATTAAAGCACCTCGCCAGAATCTCAGATCCGATGGCTCTAGAGTGGGTGGTGCTAGGCTATGCCGTCGACGCAGAGGCCCTGATGGTCCTCCTCATCACGCTCCCCGGCCTCGAAGGCCTCCGCAAGGGCCTTATGGCCATCACGCGCAACCTCCTCAAGCCCTTCTTCTCGGTGGTGCCCTTCTGCCTCTTCCTCCTCATGGACATCTATTGGAAGTAGAGAATCTACCAAACTGCAACGGCGACTCCTGCACGTTGTCCGAGCACCTCCGCCACCAGAAGTTCATCATGAAGAGCCAGCGCAATGCAATTCTCCTAGCCGCGGCGCTCATCTTCTACTGGCTGCTCTACACCGTTACTCACCTCATCGTCCGAATCGAGTAGCTGAACCAGAGCGTGGGGCGATTGAAGAAGAATAAGAACTGAGTCGAATCGGTTTGTGTGGTTTTCTGATCTTGAAATGTCGATCTTGTTAAAATGTGAATCCTTTAAGAGATACTTTGTGTTTGCGTTGCAGAGATAATTGCGTTTATTCTAGTTCATTATGATAAAAAAAAAATAAATAAAAGGATCTAGGCTTTCTGATTGAAACAAACCCAAGAACATTTTGGTAAAAATTAATGGATTCTTCAACTGATTTGCAGATAAGTGAGATGTGGTTCAGACATTTTAGATGAAGAGGGTTTCCCATGATTTCCTTCATTATGATCAGAAACGAGAGAGAAAGAGGCAGAGAAGCAAGAGATTTCAGAAGGGAACATGGTTAGATTAGACTCATTAGAGACGAGTTGCAGAGAGAGAGAGAAGGGAAAAAAAAAGCTAAGAGAAAAGAATAATAAAAAAAAAGGTTAAAACATGAAGGGATGAAAATACCCTTCAGAACAAGCTAGGTGGCAGTCTCCGTAACGGAGCTAACGGCTCCTGATACCAATATTGAGTCGGGGTGAGAACATCAGATACCAATATGATATTTTTTAAAATTGAGGTACGAAAGTTTAGAATGGCCGAAAGGTGGGACACTGTTGGAGCCATTTTCCCTACGTCTAATTACAAACCTTAGCCATATGCATTCACGCATAGCTTCATGTAGAGCAATAGTCTCGGCATGATTCGAGGAAGTAGCAACATTGTAGACCTCCAAGATATCGCGGTGCTTCCCATGGTAAAGACATAACCCATTTGGGAATGACCTTTGTGAGGGTCAGAGAGATACCCTGCATCAGCAAACATCACTATCGTTTTGGTGTGAGGGAGGGGATGACGCGGCCACCCTTGGCGGTGGCAGCTTTGCCGGCCAAGGCGTCTTGGACGGCGCCTCTTGGGCTAATGAGATCCTTTCTCATTCTTCCGTTATTCTTTTCTCTCTGTAGGGATAGAATAAGCCCATATCTATCGTACATTTTAAGTAATAAAAAGATTGTCTTTATACCAGTCCAATGGCATTGCGTTGACGCAGGGCTACTAGCCAACAAGTTTATAGCAAATGAGGTGTCTGGTCTTGTATTGTGTTAAGTACGATAATGCGTCTATTGCACTCAGGTAAGACACTTCTGCCAATTAACACGTCTTCGTCATTATCCCTGGGACGAAACGTATCCCTCTTAAGGTCAAGACTATGGATGACCATGGGAGTGCATCTTTGACTTTATCAAAATGCAAAGCATTTATTGACACGGTATACAAGTTCTAAATCTAGACAAAACCGTGTTCTCCCAAGGTCCTTCATCTCAAACTCGGATTTCAGTTGTTCAGCAGTTTCCCTTAACTCTCAAGGGTTCCAATTATGTTTATCAACATAAACCGCGAAAATTGCAAATCCGGAACTTCTCATGGAAACGTGTGGGCATAGTTCATCATATCCCTTCCCAATCAAGCAGTCACTTTAGTAAGCGTTTCAACCTCATTGCAAACTCGCTCCATGGTCTAGAGCCACTTGACTTGGGTAAATGAAGTTCACAAGAACCTTCATTATATTATGTATCTAGATCCCCATAAACATACGTAGTGACCACATTCGTAAGTTGCATGTTCAGTTATTCGGAAACTACCAAACTGACAAGGTAGTGGAGTGCAATGACATTCATTACGAGAGAATATGTCTTCTCGTAGTCGATTCCAGGGCGTTTTGTGAGAAGCTTTGCGCCATAAGGAGAGATTACCATATCTTTTTCTCATCACGCTATCTAACGAAGACCTATCAACGTTAACAAGTTTTATGTTAGGAGGTGTTGGCATCTCAGGCTCGAGATCCTTTCTCTTCGTTAGTGAATCCAATTCAACCAGGATCGCATCTTTCCATTTAGTCCAATTTTCTCTACGTTGGCATTCTTCAACGGAGTAAGGTTCGATGTCATTGGTCTCAATAATTCCACATCTTCATGTACACTAGTGTAATTCGTAAAGATCTCTATATTCTCAGGAATTGGTTCTAACATTGAGGCGTCCCCCAACGATGTCTCTTGGACATAACTACAATCCAAAATATTCTCATGAGACGGATTTTGAGTATCAATGATCAATGGATCAAGTTATGCCAAACTCGCTCTCTTCCTAGGGCGAGAATCCATCAAATCTATGGGTCTCCTATGCTCTCTAGCGGAACCCATGGCCTATGACGCCATGATGCCACCTTGTGGAATCACCATACCACCATCCATGGTAGTGGTGCCATACCCATCACCTCTGGGTGGCACCATGTCCTCTTGTGGAGACATCAATCCTTGCAGACATGTTTGTAGCATGTATATGTGATCTCGTCACTTTTAGGGGATCAAGATGAGACATAGTGGGGACAGACCACGACAATTCCTGTCGTTCCTGTTGAACATTAACGTTCTAATCTCCCCCTAACGATGGAAAGACTGTCTCATCAAAGTGACAATTCGCAAATCCAGCGAAAAAGAGATCGCCTATCAAGGGTTCTACATAGCGGACTTATCGTTGCAATGACTCATGTTGATGCGTTGTGGCATCGCAATTGGCACATAAACTGCACACTCAAATATGCATAAGTACGAGATATTAGACTCAAACCCAATCACTAGCTGTAATGCAAATAAAAGTTGAGTGGCTGCTATGAGTCGTAGACGAATTAGCATAGCTGTATGCGATATTGCATAACCCAAGCGGAAATATTGGTGCGTATTACCAATGTCTGGGCTACCATCGTAGTCTTTTAATGGTGGATTTTCTGCGAGACCAATTGGGTGTGTACATGGGAATACGATACTTGATATCAATACCCAATGATATACAATAGTTATCGAAAATTTTCGATGTAAACTCTCTAGCATTTTCAAGTCGAATTGACTTAATGGGATGATCCGGGTAGTGAGCCCGTAGCCATATGATTTGGGCTAGGAGTTCATCTTAAGCAACATTACGAGTGGATGATAGCGTAACATGTGACCAGCGTGTCCGCATATCAACCAACAACATAAAATATCTAAGCAGTCTGCAAGTTGGTTGAATCAATCCACAAAATCCCCTTGGATTCTATGTAAGAATGAAATTATTTCTTTAGTGTCCTTTGCATAGGATGGTCTTGATCCTAAAAAAAAGGCTTTACAGAATGAAAGATTGGTCTTATAATCAACCAATGAAGGTTTTGGTTAAGCCACAATGTCACAATTTATTTTGAGAAGTAGAGAGAGGCGCCAAGTCTCCATACATGGCGTCAAGGCCGTGATTTTGCCACAAGGGGATCACGGCGCGGCGTTGGCAGCCGGTGGTGCATGGCGGCGGCGCTCCAAGGCGCGGCGGCGGTGCAATGCTCTCTTTGAATCGACTTTTGATTCTTACTTCTCTTCTTTCTGAAGAAGAGATGTCAGTGTGAAAGTATCACGGATCATCATATCATGACCTGGGTGTCCTAAAGCCTATATGTGTCAGAATCCCATAAGTCATCTCACATGACATGGTTGGATTCAATAACTCGAATAGTGGTTGCATACAACCCACTAGAGAGACACATATGTTTCTCTAATACTCGTTTATGTCCGTAGTCATTAGAGGTGATGCAAAGGAGCTCTTGTCCATTCTCACAATGTGTTTCCACATGAAAACCATTATCTTTTATATCTTTCAAATAAAGTTCGAATTAAGGTATGTCCAAGACATTAAGTAAAAGAATCGACACTTTATTAATAGCCAATGATTACATCAAAGTTTCTTAACCAAAGTCTAATCCAAAATAAAAATTAAACTTAGACAAATCGTAGTCACTCAATCTTTTTGGTAACTCCAATCAAATATGACCAGAGAAGTAGAGAGAGATGTCAGTGTGGAGCGAGGTTCTCTTATCCATTCTCACAATGTGTTTCCACATGAAAACCATTATCTTTGATATCTTTCAAATAAAGTTTGAATTAAGGTATGTCCAAGAAATTAAGTAAAAGAATCGACACTTTATTAATGGCCAATGATTACATCAAAGTTTCTTAACCAAAGTCTAATCTAAAATAAAAATTAAACATAGATAAATCGTAGTCACTCAATCTTTTTGGTAACTCCAATCAAATATGACCAGGGAAGTAGAGAGAGATGTCGGTGGAGCGAGGCTCTCTTAAGTACCTCTAATCTCAATCACTTTTCTAGACTTCATACTTCATTGGATGCGCCACTTGAGAAAGTGTTAATACAAAATTGTCATTTATTGATTAAGGCATAATTGTCATTACATAATTCTTGGAAAAATAAAAGACTATTCGAAATGAAAATTTGAGGCATTTTGTCTTCATCACCAGATTGAAAGTTTTTTTGAACTCGATGTCTTGATCACCATTGATCAAGTACTCCATAAAACATAATGTAAAGGATGCTCTATTTATTGAGGCGTATTGACGCAATATAAATGGTCCCTAGGACCATTGGCGTTGGAATAGTGTTACCATGGCCAAAAGTGGCGCCATGGTGTCCAACCCCCAACCCTCAATGTCATGACTCCTTTGGTCATGTATTTGCCAACTTTGGCGATTACCTTCATGAGCATGTTGATCATATCATGCATGGCGACTTCTTCTAGCCATTGAACGGTGCTCATGGTAGCCATCTTGAGGCCTACCATATTTTCCATTCACAAAGTTCGTGGCTGTGTCTTTTAACACATGCCATAGCTCCAATTAGCTGATGGAAATTTGTGATCCGTCTTGCATTTACATGAGTCCGGAATAAATCAGAGGACCTCATAGTATAGATAGGGAAGGTATTGAGAGTCTTCTCAATCAATTGTTCTTCTGTGATAGTTTTTCACAGGCATGCATCAATGTCTGATGCGGAGAGCTTCTGAACAATATTCCATAACTTTGTCAAAGTTAGAGAAGCAGAGATAATTCCATCATGCTTCTAAGTTTGGAAAATTGTGAATGTTGTTAGAACATTCACGAAGCGCTACCCAAAGGTTTTTAGCGCTATCCTCATTCATGTACTCAAACTGGAGTGCCATCTCCATGTGGCGCTTCATCAGGATAAGTGCCCTAGAATTATCTATCTCAGTTTGTGAGTCTTGAGTGGTTCCTTTAGAACAGGACTCTTGGATTGTAGGCAATAAATATCTCGTGCCTGTAGAATCCAATGGAGTAAAATCGATCTTGTTCAAGTTTGATATACAAAAAGGAGAAACAAGAACGGATTAGTTTCGGAGTCAATGCTTCCACGAAAACTAATATTAGATTTCCGAGCCTTAATGCTACCAAGAAATCGATTTCCAAGAAATTTGGATTAGATCGAAACAATGATGTTTTAATATGGTCACAATTTAATGCTTGCGAACGCTCTTAGTCCGAATATTATGAACACTTTTAGTTCATTGATTACGAACACTCTTAGTTCGTTTATTATGAACACTCTTAGTTTATTGATTATGAATGTTCTTAGTTTGTTTAGCGTGAATCCCCACAATTCCGCTTATGAACACTCGAACCCATATTCGTTTATTTCAAATCCTGCAGCAAATAAAGGAATTTAAAAGACAAGAAAGTAGGAACTTTAATCTCAAACACTTACTTGTTGATTCCGGGTTTGAGTCACCCTCGTGTTGATACAGGCGTGATGGAGCGAAGCTAACTGAGGAGATGATGAAGTGAGGCTTGCAGTGGTGGTGACGCTTCAATCGTAAGCTAGGATTGCAGTGGCTGTTCGATCCTAAGCTAGGATTGCAGTGGTTGTTCGATCTTAAATTAGGATTGCAATGGCTGTTTGATCCTAAGCTAGGATTGCAACCGGTTTGCAATCCTGGTCGTGGCAGAGGGCTAAAACGCAGGGCTGCAGTGAGTTGTGGGGCTGCAGGCGTACGAGCGTGTTGCTTGGCGGGGTGGCAGGAGCATGGGCGCGCTAGGTGTGAGGTAGGAGCTCAGGGGCAGCAGGGACGCTGCAGGGCAGCAGCGAGCAGGTGTGAGCGCAGGGCTTGCTGGCAGGCGAGCGTTGGGCTGGGCGCTGGGTGCGTTGGCTGTAGGGACAGCAAGGAGGCTTGCGGCAGGTGGCAGGCGGGGTAGTAGGTGGCCGAGGGTAGGCTTGGTCGTGTTTGGGTTCTTGCGGCAGTTTTGGTGAAGAGAGTTTTTATGGTTTTTTTTTTCTCTCTTTTAGGGCTAGGGTTAGGGCTCGTGCTGATAACGTGTTGTAGGAAAAATGAAATTGCAGAGAGAATTGATGGGAGAATTATAATAGTATTATTAATAATAGGAGCCCTATATATAAAGATTTACAGAGTACACAAAAGGTAATAGAATCCGAACATAATTAGGAAATCTAGAACCTTCTCCTATTACAACTCTAAGACTAAACCCTAGTTTGAAGAGGCACACATCATGTCGACTTCCTTCAACATTTTTGTTCAAAATTTTAGATTTTATCGTGTTTGGTAAATAAATAAAAAGCAGCTTTAATTGAAAGTATAGGTTACTAGCAGCAGATTTTAGAAACAGCCCAAAGGTTGCTTTTAGAAGCTGTTGTGGATCAAAACACACTCTGTTTTATGTACTGACAATACTTTTAAAAATATTTATTTACCAAACACAAAACTGTTTTAATTCACAGCTGATTATTCTTACAACACAACAGCAGCAGTTTTTTTTTAAAAGTCGCAGCAATCCCAAACTAGCCCTAATTCTCCATCACTTTGCGAGTCATCCCCGATTAGTACTAGAGAACTTGATTATGTACGCACAAAGTAAATGGTTAAATTGCATAGTATCGACATATCTATTTTAATTGATTTCATCAAACAAAGTTTTGTTGGGCTTAATACAAGTTAATCTTTGATTCGTGTTCCATTTGATTTGGATTAGACAAAGGGATTATTATATATTAACACCATCTTGGCCATGAGATTACATAAAAAGTGGATTAGCTAGACTATTGGTCATTTAAGTTGGTAATTAGTAAATGAAGAGAAGAACTACATGATCATATATAAGCACTCCATGCCCATTACAATCCATTTTTTTCTTTACCACTACTATAATAAGTTAATCAGATGATAGACATTTTGTGTTGTGTGATGACCAGCCTCACAGTGGTCTAAACGAGTGTTGTGTGATTGAAAAATCACATAACGGTGATTTCACCGTTGTGCAATATTCATTTCCTCAATAGATAATTATTTCTGTTGTGTGAATTCTGCGCAGGCATGTGCCTGGCATAGCATGCGCGGGGATGCCTCGGCATTGACATGGCCATTCAGACAACAGAAAATGAAATTTAGCTGTTGTCTGAGATTCATAACACACAACAGTTGTGATTTCTTTGTTGTCTGAGATTCATAACACACAACAGCTATATTGTTGATTTGTTGTCTAAAATTCATAACACACAACAGATATAATTTGTTCTTTGTTGTTTGAGATAAGTAACAGACAACTACAATGAAATTATCTGTTGTCTGTTAATTGATTCAGACAACAGAGATAATTTTATTTCTGTTGTGTGTTATGAATCTCACACAACAGAATTTTGTTATTTTCTGTTGTTGGTTGTTAGTTCACACAACAGCTATATTGTTTTAACTGTGGTGTGAATATTGTAAGTCTAGTAACTGTTGTACGAGAAGCCTTAATTTTGAATCCTTTTATAGTCAGACAACATATTATTCTGCATTGTGTTGTATGACTGAAACTTGGACAACTGAGGAGAACTCAAACAACATATTCTTTTTATAAACCATTGTGTGAGCATTATAAACCAGTTGTGTCAGTGATTATTTTAGGGTTTGTTGTTTGAGCTTGGTTCTCACAACTTGGTTGTGAGCTATTGTTTGTTCAATCATGACCTAACTAGCTGGAATAATTTTGCATAAACAATGCTGCATGTATATTACCACAAAAACAGTACATATTACCAAATGAACAATTAATACATATAAAGCCACATTGATCCATATCATTAGTGTAACTATATAAGTTGAATTTGTCAAGTACAACTAAACATCCAAAGTAGATAATTAAACTACCAAACAAACAAAGAAAGCATTCCTAGTCTAGCTAGACCAATGCATGCATGAATCAAAAGCTGATAATTGTTTCATGTGATATCTATCAGCACAAGCAAAAATTCATCATGCTTTCCAAAAACATATGCGATGGCTTCTACACGTATCTATTAACCACAAACCTAGCCCACTCATTCCTCATCTCATCAATATCCACTTGGGTATAAACATGGTTGCTTCTCCTCTCCCACTGAAAAAAAATTCAAGTAACCCAAGTCAAAATTACCATAAAAAGCTCGTTGGGGCACAAACAGGATAAACAAGCTTTAATTGTACGTTGGGGCAAACTTGTTTAGTGATTTGAAGAAATTCAACAATGTTTGCATTAGGCACAATATGGTTTAATGGTTGCTGAAGAAAGATATGCAAAGATGCATGGACTGATATTACCTTCTTTTTAAGAGAAAGCACTTTGCATTATCAAAATGCTGTATCAAAGAACAAGAACATGTAACCCAAGTTCAAGTGCCTTCTCCCCACTCACTATCACTAATGCAGCTGCACCGTCACTGTCCAAGAGAAAAGCAGAACCCACTATGCACTGTTAAAAATGAGAGACCAATATGTGGAAGAAAATCTTTGGAAAGAAGAATATACAATCTGGCCTTTCATGAATGTTATATATGGTGATGCATATATATATATATATATATATATATATATATATATATATATATATATATATATATATATCATTGATGCAGCATTTGAGAGAAATGATCCCATAATTGACCCTCCCATAATTAAGAATCTATGTAGATGATATATCTTGACAGCTTGACCCATGCAATTTACATTAAGAATCATTAGCTAGTGATAAGGCGAAATGACATACTTGTATAGTCTTCCTAAAATCTTTTGGTTCATTTGGATCCTCCAAAGGATATGATCCCATCAACATCACATATAAAGTTACCCCATATGACCATGCATCTGTTGTCCAACATTTTAACACAAAAACACAATAGAAACTATATTAGTTGAAACTCTTAAAAAACTTCAACTTTATACATGTGAAAATAAAACTGAACGATTTCAAGAAAGATGATATGCAAGATAAAGAGTTTTATTAAGTGTAATCAAGGTACTTGCTTTTTCTTTAATAGTCGAACACCTTTTTAGTTGTAGTTTAAACTTGTACTAGCCATCAAACGTGACCACTCACATATTCAAAGTCTTTATGATCAAATTCAACAATTTTGAAAAATTTACTTATATATGTATTCAAATCCCCCGGAATCATAAGCATGACACACTTTTTGGTTTCAAGCAGCACAAATAAATGAATTATGGGACAAAAAAAGTGGAAAAATCAAACGTACTTGCAATCGAGTAACATATGAGACCCATAGGCAAAAGAGTCAGACCTCCTTAATAGAGTTGTAGTCCAATGTGATCTCTTCACCGTATTGAATCTTACGTATAGTGTAGATTCCAATCTGGTAACGATCATCTACAGCAGTAACTCTGCATTAACGAAAGTGTAAATGTTTATAGAACTAGTAGTCAAAGTTTGGCCAGACTAAATTCTAGGATTAGGATGCCATTGATTACTATAGGTACTTGTATATATATAAGACATAAAGAACTGCTAATAACACATATCTTGATAGCATACATCAATCTAATTTGTATTTCCGGCGTTCTTAACCACAGTGCTATAATACTTATTGAAATGGCAATCTAAAACTGCATATTCAAAAAATAAATATTCTAAAATGGAAAGTTGTTCTTACACCAAAGTGAAAATTAGAAAAAAACCCAAAAAATGAAGCTCCTTTTAAGGGAAACCCAATCATATGTTTTCTTTTAATCTACACCCATTCATATAATTAAACCTACCGTATAGGTTTTAAGTCTATAATTAAGTTTTTTTCTCTTTTTTTAGTTTGACAATTTTACCCTTCTCGTCGAAGAAGGAAAAAGTTCCTCAAATGTAGGTGTTTTTTTTTAATTTAAATATGGCATCAGTTATAAACACAAATTAGAATTTAATACCATCAATGTATTTTTTCTGATTTAAAAACGATTACTTGCCTTAATTATTGCATATCTCTTCCTTTTTTATTTGACCTATATATTTGCAATTTTTTAGTAGATATGTTTGTGTAGATAATCCTATTATTAAATATGTCAACGTGATCAATTGTCTTAATTATTGTATGTAACTGATGCCATATTTTAGGAGATATGTTTGTGTAGATATTCCTTATTTAAAAAGATTAATTGTCTTAATTATTGTATATCTCTTCTTTTCAGATTTGATCTTCATATTTGCTATTTTTAAGTAGATGTGGTTGTGTAGATATTGCTATTAGATTTTGTAGATTTCTCAATCTGATTAAACATCCTTTTGTGGAGGTATTCCTATCATGTAGTGATTAAACATCCTCTCATCAAGGTATGTCATTCTGCTTTTTTTTTTCCCCTTTTTTTGAATGAAATTTGATTCCCCATTCCAATAGGCGTAGGTATAGAATCAATATTCCATGTTCATTAATTTTCCATAATAGGGTCCATGTTATTGTAGATGATGGAGGGTGCAATCAGATCAAGCTTCACTTCAGTAATTTCAGCCCTTAACTCGTCGGTCATAACACGTCCAAACTTGAGAAGGTCGCACCTAAATTCCAGGTGGGTGTACTCTTTAGCCTTCAAAATTAACTTGTAGTATCTATTGAGAAACAAGAAGATGAAACAAAAACCTGCAATCAAGAACTTGTATAGTCTATCATACCTACTCAATATCAAAAACCTGGAACCATCACAAAACAAATACCTCTTCGTCAGGAGCACACACACCTTTTGAATAGATAGCAATCACAATACTCATCAACCGTACCAATCGGATATGCTGTCGAACACAGGCAACCCACCAACCTCTGATTGTGCAATCCATTTATATCACAAGCTTGTAGAGATATTGACACCAGCTTTGAATGTGCAGATTACACTTTTCAATGTGAAGTTACGTAACCTCCAACCCAGATGAGAATTATCAATTGCTGAAATCAAGGGTTGAGTAATTCTGGGCGACGTCTATGGGCAGCCGTTTCATGATCGACTTCCATCAGCAACATTACTGAATTTTATTATCAATCCTATTTAATAGGTGAATGGGAATTTGAAAGTGGCAGATTCAGTAATTCTTAACAACATTGGGTTTTATTATTTAATCTATTTAATAGGTTTTTTTATTTTGCATAAATCTAATTAATTGGTTTGGGTGTATATTAAAACACTCTTATGGATGGGTTTATTCTAAAAGAGGTGTGTCAATTTGGGTGTAAAATCAAATTCCCCTATAAAATAATCTAAACATCATAAAGTACAAAAGCGCTAAGTACGTACAAGCCAAAAGGTAACCGTAAAACATAGTAGCAACAAAGAACTTTTAACTAGATGCAGCACCATATATCATGGGGATGTAACAATTACTAGTCAAAATCACAACTTCGAACTGCTCTGTAAAATTCCCTATATGCATGGTGGGACGAGGACGGTACGATGACTAAAAGAACAAATTTAATAGAACTTACTTTGCTTCACAATTAGGTCGGCACGAGTGACAAATTCTACTTGCATAGGTTGCTTTATGCATGGCATCAACAACAACTACATCATACCCAGCAGCATCACCCTGCCAAACAACAATCAATGATAGGCACAAATCAGCAGATCAAACAATAACTACCTATGAACTTGGGCAACAATAAAGCACCTTGAACTCTTTAATCAAGCTTCAATCTCAAACCTTGAGCACTTGATTGAGCCCATGGATATGTCAATTTCAATCATATTTTCTTCCTCATTGATCTCAGCTAAGAACTCAAATAAAGTATGCTATTGGAAAATGGCCTTCTGTGACAAACCTGACATTTTCTGTTGCAGACTAAAGATGTACTCTTCTTCCTTGTCATGGCCAACATAATATCCGTTGGGGAGGGATATTTTGATGAGGCTTTTCTCGTCGGAGATTGAACCGTCTGAGCAATCTGAACTCTGATCCACATTGTCTCCAAATGGCCAGTCTAGTACTTCAGACTCCTCACTAGTTGATAAGTCATCAAGGCATGCACTTTCTACTACCAAATCTGGTGTTGAACTTTGTGCCGCTACCAAGTATTTGGGAGCCTCATTGTTCATACTTGCTTCTTGAACTTCCTTGTCTTGTATAGAAGCACTTTCATTATCAGACTTAAGAACAACTTTTTCTTCAACTAATCTCTCAAGCAGAACAGGTTTTTGCTTGGAACATGTGAAGAAAAGAGTTGAGAATATCAATGTTATAGATGTTAGGAAGATGGAGTAGAAACCAAAGCCCAGTATCAAACCCACCAATATAAGCAATGGAGCAAGAACCACAATCAATGGTGGTGGGAATCTGAAGAACCACAAAGGGGTAGCCATTTGATCTTCAAGTATGTTTTTCAACTCCATGAAGAACCACAAAAGCCTAAGTAGCAAGAACAAAAAACAATTAAACTAAATTTGAGAGGAGAGCAAGCTTTCTTTGTATGATTGAACAAAAATATCTATAGCAGAAAGCTGACAGATTACCCTTTTCAGGTCCAGAATAAGCAAAATAAAGGATCTATGATTAAAGACTTTTCAAGAAACAAAGTACAATCTTCAAATCTCTAGTGCTGTTATAGCTTAGGTATATGAATATTTAGAACTTCAAAAGAAAAGTATAGAGCACTTTATTTTAAGCTAGCTCTATGAAAACGGCATGAAATAGAGGAAGGAGGGCATGAAGTAGATCGAAAGGCAGCCAGTATGAATCTAAGCTGTAGTGTGCTTTGAGATTTGAGGAGCAGGTCTCACCTAATTAACTAGTCTGCAAAGAGGAAGCAAAGTGAGCAGAAGAAGATATATTATATATTTTCTTAATAGTGTTTATAAAATTGAAGGGCTGGTACTGAAAGGGTTGTTTCTCTCTTCAGAGAGACTCACCGTTCCCAAGTCCCCATTAATCCTAAACGACTGCATTTTTTTTTCTAATAACAACTACCACCAATCAGAGTGGTTTTACTCTGTAACTGATTCTCTTGAAAAACCTAAAACCCTCCTCCCTAGTTTCCCTGTATTGGTTGGTTACAGTCTGAAAAACTTGGAAATTAGAGAAAACCATGTGCCACCTATCTGAGCTCACACATGGCACTTCTCATCCAACTTCGATGCAACAAAAATAAAGAGAAGAATAGAAACTTAAAAGAAATTGTACCCAGAATTGTAAAATTGACTATTATATTGTTGTTTTTCCTATCCCTTTCTTCATTACTTGTCTTCAACTCCAAGAAGGGTTTTTCAGAAAATGTACCTGAATCTTCATCAAAGATGGATAAACCCCATCTTTAGCTCATTTCTCATCACAGAAGCTTGCTTTTCTCCATGGATCATTCAATAAACTCAATTCAAAAGACCCAGTTTTCTGCAGGAATCAAGTTGCTTTGACACTTGTATTAGACTACCTGGTCTTGGAGACCCATCAACCAAAACAATTTCTTTTAATTTGCAGCAATTTATAGGAAGAATGGAAGAATGGCAGTCAAAGAAGATCTAATTCGATCAGTAGTCAATTTTCAAACTTCACACATGCATGCATCCAAACCTATTATATCTTCTGCTACAAATCAAAGATTAGCTAACATGCATTCTGCAGAAAACCCATGCATAGCTGTTTCAGATTGGAATTATAAGTAGTCAGAGACAAAAGCAACAGGCATGGTCACTTATTCATCCCAAAGAGAAAGAGAAAATTAAAAGTGGCAACTGTATATCCTGCAGTTCTACTTTGTTTTAGCATGACCATTTGAAAATCATTACGTCTAACAAATCCAAACTATTAATCAACAAATCTTTCATATCCAGGAATAAATGACAATACTAAATCACGAAGCATATAAACCATTCAATGTGTCTTTAATTACACTAGGCTACCAAAACAAAGAAATAAAAGACATATAGAATAAGAATTCACGCCCATGAATCAGAACTCTAGTAACCTTACTGGTAGGAACTCTAGTAACCTTACTGGTAGGAACTCTAATTACCATACTGGAATCTAAATATATCTGTAGACATGGATACTTGACAATCAAACCTAGATCAGTAGATCGCTCCTTGTGTGCCCTTCCCTGAACCATTGCATTGAAATCCAACAAGAAGCTCAAATTGTGAGTTGATTTAGTTAAAACATCTGTTAAAAAAAATTGCAAAACAGAGTCTACATACTTAAATGATATCTTAGTAGAAAGCTATACCTTCCAAATGCTAAAAACTAGTAGGTATGAAAAAGACATGCTAAAAACTACATTACCAAGATAATACGAGTTACACGTACTTCTGGTGAAAGTGAAAGCTGTCAAGAAAAAGTTTCACGGTATGCATAATCAAGAACATAATAAGACCTCAACGTAGGCTAGAAGCAGAGGCAGATATATACATATATAGTTGTCGATACAAACCACAATTTATTGTCAATCACCAAAATCTGCTCAAAACTTGACCATCTAAGTACCGAGACAAAGCTAAACTCTCTATCCTAATACTGCAATGTGCACTCATATACTCACTATCTTAAAACACAAAACACACTTGCAAAGTTTGTAACAAATGTGCATTGCTCACAACTCAAAAAGCCAAAAAAAAGAAGAAGAAGGAAAAGTAGTATTCCTGATTCAGAGATAATCTTGACAAGAGGACGTTCAATTTTCACTCTTTCTGCTTCTCTAAAGCAAAGAAGAGAGCAATTGCAAGCAAGTAAGGTAATTTTTTCCCCCAACTGCAAAGCCAAAGTGAAACCTAATTGAGATATGCAAACCTAAATTCCACAGAATCATTTAACTATGCGCGCGCGCGCACACACACACACACTGTTCTCAAAGTAAATAAATTGAAAGGGAGCCAAGGACCAACCGGAGCTGTAGAGGCCATGGCCGACGAAGAAAATCAACCAAACAACAAGACGAATATAAATACCGCAGTAGGGAATGAGATCTGGCGGCTCTGTTTCGGTGGAGCCCTTGCTTCACCGCCATTGCTAATCGATACTTGGAATTCAATCAGTTTCAATAGAAAGGAAAAAAAAAGGGATTCGTTCCCTATTGGATAGAGCGATGTGGTGGTCAGAGAATCAGAATCCATCGGCAAAGTAAAACATGAGTGAACCCAGGTGGAGGAGATGTGGGGATCTGGGTCGGTATATCGAGGAAGAAAGTGGAGTGAACCAGAAGGAAGACTGAGAGAGAGAGAGAGAGAGAGAGAGAGAGAGAGAGAGAGAGAGAGAGAGTGTCGAAAAACCATATATTGCAGATTGATGATATAGAATACGCCATTGCTAAACCTCCAGGGAAAAACCTCCAATTGAACACTACCTTCAGAGAGAATGGGCTAGGATTGGGGGTTAGGGTTATGAGGTAGAAGATCTTGGGGGACTATTTGGGGGGAGAGGTTGATTCTCGGAGAATGTATGGGATTTAGAGAAATTGAAGTTCTTTCGGGGCCAGATCCATGGTTGATTCAAGATAGGTTGAAGCTTTAGGGCCAAAGATCAAAAATTTGGGGGAGATTTGGAGAGAGAGAGAGAGAGAGAGAGAGAGAGAGAGAGAGAGAGGGACAGAAAGAGGGATATTAGGAACGGAAGAAAGATACTAGAAGAAGAAGATGAACGAGAGGTGGCATAAGAAAGGTGGAGTGAACTTGATCGAGACTATTGATTTCAATAAAGACTACATAAGTTGTTTATCACTTTAGTGGGAGACTTCAAGTTTCTCCAACAACAGAAAATTAACGGACCATTGTATAGGTATATGATTACAAAACAGGCTGAGTGGGAAAATTTGCCTCCTGTGACTCGTTTCATTTGAGTTAAATTAGTTTTGCCGCGCTGTGCAATTTGCTTCCATGCTCAGACAACAGAACTATGACAATCTGTTGTGCAAATTTGTGCAACTTGCACTAGGTGTACCTAGAGGATTTCTCAAAGTTCATGCAACATTCATTATACAACAGATATAGAAAAAACGGTTGTGTGAATAATTCAAATTGAGCTCCTTCTGGGAGGGAATTATGTGCTCATTTCCCTCCATCTAGGCCTCACATTCACACAACGGAAACTTCTTAACTCAGTTGTGCAATACCTTCCTAAGAAAAAAGTTTTCAATTTTCTTACATTCACACAACAAAAACTTATTTGTACCGTTGTATGATAGAGTTTGTGTTAACACACAACAACAAATTTTAGTTCTGTTGTGTGATGAGTGTTGCGTGTTTCGATTTTTGTAGTAGTGTAACTTTTAAAAGATTTTGATTTGAAGTCAAACTTTCCAATCCAACTGAATGTACAACAATTAGTATTGAATTTAAAACTTATAAAGTAAGTATGAATGCCACTAGAACAAATGATACTAAGTGTCAGGGCCGGTCTTGGGCCTCCAATTCAAGGAGCCTCATATTTTTAAAAAGGTGTATATGATATTTTGTGTCATCATTTACATCTACGATGGTTTTATTGTAGTGGTAAGTGGCTGATGTGACCTTGAATTTCCCCTGTTTTGTTTTTTACTTTTTTATTTTTTTTTCCTTTTAGTTGGTCATTCATATGCCTTTTTAACTCTGGCTTACCTTTTCTTTTGGGTGGTGCTATTCACACACCCCCTCTATTTTTGTATTATTTTAATTCAATTTTCTTTTAAAAATTACCCTAACTACCCTTCCTTATAATTATGTTTTTTTTTTCTTTTTCTATTTGGCAAGTCAGTTATCCTCAAATCCTGAATCCTTATTTTTCCGCAGGCATAGAGGACTTCAAAACTCTTTTTGATTCCCTCTTTTCCTTTTCATCAAAAACTTATGTAGCATAGTCATTCTATTTCTCTAATATGATGCTTTGAAGTTTAATCATGGTGAAACAAGAAACTTTAAACCCATCTTTTGAGAAAATTTTACATTTGATTTGCAATGGAGACATGGAAAAAAAAAAGAGAGTTTAGTGATCATTCGAGCCCCTTTGAATCCATTATTCCTATTAATTAAGCTTCTAACTAAAATTATTTAGTGTATTTGAATCCATTGAGCAACCATAAAACTTTACAACAGCCTAATAATGATGGCCTTATGATTATAAACATGATTTGTTCTACTATATTATGCTAGTAGAACATAATTTTGTCCCCACACGAAGATTGCAACTCATTGCATTCAATATTATGTAGATCATCTCCAAATTTTGTGTACATCATCAACTGCAATGTGGAAGCTTGTGGCTGAAGTGGATAAAACGTTGATTCCATATTTTATTATTTTATTTGAGGATGATGCACCTGGATTAAGAGTCATAAACAAACAAGCATTGAGTTTGATACTTTACAATTTGGATTCAGTTGGGTGAAGGTGATTACTTGGGAAGCATATTCTTTGTCTAATAATACAGGTCATTCCACTTAATAAACGTATTATTTTTCCTTCATTTATAGGTGAAAAAAATTTGATTTATTGTATAGTGATGTTTGATTCACGATTGAAATGCCAAATAGAAAAAAGAAAAATAAACAGATTTACAAGGGAGGGTAGTTAGGTTAATTTATAAAAAAGATTGAATTGAAGTAATAGAAAATTAGAAGAGATGTGTGAATAGAGAAAAAGGGTGTGTGAATAGCACCACCCCTAAAGGGTTTATACTTTTAATTCACATGCTTTTTTACCTTAATTTTTTTAGTATTTGACACTCAATTTCTTATCTATATTTATTTTATAGAGTTAAATACTGTTTACTCTCTGAAATTTTACCAAAAAAACACTTCAGTCCTTGTCTTCTAATTTCACATGTTTACTCCTTGTACTCTCAATTTTGGACCAATAAGTCCATTCCGTTACTCTTCGTCTAAAAATTCCGTTAAATCGTTGACGTGACAATTCCTTTCCCGCTAAAATGTCTATCATACCATCATTTCAGTTTTTTTTTAAATAATCTTTTTTCTTTTCCTTCATTTATGTATGCATGCATGCATGTATGTATGTATGTATGTATGTATGTATATATATATATATATATATATACTTTTTAATATTTTTTTGTTTATCTTTTCTTCTTCCAGCTATTCTTTTTCCAGCTCTCTCTCTCTTCTTCAACCTCGCCATAGTATTGTCCTCTTTCAATTTTCGTTTCCAACATATTGAAATTCCAAACTGAGCAACAAACAAACTAAAACACTTCCTCCAGACATTTTGTTTTTTTGGATCAAAAGAGGTCAGCCCATTATATAGATTCAGCATGCAGTACAAAAATGAAACACGCCTATGGGGTCGACAGAAAGAATCATTCCTCAGAGCACCCTAAGACTCCTATTTTAAACAAGAACAAGAACCCAACATACTCCCAGTACACCCACCTTTTAGAAAGTTCACGCACCATTATTTCAAACAAAAACCTAGGAACTCCGAAGCAGGAATAAAAAACCTCAGAGCTACTGGTCTTTGCGATCAAAGATCAAAATCAAATAACATAAGGAGTAGAGAATGATATAACACCCTCCACTCCATCTTCATTCATTAGAACCGCCGGAAATAATAAGCTCCAGTCTACCTTAGCCCAATTGGTAGTCCACATGGAGCCCAACATCCAAAGTCCAGCCCAAAAGACCCAAATATGGGCAAAAGTCCAATCCAGAGAAGCCCTAGCAACCCTTAAGGCCCAAACACTGAGCTGAGGAGGAGAGCATGAAGCCCAAGTTGTTGAAACAGATATGGACACCCCACAGCCTCCTCAAAGAGCTTTCAGGCCTCCAGTCTCTGCCACCACAAGCTAGCACCGTCGCAAGGCCATCACTATCATGTGCCTGAGCCACCGTCCAGGATTACCACCGCAAGTTGCCCCACATTCGTCGGCAAACTAGCCACCGTTGATCTCGCATCCACCGCCACCGACGTTGACAATGCAAGTTCCAACCATCAGACGCTCACCAAATGTGCCTCTCACCAGCTTCCTAGCAGGAGCCAACATCAGATCCCAAACTGGATCTGTCAAAACTCCACCATTACCGCTACCAGCAAACAGAAGAAGAAGGAAAAAAAGGAAAAGACTACCGCCAGCACACCCCAAGTCGACGCAAAATGCACCGAAGAAGGACACTATTGCGAGGCCATTTGTGGCATCAGCCATAGGTTTGGGAATTTTGTCGGAGACGAGAGGTCTATGAGGAAACCGTAGGAGAGCAGCTAGGTTAGAAAACTACCCAAAAGATGATCACTTCCTCCAGACATAGCAACAAAGAAACTAAAACTCAAAATTGACAAAACAAATAAGCAATTAGTCACCAAACTCCAAACCTGGCCTTTCTCGGCAACAACAGAAACTAGATACAGGGCAATTGCAAGATGCTACCATTTAATTACAAATTAAAAAGCCTAATTCAATTACCAATTTAAACAACAATACCATTTACCATCATAAAACCCGGATCAGGCAACCACGGTCTAGAATCATGAGGAGCGGGATTCTGGCAACCACGGTCGGACAAAACAGTGCGTTCAACAAGAGATTGGGCATGTTCAATGAACCTAGAATGATTGGATTACCATTCCTTCTTGTTCGATTCAATGAATTAGAAATTGATTCAATTTTTAAAATTAAAGAATGGAGAAGATGAAGAACTGTGGCAGTATCATAGTCCCAACCTGTAATAACCCTAAGCCCACCAGCTGACATTCGTCGTCTCCTCCCCAGATCGGATCATCTTCTCTTTCAACCTCGATTTTGGGTTCAATTCGAAGCTCCAAACAGCTGCTCCACCTTCGAGGTTGTGAAGAAGCCACAGATGATGATCGCCTGACCCAAAACTGTCCCAAGGATTGAATTGCAGAAAAGTGGTAGTGATTTGGGTTAGGATAAAGGAATTGAGAAGAATTTGGGTCAGTTGAGGAAGGTGAAAAAGTTAATTAAGGGAAGTGATTCTTCTAGCAATGCAATTCAATTTGAGGGAGGTGAAATCGGAATCCAATAGATGGAGAGATAAACAGGAGGAAAAAAAAAACTCTTCAAGAATAAATAATTAATTAATTTAAAAAAGTGTGGGTAGAGTGGACATTTTATAGCAAAAAAGACTGCACGTCAGCGATTTAACGAAATTTTTGGACAGAGAGTAACGCAATGGACCTATTGGTCCAAAATTGAGAGTACAAGGAGTAAACGTGTGAAATTAGAAGGATATGGACTGAAGTGTTTTTTGGATAAAAGTTTAAGAGTAAACAATATTTAACCATATTTTATATGATTTTTTTATTATTATTCTTGGTCATATTTTTACTTTTAAGTAGTTTTTTTGAATAAACATCATCATATAGATTTTCATTGATAAAGGTAGGCTAGAATGACAATTACATATCATTCCACTGCCATCTATAGACAGATAAGAAGTTGTGGTGAAGCCACAGTGGTACATAGGATAGATCCACTCATTAGACATGTCTTCCTCATTTATTCAAGTAAGCCTATTCAACAATGAGCAAGTTTTGCATAGTTATAGGCTAACATACAAACTAAATTAAAATCCCTTTTCCATTGGGGAAGGAACTCTTAACCAACTCACTAGAGCTTTTGGACCCAAAAGTCAAATCCCAGAAACCAACCAGGCTCCAGCCCCAATAGGCCTATTCAGCATCAAGCCTAGTTGGACTGCCGGAAGCCCCCAAGACGACGGCACCGCCATATGAGGTACCAACTTCGGAGCCCTTCTTGTTGTAGAACTCCATCCAAGCCGAGTTCTTGTACAAAGACGAGATGGAGCCGCCTGGCCAGGAGATAAGAACACAATGATCCGGATAGAATGAGAGCAAAGCAAGCAGTCGCGTCGCCTCCTCCAACGAACTCATCCAGAATTCGGCATGGGTTTCAATTCACAATGATTTGAGCACCCAGGTCACCCAAACATAGCCAGAGACCACCAACAGTTTTTGCAACTCAGGCCAAGAGGACCTGCCCAACAAAGTCACCGACGCCTACAATATCTCGCAAACACCGCGAGTATCGCTGCAACTCTAACTGCGTCGGAGCACCTATGAATAGGAGGCTGTCCCGCTGGTGGCTTGCACGAGACTGATGGCCTCAGTGACGGGATGAGAGAGAGATCAAGACTCGACCTCCATCTCATAATAAGGTTCCTTGTGGACCTTCTTGCAGCAACCATAGAGAGAGATTGAACGAAGATGTCCTGGTATTGAAGAGTGGCCAAAGCTGCCACTATAGAACTGATCGCTATCACAAGGTGGGAAAGCTAGGCTGCTAGGGTTACCGCAAAGGAGATTGTGGCTAAAGAGAGGAAAAGGTTTCTCATTAGCATCTTTGTTTACTTTAAGTAGTAATATTTGAAGAAGAAAATAAAATTGTATTCAAGTTTCATTTGGAGACCTCATTTCAATTGTTCGCCTCAGGTCTTCCAAAAGTCAGAGCCAACCCTGCAACTTACACATCTGTGTAAAACTTTTTGAGCTCACATCGTCACATGTTCGAATGTTGGGCTTAAATGTTATGATGCTTAATGTTGTGAGTATATAAGGACCAAGTAAGAGCATGGGGTCGAACCCAAGTTAGTCGAAGTTCTAACTCATTACTCGGCTTTTGCATAAGCACAAATAGAACCCTAGCTATATGGCTATATCGATCTGGCTAGCATAATCTCATCGAAAAGCCAATGAATTGTAATTGAAAAAAAAATAAAAACCAAAAAGGCTATAAAGAGATAGAATTAGCGCAGTTAAGATATCTAAAGTATTAAAAATTTCTCACAAAAAATTGCATGCATTCCCAATTGATGGATTTTTTAACGTTAAGGCTTACGTAATTGTCCAATTGACTTTGTAATAACAAAGATAACAGTGTACCGTTAATGACTTTAAAACTGTTTAGAAACGTTAGTATTTGTTAGGTTTGACAACCTGATGCATGCATCGACAAAACCTTACAAACTAATCTAAAATCTGAACTTTTCAACCGGTTAACTTTCTATTAGCATAGAAATGATCGACCGTCTTAGGAATTAGCTTTCTTCGGAATCCATCTTCCTCATGTGGAATTTGGCTTTTGGCTTTTTGGTGGGCATTATATACATGGTGACATATTTTCAGTTGAAACCAAGAAAAGGATCAAAGATTGCATCTCTCTAAGATCAGATTCCAGCCAAAACAAGGGTCAGATAAGTGTGCCGCGGCAAGCAGTTATCCGAAGTTTTATAGTAGTTAAAACGATTAGTGTAATAAACTAGGTTGCTGTTAACCTCCCCTAGTTGTACTGGAATTGATGGGTGTTTTGGATCGGTCTATCTATATCTGATCAAAAGCTTTGTTTCTGCCAAAACAGCTTAATTGGTCCGTACGATTTCCGGTGGCACAAAAGACAGAACTCGGATAACATTACAGCACATTTATGACAAAGGATCTTCATTGGCAATGGATTTGCCGTCACTACAATTCACCATTTTTTTTTCCTTTTCTGTTGGAACCTTGAAGAAAATTACACTTTGCCTTCAATCCGGTGGTATATAGTAAGAATATGTGATTCATGAGCTGTAAACTCGTATGTCTGAAGTTCAGAACCCTCAAATACATGCGCTAAAGCTAGGGTTTCACCTAGCTTCTACAATAGTTTGGTCCTTTACCCTAGACTTGTGGTGGTGGAGACGGAACGTTTCATAACAATGATAACATCATTGAATCTACGTCCTACATGCTCTCTTAGCTTACGAATAGTGAAATATTTCATAAAAAATCTCTTTTGCTCCATGTCCTTGAAGAAAATGCATGAAATACGACTCATTATACGAGCAATCCTCCATCATTGAAACACGGGCATTATGGACGTCGCTCGAGCTCCGTCATTGCCCTAGGGTTTTTACCCGCCTGTTGCGGGACTGAACCTTAGAAGCTGACGACAACCATGCACCACTTGGGTCTGTGTTCCCGAACGCACCCGTGTGAACGGTGAGAGTTTTCCTTCACCACAGATAGTATAGAGAGGAATACACGATATGCAGCATTGTTATCAGCATTTAATCAATGACATTATCCGTTGAGATATGATTTGACACATGGTATATGTGACAATGTCGCACAAAATACGTACGTGTTTGATAAATTGTTGTTTGACATGTGATTAGTACTATTATATTTTAATTTGTATCTCATCCACCACAAGTCCAGCCCTGATGGGTGGCGCCTGAGGCAACCACCTCAGGCCATTGACTTTCGGTGGTCTCAAAAGAAGAAGAAAAATAAATTATATATATATATATATAATTTATTTATTTATTTTGTACACACAAATTTATGTTTGGTTTAGCGGTGTTGCGGTCCTGCTACTTGACGCACTCTTTTTCTGTCAAACAACGTTTTATCCTTGACGTTGCACTTTATTTCAATTTTTCACCTTTTCTGTTTATTTATTTATTTTATTTTATTTTTATTTTTATAAATCTACCTCTCTCGTTCACAAAAGAAAAACAAAAAACAGTGAATATAACACGAACCGGAATTAAATTACAACCCTATATACACTACTTACTAAAGAAAAATGATTAAACAGATGTGAATCCACATTTTAATTCTTCACTTCAAGCCTCTATATATAATCTCATGACAGAGCTTGATTCACTGCTTATTTAGGATTTAAGGTTCAATAGTTTGGTTTGCTGAAATGTTGGAAAGCTTAACTCTGAATTAATCTACACTCTACTGATTTTAAACTAAACTAACAATTTATATTACCTACGTCAATCACATGTCAAAAAATAGTTACGGGTGTATCAGTAGTCTTTGATTCAAGGATATTGTTATTTTACAAATCCTTTTTTGTCTTCGTTATTAAAATTTTCCATCGATCATAACCTGAGTGTAATGAATTCTTCTAAACAATAAGAGGGGTTATAACCATTTATATAAAAAAGACAAACGAATACTATGTAAATGGACATTTAAATCGTGTTGAGAACAATTATACAAGTTTGCTGGTGAAAATAACCAGGAGGTAAGCCTAACCTTCATTTGAAAGGGAATAGTGCATTTTCTAGCTTCCATAGAGAAGTCGCTAATTGTTTTGTGTAAGTAATTGGGGATGATAAGGAAAACGAAAGCAATATGTAAATTATCTTGGCCATTGTCCTTCCCAAACTATATATGTCCTTCAAACTCATGAAAGGACACATTTCCAACTTTATTGGTGCATGGAGTAGTTGCAAAAATAAGTTTATCCTGAAAATTTCCTTAACTAGTTAGTTAATTTAATTAATTAATCTTCTTAATTACACACAAACATATATATATATATATATATATATATATATATTATTCCATGAGGTAGCATATGCATATGGTTTGTCGTTATATGTACGGCCAAGTGGTGTCCCATCCTTTTGCTTATAAATATAACCTAATATTACTACTAGAGTGGCCTTACATTGGGAGATGCATGAAGCCAAATTAAAGTGAGCTGTGAAAAGTAAAATGTATATTGGAATCCCATTCTCCACAAACTTTGATGATCAGTTTGTTGGCTTTTATGTGGGAGATTATGATATAATTAACGTGGTCTTAGCTAGCTAATAGGATAAAGATGCCACGTAGCCGAGTCGCGACTATAACTTCAATGTCTTTTACTTTGTCCCCATCGTCATCTTTATCAATTATTAGTCCCATACCTGATACCTAGCTTTCCCACTGAATTTCCTTGATGTCCTAGCTACAAGTATGAGGTTATATTATGCTTGTAAACCTCATAATAAGATGTGAATCATGTAATTTCTGAGTAATTATCGTATAGAGTTCCTAGCTAGTGAACATAATTAGAGTTTAGTTCTCAAATTTTGGACCGGCATTAAATACGCTAATTTTAGCAACTCTATATTATAACCTAATTAATTATAAATATTTAATAATTTAAAGATGTTATAACAATTTATCAAGTAAATTGAACATTATCGCATTTTGTTATTTATCCGATTGGTAAAATAAATAGGTTTTTTGTAATTTAAACCATTGACACAATAAATCATACCTTTTGTTATGAAAGAAAAAGAAAGTTGGAGATTCTTCTACCATTTGTGTAAAACAATAAAGAATGGTTTTCCAAAGAGAATGGATCCACATTTATACTCAACTTAATTGGAGGGTTAGATTCAATCCAGCTAGACCCCCACTGCTTTATTGTTGTGAACAAATTAACAGATTTTTAATAAATTACTTGCACTAGACTCTTTTTGGAATTTGTTGAGGCACTCTACTCCAACCGCAAGAAAAAGTAAGAACACCAAAAACATAAACTTGGTCTATCTAGCTTTACATGGAAGAGTCCTTCGAGTAGTACAAGATAGCTACAAGGTTGTACAAGCAGGAATTAAAGAAATAGAAAGAAACAGAACGATAATCTGATAATAGATTGTAGATAATATCCATGGAGAGGTATATATCCGACGGTGGAGGAATTAATGAACTGGGAATTCACAACTGTTGCGCGGGGACACGCAGCCGTCCGTACGTGATCACCAAGTTCCTTGGAACACAACCCCAGGGCTGTCAATGGGTAGTGTCGGGTTCGGTTCGTGTCAGGTCAAGCTATTTGTCGTGTCGCAAGATCTAAACCCAAATTCAAACCCAACCCATTTAATAATCGTGTCAAAAATTTAAATCAAAACCCAACCTATTTATTAAACGGGTTACCCGTTTCCAACCCGCTTAACCCATTTAACAAATATGTTGTGTCGTGTTAGACAAAATGACCCATTTAAGTAACAATGCGACCCATTTAACTAAAAAAATACATAAATTGATTAAATTCACTAAAAACTCCACAAGAAGAAGGATATAAATAATTATATATATTCATAAATAATTAAATCCAATACTTATAAAGCAAAATATTTCAAATTGTCTAATCCTATGATCAAATACTCCTAACATCCAAACTTTCAAGAAGAAGTATAGCATAATCGGGTTATATGGGTTCACTTCGTGTTGGCGGGTTGACCCGTAGCCGACCCATTTATTAAATGGGTCACGGCGGGTTGACCCACGGTTGACCCGCTTTATTTCGTGCGGGTTTCGAGTCGTGTTATCGGGTCGTGTCGGAATTGACAGCCCTAGCCCCAATGCAAACAACCTGAGGGATCAACACAGTCAACACCATGCACTCAACCACCCTATCTGATCGAGGTAACTTAACCATAATTAACCCTAGCAAGTAACCAGGGCTATATATGTTACGATTATTTGATAAGTTCCAGATCTCATACGTTTCTAACAAGACACTATTATTGTCTAAGAAAAAAAAATAAAGAACAATTCTTAGGTTCACCCCTTGGGTGAATAAGCATATTCATCATCTCTTGCAATTAACACATAATAACTTTGTAATTTTCTATTCCAACCATTCGTGTTGTATAACCTAATACAAAGATTAGCTTTGTAAAAAACCAATCAAATTGAACACCTTTTAGTTGTTTATTTCTATGAAATACATGGACGGTTCATCATAATAGTAGTAAGTGTTGTTAGAACCATTCATTTATTTGATTCAATTAGATAATTAAATTATTTCTAATTCGATTGATTTTTTTACAGAGATGATCTTTAAAGGCTAATTTAAGATATGGACCGTTGGATTATAAATTTATTTAGTAAAAGTATGTTAATCAACAATGGGGGTGAATATGCTCGTTCATCCTAAGGGTGAATCTAAGAATTGTCCAAAAATAAATTTCGTGCTCCTTTACTGAATCACCGTGTCTTTTGTTTACTAAAATATAACAACATCTGATATAACTAGTCATATTGTGCGTCAGCTAACTAGTCATATTGTGCGTCAGCTACCGAGGACTGATTATAATAAGGGTGCCGCTATTGCCACCCTACAGTCTGCTTAGTACACCCTACATTATTTTGTTCAAATTCCATTTTATCCCTGTTCATAATTAATCAAGAAAATAATAGAGAAAAACCATAAAATTTAGGGATCAACTTTGCATGCAGATTTATGAACAAGTTTTCTAGAACATCAAAATCTAGATCAATTGAAGAGAATCACAACATGGGATTTTTGGTCATTCTTGAAATTGTAGTACTCCTCTAATTATAAACTTTTCTTAATTAAATTCTTCTTAATTGCGTTATTCTTTAAGTAATCCTAAATTGATTGAATTTCATGTATAAGAATTCCAACAGTTTGACAAACATTGCCAAATCGGCAATACTATGCAACATATTTTGATGTAAGATTGTTTTACTTTGTTTACTTAATATTCCATTCCACCTATGGTACCATAAATATGCAATACTGGAGGATTTTCATGCATGTATGTGATTTTCAATGGGGGTTGGTTTTTCAATTTCTATTATTGTATTATCTTTTCTTAGTTATATTATTCCCAATTATAAATAAGGGTAGAGTAGGAAATTTCTGAGATAAAATTATAATGTAGGGTGGGGTGAGTAGACAAAGAGTGTCAATAGCCACATCTTTATAATAATTGATGTAATAAGTGGATATGTATAGTCTCATGATCCATATTATATATAAATGATGTAATATTATATATATCGAAAGTATGCTTATTTCAACGGTACGTACTACTAACATATATAGTGTATGACAAATTTTTTTTTTTTAAAGTGTGTATGACAAATTATTATTAGGAAATTGTGGTGGGTGAATAACTTTTATCGGCGAGTGCACTATCTCTATATATACATACAGTTAAGCTCCTAACTCACCACGCAAAGACACTTTCCTCCCACATCATCTCAATTATCAAAAACGAGGGCTCATCATTATTAAGCTACACTGTCGCCGTCCGTTGATCGGAATATACAATTCTGATAATAATAAATTAATAATTATTATTGATGCTGCGAAGATGAGCTGCAATGGATGCCGAGTTTTGCGAAAGGGTTGCAGCGAGAATTGCATGCTACGTCAATGCATAGAGTGGATGGAAGACCCTCAAGCTCAAGCTCACGCCACCGTTTTCGTCGCCAAGTTTTTCGGCCGCGCCGGCCTCCTCTCCTTCATCAACGCTGTCTCCGAAAGCCAAAGACCAGGTATTTCAACATGATATATAATCCAACTCCATCAGTTTACAAGTTACATATAAAAAACATAGATGATGATGTTTGTTGTTGTTGTTTTTAGCTTTGTTTCAGTCTTTGTTGTTTGAGGCGGTAGGGAGGACTATAAATCCGGTGAACGGAGCGACGGGACTTCTTTTGGCTGGGAACTGGAAGGTCTGCCAGGCTGCGGTGGAGAAGGTGCTGAGCGGCGGCGCGTTGGAGCCACTTCCCGAGTACAGTTGTCGTGGCATTCATCACGTTCGACAACAACGGCGGGATGAGCGCTATTCCTCCAAGTACTCGACCAAAAAGAGGCCGGCTCCATTGGCTTTCGACGATGATGAACGGCCTGATCTTGATCTTAGCTTGAAGGCATCGTCGGAGTTGCATAGAGATGATCACGATAGAGCGGCGACGCCGTCGTCTGTGGAAGGCTCAGAAACGACGATGTTGTCAAGAAGTGGTTCGTCGTCGGCAGATTGTACTACTAATGATTCAGAGGGAACAAGGCTTCTAAGACTATTCGTTTGAGGCGTCTGGGAATAAATCTTTTATATGTGATCGATGTTCTTCGATTTTTACTAATTGATCTTCTTTAATTTTGTTAGTAAATAATAAGATACAAATGTGGTTGGGGAATGAATATAACCCCAGCTGATTTTAAAGACTTTGCAACCTCTTGTGCATGGTTGTTTTTTGACCTTTTATCGTGGGGATTCGATCTAATGAACACTATTTTATTTTAGAGATTTGATATGGCCTTTTGCATAATATGCATACAATTATTTGATGGCCTTTTGCATATACAATAATTTGATGAGATTTGGCAAGTTATATATGCTTAATTAATTTCTAGGATATCTTTCTATTATAAAAAAGAAGAAGATGAGAAGTTTTCAATGGGGTAAGGCTAAGAACATATAATGTAGAGCTCTTTCATCGTTTATCGAAATTTGATTGAGGTAGTTGCCTATGTTCACTTCCATAAATATCTCGGACATAAATTAAGATTGAAATATTAATTCAAATGCCTATATGATCAAAACTAATAATGACGCTAATAAAGTGACATAACATATAAGATTACGAGATCGATCCCACAAATATGTTACAATTAGTTTTTTTTTTTTTTTTTTTAATGTGAAAAATCCATGGCTCCACTAAGTGTTCCCCTACTAGTTGTGCAGGACATGTCAGCACACTCCAAGAATCGACCACGTTTTCGGTCGCCCAAAATCCAGACCAATTTCCTCCAAATTAGGTAAGCCTAGAGGTCAACACTGCATGCTCAATGCTTTGTTGCTTTGGTTGAACTTGAACATGCATTTAGAGATCGATCACTTGGGTCCATTTAGATTCTAATTTCTGTAAAGCTTTCAACTTTGCTAGTTGATATTTATTTGGTCAGTCGCCGCATCACTAAAAGATGGATGAGACATCAAATATGGACTCCAGCTCCATCTTCAATATACTCCAACCCTTGCGGTACATGTTAGGTTTTATTTTTTATTTTTGCCAAAAAAAAAAGGGTCACTTTTCTCCACATAATGCCAATAAGATTTAAGCATATAAGATCTACGATTGCGATAACCGTTGTTCTAAATAATCAACAAAGTACAAACCACAGCTCATCAAATAGATATCTTTTTCTTAATTGTATAGAAAAATTTCACCGGCAACATTGGAGAAGCCAAATGGGATAGGGTTGACCTTCCTCTGCAGTCCAACAACGGCAGAAACCTAATAAAGTTGATTGTTGAAGAATGAAGACACAAATTTCAATCCTAAATAAGAAACTCAGAAGTGATTGGATTGGATTAGGTTTGTTCTCCTTCCGGAGCATGTTAGTGGTGGCCCTCCTATCCGCATGTGCCGGAACCCTAACGTGCTCTGTTGTCGTTGACCTAACCAGTCAAACTGAGTCAAACCCTTCAAATTGTTCTTACCCTTCTAATTCTTTGTCAGTGATTGTCGACCCTTAGATTTGATAATAAAAATCGTTGACTTGATTGGTCAATGTTGTTGGATGTCCAGGCACCGTTAATTTGATGGAGATTTCTATACTGTCATTGTGAAAACAACTCCATTATCATTTCATGGACGACTGACTCTAGCATTCTGTTTTTTTCCAAACCATATTGAACCTCCATTTCAACACTATGACCCATCTCCAATCTCAATCCTTGTGAACTAAGATGTGATGCAAGGATCTTATATAAGCCGTATTTCTAGATCATATACTGCTCAATCAGAAAAAAAAAAAAAAAAAAAAAAAGCACAATATGTTTCAGACTACTATTACTTTCAAGAGTATGGCATTGTTAAAATTATGATGTATAATCAAACACAAGGAAGAGGCAAGTGCATATGATCAATTGAAGAACTTTACCACAAACTACTTACTTAACAGAGACCAGGAGACATTACATATATATACATATACATTTCCATTTTCGAAGAGTGCTTGTATACAGCTAACTAGTAAAGAGGTAAAAGCCCCTTTTTCTGTATTCTTCAGATACAAAACATACATGAGATACATGACAGAGAAGACCACAACAGGTTCCAAAAATGCCAAACTCAGAAGCCAAAACTAGCTATTTCATCCATCCATATTACCTCTGCTGCCTCCGCGTGGTGGAAAAAGAAACTTTCCGTGTAATGTTAGCATTAGGAGTGAGTAGTCAAATAAACATCAGTTCTACACACGTTTAGTCAGGCTGTGGGTAATGGTAGACGTTTTAGTTGTATTATATGTGTTCTCAAGCTACAGTCCTTGACCTGTTATGATGTATAAGGAAGAATATGAATAAACATGGAACAAATGCAAGTTCAGAGACGAAAAATGAAAATGATTAAGATTGATAACCAGACTTACTTGCATGGCTGATAACGTTGACAAAAAATCTTTGCATTGTTCAAGCACAAGACGTTCTGTTGTAGTCACCTTCACAAGTTCAGATACCAAGGAATTCATTTCTTCCACCTGTAAATGACAATTCCTGTCAGATATTTTCCTAAACAGCTTTCTTTAGCTGCATAGTATAAGCTTATCTATAAAGATTAACATGCACGAATACATAACATGCGTAGAAAGCTAGGTGTTATCATATTAGTGTTTTAACCAGAATCAAGGTGTCATAATGTCGTTAAGATTCTTCATTGCAGATTTAAGGAACCTTCTCAGGTCCACAAAATGCCAGTTGATGTCAATTCATACACAAGACATATTTTCTTTCATTTTCTCTCACATTGACACATCAAGTTATTGCTTTTCTTCATATCAGAATAAGAATATTCAAAAGTTTTTTACTTTTTGGTCATCCTAGGGAACATATTTAGAATTATCCAATGTACATGATAAGTGGTGGACTATGCAGGAACTTAAGAATGTGGGTCTCGCTGGCTGTTATCATGATCAGGACTGCTGCTCTATCCAGTTGGGTTGGATGAGGTAAGTGACTGTTGCTTAGGTAGTTGGGTCAATCAGCTGGTACTTTAAAAATTACATAAATGAACTAGGTGTGGGATTGGAAAAGAAACTTTTGAATTGGCTTCATCTAGCCTGGGAAGAAATAAATATATTATATATACTAAACCATCAAATTTTTGGTGATCGTTCTACCCAATTCAAAAGTTTCTTTTCCAATCCAGCACCTAGTTCATTCTGATCTTCCCTTCATTTATATGCTAGCTTGGTACTACATGAACTTACAGAAAATCAGAATGTAGTTGAACTATTCTTGTAAAAGAGACGATATTAATTATATCAACTAGAAAATCAGAAAAAGAGTCACGACAAAAAGGAATAGATTACCTTTGATGAAAGCGAGCATATCGAGGATGCCATTGCCTGCATCACATCAGCTGCTGAGCCCACAGAATCTTTCAGCTTTTGAAAGTCAACCTAACATAAAGTAAAAAATGCTAAAGTGTTTGGATAATAATGGCTCCCAGGTTCAAGCCTTAGGTACTACGCCCTGTATATAATTTAGCATAAAAAGAAACTACATACTATTGCTTTTCCAACGACTGGAAGACGAAGGGTACTGGCTTGCAAAGCTTCATTCGCTCCTAGCAAAGAACTAGAGTGATCTCTGTCCAGAAGAGCCCATTCTTCCAAATAAGTAATCTACAATCACCAAGTGCAACAACATTGATAATATGAAGAAAATGACATATATATATATATATATATATATATATATATATATAAGACAAAAAAAAAAGACAAAAGACAAAACAAAACCAGCAGTACACTTTCAATAAAGAGGAAGCTGTATGCGCTTAAACATCAAGTAAAACTTGAAAAATCATAATGCAATCATAGCCATCAAAGTCTGCAAGGATAACTCTCTTTTGTTATTATTATTATTTTTTTTTTGTATTTTTGTATTTTTTTTTTTTTAAATAAGACTGAGCAAGGTAAAAGTCTAATTCAGGTAGACAAAGAAACAGATTCCATTGCATGATTAGAGATACAATCTCGGAAAGACAAGATTATTATTATTATTATTTTGCTGAAGGACATTAACTACTATGCAGGCAGACACAGACACTCTCTCTCTGACACACATATACAGGGACCATAGCTCCACTATCCACACATGAAATCACTCTCTAGTACAACCTTGAGGACCTATAGATGCTGCACTAAACCATATCAGTGGCAATAGATAAATGATTCGTGTTCCATTTTCTACATTCGACAAAACGGATTTGAGATTGACATTTTTTTTTAGAAGAATATTGACATTTTTAACTCTGTACTTCAACAAGTCACAAGCTCTAGAGTCTAGAGTGTATAAGCATTTATTGGTAGCACTCAACTGACGTTACCAAGAGTAGAATTGTTAACATAGAAATGGCACTAATAAACGGTTTCCCTGAACTGCAATCATGCAGGAGATGAGACTTTAATACAAAGATTAATAATTAGACTAAGCAACTAAGTCATCCATCTTTTCGGTCAAGGCTTGCCAAAGAAGAAGAAGAAAGAGAAATTTCCTAGGGTCTTAACAGGAAAAGGACTCAACAAATGTTAAATCTAATAATGAATCAAGCTTCATCTACCTTTCTAATTACGTATTCTTAGTGGAAAAGACATAGGTTACATGCCTCCCTAAAGACGATGGAAAACAGCATGGTAGATTGCTTCAATAAGAAATTTTTCCGCTTCTGATATAGTATATCCCAAACACCTCTCTTTGTAACTACAAGCCAAGCTCCCATTAGATAAGAGACATAATTGAAAGTAGTGTTGTTGTCCCTAAGCTAGACAAAAGTAAAGTTCCCCCACAATCATAAGATAAAACTTCTAGTATCATCACTACCATTAGCCATCAATATCAATATTCAAATGAACAACAATTGCAGTCCTCTGCACATTACGAGAAACTAGCACGACTTAAATTGCAATTATGTTTTTGTCTGAGATTAATGTTTTCTTTCATCAGTTCCAACTTGTTCTGGTTGGAGAGATTTCCATAAGGAATTAAAAAAATTCTTTTGCTTCTCTTTTCAATTTGAGATGAATAAACTTATGATTTGATGAAAAAATGAAGTGAGGAAAAACATAAAGTAAAATTTGAAACAAATCGGCATTTACATCAACAGTAGATCCCATTCTCATTGTAGGGGACATATAAGGAGTAGTTTATGTTCATCAAAGTAATGCGATCATACTATGAGGAATTTTGATTCCAGCTAAACTAATGGAAGCTAACACAAACACACTAATTCCTTATAGGCACCAAGGTAGCTCTAATATACAGCCATTTGATGTAATAGGACAAAGGAGGTCAAGGTGGCCAGAACATTCTTCCAACATATTTCCTTTTGTTGAATGTGGAAGACCAAATATAGAACACAGAAAGCATTTAACTTGTACTAATATTATGATCTGACTTACTATGGATATCAAGGTAATACTATCAACACAATATCTTGAGTAATTTTCAGAAAACAAGCTCCTCAGTATTCCACATAGCTTAACAAAAGAAAGACCAAGTACACAAATCCAGGGGGTGCAGAGGTAGCAACAGGACATTATCAGTTTTTTACTTCTTTGAATACATAGTTCAAAGTTCTAATAAGGAAGTCATGGAAGTAGAAGATATGATTTTGATTCCCAAAATGAAATAAAAATCCTAAAAATAGATAGGGAACTGGGTTGATGAGAGCAGTAAATGTTATCAATTTCGTCTCTCATACTCAGAGCCCTAAACTTGTACGTAGCAAACCACAAGCCCACATCAGGAAAAGTTTTGAAGGCCAACACGAAATTTAAACATGAATATTTTAGACAAATGAGCTAACTACATTAAAAGAAAAAATGGCAGGTGCTGCTATAACACTTTAGATTCCAGTCAATGATATGTAAATACATTTGGAGCAGAAAATCAAGCACTATGAATAGGGTAAAGCCATGAATCTTACTTGTCCTTTGAGGATAGAAGTTAGCTTCAACTTATGCCTCAACAAAAGTAACTTGATCCTTTTAAGTGTGACATTATGTCGTAGCTCTGAGATAGTTACCCATGCATTCCAAAGATTTTCCTGGAACCAAAGAAAGTAAAAATTCAGAAATGGCACTGTACATAAACTTAGAAATCCCAACCAGCTTAGCAACTAACTTATTTCATTGCATCTTACGCATTAGGCAGCCAGAGAGGCCAGAACAAACTAACTTGTTGTGACCCTATTGAGTATTGACAAACAGAAATTGTCAACAGAATCCTTTTTCATATGTGGATGAACAGATAAATAAACTTTAATCAATTTTTGATGTGAAAGAGCTTAAACAAACTGTACAAGTACTCTTTTGTGGTTCAAATGAAAGCATGAATTTGATTACTATGTACCATAGAATCTTATGTACAACCAAATTTATACATGTCAAAAAGTTTGAACACGTTCAGAAAAGCACAGATTCATTTGTCGGGTGGAAAAGAAGAATTAATATACGTATGAGATAGATATTACCAAAATTTTATATTAATCATGGATTTTGTTGGGTAGGTTTCAATAATTATTTATAGCACATATTCCATGCACAATGGAGTGGTTATGTCTAATACTTTGACAGTTATAAGGTCAACTGCTTTTTCAAATGAGTGTACAGTCGATCCATTAAAATAGGTAGACAACTCATCAACTGCTACTTCAAATAAGTGTTTCCAGACAAAAAAAGGGATTTGAACTTCTGCTCCCGTCACTCTATTAAGTCTGGTCAATTCCACAATGAGCATTTACTAAAATGAAGACATCAAGTGAAAGGTTCTCTACAAAGTAAGAGTATTAACATTTTAACAAGAAAAGGCTTGTGGACAAGTATGAATGCTTCTGATTGTACATACCCAAGACATGAATTAAATCATATACTGACATCCATAATGAATTGGCTGATGAGTGTTTCATTTGATAAGTTTGTTAGGTCGTAGGAAGTGAAAAGACATCAATGCAGCCATAAACATGACAATATGGAATCTCCATCTTATGGAAAACCAGAAAGAGCAATCAAGTAATCTTCAAAGAGAACACCTCAAAAAGAACTCCCCCTTGGATGGATGGTTATCCCTCTTCATTGCATACCAAGTGAAAGCATTCCATAGGTTTTTTTATCTACCTTATAGGCAATTGGTAAACTCAATAATCACTATAAGCACTTTCACGAATTAAATTGTTGATTCGTTTCCTAATCTAACCATTCCATTGGTCTCAATGACACCAGCACACTAGTACTATAAAATAAAACTGATGACAGTACACACCTCATTCAAGAGTTCATGCCTGTATTACATCTGATGCCATTTGTATCAACTCTCAATGACACCAGCACACTAGTACTATAAAATAAAACTGATGACAGTACACACCTCATTCAAGAGTTCATGCCTGTATTACATCTGATGCCATTTGTATCAACCATTATGTTGCCTTCAGATTTTCCATATTCAGTTAAAACCAAACATTCCATATATAGAATCCAAAACCTCCACCTTAGATAGACATAATATAATGAGGAAGAACCAGTTGAAATATAGATCAACCAGGGGTAATAATATCTATGACTACACAGTACACAAACACCAAACATATATAGAAATGATCATGAAGCAATATAATACCACAACCATACCTCTGCATTCACTCTCTGCACCATGTATGTAGCATCTGCTCTTGCATTTACAAACCGCCACTGCAGATAACGGTTATACAGAAGCCTGAGCATGTGTGCATCAACAATGCGGTCTTCCCCCTTCTTCCCTCTCCGGGTATCAATAGAGAAACTAAGAAACGAAGGCGTACTAGCAGCATAACCACTACTCAATGGACCACTAAAACTATTCCTCACCCTTGAAGGACTAGCATTCCCCCTCGAAGGTGACAAAGACGAAGACGTCCACAGCTTCCCCGGGGAAGCCGGCCTAGTAGCTCCTCTAATGGGAGAAGCCACTGTCCTCGGAGACGACACAGGATTCTCCCCATTCAACTTTTTCGCCTGCATATACTTCCCCGCCGCCCCTGCTCTCGACACAGGACTAGTCGCCAAAGGTGAACCGGGATCCTGCAACCTCCGCAACCTGCTATTCGTCTCCTGCCAGAACCTTGCAGACACAGCAATGCCGCGAGGGGCGGCCACTCGTGCGGCCTTGGCAGAAGCCACATTGTTGGAGTCCTGAACACCCGAAGTGCTCCCCGAAGAAACACTGTCTGTATCGGAAGCAGTGAGATCAGACGGCACAGAAGACTCATTATTAGCATCTGGGTTGTGCTGAGCACCCCTCAAAACCTCAGCATTGCCCCCAAAATGCCCCAAATCCAAGCTCAACCTACCATCAAAAGACGATCTTGACCTCGATCCTCTACTCTCCTCAATCATAGACTGCTGCAACGCCCTAGCTACCACACCAGATCCAACCCCATTCACATTCACACTCTTCTTCTCCACACTACTACAGTCCATACTCCTACTCAAATTCAGGTTCGAATAACCCGAATTCGAATTCGGTTGCCGACTCCGGGCCGGCCACCGGTGCTGATCACCACCGCCGGAGGGCCTAGAATTCTCCACCTGATCTCCTTCTCTTCTCACCGGCGTCGACCTCCGCCGCTCCGGCGTGGCCTTCCTCGCCGGAGCAGCCCCTGCCGCCGCGGCCGCCGCCTTGGTCTTACTAATCGGCAGCGAGAACGCCTCGCCCTGAAACGAAACCGAGAGGCTCCGGGTGGAAGTGACGAGGAGTCTGGTGGCGGCGGAGACTTCGGAACCCGCATTGCTCAGCCGGTGCTCCGGTATGGTCCGGGCCGTACCGGGTCGCCTCCGGTCGGCCGATTGGGCCCGCTTCGGGCCCGAATTCGGCGCCGGAGACGAGTTCATCGACCGCGAGAGCAGCGGCGAAGGGCATCTCCTGGAAGACGCGGAGGAGGAGACTGTAGTAGAGGTAGAAGTCGTGGTTGAAGAAGAAGGAGAAGGAGTGGACATGTACTTGGAGGAGACCTGCCTGCCGCGGAGGACGACGCGTCGTTGAACGGCGGCGGCGGCGGAGGAGGCATTGTCTGAGGGAAGAAGCGGCGGCCGAGATTGGTTCTGGAGATGGGTCGGGTCGGAAATGGCAGCCACCATGGTAGGAAAAAGACCCGGCTCACATTGCCTCTCTAAAGATGGAAACTTTTGAGGCGGAAAGACGCGAATTCCGAGAACCCTTTTTCAGGAAATCGGAGAAATTGAGAGGTGGGTTTTGAAGAGGAGACGCAGCTGCATTTTGGGTGTTTGAGTTTCTGGGTTTTTGGGGGAGAGGAAGAGAGAGGAGTAGGTAGAGGAAGAGAGAGACAGAGAGAGGGGTGAGATTTGGGGAGTGTTGAGGGTGTTGAAGGTGGGCTTTTTCCGGGGATGAGAAACTTTGGAGGAACGTTAACGTTATGTTATGGGTGATTTAATTACGTTTTAGTTCTTAAACTCAACTTTCTTTTTTTTAAATTATAAATGTGTTAGTAGTTTAATACTGGTTTTTCCACATGTGACTTGGTTTATGGACAATACAAATTTAGTAAAGGGAAATGCCCTTCTTTTGTATGTTTTAGTACATGTATACTAGTATAGAGTGAAGTACTTGACACCTTAGAGTTGTTAGACTATGCTTGGGAGGGAAAGTGATTGGGTTAATAATGGAATCTACCAAATACAAGCCTTGGTAACTAGTATCTTAAGGGATTCCATCCTTTGACAAATGTTATTCTATGGAATGAATAATGAAGCTTGGAAAATAAGACGGTAAAATATTAAATTTACATTGATTTGAAAGGAAAGAAATTGACTTCTGGTTAACTGAACTAAACATGCACTTATGGTACTAAATAAAAGATACGTCTAATTAAGAAAGTTTGTTCTTGCTAGATACATCATAAATAGACGAAGAAGGGGTTAGAGGAGCCTTCAATCCCACAACCTGAATGACTTGAGTCATTTATGAGGGTGGCAAGACACTCTTCTCATGAGTCCATAAGAATCCGAATGTAGGATCAGGGCCATAAGAAGCATAATACCTCAACAAAAACTCTTATTTTGGTGGCCAAGGCCATCCAACTGAAGGACGCTGCTAGTCAACACATCCTGAAAACCAACCTAACCTGCCTTTATGTGTACCTAGTTAGGATCGAGAAATTAACCCTCATACCTCAATCTTCTATCAAAATACAATGCTGTATTTTGAAGAAGTGTTTTACGGTATATTAATATATCAGTATGGAGTCAGTCTTGATACAATATCATACTAATCTACATGATATATCGCTGCAGTAATGTAAAGTAGACAAACCCTATTTTGAGTTAAACATTTAAACTTGTAAAGTCTTTGTAAACTCATTTGCTTCTTTCTATTCACGTTGTTTAATTTTCATGATTTCTTCTCAATTTTTACCATAAAACCTCCGGGCGAGTATCACTAGATTCAAGAAACTCCCTGATTAACTTTAATTCCATCTCATTGTATGAGATAAAATGACGGGGTACTTTTATGGTATGCAAGACCCTTCCGTATAAAGAATAATAAAAATAGTGAAAACTACAGCAGTGAATAAAAAAAGAAAAAAAGAGGGTAAGATTAGAAGACAGGTTATTCGTTATAAAAGGGAATATGTAATAATGGGTCGTATAAGCTGCAGAGTCTTATTGATGAGGAAAGATATGAATGAGCTAACCTCCATGAAAACTGCATTCAAGCCACAAAAGTGGTTGATGCCATCAATCAATTAGTGATGCAATTCAAGCTTAAACAAAATTAAAAGATGATGATCACACATTCTATTTCATTGTGTAATCTTTGCAAGCTAAGCTATATTAACCCCCTCTTGGTATTAGTTTTAATACATAAAGATGCTACATCCTTTTCAGTCTCACTCAATTTATAGTTATGCCTTTGCTTTCAACTCATTTCATCTTCTTATGAACCCTGCAACTGTTTATGTGCTTCATGCCTACCCATTTACCACCAGCATTGATTCTCGATCAGTATCCTGGCATGTACTTGCAGGGCCCAAATGAAAATGAGTACGTTAATTCACCAATTTTTCCATTTCCACCAGAAGGACTATAATTGTGTTTGATTATTTCTGCTCGAGCATTGATGCATGATCATCGTAAGGTAACAATCTAAAAGCCATTAGTGTTTGAGAGTGATCATGTGATTTTAACCCCGAAAGTTTACGGTTGTATTTAGTGTAACCTTACCGAGTGAACATACAAAAGGTCGTCTCATCTTCTCTTAATTTCTTGTTAAGTTTTGCTCATACAACCAATCACTCTAATGCCTCATTCATGTTATGAGGATCGGTGTGCGAGAGATTTAGTCCAAGAAGTTGCATTTGAATTTTTGTATCTCATGAATTTTAGCTCAAATGCTCAATGTGACCGTTTTCCATTTTTGCTCTTTTACCATGTAATCTTAGTTCTTGGATTCCTTGGACATTCCATAGACATCATATACATAAATCTGACAAGCCAAAGTTTATATATCATCCGTGATCCGACCAAATACAAATCTTACTGACCCAGAAAAATTATAAAAAAGTTAAATAGAAAATGAAAGAGGAAATAAATGATTAAACCCTGAACCAGATCACAGTATCAAACAGCAACCAAAAGTACACATTGAACCTTAATCCCCATCTGCATAATCCTCTTTATTATGACAATCTAACATTACCTAAGAAAGCTATAACCCCCATGTGGTTGGTGCAAGTACGACCAAGTTTAGAAATTGATTTATCAAATTAATTAGTTGCTTGTCATCATATGTGCAGACATAATAATATGATTAACAGCTTCCTCAATCCAACTTGTAAATGCAGAAGCATTAACACCAGTAAGTGACCATGAAATTCTTGTACTACTACTGCCCCACATCAGGTGAGATTTATATAAATTCATCTTCAAGCATTTATCAATAATTAGTATGAAACCCCCAAATCATATCAACTTTATCACACAAAACCAGAATCAAGGCCCTTGTTAAAAAAGAAATTAGATACCAACTGCTAACTTTAGCAGTGAACCACTGTCACGCACCATGGGTTCCCCAATTAGTTTAGTTATTGTTGCTTAGGTAAAGATTAGATTAACATTAGGAGTAGCATCATTTGTTTTAGCCAGGGCTAGCTGCTACTAGTACTGTAGCTAGCTATTCTGAAATGATGATAGGGTTTTGGATGTGTTTGCAGCCATGTGACTTAAGGTACACTTCAGATGAATAATTAGTTTAAAAGTAACACACCCACTAAGTTGGGTTTGTTTAATAGTGTTTTTAGTTAGTTTGCTTTGAAAGTGATTATAAACTAGAAGAATGATCTTGTCCACACCCTATACCTTTCCAACCTTGCTTCTCATTTCCACTCCAACCCAATACATGGACCATCCCTCTACCAAAGAGAAAAGCAAGAAATTGTGACCATTTTGTGCTCAAGGTGGTGTTTGGGTTGGCAACTGGGCATGCTCTAATTTGTGTTTTATATAATTGGTTAGATTATCTACAATTTCTTAGAATCTAAGAATCAAAAAGATAAGCAATAGTTTCACAATAGAATAGAGGAAGGATCAGTCACAATTCATAAAGCCCCTTTTCATACAACATTCCTTTAATTGCCATGCTCCACTATTACATTTAACCACTTTTTCTCAGCTGGCATGATGGTTGACAACAAGCCACACTTAATCGTCAATTCAGTCATGAAGAAAGGTTCTGTAGGCTAATAATAGAAGCTTTTTCACCGTACAGAACCACGGTTTAGATGTGGGAAAACTTGGAATGAGTTCTTTCCTGAATGAGTTATTAATTCGCCTGAATTGACTGATGCATGTTGGGAAAGGTAAAAGAAGGATATGGAAATAACTTGGAACAGAAGAAATTTCAGTTAACTAGCTAGGTTGGTGAAGTCACTTAAAGGTTCGTTTGTGATTTCATTTTTTAGGTGATCTTCCCAATCGGTGAAAGATGGAATGAAGTTGGTTATGATTTGTTTGTGCCTCCATATTTTAGGTGATCTTCCTAATCAATGAACATGTAGCCTTGGTTGGAACACCCATCAGTACTCAGTACTAGGCTACAGATACCAAGTTGCACACTTATGCTGATACCTGTAGCCCTTCCAAGGGGATGAAACATGAGGCAACACAGGATCATAATGTTTGTACATTTCTTCATTGGTAAAATACATATTTTTGAAAAAAATAGTTGAAGTGAATTCTCCGACTATAAAATGGATTATGGGAGCGCGTGACTTTGAACTGTTGATCTGACCAAGCAGATATCTGCCACAATTTGAATTTATAACAAAAATGTGTCTCTATTCCAACCTTCGCATACGCCCCCATACAGAGGATAGGCTGGTTGAAATTATTCATTTCTATAATTAGACCCGGTCGTGTTGTATATGATATGAACTGGGTCCGAAAGATCCGGTAGAACAAGCGATTGGCATAATCCAGATTATGCTATAGCGTACTCAACGGAATAAGCGATTGGCATTAGATTATGCTAGTGTACTTTAACCGCCACACACATAACGAGGGTGTAATTTGCGCTCAACTTGCCCACGTCTTGAGCGTAATAAGGGATGCCAAATGTGTTCCTTTCTTTGAATCTTTGCCTTTTTGGTCAAGAAGAAAATTGTGTTCCTTTCTAATATGTAGGCATAGATCATCATAGTTTGATGTAAAAGCAACAGGATTTCCCAACGAGTGTTAATTGGTGCGGAAAAATTCTGTAGAAAATTTCCTCACCACCTCTTCTGATTGGAGCGGGAATGAAAGATTTGCAGTTGAGAAATTTATCAGCAACGTACTTCTGATGTTTGATTTTGTGTTTGACAAGTCGGGCTTGAACATGAAGTGCAAAAGGCACTCTGATGACTAAATCAGTAATGATTTGAGTTGTAGTGAGTGTAGATGGGGTTAATTGCTTACCTCAATATGTCTACTCCGTCAGGTATTTATATGCGAGCTCGAGCAAATCGACTAGTGCAGGTAGTTAAGTGTGAGTGGACCCATAACTCCACTCTTTGGACAACGTGGGAAAGTGTTTTTGCTTTTCAGACTAGGATGAGTTAATAACCCGCTAACCAATTCTGCCTCATTCGGATCCACCTCAAGAGAGTTCTTCTTTGAAGGGATTGTGCCTTGAATAAATTATATATATCTCAAAGGGCTTGTACCTCACTCAGATTTTTCCTTGAGCAAATCTCTCCTCACTCAGATTTTCCTTGAAGGGTTCCGTCCTATCGAGATCCTCCTCGACTAGATATTCTCATTTCGACTGGATATTTTCACCTCAACCAGATATTCCCGCCTCAACTGGATATTTCCACCTCAACCAGATATTCGTACCTCGACCAGATATTTTCACCTCGACTAGATATTTCCGCCTCAATTAGATATCTCCACCTTAACAGGATCGATATCTTCTCCTAGATATCTCCACCATTGCAAACTTAGTTCTCCACATAATTTTATGAATAGATTTCCCTCAAGCATCACAACTGCTACATAACAAACTAACGTATACAGCACAAGCATGGAAACTAACATGGAATAAGCTAGCACAGACATGGTTGCTCATCAAGTGCCTTTCAGTTTCAAAGGATTGCAATACCAAAATCTTCAAGGATTGCTGGATTTGGCACGTGTTATTTATGTGCCAAATGATATGAAAAATAAAAGAATAAGCGGAACAGACACAAAGAGAAGAGCTTAAAGTAATTTAAGTCATTAATTCCACAACAATCATAGTTCAACAATTGACTTTGTGTTCAAAAGTAGGCCAAATGAAAACATCTTCTAAGAGTTCATCAAAGCTCAAAAACCACTATACTCAAATGACTGAAGCATTGTGAAGCATCGCTACGGCATACTAGTCCATCCAAGACAAGCTCTTAACAGTGCTGCAAAAAAAAGATAAAAACAAAAGCACATTAGACCAGCGAACGAAACAAAACTATCGCATACAGTCACTCAAGGTTCATAAAGCCTCACGTTAATGAAGCCATTCTCCTTGGCATTGCTGCTGAAGCACTGCTTGCAGCATGCACATGAACCCGTACTTGCGGATCGGATCAAGCCATGAGGGTTTCCACACACAGGCTATCAAACCAAAATGAACAAGTAACAAACATCAATAACAATCGCAACCACAAAGAATAGCAAACATTTCATGAAGCATTTTCCCAAGTACTGCATCTTCCCTCAGGTCACCAGACGCATCAAATTTCATATAAGCTTAACCAAAACGACCTAGTTTTGATGAATCTATGCCGACGGAGGGCGTGAAAAATTCCAACAATATCCGCCGCTGTACACCTTGTCTCACATAGAAAAATCAAATCGCGACGAGTGACGGATACTATATTTTTAAGCCCCGTTACTGTCCAAGGGTTCCCGATCCCTGGGCAGTTTTAGCATAAAATATTCACTGGTGAACGCTCCGGAGCAAGTCCATAGCTCATGCCAGAAACTTTGGGAGTCTTTGCAGCCACCACCAGTCCCTTCTTCTTACTGCCTCCCTTCTTAGTACCAGGCCTGGGAGAGTCAGGGGCCAACCCGGCCTGTTGAATTAGGCCCCCCTGTACGTCAGTAACCTCTTCTAGCCCAACCTGCCCACCTCCCTTGACAACACTTTTTTTTGCTACCTTCTCGGCCCGTGGCCCAACTGATCCAATGTCTACTGCGTTCACTTTTCCTTGGGCGGGAAACTAACAAAGTTGGACTCATGTGAGATTTCTCCCCCAAATTCGCAGATCTTTTCCCAATTCAGGTTCAATCACCATTAATGCTTACGTCAAGCCAGCACTACACTTTATTTCCACATCCCCCGTAGATTTTTTTTGGCTGAATTCAGGTCTCATATATTTTTATGTATAAAACGTGCGTGCCTTTATTGCAATACACTCGATCAATTCTTTCTGGATCTGTCTAGGGTTTGGAATCGTGAGGACAGCGACGATGGAAGAGAATGAAGACGGCGGCGTCGACAATGACTGCTACAAGGTGTCACCGTCCCTGACATATTCTGTGGACATCTGTAAGGATGTTCTCTGCAATGGTACCTTCCTCTTATTTCGTTGTGTGTCAATCCATGCCTTTTGATCCGTGCTCAATTGTTCTTATTCTTGGATGAAATTTTAATTATAATTGCAATTATTTAGAGCATGGATATGAGATCTTTTATAGCATAGTATATTTTGTTTCAAGGAATGATATAGTCCGTGACTTTAGTGCAACAACAACATAAACATTGGTTGACATGGATGCCTTTGCTTTATGTAGTCGATCAACTGAAATTACTGAATCTCGAACTTACTTCAGTGTTGCTACCGGGTTTTGCTGTTCATGGCCTTGTATGCAAATTGAAAGGGGTATTACCTTAATCTCTTTTATCGGCAACCAAAAGGACTTGGGGAATATGAACGACGCTAATGATCTTATTTTTGGCAGGAGCAACTGGAAGTTTCAATCGCTCCAAATACAAAGCCTCCGCAGTATTTTGTCTTCCAAAGGGCTGCGAATGCTCTTGTTGCCGTCTCAAATGGTTTCCCTGCAGACTTGGTAATGACAGCAGATTGTTTTCTCATCTGATATCACTAATCAACTATGCTTATTCTATATCTTCAAAATGATTCAAGTAGCTGCTAATTTACCCCCATCCCATGTTCTCTCCTTTACTCCAACAGCTTGTAAATAGTACTCGCCACAGGATAAGCGCTAGTCGTGCATGCATATAATTTTAATGTTGAATGATTGAATAATTACATTTGTGGAAAGCTGAGGTTAACTTAAATCAATTTATGACTTTAACCCTTTTTTTCTTTACATTCTTTTGATGATTGCAGGCATTGAAAGTACTGTCAGGTGATATGGAGATAGCCGCCCACCACATGAAACACAGGCGGGTTAATCAGGTGGGCATGTATATTACTTTTTTTAGTTTCATTTTTGAATTTTATTAAAGCTCATATTCAAAAGTTTTCTCTATAGTTGTCTTGATAGACAAGACAGATTTTAGAAATGTAGTGCTGCTTGTATTGTTTTATGGTTGATGTTAGACAAGTAATATATAGTGGCTTTTTATATTTTTTTATGCAAGAGCTCACTCTTCACCTTCTTCTAATTTTTCCGTTATCTGCAGGAAGTATTGCATAAACGGCACATCAATTTTATTCGCCTACATCGTGAGTATGTGAGTAATCTTGCTCTTTATATTCCAGAAAAAGAAGGCAAAAAAAAAAAAAAGTTTATATCTTTTGGCAGGTACTGTTAGGTAGACATTTATTTTCCAGTAGTTTTAATTTTTCAAAATATAATGGGCGTGCAGGAACTTGGTCGCAAGTTGCCCTGTGCTGTACTTGAACATTATGCAAGTCATCTTATTATTATTTTTTATTCCACCCTTCCTTTTCTGATCTTCCCACTTCAAGGTGAACTGTGAATTATGAATTTGACTTGATTTTTAATGAGTAGGAACACTGTATTTTTCTTGTGGCAAATCCACTAGTACGTCGACTAATGGGCCAACTCATAATGCGATACATTTTTGGCGGCTCTGATTTTGAACCCTGGGCCAATGTGGTGGTGCAATCTTATGAGCGGTTCAAGGATCGCCCATGTTGCTTCTTGAGTATGACCCCGCTTTACACGTGCGGAGATGATGCTACGATGGAAGCACCAAATGATGAAATGCGCAATCTTAATCTGAAGAGTTGATGAAATGCACCAAATGATGTAACTCTGCTTTCTGTGTGACGATCTAGTATTCATCCATTGTGCAACTCTGTTTTAGCTTTTGGAATTGAAAAGATTTTAGTTTATCTGTATCCTTATGTGGTTGGATAAATTTGGTAGTCATTACGTACGGTAGTTTATGGCTACTGACATCTGAGAGATGTTAGAGGAATGGGAGAGGATTCTCTCCTGGGCTAGTTTTTCAAGTGCTGGTTTGTCACTTTTCCCACACAGGAAACTCTCACACATGCAAATTATCAACGGAGTCTATTATTATCTCTCTTTCACACCAATCTAGTCCAATATGTTTTCAAAAAGTCCTTTTACATTATAGACCATTCAACATACAAGTTTTTCTTGTTTGACAACATCATTTTTTACTTAATCTACAAACCAATGGCTGTATTAATTTATACCTTTAATTCATATCGACTTGGTTTCTCTGTTAACGGCAAGATTTGTAAACTTTTCATGAATGCTTTGGTTAATTAGCTGCACTTACCCTTTGAAATTCTGCAATTTAGTATCATATCTCATTAATCTCCTACTCACCGAAGTTCGATGTACAGCTGCAAATGTGATGTAAGTTGTAAGTTGTAACCCCTATGTCTATTACGGTGATGGTAGCTGTGGTTAAGTTTGATCAGATGCATATGCACTGTCATATAATTACAAATCTAGTGTATGCATAACCATAAACAATAATATTAATTCTGAGTTTCTGAAAGAAATCAATGAATTTGACATGGATACTTTCCATAATAGTGTATACTTTCCATTTACTGCATTAGCTTCCCTGAAAACTATACTGTAAATATCTTTTCCCTTTTTCTTTTTTTCTCTATTAAACAGAACCCAATGAATTTGAAATGTCTATGAAGATGTGAAACGAAGGGGAACATTTTGAACATCAATAACAGGATTGAATTTCAAATATTAAGTCCAAGGCTTGGAGCCTCCCATCTCAGCTCTCAGGTGCTTGTGAGGTCTGTTGTCTTCATGACATTTTTATCAATTTTTTTTTTATTAAGGGCATTATTATGTTCTTGGTCTCCTGGTTTGTTCTGCTAGACATTTTTTCTTTTTTTTTTTCTTTTATTTCAAGCAATCTGACTTAGCTGTTGCTCTTTTTGGGATTTCAGTCAAAGCTGTTCTAATTATCACAACTGTCATAAAACCCTGAATTAGCTAGGTACTACTCCAGTACGTACTCCATAACTGTAAGGAAATTTTCATCAATTGTATGTTAAGACCATTCCGTCTACAAAATTTCATCTCAGATCAATCATGTTGATAATTTCTGCTTAAGAATGTTAATCAATGGGTGGAAAACTATAGATCTATAACTTCTGTTGACAACATGTGCTAGAAACTTTCAAAAGGATGAAGTAAATGATTAGTGATTTTTTTTTTGGGGCACGGGCTTGATGCGCGTAAGCATTAATGGTGATTGAACCTGAATTGGGAAAAGATCTGCGAATTTGGGGGAGAAATATCACATGAGTCCAACTTTGTTAGTTTCCCGCCCAAGGAAAAGTGAACGCAGGCATGGAAGTAGACATTGGATCATTGGATCAGATCTGAAAGTTGATCAAAATAGCATTGGAATAGTGAAAGAAACTTTTGGTCAAACCCTTTATAAGGGAGAATGGAAAGATGACAATTGTAACCCATAAAACAAAAGATCTAATGTCTTATTTTTGCACATGGCATGGATAGAGCTGTATTGTAAAGGACAACTTTCATCTCTTTATATGCTGTATTTCATAGTCTTGGAGGTTATCTCGATGAAATGAATGAACAATTTCTTTGCTTTTCTTTCATAGTTCTCTTTCGCAATTCTGATCCTAACATTTGGTATCTAGAGCTCGGTTGGAACCTGCAGATTAAGATGAAGCGAAAACCCTTGTCTAAGCTTCAAATTCTTAGCGATTCAAAGATGAACTGCTGCAGCCATCCTCATGGACGACGACGACAACTACTCCAGCACTGAGTCACTCTTCCGAGTCCAGCAGATCTATCAGAGACAAAGTTCTGCCGGAGGTGATCCTCATCTCCGCAACAATCTCCAGAGCACTGATTGCTTCAAATTGTTGTGTTGGAATTGATTAGCAAGGTTCGTAGAGTCAGTAAGGTCATTATGTCATTGCTGAATGCTCAGTCCAGTGCTCTTGTTTATACTTGTGTGCCAATACACTTGTGTCTAGAGTGATAACAATGTCAAGTTGATTGAGCTCGATAGGATTAATGAGCTTAAGGCTTCACATAGGGAGATTATGGTTGAGTCTTCCAAATCTTGATATTACCAGGAATAACTGGAAACTGTCAATTCCACAGTTGGCTGGTGCGGTATGGGAAGCCTGTTCTGCTCTTCAGGAGACCCCAGACAAGGTTGGCTGGTTTTTTCACTGCAAAGGTTGCAGTCACGTCATGGTTGGACGTTAGAAGGTCACCAAAAGTAGTTGCTACTGACATTCTTCTAGCCATCTTTTAGCCAAGGAGTTTTTCTATTGATGAAGTTAATGATTTTCTCCAAATCAATTCAGAGTTCTTTTTCTTCAAGTATTAGCAAGAGTACTCAACTTCTTCCTTTTCCATATTTTGCACTGGGAACTACTTCACATGCATGTCTTTGAATCTTTTGAGTGTTATCTTGTCAATACGTCGAACCAGAAGAAAGCAGTACTCGGTGTTATTTGCCATCCAAACCATCTATTTGCCATCCAAACCATCTTCTATGTTGCTTATGTGTTGTTTCTGAATATGCAACTTCTAGAGAAATTAATGCCACCTCAAATGTGGAATTTGCTCGACATTACATGACAAAGAAAGAGATAGCTACCTTTTGGATTTGGCTTACTACAACACTGTTACATTTAGAAGTTTGGGTACTGTACTTGCATGGTTTGATTGCGATCAAGGCTCAAATGTTAATTGGTGATGCAGTCTTGATACGACCGCTCATGTAGTCATGTTTGATAATGGATGTCACATAATTCCTACTGGAGCATTGTTATTAGACTTGTTTGTCATTTTGGTGAAGACTTGCACATTACCAGTTCATATTCACACATGGATCACTATAATATATGTGTTGGATGCACACAAAGTACAATTGCATCAGCTTGGGTTTGACTGTAGGAGCTATTGCTGGTATTCTTTCTGAAAAAGATCTTCTACCCTGTGTCTTATACAGCCTTGCTCTCAAACCACAAATAGATGAGTGCATATTTTGCTCCTGCAATTTTCAGCCATCTTCTGGGTAAACGTATAAAGCGCTGGTATCTACTTCTCAAAGTTGTTGGGCGAAAGATAACAAGAATCACACTCGCTCCAAGTTGTTATTCATCTCTATAGTAGAATACATTTCACACTGGGATCTGAATAACTCGCATGTACTTGTGCAAAGAACCGTTGGTTTTTTTTATTACATTGGTGCATTATATCCATGTTTTAATGCGGCTTTTATCCTCACTCTTTTCTTTCTTCCAAGTAGTTAAGCTGTCGTTATAGCGGTTATACTGAGATTAGCCACAAATAGAAGCTTTAGATCAAAGTAATTCTTCCCATCCTAGCTCATATTATCTTTCGAGTTTTGTCCACTTCGATACTATGTAATACAACTCGTTAAAGGCTACCAGCTATATCTTGTAAGACTATTGCATGTACAGAGTAACAAATTGTAGAACATGCATCTAATTTCGGATAGGTCGCGTTTTGTCATTCATATGACATGTTTTAGACATTTACAGTAACCGTTGTTACAATAGCAAATTACCAATAGATACAATCTTATCCCATTTATTACCACAAGCAAGTCTGTTTTTTTTCAATTCCCTTGCGGTACTGTAGCTGAACCATGTGCAATGTCCAGGCCCATGCGGCCATTTTTTGAATTGATTCTGTTAACTAGTAAATTACCAAAATAACCTCTATATAGACTTAATGTACTGAGCTTCAATATCATTCTAAGGCATTACAGATTTAATGTACTGAGTTTCAGTATCATTCTGACATGCACGAATTACAGTTCTTTCCAGTTTCTAGAGTCAATTCTAAATGATTAACCTATTGGATTGTTTGTATACACATAAAAGAAATCTCTCCACCATGGTTCTTCTCATGTTCTTCAATCGGTACATCTTCTTTGTCTATTGCAGCAGCCTTCCTCCTTGCCATTTGCGATTAATCTGTATATGATAAATGCAAATATATGAATACTGACCCTCAACAGTGTATTTGACTCTTAATTTGATTAAAAAACCATTATACCTTATAAGAATGCAAAAGACCTAATCAAAAGATACTCACAGTTGCAGCAAATCAATGACCAGAATTTCAAGCAGAAAATAAAGACTAACAGCAATAATAAGATCAAATATCCACAGAGCCTAATAAAATCAGCTAAAGCTACTGACCCTTAGAAATAAACATAAAAATGAGCTTGCAATAAACATAGGGTTAGTGAAATCATAAAGCTAAGGTTACTGACTCTTAGAAACTGAAGCTCGTACAATTCATTTTGTACTATTGTTGGTCACAGAACTCATCATTTTCCATCAGAACAAAGAAATCTCAGAAACTAAACGTATTGACCCTCAGATTCTAAAGCTAATGATCTTAGAGGGTCCATATAATCATAGATTGCACATATTGCAGAATTTTAATGCTACTGACGCTCAATCATCATAGATTGCACATATTGCAACATTTTAATGCTACTGACTGTCAATAAGCTCAGACAATTCATTTTGTACTATTATCAGCCACATAACATCAATTTTCACCGCCTAGCTACACATAAAAATGAGATTGCAATACACATAGATTTACTGACCCTCAATAGCCTAAATGTTAATTTCTTAATTTGTTAAAGCTACTAACCCTCAGAATTTCTCAACCATTGAGAATAATTAAAATTTCTCAACCAAAATCATTTACTTGAGGGAGAGACTATGACAACACGAGGCTGAAGGTACTGACCCTCAGAATTTCTCAACCAAAATTTCTCAGGTAAAGCTGCTAAACATAATCAAATTTCGACAGTGTTGAATGCATTGCACAAAAATCAGACCATAGTTATTGACCTTCAGTAACTATAAATTTATCTACTGACCTTCAAGACTATAGCTACTGACCCGCCGGTGTCTCGCCCTTACTTCGCTGCTGGGGTCGCGCCCTTGGTTCGCCATCGAGGTCGCGCCCTTGCTTCTCCTCCAGGTCGCGCGCTTGCTTCGCCGTTGGGTAGAGCGCTTGCTTCGCCGCTGGGTAGAGCGCTTGCTTCGCCGCTGGGTAGAGCGCTTGCTTCGCCATCGAGGTCGCGCCCTTGCTTCTCTGCAGGGTCGCGCGCTTGCTTCGCCGCTGGGTAGAGCGCTTGCTTCGCCGCCGGGGTTGCGAGCTTGCTTCTCCGCCTGATCGGGTCCTTCTTCGCCGCCGGATCGGGTCCTTGCTTCGCCGCCGAGTCGCCCCCTTGCTTCGCCGCCGGGGTCGCCCGCTTGCTTCACCTCTGGGGTCGCCCTTGCTTCGTTGCCTAGATTCACCGGAGCCCTAGATGTTGATTTAGTTCAGACGGTTTAGATTTTGGGATCACTTTGATTTTGGGAGAAATGGTTTATATTGGTCAGTGGCATGTTTGGTAATTTTTTGAATTCTTGAGAGTTATTTCTTTACGATTATGGCCACACGGACTCAGTATTTTGGATTTTGCTATTGGTAATTAATAAGTTCATTTTGTAGTTATTGGTCATTATCTCTTGTTACAACTACCTTGTGCCACTTAAGCTGCGCAGGTGCTTTCTCATTTTCATTCTGATCAAGTTCACCATCCAACCCAATGTGTTATGGAAGAGGACTCGTTTGGGGAGTGGCTATCAGAATGGTGCACAAACTTACAAGAACTGGTTCTTTACTGTATTCATGGGCTAAGAAGTCTTAGCATTACCGCTCCATCTCTTGTTTTTTTTTTTGATAAAAGGGTGGTGTGGCAACCCTCAAGCCATGATAGCCTTAATTAAAGAAACTGTCGAATACAGGGGGGGGAACATTGAGCCTAAACCCCTGATTACAATAAGTAGAACATCCTGAAATACTATCATGAGTCTCTACTAAATGCTTGTACTCAACAAAGCACCAACTAGCAAAGAGTGCTCTACTGGCGACTCTATTTGCTTTAACTGCTTTAACGCAGCGGTGATACAACGGAAAGATAACTTGATCTGCAACCCAACTGCAGCAAAGTATAACTACCATACGCATAGCTTTCCTATCATAATGCCACTGGACACTACATCCAGTGACATTTAATTTCCCTCTGCTACTAAGAGGCAGCGACCATTTGCAAGTGCAAGGAACTCGTCGCCTACCTAGAGCAAAATAGGCACACAAGGTGCAAAGACTGGCACACAGGCCACTGCCTCCTACCGGAACTCGGTTGGAGGTTATTACTGACAAAGCAACAACTGAAAAAAGACAAACAAAAAGCAGTAAACAGTTACCAACAACCACCAGCAAGGCCCAAATGCAAATGCCCGGCCCAACCACCACTGCATCCCGGGCTCTAGCGCTGCCATCCAAACTCGCTGCCACCGCCCTCCAGCATCACCACACCTCCGTCCAGAATCACCGGCATGAGAACGAGGTCTCAGCCACCGTACGGATCCCAGATGCCAAAGAACCGCAACAACTCGCCGACGGTAAGTTCCAACCCAGCGCTGCACCATGGCTGCCTTCCTTCCCAATCCCAGAAGAGCAGATTGAGACAGATCAGCCCGCTCCGAGATTGAGCCACCCTTCTCCAGCCCTGGAACACGCCACTGCCTCCTCCCAGATCGCCGATTCGGTGCCGCCAGACCCCACCGCCGGAAAAAGAAAACAACCCAACCCGAGAAGGGAGCCCTAGCCTCCTTCCCTGGACCGCTCCCCCACAACAAGGATCTCCGGGAAGCACCCTCGTGTCGCTGCACCTCGCCCACCGTCGACTGCAAATCGAGGAGGCCAGATTGGAGAACCACCCCCCTTCCCTGGACAGCACCTCTGCCATGAAGGCCTGCCCCTACTCACCATCGGAATCCCCTCCCGGGCCAGAACATAGAGGCAAAACGCCGACCGCGTTTGGCCGGGAGAGAACTACTCTGTCGAAGGTTTTCCTTTTTTTTTTTTTTCCGCACGTGGGGCGCGTTCTACTTCTAGCTGAGTATCTATCACTGTTTACATTGATACCGCTCCATCTCTTCAAAAGTTGAACATTAGTGGTCTGTCGTATGAAAGTATTAGTGTCGAAGCCGAGAACCTCAAGATATCGAGTTTAGGTAGCTCCAGATCAATAAGGATTTTGACTCCAAATCTAATTTCTTTAGTATTACTGATTAAAGCGTTAAAATGTGCTAAACCCGCAATAATGTCAACTTGAAAGGGAAAATGAAATTTACACTATCTATTGACAATTCAAGTTATATATTTCTTTTTTCAGTAACTTCAATTATGTATTTTTATAAGAACACAGTAGAGTGCTTTAAGGAGATCTAGATCTGACGGCTGTCTTTTATTGTTGTAAAATTTGTGTTCCCAATGGTTTCAGGGGGTGGGGGTTCCACTGAGGTTCTTATGGAGGGCTTTTGGGCACTTTATAATATGAGTAATAAAAAGGATAATGATGACCTAAAATCGCATGTTCTTATGTTCTAAACTTTAAATTGTTTCTATAAGCTGTTGTGATTAATATATTTGTTTGTCTATTTAACTTACTTTTACGATGTAATTGTATTTTTATGAACACCTTAGACCTTTTTTTCTTGTTTAGTCCAGCAACATTGGAAATTTGTAAGAGCACCTTAATTTGGACCCCATTAATCACTCGAGAGGAACGAGTCTAGCATTACTCGCGAGAGTTCGAGCACTACTCGCTTGTTGCTAGAATAGTGATACCCCTCAGAATTTAAGAAGCTAGCTAAATATGCTATTTTTACAGGTTTCCTGAGACATTCCTGAAAAATGAACCAGTGAATTGTGTAGAGAACAGCGCATAAAAGATAACTTGATGGATTAAATTGACGGTAATCCCAATTTCAGTTCATGTTCATTTTATGTGAAAGATACGTCCCTCTCTCAAATTTTAAGACACAAATACCACCCAGTTTACATAATATGCGACCTGCAAGACCGGGCTAGTAACAGAAAAATGATTACAAAATTCCTCTCAACTTTTTTAATGGTGTTGATAAACATTTGAGAGTAGTGAGGTTGCACACCATAATTCCAGTTTTTACATATTATCAGATTACAAGTGAGACAGTGGTCGTTCTATCGGTAGAAGATGTTCACCCCGGCTATGATAATGCAGAAGTGTGCGAAACTAACCCAGGTAGCTCTATGACTAGACCACATTTAACACATTGCTAATTCTGTCTCTATCTCTCTCCCCCCCTTTTTTTTTTTTTTTTCTTTTTGACAAAAACATTGCTAATACTCTTAAAAGAGCACAACGTAAACAATTGAAGGTATTCCTCAAAACACACCTCAGATCAGTCAGATGTCATTAGCTATAAAGCCCCAGTTGCTAATACTCTTAAAAGAGCACAACGTAAACAATTGAAGGTATTCCTCAAAACACATCTCAGATCAGTCAGATGTCATTAGCTATAAAGCCCCAGTACATAATGACTACCACATTTTACCAATCACACAAAGATTTAAGATAAACAAAAAGGTACCACAGTTTACATAATGGATGAATACGCGGATTTAAACCGTCACAGAGAAAGCAGTCAAAATCTCAAATGGAAATGTATAAGATGCCAAACATGGATTTTAATAAAAGTGGAGTTTATCAGTTCTGCAGATTAAATTTTGATAATCCAGCCAGTACTTGAAAGGAACTTAAATACACTTCTGGCTGGTAGGATAGATGAGAAAAGGAACCAGAAAAACCAAATCCACCAATTCAAACTACATGTGGCAGAGGGAATTCATAAACAGCTACCAGTCTAAACTAATTCCACAACTACCTAAACCATATCACAATAAACAAGGTGTCGACGTCACCATCACAAATTTAGTTCTCCACATAATTTTATGATCAGATTTCCCACAAGCATCACAACTGCTACATAACAAACTGACACATACAGCACAAGCATGAAAACTAACATGGAACGCAAGCTAGCACCGACTTAGTTTGCTCAACTGCCTTTCAGTTTCAGAGGATGGCATTACCAAAATCTCCAAGGATTACCGGAATTAGCAAGATTAGGTTATGTAACAAATGATATGGAAAGTAAAAGAATTGCGAGGTACAGACACAAAAGAGAGAAGAACTTAAAGTAACTTCAAGTCATTAATTCCACAACACTCAATAGTTCAACAATTGACTTGATTTCAAAAGTAGATCAAATAAAAACACCTTAACAGTTCATCAAAGCTCAAAAACCACTACACTGAAATGACTGAAGCATTTCTACGGCATACTAGCTCATCCATCCAAGATCAAGCTCTTAACGGTACTGCAAAAAAAGGTCGAAACAAAAACACATCAGACCGGTGAACGGAATAAAACTAAAACTAGCGCATACAGAGTCACACTCAAGGTTTGACGAAGCCTCACCTTAATGAAGCCAATCTCCTTGGCGTTGCTGCGGAAGCACTGCCTGCAGCACATGATCCCGTACTTGCGGATCAACCCGTGAGGGTTTCCACACACACGGCTATCAAAACAACAAAAACATCAATAACAATTAGAAGCGTTTTCCTAACTGCATCGTCATCAAAAGCATTGAATTTCATATAAAAATCAAAAGACCTAGTTTCGATTAATCTATGTTCACATGTATTACAGCTAACACAACCGATGATGCAGACTACAAATTTCTAGAGCCAGCCACAATAATCAGATTCCAAATTCACATATTCTAAAGCAAACAGAGACAATAGGATTCAAAGACGGAAAGAGCGATTACGAATTGAGGTATTGGAGAATCGAAGATGAGTTTACCAGGTGCGGGATCCAGGGCCGTAGCTCTTAGGGTGAGAGTTCCAGACGTTGGAGTGCCCCATGATTGCAAAAGCTTGAGAGAGAGAGAGAGAGAGAGGAGCTCTAGCTAGCAGTCGCAGAGGAATCGCAAAGTTTGTAGAGGTGGAGCGGTTTGATTATAAGTTGCTATTTATAGGGGGTGGGAGAGTCAAAACCCTAGTCTTATGAGACGGACGGGTCGGTTATCCAGTCGGGGCGGGGGGTTTGTTCGCCCAATTGTAATCTTAAACGGGCCGTTAAGTACCATAAGAATGATAAGATGGACTTTTATGAATTTAAGGGTGTTTAGGGTTTGGGTTGGATCGGACTATCCATTTGATCAACCGTGTCACCCAACCAACCCGACCTATTTTGAAGCAAGTCGGTTTTGGTTAGTGAATTGGTTTCAAAACTTGTTGGAAACTTCATAAAGAGGTCGATAATAATTTTATAAAAGAGTATTTTGTAAGATGAAGAGAAGAGCGGAAAAGACTGAGACAAGTAGACAATCAAATAAGCAGTGAAGATATTCATGAAAGTTACTCTATAACCCACAATGAGGCAATGAGATCAACCTTGCCACAATGAAGCATCCTAGCAAGCTAAGTGAACGGGCACAAAGATGATGAGGCTCGTTAAACATTGGCATAAGTTTACATAAACTCAAAAACCTTATTAGAAACCACAACCTCTCTTTTTCACCCGTCATTGGTAATTAACCATCAACACAATACTTTCGAATTTCTTTCTAAGAATTACAAGACCCTTGTAATTTGATCAACATAATTTAAAAATAAATGATTCAGATTATGAATACAAAAAATAAAGATTCATAATTGAGGTTCAAATTTTTTTTATCATTTAACTATTTGATGTGTTAAGATTGGTCGAGCGGTCTAGCATGAAACCTCATGTCTAGCGTTCAAGTCTTAACTCTCACAAGTTTGTAGTAAGCAAATTTAAAAGATCTTTATGTTCATGATCTAAATCTCAGTCTGTGGTACTAATTCGCTAACATAACCGAGACAACTTGCTACCTCATCCGATTGAAAAAAAAAAAAAAAAACTTGACGGGTTTAACTGACCACCGAGCCTAGAACCACTCACCCGAACGCTCTTCAATACAGAGAGCCTTCAACTCTATTCACCGCCAGACTCTACTGAAGCACCTGACACCTCCCTCTATGGCAACACACGGTGGCTCTTCCTCTTCTCCTCCTCAGGTAATCAACCTATCTACGCTTTATCGAAGCAGAAAACCAAACCCGATTGCTGTGAATTCCTATAACCAATAAACCAAACTTGTTTCAGGAAAACCCAATTGTAGAAGACGACTTAGACTTGTTATATGGAGCTGAATCGGGTTGGGTCGATGCCCGCACATCCTGCGATCACCTTCCTTCTCTCTCCTCTGATCTCGTTCACATCCCCACCCCTGATACTCACTGCAACAGGTTACTGTCTTCTCAACAATTCTCTATTTGGGGATCTCTGTTTATAATTTGTTCTATCCAGTTTTACCCAGTTCTGAAATTTTGTTATACTAACTTAATGGGCATCAATTGCAAAACTAGATTTCATAAAGGGGTTAGCTTTTCATCCAAGTCACAACCCATCTTGTAATTCAGGTCACATCTTCTATGATTGTCTATCAAGAATTTTGCTTTTCCTCCAAATTTCATTTGTGGGGCCTCTTACACAGTTACACATGAATGAAGTTGTTACTAGGTTCCTTCTTTGCAATCTTGCGTCCAAAATGCGATATTGTAGCACCATAGAAAGAGACTGTTATGTGAGATCCAACAATGTACATAGCCTCTACCTAATTACATCCTTATACTTAAGCCATTCGTAATAAACCTGGATTGAAATAAAGTATATGGAGAAAATGACATATGGCTGGGTTGAAAGCATGGCTTTGAGGACTTGGTCCGCTTCATCTGGTTTGATTAGTAATCTGCAAGTGAAGTGAACTCTAGTGTATCTTCATGGAGCTAAGACCATAGCACTGTAAAACTTTTACCACAATTGGGTTCGTTTTGAGCTCATTAATGCCTAGGTGACCAGAAAATGAGACAAATTCAGCCTCTTCCAAACATACATCTCTTTTCTTCTTTTCAGTTTAATGTCTGGTTGATCTTTGTTTTCTAGTGTCCTAGTGTCTGTCTTGCATATTCGCAGGCTGTCAATTGTAAGAATATTGCTAGTTTTTTTTTAATGAATAAACCTTCAAATTGCTTCAGTGAAAAGATTTGTATTTCTAAAGCTTGCTTCTTTTTATCCTCTATGCTTTGACATCGATCAAAGTCTGAGTGGCTGAGTTCTGAATCATACCTTAAGTTTCTAATATGGGTGATACTTTCATATACTAGATGCCAGCACCCAAGTGAGAACTGGTTATGTTTGTGCTGTAAGGAAGTCCTCTGCAGCCGTTTTGTAAACAAGCATATGCTGCAGCATTATCAGCAGATAAATCATAGTGTTGCTCTTAGCTACAGGTACTATTTCTGATGCACATAGTTTCGCATCTTTTCCTTACTTTTTCTAGAGTGTTTATTACAAATGCATGTTGTGATTTTATTTACATTTCAGACAGTGATCCTGTTGTGATTGTATTTTTGACCTTTTGTTCACATTTCAAACAGTGATCTCTCGGTTTGGTGTTTCTCCTGCGATGCATATTTAGATGCTCAATTGATCCCACAACTGCGGCCTGTATATGAAACTGCATACCTGCTGAAGTTTGGTGAAGCCCCTCCAATCCGTTCGGTTAATGCCCAACATTCCCAATCAGCAAATTGACAATTTATATATGGATGTCAAATTAGTAGCAGTTCCCTAATTGGAATTTTACTTAGTTGAAGAGTTGCTTTAAGAAGATGTTCATATCACTGTCACGGTTGCATCTTACAAGGTATTACAGATATAATTTTCCTGGAACCACTATTTGGCCAGAAAAAACAGAGTCCTTTGTACCACTAGTTGTTTTATACATTGGAGTGTGTTTCCCCACTAGTTGTTGATCATATCAGCCCACTAGTTACTTAAAAGGTTTCTACTTTGCAATGAAAGTTGCTTCAATCATGGCTGTGCCCAACTCTAATCCTTCAAATCCTAGCCATTCCATCAATTCCTCTAAGTTTTCAAACCAAGTTCTTAATTTGAGCCATAACTCCAATCCTCAGCAATTTCTTAATTTAGGCACACAATGTAATTTAAAGAGTTGTTTTTAGGTCAGGGAAACCAAACATAATAGATTGATGTCTTGACCCAATCTAATCTTAACTAAATTCTCACTCACTCTCACAACGTGAGCTAACTCGAAAGGCGAAATCAACATTTCCACTCTTAACAAAATTTTCATTCTCTCTCATCACGTGGGCTAACTCAAAAGGCAAAATCAACGTCGTTACGATTAATCGCATGTTTTCTTTTTAAAGAAATAAATGTAGTATTTATCAAAAAAGAAAAAAAAGAAGATTATTTTTGTAATATACTGTTCATATAACAGAAAAAGTGGAGCAGCAGTCAAATTGTCAAGTACACACACACACCTATATATATCCATCCATCCTTTTCTTATTATTAATAAAATCCACTGAGTCACTCCCCTACTGCAACTCTGCCACATCAATCCTTCTCTTTCCTCCAACAAACTCCGGCGCCGTCTCTCTCTCTCTCCATTTTTTCCGATGGCGATCAAGCGCCTCCGAACCAAGTGGACTCCGATTCAGCGCGAAACGCTCGAGAAGGCCTATTCAGGTACATTCCAATTCAATACAGTCTCAATTTTTGTTTATCTATCATAATCAATTGAAAAAAATTTGGGATGATTAGTGGAGAGGACCCCATCGGAGGCGACGAAGGAGGGGCTATCGAAGCAGTTAGAGCTCGGGTATGAGCAGGTCACGGTTTGGTTCATGAACCGAAGAGCCAAGGATCGGAGGCAAGGGATTGTGGCCAAGAAATCGAGAATGACTCGTCATCAGGTTGCGACTCTCGAGAAGACCTATGCCGGTGAGTTCGGTTCAATTTGATTGAATTCAATGTGGATTGTGAGTTTTGCATTTTGATTTGATGTAAGTGTGTGTGTGTGTGAAAATAAATTGGATTGGATTTTGATCAGCGGAGAAGAATCCGTCGGTGTCGAAGAGGGAGGAGCTTGGGAAGAAGGTGGGGCTAACTGAGATTCAGGTGAGGCTGTGGTACAACAAGAAGAGATTTGAGGATCAGGGGAAGGAGAGGAAGGAGAAGAAGAAGCGGGGTACCGGGGCCAAGAAACCACCGAAATCGGCACTGGCTTCGTCCTGTGATCACCTGGCTTTCGTGTCGGCTGACCTCACTGGCATTCCCAATCCTGACAGTCCCTGCAAAAGGTGTGTTACTTTTTTTCAGCCTCTAAATTATTGTTCTTTTTGCTATGCCATGACTTGATTTTAGCTTGTTTGCTTTGCTAATACTTGGGAGTGAGAGGTTGTTTGGCATGCATGTATGGCATTGTCGAAATCTTGCCAATATACTAAAGCCTTTGAACCTGGGACTCTCATTCTAAGCCTTGAGGTTTCTCTTAGTTTTGTTCCAAAATGGAGCAGCACCATATCGCTCGCCTGGTTTTGGATGTAGCTATTGTTTTTGTGACAATGTAGTATCTAGTTGACCTTTAGTTTGACATAGGAATTCTAAATCTATGAGAAAAGATCTTTGATGAAGGAAATTTTATGGTTTTTCTCATTGAATAAAGTCCAACGAAAAAAAAAAAAGATTTGATATTTGATTACCTCTCATTTTCACATTAATCAAAGTTTGATTGCCTGAGTCGTGTAGCCTGTGTTTCTAATATGTTGGACTGTTTTCAAATACAGTTATACTAGATGCCAGAATCCCAATGAGAACTGGTGTTGTTTGTGCTGCAAGGATGTGTTCTGTAGTGTTGATTTGATGAACGGGCACTTGTTTCAGCATTTTAAGCAGACAAATCATTGTCTTGCTGTCAGCTGCAGGTACCATTGGAATGTTTTATATGAAGTGAAGCCTCAAGTCTTTCATTTTTATATTTTATGGAGCGATTTATTAATAAATGAGCCTTATGGTTTTGCTTACAATTTTAAATAGTGATAAATCAATTTGGTGCTACTCCTGCAATTCATTCTTAGATGCTCAGGCAATTCCACAATTGAGTGCTTTTTCATCATCCTCCAATGCTTCCAGGGTAAAGCCTTTTCCCTTTGTTTTTTTTTGCTTTATTGATCATCTGCATTCTAATCACTCATATACTGGGAACTTTTAGGAGCCATCATCCTCATCCAGGCTAGAGAGCCCTGATGCCTCCAAGGTAAGCGTTTTTCCTTTGCTTTTTACTATTTATCATCTGCATTCCAACTAACTGATATACATGGAACTTTTAGGATTCATCCTCCTCATCCAGGCTAGAGAACCTCGATGCTCTGATGGTTGATGTTACCGATCTCATATCCAAGCCATCTCTGTGCCCCAGTTTTCATCCACTGGATGATAACTCACTTGTCGACCAAGATAAGCTTGCATTAGCCAAGAAGGGACTCCAGAAGATCTTTGATTGTGGTTTAGAAGCTTTAGCCGATCCCCATGTACAAGAAGAGTTTCTTTCTTATTCAGCCACTGTTCTATCAGTCGATTCATGCCCATCAGAGTTGAAGACCATTCTTTCGTCTTTCAGAGGCAATCTCTCAGAGGAGACCATTGCTTTCCTCCAAGCTCAACATGAGTTGAAGGTGGCCTCCGACCTAGCAGCCTCGATTACTGAGAGAAGGTTTGTTCTCCGTTATCATCATTCGAAGTATGCTGAGGTGAAGAAACAAATTATTGCCTCAGATGAGAAAGTTGCGAACCTTAAGGCCATGATCAAAAGGTTGGAAGCTTCTTTGGCTGAAGAAAAGAGCAACAGAGAGAAGATTGATCGGCTTTTGGATTCTATCGAGACAGGAGTAATGGATGCTAGAGATGGATTGCTCTCTGATATAGAACAAGTGTCTGCCATGGAGGGAACGACCAAAGCAGCCAACCAGTTAGTAGCTCAACGCCACTCAGCGTGGGAGAACCTAAGGAATACTTTTACAGAGGTATATGGTAATCTGCATGCAGGGGAACAACATGCTGAACCCACCAGTTAATATTACTTTTGCTGTCCTTGGCCACTTGGCCCCAGTTATTTCAATTTTCCTGGACTAGCCATGAGTAGTCCTAGGTAGTGAATCTATTGACCACATTTTTCCTGATCACAGTTTTCGCAGTTAGGTCTTTCTTAGGATCGTATATTGTAGTGACGATGGTCTTTCAGAGTATGTTTCATTAACCAAAGCTCTTGAGAACTCATTTGCTTCTCGACTTGTTGTAAGTTGTTAATTGCAGTTTATCTCATTGTCTAACTCTTTTCATTCGTGAATCATCATGACCTGGTCGGCAAAAAGCTTTGCTTATGATGAAAAGTCTTCTGAAAGATTTGATTGCCATCTGCATTAACAAAATTGCAGTGTAGTTGCAGACTTGTATTTAGGTAAAATCTATTATGGTTTCTCACCTCTCCCATCTCCCATCTCCCATTCTTTCCTATATAAAGAACAGAAACTTTGTCTAATGAACCCTTCATTGCTTGCAGCTACAAAAGCTGGATATAACTGACACTCGTGTTTAACCAAACCTCTTAGCGGAGCTGTCAGTGGAGCACAGTAAAACTCAAGATAAATGGTAAATTCATCATTTTAGTCCTAGGAACTCAAAATTATCAACACTCAAAGCTTACCGTTTAGCTCAGAGTCAGGTGCAAAGGGTGTACGTAATCACTAGTTTGCAAGATGAAATGAAAGCTTGGCACCTCAAGGATGCTTCTTAGAAGTTATAGGCTTATGGCAAGCATAAATAACTAAATAAGAGCCTAAGAGATGTGGATTGAAAAGAAGATAACAAATTTTTTTTAAAATTTGGGATTATAAAAACTATATTTGATTTATGCTCCAAATTTCCATGAGCCGGGCTTTAACAAACGAGACTAGTTTTAATAAGCTTCTTGTCTGTCTAATGTCATCTACATGATGGTAGTGGGGTATGTAATGGCTATTTTGGCTTGAGACTAATGATAGATCGTTTTGATTTGATTCAAAAAAAAAAAAAAAAAAGAGTTGAGTTTTAACAAACTTGAGCTACTCATGAAAAATACGAGCTATTCACGGCTTGACAAGCTGAATATAGCCTAGTTCAAACTCGGCTCGTTTATGTGTCGGGCTTAATATTGAGCTCAAGTTCGGGTCATTTATCTTACGAACATGAACTAAACAAGCTAAAAATGAGCTCAATATAAATCAAACACGAGTTGTATCAAGTCTATTTATAGTCTTAAAACTTTTCCATATAAATAAAACCCAACACTCAATTTGACCTTTTTTTTCCCTTCTTATTTTTCTTAAGTAAGTTTTTTTATTTATTTTTATTTAATTTAATTTAAATATATATATATATATATATATTTTTTTTAGAAAATTACATAGTAGCACATGACCAAAGATGTAAACACAAAAAACTCACCTTTAAATAGATTTATACAAATAAGGACACAAGCTCAGGCCCAAAAATCAAATGAAGCAGGCCTGGCTCTGAATTTTAATGTAAAATGACTAAAATGCTCAGTTTGATGAAATATTTACTCGCATGCCACTGATATTAGCACCCCAAAATAGAGAAGCATCAAGACAGCTTTCGGTCGACCCAGTGACCTAGAAGAAGACCCGACCTGTACTTTACTCTCGGCATCTCCATCCTCAACCCACGAGCTTATCTCACGGATCCCCTAACACCTCGCAGCCGCCGCGGACTTGGTGGTTCTGGAATTCTCGAAAGCTTATTCCGATCATGGCTGGAAATCTGGTGATGGTTTGGTGGCGGAGTTGATGCCTGTGTTGATGTCGTTGCTGTAGGAGAGGATCAACGACATCTTTTTCTTCCACTCTCTCTCTTTTTCTCTCACTCCGGCGAAGGCTCTCACATCCGATGCAATTTCTGGCCGGAATCCAACTTCTGGCCGATTTCTCACGATTTACTTCCCGCCTCAGCCATGAATCCAAAATAGTGAGTCTGATTTCATAATTCGATTTTGTGTTTGGAGTTTGATTATTTCTAATCTCAAAGCGCCGGTTTCTTGGAGGCTTTCATTTTGTTTAATTCATGGAGAATTCTAAATGCTTGATTGTTCAAATTTAGGTTTTTTGAATTTAGATCTAGATGTAGAGATTGAGCCAAGCTTTTTGCTTCCATTCTCGCCAAAACAGCAAAGAAAACGCTTTGGATTTGAGCCAGTACCCTACTGAGAGTATCATAAACGTCTCCATTATCGCCCATGTCGATCACGGCAAGTCTATTCTGGCTGATAGGCTCTTGGAACTCACTGGGGCCATTAAGAGAGGCCATGGTCAGCCTCAGTACCTTGATAAATTGCAGGTTTAATGGTTGTTTCTGTCATTTAGAGGAAGAATGATTGATGCTTTGTTTAGGATATGTGGATGTAATGGGTTTTTGGCAAATGGGATTGGTTTTTCTTGTATAATTGTATAAAGGTTATGAATTGAAATGGTTGCTTTGAAGTTCTTGAACTCTTGTTAAGATATCGGAAAATTATTTGTACTTCATATTCCCATTTGATAGTGTGGTTTCTTGTTATATTATGAATACAATTTATGCTTTTTTTTCGGTTGCATTTGAACCTATTGATGTTCTTAGCATGGTTCAGGAATGTAGTTGTGTGTTATTAAGAAAAAGAAAATGTAGCAGAACACGAATACAAGTGCAGTAGCAGAACTGGACGAGTACGAGTACAGTAGCAGGATTGGACGAGTGCAGTAGCATGATTGGGCGATGACGAGTGTTGTAGCAGAACACGAGTAGCAGAACTGGACGAGTATGAGTGCAGCGAGCAGTAGCAGGATTAGGTGATGACGAGTGCAGTAGCAGGATTAGACGAGTGCAGTAGCAGAATTAGGTGATGACGAGTGCAGTAGCAGAACACAGCGAGTATGAATACAGCAAGTACAGTAGCAGGATTGGACAAGTGCAGTAACAGGATTAGGCGATGTCGAGTGCAGTAGCAGAACACAAGTACGAGGGCAGTAGCAGAACTGGACGAGTATGAATACAGTGAGTACAGTAGCAGGATTGGACAAGTGCAGTAGCAGGATTAAAAGATGACAAGTGCAGTAGCAGGATTGGATAAGTGCAGTAGCAGGATTAGGCAATGACGAGTGCAGTATCAGAACTGGACGAGTATGAGTGCAGTAGTAGGATTGAACGAGTGTAGTAGCAGGATTAGATGATGAAATTAGAGTATTAGGAGAGTAAGGTTTTGTGAAGTAACATAAAGTGGTTATTCTCAAGAAAAAAAAAAGTAACATAAACGGATTATTCTAAAAAAAAAAAAACATAAAAGGATTATTCTAAAAAAAAAAAAGTAACATAAAGAATTATTCTTAGAAGAAAAAAAAGTAAAAAAGAAGTAGCTAAGGGTAAAAAAGTAAATTAACTCATGACATGTGGCAAGTGGAGAGCAAATTGTCCTTATTTGTAAGATTTGATCCTCATAAAGGGATTAGATGTCAAAAGAAGTAGTCAAGGGTAAAAAAGTAAATTAAATCATGACATGTGGCAAGTGAAGAGCACATTGTCCTTATTTGTAAGATTTAGTCCTTATATGTTTAATTCAATCTTTAGAGGATGTATTTGTTAAATCATCTTTTGTCAATAACTTATATGTAATTTGTTATATTTTTTTTTTATTAAATGGGGCCAAAAGCTCAGCAAAAAGAAAACAGTTAAATCTCTGCAGATTGTCGGATCCCATAAAGTAACTCTCTGGCTCTTCTTTGAAAAAGCTTATAATTGCTTCCGTTTTGTTTGGTGACGATGGTCCAGAGCCAGACGCAGTGCAATCACCACCTGGCTTTCCTTTCCTGTGATCTGACTGGCGTTACCAACCCTTACACTCCCTGCAAAAGGTTCATCTTCCTCTTCAATATTGCCATGCCATGAATTATTTTCAATGAATCATCATCCTATTCTTTGCTAATGCTTGAGATTGAATGATTGTTTCTCACTTTTATTTTATTTTTCTTCTAAATACATGAATGAAATTGCCCAACTATTACCATTCCTATGAGATTTTCGCTATCCATATTCATGAAAATGTAGATTCCTTCTGGGAAGTATTTATGTTTGCATAAAGCAACTAGCTAAGTCAACTCAGCCAAAATAGTGCATTTAGCTTCTTCAAATCCTTAGCTTTAGGTGCATTTAGCTTTACACATCTTACCTGTACATTCCCAGAGCCATCAATTGGAAAACAATCACACTGAGAGATGGAATTCAGAGTTTTTCTCATTGAACAAAATCTTCAAATTAAGTGTTAAAGTGAAAAGCTCTGCGAGGATTCTCTACTTATATATAATCAAAGTATGAACACCTGAGTTTGACTCATATGTCGTGTTCCTAATTTGTACAAGGGTTTTCATATAGTGTAGATGTTAGCATCCAAAAGAGATTTGATTTTGTTTGAACGGTCTTCTGTGGTACTAGTGTGAATGGACATTTTATTCAGCATTATCAGGAGACAAAGCATTGCCTTTGTGTCAACTGCAGGTAACCATTACAATATTTTCTACAAACTGCAGGCCCAAGTCTTTTCTTTTCCTGCAGTGATTTATTATAATTATGTCTTCTGGTTTTGCTCACCTTTTGAAACAGTACAAAATCAATTTACTGTTGCTCCTGCCATAAATTTCTAGATGCGGAAGTGATCCAAAAATTGTGGGCCAAGGTGAGCTCTTCCCTTCATTTTCGGTTTTAGGTATTGGATGCTGCCAACGGGAGTGGCGATGCCATACTTAAAAAGGAAGAGACTCATGTCCACTTTCCATTCACTCACACATTTTTTCATTTTTAGAGTCGATCATCTTCATCCAAGCTAGAGTGCATTGATGCAATGATTGTTGATGTTATTGATCTCTTATCTAAGCCATTTCCTAGCATCAATGTTCATCCACAGTTGGCTCAGTCGTTTATAGGCCAGGATGAGCTTGCATTGGCTAAGGAGGGACTCCGGAAGATATTTGATTGTGGGTTAAAGGCTCTAGCTGATCCCAAAGTGCAAGAGAGTTTCTCCTTTACTCAGCCACACTGCTATCAGCTGAGTCATGCCCCTCAGAATTGAAGGTTAACCTTTCATCACTCAGGTGCAATCTTTCCAAGGAAACGGCTGCTTTCGTCAAAGCTCCAGATGAGTTGAAGGTGGCCTCCGACTTATCAGCCTCAATCACTTAGAAGATGTTTGTGGTGCGGGCGTGCGGCAACAAAATTCAAAGTATGATGAGGTGAAGAAAGAAATTCTCGCCTCGGACGAGAAAGTTGCCATGATCAAAGAGTTGGAAGCACAAATAAAAAGGTTGGAAGCTTATTTAGCCACAGAAGAGAGCAACAGGGCAAAGATTGATGAGGCTATCGATTCCATCGAGAAACAAGTCACCACCACGAGAGATGGATTGGTCTCGGACTTGGCACAAGTGTCTTCCATGGAAGGATCGACCCAAGCAGCTAACGAGTTAGTAGCTCAAAAACAGTCGGACTGGGATAACCTAAAGCTTAATTTTACTAAGTTTGCATGATGCACTTGGCCTAATTAAGCTGTTGTTTGTATTTTGGTGGGATAACCACAAGTGTCTACATGAATTCCATTTAGTAATCACCTTGTTTGGGTTTAGTGGAACTCCATTTATTAGTGCACGTTCCAACTTCCATCTCTTTCAAATTTCAATGCATCGGAAAAAAAAAAGCCTTCAGAATCTAAGTGGTCACCTCACAATAACGAAAGCAGCTTTCAATATAGTCTGTCAAAGCGCGTCAAACAGATGGTTGTGCTTCTGAGTTCTGATTATTGACAAGCATGAATATAAGAAGACACAGCTTGCAAACAAAGGTATACTTTGCATGCAAACAAAGGTATACTTTCCTTGCAAACAAATTTATACTTTGTAACTTTGTTCACCATCAGACAAAGTTCAAGTGTGATTCTATAATTTGGCCACTTTGATTTCCTTCAAACCTCCAGAACAGCAAGGTAAACTGCAACTTGGCCATGGTAATGAAAGCTGACTCTAACTCTGGTTTTTCTCTTAAGGTTACCTATCTACAATTTCTTTTCTGCAGATTGCAGTAAGTAATTTGGGTTTTGTTTTGTACAGAGCCAGAAGCAGTGCGATCATCACTCGGCTTTTTTGTGCTGTGATCTCACTGGCGTTCCCAGCCATGACATTCATTGCAAAAGGTTCATCTTCGTCCATCTATTATTAGTGTCCTCGATCTGAAATTTATGTACTGCCATGCCATGAGTTATTTTCTCTAATCGTCATCCTATGCTTTTCTATTGCTTGAGCCTTGAAATTGAATAATTGTTTGGTATCTCTGAAAGCAAGATTCCCAATTGATCTTTCCACTTCAATGTTGTAGAAATGATTGTTGTCCTATAAAAGCCATCCTTTAAGAATATTGTCTATTCAGAGTTTGTTTTTCATTTTTTCTTTTTAATTTCCTCTCGAAAGTCGAAACACATAAATGAAGTTTCCCAATTGTTGCTGTTGCTATGAGATTTTCGCCATCCTTTTCATGTAAAAGTAGATCCCTTCTTGGAAGTATTTGTGCTTGCATTAGCAAAGCAACTGGCTAAGTCACGTCAGCCAAAAATGTGCATGCTTTGCAAATTTACTTGTACATTAGAGCCATCAATTGGAAAACACTTTTGATGAAAGAAGGAATTCAGTGTTTTTCTCATTGAACATAATCTTTAAACAGTTATAGTAAAAAGCTCTAGGACGATTCTCTACTCTTACATAATCAAAATATGATACCTGAGCTTGAAGAATACCTCGTATTACTAATTTGTACAACAATTTTCATGCAGTGTAGATGTCAGCGTCCCAAGGAGAATTGGTTTTGTTTGTCCTGTAAGGACGTCTTCTGTAGTGTTAACCGACATGTTTCTGAGCATTATAATCAGACAAAGCATTGTCTTTTTGTATACTGCAGGTAACCATCACAATGTTTTCTACAAATTACAGGCTCATGTCTCTTTTATTCTGCTGTGATTTAATATGAATATGTCTTCTGTTTTGCTCATCTTTTGAAACAGTAATAAATCAACTTGGTGTTGCTCCTGCAAAAAATATCTAGATGCGGAAGTCATCAAACAATTGTGGGCCAATAAGCAGGTGAGCTTTTCCCTTAATTTTTGGTTTTATGTATTGTCCACTTTCCAATAACTCATACACGTACTTGCATTTTTAGAGTCGATCATCTTCAGCCAAGCTCGAGAGCATTGATGCAAAGGTTGTTGATGTTACTGATCTCTTGTCCAAGCCATTTCCTACCATCAATGTTCATCCACAGTTGGATGTTCCGTTGTCTGTTGGCCAGGACGAGCTTGCCTTGGCTAAGGAGGGACTCCGGAATGTCTTTGATCGCGGTTTAAAAGCTCTAGCTGATTCCAAGGTGCAAGAAGAATTTCTCCTTTACTCAGCCACGCTGCTATCAGCCGAGTCATGCCCATCAGAGTTGAAGGTTAACCTTTCATCATTCAGATGTAATCTTTCGGAAGAAACCTCTGCTTTCATTAAAGCTCAAGATGAGTTGAAGGTGGCCTCAGAGTTATCAGCCTCGATTACCCAGAAGTTGTTTGTGGTGAGGCAACAAACTTCGAAGTATGATGAGGTAAAGAAAGAAATGATTGCCTCGGACGAGAAAGTTGCCAAGTATAAGTCCACGATCAAAGAGTTGGAAGCTTGTTTAGCCACAGAAGTAAGCAACAGGAAAAAGATTGATGAGGTTATCGATTCGATCGAGACACAAATCACCATAGCGAGAGATGGACTGGTCCCGGACTTGGCACAAGCGTCTTCCATGGAGGGAAGGACCCAAGCAGCTTACCAGTTATTAACTCGAAAACAGTCGCACTGGGATAACCTAAAGATTATGTTTACTAGGTTTGCAATTGCAAACGCCACCATGAGTCGACATCCTAGTGTGAAGTGGGCTCAGCAGCCTGATACGCTTTACATCACTATTGAGTTGCCTGATGCCCAGGATGTAAAGCTTACACTGGAGCCTGAAGGAAAGTTTCTATTCTCTGCTACAGCTGGAGCAGAAAAGACACCCTATGTAGTTGATCTTGATCTCTATGACAAGATTGATGTAAATGAGAGTAGGTATAGTGTTGGCTCGAGAAACATCTTTCACCTAGTGAAAAAAGCTGAAAATAAATGGTGGAGCAGATTGATAAAACAAGAAGGAAAAGCTCCTGGGTTCTTGAAAGTTGATTGGGATAATTGGGGAGATGAGCAGGCGGGGATCTAGATAGAAGCCCGGGTGGGCAAAAAAAACCTATATATTTTTTTTTGTCAATGCTGTTTCCCCAAACTATACTATTGGCCATATTGAAATAAGTAATTCTAATAAATTTGATTATTGAAAATGTGATGATATATTTGGACCTTATAACCCATAAATTACAAGAAGATGTTCATTCCAGTGAATTGGAATCATTATGACACAAATCTCTCTTTATAGAGGCATGAAATTATTATTTTTCTTTAAGAGACAACTTTTCTATATGTAAAGTGACCATATTATTAGGTTTTTTTGTTCCTAGAAAACTGGCGACTCAATTAGGGTTTGGAAAAAGCAAAGGCGACTATGCGGCCTGTCCGACAGCGCCTCCATGTTGATCGTGGCTCCTCGCCTCATCGACGATTGGCGGGTGTTGCCAGACGGGTTCCTGGGATCTGGGGTTCTCGGCTTTGGCCTCTCTTCATCGGTCTGGGTTGGGAACGTCTCTTCTCTCCCCTCAAGCGGCGACGCAGGTGTGGGTAATTGGCGATCGGCGACCTATGGTGGCCCGGGTGTGGAGCAGGTGGTTAGTGGCCAGATCATGGCAGCGGTATACCATGGATCGTATGGCGATGGTTGCTTCTCTATGGTGGGTCACTGGACGGCGATTGCAGCGGTGGTTTTGGGCTTCCAAACTGAGGGACACAGACGGGTGGAGGTCCTCCACTATGAGGTGGCAGGACATGGTGATTTCTGATCAGTTTCTTGGACAATAGGCCAGAAGGTTGGCGTGGCTCGCTGCATGGTCTGGGTTTCTTCGGCGAGGCGAGCTCGAAGGGAGAGTCCTGACACTCTTGTGGTGGTGGGCCGCCGACGGAGCGCTTAAGGGGAGGGAGGAGGAGTATGATGGCTCTTTTTTGTTTTTGTTTTTTATTAGAGTAATTTTTTTGTTAGTTCTTTGGTTAGGTTTTTTCTGTCATTAGAATGTCCCTACTCTTGTGAGCTAGGGTTGGGTCAAGTTGGGGTGCCATGGATATGGTGTTATTCCTGGGGACGAGTTGGTTTATATTCGGTTTTATCTTATGGTCAATGTGCTCACAAGCGATCCTTGCACGTGGTCTGGTTTCATTGGGACGCGGTGTGGAAGAGGGCGCTGGTTTCTCTGGTGGTTGTCTATGGGGTGTTATCGAGTTTCTCGGGGTTATCTGTAGCCTGTGAGGTTGGGCGAAATAGGTGGTTAGGGGTTGGGCTCTTTTGGCTCATGGATGTCATTCTTGATGACGGACCCGTAACTAGTTCGGTTTTTAGGGAGAAGAGTGGGGAGTTCTTGTCCACCACCGGTCATTCCCATATTATGTAATCTTGGTTATTTTCAATAAAGGATTCTTATTCTAAAAAAAAAAAAAAAAAAAAAAAAAAAACTTTTCTATATGTATAGTGTTACATATGATTGTTATATTGAAAAGAGATTTATGGCAGATTGTCATAGTTATTATGAAGATCTTAAAAGGCAAATTGCTAAAAGCAAATCCCTAAATCATATGTGTCATTATAAGCAAATTGCTTAATCAAATCCTTGATGGATTCAAACTGCCAAAGGCAAGTCCATGAATGAATGAAAGAGCCTTAATGCTCACTCATGAAAATAAAAAGTCTAGAGCTTATATATACTGGAAATTATCCTCTCCCTATATATACTAATTCTATTATAGTCAAAGTAACTTATTGCCTTAGGGGGGTGTATTCAATCTAGATTTTAAATGATTCTGTCTGATTTTTTATAATCCATGGATTTCTGTAGATTATGTATAATCCACGGATTGTTTTAATTCCGTATGAATTTAAATAGATTCTAATATATTATTTTTAACAAGATTTGTTTGGATTTCAATGGATTGTCTTATCACAAAATAGAAATAAAATAAAATAATAAAATATAATTAATTATTTTTTTTGTTTGGACAAAATAATACAATAATCATCCTAAGGCAACTCCAACCATATGCTCTATTTGGGGGTGCTATTCTCATTTTAGCACCCCCTTGTTGCACTATTCATATATGACTTAATTCTCATCTCCAACAATGAGGTGCTATATGAGTGTAATGTTGATGAATATTATATTAAAAGTATGTTAATATAGTTAAATAAGGTAAAATTGTGAAGGAGATGGAGGATATTTGGTGTGAGGAAATAGAAAAGAATGGGTTGATATTTATAGAATTTCCCACAATTTACTGTTCCAATAGGTATATATTTTTTTTCCCTCAATTTTCTGGTAATTTTTAAAAAAAATTTGGAACAAAATAGAAATAATAATCCTTGATTTAATAAGAGTCATTGATCACTTTTTTTCCTCAAATTTGAGCCTTCAGATTAAATAAGGTCAATTTGAGTAAAAGCAAATAATAATCCATTTGCTGGGCCCCATAAACAGTATCCGAGTCTTGGTCTTGGAAAAGTCTCAAATATGAGACTTGGGATGAGCCCAAGTCCTATAATTTTAGGACCAACTCCCCCTAAAAAGCATTTGTTGGAGATGAAAAGTCTTATAATTCAACAAAATATAGTTTTGAACCCTATGGTTGGAGTTGCCCTAAGGAGCTCCTTGTAAACAGCTGCCTTAGACCAGGCTATAGGCTCCTAATATGGTAAAACCGTAAAAGTCATGTGTTGAGAAACTACTTTTACTGTTGACAGTATACCCATTACATTGTTTATCCTCTTGAAGACACAGTCCAAGAGCCTTGGTGGGATCAAATTTTTGTTCTCACAAAGTTTTCCATTTAATTCTGTTAATAATGTATCCCTTCTCTTTTTTTTTTTGAAATATACCCCTTCTCTTTTGCACCTCCAAATGAAGTATATTATTGAGATCTCCACATAAAAGTATAAACTGAGAATAATTGTAGAAGTAAAAGAGAAAACTGTGCTAATAATTTGGTTTCCACCTTTGAAAAGCCATCAAGGACATATAGCCAAATGCTTTGCGCAGTAAATAATTTTGGATATATGAAATTGCATAATTGATGAAAAACGTTGTAGATTAGTGCCAGTATAAATCACATAAGTGGCATACCACAATAGTCTAATCTCGAAACACCATAGATTACAATAAACCAGTACAGAGGAGTAATCCAAATAATAACAGCATTCCAATCATAAAAAGTAGTGCTAAAGGAATAATCACTAAACTCAGAACATACCACACCCAAAGGGGTGCTCTAAATCTATCTCATTCGATAAATGACCTACACCCAGTATTCTCTAAAAGATTATGACTGTCTTCCATCATCTACTGAATCAGCTCTCTCCTTTATGGATCCATTTATGAGTATGCTACATATGGAAGTGAGGCTACTATGAGCTTTGCCTAGGATTGCCCGTGCCAAGTGGCTACACTGATATATGGGACTGTGCGGAGCAAAAGTTGTAAAACACACCCAACATAAGTGGCCCACAAAATGCAAGATAAAGGACTCTAATATTGATACTTAAAACAGATAAATCTTTGAGGACCTGATCATTACAACATAAAAAACTTAAAAGGACAATAACCTAAGAATGATGCAAAGTAATAGAAATACCCAAGTAGCACAAGAAGTGAAACAAGGAGTTGATACCTCCAAAGGCTTGAGCTTCCAGAGGCCAAATGGAATGCCCTCCCAGTCATAGGCAACTTATTTGCAGCCTTTAGTAGCATGTCTCTGATTAGAGTTGGATCTTTTATTGACACTAAAAGCTGAGTTGGTCCCAACCACAACTTCACAACAGAGCCATATTTCTTGTGCAAATCAGCCAACACCTCTGAATGCCAAATATAAGAGTCAATGGATGCTCTATGGTCTTAACCAAATTCAAACTTATTCAATTTCTGGAATCCAAAAAGTCCTAGACAAAACCATGAATTTCCCAAATTGGGTTCTGTTTCTCTTCACTCAAACAACTCAAGGAAACTAGCTCAGAATTACAAACTTTTGAAAGGGACTTCAAACACAAAACAAGCTCGATCCCAATGCACAAAACTCTCCTAGCTTCACTGCATTAATGCTTTCATGGATTTTTTTATCAATCCAAGCAAAGGAAGTTAAGCTATTTCACCATTTCATTAATGTTCTAAGTTAAGCTGGACCGAACAAAGCTAATTACTCTAAAAAGAAACAACTTATCAGAGTGCGAGCAGCAATTTTACCAGTTTGTATTGCTCTTTCCAGGGACATAGAAATTGAAAACTATGAACCAATCCTATTGCTTTTGCCCAGTACATAGAAATTGATATAATTACCGTGTGTTTGTGTCTATGTATATGCTCTGGTCCAAGCACGTTCAGCGCCGACCCAAATGTTCGGTGCTAGTTTCGAAATCCAGATACCAAAACAAGGATTGAGAAATTACCTTGGTTAGTAGAGAATAAAGAAAGGATGAGGTCAGTTCGAAGTCAGAAGTCGAGGTCGAGGTCAGTTCGTCTTCATCGAGGTTGAGTTCAGTTCGTCTTATACTGTTTTGAGTTTTTTTTTTCATCTTCAGGGTGAGGAGAAAAAAATGAAAGATGTCAAAATCTCACCTCTAGAGAGTGGATTTTTGATAGGGTTTGGTATTTATATTTAGGGTGCTTGAATCCTATAGAATCAATTATCTAATGAAATCCTTAAAAATTCTTGAGCTTTTGAATACCACCAAATTTGAAAGGACTTTCTAAAATCTCAATTGAATACCACTAGATTTGAGAGGACTTTTTAAAATCTCAATTGAATACCACGAGATTTTAAAGGACTTTTAAAATACAAAACAATTCAATAGACTCTTAATTGAATACACCCCCCTTAATGAGTACCATGACAAGAATAAAAAAATCGAACTCGAATCATACTCATAATGTTGCAATATATTCTAACTTTCCAAAGTTATGAATCTATAGCTCTTATTATCAATTACATGAATTGATATTTATGGCTAAGTATGCCATACTTAAATTTCAATGCTCGGATTGTACAAATGTAAACGTGTCAATTGTTGTTCCTTTATATTGTTATTCTTTGCTAATATCTTTATTTATAATTTGAGCTTATGAAATTGGTTTTACTCTTATCATGTGAGGTAAGATTTATTGAGAATATCATACTTTTATTGGTTTGTAGGAATTGAAATTCATATGCAAAGCACACATGATTTCACCTATGTGATCGACACACCATATCCGATATACATGGTGCATGTAGATGAAGTGAAGAAAGAGTTGGAAGCACATATAAAAAGGTTGGAAGCTTGTTTAGCCACGGAAGAGAACAACAGGCTAGGCTAGGACAAACTTCGAAGTATGATGAGGTGAAGGAAGAAATGGTCGCCTTGGACAAGAAAGTTGCCGACTTCAAGGCCATATGCATGATCAAAGAGTTGGAAGCACAAGTTTTACCAAGTTTGCGTGATGCACTTGGCCTAGTTAAGCTATTTTTACTATTTTGGTGGGATGGTTTACATGAACTCCATCTACTAACAATGGCGGATCCAGGATTGAAATCTTGGACGGGCTAAGATTTCTTAAACAAAAAAAAAAAAATATATATATATATATATATATATTTATATTATGGAGAATATCGAGGGTGTGAGAGAATTTTATTAATTTAAAAAAAAGGTACACCTAGTCAGGGGGGACGTAGTGAGCCTTACCCCTGACTAGTGCAATTCACAATTCATAGTTCCAGACTTCCAGTTCGTAGTTCCAATTCATAGTGTCATTCACAATTAAACAAACAAACATAAAGAAGCCTCCTGTTTGAAGCACAAAGTTCATTAGCACAACACTTTAATTAAACCCAAACTTGATTAGCACTTTAGCAGAGCATCATTATACAACAAATTCAAACTCAATTAAACCCACAACAAATTCAACAATTGCACATTTGCACAGCAGAAAGAAGAAAACTGAATGAACTGATCGACCTTCATACCTTGATAAGTAGACAAAATCAATTAAACCCAGTTAACCCACTGACAAAATCAATCAAATAATCAATTAAACCCACAACAATTGCACAACACTGTAGCAGAAAGAATATTAGAAGACCCACATCAGTGCATCACATTTAACCCACACCCAATTAAACAATAAATTGCAGAAAGAAGACCCATTTGATTTGCACACAAACAGATCATTGCTAAAAAATCCAATACAATATGAGAATAGATGTATTGAACAAAAACTAACAAAGAGAATCATATCATATATACAAATGAAAGTCTAGAGAAAAACAAATCCATTAGTCTTAGCGATTAATCTCTATAAAAACCCAGTTTCATGAAGCAAAAACTAATTTACCCAATTATGTTCTTGATGTAATAATCTAACACAAAACAGAGTTCCCCTGTTTTCATATATATTTACCTCCATAAAACAACTCAGCTATTGAGAGTAGGGAAGCAACTGTCGGACCTAACCAGCGCCAGCCCACCAACCCTCTCAACACCACCGAGAGAGGAGCTAGAATTAGACCCGCAGGCGGCACTGGTGGAGGAGGAGAGAGTGAGACTGTGAGAGACGATTCTCCAGTTCGAAACTTTGAATAGCTCAATAGCCCATAGTCGATCAGTCGATGAGTGGAAGCATGAACCAGAATTTGCTTGAATCAAGAGGTTGAAGAGGAAATTAAGAAATGGCCATGCACCGGAGGAATGATTTCTGAAGAGATTGTGGCTTGGGAGAATCCGAGAATGGAAGATTGGGAAATGAGTTATTCCTTCAGGAAATTGAGGCTGGATCTGAAATTGACGGAGATGAAGACAAAGTGTCGGGAGTAGGGAGTTACTTTGGCTGGCCTGGGCTTCTGGAGTCTGGACTATCCGACTATGGACATTGGACAATACCCACTTTAAAAAAAAAGTATACATTTAATTTTTTTTTTTTAGTCCCAAAAATCTCAGACGGGCTCAAGCCCATCCTAGTTTGTGCTTAGATCCGCCACTGTCTACTAATCACCCTTTTGGGTTTAGTGAAACTCCATTTATTAACGTAATTAAGTTTTAACACTACTACAATAAGTTAATCAGACGACAAACATTTGGAGTTGTGTGATGACCAACCTCACTGTGGTCTAAACGAGTGTTGTGTGATTGAAAAATCACACAACGGTGATTTCACCGTTGTCCAATATTCATTTCCTCAACAGATAATTATTTCCGTTGTGCAAATTCTGCGCAGGCATGTACCTGGCATGACATGCGCAGGGATGCCTCGGCATTGACATGGCCATTCAGACAACAGAAAATGAAATTTAGTTGTTGTCTGAGATTCATAACACACAACAGTTTTGATTTCTTTGTTGTGTGAGATTCATAACACACAACAACTATATTGTTTATTTGTTGTCTGAGATTCATAACACGCAACAGATAGAATTTTTTCTTTGTTGTCTGAGATAAGTAACAGACAACTCAATGAAATGATATCTGTTGTCTGTTGATTGATTCAGACAACAGGGATAATTTTATTTCTGTTGTGTGTTATGAATCTCACATAATAAAATTTTGTTATTTTCTGTTGTTGGTTGTTGGTTCACACAACAGCTATATTTGATTAACTGTGGTGTGAATATTGTAATCGAATTGGCTAATATCCAGTAACTCACTACACCAAAACTGGTCTTTTACGGCCCACCATGTGCGCCGTAAAAGCCTATTTATGGCGCACAAAAACACGCCGTAAAAGCTCGCGCCGTAAAAGACTCCATCTCTTTTACGGCGTGCATAAATGCGTCATAAAAGAACCAAGTAACACGCCATAAAAGTGGTTCCACAAATATCATCTAGGTCATTTACTGCCCACATTGCACGCCGTAAAAGACCTCCTATTAAAGGCACAAAAAGAATGCCGTAAAAGAGTGGCTAAACTCCTAGTTAAGACGCACAATGTGCGCCGTAAATGAGGTGTGTTCAAACAAAAAAAAAAAATTCTTTTTGCTCAAATATCATACTCATATTACCCTCATTATAATTAATTTCATTTACAAAGTAACAATGAGAAATGTATCAGTAGAACTCATTACATCAATCAATTAAACCTAGCTATATCCCTAAACCCTAAACATATTTGAAGTTACCTAACTACAACAAACAAGAGAGAAATCTGGGCTCGTCACTCAACTGATAGCTAACATTGAGCTTTCATCTAACCTGTCAACTAGAAACAAGTAGCTTCTATCAACATACTTTAAATCACCACTCGAATTACATATAAATGAACTGAAGCTTTTAGTTGCAAGGTGTACAATCTTTTGAATTTGATCACTTACATACCACACCAAGATAAGAGTATGTACTGACCTCTTCTTTTGTCCAAGGTATCAATTGTTTGAATGTACTAATGATTCATCTAGTATAGCAAAAGAGATCATTGATCCTATTAATCAAACAGAGGATGTCATTCACCAAGTAAAAACAGAAGGTAATAAACTAATAGTTCAGTGTTACACTATATCCGCTTTTGGTTTCCTAGTTTTCAATATGCTTCTTTTTCAATTACCATGTCCTTTCCTTCTCTGTTGAGCTTTTTATTCTCATCAGTCAATTGATAGCTAGCATCGAGGTTTCATCTAACCTGTCAACTAGAAAAAGCAGCTTCTATCAACATACTTTTAAATCACCACTCCATACTCTTAAATCACCACTCCAATCACATATAAATGAACTGAAATGAAATATTGCACACACAAACACAGTGAAGAACATCTAGGAGAAGCACCTCCTAGTAAACTTATTAATTACCATATAAACATATACAAACTTTGAAACTAGATAAATAAAATTCCATATCTGACTTGCAACTTAATACTAAGAAGCCAAAACATTAATAAAAACAGCAAACTACATACCTATCAGTGATATATACTCTAGGAGCTCATCCGAGATAAAGTCCTCAACATTCACATCGACCAAATTTCCGAATCTATTAGAGGACACAAAAAATGTGTTCTTGTATCAAGCAAAATGTGTCCTCTTTTTCCTATAAGGACACAATTTTTGTGTCCTAGAACTGAAAAAAAAAAGGTAGTCATCTTTTCTCTACAAGGACAAGCTCCTTTTATATGCCAAGTTTTAATATAAAATTCCAAAAACAAACCTGCTTCCCAGTTGTTGTTTCAAACCCACGTATGAGTGTCACAAGATTCTGGTAAATACCATCTGAACTGTCCTGCAAAAGAAGTAAACAGGAGAGAATCAATAAATAATATCAAAATAAATAAATACCAGGAAATCCTTTAGTATTGATCTGCATTATAATTAGGGAAAGGCTCATGCAATCATACATATGAAAAACTAAATAACAACTCATTACTTGAAGGGATGTGTGAGCATTTAACTCATTAGCAGCCATCATATCAGCCTCATTTCCACCGGCCTTTGTGCAGGATAAACCTTCATGGTTTAAAATTCTAATAGACAATTTAAATCAGTCAGCGTATGAATCTGGAAAATCAAATTGTAAGTAAGGAGAATGACAATGATGACAATATTACCTTAAAAACAACTGGAGCCCCTTTCAGTGGACCTTCAGTGACTCACATGCATTTGTGAAAGATTACAAACTAAGCACATCTTCCAACTTAAGAAAAGATCTAATTTTGCTACACAAGTTGAATACAAACACATAAACACAGCTAGAAATAACAGAGGGAGAAGGGAGGAACAATCAGATAAAGAACATCTTATCTTTGAGTGAATGTTCTTTTTCTTGGTCTGATAGTAGTTCATGTTCAATTCAGAACAATCACAATCCAGAATATATCTCTACAGCCAAGAACTTTACAGTTTAATCTGAATGATAACTTAAGCATTATGCATACTCAATCCACCCAGCCTTGTATTGTGTTATTCATTTATTTTTTTTGAAGTCAGAATGAAAATGCAAAAAGGAAAAGAGGTACGGAGAAAAACATAGATTTCAGAAAATCAGGCCAAACCTAGAGCACGGTAATCGGTTAAAGCATGGTTTTGGCCTTCTCCACCATGGGAGATATACTTCGTACATAAACAGAACAAAGCATGCAACAATAATCTTGATACGCTGACAGTTTATAGAGAAATCGTTACTGACAGTTCCTAATATGGGTGCTGCCTCATGGAACCGGGCGTAGAAAATAGAAACCAAAGACAAAAGTTGAAAATGATAGCACCAGCAAAAGTTCAATACGCCGCAAAACTAAATTTTGGCCACTGTTTGTATATTGTCATGTTCTACTTTCTTAACTTGTTATTAAGATTGTATAGTTAATGAGCCACATATGAGGCTTTGAAGATCCTACTGAAATCATAGAACTATACTAGCATCCTCATTCACTCGCTTGGACTACATAATACTCAGCCTTAGCCTAAATTCTTGTACAAAAATCCAAAGAGAATAACTTTCTTGGCGAAATTAAGGAACTTCTGCTGTTTAAATAAAAGGACAGTATGTGTAGTAGCTTACATCAGGCCAGGTGTCGGTAATGAACTCCACAATGTCATAAAATATATCCCCTTGAACATCAATTTGGTCCTTCTCGGTTGGCCCCTGAGGAAAAAATAATACCAAAATGTAAGGACATAGAGCTAAGCATATTTCAAAATCACTTCTTAAACTATAGTCACCTTGACAACAGAAGCTCCTGTAGCAAATTTCTTCCCTAACTTCTTTGAAGTATCACTAAGTTTGACACCTGAAATGTTACCAAATATACTAGTTATGGATTGTTTCAGCAAAAGACTCTGAAAACAGAAAAACAAAGGATTTAAACCAGTAGATTGCTCACCAAAAAGCTCCAGTCCTTTGATAGTTGTGATACATTTTCGCTTATTGTGTGTAACCTTTTCAATAATAACCTCCAGCTTCTCCTATAGAACAACAAGAAACATCAGCAAAATTTAATCACAGCAATCTAAAAGTTCTCACAACAAATGCTGCTCGTAACTACTTCACCCTGCAAATCTTCTTTTCAGTTATGGCATCGAATAAAGTGTTATAAAAAATTACCTTTTTCTTGACCTTCCCACCCGGCAGACGCTTGACCTCTTCTTTAGGTGCTGAAGTTCCTCCACCAGCAATCGAAAAAGTATTATTACATTCTCAATTCACACACCGCAAAATAGTAAGGCAAATAATGACACTCTATGAAACAAAATCAAGACAATCATATCAGAAAAGTATAGAAATCAGAATCACGAAGATGAACGGGAAAAGAGAGAGAATGGCGTACTCGAGATTTTCGGCGACCTGTTGAGTGAGCTTAGCAGAGAATCCACTGGCAGCCGTCTTGTAACTTTAAACCAGAACTTCCTTGGCAGTCTTTTCACTATATGTATATTTCAAAATCAATATTAAACAAATTGATTTCGCAGCAGAGAGAGAGAGAGATTTGCAGCAGACCTGCCAAGGACGAAGGCTAGGGTTCGGATGTGATAGCTCAGGCTCCTCATTTTGCTGCGGCCTCTCAGTGTAAATGATGTGGATAGCCGATCACGAAGAAGAAGCACAAGAGCCAGAAAAAGGGTCAATATTGGAAAACTAGAGAAACTCTAGAAATCGAGGAACTAAATGTCAAAGAATAAAGGGTTACCATGTATGACCATCGCTGCAAGGCTATGTCCACTTCGGCGGAATCCAAGTAGGTGAGATGAGAAACCCAAATTAGTTGGAGCCAAATGCAAAATCATCAAATTTTCTTGTCGATCGATTCACCTCAGATCTGAAAGAAACCCCAATTCTGTTTGAGAGAGAGGTATTCACCCAGATAACTGGATGATTGGATTAGTTTGAACAAGAAGGATTAAGAGAAGAAACGGGAGAGAGATGAAAGAGGAAGGGATGGCTAATAATGTCAGGGTTTGGGTCTGGCGTTTGTTTTGTGAAGCGTGAATTTATTAGTAAGAGGTCGATTGGGTGGGAGATTAGAATTTTAGCCGGAAAAAATAGGCGGGTTCTCAAAATTTGTGGCGCACTTATTTACGGCGCACTCTAAATGAATGCCGTAAATGTAAAGCAACATTTATGGCACACTCCAAAAGCATGCCGTAAAAGACCAACTAGAAAAAGTCTTTTACGGCGTGCTTTGGCACGTATTAAAAGCATGCTGTGAAAAACCAACTAGAAAAGTCTTTTACGGCGCTCATTCAAAGCACGCCGTAAAAGACTAACCCATATGAGTCTTTTACGGCGCGCATTTGGAGCACGCCGTGAATAACTACCAATTACGGCGCGCATAATATGCACGCCGTAAATTTTAGGCCGTAAAAGCCTAGATTTCTTGTAGTGACTGTTGTAGGAGAATCCTTAATTTTGAACTCTTTTACAGTCATACAACACATTATTTTGCATTGTGTTGCATGACTTAACCTTGGACAACAAGAAGAATATCCATATAAATGTTTATCCAGAAATAATGCTCGATATATTACCATATAAACAGTATTCTAATCCATATCATTCAAGTACCATTATTCAAGCATCCATAAAATCAAGTAACTAGATAATGCACCAAACAAGAGCATTCCTAGCTAGCTACACATGAATAAAAAAAACATTCATATTCTCGATAACTCTTAGCCTTCAGCTGCCATTGGCTTCAATAAAACTTCAAATGTCTCACTCGCAATTGGCCTGCAAGATTTACACTTCTTTAGTAATTTGATGAAATTTGGTCTGTGCAGAAGTAATAACAGCATTACACAATTGACACTAGATATGATATATACAAGTGATAAGTTTAACTTAGAAATGATTATCCTTTAATCTCTATAGCTTCAGTTAGTGATAAACAACTAGAAATAGGTGTATTTGTCACCTGAAATGACAAGATTAATTGGTCATGTGAGTAGAAAAAGAAAATTGTTCATCCTTATGAAGGAACAAATTTATTATCAACAGCCAATATGCATATTAAACAGATAATATGCATATTAAACAGATAAGACGGAAGCTACTTACCAAAATTCATCATACGTTGTGTCCCACTAAGAGAATCACCTCTTAATCGACCTTAGAAAACATTAGATATCATTTGAATAGACCAAAAATGCAATTGAGGTTTGGAAAAGGGAGTAGGCTACCTCCACCAAGGACTCAACTGGAGAATCCTCAAGTGTAGCTGGCTCTTGTCCCATTTTGCCGTCGGCACCTTAAAATAAAGAAGACAAATGACTGTAAAAGAAGTAGCTACCTTTCAGCTCAAACTTTAAAAAGGCCCAGTAACAGATACAAAAAATGCGATGAAAGAACAAGAATTTAAAAGGGAAGATCATAAGAGAAAGAAAAACCCAAAAATTGAGATACAATCACACACTTGCATAGCTTGAAAAGCAATCTGAAACCTAAATCAGTTATATTAGCTTTAACCCAGAAGCTGAAATTGAATGAGACAGGAAAAACAAAAGCATTCAAAACTTGATACAAGAAAGTAAGAAAGAATTGGTCTTACTGCTGAGAGTGAGAGGGAGAGAAAGGGCAGTGGCTGCACCAATTGAGGTTGAGCTTGATCGATGGCTGCACGGACTCTGGAGGCTCCCGTTGTTTTGTTTTAAGGCAAAGTATTTGAAATAACAATTATATACAATTTGTACTGATTATCAACCACGTCCGAAACCAAAAGGATCGAAGAATCAAAAACCAAATGGAAATTGTCCCGGCTAGCTGGACCGTGATGTAGATTTATTCAATGGGAATGTCCAAACAACCAACTATAAACTCATTGTTTCTTTTTCCATCATTCCTAAAAATTAAACCTCAAGACCTAGCCTTTATCCTACTTAAATATCATTCAACCAAAAAGCCAAAAAAAAAAAAAAAATTAACATAAAAAATCCACATTCCTACAAAGAACTGATAATCATCATCAAAAACAGTATTGTTGAAGATAAGGCTTAGAACACCCAAAGCAAATCGTTCAAAATATGATAACAACAATCTCTCTTATCTTAATTTTCTCACTAACCAAACAGATCTCTCTATTTTCAACTATCAAATACCAGTAGGTGTACAACTAAACATGTACGAACAAGCTTGGAATATATCAATGGCGAGAGAGAGAGAGAGAGAGAGAGAGAGAGAGAGAGAGAGTATGATCTTCATTTCACATGATAACTCGTGCTAGTTTGGATACCTGCAGTAAGAAAAGTATGTTGGAAGACAACTCTCTTAGGTGCAGCCGTGCTATATGGAAAGAACTGAGATGACATAGCCAAGTCTAGCACACTAGGATGCAACAAGACTTGCAAAATGGATGACCTGGCTAACCAGCGACCACAAATAGGTACCAGAGGGCCTACAAACCAACTCGTCATAACTCCAATTACTGCAGCCACCACAATGTCAGGAACGAAATAACCTGCAAGAAATTATATGAACCATGCTTTTTGAGAAATTTTGGATAAAGAGAATTCATAGAACTTTAGGAAATAATTCAAGGGTTAAGACTAGATGCCATAAACCATTTTGAGCAAAAATATTCAAAACCATATATACTAAAGTAGTTTCACAATTCATCCCCTTGAGTGCTAAAGTACATTGTAAGAGAAAACTACCCAACTAAAGAAACTAATCACGCATTCACGCTACATACCACATTTATTGTAGCGTATAATCCAAAAGCTCCCCAAAACCTTGCTTCATCCGTTAAAGCCTGCAAGACTCAAGCTTATTAGAACTTATCTTAGATAATGGGATTAGTGAATATCTATAATTATTCTTAATATCAGATTAGAATGGATTCATGATGCACCAAGATTAGATTTTTAAGACAAAGATAAAGCAGATGCAAAAGAACACTATGTCCGAATTGAAAAATCTTTACAATGCGTAAGTAAGATAGTTAACACAACAGGGTATGTATGATTTGAAAGAAACCTGAAACTTCAACCATTGAATGCCAAAAAAAAAAAAAAAAGAGGATACATGAAAACAAATCAGCTAAATAGATTTGGGAAAAGAAAATACAAAGAAGATAAGCTGGGTATATATCTGGTGCATGATAGTACCTCTTTTTCTTGACAACTGATGCCTCTTGAGTGAGGGGAAAGCTACTCCAAACAAATCTCGGAATTAACTGATCGAAATGCTCAATCCACAAGTTTATAATAATATTTTTATTATTGCCGCTCTTGCATAAAACTGCTACTAACTCTCAGTAGAGTTCCATTATTATGAAGGCTTGTACAACAATTTCGAAGAATAATAAAAGAAATTACTAACCTCTTGAAAAAATGGAACTTTTTCACGAGGTGCATAAGGCTCATAGATAAGTTCTGGACTTGTCATGGAAACTCTAAGTGCTCCCTACATATATAATAAGGTCAGCACACATGACATGATTGCTTCTCTAGAATATGAGACAGACTAGACAACTAAAAGTTCAATGGTCATGAATAATGCACAAGATGACGGTCACACCTCTAACCCTTTACAGTGAAGTTCACTAGTTCTTTCAGTAAAGTACTAATGGAAAATATATTAACAAGAAGAACTAAATCGGAGGATTTGCGGTATAAATTGAGCAAATCAATAAACATACCATTTGCCTTGCTTGGGCAAGTGCTTTTACTTGTGTGGATAGCAACCTTTTATCATTCAAGAAGATTGGCAACCCGACAGCTTGAATACAAGATAAACACATAACAAAAAGAAATGATCAATGAATTATAACGTTCATCTTTTCATAAATCATTTCAGACGCACCAACACATTTGTTATAGACACATAATCAAAAACTAGCTACCATTTTCAAACAAATTGTTCAAGTTATAAACTCTATAAATTTACCATTGCAGAACGCAGAGTCATATCATTTCTAGAAGTCCAAGGAAGTGCTCCATGGCTCTTATTTAAGCTTGAGTACATGTTCCATCTATTAAGTTCAGCCACTGATCACAAAGTAAACTATGTTAACTTAACTTTCAAATGCCAAGCCAAAAATTTACAGTAAGTAATCAATTCATGAACATCTCCAACAGAAAATTACCATTTGAATTACCAGTTGCATAGCTTCTTCAGCAGGAGATATCTGCAAATATAGCAACATGTCAGGAATTGACACAAGCTGGACATGCACTTCCAACAAAAACCATTCAAGCAAACCACAAGTTACAAGCATTCTCATAGTGATGAAAAGCAAGAAAGAGTGAATAAAACATGTATAAAGCAGACAATAAACAATTAATAGACATTATCTTATTTTGGATCATGAGAGAAAATTATGACCTCGTTTCCAAAGCATCAACACATACCAAAAACAAAAAATAATTATCTGCAAAGCACAAGAACATACTCTTATCAACAGCCAATCTTGTTCTTCAGAATCTCAGCAATGATAACAACTAGCAATAGCTGTCGATACAAACCACAATTTCTTGTCAATCCTTCAGTAACCAACATGGAAACAAAAGCTCCCAATCTCCTAATGGACCAAAAATTGAGGGGTAAAGGGAAAGAAAAAAAACTAAAAGGGAATGCACATGACCCCTAAAACCCAAAAGAGAATATATTACGAACAAAAAAAAAACAAAAGAAAAGGAATTTGTTCCTAAAGGACTTACCTTTTTGATAAAAGGAAGAAGTCTTGAGACAGCAGAATGGATATAATCTCTGAGCTCAGGGTGCCGAGTTCTATGAACAACCAAATTCATGTACTTCCTTCTCTCAAAAGCACCTTCAACCTAAAAACCAAGCAATTTCAAACATTAAACCCCTCATACACATGGGCTTTTATGGTTTTCCTTTCTAGGTTCCCCAAATAATGGAAGAAAAACACAAACCCAATACCAAAAATTTTACCAGAAACCACAAACAAGAACTGGACTTTGTGATTGAATGAGAATAAAGCAAACCTGCAGGATAAATTCCTTTGAGGAAAACGATTGATGTGATTGCCACCTCCAATAACTCAACCAGAATCTGAGTGGTTTCATTTGTGCAATATTCAATTTGAATTATAAGCACAAAGAAATAAACCCATTAAAACAGAGAAGAAAGAGAATTACTTGTAAGAGCAAGAGGTGCAGAAACTAACCTTGACTGTGTTGCCGACGCCAAATTGAAGTAGCCCAGGCCCAACTACGCAGTCCATGGCATGGTGGAAGAATTGGGAGCACTAGGGTTTGGGAAGTTGGGCCCGGAATGTTCACGCCGTCCATATTGGCAACGCCACCTGCAGGAGCAGAAAAGAATTGAAATTAGACCCAAAAAGCACTAATCTCAACAGCCAGAGTAGGCCTCATTCCCGCCGTCCTTCACCGGAGACGCCTTGTCGTTCAGCCTAAACTAGTGGAGCTCGGACGACGACTGGCATGGAATGAATCTGTTGCTGCACGTCGAGGTCTTCGATGGTGACGACGAGAGGCTCGAGATCCCCCGAAACGAGTTGGAGAACGAGTCGAGTCGCAGAGTCCAATCTTGCTGGCCATCGTTAAACGCTTGCAGATGGCTAGACTTGATGGAGAGAGAGGTTCACGAAAGAGAGAGCGAGGACTGAGAGAGAGAGAGAGAGATGCTAGGTTTCGTGGAGGCTATTGTAAAACTGATGTCGAGACAGAGGGTTGAGAGGGTCGAGAAGCAGCAAGCTAGGTTTTGTTTTCTTTGTTTTTTTCTTTTGGACACGATGTGGCATGGCAATTAAACTTAGCAAAAAATTTGAAGTTACTCACACAACAGAAAGCTCACCAATTGTCGTATGAGTGCACTACATAAATTCAAAATGTGGAAACATGGAGGGAAACATGCCGCCTACAGCATTTTGGCTCAAAATTTTGCCGCCTATGTTCCTACTTCACACAACAGAATAGCTTAAATCTGTTGTCTGATGACCACAGCTTACACTAGGCCTATCTAGGGGAAGACATTCAAGCAAGCTTACTCAAACTTTGGTGCTTAGTTTTTCAATCACACAACTGAAATAATGAAACCCGTTGTACCTAGTAGCCCAAATTTTAGTGTTTCAAGAGCCAACCAAGACTCCAAAGTGGAGGAAAATCTACCGCTATATTTTTTAACACTCAGACGACGGACAATACTTAATTCTGTTGTGCAATGTAGTTTTGATAAAAAAGTTATCACTTTGTTGACATTCACACAACAGAATATCCCTAATACCGTTGTACAATCGAGCTTACTTAAACACACAACAGATGATTTCTGTTCTGTTGTGTGATTAAGTTTTTGTAGTAGTGTAACTTCCATCTCTTTCAAATTTCGATGCAACAAAAAAAAAAAAAAACCTTGGGAATTTAAGAAGTCACCTCACATGAACAAAAGAAGCTTTTAATATAGGCAGTCAAAGCATCAAACAGACGGCTCTGCGCTTGTGCTTCTAATTATTGACAAGGTTGAAGAGAGTTTCTATTAAGACCTCCAAATCTGCTCACTTGACCTCACTCTATTATGAATTATTAAATGACATATATAACCTACTATAAAATGACTATTAAGGACAATAATTATACCAAAAAAATTGTTATATTTATTTTCTCTAGACTTTCCAATTCAATAATATTAGATTGCATTTTTTATTATTTTCCTTATCTATTTTCATTTTTCAATTTCACTACATACTCATTAAAGCATTCATATATATTTAATAAGAAATAAAACTATGATCAAGATCATGTGACATAAAAATGTATGATATGCATATTGAACACATATTGGTCAGGAAGAACAAAATAAATTGTATTATGACCAAAATCCAAGTCTATCCATTATACTTGAAAAAAAAAAAAGGAAAAAAAAAACAGAGCTAGCAGTTAAAAAAAACTAAAAAAATATTTAAATAATTAATCATGAAGTACAGAAAATAGAGAAACATTAAGAAAAAATGATTAATCTTTTTTTTTTTTTGCACACCTAAAAGAGAAAAAGTAAATAAAAAAAGATCACATAATAGTTCATGTTATTTTATTTTTATTAATTTTTAAAACTCAATACCTTGTGTTTGATTCTTTTTATTGGATAAGATATTTATGTTGTCTGATTAAGGAATGAAGATGTAATTAAGATTTATGTAGTAATTAAATCATTGAAATGACTAAAGTTTTTATTATAAAGATCTTTAGCAGACTCTCTATTTTGGCTTTTTAGCTATTTTGGAGAGCATGTTTAGAGCATCTTTAGCAATGCTAGCCATTTTTTAGTCAAATTTTAGCTAAAGTAGCTAAAAAGTTATTTTAGCTAGCAACTTTAGAATTACGTCTGCATCAATGTTCTCTATTTTAGCTAGTTTTGAATTTATATTATTTTTTAAATGAAGATTAAATTGTTTAAATGTATTTATAAATTACATAAAATAACTTAAAAGGAATGTTTTAAATTATAGAGAGCCTCATCCCGCTCTCTATATTTAGGAGCGAGATAGCTAAAAGTTATAATAGAGAGCCACTTAGGAGTCTGGTGCAGCTGCTAAAATAGATAAAAAGTTAAACATGCTCTCCAAAATAGCTAAGGAGCCAAAATAGAGAGTCTGCTAAAGATGCTCTTAATTTTTTATCTATTTTAGCAGCTGCACCAGACTCCTAAGTGGCTCTCTATTATAACTTTTAGCTATCTAACTCCTAACTATAGAGAGCGAGATGAGACTCTCTATAATTTAAAATATTCTTTTTAAGTTATTTTATGTAATTTATAAATACATTTAAACTATTTAATCTTTATTTAAAAAATATTATAAATTCAAAACTAGCTAAAATAGAGAGCACTGATGCAAACGTATTTCTAAAGTGGCTAGCTAAAATGACTTTTTAGCTATTTTGGCTAAAATTTGACTCAAAAATTGCTAAAGATGCTCTTAGTTTGTTTGCAAATTATATGAGTGAGGTTATTTGAGGAACTTTCGTGAGGTTTAATGAATAAAATTAGTATTCAAAAATTTGAAAGGAGGTGTACAAAGTATAAGAGGTCAAGTGAGTAAATTTAAAGGTTCCAATAGAAAAACTCATATAATAAGACACTACTTGCAAACAAAAAGTTTACCTTGCAACTCTTTTCACCATCAACGCGGGAAATGTTTGCGGTGAAGGTAATTCTCTCTACACTTTGTTTCTGTAGATCCCTTATAATTTTATTGATATTTTAGGCTGAAAATGCTACTGTTTCGAAGCTTATAACTCAATGGTTCGGTTGGTGTAATTCAGACATGGTGCTCTCACGTGTCTTTGCTCTCCTCTGATGCTATTGTCCTTCCCAAGCCTGATCGATACTCCCTGCAAGAGGTTCCCTTTATTTATTTCTTTTAGTTCTCTAATCATCTGATTAATTATATTTCTTTCGACAGGATTAATTTCTCTAAACCCAGTCTTTTTTTTTTTTCGCTTTTTACTTTCAAATGAGTAATTGGTAGTGGGAAAACAAATATGCATAAAAGCTATGTAGTATTGTTGAAAATTGCAACTGAAGGTTCAAAATGCACTTGATGCATGATGTGAGGCGAGACTGTTTTTTCTTGATCTATCCATGTGTGGAGAAGATAAAAAAGACCCAAAGACTTATAATTGAGAAATTGAGAGCGTTTTGGTCTTTCACAAAGTTAATCAAGATACTCTGAGAATGCGATTAAAATTTTTTGAACAATCAGCTGCAATGTGAAAAACAAGAGTTGAAATTTTTATTCCTATATAAATTTAGTTGTCTTCACTAATGTTTCATTAAAGTTTGTGCATGAGTCCTGAATCATATAATGATACATACAGTTAGTTCTAATAACAATTTTTCATATAACAGATGCGTGTTAGTTGATTACCAACTCTCCGAAAGTTTCAGGAAAGAGAAGGTCTTAGGTAGGGCTGCCACGTGATGGGGCAGTGAGGCCCTCCAATCACTGCTTAGCAGGGGGGTATTTTGGGTATGTTATTTTGCAAATTGAGGACAGTTTTGAAACAAGAAATTTTTTTTTTGAGTTTTGATTGGTGGGCCGCACTGCCCTACCACGTGGCAGCCCCTACCCAAGACTTTTTCTTCAGGAAATATGTGGACACGTGCCTTATGCCAGCTGTCTTCCTGTCATCAAGTCTCTTCCATCAGCTAATTAGTTAATTAGTTACTAATTAGTTGTTTAGGTTAATTAGTTAGGTGTGAGTAGTATGATTACACGTTTTTGTATAAATAGCAAGGCTCTCTCTCATTTTCTGTAACGAAGTATTAAGAAACAATATGTTAGTATACTCTTTTCAGTGGAGCTGTCACTAGAGCAGAACAGAACTTGATCAATGTCAGTGCAGTGTGAGCAAATGAGCAAAACTTTAAGAAATGGCAAAACTTTGACAACCATTTTGATCTGCTGTGTAGGCTCAAAATTTGCTTGCTGAGTCGGCCAACAAAAGTTTTAAACCCTAAAGCCACGTTTGGTTTGCGGAAAGGAAGTTTGTTCTTTTCCTACGTTTGGGATGCAAAAGGAAAGGAAATCGTTTCTTGAAGGAAGGGAAAATAAGGGGAAAAGTGGTTCCTTCCAAATCTCAAAGGAATCAATTTCCTCCTTCTTTCCTTGCATTTATTACTCACATCATATTATTTTATTACATTATTTACAAACTTTTTAATAACTTTCATGATCAATATGTCAGTGCAGTGTGAGCGAATAAGCAAAACTTTAAGAAATGGCAAAACTTTGACAACCATTTTGATATGTTGTGTAGGCTCAAAATTTGCTTGCTGAGTCGGCCAACAAAAGTTTTAAACCCTAGAAATTATCAACACTGAAAAGCTTTACATTTAGCTTTCAAATGCTTGTTTTTCTTGTCATGCTTGGCTGGTGCAAAGGGATGGTAAAGGGTGATGAAATGGAACACCATCCTCACTACAATCTTTAATCTACAGTCTAGCTAGATTAATCACTAGCTTGAGAAACGTCAAAAGTTTAACATCCCGGGAAGATCAAATCTTTACAATAAATTATATAACCTGCAAGGATCCCAATATTGCTTTATTAATATGGCTGGGAGAGAAGGACAACATACAGTCGAACACTAATGAGACAGGAGATGCGAATACAGTACGTCAATGGAAAATTTCATTAGCTGTAAGGGAAGAAGCAATTTGCATAGCTGTAAGCAGCTTTAACTTTTATAAGCTAAAAGTTACCTCGGCCTAACTTTTATAAGGGCAAGTTCACCGGGCATCCTATTGCCCGGGCACCACGTCAAAAGCAGCAGAAATGGTGACCCAGCTCCACTATTCATGATTCCACCGGGCTTGGGGCAAAACCACAGTGGGAGGCCCAGGTCACGAACTCGGGGAGGAGGGTGACTGAGCCCGTGACCCAGGCTGCCACGCTGGCCCAAGAAGAAGAGAAGAGGGGAGACGCGCTTCAGCTACGAACTGCATTCCAGTTTCTTGTCCTCTAGCGGGGACAACCTTGCAGGCGCGTGGGAGCCTCTATTTTGTCCGGTAGCGGCATAATGCATGATGAAGTGGACGGCTGGTTTTGTTTTTGAAGCCAAGGGTCCACAGATCTGGTGCGTTGGTTTTGAATGTGAAAATGATCCTACGGTGGATAATTAAGGACGAATGAGGGTGGAAAAAAAAATATCAGTTAGATTACAACGGGTAGATTACAAAGGTAAGAAAAATAAAAAAAATTATAAAATTTCATATAAATACCTCACCTCCTATTTTATCTCTCACACAAAGAAAAAAAAATCTTTTTTACTTCCTAAATTTTTTTTGTTCCTATGATAAAAGTGTCGGTGGAGTTATTAAAAAAAAAAAAACTCGTCGATGGATATATCATTTTTTCTACCCAAAAAATTTCATTTCGGTGGATTTTCAAAATTTTCATCAATAGTATTTATTTACACCATACAATTCTCATTTACACTTTAAAAATTAATAAAATATTCGATAAACAGTAATTGACTGGTGACCCTGACCCCAACGGGTGGAAGCAAAGGTCCAGTGGCAGTGAATAGTGTCCTGCCCTGGTGACCTGGTGACCTGGTGACCCAACGGGTGAACTTGCTCTAAGCTGGTGCCAAATGATTAAACATTTAGGCTTGATTTGGTTCATGGAAATTATAGTTTGTCTTTTGCCTTTCTCATGGGATAGAAAATTTCCATAAAATTTCCATTCCAGTGTCCAGAGACAATTGAAAAGTTGTCAGGCGGTGGTTTCCAATTTGGGATGTAATGTGTTTGGACATGTGTGTTGGTGAGGTGATAAGAAGGTGATTTCCCACTAGACATTTCGTAATTAATGTAATAAATTAATAAAAAAATTAGGATAAAAAATAAATCTCTTGAAGGTATGAGAGGAATCATTTTTGTTTTTCCATATTTTCCCTTGTCCTGAAAGACTAGTTCCAATTTTCAACCCCTTACCAAACACAACAAATACAGAGTTTTTGTTTCTTGGGCTCTCAAATATGCGAATCAAACTAGACCTAGAATAAATTGCTTTATTGAATTTTACCAAATACATTTTATTACTTAACTTATTTATTGTTTAGCTTTTTAAGTAACTTAACTAAGTCCTCCCATAGTCCCCATATCACCAATAAAATTCACTTTTGATGAATCTCTCATAATCTTACGTAAGGTAGTCGTGTCATGTGTGTGGTAGGGCTGGGCAATCAGTGAGCATGTAAGAATCAGCCATATTATTATACTTTATCAGACGACGGAGAATAAACTGCTTTATTGAATTTTACCAAATATGTTTTGTTACTTAAGTTTTTTTGTTAAGTAACTTTTTAAATAATTTGGGTCAAGTCCCAAAAAATTGGACCTTAGTAGATTTGGAAAAATAAATAACTAAAGCCCAACACTAAATTTGCTGGGTTTTACATGACGCTTTCCTCGCACCACCAGAACAGGAGAGCAAGGTCATAAGTCTATGAGGAATTGAGGACCAAGTTCAATTTGGTCGCTTTTAAAGGAAAGAGGTTCCCTCACACCTCCAGAAGAGGAAAGCAAGATCAACAGCAACTTCGCCATGGTAATCAAAGCAGACTCCTTAACTCTTCTTGCTCTTCTCTACAATTTATTCTCTGCAGATTGTCGGATCCCATAAAAGTAACTCTTAACTCTGCCTCTTCTTTTTAAAAGCTTATAATTAATTGCTTCTGTTTTGTTTGGTGATCGATGATGGTCCAGAGCCAGAGCCAGACACAATGCGCTCACCACCAGGCTGTGGTTTCCTGTGATCTCACTGGCGTTCCCAGCCCTGACACTCCCTGCAAAAGGTTCATCTTCCGCTTTAATATTCCCATGCCATGAGTTACTTTCGATGAATCATCATCCTATGCTTTGTTAATGCTTGAGAAGTTGAGATGGAATATTTATTGCCTATTAAGTATTAAGAGCTTGTTTCTCACTTTTCTTTTATTTTTCTTCTCTAAACAAATGAACGAAGTTGCCCAACTATTACTATTGCTCTGAGATTTTCGCTATCCTCATTCATGTTCCTTCTTGGAAATATTTATGTTTGAAGCAACTAGCTAAGTCAACTCAGCCAAATTTAGCTTGTTCTTCAAATCCTAGATCTAGGTACATTTATTAGCTTTACACATCTGACCTCTACATTTCCAGAGCCAACAATCTCAATGAAAGATGGAATTCAGAGTTTTTTCTAATTGAACAAAATCTTCAAACTAATTGTTAAAGTGAAAAGCTCTACCAGGATTCTGTTCTTATTATACACCATCAAAGTATGAGCACTTGAGTTTGACTCATACCTCCTGTTACTAATTTGTATAATGTTTTTCATATATTGTAGATGTTAGCATCCAAAAGAGAATTGGTTTTGTTTGTCCTGTAAGGACATCTTCTGTAGTAGTAGTGTGTATGGACATTTCATTCTGCATTATCAGGAGACAAAGCATTGTCTTTCTGTCAACTGCAGGTAACCATTACTATATCCCTACAAATTGCAGGCTCAAGTCTTTTCTTTTTCTGCACTGATTTATTATAATTATGTCTTCTGGTTTTGTTCACCTTTTGAAACAGTAACAATTTAATTTACTGTTACGCTTGCCGTAAATTTCTAGATGCGGAAGTGATCCAAAAATTATGGGCCAAGGTGAGCTTTTCCCTTCATTTTTGGTTTTAGGTATTGGATGTTGCCAACAGGAGTGGCGATACCATACTCAGAAAGGAAGAGACTCATGTCCACTTTCCATTTGCTCACACATTTTATATTTTTAGGGTCGATCATCTTCATCCAAGCTAGAGAGCATTGATGCAATGATTGTTGATGTTATTGATCTCTTGTCTAAGCCAATTCCTAGTATCAATGTTCATCCACAGTTGGATGCTCAGTCGTTTGGAGGCCAGGATGAGCTTGCATTGGCTAAGGAGGGAGTCCGGAAGATCTTTGATTGCGGGTTAAAGGCTCTAGCTGATCCCAAAGTGCAAGAAGAGTTTCTCCTTTACTCAGCCACACTGCTATCAGCTGAGTCATGCCCCTCATAATTGAAGGTTAACCTTTCATCATTCAGGTGCAACTTTCCGAGGAAACGTCTGCTTTCGTCAAAGCTCAAGATGAGTTGAAGGTGGCCTCAGACTATCAGCCTCAATCACTCAGAAGAAGTTTGTGGTGCTGCAACAAACTTCAAAGTATGATGAGGTGAAGAAAGAAATTGTTGCCTCGGACGAGAAAGTTGCCGGGTTCAAGGCCATGATCAAAGAGTTGGTAGAACAAATCAAAAGGTTGGAAGCTTGTTTAGCCACAGAAGAGAGCAACAGGGCAAAGATTGATCGGGCTATCGATTCCATCGAGACACAAGTCACCACCGCGAGAGATGGATTGGTCTCGTACTTGGCACAATTCTCTTCCATCGAAGGATCGACCCAAGCAGCTAACAAGTTAGTAGCTCAAAAACAGTCGGACTCGGATAACCTAAAGCTTAGTTTTACTAAGTTTGCATGATGCACTTGGCCTAATTGCTGCTGTTTGTAATTTGGTGGGAAAACCACAAGTGTCTACATGAATTCCATTTATTAATCACCTTGTTTGGGTTTAGTGGAACTCCATTTATTAGTGCACATTCCAACTTCCATTTTTTTCAAATTTCAATGCATTGAAAAAAAAAAAAAGCCTTCATAATCCAAGTAGTCACCTCACAATAACGAAAGCAGCTTTTAATAATCTGTCAAAGTGTCAAACAGATGGTTGTGCTTCTGAGTTCTGATTATTGACAAACATGAATATAAGAAGACACAGCTTGCAAACAAAGGTATACTTTCCTTGCAAACAAATTTATACTTTGTAACTTTTGTCACCATGAAACAAAGTTCAAGTGTGAGTCTATAATTTGGCCACTTTGATTTCCTTCAAACCTCCAGAACAGCAAGGTAAACTGCAACTTGGCCATGGTAATCAAAGCTGACTCTAACTCTGGCTTTTCTCTTAAGGTTACCTAGGCTATCTACAATTTCTTTTCTGCAGATTGCAATAAGTAATTTGGGTTTTGTTTTGTACAGAGCGAGAAACAGTGCGATCATCACTCGGTTTTTTTGTCGTGTGATCTCACTGGCGTTGCCAGCCCTGACACTCCTTGCAAAAGGTTCATCTTCGTCCATCTTTTATTAGTGTCCTCTGAAATTTATATACTGCCATGCCATGAGTTATTTTCTCTAATCGTCATCTTATGCTTTTCTATTGCTTGAGCATTGAGATTGAATAATTGTTTGGTATCTTCGAAAGCAAGATTCCCAATTGATCATTCCACTTCAATGCTGTAGAAATGATTGTTTTCCTATAAAAGCCATCCTTTAAGAATATTGTCTATACAGAATTACAGAGTTTGTTTTTCATTTTTCCTCTCAAAACACATGAATGAAGTTTTTCAACTGTTACTGTTGCTATGAGATTTTCGCCATCCTTTTCATGTAAAAGTAGATTCCTTCTTGGAAGTATTTGTGCTTGCATTAGCAAATAGCAACTAGCTAAGTCACCTCAGTCAACAATGTGCAGTTAGCTTTGCAAATTTACATGTACATTGGAGCCACCATTTGGAAAACAGTTTTGATGAAAGAAGGAATTCAGTGTTTTTCTCATCGAACATGCATAATCTTTTAATAGTTATAGTAAAAAGCTCTAGCACGATTCTCTACTCTTACATCATCAAAATACGAGTACCTGAGTTTGAAGAATACCTCGTACTACTAATCGGTGCAACAATTTCATACTGTACATGTCAGCATCCCAAGAATAATTGGTTTTGTTTGTCCTGTAAGGACGTCCTCTGTGCTGTTAAGCTTCATGTTGGTGAGCATTATTTGGAGGCAAAACACTGTCTTTTTGTAAACTGCAGGTAACCATTACAATGTTTTCTACAAATTACAGGCTCAAGTCTTCCTTTTTCTGCAGTGATTCAATATGAATATGTCTTCTGTCTTGCTCAACTTTTGAAACAGTAATAAATCAATTTGGTGTTCCTCTTGCCGTAAATATCTAGATGCTCAAGTGCTCCAACAATTGATGGCCAAGGTGAGCTTTTCCCTTAATTTTTGGTTTTATGCATCATCAACTTTCCAATAACTCATACACGTACTTGCTTTTTTAGGGTCGATCATCTTCAGCCAAGCTAGAGAGCATTGATGCAGTGGTTGTTGATGTTACTGATCTCTTGTCCAAGCCATTTCCTACCATCGATGTTCATCCACAGTTGGATGGTCGGTTGTTTGTTGGCCAGGACGAGCTTGCCTTGGCTAAGGAGGGACTCCGGAAGGTCTTTGATCGCGGGTTAAAAGCTCTAGCTGATCCCAAGGTGCAAGAAGAGTTTCTCCTTTACTCAGCCACGCTGCTATCAGCCGAGTCATGTCCATCAGAATTGAAGATTAACCTTTCATCATTCAGATGTAATCTTTCGGAAGAAACCTCTGCTTTCATTAAAGCTCAAGATGAGTTGAAGGTGGCCTCAGACTTATCAGCCTCGATTACCCAGAAGTTGTTTGTGGTGAGGCAACAAACTTCGAAGTATGATGAGGTAAAGAAAGAAATGATTGCCTTGGACGAGAAAGTTGCCAACTATAAGTCCACGATCAAAGAGTTGGAGGCACAAATCAAATGGTTGGAAGCTTGTTTAGCCACAGAAGTGAGCAACAGGAAAAAGATTGATGAGGTTATTGATTCGATCGAGACACAAGTCACCACTGCGAGAGATGGACTGGTCTCGGACTTGGCACGAGTGTCTTCCATGGAGGGAACGACCCAAGCAGCTTACCAGTTAGTAACTCGAAAACAGTCGCACTGGGACAACCTAAAGATTATGTTTACTAGGTTTGCAATTGCAAACGCCACCATGAGTCGACATCCTAGTGTGAAGTGGGCTCAGCAGCCTGATACGCTTTACATCACTATTGAGTTGCCTGATGCCCAGGATGTAAAGCTTACACTGGAGCCTGAAGGAAAGTTTCTATTCTCTGCTACAGCTGGAGCAGAAAAGACACCCTATGTAGTTGATCTTGATCTCTATGACAAGATTGATGTAAATGAGAGTAGGTATAGTGTTGGCTCGAGAAACATCTTTCACCTAGTGAAAAAAGCTGAAAATAAATGGTGGAGCAGATTGATAAAACAAGAAGGAAAAGCTCCCGGGTTCTTGAAAGTTGATTGGGATAATTGGGGAGATGAGCAGGCGGGGATCTAGATAGAAGCCCGGGTGGGCAAAAAAAACCTATATTTTTTTTTTTTGGTCAATGCTGTTCCCCAAACTATACTATTGGCCATATTGTAATTCTAATAAATTTGATTATTGAAAATGTGATGATATATTTGGACCTTATAACCCATAAATTATAAGAGGATGTTCATTCCAGTGAATTGGAATCATTATGACACAATTCTCTCTTTATAGAGGCATGAAATTATTATTTTTCTTTAAGAGACAACTTTTCTATATGTATAGTGTTACATATAATTGTTATATTGAAAAGAGATTTATGGCAGGTTGTCATAGTTATTATGAAGATCTTAAAGGCAAATTGCTAAAAGCAAATCCCTAAATCCTATGTGTCATTATAAGCATATTGCTTAATCAAATCCTTAATGGATTCAAACTGCCAAAGGCAAGTCCATGAATGAATGAAAAAGCCTTAATGCTCACTCATGGAAATAAAAAGTCTAGAGCTTATATATACTGGAAATTATCCTCTCCCTATATATACTAATTCTACGAAAATGTTCACCTGGTCAGTTATTGACCAAGAAAATAATGCTCAACCACCCTTGAATGTAAATCCAAGGGCAGAGAGAATTATTATTAAGTTAAGGTGTTTCGTTTTCTACCCTTGGATGTAAATCTAAGGGTTGTTGAGTATAAATTTTTTAGTCAGCAGCTGACCAGGTGAACACCACTGACTAACTCTATTATAGTCAAAGTAACTTATTGCCTTAATGAGTACCATGACAAGAATAAAAAAATCGAACTCGAATCATACTCATAATGTTTCAATATATTCTAACTTTCCAAAGCTATGAATCTATAGCTCTTTTTGAGTCTATATGAAATTATCAATTATACGAATTGATATTTATGGCTAAGTATGCCATACTTAAATTTCAATGCTCGGATTGTACAAATGTAAACGTGTCAATTGTTGTTCCTTTATATTGTTATTCTTTGCTAATATCTTTATTTATAAGTTGAGCTTATGAAATTGGTTTTACTCTTATCATGTGAGGTAAGATTTATTGAGAATATCATACTTTTATTGGTTTGCAAGAATTGAAATTCATATGCAAAGCACACATGATTTCACCTATGTGATCGACACACCATATCCGATATACATGGTGCATGTAGATGAAGTGAAGAAAGAGTTGGAAGCACAGATAAAAAGGTTGGAAGCTTGTTTAGTCACGGAAGAGAACAACAGGCTAGGACAAACTTCGAAGTATGATGAGGTGAAGGAAGAAATGGTCGCCTTGGACGAGAAAGTTGCCGACTGCAAGGCCATCACACTACACCAAAAATGGTCTTTCACGGCCCACAATGTGCGCCGTAAAAGGGTATTTACGGAGTAAAACAGCAGGCTGTAAATGCCCGAGCCGTAAAAGACATTCCTTTTTAACGGCACGCATAAGAGGGCCGTAATTGTGAATCCAAGCACGCCTTAAATGTACTCTCAACAGTCGTCCAATTTGATTTATAGAATGTTTGCACGCCGTGAATGTCCAATAAGCATGCCGTAAAAGACTTTCTGACCACTTATTTAGTGCGCATCTGTGTTAACTAACTTGTCCTTATCCTCTGTTGTGGATGTGATAACGTCCTATTGTGTTGATAAGTCTAAGCTAGCTAGCATAATTATCTTTTAGTTGTTGATAGATGTTTGTAATCTTAGAGTTCTAATTGTACTACGTTTGGTATACAGCAGCATGGTTGTATTATAAATACAATTATTCAATACAAAGAATTATTCAGTTCCAGTAATTCTTCATGGTATTAGAGCCTGCCAACTTCTAAACGAAGTTTTTTTTTTTTTCCTCCTTTCACCACTTTCACCATCATGGCTTCTGAAACCTCCTCCCTCCCCGGTCCTAATGTTGCTCACTTCCTCAAACTCACCGAAACCAACTACTTACTCTGGCTCCGACAAATGCGTCCTTTCCTCAATGGCCATAACCTCTTCAAATACGTTGACAGTTCCTGCATTGCTCCATCTCCCACTCTTCCTGCCGTTGGAAATGCTCCCCCTCAACCCAACCCTGCTTATGGCAAGTGGTTTCAAGAGGATCAACTTGTGGGCAGTTATCTCACGACCACTCTATCTGAACCAATTCTCTCTGTGACAGTTGGTCATGACACCTCCAAGGCTATATGGGACTGCTTGCAACAACACTTTGCTCAACAAAATGTGGCTAATGCTGCTAATCTTCGCTTCCAACTCCTTGACATGCAAAAGGGTTCCAAAACCATATCTGAATATCTCCAACACGCCAAGTCTCTTTCTGACTCCTTGGCCGCCATAAATGAGCCCGTCTCCAACAATGATCTCGTCACTGCTATCTTGCGTGGCCTAGGTCCTGACTATGCTATGTTAGTCACTACTATCCTCAATTTTCCACCACTACCGGCCTTTACAGAGCTTCGCTCTCGCCTTCTTTCATTTGAGTCTCAAACAGCCCGTTCTTTCCATGACAACTCCCCTTCCACGGCTCTGTTAGCAACTCAGTCCTCCTCTGCTCCACCTCGTGCTTCTCAGCTCTCTTTCCATCCCTCTACTCGTGGTTCTTTTCGTGGGTCATCTCGTAACCGTGGAGGTCGTCCTGGTCGTGGTAATTGGCATAACCGAGGTCGTTGGAACAATTCTGCCTCTCATCCCAATCTTTGGTCTGCCCCTCCTAATCCTGGCACCTGGCCTCCTATCCGTGCTCCTCCTACCCGTAACAACAATTGGAATTCTGGGCCTGGTGTCTTAGGTGCTCTACCCTCCCCATGGTGTCCCACATGCTCCACCAATCAACATGCTGCTGCCCATTGTCCTCATCATTATGCTGGTCCTGATTCTCTGACACCACCTTTTGCTGGCACTCATAGCGTGCAATATCATGACCCGACTTGGTATCCTGACACTGGTGCCACCCATCATATGACTAGAACTCCTTCTGCTCTTCAAAACCCAACACCTTATAATGGTAACACCTCTGTTATAGTTGGTAACGGTGACTCTCTTAACATAGCCCAAACTGGTACTATTCCTCTGTCTCTTGGTTCTCATTCCTTTCTCTTACGTCATGCTCTCCATGTGCCCTTTCTTACCAAAAATCTCTTATCTGTAGCAAAATTTACTCGAGATAATTTTGTTGGTTTTGTTTTTCTTCCTGATAGTTATATGATTTTTGACTTACGTACGGGTTCTTTATTGTTTCAGGGCCCATGTAAAGATGGTCTCTATCCACTCTCGCTTCCACCTCCTCAAGCTCTCCTCGCTTCTTCCTCTCGTGTTTGGCACAATCATCTTGGTCACCCATCATCCTCTGTGCTCTCTCGTTTAGGTCCTAGTTTAGGTTCCCATTTTCGTAATAATAATTTCTTTTGTAAAGGTTGCGCTCTTGGCAAGTCAACCAAACTTCCCTTCATCAGTAATGGAATTCATTCTTCTTTTCCTTTTTGTTTAGTTCACTCTGATGTATGGATGTCTCCCGTGCCTTCTGTTTCTGGTTTTCGTTACTATGTTCTTTTTACAGATGATTACTCTCGCTACACTTGGATTTATCCCATGCGTAGAAAGTCCGAAGTATTCACTCATTTTCAAACTTTTCTTGCTATGGTCAAAAATATTTTTAACACTTCTCTTAAATATTTTCAGAGTGATGGTGGTACTGAATATGTTAACCATAATTTCTCGAATTTATGTCGTTCATTAGGTATTCAACATCGTTTATCTTGTCCACATACACCTCAACAAAATGGTCTTGCTGAACGCAAGCACCGCCACATTGCAAACATGACACGTACTCTCCTTTCTTCCTCTCATGTTCCTCTTAATTTATGGGTTGAGGCTGCTCTTACCTTTGTTTATCTCATTAATTTACTTCCAACACCTCTCTTAAGGTGGTCATCTCCTTTCTCTGTTTTATTTCAACGTCCGCCTAATTTTTCTCATTTACGTACCTTTGGTTGTGCCTGTTTTCCTCATCTTGGGGCTTATGTTACTAACAAATTAATGTCCCGTTCTGTAGAATGTGTGTTTTTAGGTTACAGCTTGCAACATAAAGGTTACAGGTGTCTGGATCCAAGTTCTGGCAAAGTGTATATTTCCCGTCATGTGATCTTTAATGAGACTCATTTTCCATTTGCTTCTTCTCAATCCACCATTCCTACCCTACCACCTGTGGAATTGGAATTATTTCCTATTAATCCTTCCCCTCCTCCCCATGTGGCACCTGTCCCACCTTCTCCTCCAGCCTCTCCACCTCCACCGCCTACACCTGAAGCACCTACTGCACCTGCCCCTACCATCCCACCACCCCCTATAGACCCTCCTGGTCATCAGATGGTTACTCGCCTCAAGGATGGAATAAGTCGTCCTCTTATTCGCACAGATGGGACTGTGCGATATCCACTCTCTCAAGCTCTTACTGTAGCTCTTTCTTCCTTTCCTCTGGAACCTACTTGTTATTCCCAAGCTATCCGTCATCCTGAGTGGCGACAAGCGATGGTGGAAGAATTTAATGCTCTCCTTAAGAATCATACATGGTCTCTTGTGCCTCCATCTTCCTCTCAAAACACAGTTGGGTGTAAGTGGGTGTTTTGGATCAAACGCAAATCTGATGGCAGCATTGAACGTTACAAAGCAAGACTAGTTGCCAAGGGTTTTCATCAACAACCAGGTGTTGACTACGATGAAACCTTTAGCCCAGTGGTGAAGCCTGCTACAATCCGTACTGTGCTCAGTCTTGCCATCTCCAAGGGCTGGTCTATGCGTCAATTGGATGTTAAGAACGCATTTTTACATGGTTTCCTTCAAGAAGAGGTATTTATGTCTCAACCTCCTGGCTTTGTTGATCCTCTTCGTCCTCACTATGTCTGTAAGCTGCACAAGGCTTTATATGGGCTCAAACAAGCTCCTCGTGCTTGGTTTCATCGCTTTAGCTCATTTCTTATACGGTTTGGATTCACTCAAAGCAAGGCTGATTCTTCCTTATTTATTCATCGGTGCCCTACTCATACCATCTTATTGCTTCTGTATGTTGATGACATCATTGTCACTGGTAGTAGCTCTTCTCATCTTGGCTCTTTTATTCAAGCTTTGGGGCGTGAATTTGACATCAAAGACTTGGGTGCCCTAAGTTATTTTCTGGGTTTAGAAGTACGTTCTTCCTCTCATGGGTTACATATCTCGCAGACAAAATATGCCATTGATCTTCTTCGTCGCAGCAACATGATTGAATGCAAGCCTTGCTCCACACCTCTTGCTACCAAAGCTGTGTTATATGCTATTAGAGGTGAGCTTCTATCTAATCCTTCTGAGTACCGTTGTTTGGTTGGATGTCTTCAGTATCTTGCTCTCACTAGACCCGATCTCGCCTATGCTGTTAATCAAGTTGCTCAATTTATGAGTGCTCCACGGCAACCTCACATGGTTGCTGTTAAGCGGATTCTTCGATACTTGAAAGGTACTTTGGAATATGGCATTCTACTTCGGCCTTTTATCTGTACTCCTACGATTCATGCTTTCTCAGATGCCGATTGGGCTGGCTGTCCAGACTCACGGTGCTCTACCACGGGCTACCTTCTTTACTTGGGTCCCAATCTTGTTTCTTGGTGTTCTAAAAAGCAGCCAACTGTGTCTCGCTCTAGCGCTGAATCCGAGTATCATTCTCTTGCTCACGCTTGTGCTGAAACTACATGGCTTTCTTATCTTCTTTATGAACTGGGACAACCGCTAGTCTCTCCCACTGTTCTCCATTGTGACAACCTCAGTGCAACTTATATGGCTGCTAATCCTATCTTCCATGCCCGCACTCGTCACATAGAGCTTGATTACCATTTTGTTCGCGAACGTGTTGCGTTGGGCAGTCATCGTGTTCTTTTTGTACCCTCTGTTGATCAACCCGCTGATCTACTCACTAAGGCTTTACACAAACCACGACATCAGCTTCTCTTGTCCAAACTTGTCTGCCAAAGGCCGCCCAGTTTGCAGGGGGGTGTTAACTAACTTGTCCTTGTCCTCTGTTGTGGATGTGATAACGTCCTATTGTGTTGATAAGTCTAAGCTAGCTAGCATAATTATCTTTTAGTTGTTGATAGATGTTTGTAATCTTAGAGTTCTAATTGTACTACGTTTGGTATACAGCAGCATGGTTGTATTATAAATACAATTATTCAATACAAAGAATTATTCAGTTCCAGTTGTTTGGCTCCAATTTTGTTGCAGCTGGTTAACAGTCTCTTTTCTGCGCGGGCGTGCTAGCACCGTTCGGGTGCGGTCGTCGGGGGTGTCCCTTGACCTGACTTCTTTTAAGCAATTGTGGACGAGGAGAGCACCAACCTCGTCGTGGGATTCTTTGTGCCTCGTGGCGAGGACTTTTGCTGAGCTTCTTGAAAATCACAATCGATACTCGATGTTGTAGATCGAGCAGAGCGAGAACCACTGGGAAGTGAGGAGAACTTGCTAAAGCGTGACTTTAGCTTGGCTGGGTTGCTAGGGCGTTACCCTTGCTTGGCTGGTTCTGTAACCGTTGTGGTCGCGGCACTACCGTCGGCTCCCGAGGAGACTAGGACCGAAGTACGTTGACAGAGGATTTGATGGCACTGAAAGTCGGCTTCTGGGAAGACTAGGACTAGGAGTGTGATCACCGGTAAGAGAAAGAGAAGGAGAGGAGTTGCTCTTAGAGAGGTTGCTCTAGAGAGAACTTAGATCATCTTAGAGATGTTGTTGTTGTGAATGTGTGTTTTGGTGTTTCAATGTAACCTCTATTTATAGGCTACCATGCCAACTACTTTGGCATTAAACAAATGAAAGTGGAGCACTAATTGGAGATAAGGGAGGTGGAGATGGAGCATTAATGGAGATAGAAATGATGAATTTCGGAGATAAGGAGATAAGGAATGATGAATTTGGGAGATAAGGAGATAAGGAATGATGAATTTTGGAGATAAGGAAGCACTTTCGGCTCCTTTATTCCTTCATGTATATCTCCATCAGGAATTCATATTTTGGCCGTGACGTCTTCATAACAAATGTTCCACTATGAGTGTAGATCATGTTGGTAAAATTTCAGAGCTTTTAGTATAGTGGTTGGGCCGGAAATGCTGTTGGACCCCTTACAGGTCCAGTTTTCCAATTTTGCTTCTGCAGAACATTGGACTGATCTTTTGAAGGCCTTCCACTTCTATCTGGATCTTGCACTCTTCATAAGAAATGTTTCTTAGGATGTCTAGAATGGATCTGCAGAGTTTCAGCCCATTTCGAGTTCATTTGGTCAGGCGGCCGCTCCTTCTGTTTAGCTCGGTTTCTCCTAGCCGAAGTAGGAAAATGTGCTAAAGTTGACTTTCCATTTCCATGCTTCCACAGTAGGCTTTATTTAGCCTCTAAATATATATTTTGAACTTGTCGACAATATATAGCTTGAGCCACTGACATTGGCTCAATTTCTCCAAGACGTGCCTTGTCAGGCCAAAATGCTCATTTTGGGTCCAAACACCAGTAATTCTTCAATCTGGCATGCCGTAAAAGACTGTCTATCACTCTATTCACGGCCTACTACGCATGCCGTGAAAGACTATTTTTACGGCACACCTGGCATGCCGTAAAAGAAGTTGTCACCTATTTTTTACGGCCAACTTTGCATGCCATAGAAGGCTTTTCTATCAATTTTATATGTCATTTATGACGCACATAGCCTGCCATTTAAACCAGTAACCCGCAAACCCCCCCCCCCGTTTATTAATCCGGGCTAAAAAAAGCCTGCACGCAAAAAACCCTCAAATTAACGGGTTTTGCGGGCTAAACCCGTTGGAACTCGTTAATTCAAAACCCATTTCCCATTACCCTTTTTTTTGTTTTTTCAACCAGGGTATTTTTTAATTTTTCTTATTCCCCATGAGGATCCGACAGTTGGATCTTCGTATAATTGTGAAAAAACGATTTAAAAGGAGATCCGTGAGGATTCGACCGTTGGATCGTCGTATAATTTTGTGAGGATGATTCTAAAGGCGATCTGGGACGATCCAACCGTTGGATCTTCGTATAATTGTGCAAAGATTATTCAAAAGGCAATCCGTGAGGATCTGACCGTTGGATCGACATATAATTTTGTGAGGATGATTCTAAGGGAGATCCGGGACGATCCAACCGTTGGATCTTCGTATAATTTTGTGAGGATGAACCTAAGGGCGATCTGTGAAGATCTGACCGTTGGATCATGGTATAAATCGGTAAAGATGATCATCTAGGTGATCCGGGAGGATCTGACCGTTGGAACGTTGTATAATTTTGAGAGGATGAACCTAAGGGCGATCCATGAGGATCTGACCGTTGGATCATCGTATAAATCGGTAAAGATGATCATCTAGGTGATCTGTGAGGATCTGACCGTTGGATCATCGTATAAATGGGTAAAGATGATCCTCTAGGTGATCCAACCGTTGGATCTTCGTATAATTTTGAGAGGATGAACCTAAGGGCGATTCGTGAGGATCCGACCGTTGGATCTTCGTATAAATCAGTAAAGATGATCCTCTAGGTGATCTGTGAGGGTCCGACCGTTGGATCGTCGTATAATTGTGTTTTGTGAATTATTTTTTGTCAAAAAAGGAAAGGAAAAAAAAATCTAAAAAGATAGAAAATAAAAAATTTCAAAATAGAAAGCCAAAAAAGTTCATATAGAGAAAATGGCAAATGAGGGGTTATATACATAAGTCTTAATTGGTTTTAAACTTTTAATTGCTTTGATAAAAAGTTTAAAAAAAAAATTACGGGTTTTAACGGGTTCCAATGGAAAACCCGCAAACCCGTCGGGTTTGGCCCGCGAAACCCGTTAAGCTAACTTACTGGGTCGGCCCGTTAAGAACCCACACTGTACCCGCACTATACCCGCACGTTGCCATGCCTACCTGCCATAAAAGTCTTTGTGATAGAGAGGTTTCATGGTATTGCTCATAATCCAAAAATGGTCAATTAATATTTCATTTTGTAATATTAAGCAAGAATAATAAGCTCAAGTACAGGCGAATCAACATATATACCATAAATACTAGAAAATGTTTTAACAAACTTGTCATATCCAATCTACTACAAACTAAGTACAATTGGTAGCAAACTTGAGTTTAAGAATATAGCATTACAAAATATACCGCATCATCTTTTGAACAACTATCAAATGTGGAATCTCTCGACTATCTCTTTAAGAAATTTATCATCAGTCAGAGTTCGTTAATATATACTTCAAAAATTGGAAGTCCCTGTAATGAATGTAAAACACAGTTAAATAACAAAAGCAAGTACTCAGCAAACCATATATGTAAGAGCAAATGAACATCTAAGTTAAACATATATATATGAAGATATATGTCAATTTTCCAATAACAGTACCAAGTTCAGTTTCCCAATATTTCAGCACAGTTTTTCTGTAAATAGCAACTAGTTCTTGGCTCATCTCTATGAAAGGTCTAATTAATATAACTCTCATATATCCCATTTGAGGTTAGATGATCTAATACAGTACGAGGTGGGTAAGACCATACGATTATACAACTACTACATGGGCACTGGATCTTTTCAGGATACCCCTTACTTGCATGAATGCTATCAACAAACTTTTTGGCTCCGTCATAAAAGGCTCTAGGATTGCTAATGACACACAACAACAACAACAAAAAATAGAAAAGAGTTTACAATACATTTATGGTTTATATCATCATAACCTTAGGGTTTCTGGTTTTAGATGTAACCTGCTTTTACAATAAGCCCATTCTTTATCCACGTTCTTTCAGCTTCGTTTCACTGGAGCTACTTTTTACCTTATATTTAGACACCAAACATGTTGTAATTTAGGTATTATAAATGTAGTCAAATAGATTCTTAGATCAGAGGTGCAAAAACAAAAAAAATTGGTAGCAAACAAAAATATCTTCACAAGGTGGTAAACACTCAAGTGATACAAAGGTATCATAGAACCATAAACAACAAACAAAGCACAGAATCACATATAATACATCAGTACTAGGCAGATCTCAAACAATTTCAGGGAATAAGAAAGAATAAGATTGGCCAAGAAATTCATACCAAGTGCGAGAACCAGGGCCGTAAGTCTTGGACGCAAGTTCAGGTAATAAACCAACCAATCTCAACTATGAACAACTGGTTTCAGCATCCAACTATGAAAAATACCAGAAATTTCATTTATAAGCAAAAAGAACCCAAATCAACACCGCATTCATCAAGTGCTTTCTCCAAAAGCTAGGATATTGATATAAAAATAGTTAGTGTTTTATAATCTTAACCTCAGTATATATGACACAGACATGATCCAAACTGAAGGATATGAAAATCTATGTCAAGGAAAAGCAGTACATATACAAATAGACACAAACATACACATTCGATTATCTAATTAAATTGTGAAATGATAATGGTAAAATCTGAAGAGTTCCCATTTGAAGCCATAAACCACAACTCATAAATATAAGCTTCTAGTATAGGCACACAGTGAAAAATGCTTAATCAAGAAAACGACCTCAACTATATGTTACTGCAAACCTACTGCTGGAATGAGGCTGACCGTTGAAGAAGAGGAGCAGACTTTTATATTAACCTCATTATCCAAGCTGATGTTATTAATTAGTTTAGCAAATGGAAGTGTTTTTTTTTCTTTTTCTTTTCTTTCGATGACATGGAAGTCTGTGGTCTATATAAGGGTCATGAATGTATTTCCTTCTCTTGGTCTCAGTATTTAAGTAAAAATAGACAATTCTAGTATGTACAGAATGCCATAGATTATTATCTTTGACTTGTTCAACTGGGTGTGTTTATGAACCCATTTTTAATTCAACTGTAATTCTGTATACAACTCTAGAATGATGTAGAGTGTAGAATAAGGAAAGCAGCACTAAGCAGAATATGGATGAACTGGTGTTTCAAATTCCCACCTACCAAATAGTTCTTTGTGGCAAACTGATACCGTATTCAAATAAATAAGCAATAACATATAAAAAATTCCAGAGAAATGTTAATCTTCTAACTGTCAATATTTACAGTACATAGGATCAGATACTTTCCTTTTAATATCAGCAGTATACAGCCTACAGGTTCTCATTCCATGTAATCAACTAACAAATATGAAACAGAAACAATATGCACTATATAATCCGAAACAGCAGAAAGAAATTACACTCCCCATTATGTCCACTCACATAAAGAGCTATTGTAGGCAATGATTTCTGTATTCATTGTTACCCCCAAAAGCAATTAACCATTTCACTTTCTTTTTGTTTTGACAATAAGTGGGGGTTCTAGATAATATATGTCAAATAATACATCTCATTTTAATGATACTCCACCATAATAAGCGGTGTTCAAGCTACTCCATTCCCAGGAATTCCTTCATACTATGCACAAAGAACAATACAATTCAATCCATATACAATAAGCTTTATGTAAAATTACTATCTCCCACCCAGAAACCTGATCAAAGGCATCTGCAACTACACACACAAGCTGAAGATAACAACTTCAGACCTAAATCAAATAACTCTTAGGGAAATTGACCATCTCCAACCACAAAAACCTAATCAAGGGCATCAAAACACTTACCTTGACCAGAAACTTTTTATTACATAGAAGGCATTCCACTCCTAAATTGGTCCAATTGAATACACAGGTGCTGCAAGTAAACCAAAAGCAACAAAAGATCAAGACTTTGAGAATCAGATTTAGAAGTTTGAAGCCTTGAATGATCATATGCGAATTAAGTTAAAAATAAAAAATAAAAATAAAAATACTCACCCAAGAATATCCCTTCTTCATCTCTACACTGGAATTTATCATAAAGAAAAGGGACTTCAATATGCCAATTAAGGTACCCAACATTATACATGTCAGTTATGTCCTTCAACTATCCATTTTAAAAAGAAGTAATAGTCTAAAACATAAGAAGCAGTATGGTTAAACGTCTCAGTTACTCTGTATACAAACATACATATATGTGCTTACCCAGAATGAAGAAAGAAGATTTGTATGGTTTTGGCTTTAGATTTGTTGTGAATGATTTCATAGAGTTTGGCCGTTTTCATTGTTTTGATGACTATCAATTAATTCCATGAAACTCAATTTAGTTTATTTGCTCAAAGAAAGAAGATTACTTTCATTAATTTACATCCCATAAACCCAAACCAAGAATTAATCAATCGTGTCTGAAGCAAAACATAATGAAACCATACTAAGGATATTAGAGCACGAATTCACCTTGGGTATCCAATCTTGCAGTCTCTCCTCTTTTCCCCAATTCGCTACCTCTGCTTGATCCCTGTAATATTGAACACAAATAGACCCAGAATGGGATTTGATTCCCCGAAATGAAACAATAAAGTCCCATTAAAGCTTAGAACAGTCAAGATTGATCAAAATTAAACTCTCAAATGTAGGTACAGATAGTCAAACCAACAAACCAGGAAAACTAAGCAGACAAGAAGCCTTCCCACAATTCAAAAGATGAAAGCTGAAACAAAAAGTGAAAAAAATTGTACCTTGATTTGGCGAGAGAAAAAAACCAAGATAGCAAATGAGCAAGACAAGGCCAAAGTTCTCAACTTTCTTCAAATGGGTTTCAAAAACTTCAAGACCCTGATTCCGGTGGCCCGAATCTCAGAGAGTGGTGATCACTTCAATGTTCTTTAATTTGGAGCTCAATTGATCCACGACATCTCGATGACAAGAGCAAAAACATGGTGGTGGTGGGAGGTGGCTGGCGACTTGGCGGTGGAGCAAATTCACTGAACGGCGACACGACGATGGGAAGAGACGGTGGAGTGAAGAGATGGAAAATTGAGGTATGTTGGGGAGAGAGAAAAGTTTTGTTTTATGAAATGAAAAAAAATAGAATTAGAATGTGTAGAGGGAAGAGAGGGGGGAAATACAAACTTTGGTGAAAATTTTGCGCCTTATACTTTTACGGCACACATTAATGCATGCCGTAAAAGACTATATTAAAAGCCACATTAACGGCCCACATTCTTGCAAGTTGTAAAAGATAACACTATTACAGCGTGTATCTAATGTATTCCATAAAAGACCAAATGAAAATTGACATAATGCACGTCGTAAAAGACTATATCATAAAGGGTATTAACGGCATGCTGTGAAAGTGCGTCGTAGATGTATGTCTATTATGGTACACATTGATGCACGCCGTAAAATGTGTGCGGTAAAAGAGTCATTTTCTTGTAGATGCATGATCAAAGAGTTGGAAGCACAAGTTTTACCAAGTTTGTGTGATGCACTTGGCCTAGTTAAGCTATTTTTACTATTTTGGTGGGATGGTTTACATGAACTCCATCTACTAACAATGGCAGATCCAGGATTGAAATCTTGGACGGGCTAAGATTTCTTAAACAAAAAAATAAAATAAATATATATATATTTATTTATATTATGGAGAATATCGAGAGTGCGAGAGAATTTTATTAATTTTAAAAAAAGGTACACCTAGTCAGGGGGGACGTAGTGAGCCTTACCCCTGACTAGTGCCATTCACAATTCATAGTGCCATTCACAATTAAACAAACAAACATATAGAAGCCTCCTGTTTGAAGCACAAAGTTCATTAGCACAACACTTTAATTAAACCCAAACTTGATTAGCACTTTAGCAGAGCATCATTATACAACAAATTCAAACTCAATTAAACCCACAATAAATTCAACAATTGCACATTTGCACGGAAAGAAGAAAACTGAATGAACTGATCGACCTTCAGACCTTGATAAGTTGACAAAATCACAAAATCAATTAACCCCAGTTAACCCACTGACAAAATCAATCAAATAATCAATTAAACCTAAACCTACAACAATTGCACATCACTGCAGCAGAAAGAAGACTAGAAGACCCACATCAGTGCATCACATTTAACCCACACCAATTAAACAATAAATTGCAGAAAGAAGACCCATTTGATTTGCACACAAACAGATCATTGCTCAAAAATCCAATACAATATGAGAATAGATGTATTGAACAAAAACTAACAAAGAGAATCATATCATATATACAAATGAAAGTCTAGAGAAAACAAATCCATTAGTCTTAGAGATTAATCTCTGCAAAAACCCAGTTTCATGAAGCAAAAACTAATTTACCCAATTATGTTCTTGATGTAATAATCTAACACAAAACAGAGTTCCCCTGTTTTCATATATATATATATATATATATATATTTACCTCCATAAAAAAACTCAACTATTGAGAGCAGGGAAGCAACTGCCAGACCTAACCAGCGCAGGCCCACCAACCCTCTCAACACCACAGAGAAAGGAGCTAGAATTAGACCCGCAGGCGGCACTGGCAGAGGAGGAGAGAGTGAGACTGTGAGAGACGATTCTCCAGTCAATAGCCCGTAGTCAATCAGTCGATGAGTGGAAGCATGAACCAGAATTTGCTCGAATCAAGAGGTTGAAGAGGAAATTAAGAAATGGCCATGCACCGGAGGAATGATTTCTGAAGAGATTGTGGCTTGGGAGAATCCAAGAATGGGAGATTGGGAAATGAGTTATTCTTTCAGGAAATTGAGGCTGGATCTGAAATTGACGGAGACGAAGACAAAGTGTCGAGAGTGGGGAGTTACTTCGGTTGGCCTGGGCTTCTGGAGTCTGGATTATCCGACTATGGACATTGGACAATACCCACTTAATATATATATATATATATATATATATATATATATACATCTAATTTTTTTTTAGGCCCAAAAATCTCGGACGGGCTCAAGCCCGTCCTAGTCTGTGCTTAGATCCGCCACTGTCTACTAATCACCCTTTTGGGTTTGAGTTTTTCTATTGGAACCTCCAAATTTACTCACTTGACCTCTATGATTTTTACACCTCTTATCAAATTTTCAAATACTAAATTTACTCACTAAACCTTACTAAACTTCCTCAAATAACCTCACTCATATACTTTGCAAACAAATTATTATCTTTAAAATAAAAAATTTAGTCATTTCAATGATTTAATCACTCTATAAATCTTAATTAAATATACATTTCTTAATCAAACTTGAGTTTCAAAAATTAATGTCTAATCAATAAGAAAATGCCATGAACTATTATGTTTTTTTTTTCTATTTTAGTTGTGTAAAAAAAAATCATTTGTTTTTATTCTCAAAAAAAAAATCTTTTTTTTAATGTTTATTTTTTTTTTCTGTATTTTTTGTACCACATGATTAATTATTTAAATATATATATATTTTTAACTGCTAGTTTTTATTTTTTATTTTTATTGACTTAGATTTAGATCATAAATCATAAGAGAATTTATTTTGTTTTCCCTCACCAATATGCGTTCAACATATATATAATACATTTTTATGTCACATGATCTTAATCATATTTTTAATTCTTATTAAATATATATATGAACGTTTTAATGAGTATGTAGTGAAATTGGAAAATGAAAATAGATAAGGAAAATAATAAGAAATAAATCTAATATTATTGAATTAGAAAGTTTACATAAAATAAATATAATTTTTTTGGGTATAATTATTGTTCTTAATTGTCATTTTATAGTAGGTTATATATGTCATTTAATAATTCATAATAGAGTGAGGTTAAGTGAGCAGATTTAGAGGTCTCAATAGAAACTCTCTTTGGGTTTAGTGAAACTCCATTTATTAGCGTAATTAAGTTTTAACTTCCATCTCTTTCAAATTTCTATACAAAAAAAAAAAAAAAAACTTTGGGAATTTAAGAAGGCACCTCACATGAACAAAAGAAGCTTTTAATATAGGCAGTCAAAGCGTCAAACAGACGGCTCTGCACTTGTGCTTTTGATTATTGACAAGGTTAAAGAGAGTTTCTATTAGGACCTCCAAATCTGCTCACTTGACCTCACTCTATTATGAATTATTAAATTACATATATAATCTACTATAAAATGACTATTAAGGACAATAATTATACCAAAAAATTGATATATTTATTTTCTCTAGACTTTCCAATTCAATAATATTAGATTGCATTTTTTATTATTTTCCTTATCTATTTTCATTTTTCAATTTCACTACATACTCATTAAGGATTCATATATATTTAATAAGAAATAAAATTATGATCAAGATCATGTGACATAAAAATGTATGATATGCATATTGAACGCATATTGGTCAGGAAGAACAAAATAAATTGTATTATGACCAAAATCCAAATTTATCCATTATATTTGAAAAAAAAAAAAAGGAAAAAAAAAATAGAGCTAGCAGTTAAAAAAAAACTTAAAAAATATGTAAATAATTAATCATGAAGTACAGAAAATAGAGAAATATTAAGAAAAAATGATTAATCTTTATTTTTTTGCACACCTAAAAGATAAAAAGTAAATAAAAAAAGATCACATAATAGTTCATGTTTTTTATTAATTTTTAAAACTCAATACCTTGTGTTTGATTCTTTTTATTGGATAAGATATTTATGTTGTTTGATTAAGGAATGAAGATGTAATTAAGATATAGGGGAAATGATCATTTACCCAATTTCAGCTTAAAAATTGCCCACTTGCTCCACTAACAATTTTTTAATCCCATTTACCCAAAACACTCTAAAGGGATTATTTCCTTAATACCCAATTAATTTTTTTTTTTTAAATTTATTTTTGGGACATTTTTGCCCTCTCCTTCTTTGTCACTTAGAGAGAGAAGTGATAGGAGACCTTGCCGGACTCCGGTAACTAGTGGCTGGCAGAGGACTCCGGCGACCGGTGACCGGACTCAGGCAACCGGTGACTGGAATCCGGCGACCGGTTGCCGGAATTAGTGACCGGATTCCGGCGTCTGATTTTATTACCCCCCAATAATACCTAGTAATCATATTATTGCCCCCCAATAATCATATTATTGCCCCCCAATAAACTTGTTATCGGGGATCAATAATTATTGAAAAATGAAGATGTTTTGAATTTTGAAAAATTTCAGAGGTTAATCTAAATAAATAATTTATTATTGCCTCCCAATAATCTTATTATTGCCCCAATAAACATTTTATTGCCCCTCAGTAATCTTATTATTGCCCTCCAATACTCATATTATTGCCCCAATAATCATATTATTACCCTTCAATAATCATATTATTGCCCTCAAGTGAACCAAAATGAATACACTACAGACACAATTGATCAATTTATATGTTCAATTGTAAATGTTCACTTTTTTTTTCTTTTTTTTCCTTCCCCATTCTCGGAGCTCTTCCCATCGAAATCAGAAAGAAAAAAAAACCATCAGAATTTTTCTCCGGCCACCCACGCTTCCCCTGTGGACACCCATGCTCCTCCAGCCAGATTCTGACAAGTCCCAGCCCTGACGCAGCCCATCTCCAGGTCCTCTTCTCTGGTCATTCACCTGCAGCCCATCTCCGACCGGTCCCATCTCTGCCTTTGTCTTCTCCAGGTCCTCTTCTCCAGTCGCTCACCTACAGCCCATCTTCGACCGGTCTCAGTTTGGTGAGGTTTCGGCACCGCAGCGGGATGGGAGCTTCAGATCGGTGATTGTGGGTGGTCGGCACCAGATCGGTGATTGGCACCAGAACGGTGTTCGGCGATTGACGGCGGGCTTGAGGTCGACGAAGATGGGGCTTGGGATGTGCTAGCCAACGCCGAGCTCGAGGTCAACGGGAGAAGGTGTTGAAGGCGTGGTCGCCACTGCCGGCTGGAGAGAGAGAGAGAGAGAGAGAGAGAGAGAGAGAGAGAGAGAGAGAGAGAGAGAGAGAGAGAGAGAGAGAGAGAGAGAGAGAGAGGAGAGAGAGAGAGAGAGAGAGAGAGAGAGAGAGAGTCTGAGAGGAGAGAGATCTGTGAGTTTCAATTTGATTAATTGGGGCAAAATTGTCAGTAGATGTTGAATTGGGTAACTGGGGTTAGAAAACTCTTAGTGGAGCAAGTGGGCAATTTTTAAGCTGAAATTGGGTAAGTGGTCATGGCCCCTAAGATTTATGTAGTAACTAAATCATTGAAATGACTAAAGTTTTTATTATAAAGATCTTTAGCAGACTCTCTATTTTGGCTTTTTAGCTATTTTGGAGAGCATGTTTAGGTTTTTTTTTATCTATTTTAGCAGTTGCACCAGACTCCTAAGAGCATCTTTAGCAATGCTAGCCATTTTGTAGTTAAATTTTAGCTAAAATAGCTAGAAAGTCATTTTGGCTAGCCACTTTAGAAATACGTCTGTATCAATGCTCTCTATTTTAGCTAATTTTGAATTTATATTATTTTTTAAATGATGATTAAAGAGTTTAAATGTATTTATAAATTACATAAAATAACTTAAAAGGAATGTTTTAAATTATAGAGAGCCTCATCTCGCTCTCTATATTTAGGAGCGAGATAGCTAAAAGTTATAATGGAGAGCCACTTAGGAGTCTGGTGCAGCTGCTAAAATAGATAAAAAGCTAAACATGTTCTCCAAAATAGCTAAGGAGCTAAAATAGAGAGTCTGCTAAAGATGCTCTAAGTGGCTCTCTATTTTAACTTTTAGCTATCTCACTCCTAAATATAGAGAGTGAGATGAGGCTCTTTATAATTTAAAATATTCTTTTTAAGTTATTTTATGTAATTTATAAATACATTTAAACTATTTAATCTTTATTTAAAAAATATTATAAATTCAAAACTAGCTAAAACAGAGAGCACTGATGTAGACGTATTTCTAAAGTGGCTGGCTAAAATGACTTTTTAGCTATTTTGGCTAAATTTTGACTCAAAAATTGCTAAAGATGCTCTTAGTTTGTTTACAAATTATATGAGTGAGGTTATTTGAGGAACTTTAGTGAGGTTTAATGAGTAAAATTAGTATTCAAAAATTTGAAAGGAGGTGTACAAAGCATAAGAGGTCAAGTGAGTAAATTTAAAGATTCTAATAGAAAAACTCATATAATAAGACACTACTTGCAAACTAAAAGTTTACCTTGTAACTCTTTTCACCATCAACGCGGGAAATGTTTGCGGTGAAGGTAATTCTCTCTACACTTTGTTTCTATAGATCCCTTATAATTTGATTGATATTTTAGGCTGAAAATGCTACTGTTTTGAAGCTTATAACTCAATGGTTCGGTTGGTGTAATTCAGACATGGTGCTCTCACATGGCTTTGCTCTCCTCTGATGCTATTGTCCTTCCCAAGCCTGATACTCCCTGCAAGAGGTTCCCTTTATTTATTTCTTTTAGTTCTCTAATCATCTAATTAATTATATTTCTTTCGACAAGATTAATTTCTCTAAACCCAGTCTTTTTTTTTTAGGAAATTAGATAAAAACCCAAAAAACAAAGCTCCTATTAAGAAAAACCCATCCCTATATTTTCTTTTAATCTACACCCAATTCACATAATTGAACCTTCCTTATAGGTTTTAAATATATAATTAAGATTTTTCACTTTTTTTAGTTTGACTTTTTTGCCCTTATGATTGAATAAATAAATTATTCCTCAAATATAGCTGTTGACTATTTTTTGAATTTAAATATTTAGCATTTAATACAATCAATTTAATCCTTGATTTTTCTCTTATTTAAAACGATTAATCCTTGAGATTGCTGGAAATCTCATCAGAGTAGCTTTTGTTGTTGACAACAGTAGCTTTTGATGTTAGTGACAGTAGCTTTTGTGGTAGCCGGAGGTCGGCTGGAGACCCGCAGGAGGTCAGCCGGAGACCTTGCCAGAGAGGAGAGAGAGAATGTTGACTTTTTACTCTAGTGACATTTATGTAAATATGTTGATTTTTAATATCCAAAATATAAGACATTTTTTAATCTAGTGGCCTTATGAGGGAAAAAACTAGTTGGTGACCTTATAGCTAAAAAAACATTCAAATATGCACTTATATGTAATTAACCTTTTTTTTTCCACCCCTACATTTTTCTACACATAGATGCCTGATTCTATGGGGTGGTCGAGGACCACATAATAGTTATGTGTAACTGTAGAGTTTGTTTAATATATAATTATCCCTTAATTTTGGCACATTGAATAATTTTGAATGTGCAAGAGTTTTTGCACTATAATTTAGCAAACTCATTATTATCATTCATTGTTTTACAATTGAAAATGAACTCTACAACATTAAGAAATTTATTTCTAATATCAAGGTAATTTAAATACACATTCTTTTTGAAGGAATAAACCTAAAAATTTATTGAAATAGGGACAATGAGTACAACCGTAAATGATGTTTATCTAGTATTGAAATAAACAATTTTAAATTTATTTTTACAATTGAAATATAAACTTTACATTTTTGAACCTAATATAAAGAACATTATAACACTTCATCCGTCATCTCGACTAGCACTTTGCAATGTAGTCTTCAAAAATCTCCCAACTGCTAGTGCCCTGCATGTTGTGATTCCTTATACAATTGCAAATTACCTTCATAGATCTATTTCAAAGGTAAAACTCTATTAGGATTTACATTCAAAGGTAAAACTCTATTAGGATTTACATACATATATCCAAAATATATTATCTAAATTATAGATATATTAATCGTCAATACTATAGGTTATGGAATAAACAACCTATGATATAGAGTCACACAAATAATTTAAAACTACAAAAACAAACATCTAAATCATAGGTATTACATATTAAAGCAATCTAAGTATCAGGTAATTAGAAATAACGATTCTATTTTGAAGGAATGAAACCAAGTTTTGTACCAGATTCATAAATTGAAATTTCTAATTACTAAAAATCCATCCAATTCAAGCTTTACACAAAATCAAGAGATTAACAAAAATATTATACTAAATAAATCTGATGCATAGGTAATTTGAATTACGAATACGATATATGTACCTATTTGAAAGAATGTCTCTAACCCATAAGAAAATGATGAAATAAACCTCATGAATAGGTCGTTTGAAATCAGATGCAACTTTGTGAAAGGTCTCCACCCAAAGAAAAAAAATGAGACGAATGAATTCACTAGCTTTTATATATAGGCAGAAACATACCAAAAATTCATCATTATATCAGAATAATGAGATTAATGTAAACACCTAAAATTAAGTACTGATTAAAACTTAAAGTGAAGGTAATACCAACAATAACGTCAATCAAACTCCATACTATTTGCTAGATGATTTTGACTATTAATCCTATTTAAAAGGTGAATGGGGAATTTGATAGTGGCACCTTTAGTAATTCTTAACAACATTGGGTTTTAATATTTATCATATTTAATATGTTTTTTTATTCAAAATAAACCTAATTAATTGGTTTCGGTATATATATTAAAACACTCTTATGGATGGGTTTATTCTAAAAAGGGTGTGTGAATTTGGGTGTAGAATCAAATTCCCCTTCTTCTTTTTTTTTCGCTTTTTACTTTCAAATGAGTAATTGGTAGTGGGAAAACAAAGATGCATAAAAGCTATGTAGTATTGTTGAAAATTGCAACTGAAGGTTCAAAATGCACTTGATGCATGATGTGAGGCGAGACTGTTTTTTCTTGATCTATCCATGTGTGGAGAAGAAAAAAAAGACCCAAAGACTTATAATTCAGAAATTGAGAGCGTTTTGGTCTTTCACAAAGTTAACTCATGATACTCTGAGAATGCGATTAAAATTTTTTGAACAATCAGCTGCAATGTGAAAAACAAGAGTTGAAATTTTTATTCCTATATAAATTTAGTTGTCTTCACTAATGTTTCATTAAAGTTTGTGCATGAGTCCTGAATCATATAATGATACATACAGTTAGTTCTAATAACAATTTTTCATATAACAGATGCCAGTACCTCAGTGGGAATTGGTTTTGTTTATACTGTAATGACATTCTCTGTGGATCAAACAGTCACATGAGTGAGCATTATGAGCTGACAGATCATTGTCTTCTATCAGCTGCAGGTACACTAGACAAGTGCTTTATAGTTTCTATGAATTGAAGCGTCCAATCTTCCAACTCTTGAATTTTCTATATCGACTATTGACTTACTAGCTACAAATGTTTTCTGGTTTTGTACCTTTAGTGATAGACTTCCATTTGTTTGGTGTTACTCCTGCAAGGCAACTGCCGATGTTCATCAAGTGATCCGACGATTGCAGGAGTTTTCTTCATCCCCCAAGGTGAGTTGCATCTCAATTTTTCGCTCTATCTATCCTCCAAATTTTAGTCACTCAATTATTTACATGGCATTTTTAGGAAAAATCCTCATTAATTGAAGCTAGAGAAGTTTGATGCTATGATGGTTGATGTTGCTGATCTCATATCGAAGCCATTTCCTGGCTTCAATAATAATCCAGTGGATGCCATGTAAAATAACCATATACATGCTCACAACATATGCACACAATCATAAAAGGGTTTAAGGCTTACCTTCAGCAATCACTGGCATGGATTCCATCTTATGCTACAAACACGAACACTGAATATAGTCTTCTGTTACTTACCAACTTGCTTCTCAATGGACAGAACAATATGCAAAACGTCGGTAGTAATCAGGGACCAATTCATCTGTATATATAGGAGACTTAACCCTCAAGAAGCTTCCCATTAAAGCTATCCATATCGGTTTAGGTTTCCTAGTTAGATTCTTAATGTAACACTTCATTGTAGTCTTTCTTGCAGACTAAGAATAGGATTACTTACCTTAATGAATAGATACACTGCTTCATTAAGTTACAAGTATTGATTTACAGTTTGTATCCATGTTAAACTAGGATTGATATTAAGCTAATCATCAATTACTTGATGATGATATGTGTTATGTCCATATTTGATCTTACAATCTCCCCCTTGGACTCACACATATCATGCTCGATGATTTGCACCAGAGAACATCAAAACCTACTTAACTTACTGAAGTGCGCGCCAGATAACAAACTCAAATCGAAAATCCATTCCAACATGGTCAGATCACAGTTACTTATGCAGAGCAAGAAACAGTATACATTTTAACAAAAATGCAGAGTTTCAAAACCACAAACAGAAGCTCCTGCAATCCACATATGTCAAACCAGAAGTGATACAATATATGTTAATGTGCATCAACAAGTAAACATATATTAGGTCCTACTTTATGTTTCTAAAACCAGAAACTCAAGCAAATTTACTGAACACTGATGGCTTAAAATTATTGCTTGAACCTCAACATCATGCTATACATGATTTAAGCCATCTGATAGCAAGTATGATATTCAAAACCAAGATGATAATTTCCAAAACAAAACAATAAAGCTGCAGCAAAATCATAACTGGAAATACCTCAAATTTTATTGATAATCAAAACTGTCATTACAAATAAGTTGTGATAAACAAAAATAAAAGATCACAACTAAAACACAAGAACTCAAAAAACCTTAGAATTTTAAATGCTCCAACTGGACTAACTCTCTACTGAACCTAAGCATCTAAATTAGCTAAAATTCCAATGCTTGCTGTATGTTTCTGGAATGCAGCCACTGACAATGCCTTGGTGAAAGGATCTGCTAGCTGTGAATTTGTGTCAATACTCAAAACAGCTATTTCACCATGCTTTACTCTTTCTCTAACACTGTAATACTTTAGATCAATATGCTTGGAATTATTTGACCTTTTACTGTTCTTGCTAAAGAAAACTGCAGCCTCATTGTCACAATAAATCACAAGTGTTCCAGCCACAATGTGACTCAATACTTTGGTCTGCATGAGAAAATTCCTAATCCAAAGTCCTTCACACACAGTTTCATATACTGCAATAAATTCAGCTTGCATAGTAGAAGTTGAAACAAGTGTTTGTTTCATGGTTTTCCAAGCAATAGCACCTCCTGCAAGCATGAACACATATCCACAAGTCGATTTCTTGGAGTCCGGATAATTCCCTGCAAAATCTGAGTCTGAGAATCCAATGAGTTTCAGATCCTCCACTTGTCTATAAACTAGCATATAACCCTTAGTTCTCTGCAGGTACCTCAACACTTTCTTCCCAGCTACCCAATGTTCATGGCCTGGATTAGATTGAAATCTTGACAAAATCCCTACTGCAAAAGACAAGTCAGGCCTAGTGCAGACTTGTGCATACATGAGACTCCCTACAAGTCTGGCATAAGGCTTTGACTCCATATTTTCCTTTTCAACATCACTATTGGGACTTTGCTTCTTGGTTAGTTTATCTCCTTTGGACATGGGGACTTCTCCAGTTGCACACTTCTCCATACCAAATCTCTTTAGAATTTTGGTAACATAATTCTGTTGAGACAAACCAAGTAGTCTCTGTGCCCTATCTCTTTTAATCTCAATACCTAGTACATAGGATGCTTCTCCTAAGTCTTTCATGTCAAAATTCCTTGACAGAAAACTCTTGGTATCTTTAAGCAATTTAATGTTACTGCTAGCCAAAAGTATATCATCCACATAGAGTACCAGAAAAATAAAATTGTTCCCAACCGTCTTCAAATAAACACACTCATCAACAAGATTTTCTGTAAATCCAAAAGTAGAAATCACAGAATCAAATTTCTTGTACCACTGTCTAGAAGCTTGTTTTAGGCCATAAATTGATTTTCTTAATTTGCACACTAAGTTTTCACTTCCAGCTTGTACAAAACCTTCTGGCTGCCTCATATAAATCACTTCATCTAGTTCACCATTCAAGAAAGCTGTTTTAACATCCATCTGGTGCAGCTCCATATCAAAATGAGACACTAAAGCCATGATTATCCTAAACGAGTCTTTTGTAGAAACTGGAGAAAAAGTCTCAGTAAAATCAATGCCCTCCTTCTGTGTAAAACCCTTGGCAACTAACCTTGCTTTATGTCTCTCTACATTGCCATTTGCATCTCTTTTGGTTTTGAAAACCCATTTACAACCTATAGGCTTCTGGTTGGGGTCAGGTTCAACTAATTCCCAAACTGCATTTTGACTCATGGAATTAATTTCTGCTTCCATTGCTAGCTGCCATTGATGAGATTCACTACTTTCAATGGCCTGATTAAATGTAGTTGGATCATTGTCCTCTGCACAGTCCATTTCAATTTCTGCTTCTTGTAGATAAACAATGTAGTCACTCTCTTCCCCCCCATAAGTTGGTTTTCTTGCTCTCTGTGATCTTCTAGGTTGAGCCACTGGATGATTTTGAGGTTCAGTTACTTGACCAGTTACGTGGTCAGTGACATGGGCAGTTACATGGGCAGTGACATGGGCAGTGACATGGTCAGTGACATGGGCAGTGACTTGACCAGGTACAGTTACTTGGGTAGTTACATGGTCAGTGACATGGGCAGTGACTTGGTCAGTGACATGGTCAGTTACTTGGCCAGTTACTCGACCAGTTACTCGACCAGGTACAGTTACTTGGTCAGTGACATGGTCAGTTACGTGACCAGTGACATGATCAGTTACATCTTGTTCTAAAGGCAATGCTACACTTATATTCTCATCTGACACAATTTCCTCAAAATCTGAGGTTAAATCCTCAAGGTTTGTATTGTGAACTTTTTCACTTAGAAACTTTACTTGATGTGTTTCAAAAATTCTAGGTGAATGATGAGCAGAATATAATTTATAGCCTTTAGATTTATCTGGATAACCTATAAAATAACAACTAACAGTTTTGGGGTCAAGTTTATTCAAGCTTGGATTATAAATCCTAGCTTCTGCATGACATCCCCAAACATGACAGTGATGAAGACTAGGTTTCCTGCCACACCAAAGCTCAAAAGCAGTATTTTCTATGGCTTTGCTAGGTGTCCTGTTGCAAATATAATTTGCAGTTTTTAAAGCCTCACCCCACAAAAATTTAGGCAAACCAGTTGTACACATCATGCATCTAACCATGTTCAAAAGAGTCCTATTCTTTCTCTCTGCAACACCATTCTGTTGTGGATTATAGGGTGTTGTGTATTGAGCTTTAATTCCATTGTCTTGCAAAAACAAGGCAAATGGACCCTTTTGTTGGCCGGATTCAGTGTACTTTCCATAGAACTCTCCCCCTCTATCTGACCTCACTGTTTTGATTTTCTTTTCTAGTTGATTTTCTACCTCAGACTTAAAGATTTGAAAGGCTTTCAATGCTTGTGCCTTTTCTGAAAGTAGATAAATATAACTGTATCTAGAAAAGTCATCAATGAATGTGATAAAATACACATTCCCACAGATAGTTTGATGCCTAAATGGTCCACATATATCAGTGTGTATGAGTTCTAATAAATTTTGGCTTCTATATGCAGTCTTCTTTCTGGTATTAGTTATTTTTCCCTTAAAGCATTCAACACAGTCTGTTAGATCAGAAAAATCAAGTTCATTTAGGATGTTGTTTTTCACCAAAATTTTCAGTCTCTCTTTTGAAACATGGCCGAGTCTTCTATGCCATAAAAATGCAGACTTTTCATTTAGTTTGGTTCTTTTAACACCTGTTAAAGTGTTAGTACTGTTTGTGTTATTTTCAACAAGTAAAATTTCTTGTTGAGCCATTGAACAATTTAACTGTAAATAATCATTCATAATAACACCAGAACCAATTTGAACAGAATTTTAGAAATAAGAATTCCATTACTATCCATAACAAGTCTACAACCAGATTTTACTAAAAGAGAAACCGAAACCAAATTCCTTCTCATGGAAGGTACATAAAAAACATTGTCCAAAACTAACAATTTTCCTAATCCTAAATCGAGCTTTAAGGTTCCAATAGCCTTGACTGCCACTCTCATGCCATTGCCTACACACAGGTTCACTTCATCACTTTTTGGGATTCTCCTCCTTATGAATCCCTGCAAAGAATTAGTAATATGAATAGGTGAGCCTGAATCTATCCACCAAGACTGTGGTTCAACATTTATAAGATTAATTTCTAAAGAAAAAACTGTATTAGAAAAAATCTTACCCTTTTTGGCTAACCAATTTTTATAGCCAGTGCAGTCCTTTTTCATGTGTCCTACTCTTTTGCAAAAGTAGCACTTGAACCTAAATGGCCTATTTTCCTTGGCCACTGCAGCTGTTGAACTCTTAGTTATGGCTTTGATAGGCTTGAGCTTATTTTGGGGCTTTTTCCTTTTAGGCTTCTCAATGAGGTTAATGGTTGTAGCAGGTTCCTTTTCTTCCTTGATCCTAGATTCTTCATCCACACAGATGGATATAAGTTCATCTAGAGTCCAGTTTCCCTTTTGAGAGTTGTAACTGGTCCTAAGATGACTAAAACTGTTAGGCAAGGAATGTAGTGCATAATGCACTACCTGCTCATCCCTAACCCCCATCAAGAGCTCCCTGAGTCTGCCATTTATATTGATCATCTTCATAATATGCTCTCTAACTCCCCCTGAACCCATGTACTTCAAATCATGAAACTCCTTGGTTAGCCTAGCAGCTTCTGCCTTTTCACTTTCTTTAAACTTAGCACCTATGAGTTCCAAAAAATCTGATGCTAGCTCAGGTTCTTCTATACTTCCTCTGACAGTCTTGGACATAGAGGTACAAATGAGGTTCTTAGCCATTCTATTGGACCTATGCCACTTCTTGTAAAGATCAGTTTCCTTCTTAGTGCTCTTTTCAGTTAACTCTTCAGGTTTGTCCTCAGTGAAGCAATAGTCTATGTTCTCATGCATTCCCATATAGTTCTCTACAGAATCTAGCCAAGCTCTATAGTTGGTTCCAGTTAGCATCAAGACACTGTTCAAGTTCATGTAAGAGTTACCTAAGGAGCAAAACAAAAATTCGTGTGAGTTCTCAATTTGTAAAGAAAATAATTTTAAGTTTTCTGTGTTTTATTTAGCTTTAAGCAACCAAAACAAGAACATACAGAAAACCTAAACAATCCATACTTGCATTCATATCAGTCCATAACCAAAAATAATGTTAAGCAACACTTTTGAGCAGAAGCATAACATCCTGGAGTTCTTTATCAATATACCATGTTCAATGAAAACAAGTTATCCAAAGAAATTTATCCACATCTTTAGACAGAAGAAAAATTTCTAAGTATCCGTATTTATTTTCATCAAGCACGCATATTGCTGTTTTGTATTCTAAAACCATACTTGACCACTTCTTTGGAAGATAAAACTGAAGCATAGTTTTAAAACACAAAACACAATTTCAGTTTTGTTATTCGATCAGTTACTTGATTAGTTACCTGACCAGTTACTTGGTCAGTGACCTGGCCAGTTACATGGTCAGTGACCTGACCAGTTATATGGTCAGTGACCTGGCCAGTTACATGGTCAGTGACCTGACCAGTTACATGGTCAGTGACCTGACCAGTTACTTGGTCAGTGACCCGACCAGTTACATGGTCAGTGACCTGACTAGTTGGTCAATTACCTGATCATCGTTTTCTGCCAACATCAATGAAGAATGCTTTGTGCATCATAATCACTTATGCCAACAGAAAACCACAAAACCCATGAGCTTTTAACTTTATATTCTACCCAGATTCATCCTTGTAAGAAAATTAAGCTCTCATATCTGTCAATTTTAATAATGTGTAAAAAATTCTGGGAGATTTTTGTTCTTCATGCAATTTTTACACAATCACAGATACAATACCATATCATCAATCAATTCAACATGCATATTCAAGCATAACCAAAATTGATTTGATTCCAAGAAACCACAGAACAATCAAGAAATTGTAAATTTCATCCGGTCACCATCTACTCTAGCCTAACGCACGCCGGGAATGCTACTAGTGTTCTTGAGCACAATCAAAAACTCAATTATCATGCTATGAATCGAAATCAATTTCACAGAAAAACCTGTTTTTGCTTTTTCCCCAATTTGCTGCTAAAAATCACAGCGGAAGCTTGAATTTGATAATTAACCAGATGCAGCAATCGACTTAAGTAACTTACTTTGATCAGTTACATGACCAGTTACATGGTCAGTGACTTGGTCAGTTACTTGACCCGTAAAGCAAAAACCCTTTTTTTTTTTTTTTTTTTTTTTTTTTTTTTTTTTGTATTTGTTTTGCAAAACCCTAAAACGATCTTGATGCCAAGCAAAAAACTTCATTCATATTTGTGAGCCTATGCTCTGATACCAATTGTAAAATAACCATATACATGCTCACAACATATGCACACAATCATAAAAGGGTTTAAGGCTTACCTTCAGCAATCACTGGCATGGATTCCATCTTATGCTACAAACACGAACACTGAATATAGTCTTCTGTTACTTACCAACTTGCTTCTCAATGGACAGAACAATATGCAAAACGTCGGTAGTAATCAGGGACCAATTCATCTGTATATATAGGAGACTTAACCCTCAAGAAGCTTCCCATTAAAGCTATCCATATCGGTTTAGGTTTCCTAGTTAGATTCTTAATGTAACACTTCATTGTAGTCTTTCTTGCAGACTAAGAATAGGATTACTTACCTTAATGAATAGATACACTGCTTCATTAAGTTACAAGTATTGATTTACAGTTTGTATCCATGTTAAACTAGGATTGATATTAAGCTAATCATCAATTACTTGATGATGATATGTGTTATGTCCATATTTGATCTTACATGCCAAGCCATTTGACGATCATGATGCATTTGCATTGGCCAAGGAAGGACTTCAGAAAATCATTGATCGATCAGGGGTTAGAAGCTTTAGCTAATGACCAACTGCAAAGAGAGTTTCTCACTTATTCAGCCATACTTCTATCAGCTGATTCCTGCCCATCGGAATTGAAGGCTGACCTTTCATCATTCAGAGGTAATTTCCCAGAGGAAACCTCTGCTTTTATTCAAGCTAGAAATGAGTTGAAGGTGGCCTAGACCTAGCAGCTTCAATTACTCTGAAGAAGTTTGCCCTCCAGCAAGAGTCTTCCAAGTATTCCGATGCAAGGAAAGAAATTCTTGCCTCAGAGGAGAGAATTGCCAATCTTAAGGCTACTCTAGCAACAGAAGAGAGCAAGAAGGCAAAGTTCGATGAGATTTTTGAAAGAATACATAATGCACACAAGATCATATCACAAATCACATAACACACAACCTGTACAAGAACAAAACAATTATGCAGCACACCAGTAGCTTTTCTAGTCCCGGTAGGAGTAATCACCTGGATTGATACTTTCAATCCCTGCAGCCACAGCTTGTCCAAGAGCATTCATCGAGGCAGACATCTTCTGAGATCAGGAATGAGCAGCTGCACAAACGGAAGAAAGTCTTCTATGCTTCAACACCAGATGCTTCAGAATGGGGCTGAGAATGTATGCAAAGAGCAGTGTTGAACATAGGGACTTTCTCCTCCTTATATATTGGCCAAAACTTATCCTCGGACTCATCCCATAAGGAGTCCTCGTTTTACTTCATGTTTATCAGTTTAGGAGACTTAAACTTATCACAACACTTCATGTTAATCAGGTTATTAACAATGAGAGTCCTACTCTTATCAAGAGATATACATCTCGATAGGTGACTGGTATTAGAGTTATAATCACATATTTCTTGTTATTTATTTAGCTAGATCAATTGTTCTATTTACTTAATGCTTTTAGATAATGTTAAGTCCACTTAATTCTAACATTCTCCCACTTGGACTAACATTTTCTATTTGCAGAACAATTCAACTAATAACTTGAATTAAACAACAACTGAAGTGTGCACTTGAAACATGTAAAAACTCAGATCTCATCCAGCTCGGTCAAGTACAGAAACTAATGTAGAATTCAGAACCAATTAAGTTTGGAACAAACACATTGGTTAAAAATCACTAACGTCAGCTACTGTATTCACATGAGCTCTAAGTGATAACAAAAGAGCTATATGGCAAGTATATCTACCTGTAATGCCATAATACTCATAGTCCATCAGAATGATTTTGATTAATCAAAATCTTGGCAACAACCTCTAAACACCAGTGAACTTGAAGTTGTTTTCTGTAACTGAAAATCTATGCAAGCATAGTAGTTCACTTGATAACACACATATATTCAAAATGAAATAATGAAAATAAGTACCTCACACAAGTTAACTAACAATGAAATAATTTCTTTCTGGAATACCTCAATTTTATTGATAAAATGCAGATGCAAAATACAAGTATCTGAAAAATTCAAGAAATGACTCAAAACTCCCACTGAACTCAAGCACTCAAATCAGGTAATACTCCCATGTTCTCAATATGTCTCTTAAAATTCATAACTGATAGAGCCTTGGTAAATGGATCTGCAAGTTGAGATTCAGTGTCAATATTCAAAACAGCGACTTCACCATGCTTCACTCTCTCTCTCTCACTATAGTACTTCAAATCAATATGCTTGGAGTTGTTGGATCTCTTACTGTTCTTGCCAAAAAATACTGCAGCTTCATTATCACAGTAAATCTTAAGTGCATCTAACACAATCAAACTTAAAACTTTTGTCTGCATTAAAAAGTTTTTAATCCATAACCCTTCACACATTCCTTCATAAATGGCTATGAATTCAGCCTGCATAGTGGAGGTAGAGACTAATGACTGTTTCATGGTTTTCCATGCCACAGCCCCTCCTGCAAGCATGAATACATAACCAGATGTTGATTTCTTTGAATCTGGATAATTTCCTGCAAAATCTGAGTCAGTATAGCCAACTAGTTCCAGCTGTTTGACCTGCCTATATACCAACATGTGGGATTTGGTCCTCTGCAAGTATCTAAGTACCTTTTTTCCTGCAGTCCAATGTTCTTGAGTAGGGTTTGATTGAAATCTAGACAAAATTCCAACTGCAAAAGCTAAATCAGGTCTTGTACAGACCTGTGCATACATGAGGCTGCCTATTAGTCTAGCATAAGGCTTGGTATCCATATCAGACATCTTCCCCCCATTTTTGGAATTTTTATTCTTTGACAGTTTGTCTCCTTTTGTCATAGGAGCTTCACCTGATGCACAAGTTTCCATCCCAAATCTCTTTAAAACTTTTAAAATGTAGTTTTGTTGGGATAAGCCTAATAAACCATGTGCCCTGTCTCTCTTGATTTCAATACCTAAGACATAAGAGGCTTCACCTAAATCCTTCATGTCAAAATTATTAGACAGGAAGGTTTTGGTGTCTTTAAGTAACTTAATGTTGCTGCTGGCTAAAAGAATATCATCCACATACAGTATGAGAAAAATAAAGTTATTTCCAACTGTTTTTATGTACACACATTCATCAACTATATTTTCTGTAAAACCAAATGATGAAATCACAGAGTCAAACTTCTTATACCATTGCCTAGAAGCTTGTTTAAGTCCATAAATGGATTTCTTTAGTCTGCATACATGGTTTTCTTTTCCAGATTTCACAAAACCCTCAGGCTGCTTCATGTAAATGACTTCATCTAATTCCCCATTTAAAAAAGCTGTTTTAACATCCATTTGGTGCAATTCCATATTATAGTGTGCCACTAAAGCCATTATAATTCTGAATGAATCTTTTGTGGATACAGGGGAAAAAGTTTCAGTATAGTCTATGCCTTCCTTTTGTGTGAAACCCTTGGCTACTAATCTAGCTTTATGCCTCTCTATGTTACGTACCATTAGCATCCCTTTTTGTCTTGAACACCCATTTGCATCCTATGGCTTTCTGGTTTGGATCAGGTTTAACTAGCTCCCATACTTTGTTTTGACTCATGGATGAAATCTCAGCTTCCATAGCTTTCTGCCATTCTTCAACTTCAATGCTTTCTAATGCATGTTTAAAACTCAATGGATCATTGTCTTCTGCAAGGACATCAATTTCTTGCAAGTAAACTGCATAATCACTATCCTCCCCATAAACTGGTCTTCTTTCTCTCTGGGATCTCCTAAGCTGAGGGTTAACATTTTCTAATTGAATATTTTGGGCTATATCAGGTGCTTGATCATCTAAGGCTACTGGTTCTACTGAATTTTGATTTTCAACTTCATTTTCTGAACTAACAGTTTGCATTTCATCTTCAGTTATTAAGGGTAAAAATTTTTCGAAAGTCTCATTTTCTATAATTTCTTCAAATTCTGAAGACAAATCTTCAAAACTTGTATTACAGACCACTTCATCTAAGAACTTTGCTTGATTTGTTTCAAAAGTCCTAGTTGTATGATGAGCTGAATAAAATTTATATCCCTTTGATTTTTCACAATATCCTATGAAATGGCAACTCACTGTTTTTGGATCTAACTTCTGTGTTAAGGCATTAGGTATTTTAGCCTCAGCTTTGCATCCCCAAACATGACAGTGATGCAAGCTTGGTTGTTTTCCACACCAAAGCTCATAAGGTGTCTTTTCTACAGATTTACTAGGTGATCTATTGCAAATGTAATTTGCAGTCTTAAGAGCCTCACCCCATAAATATTTTGGCAGACCTGAAGTACACATCATACTCCTCACCATGTTTAACAAGGTTCTATTTTTTCTTTCTGCTGTTCCATTTTGTTGAGGGTTGTAGGGAGTTGTGTACTGAGCCTTAATGCCATTTTCTTGTAAATAAAGTGCAAAAGGTCCCTTTTGCTGGCCTGTTTCAGTATGTCTACCATAGAACTCACCTCCTCTATCAGATCTCACTACTTTAATTTTCTTTTCAAGTTGCAATTCAACTTCAGTTTTGTATATTTTGAATGCATCAAGAGCTTGTGATTTTTCTGATAACAAGTAAATATAGCAGTATCTAGAGAAGTCGTCTATAAATGTGATGAAATAAAAATTTCCACAGAGTGTCTTATATTTGAATGGACCACATATATCTGTATGAATGAGTTCTAAGAGATTTTGACTTCTTAAAGCCTTTTTCTTTCTGCAGTTTGTCAATTTCCCTTAAAACATTCAATGCAATCATTCAAGTCTGTATAATCCAATGCAGGCAAAATCTTATTTTTCTCAAGTGTTTTAAGTCTTTCTTTAGATATATGGCCTAGTCTCCTGTGCCATAACTTTGCAGACTTATTATTGAATAGAGTTCTTTTAGTACCTGTAATGTTGTTATCTGCATTCATGTTTTCATTGTTCTCAATTAAAAGAATTTCCTGTTTAATAACAGAACAATCCAATCTCAAATAATTATTTGAAAACATTCCACAACCAATGTATTCAGAACCCTGAAATAATTTTATTCCACTAAAATCAATAATAAGTTTGCATCCAATACTAACCAAAAGACCTACTGAAATAAGATTCCTTTTTAAGGAAGGAATATAATAAACATTGTCCAGAAAAATAAATTTGCCTAATCCTAAATCGATCTTCAGAGTTCCAATAGCCTTAACTGCTACCCTTGTTCCATTTCCCACACAGACCTGCTGCTCACTTTTCCTTGGTGCCCTCCTCTGTGTTATACCCTGCAGTGAGGTGGTAATATGAATAGTTGAGCCTGAATCTAACCAATAAGTGTGTGAATCTACATTTATGAAATTAACTTCTAGAGAAAAGATTGAATTAGGAAATGACTCACCCTTCTTGATCATCCAAGCTTTAAAGCCACTGCAGTCCCTCTTCATGTGCCCTATCTTTTTACAGAAATAGCACTTATACTTAAAGACTTTTCCAGCTCTAGCTTCTGCAGGTTTCCCAGCTATTTTAGTGATGGTGGTCTTCTTAGGCTTAAGTTTATTCTGCTTTTTCCACTTTGGTTTCTCAACCAGATTAACTGTAGTGGTTGGTACTCCCTCTCTCTTAATTCTTTCCTCCTCATCCACACAGATCGAGATTAGCTTGTTCAGGTTCCATTTGGTCTCTAAGGCATTATATGAAGTTCTCAGGTTGCTGTAGGTGTTTGGCAGAGAATGAAGTGCCACATGCACTACCTGTTCATCTTTAACTCCCATGTCTAGATCTCTAAGCCTAGAGTTAATGTCAATTAGCTGCATAATGTGCTCCCTCACACTGCCCTTCCCAGAGAAACTCAGTTCATTGAACTTCCTAGACAACCTAGCTGCTTCAGCCTTGTCACTCTCTCTATATTTGTCTGCAATTTCTTCCAGAAAATCCATGGCTAACTCGGGCTCCACTATAGACCCTTTCACTGTGTCTGACATAGTGCACCTAATCACATTTTTGGCTTTTCTGTTGCTGCTATACCACTCCTTATAATGCCTACTATCCTCATTGGTACTTTCAGAATCTAGTTCAGAAGGCTGATCCTCTATGAGGCAAAGATCCATGTTTTGATGCATGGACAGATAAAATTCCACCTGATTTCTCCACTTCTTATAGTTCCACCCATTAAGCATCTCAACCTGACCTAAGGTCACAACAAGAGGTCCTAGACAAAAGAAAATAAAAAACGTGTAAGTTACTGCAGTATTTCATTTTCTGTGCGTTAAGACTGTATTTTAAATTTTATGTGTTTCATGCATAAGTTCAAAAGTAGGCAACATCACAGAATCACAATCACAAACAATAACCCCATAAACTGCAGTAATATCAAGTAATGCCTTTGTGGCATAAAACTTAACATTCTTAAAGTTCTAAATCATCATGCTATATCCTACATATACCAGTTATTAGTTGAAACAATCATACCTTTAGATAAGAAAAGTTTCAAAAAATCAATATAGGTATTTGTGTTTATACATGATGCTGTACCATAATCAAGATTACACAGTGAACATCTTTTTTGGAAGAACAAAATATAAGTGTAATTTTAAAAATAGCAACACAAGTGTTAATTTGTTTAATCTTTAAGAATTTCTCTGAAAAAATGATGGATTGCTTTGTGCAACATGATCAAACTGTAACCAGAAATTCACAAATCAAAAGTTAATAATGTGTTTTGCCTAATTGTTCACAGTTTATTAACTATATTATGTATATATGAGAACATAACAAGATTGCAAAAAATTACGTATTGGGAGATTTGTACTGAATTCTTGTTAGTTTCAAAATCATATTCAACTGAAGACAAGATTATCAAGGATATCAAGCATAGACATATTTGTACATCAGAAACATCACATCCATACATTTATCAATAATCGCAGATTCAATCCACATTCCACATATGATATGCAATATGACAACCCTTTCCATATGCTAAACAGTAATCCATATGACAACCCTTTCCATAATGCAGAAATTGAAACGCAAGTTCTGATTTCTCAGAAAACATACCTTGGCCTCTGCTACAGCGCTGCAACAATTATTTTAGCGGAAGCAAAAATTAAGAACAAGCAACAACTTTAACCCTTCTGTCAATCCAAAAATTTCTAAACGAGGGTCTTGAATCCTCAGAACTGAGAATTCAATCTCAGTAAGCCCTACTCAATCCGATCCCAAAAACATAAGTGACCGTTATGTTCTAACGGTAATATCCTTTTTTAAACTATTTTAATTTTTGGACTCGGGTTTGGGCCTATTTACTTAATGAATTGGATTAATACTAAAAACGGGTTAAACACCATTTAAGGCTTGCTTTTACTATAACAGAAAATATATTTTATTTCCAGAAAGTAATTTTCACAATATGGTTTTCTAAAACAAAGCAAAAACGCATGATATGTGTTTATGAAATTCCTAAGCTCTGATACCATTTGAAAGAATACATAATGCACACAAGATCATATCACAAATCACATAACACACAACCTGTACAAGAACAAAACAATTATGCAGCACACCAGTAGCTTTCCTAGTCCCGGTAGGAGTAATCACCTAGATTGATACTTTCAATCCCTGCAGCCACAGCTTGTCCAAGAGCATTCATCGAGGCAGACATCTTCTGAGATCAGGAATGAGCAGCTGCACAAACGGAAGAAAGTCTTCTATGCTTCAACACCAGATGCTTCAGAATGGGGCTGAGAATGTATGCAAAGAGCAGTGTTGAACATAGGGACTTTCTCCTCCTTATATATTGGCCAAAACTTATCCTCGGACTCATCCCATAAGGAGTCCTCGTTTTACTTCATGTTTATCAGTTTAGGAGACTTAAACTTATCACAACACTTCATGTTAATCAGGTTATTAACAATGAGAGTCCTACTCTTATCAAGAGATATACATCTCGATAGGTGACTGGTATTAGAGTTATAATCACATATTTCTTGTTATTTATTTAGCTAGATCAATTGTTCTATTTACTTAATGCTTTTAGATAATGTTAAGTCCACTTAATTCTAACAATTTTGGGTTCGATCGTGACTCAAGTAACCTCTGCCAAAGATGGATTGGTCTCGGACTTGGCACAAGTCTCCAGCATGGAGGGAACAATCCAAGCTACTACCCAGTTAGTATCACAGCGACAGGTAGGTGTGGAATAGCTTAAGGACAACCTTTACGAAGTTTGCATGATTTATATCTTGGTTCTGTTTACACAAACTGGTCCGCACTATGATCTACTGAACTTTATAATGTGACAACATGGTATAATAATATGTCTCACTTGGACAACATAGTGCTTTTCAACCGTTTGTATGTCTTACTTTATTGGAACCATTAACAGGCACTCATGTTGAACAAAAATTTTCAGTGGAGCTGTCACTGGAGCAGAACAGAACGTGATCAATGTCAGTGCAGTGTGAGCAAATGAGCAAAACTTTAAGAAATGGCAAAACTTTGACAACCATTTTGATCTGCTGTGTAGGCTCAAAATTTGCTTGCTGAGTCGGCCAACAAAAGTTTTAAACCCTAAAGCCACGTTTGGTTTGCGGAAAGGAAGTATCAGGAAAGGAAGCTTGTTCTTTTCCTGCATTTGGGATGCAAAAGGACAGGAAATCGTTTCCTGAAAGAAGGGAAAATAAGGGGGAAAGTGGTTCCTTCCAAATCTCAAATGAATCAATTTCCCCCTTCTTTCCTTGCATTTATTACTCACATCATATTATTTTATTACATTATTTACAAACTTTTTAATAACTTTCCTGATCAATGTCAGTGCAGTGTGAGCGAATAAGCAAAACTTTAAGAAATGGCAAAACTTTGACAACCATTTTGACATGCTGTGTAGGCTCAAAATTTGCTTGCTGAGTCCGCCAACAAAAGTTTTAAAGCTAGAAATTATCAACACTGAAAAGGTTTACATTTAGCTTTCAAATGCTGGTTTTTCTTGTTATGCTTGGCTGGTGCAAAGGGATGGTAAAGAGTGATGAAATGGAACACCATCCTCACTACAATCTTTAATCTACAGTCTAGCTAGATTAATCACTAGCTTGAGAAACGTCAAAAGTTTAACATCCCGGGAAGATAAAATCTTTACAATAAATTATATAACCTGCAAGGATCCCAATATTGCTTTATTAATATGGCTGGGAGAGAAGGACAACATACAGTCGAACACTAATGAGATAGGAGATGCGAATACAGTCAATGGAAAATTTCATTAGTTGTAAGGGAAGATGCAATTTGCATAGCTGTAAGCAGCTTTAACTTTTATAAGCTAAAAGTTACCTCGGCCTAACTTTTATAAGGTGGTGCCAAATGATTAAACATTTAGGCTTGATTTGGTTAGTGGAAATTATAGTTTGTCTTTTGCCTTTCTCATGGGATAGAAAATTTCCATAAAATTTCCATTCCAGTGTCCAGAGACAATTGAAAAGTTGTCAGGCAGTGGGCTGGTAAGGCGGTGGTTTCCAATTTGGGATGTAATGTGTTTGGACATGTGTGTTGGTGAGGTGATAAGAAGGTGATTTCCCACTAGACATTTCGTAATTAATGTAATAAACTAATAAAAAAATTAGGATAAAAAATAAATCTATTAGAGGTATGAGAGGAATCATTTTTTTCCATATTTTCCCTTGTCCTGAAAGACTTTTCAACCCCTTACCAAACACAACAAATACAGAGTTTTTGTTTCTTGGGCTCTCAAATTATCTATTATCTAAAGGGCGTGGACTGTTCATTCACGTGGCTACTGTTCATTCGAGCATGAAGTAAATGACTATTTTGCCCTTATTTTTTTAACAGAATTACAATTAAACCGTGTTTCCAGATTCTATCTGGTCTTTGTCTTCTTTATCAAGTTCTAGATCGATCTGAACTCTACCTCAATTTTCAGTTCTGCCATTTTCCCTTTCTGGAAGCATCTCTCTGCACCGACATATCTACACCGACATCAACTCTTGCAGACTATAAATTGAAATCAGCAGAGGCGAAATATATACTAATTTCGTTCACTTGATTACCACATCATTCAGCTTACTTGATTTCAGTTTAAGTTAACTATCATCATTCTGTTTATTAGGCTATTGAGCTTTTATTGAATTCAAATCAGTAAACATGTTTTCTTATTTTTCTGTTTTCTTAATCGAATAAATTCAATTCAATTGCTTCCTGGTTGAATTCTATACTGTATGATAATCTTTATTTTTCTTTTCCAACAGCTCCGAAACTCGGTTTTGGGAGAAATGTCAGAAAAGAAGGTTGTACTCGAGCGAAATGGAGCAGCTTTGATATTTAACAAAATTTTCTTTCTGATATTGTTGTTTCAATTTTTTTTTTACTGTCATTCTCATTTGATTAGCTGTTGTTTTCAGTTTTGAAATCATATTTGTTTTTATGTTGTTGAGACTCTGTTTTTTCTTCGCGAGACCTTTGTTGGGTACTTGAATCACTATGGTTAATTGGTTTTCTGGTCTGAAGTCATGTTGCCATAAATATGAAATTTGTGTTGAATTACAGAATTTGGACAAGTGCGTACAATACATGTTGATAATGGCTTGGGTCCTGCAATGGCAGACGTGTCACAGTGATGACGTTGATGGAGTCGGGTCATTCTTATTCAAAGCATGCACAATAGATGGTTGGTATATTTGCATGCAGCCTATGATTGGTTCAAAGTGAATGGCACAAAGATGATCGAGGGCGTTCAGATTTGAGGTTGAATAATATGACAAAGGTAATTTTGTTGAACAGACTACTGTGATTGTCTTTGTCGTGGAAATGTTCCAAGTGCATCCTAGCTATGGTAATTGATGAGTTAAATGCTTCAAATTGATGAAGCCTGAAAAAAAAAAAAAAAAAGGTTGGAAAGTTGCGATGTTGAATCATAATTCATGAATATGATCATTCATTCGAATATGTCTGTTAATTTGAAATTGCTTTGGAATTTAATTCAGCTGCATTTCAAATAAGATATGGAACTTGATTACTATGTATGATTAATTATAGTGATATTCAGTTCGTATTGCTACTGCAATAGTTTTGAGTGGATTTGAATTTGGCATATGTTAGTTTCCAGTACACTTGGATTATTATTAATTATGGTCCTGAATACAAATCATAAGTATATGTGTCTATTTATTCTATAAATAAGTATTTGTATAAATCTGATTCAGTATAAGACTTTTGTGCCGTAGTATAGAAACACCAAACTTCAATACCACTTTATATATACAAGTATAACATAAACTTTGAACTACATCGATCCCTGGATAATGAGTGAAGAGAAAGAGGGGTTAATATAGCAACACCAACCTGGGTTATTTCTCTCAGCTTTGTGACTTGATGTGTTTTCGATGCATTTGCAGGAAGGAAGATGTAAGGATCGCTCTTTAGGAAGACGCTGCACGCATCTTTGAAGCCCAACACATTAGCCATCTGCCACCTCCATTTTGAGTTGTATTCACAAGTTTAACAGTCAAAGAATTCCAACGTAAACTATATCTTCCATCTAAATACCTCTATATGTCCACTACCCTTGCAGTTCAAATCTAATCTCTTCACTCATTTTTTGAACAGGCAAACCAGTCTTAAATATAACCATGAGTACATGCATCTTCATCAATCCAAACATTCCCGACAGAGCGGAGTACAAACAAAGGTACACAGTCTCAACTTTAAGAATAGGAACCCATCTGATTACACGAGTATATAACTGAAACTTAATCTTACAATACTTCATGCCTGTTTTATATCATTGCAGTTTTTCTGAACTATTTCTTGCTCCAACAAAACAAATAATAGGAGCTGATGGACTGGAGGTTGTAGAAAAAAAGACAGTCAAAGAACTCAACCTACTAGATCCAGAAACAGACAAGGTAATGTATCAATCAGCAAACTGATTGGGTAGATTTCTGCAAATCAAAGTGCACTGTGTGGTTTGTTTTTCCAATTGGTCTCAATTTCTGAACAATTTGAACTAATTCCTCACCCATTTTAGCTTGGTCTTTCCCTTCCTATGTCATTGTTTGGTTTAGTTGTGCAATTGATTTGATATGTATATTGGGAGAAAATGATGAATTAATTTCATTATTTTCATCGTTTACATTTGCAGGAATCCATTCACGTGCAATTGTCATGACTGAAACAGAAAGAAGAAGACTTTAAGCAATTCAAAAATGAGGCGTACCTATGCATATTGCAGATTAAAGTTTGAGTCCCGCAATTGAAAAACCAGGTGCGTCTTATCTAGCATAAGGTCAATAAGAAACTCAGCATTAACTTCCAACAACTACTACAGCAATCTATGCATCTTTTCATATTTTTCATTATAACTGCATCATGGGGTGTGTATTGAATTTGTACAAAAAACGTTTGAACTGAAGTCCATAGTAGTGTGTCTTCCATTTCCCCATTGAAAAACTTAGTATAGATTCAATGTGTAGATGCACTAATCCAATCTAACACAATTGTTCCTCAAAATTTTTTATCTTTAATTAAGGTAGATATATGGCACCTGTCAGAGCGATAAACAGAATTATACACCTCAGGATGTTTGCCAAGATTTTGCACCATTGGCAAGGAATGATGGAAACAACAGCTTTCAAATTAAGACATTTGTAAATCCCATAGCAGGTAATAGCCTTTGTCTACTGCTTAACAAATAGCAAAAAATACATTGCTGCAAATGCCTTTACTCTTCAAGGTTCAAAAGAATCGAAGTTTTTTTCACCACAATTCTTGCTAGATTGTTCGTGTTCTTTTGTTTCATGTACTTTCTGAAAAATAGAAAGAAAGTTTTTATTTACATGTGATTAGGAAATTGATTATATTATTTACAGATGATCCACTTGCATATATAACATGTACATTGCATTCATAGCTTTTCACTTTTACTTCCAACTCTTAGGAGGTCAAGGTGCTCAAATGATTCTATTGCAATTCTGTGGCATTATACCCCCCAATTTGGGACAATGATCGGAAGAATCAAACTTTTTTTTTTTTTAAGGAATCAGGTATTTCATTGTTCAATTAAGCTAGATGTTCTGCAAATATTGGAACATTTCATAGCCAAAAAAAATGGGTCCCTTTTTTTTTTTAATTTACAATGATGAACTTTCAGCTTTTAAATTTGATTAATTTGATTCTAAAAGTTGTGATTTTTTGTTGATCTTGGTTTTATTTGCAGCACCTATCTACCTAATTGCAGCAAAAATTGCTCATGTATGTATCTGGTTAACAAACCAGATTTTGAAATCTATAAAAAAATACTCTGATTATTGATATAATGTTTCAAACATTTGTTTTTGTTGTAATTAAACATATAACAAACCAGCAGCATCACGCGAGGTTGATCTCTATCGTTGTTTACGCAAGCAATTACTCTCCTAAACAACAGTAATGTTATGAAATCAGGGATACCATATAATGTTATGTAATAATTTATTTCTTCCATTGCATATTTCTAATTCATTGACAACAGAAACTCCCGCAGCAAAGCGCGGGCATAGTTTCTAGTTTTAAATATACTAAACGTCAATCCACTGTTCATACTGTTCACAATCACTGTTCATAAGGGTGCGTAATGACGGTTTTGCCCTTTATGTTCCGGAAATTACGGGTTGCCACTGCGAATCTGGGTTAAGACTTAAAAGAGTGGTCGGTCGTCGTTTTCCTCTTTGTATTTTGACGCTCTAGAAGGGACCGGGTTTGGTTTGGAGACTGTGGTGATCGAATAGAAAGAAACAAGGGGATTTGGTTTCCACAACACTGAATTTGTGGCTTTGCTGGGTTTGGCGAGATTGAGGATTGCAGGTCTGGAAGTTTTCTTCTGGTATTGTTTTTGTTAGTTTTCGTGTCCTTTGGTGTGTAATTGATATGGTTTTGTCCTCACTTTATCTTTTTTTACGCCTCTACCACACCAGAAGGCAGAAGCTATGTCGGTTTTATTTTTTATTTTTTTGGGTACAAGAAGCTATGTCGGTTTTCTTTGGGCAATAGAAGACGGGATAGGTTTAGAAAAAAAGGGAGAAGAAGAGCGGCTGGTGTTGGGGTGAAGAAAAGGGAGAAGAAGAGCGATTGGTTCGAATATTATTCAGAGATCGAAGGTTTGGAAGTTTTTCTTGCTTAATTCTTTGGTTTGATTAACCTCTGTGTTTTATGCAGTAGAAGGGACTGTGGTATTCTGATTTCTGGTTTTGGTGAGTCTTCTGCTTTTGTTTTTTGTTAGCTGGGTTGTTAGTCTTCACCGATTTCTGTTTTAACCCTTGAATTGGAACTCTACATGTTTTTGTGTTTGAGCGTTGGTGATTTCTTATTGAAATAGATACTGGATTTGAGGATTTTGGTAGGGTAGGCGAGTGTGAGCACAGAATCCTGAACTTTAGAGAGTCCATTTAGAATTGCCCGTCCATAAATGATAGGTTTGAGTTTTGTTTAAAATTCAGCGCTCCTCTTCACGGAATCGATCAAGGTTCAATTTTTGTATCCTTATGCTTACTGGTTATGCATCAAAATGGTGCTAATTGCTTTGTTTCCAGTACTGGGTTTCCTAAATTGATCTTAGATTCATCATCACTTTCTTTAGAATCCTTTACCTTATCAATGGCTGCTTTGCTTGCACCCTTTGATTCAGAAGATTCAGGATTGACTGCTGCTGTTGCTGCTTTTGAGTTACATGTATCGGCGATAGATGGGGGCCTATTCTTAGGAACTTCCTACAGACCAACAATGAAAATAGAACTCTGTGTTAGCAATAGACTATCTAAATCAGTATATAGCAGATTCTATTCATCTTGCAGTTGGCACTTGCTAGAAAAAACAGAGCAGTAATTGCAATAAAGGTGTAATGAAGTATCAAGAAGAGCAAGTGCTACTATTTCTGCTTTGAAATTATTGAAGGTTGGTAAAGGGTATGAAGAAGTATGGCATTACGTTTGGGTATAAATAGAAGGATTGAGTGGGAACCCACTGCTGCAAGTTGATAAGTTAGTTGCTGGGGGAGTTAAGCATAGAGACAAAAGTTTACTGTGAGGGAATGGATGTGGAGCAAGAAATTGCCCAACTTTCGGCCTGTGATTTTATCCAAATTTCCTCTGGTTTTTCGGTTTGTGAGAACTGAAAACTAACTTCCAGATATAAGAGGAAACCTGCAGGTTAGGGTTTCATGAGTTGGGAAAGCAAGAGGTGAAACTAGAATTAGAGAGAGGCTGTTTGGTCGTTAACATGAGCTCTTACCACATTACGTTGGGTATGGTCGCAATCTGAACCGTTCAAATTCGAACAATCTCTGTTGTATTCAGGTCCAATAACTGTTGTATAGCTTTTATGCTTCATTAAACATTGACATTCATTAACTATTCCCGCAGCAAAGCGCGGGTAGATTTTACAAGTATTTACTATATACTAATTCTCAATGCACTGTTCATCGACTTATGAACAGTACCGGCTGGAGCCGAGCCGGTAATGGACGAAAAGACGATTTTGCCCCTGCATGCTGTTTCTGGCTTCGACACCTGGGGTGCTGCTCGGTGCATGCTGTTTCTTGCTACGACACCTGGGGCGATGCTCAGTGCTGTTGTGTCTACGATACTTCACTCCACCGAGAGGTAAAGAGAGAGAGCAGAGGGAATTGATATCCGTCTGTAATCGAAGAAATTGGTGCTTGGGGGTTTGATTTGATACGCGGCAAGGATTAATTTCTGTGGCAAAGGGATTGATTTCCATCTCAAATCAATATTCCGTCTCTAACCTGCATTTGATCACTCGGCACGAGGTTATTGAGCTTCCTCGAAGAGACAAAGCTCCAGCTTTCTGGAGATGGCGATCTTCTTCATTTGAAGAGGTATCTAATTGATTTCTTCAAAGTCTTTCTTCAAAATCAGTGTAAATCGTCCTATGTGATTGATTTAGGATTTGGGCTCGGAGGTATTGATTAAACAGAATATTGATTTTGCTAACAATTTCCATGTTTTTCTCTGACAAGAATTAAGGTTGGGTACCTGCACCTGAGGATTCTTGGCAACAAATTTGTTAGATCATGCCGAGGGATTTGTATAATCTCACGTCCAGTAGTCCAGGTACCCCATGACAGCTATCTTGAGAAAACATTTTTATAGAAATTTTATATGTTGCAGTTATGGTTTGCTAATTGCTATCTGTCTATTGATTTGGTTCATGGTTTTTGTTTAAGCAGAAGGTGCACAGGCTGCTTCAAGTCTTGCCGGGACAATGCTGGGATGAGGATGTTGCCTTCTAACACAGCTTTTGCACATGTTAGCCCAAGAGAGGTTCTCGAAGGTTTGACCTTTCGATTTTCGTTCTCAAGAGTTTGATCTTAGGAAAATCAAATTGTCAAATTGTGTGTGTTTTTCTGGGGTGTGAGAAAGTAAAAGTGAGTTTAGAACTGGAGGTGTATACTCTAATCATTTAACCTTACTTGGAATTATATTGAAAAACAAAGTGAGCTATAGGTGGCTTGGAAAATTTGGTAAAAAAGACTTAAAGGGTATTGTACTGTCATATGAATATTTCTTGAAATGTAGTCATATGCTTCTTCTTTATTATCTTGCTTCCAGATATGGCTGCAACTTGCTTCAACAAGGAAACAAATAATAATGAACTCAGAAACCCCTGAAGCTCAAGCGTTGGAGAAGGTGGAGGATAAGTCTAAATGAGAACTCTGAAGCATTGGCTTTTATCATTGATTTTTTCATTGATAATAGCTATTGATTTGAGTTGAATTATTTACTGACCTTTAATATTGGCTTTTATAGGACATATATCAGTACTGGTTTTGTTATCTAATCTGTTTGTTGTTATATGATGTGCTACTCCAATGGGTTTTCGCATTGATTATAGCTACTGTCGCTTTTTTTGTCAGCTATTATCTCTATTTAAACAGTTGTCTTTATGATTTATTCTTCAATTATACAGTTTTGCATTTCTTGGATTGATTAGTTTGTGGTGGATTTGCAGCTTGAGAAAAGAGTGAACGAGGTTGAGCAGTATTACTTGAGGAAAGGCAGTCTGCAACCAACCACTTCGAAGGAGAAAGACGGAGATAAACATTTTAATACAATTAAGAAGCAGCAACAAGATGCATCATGTAGGGACGCTGCTGCTGCAAAGAGGATGCGAGATCTGTTGAATGATAGTGACATTTTTGCCCCTACATTCTCGCTGGCTTTTACCTGAGTACCCCGACGAGGACTGGATGTGGCTCTTTTTCATTGCTCCACGAAGAGAGAGAGCAATCTTGAGAGAGTTCATGAATGATCCAGAGACCTGGCGTTTGTTTCTTTGCTTCGCACGAAGAGAGAGAGTGGGAGATAGAGGTGATATTCAAGAAAGAGACTGATCGGAGAGGCACACAGAGAAAGAAAGAAGTGTGAGAGGGATCTGGGTTTTTACTACAGCCCCAAATTTCTAATCGGTAGGTTTGAATGTTTTATATACCTCTTGAATTTGCTGCCTTTTGTGGATGCATGTGATGTTCTTCTTTCTGAAATCATATATATCAATATATGTGTTCGATCTCTTTCACCAAAGAGTCTTAAATAGCAATATGTAATGGTGATGTCTGTTCACTATGTTGTTACAATAAGAAATAGAAGAATGACTTTTGCACAATTTTGAATTCAACTTGGATGTGGCTTGACTTTTGGACAGAGGTGCTCTTAAGAACGAAACGGTGATATTTGCTCTTTATGGAGACAGTTGAACAAAGAATGGGTACATATGTGGATTTACAATCTCGATACAGATGTGAGCAACTGATCTTACACTGAGGAGTTGAAACATTTGAGAAGAGAAAATTTCCAAAGATTATTATTCGTTTTGAAGCTGTTGGATTTTAAAGCAAAATGACTGCAGTATCTAAACAAATTGACTGAGGTATGTACAGCCAGATTGTTGTTTTTGTTATGGGGGTTTATTTTGGTATTTCATTTGTGTTAAATTCTGGGTTACAGAATCATTCGAATATTGTGGGTTGTCAACAATATCCAGCCTGTCGGGCATACTGATATTGGTCAGTCTAATTCCATTTTAAGAAGCGCAACTACCTTCCTTTACCTTTCTCTTTCAAAAAAGGTCATAGTATTACTTTATTTATCTTCTGATGTTGATAATTAGGAAAACTGCCATCTGAGATACACAAACTTTAGAAAGCAGCTGTATTTCTTGGTAACAACACATTCTGCATTTTCTCACCAACATATTTACTACCCTCCAGTGTTTATCAATGGTCAGGAAAATGCAGAGGAGGAGGATATGGATAACAATGATGATCTTGCTGGAGATGCCATTGAAAGTGATGACAAGGAAGAACAGGTACCAGCAGAACGGCCTCCCAAAACATCAAAATTTATAGGTATTCTTTAAATTTTTATTAGTATGAAATTATATTGATTGGTTTTGGCCAACCCTTTACCAAATCTAATTTTTGGATGACCAGCATCAGTGCCCCTGTGATGGTTGAGGTGGAGGGTGAGGCTAAGAAACAGAGACTAACTTCCAACTTTTATACCCCTGTGATGGTTAATAATGGAAGAAACAGAGACTAACTTCCAACTTTGATCCAATTTAAGTAAAGAGTTTAGATCCCACCATTTTGTGTTCATCAGGAGGAGTTTCCTCCCTGGAAACAATCCAACTTTCTTTGACTTGAAAATTTAAGTTCAATTCTAGCAGCTAGGTTATTCTTCCCCACTGTGTTCATATGGTTGTTTATCACTCTCCCTTTTGAACATGAAATTGATGATCTCTGAAGTTGGTTTAGATTACAAGTAAACCATATTGTTCACAGTGAGATGAGTTTTGATAAAAGATGACATATAGACATTTGATTGCTCATAGTGACATCAACTTGGGTTCACTTTGTGATTCTATCTTGATATGATGTATACCAAGTTTCCTTTTGATTCAAGTCAACTTGAAAGTCAATGAATCCGTAATCGTTATATAATTAGTTAATGAATGCATTGCTGGATCAACAACTTTTTAAGCTTAGTACATCTAAGTCTGACCAACTTTATCTCTTATCTGTTCATCTATATATCATGGTTGCATTTTTTCCCCCAGCTTCATCATGTACTCATCAAGTGTGCTTAATATCTGGATGAAGATTCATAGTTGAAGGCTACAGACTTTGGCCTGTCAGATTTTGTGAAACCAGGTTGGTCAATTCTTCTTTTTATAATGCGCACAGCTACTTGATCTTTTAGTAGAGTTATTTGGTCAGTGTTTTCTTATGAGTGAATAATCTTCGCAGATGAAAAGTTTATCAAAATTGTTGGTAGTACATACTGTGTAGCCCTCAAAGTGTTACATATGGCTTATGGTACAGAGGCTGATGTCTGGAGCGTAGGTGTGATTGCACACATTCTATTGTGTGGCAGCTGTCCATTTTGGCCTTGAACGAAGTTTGGCATTTTTCGGGCAGTTCTAAAAGTTGATCCAAGTTTCAATGAACCTTGGCCACATTCTCTACAGAGGCAAAAGTAATTTTGTCAAGCGCCTATTGAATCAAGACCCACGGAAAAGAATTACCACTGCACAAACGTGAAGTGAGTGCCTTATCCACTCTCAAAATGCTTAGTCATGAACTCATGATTAACTTCTGAAACTGTCACTCACTGCTTTCTCTTGCAGGTCATCCCTGCCTTGAACATCATAACACTGTTAAACTTCCTCTGGACATAATAATATTCAAGCTCATGAAGGTTTATATGCGCTTATCACCTCTCCGCAAAACTGCTTTAAGGGTGGGTTTATGATGCCACTTTCAACTGAAAATATATATTAGTATTGCTGTTGTATCTATCAATGGTTATTATCCCTTCATGTTTCTTATTGCAAACCCTTTTTTTGTATTAAATACCAATTTTTCACTATTTCCTCAAGTTTTTGGTAGACTTTAAGACCAAAATAGAGCACAGGGAAAAAGCAATGTTGTTTCTCATTCGTTTTCAGTTTTGTGCTGATGGTTAGGCGCTTAAATCCTAAACTAAAGGTTGTTAGCTGTTCTGTACTCGGTGAATAAACAATCTAATTTAACCATGATATGTTGCTTACTTTGAAACTTGCTCAAACTTTCAATGATACTATTTCAGGGAGTTTTTTGCTCAGCTTTCCAGGTTGGTGTATCAACATGGTGTCTTAACATGACATGGCCGATTTTTGTATCTATGTTCAAGCCTTTGGGGATCGTAGTTGCAGTTGCCACTGGTTTTGGAGTGTAGCATACTCTTTACTCTCTGGGTTCAGAAAATCTAGAAAGAAAGCACGGGCTATCTAGCTTAATTTTGAGTTAAACTACCAAAAGATAATTGTTGTTTATGTACTCTAATCGACTGAAAACACGTATCAATAACAAAGAGACCCGCAGCAAAGCGCGGGCTATCTATCTAGTGCGAACCAAACTAGACCTAGAATAAATTGCTTTATTGAATTTTACCAAATACATTTTATTACTTAAATTATTTATTGTTTAGCTTTTTAAGTAACTTAACTAAGTCCTCTCATAGTCCCCATATCACCAATAAAATTCACTTTTGATGAATCTTTCATAATCTTACGTAAGGTAGTCGTGTCATGTGTGTGGTAGGGTTGGGCAATCAGTGAGCATGCAAGAATCAGCCATATTTGACGACGGAGAATAAACTGTTTTATGTTAAAGGAAAAATATATTGTGTGCCTTCGTCAAAGCAACTGACGGAGAGGGAATCAAGGAATCAGTGATTACCATCAATCAGCACAATTATAGATCAATCAGCATTCAATGTATTTAATGTAATTAATATTTCCGTTGTAATTCTATCCCTATATAAAGGGACTATGAAATGAAATGAGTAGACCAATTTCAATTGTCATTTTACTTTAACACGTTATCAGCACGCTCAGAGCAAATAGCCAATAGAAAAAATCCTAATTTTCTACTTTTCTTTCTATCGAAAAGAAACCAAAACCCTAGAAGAAAAAAAATCTTTTTCTTCCTTTTTCCTGCCGCCACCAACTAAAAAAAAAAAATTCAGCCCGGCCAAGACCGGCCCCATCCTCGCTGCCACCTCCCACCTGCTGCTGCGCCGAGCAACGACACACAACAGCCCATCCCCGCGGGCCACCAGCCTCAATCTGCCCTCTGCCCTCCAGCTTGCCCACCCGCGCTAACCCAGCCGGCCTCAACCTATGGGCATCAACAACAACCGGCAGACCACCTCGCTACTGCTCCGCCCAATCCCGCACGGCTCCTCCGCTGCGCAGCTCACTCGCCTCCCCGCACCAAAGCGCACGCACGCCCATCGCTGTCTCCAGCCCGGCCTCCAGCGTGCCCTACCCGCCTGACAGCAGCCCCGCGCCCTGCTGCAACCCAGCCCCACACCTGCCATCCAGCGCGAGTCTGCACAGTTTCCCCGCACCTGCCATCCAGACCGGCCTACAGCCCTGCACTACATAGCACGCACGGCCCAACCCGGACGTGCACCCCTGCCACCGGCTACGACACAGCCACCTCTGCAAGAAAAAAAGAGAGAACCAGAAAGAAGAGAGGGAAGAAACGCGAAGGAGAAGAAAAATAAGAAAGAAAGAAAAAAAAAAGGCCCAAAGAACAGAAGGCCCAGAGAAAAAAAAATAAAAACAGAAAGAAAAAAGAAACTCGGCCCAGACCGAAAAAAAAAAAAACAAAACAAAAGCAGGCCTTTCGGCCCAGAAACAAAAGAAAGAAACAGGCCATGCGTCCCAAATAAAAAAAAAAAAACAACAAACAAAAGAAGTAGGCTTGCGGCCCAGAAAAAAAAAGAGAAAAGCAAAGAAAAAACAAGGCCTTGTGGCCCACTGCTGAAAAAAGAGGAAGCGGCCTAGTTTTTCTCAAGCCCAAAAACATCGCTACGTACGCCTGCATCAACACGCGCGTGTGCTAGGATTGTTTTATTTTCTCACAACCAAGTATGTTTTATTTATTTACTTTATACTTTTAAAGCATGTGAATTTTATTTATATCTTTAAGCATGCTCTATATTTAATTGTTTATAATTAGAATTTTTTTTAGCGTGTTTAGTTAGATAATTTTGATCATTTTAAGCATGCCTTATTATTTATGTTTTATATGATTATATTTAAGCATGATTTATAATTATGTTTAAGCATGTTTTATATTTTATTGTTTATGGTTTATTATGAAATTTTGAGCATGTTTTTATTTTTATTTACGCATATATAAATTATGTCTACGCATGCTTTGTATTATGCTATTGTTTACATTTTATTTTATGCATGATATATTCTTGCTATTATTATGTGTAGGATATAATTTGTTGTATATTTGTGAAATTTGAGCATGCTATGTAGTTTATTTTTATATATGCTATGTTTAAATGAGCTATGATTAATTTCTAGTATGCAACATATACAATCCGCTTTGCCATGATAATGAAATTTCATGCGCATTATACACACAACATTACCGTGATAAAGTATTTTCACATAGCATCGAAAAACAATGTGACCATTACGAATCTTGGTCTTGAGACCTAATTCATATTTTTGGAAAATAATTTACGTGGATGTCTTTATGACTACGTAATTTATATATTCTCTCTTGTTTATGTAGATGGCTGATCCAACTCGACCTGAATTTGACATTTTGGACTCAGATGGACTTGAGTACCACCGTTGGGTTTCCGATGTAGAAATTGCCTTTGTGGCAAGAGATTACACTGCCACCATTACCGACCCCAAAGACAATGGACCGTCTGACAAGGTGAAAGCAAATGCCTTAATGTTTTTGAGGCGACATATTGATCCTAGCCTACGCTGGGAGTACCTTCAGTTGAAGACACCCAAAGAACTGTGGGATGCCCTTAAGGGACGTTTTGGGAACATTCATGACACATTGCTCCCAGAACTGATCGTTCAGTGGAATGAAATCTGCTTGCTTGACTATAAAAGGGTAAATGACTTCAACAAAGATATGTTGCGCCTAAAAGCACGTCTAAATTTCTGTGGAAAGAAACTCACAGAAGATGATATGATCCAGAAGACTCTTTCCACTTTTCCTACTTCAGCAATTATACTAGCGAACCAGTATAGGCTGGAGTATGATAACAAAAGAATCACAACCTTCAACAAGCTGATCAACCTACTGCAAGTGGCTGAGAGGCATAATGAGGTTCTTTTGAACAACAATGCCAGGCTTGTTGGGACAAAGAAAATTCCTGAGGCTAATTATGGCAAAATGAAAGGTGGAAAGAACCCCAATGCAAAGGGGGTTGGACGTGCTGATCCCTACCCACGTGGCAACAATGCACCACGTGGCAAGGGACATGGGGGTCGTGATATGGGCCGTGGAGGCCCTCCCAATGTATGGCGCAGAGATGGTAGTGCTGGCCCTAGTGGTCATGGAAACAAGGTGCAAAGGGCACCTAAGAACCCTTCAGTCAAACAAAATAGAGTTGGCAATGAACCATGCTATAGATGTGGAGTCATTGGGCATTGGTACAAGAACTGCCAAGCAAGCAACAGAGTAGCAGCCAATTACAAGAGGTATAGGGAGTCAAAAGAACAAGAGGCTCACTATATGGAAGAAGGAGGCAATGACCCAGACGTCAACCTCACAATTGCAGAGTTTAATGGCAACAAGGAATTTGCTCAGTCAACCGATGCACAAGATTTTGATTGATCTGCTTTATTTACTTTATTTTCCAAAAATAGTTGTGAAGGCATAATGCCTCATTTTTAATTAGACTATTACTTGGTCTTAAAGTTTATTTCAATAATGGTTTGATGAATTAGAACAAGACCTTGATTTGATTATCGTTAGCTCATTAATAAATTTTGAATTTCATTCTCAAGCACTGAATTTATTCAACTTTATTTACTACACATATTTACATGGTTCGAAATTGCAATATAAAGATGTAAAGCAATACATCTAGAGAAAAATTATTATTAGAATGAAAAGATTATCATTCTACTAAAATAGAAATACTCTAAAGAATCTGAGATATATTTAAAGTCACAGACGCTCTATATGCACCAAGAGCTAATCGAACCTTGTTAAAGTTTCAAAGCTGTTTGTGCCAACGGTTATCATGTAAAAACACACCGTGAGAATGGAACTGAATACCTTGATATTACATCTAATGACTGTGGAAGGAAACGCATCTTAGAGAACTTATGAGTCAATCTAGTGGACTGTACCTCACTACGATTCGGATCATTGAATCCTATACTATCACCAACAATGAAATGTGGGACACTGACTCATACAGGCTTTTGCATGACTGCCTATGGCACCGAGGTCGTGACATGATGATCTGTATTTTTAAAGAACTCACACAGACATCCCTTCTTTCGAGTGAAAAATGGGAGAAAAATCCGCCACATTGCAAGGTGTCGGTTCTAGTATTGCTCAAATGCAGTCATTGCCTTCTGAAGTACCAGAAGCACTACCTCCCTCCCATTATGCCTCATTGACTATTTCAAAGGCACATCACTCATTTTGCAAAGCCTGCTCTTTAGCAAAAACAGGATCGAGACCTTCCTATGCTAAAGATACAAAACAAAACATTCCATTCTTACAAAGGATACAAAGAAATGTCTGTGGACCTATCCATCCAGAATGCGGACCATTCAAGTACTTTATGGTTCTGTTGGATGCTTTGAAAATCTGGTCACATGTCGTTTTATTGTCCACAAGAAATGCTGCAATACTCCTCGCACAGGTTATACGTTTAAGGGCTCACCACCCTAATCACCCTATCAAGTCTATAAGACTTGATAACGCTGGAGAGTTTACATCAAAAGCATTTGATGATTATTGCATGTCTATTGGATCGATGTGAAGCATCTTGTACCCCATGTGCATACACAAAATAGTCTCGCAGAAGTCACCATCGAAAGGCTACAGATGGTGGCTAGGGCATTGGTTATGCGCACCAACCTGCCTATATCTGCCTGGGGTTATGCAATATTGCACGCAGCTTTACTTATTCGTTTCAGACCCACTGCTAGCCAACCATTTCCTGCGTACCAGTTGGTAACTGGATATGAGCCTGACATTTCACACTTACGCATATTTGGTTGAGCAGTATATGTGCCTATTGCGCCCCCACAGCACACCAAAATGGGTCCTCAGAGACGATTAAGTAATTATGTTGGATACGAATCCCCAACAATTATCTGCTATTTGGAAACCTTGACAGGCGATCTCTTTACCGCTACATTTGCGGACTGTCACTTTGATGAGACAGTCTTCCCGTCGTTAGGGGAGATAGGAAAAAGGATTTTCCAAGGGAACGACAGGAATTGTCGTGGTTTGTCCCCACTCTGTCTCATTTTGATCCCCGCACTTCACAAAGTGAAAGTGAAGTGAAAAGAATAATCGATCTTCAGAACGTAGCAGATTCGATGCCTGATGCGTTTACTGATATCGCAAAAGTGACGAGATCACATATACCAGCTGAAAATGTGCCTGCAAGGTTAGAAGTCCTCAACAAGGGGCACGGTGTCGCAGATAGAGGCACTGCAACCGCACTTAGTGGAGGTGTGGTTGAGGCCGTGGCTCCCCAAGGAAGAGGGGGAGGCCACTTGGTTCGATTGACACTCACCCAAGGAAGAAGAGGGTGAGTAAGGCACAAACCAATCATCAATGTATAGAATCCCTCTCATGAGATTGTCTCTGATTATAGTTATGTCCATGAATCAATACTGGAGGACGCTCCGATGTTAAAAATGATTCCAGAGAACAAAGAAACCTCAGAGGATTATGAGAGTGCGTATGAGTTGATAGAAAGATCTTCCATACACATTGATGATATATATTGTTGCTCAAGGAATCATAGAGCACGATGATATCGAACCACGCTCTGTTGCAAAATGTCAACAAAGAGCAAATTGGCCTAAATGGAAAGAAGCAATCCAGGCAGAATTAGATTCTCTGACAAAGAGACAGGTATTTGGTCCGGTAGTTATAACCCCACCAAGTGTAAAGCCTGTAGGACATAAATGGACCTTTGTCAGAAAGCGTAATGAGAAGAATGAAGTCCTAAGGTACAAGGCTCGCCTTGTGGCGCAAGGTTTCTCACAACGCCCTGGAATTGACTATGAGGAGACATTCTCTCCCAAAATGGACGTTATAACGTTCCGCTACTTAGTTAGCTTAGTAGTTTCCAAAGGACTGGAAATGCAGTTCATAGATGTGGTTACTGCATATCTCTATGGGGATCTAGATTCAGAGATATATATGAAAGTGCCTGATGGCCTTACATTACCCAAGTCAAGTGACTCTAAACCACGGAGTGCGTTTGCAATTAGGTTGAAATGCTCACTTTACGGATTGAAACAATCCGGGCGGATGTGGTATACCCGTCTAAGTGACTACTTGATTGGGAAGGGATATGAGAACGATGAATTATGCCCCTGCGTATTCATAAAGAAAACAAGTTCCGGATTTGCAATTGTAGCAGCATATGTCGATGATATGAATATAATAGGTACTCTTGATGAAATAAGAGAAACCGCAGGCTACTTGAAATCCGAATTTGAGATGAAGGATCTTGAGAAAACTTGATTATGTCTAGGTTTTGAACTAGAACACCGAGTTTGTGGAATACTAATCCACCAGTCTGCGTATGTCCAAAAGTCAGGCGATATAACATGAACAAAGCGCATCCTGCTAGCACTCCCATGATCGGTCGAAGTTTGGATGCAAGGAAAGATCCATTTCGTCCAAAGGAAGATGACGAAGAGGTGTTGGGAGCTGAAATTCCCTATCTAAGTGCAATAGGCGCATTATTGTACTTAGCCCAATGTACTCGACCAGACATTACATTCTCAGTGAACTTGTTAGCTAGATTTAACTCAGCGCCAACGCAGCGTCACTGGAATGGTATTAAGAACATTTTCGATACCTAAAAGGAACCATTGACTTGGGACTGTTCTTTCCCTATAGAGAGACAAGAAGGACCGCATATGGAACTGCAATCCCTAAAGGAAATGTTGATGGCGAAAGCGCCTCTCCCTACACTAAAACGCCAAATGACGTTTTGGTTGGTTTTGCTGATACTGGGTACGTCTCTGACCCACATAAAGATCGTTCCCAAACTGGTTATGTATTTACCAATGGGAACACGGCGATATCTTGGAGATCAACCAAGCAAACCCTTGTGGCTACCTCCTCGAACCACTCAGAGATCATTGCTATACATGAGGCAGTTCGTGAGTGTGTATGGTTAAGAACTATCATTGCACATATTCGAGGGATTAGTGGTTTGAGTTCTACCACTGAAGAGCCTACTTGCATTTATGTACACAATGCAGCTTGCATCGAACAGATGAAGCTAGGTTTAAGGGTGATAACACAAAACACATATCGCCAAAGTTGTTCTACAATCAGCAACAACAAGCTCTCCTCAAGATTCAAGTGAATCAAGTAAGGTCTGAGGAGAATGTGGTAGATTTGTTCACCAAATTATTGCCCAAGGCCACATTTGAGAAACATGTGAAAAACATAGGAATGCAAAGTCTTTCCAAACTCCCTTGATTAATGCAAGTATCAGGGAGAGGTGTAGACGTCAGGGGGAGTCTAACACACACATGTCAGCCTCAAATGTAGAAGGTGCGTTGTGCTCTTTTCCTTCGACCAAGGTGTATTTTTGTCCCACAGGGTTTTTATTGTTACTTGGCAAGGTTTTTAGTGAGGCAACAACTCATGCACCATTTCGTCCTTGACTTGGCACAAGGGGGAATGTTAAAGGAAAAACATATTGTGTGCCTTCGTCAAAGCAACTGACGGAGAGGGAATCAAGGAATCAGTGATTACCATCAATCAGCACAATTATAGATCAATCAGCATTCAATGTATTTAATGTAATTAATATTTCCGTTGTAATTCTGTCCCTATATAAAGGGACTATGAAATGAAATAAGTAGACCAATTCCAATTGTCATTTTACTTTAACACTTTATTGAATTTTACCAAATATGTTTTGTTACTTAAGTTTTTTTGTTAAGTAACTTTTTAAATAATTTGGGTCAAGTCCCAAAAAATTGGACCTTAGTAGATTTGGAAAAATAAATAACTAAAGCCCAACACTCAATTTGCTGGGTTTTACATGACGCTTTCCTCGCACCTCCAGAACAGGAGAGCAAGGCTATGAGGAATTGAGGACCAAGTTTAATTTGGTCGCTTTTTTAAGGAAAAAGGTTCCCTCACACCTCCAGAAGGATACAGCAACTTCGCCATGGTAATCAAAGCAGACTCCTTAACTCTTCTTGCTCTTCTTGCAGATTGTCGGATCCCATAAAAGTAACTCTGAACTCTGCCTCTTCTTTTTAAACGCTTATAATTAATTGCTTCTGTTTTGTTTGGTGATCGATGATGGTCCAGAGCCAGACACAATGCGCTCACCACCAGGCTTTCGTTTCCTGTGATCTCACTGGCGTTCCCAGCCCTGACACTCCCTGCAAAAGGTTCATCTTCCTCTTTAATATTCCCATGCCATGAGTTACTTTCGATGAATCATCATCCTATGCTTTGTTAATGCTTGAGAAGTTGAGATGGAATATTTATTGCCTATTAAGTATTAAGAGCTTGTTTCTCACTTTTCTTTTATTTTTCTTCTCTAAACACATGAACGAAGTTGCCCAACTATTACTATTGCTCTGAGATTTTCGCTATCCTCATTCATGTTCCTTCTTGGAAATATTTATGTTTGAAGCAACTAGCTAAGTCAACTCAGCCAAATTTAGCTTGTTCTTCAAATCCTAGATCTAGGTACATTTATTATATAGCTTTACACATCTGACCTCTACATTTCCAGAGCCAACAATCTCAATGAAAGATGGAATTCAGAGTTTTTTCTAATTGAACAAAATCTTCAAACTAATTGTTAAAGTGAAAAGCTCTACCAGGATTCTCTACTTATTATACACCATCAAAGTATGAGCACCTGAGTTTGACTCATACCTCCTGTTACTAATTTGTATAATGTTTTTCATATATTGTAGATGTCAGCATCCAAAAGAGAATTGGTTTTGTTTGTCCTGTAAGGACATCTTCTGTAGTAGTAGTGTGTATGGACATTTCATTCAGCATTATCAGGAGACAAAGCATTGTCTTTCCGTCAACTGCAGGTAACCATTACTATATCCCTACAAATTGCAGGCTCAAGTCTTTTCTTTTTCTGCAGTGATTTATTATAATTATGTCTTCTGGTTTTGTTCACCTTTTGAAACAGTAACAATTTAATTTACTGTTACTCCTGCCGTAAATTTCTAGATGCGGAAGTGATCCAAAAATTATGGGCCAAGGTGAGCTTTTCCCTTCATTTTTGGTTTTAGGTATTGGATGTTGCCAACAGGAGTGGCGATGCCATACTCAGAAAGGAAGAGACTCGTGTCCACTTTCCATTCGCTCACACATTTTATATTTTTAGGGTCGATCATCTTCATCCAAGCTAGAGAGCATTGATGCAATGATTGTTGATGTTATTGATCTCTTGTCTAAGCCAATTCCTAGTATCAATGTTCATCCACAGTTGGATGTTCAGTCGTTTGGAGGCCAGGATGAGCTTGCATTGGCTAAGGAGGGACTACGGAAGATCTTTGATTGCGGGTTAAAGGCTCTAGCTGATCCCAAAGTGCAAGAGGAGTTTCTCCTTTACTCAGCCACACTGCTATCAGCTGAGTCATGCCCCTCAGAATTGAAGGTTAACCTTTCATCATTCAGGTGCAATCTTTCCGAGGAAACGTCTGCTTTCGTCAAAGCTCAAGATGAGTTGAAGGTGGCCTCAGACTTATCAGCCTCAATCACTCAGAAGAAGTTTGTGGTGCTGCAACAAACTTCAAAGTATGATGAGGTGAAGAAAGAAATTGTCGCCTCGGACGAGAAAGTTGCCGGCTTCAAGGCCATGATCAAAGAGTTGGAAGAACAGATCAAAAGGTTGGAAGCTTGTTTAGCCACAGAAGAGAGCAACAGGGTAAAGATTGATGAGGCTATCGGTTCCATCGAGAAACAAGTCACCACCGCGAGAGATGGATTGGTCTCGGACTTGGCACAAGCGTCTTCCATGGAAGGATCGACCCAAGCAGCTAACAAATTAGTAGCTCGAAAACAGTCGGACTGGGATAATCTAAAGCTGAGTTTTACTAAGTTTGCATGATGCACTTGACCTAATTAAGCTGTTGTTTGTATTTTGGTGGGATAAACCACAAGTGTCTATATGAATTCCATTTAGTAATCACCTTGTCTGGGTTAGTGGAACTCCATTTATTAGTGCACGTTCCAACTTCCATCTCTTTCAAATTTCAATGCATCGGGAAAAAAAAGCCTTCAGAATCTTAGTGGTCACCTCACAGTAACGAAAGCAGCTTTTAATATAGGCAGTCAAAGCCTTCTGAGTTCTGATTATTGACAAGCATGAATATAAGAAGACACTGCTTGCAAACAAAGGTATACTTTGCATGCAAACAGAGGTATACTTTGTAGCTTTGTTCAACAAAGGTATACCTTGTAACTTTCTTCACCGTCAAACAAGATTCAAGTGTGAGTCTATAATTTGGCCACTTTGATTTCCTTCAAACCTCCAGAACAGCAAGGTCAACTGCAACTTGGCCATGGTAATCGAAGCTAACATTAACTCTGGCTTTTCTCTTAAGGTTACCTATCTACAATTTCTTTTCTGCATATCGCAATAAGTAATTTGGGGTTTGTCTTGTACAGAGCCAGACACAGTGCGATCATCACTCAGCTTTTCTGTCCTGTGATCTCACTGGCGTTCCCAGCCCTGACACTCCTTGCAAAAGGTTCATCTTCGTCCATCTTTTATTAGTGTCGTCTGAAATTTATATACTGCCATATGCCACGAGCTATTTTCTCTAATCGTCATCCTATGCTTTTCTATTGCTTGAGCCTTGAGATTGAATAATTGTTTGGTATCTCTGAAAGCAAGATTCCCAATTGATCATTCCACACCAATGTTGTAGAAATGATTGTTTTCCTATAAAAGCCATCCTTTAAGAATATTGTCTATTCAGATTTTTTTTTTTCCTTTCATTTTTTCTTTTTTCCTCTCAAAAGTCAAAACACATGAATGAAGTTTCCCAACTGTTACTGTTGCTATGAGATTTTCGCCATCCTTTCCATTTAAAAGTAGATTCCTTCTTGGAAGTATTTGTCCTTGCTTTAAGAAAGCAACTGGCTAAGTCACCTCAGCCAACAATGTGCAGTTAGCTTTGCAAATTTACATGTAAATTAGAGCCATCAATTGGAAAGCAGTTTTGACGAAAGAAGGAATTCAGTGTTTTTCTAATTGAACATAATCTTTAAATAGTCAAAGTAAAAAGCTCTAGGACGATTCTCTAATCTTACATCAACAAAATGTGAGTACCTGAGTTTGAAGAATACCTCGTATTACTAATTTGTACAACAATTTTCATGTAGTGTAGATGTCAGCGTCCCGGGCCAAATTGGTTTTGTTTGTCCTGTAAGGACGTCCTCTGTGATGTTAACAAACATGATGATGAGCATTATGTGCAGACAAAGCATTGTCTTCTAGTCGGCTGCAGGTAACCATTACAATGTTTTCTACATAATACAGGCTCAAGTCTTTCTTTTTCTGCAGTGATTCAATATGAATATGTCTTCTGTTTTGCTCATCTTTTGAAACAGTTCCAAAAGAATTTGGTGTTTCTCCTGCCGTAAACTTCTAGAGTCGAAAGTGATCCAACAATTGTGGGCCAATAAGCAGGTGAGCTTTTCCCTTAATTTTTGGTTTTATGTATTGTCCACTTTCCAGTAACTCATACACGTACTTGCATTTTAAGAGTCGATCATCTTCAGCCAAGCTCGAGAGCATTGATGCAAAGGTTGTTGATGTTACTGATCTCTTGTCCAAGCCATTTCCTACCATCAATGTTCATCCACAGTTGGATGCTCCGTTGTTTGTTGGCCAGGACGAGCTTGCCTTGGCGAAGGAGGGACTCCAGAAGATCTTTGATTGCGGGTTAAAAGCTCTAGCTGATCCCAAAGTGCAAGAAGCGTTTCTCCTTTACTCAGCCACACTGCTATCAGCCGAGTCATGCCCCTCAGAATTGAAGGTTAACCTTTCATCATTCAGATGTAATCTTTCGGAAGAAACCTCTGCTTTCATTAAAGGTCAAGATGAGTTGAAGGTGGCCTCAGAGTTATCAGTCTCGATTACCCAGAAGAAGTTTGTTGTGCGGCAACAAACTTCAAAGTACGATGAGGTAAAGAAAGAAATGACTGCCTCGGACGAGAAAGTTGCCAAATATAAGTCCATGATTAAAGAGTTGGAGGCACAAATCAAAGGGTTGGAAGCTTGTTTAGCCACAGAAGTAAGCAACAGGAAAAAGATTGATGAGCTTATCGATTCGATCGAGACACAAGTCACCACTGCGAGAGATGGACTGGTCTCTGACTTGGCACAAGTGTCTTCCATGGAGGGAACGACCCAAGCAGCTCACCAGTTAGTAACTCGAAAACAGTCTCACTGGGATAACCTAAAGACTATGTTTACTAGGTTTGCAATTGCATACGCCACCATGAGTCGACATCCTAGTGTGAAGTGGGCACAGCAGCCTGATATGCTTTACATCACTATTGAGTTGCCTGATGCCGAGGATGTAAAGCTTAAACTGGAGCCTGAAGGAAAGTTTCTATTCTCTGCCACCACTGGAGCAGAAAAGACACCCTATGTAGTTGATCTTGATCTCTATGACAAGATTGATGTAAATGAGAGTAGGTATAGTGTTGGCTCGAGAAATATCTTTTACCTAGTGAAAAAAGCTGAAAATAAATGGTGGAGCAGATTGATAAAACAAGAAGGAAAGGCTCCTGGGTTCTTGATAGTTGATTGGGATAATTGCGGAGATGAGCAGGCGGGGATCTAGGAAACCCGGGTGGGCTCAAGCCCAACAGAACTATTTGGGCCAAAAAAAAAAAATCCATAAATCCTATGTGTCATTATATTAAATTATTAATCAAATCCTTAATGGACTCTGTTGCCAAAGGCAAGTCGATGAATAAATGAATGAACATAAGACTCACTCGTGTAATAAAAAGTTTAAAGTTCATATATACTCATTCTATTATAGTCAAAGTAACTTGTTGTCTTAATGAGTACTATGACAAGAATAAAAAATTCGAATTCGAATCATGCTCATAATGTTGCAATATATTCTAACTTTAGCGAAGTTATGAATCTATAGCTCTTATTGAGTTTGTTTGAGCCCAAAAGAATTTTCGGCAAAATCCCTTAAGGGGGTTCAGCATAGCGGGCCAATACATGTGGCCCAAAATTAAGTCTACTTGGGTTTGGGTTACAGCTTTGCCCATACCGAATTCCATAAGGAAAACGAGCCATTATAGGAATCAAGTAGCAGAGACCAATTAGGAATCTTCAGTCGATAATCCTTCTATGGCAAGGAACAGTCGAAACCCTAAGGTATAAATACTGGGGTTTAGGACAGAAAGAACACACAACTCTCCAATCAATCTCAACGATTATTAAAGTCTCTTCGGAGCAAACCTACCTTCAACCTAGTTGAAAACCAGCGAAGCAAGAGTAACACCCTCGCAACCCAACGAAGCTAAAGTCACGCTTTAGCAAACCAGTGTTTTCTCCTACTTCCCGGTGATTGCTCTGCTTAATCTACAATGTTAAGTATCGACTCGTGACGCAAGAGATCACACCACAAGTCCTTATCCGTAAGGCAAGAAGTCCTTTTTCCGAAAGGCATAGAGAAGAACCTGGTGATGAGGTTGGTGCTCTCCTCGTCCACAACGTTTGATTCAGAAGTCAGGTCAAGGGACGCCCCGACGACTGCACCCCACTGTGCTGGCACGCCTGCGCATTCAAAAAGAGACTGTTTGCATGCCAGACTGGTTTTGGAGCCAAACATTTTGGCACGCCTAGTGGGACCAGCATAGCGTTTCTTCGCAATCTCCACCATTGGGAAGTCAAGCGGAAATCCTTACCAAAAGGTTTACGTTAACTGCCCGAACACAAGACCTCCAGTTACAGGCCGCACTCTTGTGCAAACTATCGTGGTCTTTCCGACGAACAAGTAATTCAAAGATTTTTTTCTCAACCCGCCATCATCCGACATGATAACTGAACAAGGATGAAATCACCAGCCCATAACTGAGGGCAACAATATCCCCACCATCCAGCCTAATGAGGCTGGCAATGCGTCTAACACCACCCAGGTGGTCGAAGACGAAGTGATAAGGGATGGTTTTGTGCCCATCCCTGTCCCAGAGAATGCTAGCATCGAGGAGCGACTTGCTGTCTTCCAATAGAACAATGCCTCATACTATGAGAAGACAAAAAGAGGCCTTGAGAAAGAGCGATAAAGGCTGGATGACCTTTGGAATACTGTCCGAAATCTCGAGCAAGGGTCATAGTAGACACAGGGGCGTTTGGCGGATATGACTCAACAGAACCAGGAAAACCACGAGCTGCTTATGGCTATGATTAATGCCCATGCCGCCCAGAGCAAACACATCGCTACAGATGTCACAGCGATTCGTAATGATAGTTCCAACCTTGCGACTCAAGTTGCCATGCAGAGAGCTAAGTTGGATAAGGCCAAAGAGGTTCTGAATAAAGCATTAGGAGACCCTAACGCTATCTTGAGTTCACTTGGCCACCCCGCCACATCCGGTAAATATGTGCCCCCAAATGCTCGAGAAAAGGCTAGCAGCAGCACTGCTACACCCACTGCAGCCACTACCACCGCGTCGGCCAAGAGTAAGGAGAAGGCTCTGGTAGTTGGTGGCAAGGACAAGGCCACACCACTGGTCTCACAAAAGAGCAGAACTCTGAAAATTGGTGAAGGCACCTCGGCTGATCCTATCATATTTACCCAATACGACAGCGATGGAGCATAAAATGTATACCAGGAGCTGCGAGGAAACTACTATGACATTGACCAGGCAGGCAACCCGGTCAAGATAATGGTTTTGGCAAAGGATGTATCTGGGCCAAATTTTACGCTGCAACAGCTGAACACCCCTTGGACCATCCATTTAGGGGAAGGAACAGCGACCGCCAGCCAGATTGCACCTACATTGCAAGTTGCTCGCCAGACTGTTGCAACACCTCCTCCTCCTCCAGGCCAAGATTATGTAAGACGTGAAGAGGTGGAAGAGATGATCAGGTTAGCGAACACAAAGGCCCACCTGGATGAGGTGTATGAGGGGCCTTTCCCGCCACATATAATGCTCGCGCCTTTTCCTAGGGGCTATAAGAATATCATATTCTCTACCTTTTCGGGGGAGGATACAGAGAATGTGGTGACACACTTGGTCAGGTTCAAAGTACAATGTGGCTAGTACCAGAACGATGATAGTCTTAAGTGCAAGATCTTTGGCACTTCCCTATCAGGCGCCGCCTTTACATGGTTCTCTAAACTAAGACCGGGGTTAGTCGCGAACTGGCCTGTGATGGAAAAACTCTTTCGAGAAACCTTCAGAGCGATAGAGCCCTAGGTGGATCTAGCCTCCCTTACCCATATGGCCCAGCAGCTCACTGAGTTTGCTGTTGCATATCTCCAGCGATTCCAAATTCAAAAGGCCAAGTTGAGCATGGTTCTGCCAGAGAGAGAATTAGTTGAGTTGGCGATCAAGGGTCTAGAACCACGCCAGGGAAAGAAGCAGCATGGTAGCATGATCAAATCTATAGGGGAGTTAATCACGGAGGTAGGCAGTTTTGAGCACCTCCTGAGGGAAACGGAGGCCAGAAAGAATGCATCCAAAGGAACATATATTCCCAGAAAACACTGTACTCTAAACTATTAACCAACCACATATGACCCCTACTATCAGGGGAAGAAGTGCTCCCAGAAGAAGATGAAGAGGAGGAATATGACGTCTCCGGCTTCGAGTTGACTGGAAGGAAGAGCTCTGCTCTCAAGCAGCTGAAGTTAACTAAAGAGCCAGTCAAGATTAAATCTGTGGCCTTCGCTAAACCTGAGTTCGCGACATACATGTATGATGCCAACAAAGTGCACGGAATCTTGGATGAGATGATAGCCGCGGAGATGGTGAAGACTGAAGTTGGACTATTCCCCAGACCAGAACAGCTGAAAGGAAAAAAGTATTGCAAGTTCCATAATCTGTGGAACCACAACACAGTTGAATGCGTCAAGTTAAAGGACCAGATCCAGATTTGGCTCAATAATGGTAGCCTGCAGGTTGAATCTCCAACAACAGCAGTAGCACTAGTGGATATGAATCCATTCCCTGGTACTGGGGTCAACTTGGTTGATGTAATTGGAACATAAAAGGCCAGAGGAAACCAACTCTTGATTTGACTACCAGGGGTCAAAAGGAGAAGAATGAAGAGGAGGACACCCCAGCGTGGAAGAAATCGAAGTCCATCAGCGAGGCCTCACCAGTGGTCCTCTGCTCGCGATGCAAAGAAGAGTATGGCATCCAAATATCACATAAAGAAGTCAAGTAGACATTCCGCTTTGGCTCATTCCCGCCTATCAAATGGGCTTCTCCCTCGCGAAATTACCAGCCTTCTAGCCTAAGGGCGAGAGACAAAACAGAATCGCCGCCAACCCTAAAGGATTCCAATTTGTTCAGCAAATTGAGGGTCGTCGCGGATGAGAAGAAACAAGTTGAGAAGGGCGGAAGCGAGCATAGAGATATCCTCACTAAATCATACACCCCGCCTGCGTCAACATCTGCCATCAAGGAAGGTAAGTGGTATACCAGGGAAAAAGGGAAGGCGGTAGGGATCAGTCCCTCCAAGAAAAGAAAGTTACGGCGTAGGTTTGGAGTTACGGATCAGTCCCTCCCAAGAGAACACTAGAGGCTTTGGATCAAGTCCTGATTAAACCTTCGTAATTGGTTAAATCTCCCGAGCAGTATCAAAGAGAAATAGAGGTGCTGGCCACTAAGCCCTTAGTGGCTCCCCTTAGTTTTCAGAAACAAACAGGTTTAGCGCCGAGTGCACCTAAGCTTAGCGTTTTCTACAGGATTACCAGAGAGAGGACACCTCCACCAGTCCAAAAGGACAACTCGCCAACCAGACGACCAAGTGTCCGACGCAGGTTGTTTCATGAAGAACCTGAATGCAAACTCTCAGTTTTTGAAAGACTGGGGGGCAAAGACAGCAAGTCAGAAACCTTACAATGGCGACCTAAGAGGGTTCAGAGTGTAGTGGTCGCGGCTCCAAAGGAGAGCCCAGTAGAGGAGTAGAGGCTGGATTCACCAAAGCAGGTTCCCGGGCCCCAGAAACAGGATAAGGAACTAATCCCCGCAGAAGAATCTTTGGTCGCGCTCGTTGCTAAACAGTTCAACTCAGAGATCCTGATTAATGAGCCCAAACTTAACCTTGATGAGGACATGTACGATACAGAGGTGTTGGACACTACTTGCGGCATGGTGTATATGTTACCAGCCAAATACTCTCTTCCAGTCGCCGCACAGGGATATGTGGAAGTTGAGGAAAACAGCGTGCAACCGTTGCAAATTACCTAGGCAGCAACGACACCTGTGGAAGAAGCAGTGTTCCTTGAAATTGAAGATGTTAATAGCAAGGGGTTCTTCATAAGTTTCACAAGACCAATTCCTGCTATGGTACAACACATGAGACCTTTGTATATCACAGCGGAGATTGATGGCACCAAGGTTAACAAAATCATGGTCGATACCGGGGCGGCTGTCAACGTCATTACTACAAGGATCATGCAGCTGTTAGGGATCAAGAAAGAAAAGATCCAGTCCATCTTACTCACACTCAAGAATTTAGCAGGGACTGCGACAAAGACTTTGGGGCTACTTTTCCTATGCATCAAGTCAGTCCCGTCAAAGGTGTTTATGCTTTCTTTGTAACCGACTGTTATGCGGCATACAACGCCATTCTAGGCAGAGACTGGATTCACCGGAGCTATTGTGTTCTGTCTACTCTCCACCAGGAGCTGATTATGTGGAATAGGGTTACCGACAAGGCGGAAGTGATTAAAGCTGATCCTCGACCGTTCCTTGTTTCTGCAAACTATGTAGATGCCAGGTACTACTTGGAGCCTATTACTCCATTGCAAGTCAGTGGCATCGACAACAAGGGCCGCCCCACGGGGTGATGGCCTCTGAATTGGCACAGTGGGGGCTTACGCTTGTGAAAGAGGACCTGGAAAGGCCTGGCCATGCTGTGCCCCACTCGCAGGTTATTTAATGGATTACGGCAGAGGAAGGGATAGAGGCCCTCCATTCTTTGTACGACACGCTGTCTTCGTACTTGGTGGAGAAGGAGGCCTACAATTAGGTCGCGACATTGGAATGCGTTAATGAAGAGTTCTCTGACCATGAGGAAGAGGAAGAAATTCAGCTTGCCCCAGTGGCATTGGATGACACACCTCCAACGGTTAGAGATCCTATCGAGAAGGTCAATCTGGGAACAATTGATGAGCCCATGGAAGTGGCTATCAATACCTATTTAGAGCCTAGCGAGAAACAAAGGCCCATTGACTTGTTGCTAGAATACAAGGATTGTTTCACGGAAAAATATGAAGACATGCCAGGCTTATCACCCGACTTGGTTTGCCACCAGCTTCCAATGTTGCCTGATAAGAAGCCTGTAAAACAAGAACCGTGAAGAATGAACTCAAAGACCCAAGTGTTGGTTAAAGAGGAAGTTGAGAAGATGCACAAGTCTGGAATCATTAGAGTGGATACCCAACATAGTGCTTGTGCGCAAGAAGAATGGCAAAATGAGGGTCTGCGAGGATTATAGAGACCTTAACATGGCTACTCCCAAAGATGTCTACCCCATGCCGGTGGCGGATATGTTGGTATATGCAATAGCAGGACTTTTGTCCTTCATGGACTGGACCACGGGCTATCACCAGATTCCGGTAGCAGAGGAAGATATGCACAAGACGGCGTTCCGCTGTCCAGGCTTCACGGGAGTTTTTGAATATGTGGTCATACCCTTTGGTTTAAAAAATGTTGGAGCCACCTATCAAAGAGCCATGAACCTGATCTTCCATGACATACTAGGCAAGATCTTAAAGGTTTACATAGACTACGTGGTCATAAAGTCCAGAAAACGAGGGGACCACATGGTGGACCTCAGAAAGGTCTTTGAGCGAATGCGGCTCCACAAACTGAGAATGAACCCGGCCAAGTGTGTGTTTGGAGTCCAGGGCGGTGACTTTTTGGGTTTCATGGTCTACCAGAGAGGCATTGAAATACCTGAGGATAAGGTAAACGCAGTCATCAATGCATCTCCCCCCTAAACGAAGAAAGAGTTGCAGCGATTACTGGGCAAGATCAATTTCCTGCGACGGTTTATCTCTAACTCTGCCGGCAAAATTCAGCCTTTCTCTCGGCTGCTGAAGCTGCAAGGAAAAAATGAATTTATTTGGGAGCCTAAACACCAAGAGGCCTTTGATACGATCAACGCCTATCTCGCGAGCCTGCCAGTACTTGTCCCTCCCAGGCCTGGATTCCCATTAAAGCTTTATATCTTGGCGGCTGAGGCTTCCATTGGCAGCCTGCTCGCTCAGGAAGATGCAAACGGCGTTGAGCATGCTATCTTTTACCTCAGCAGAACACTCATGGATTGCGAAACGAGGTACACTCTAATGGAAAACCTATGCCTCATGCTATACTTCTCAGCGTGCAAGTTACAGCATTACATGTTATCATTTACTACTTGCATCATCGCTCAGACTAATCTAGTCAAATATATGCTCTCGCGGCCTATCCTAAGAGGTTGCATTGGCAAGTGGGTGCTCGCTTTGTCGAAATTTTCCCTACAGTACGTTCCACAGAAAGCAGTCAAAGGGCAAGCCATCGCGGACTTCTTGGCTCATCTCCCTCTGCTGGACGTACCAGCGGTGTGAGATTTAGAGTTGCCACTGAAACAATAGATCGACCATACTTAGCATGCTTACCTGAATACGTCGTGTTGTATCAAGCCACAATCTCACTCCAACCCTGGGTGCTATATTTTGACGGTTCGAGAACGGAAACACTGGCAGGGGCAGGGATAGTCTTGGAAAACCCAACCGGAGATCGCTTTTCTTATTCTTTCCAGTTAGACTTCCGGTGTACTAACAACCATGCTACATATGAGGCCTTCATTATAGGTCTAGAGGTATTACTGGAGCTAGGAGTCTGAGACATCCAGGTCCACGGAGACTCTTTACTCGTTATTAATCAGCTTCGCGAAAAGTTCAGGTGCAGGAGCTACTTGCTCGCCTCATATTTGGATCGCGCACTTGAGCTCCTCGTCCAATTTGATGTCGTGGACCTCGAGCATATTCCTCGCGAGCGTAATTTTGCCTATAACGAACTCGCCCAATTAGCTACTGGCATAACTTTAAAATATGGGGTTCGTGAGAGAATTTTAAAAGTTGAACGCCGCACGCTGCCTTTGTGGCTCGTGCGGTCTGACCTACTAGAGGAACCTGTAGTGGTAGCTTTGGACCCTATCGACGTGGACTGGCGGGTCCCCTTGATTGCATACCTCAAGCAGCCCAGATCACCATGCCGATAAGAAGATCCGTTTCCTCACGCTGAATTACTTTCTCAGGAACGATGAGTTGAGACGACGCGGAGAGGATGGCATAGATTTCAGGTGTGTGTATGGTCGGGAAGCGAAGCGCCTGATGCGAGAAGCACACACAGGGGTGTGTAGGGTCTATCAAGCGGGACTAAATATGCGTTGGCTAATCAGGAGACATGGTTATTAATTTATTATTGGCCTAGCATGCTAAAGGACTGCATTAAGTTCGCGAAGGGTTTCCAGGATTGCCAGGCACACGGACCAGTCCAGCAAGTTCCCAACATCCCTATGCAGCCTATTATTAAACCTTGGCCGGCACGCTGCTGGGCTTTGGATTTGATTGGCATGATTCATCCTCATTCTTCTCTTCAGCATAAGTTTATTCTCGTCGCCACCGACTTCTTTACTAAGTGGGTAGAGGCTGAGCCTTTAAAGGAGGCTTATGGTGCCATTATTTGGTAGTTTATCTTTAATCACATTATTTGCCGGTTTGGCATCCCCGAGGTGTTGGTGTTCGACAGGGGGGCAGCATTCATGGGATGTGAAGTGGAATAGCTCATTGCTAACTTGGACATACAGTTCATTCATAGCACTCCCTATTATGCTCAATCCAACGGCTAAGTAGAGGCCAGTGACAAGATTGTCATTACCTTGCTGAAGAAGATGTTGGCAGAAAACCTTCGCCAGTGGCATGAGACACTATATGAAACTCTCTAGGCCTATCGCACTTCCAAGCGTAGTCCTACCGCCATGACACCCTATGCTCTCATGTTCGGTCATGATGCGGTCTTACCTTTGGAGATTAACGTTCAGTCTCTACGGGTTCAGGACCAACACCATCTGATTGGCAAAGATTATGTCCAGGCCATGTGGCAGGAGCATGAGGATCTTAGCGAGAGGCGATTGGCGGCTTTAGACAGTTTAGTGATGGAGAAACAATGTGTCACTCACTCCTATGATAAGAGGACGCGCGGCTGCAGCTACAAGGAAGGGGAACTCGTTTGGAAGGCAGTTCTGCCGCTAGGTGAAAAGTTGGCCAGCCGTGGCAAATGGACCCCGCGATGGGAAGGACGCTTTGTCATTCACAAGATTTTGGAAAAAGGGGCCTTTCATCTCAAAGATTTGGACGGCGATGTTCACCGGAATCCTATCAATGGTCGGTTTCTAAAGAAATATTATCCAAGTATTTGGGAATTTGAAGATCCACCTAACACCCCGGCCGTTGGGACAGGGGGGCAACCATAGTCTTTCTCTGTTCGCGTCCTCATTATCGCCTGGGCCTACTTCGAGGCCCCACTTTAATGTACTCGCTCCACCTAGCAAGACTATGGGGGGAATACGTTATCAACACAAGGCTTTGTTTTTGCGGCCTTTGAAAGTTTTAAAGTTTTAAAGTTTTTCAATTTTTCTTTTTTCTTTTTTGACAATGCGTGTTAGAAGAATATGTAACAAGGCCTATACCAAAGACTTTATAATATATAGTAGAAGATTGAAAAGTGGCAAAATATTATTGTATTCATAAAGTGGTTTTGCGGCCAAAAGCAATACAGTACATTTGCAAGATTACAATTGCATAATTACAAGCTCTAAAAATGCAAACTTTCAAGTCTTCTGGATCTTCTTTCAAGAGGGGCTCAGCGATGGGCCTTTGTCTCTTCACCATTCCTTCTTGAACCTTGGCAGCTGCTATCATTTGTACTCGAAGGATGGGAAGGGAAGTGCCCGCGTTCATCCCAACCCTTCCAGTTGTCCATCCTTCAGGCCAAAAGCCTAATTACAGATGGACATCAGAGATTTGTGGAGCCAAGTTGCCCCATTTATCTCAGGGACAAAACAGAAGTTTGATCCGTTAAGCCCAGGAGGTAGGGAGCCGAAGAAGAGCTATTGACAGAAGGGGGTCTCCCACCATTCTCCTGCATGCTCCGCGCAAGGGAACCTTAAGAGGATGAATCCCCAGAAGGTGGTATCCCAAGCTAGGAGCTCCTCGTGTTCTTCAACCTATCCGAAGCCTTGGATGTTCCATCCGGGCTTTCAGAAACCAAAGACACGAGGTTGCCTGAGATTAAGCCATAAGGCCTACCCCGGGCTTGTGATTTCGCCATAAAGCCTAAGACCTAAAGGCTAGAGGTGACATCGTGGGGAGAAGATTTCTGAAAAAGAAGGAAGAGAAGCAAGGCTTGCAAGGCCATTTCTGGGTAAGCCATGGTTGTGATTGTTCTCATCCCCAAAGTATAGATATATATAGGGCCAATCTGAGTGGCCTCAGCCCTTGGATGGACAGTTGGAGTAGCGATCAACGCCATCAATGAAATTAAATGCGATGATCTCGGAAATGAAAGAGGATTAAAGTGCGTGGGAACAGAACGGTCTTCAAGGAGATAACCGCTCAATTTCGAGATTATCTGTTCTGAACTGTTTTAATTCGTAATTAAGGCGGGTTTAAAGATATTGATGGTTACGAGGACACAAACGCAACTTGGTCCAGTAAGTGGACTAAGCAAATAAATAATAATATTATTATATTAAATTATAAAAGATGGTTGGGCCTACTGCTAGAGGCCTAAAGCCCCTGGGCCGCGTAAGTTAAGAGAAGTAGATGATCGTCAAGGGTGAAAACCAGCTTGGATGGCATCGTGCTTGGCTTGTTGGGCCGCTCCGCGGGCCTGATCTAGATCCTGAGACAGTGCCTCAGAAGTGGCTAGGGGTTGCTACAGGTGGGCTTCTTCATGAGCAATTCTAGCCCTCACAGTGGCCAATTGGGCCTGAAGATCGCTGATCTGAGACTCGAGATGCTTTTTCTCGAGCTCCAAATATCTAAGAGAGACAGCCTGCTTACCTAAGGACTCTCACAGAGCGTCCATCTGTTGGGCAAGGGCTTGGTAATGGGCCTGGGCCTGTCTGGCTCGCGCTTCCGCGGCTGCTTTGCTCCTGCACCACTTAGGGAGGTCACCTAGCAGTTTGTCCGTGGCGCTGAATTGAGCTTCGGAGATGGCACGTTCGCGGTGAAGTACTCTGGGATATTCTAAAGCCTGCGCAGGCACGCCAGGCGCTAGTAAGTCATGACCCATTAGTTGGTGAAGGCCTTCCCTTGCATCCTCCACAATGCCAGGAGGGGCTACTTCAAGGACGCGAGCCAACCGCTCTGATCTAGAAGGCTCGCCAGGAGGCACTGGTAGCGGAATAGGACCAGCGATGACAGGGGCCTCATGAGGCTCCGCGACAGGAGCTACCACCTCAGGTACCGGTTGAGGACCCACATCATGAACCTGGGGGGTAGGGGAGGCGGGATTGCTATCAACTTCATCCACCGGGTCTATATCAGTATGACCCTCGCCAGTGTTCTCCTCAACAGTTATTGCTACCTCCTCGATTTGGGCAAGGCTCTGACCCTGAGGAAAGAATTTCAAAAAAAGTTAAGAAAGTCAAAGCTGGACAAATCAGGACGAGTGGTAAATTTAGGATAATAGGTACCTCATCTGCATGAGGCATTTGGGAAGCGTTGAGAGCATCTTGGGCTCCGACTGCGGGGACTGGCATGTCCATTACCGCCGGTTCTTGGTCACCCATAGCAACATAAGGTTCAGAGTCGGGCACTACTTGCTCAAGGGTGTCAGTCCTTGGTGATTCATCTTTGGGAGCGTCAGGAGGGGGCATCCTTTCCTCAGCTTCAGGCGAACTATCGTAGAATATCTGAGCTTGAGGTGGAGAAAGGTTTGGAATTATGGGCCTTTGGGCCTGTGAAGAGGCCCCTTCTTCCCCGACATTAGAGTGACCTTCTCCACTTTGCCATGAAGGGCCTGTAGTCCTGTGATGAACCTGTAAACATGGATTATTAGAAGGTAAGAAGAAAACAAGGCAATAACTTCATCACTCATTAAGTTTTCAATGTACCGGTCGATAGGCCATTGGTTCATCGTCTTCCCAGGGGTCGCTCCGAGGGTCAGAATGACTGCGTTTGCGGGCTAGAGCGGCAGCAACCTAGAAAGAATAGAAAGTCAGGTTTGATACCATGAAAGGGTGTCAGAACTGAAAGTAAAGGCAAATTGGATAAACATCTTACCTCTTCAAGATCTTCATCATCAGAAGAGTCTGCGACGTCAGGCTCCACCACTAAAGCTTTTTGCTTCGCTGACTGACCTGTGGCAGCAGAGGAAGTGTCGGCCTGTTGACCGCCAGTTAGTGGTGCACCCCTGATTCTCAGATCGGTCCGCTGAAACAAAGTATGGGTTAGGATAGTGAAGGCAAAGAGGTTGAGGCTTATTAAAATGGGAAAAAAGTTACCTCTTGTGTTGGCTCACGGATGATAATCCCGACTTGAGCAGGACACAAGGAGGCTAGCACGGGTCGCGGAGCTTGCTCAGGTCGCGGTGGTTGTGTTCAGTGGCCAGGGAAGCGAGCGAATATTTCAGAATTGGTCGCGTGGGGGTAGCCTATGTGGCGAAAGATTATCGCGAAAAGTTCATCATCCGGCAGGTCCCAACAGTTTACAGAACCCTGGGTCCACCAGCGGTTATATTCTTTGGCGACTCCATCGATAGGACGAAGTTCATCAGCCCAATTGGGGAGGTTGATCAAGGAAAGCATGCTTTGGGCTGGAGGAGGACCGGTTGCGGGGACAATTCGTAGCCATGAAGTAGAGGTGGCAAACGGGCCACTAAGCACGAGCACGGCACGGGCCCGGCACGTTTAAAAGCGGCCCGGCACGGCCCAAGCCCGTTAGTGACCCGGCACGACCCGAGCACGTTAGAATAATGGGTCGGGCTGGGCCTAAGAATATTGGCCCATTGGCCCGGCCCGGCCCGAGCCCGTAATGGGCCCGGCACGGCCCGAGCACGATATATTGTGGGCCGGCCCGTTACAAACACAAAATTTTATTTTGTTTTTAAAAATATTAAAAAACTACAATGATGAGATTTGAATATGAGACATTTTTATTTAAAATCTCATGACAATTTCACCAATGCTCTCTTTTATATTGTCAAATTAATGAAACAAAACATTATATCCTTGTTTTGACATAAGTAATTTTTTTCTAAATATTAAATATATGTTTATAAAGACTAATCTCATAATAATACAACTATAGAATGAAGGAAAGAATAATAGATACTAAATCTTCATTATATTAATAAAGATTAATCTCACAATAATATACTAAAAACAATATATTTTAAGTTTTTTTTTCCCTTTCTTATGGTGGAATATAAAAAATTATTAGAAATCTAATCTTAAAAAGCTAAGATTAAGAAAAACGTTAAAGAACTTAATTTATTTTAATTTTCTAAATATTTAAATAAAATTAATTTTTATTTGTTTAAATTAAGATTTTAAAATCGTGCTTTATAGTGGGTAGGCACGAGCACGGCCCGTTATTAACCCGGCACGAGCACGGCCCGGTACGATATGGGCTCGGGCCATGGGCCGGGCCGGGCTTAATGTTTATGTAAATGGGCCGGCACGAGCCCGGCACAATAATAAATGGGCCGGCCCAAGCACGGCACGAAGCACAACTTTACCACCTCTACCATGAAGTGTTGTAATTCCAGGCATCATATAGAGGAAAAGGCACCAATTGGGCCAACCCAAGTTGGCGGGCAAAGTGATTAGGGGCGTAGAGCTCGTAACTAATGTCGTCAGCCGCGAGCCTGATGTCTGAGCAGGAGATCACGCGGCGGAAAGCCAAACGCACGCGGTCACTATAACCCGCGTCCCCGGGTAGGAATCCATGTTCGAGAGGAGGCGGGAATCTTCTGTTGAGAACCAGATCCAACTCTGGCATCTCATCCAGGAGGTATAGATACAAAAAGCACTCAGAGTAGGGACGGGAGGTATACCTTTCCTCGTGGCAGAGCCACTGGCCCAGAAGCGAGTCAGCTTGTGGGAATTTCAGAATATCTGAGCGGCTGAAGTGAAGGAAGTAGACTTGAAGCCAGAAGTCTAGAATCCAAAAAGGGCCAGAAATGTTAACCTCGAAAGGATGCATGGTGACCTGGTAAAGAGCACGGTACATCGAGCCCAATACAGGTTGCCCAAGGCCGACGCGACGGCCGTTGTAAAGGGCAATAGCCAGAGAAGCCCAAGGGCCAGTGGGTTTGTTAGAGGAAGTGCAGAAAATGAACTTGATGAGCCAATACTCCAGAAAATCAATGCCACCAGTTGCATTGCGCTCCTTGCAGTATTGTGACGGCTATTGAGGATAGGATAAGCTGTGGAGACCACGGCCGGTTTGAACCATTCGCAAAGGGAATCGGACGGTGTCGAATTGGCCATGCACATAAGGTTCATCGTCGATTGGCAGCCTTGTGATAGTGAGGATGTCCAGCAATGTTATACCCATCTGCCCAAACCTGAAGTCGAAGGTGTAATTGGTGGCGGTGTTCCAGAAGCAAAAGATGGCAACCAGCAGCGAGCAATTGCGGTCGCTGGGGAATCGAAAGCATAAATCGATGGCGTGGGTGATGCCTGCCTCATCCCAGCAGGCCAGATCTCTCTCTCTAACCTCTTGATACCAGGCTACTTCTTCTGGGCTAATCGTAGGGCAAAACCCTATTTTGGCTTTGTATTGGTGCTGGCCCCAGCTGCTGAAATCTCTAGTAGTCTTTCGGAGGACTGGAATGGGGTGATGGATAGGCAGGCTGTACAGTGCCATGGCATCCTCTAGGATGGCTTCTCGTTGAGTAGGACCCAATCCGGCCTGAGAATTGGGGAAATGGAGTAACAGAGGTCTCTAGATGATGGTTCGAGCGAAGCATCGCGCGCAAATGCCAGTTCCCCAGGTATGGGCGGCTTCTTCGTTGATTTCTTCCTCCTGATCAATGACTATTTTCTTTTGTAGAGCCATTTCTGGGTTTTAGAGAAGGAAAAAGTGTGGAGAGAGATATTGTTCTGGGTTTAGCAAAGAGACTGAAAGAGTTTCTGATGTGACAGATTTTTGCGACAGGGTTTAAATAGAGGATTTTTTAAGGGAAACGATGCGACGAAAAGACATTTAGCAGATGGGCGGACACAAACCCGCATTTATGGCCTCGTTTCTATCACAAGTGGTGTCGCTTAAGTCCTCTTTGATCAGTTACATATTCGCGGGCCTGATCTCGAGGCCTGGGGAGCAATGTTTAAGCCCAAAAGAATTTTCGGCAAGATCCCTTAAGGGGGTTCAACGTACCGGGCCGATACCTGCGGCCCAAAATTAAGTCTATTTGGGTTTGGGTTACAGCTTCGCCCATACCGAATTCCATAAGGAAAACGAGCCCTTATAGGAATCAAGTAGCATAGACCAATTAGGAATCTTCAGTCGATAATCCTTCTATGGCAAGGAACAGTCGAAACCCTAAGGTATAAATACTGGGGTTTAGGACAGAAAGAACACACAACTCTCTAATCAATCTCAACGATTATCAAAGTCTCTCCAGAGCAAACCTACCTTCAACCTAGTTGAAAACCAGGGAAGCAAGGGTAACACCCTCGCAACCCAGCGAAGCTAAAGTCACGCTTTATCAAACCCGTACTTTCTCCTACTTCCCGGTGATTGCTCTGCTTAACCTACAACGTTAAGTATCGACTCGGTGACCCAAGAGATCACACCACAAGTCCTTATCCGTAAGGCAAGAAGTCCTTTTCCGAAAGGCATAGAAAAGAACCTGGTGACGAGGTTGGTGCTCTCCTCGTCCACAGCGTTTGATTCAAAAGTCAGGTCAAGGGACGCCCCGACGCATTCAAAAAGAGACTGTTTGCACGCCAGACTGGTTTTGGAGCCAAACAGAGTCTATATAAAATTATCAATTACACAAATTGATATTTATGGCTAAGTATGTCATACTTAAATTTCAATGCTAGGAATATTGTACAAATATAAATGTGTCAATTGTTGTTCCTTTATTAACATTTTGCTAATGTCTTTAATTATCTATAATTTGAGCATATGGAATTGGTTCTACTCTTGTTATGTGAGGTAATATTAATTTATTGAGTATATCATAGTTTTATTGGTATTATCCTAACCTTTGCAGGAATTGAAATTCATCTCTTTATGCAAAGCACACATGGTCTCATCTATGTGATCGACGCACCATATCTGATATACATGGTGCATGTAGATGAGGTGAATAAAGAGTTGGAAGCACAAATAAAAAGGTTGCATTGGAAGCTTGTTTAGCCACGGAAGAGTGCAACAGGGCAAACTTCAAAGTATGATGAGGTGAAGAAAAAAATGGTCGCCTCGGATGAGAAAGTTGCCAACTTCAAGACCATGACCAACGAGTTGGAAGCACAATTAAAAAGGTTAGATGCTTGTTTAGCCACGGAAGAGAGCAACAGGGCAAAGATTGCTGAGGCTATCGATTCCATCGAGACACAAGTCACCACCGAGAGAGATGGATTAGTCTCCGACTTGGCGCAAGTATCTTCGATGGAGGGAGCGACCCAAGCAACTAACCAGTTTGTAGCTCAAAAGCAGTCGAATTTGGATGACCTAAAGATTAGTTTTCAGAATAATTCCAACAACTTCCCTATAATTTTTGTATTATAGGGAAGCAAAAGTCAAAGGTTTAACCTATTTTTCTTCTCCAACTCCAACAGATTCTCTATTTTACAGCAATCTCTAAAATATTCATAATTATTCCTTAAAATTTTAGAGATTGCTGTAAATTTAGGGAATTTGGTTTTCTCTTTCCTCACTATTTCTAAAATGGGGATAGTTATAGAGAATCTGTTGGAGCAAAAGAGGCTTATATTTTCCTAAAATAGAGAAAAATCAAAATATGGAGAAATTGTTGGAGTTGCTCTAAAGTTTGCATGATGCAGTTGGCTTAGTACGTTAAGCTATTGTTACTATTTTGGTGAGATAACCAACAGTGTCTACATGAACTCCATTTACTAATTACTTTGGCTAGCCGGGGTTAGTGAAACTCCATTTATGTTGGTATGCGTTCCAACTTCCACCTCTTTCAAATTTCAATGCAATGAAAAAATAGCCTTTGGATTTAAGAAGTCACCTCACATGAGCAAAAGAAGCTTTTAATATTCCGATTCCCTCAAAAAAAAAAAAAAGCTTTTAATATAAGTAGTCAAACAGATGGTTGTGCTTCTAATTATTGACAAGCCTGAATATAAGAGCAAGTCCACCCGTTGAGGTTGACTGGTCAAGACTATTCACTGTTTTTGCCTTTCATTTCCACATTTTTTTCTTGACCAGTCAGATACTGTTCACAAAAAGTCACTCTGGGTCACTTTCTAGGTCAATTTCTTGACCTGCCAACTAACATTTGATGACTTTTTTGAACAGTATCTGACTGGTCAAGAAAAAGGGTGGAAATGAAAGGCAAAAAACAGTAAATAGTCTTGACTAGCCAACTTCAATGGGTGGACTTGCTCTAAGAAGACACTGCTTGCAAACAAAAAGTTTACCTTGTAACTTTTTTCACTATCAAACTCATGGAACTGTCTAAGGTAATTCTATCTACACTTTGTTTCTACAGAAACTACAACTTTTCTTTAATTCAAAAAACCTCAACAAGAAACGTTAAAGGATTGAAACACATATATGAATCCCTGAATATAGTAGTGTAGATAAAGTGCAGAAAAGAAAGGTAAACACAATCACACAGCAATCAAGAGACACCAGAATTGTTTGCGCAGTAAAAACCTCTAAATGAGGAAAACAACTGCGGGGCCTTAACTCTCTAAAGCCCTAGCGAAAACTGATTCACTTAATGGAAAGATACTAGTTCTCTTACAAACAACCAATAACACTGACCTCGGCTATACTTACTAGACTCATTCTAGAAGGTTATGCGATCACGTCTTCGTAAATCTTCTCCACTGATGAATTGCTCTCACTGGTAGGATTGACAGGTACTGACCTCGACCTTCAATCTTCTTTGCACATCAACAACTCCAACTGACCTTGAGAGTACTTGACATGTTGTATATGATTGATAAATGAAAAAGTGTTTGACTCAACAATCTACTTTAACATGGAACAAGTAGATTACTAATATGATTTGAAGCACATCGCTATTCAAAGATGAATGAAGCCTTTCTCTAAATCACGATGGATGCATACAATCTTTTTCCCGTCAAAGGCCAGCTAAAAGAACACATTTTATTGTTGTTTATAATATGCAGACTCCCCCTAAAACCTTGGACAATAAAGACACCAAAACCTAATTGACTCCTTATATAGAAGGGACATTTCCTAAAAAGAAATTCTACAAATAAACATGATTTTATCCCTAATAACAAAGATAGACTTAACTGATCAAATCATGTAGAATAAATATCCTCTTACAACTTAATGACTGACAGCAATAATGCACATAAGATCTCCGAACTAAAGAAATCGAACCCAGAACAACTCACACATTCTGACCTAACCAGGATTGCAACACATGCATCAATCCCAGTATGCATAAAGACACAAAACGTATGAGATGCATATGCAATTACCTGTGAAGTACCTTGAGGTGTCAGCTAAAGCATTGAGTGCATTGAGTTTTTCTTTTCATTCAACTAGGTCTTCACTCCAATGATTGGCACACTTCTAACTTAGACCTAAGAGGCTAAGACTCTAGGTTTTGTATTAGGAATGCCAATATACAAAAAAATCTATACTAACAGACTAAGATTTTCATAAAAATTTTCATTCCGGTGTTTGGAAACAATTTGAAAGTTGTTAGTAAAGTTGGGGTATGAAAGGATTCATTTTCCCCCACATTTTCTCTTGTTCCTATTTATTTGAATCAATTTTCACATCAACCTCTTCCTTAGGTATTCTATCATTGCGAGTTAACCATATTTCTTAGGTTGAAAATCTCTAACTTATTTCTATATGCATATACCTATCTATTAGGTAACAATTGAGAATGAACAACCATCAAATTAATATGACAATATACAAAAGAAAAAGTTCAAAGAAAAGAAAATTATCTTGTTTCTAGATCTAGGTATGACAATACATGTAGAACAAGTTTATCTAAGAAAATTCAGGGCTCAACGATGATAAAAGAAAAGATTTGAAAGACTAAATCTCATAAATAACGTACCTTATTAGTAGATATCATACTTTCGAAAGCCAACAATTAGAAAGAGAATGTGGAATATGATCACGAATTCATAGGTGATACACAAGTTCACAACAACACATTTGAACTTCTTTCTTATAGTCTATAGGAACTGAATTAGTATCTGTATAGCTTGAAATCTTGGTGTTATATATATAAAAGTTGTCCTCAATGAAAATTTGAAATCAATGCATGCACGAATTAAGCCATAAATCACATGGTTTCAAAATACTATAATTATACATCAACATTCTACAAGGAAGGTTGCCCGGCCAACCTCTCAAACAAAAAAGAAAAAAGAACAAAAAAGGAAGGTTACCCAATGGTAAATCAGGCATATAAGAAAACATGAAAAAATATTAATTACACATCAACGGTCTACAAGGAAGCTTGTCTACATAGATTGGGTGTAGATTGATAAAAAATATATATGAGTTTTTCCTAATACCTCTTTAGAAAATTGGGTTTATATATAATTTTCTAAAAAAAAATGATTTGGGAATGAAAAACTATATTTTATTTTTGCACTCCTAATTTTCATGAGTCGGGGTTTAACAAATAAGTCGAGTTTTAACAAGCTCGAGTTACTCATAAAAAATATGAGCTACTCACGAGCTTGACGAGCAGAACATATCCTAGTTCAATCGCGGCTCGTTTATGTGTCAGGTTTAATATTGAGTTCAAGTTCAGATCATTTATCTTATAAACACAAGACTAAAAATAAGCAAAAAAAACTATATTTTATTTTTGCACTCCTAATTTTCATGAGTCGGGGTTTAACAAACAAGTCGAGTTTTAAAAAGCTCGAGCTACTCATGAAAAATATGAGCTACTCAGGAGCTTGACGAGCGGAACATATCGTAGTTCAATCTCGGCTCGTTTATGTGTCAGGTTTAATATTGAGTTCAAATTCGGATCATTTATCTTATGAACACGAGACTAAAAATAAGCCGCATACAAGTCGAACACGAGTTGTATCAAGTACATTTACAAACTTAAAAACTTTCCCCGTAAATAAAGCCCAACACTCAATTTAACCTTTTTTTTTTTTCTTCTTCTTCTTAATTTTCTCAAGCAAGGTTTTCCGCGCACCTCCAGAACACAGTCAACCTTGCTGAGTCTACAACTCTACAAGAAAGTGAGGAAAAGGCTCCCTCACACCTCCAGAACAGGAGAGCAAGGTCAACAGCAACTTCGCCATGGTAATCAAAGCCCAACACTCTATAACTCTCCTTGCTCTTCTCTACAATTTATTCTATGCAGATTGTCGGATCCCATAAAAGTAACTCTTAACTCTACCTCTTCTTTGAACAAGCTTATAATTGCTTCTGTTTTGTTTGGTGACGATCGTCCAGACCCAGACACAGTGCGCTCACTCCTTGGCTTTCATTTCCTGTGACCCCACTGTCGTTCCCAACCCTGACACTCCCTGCAAAAGGTTCTTCTTCCTCTTTAATATTGCCATGCCAAGAGTTCTTTTCAATAAATCATCATCCTATGCTTTGCTAATGCTTGAGAAGTTGAGATTGAATGATTGTTTCTCACTTTTCTTTTACTTTTCTTCTATAAATACATGAATGAAGTTGCCCAACTATTGCTATTGCTCTGAGATTTTCGCTATCCTTATTCATGAAAATGTAGATTCCTTCTGGCAAGTATTTATGTTTGAAGCAACTAGCTAAGTCAACTCAGTCAAATTTAGCTTGTTCTTCAAATCCTTAGATCTAGGTGCATTTATTAGCTTTACACATCGTACCTGTACATTCCCAGAGCCAACAACCTCAATGAAAGATGGAATTCAGATTTTTTTCTCATTGAACAAAATCTTCAAATTAATTGTTAAGGTGAAAAGCTCTGCGAGGATTCTCTACTCATACATCATCAAAGTATGAGCACCTGAGTTTGACTCATACCTCGTGTTACTAATTTGTACAATGGTTTCATATAGTGTAGATGTCAGCATCCAGGACCAAAAGGGAATTGGTTTTGTTTGTCCTGTAAGGACATCTTCTGTTGTACTAGTGTGAATGGACATTTTAGGCAGCATTATGAGAAGACAAAGCATTGTCTTTGTGTCAACTGCAGGTAACCGTTGCAATATTTTCTACAAATTGCAGGCTCAAGTCTTTTCTTTTTCTTTAGTGATTTATTATAATTATGTCTTCTGGTTTTGCCCACCTTTTGAAACAGCACAAAATCAATTTACTGTTGCTCCTGTAGTAAAACTCTAGATGCGCAAGTGATCCAACAATTATGGATCAAGGTGAGCTTTTCCCTTCATTTTCGCTTTATGTATTGTCCACTTTCCAGTCACACTCTTACGTTTTGCATTTTTAGGGTCGATCCACTTCATCCAAGCTAGAGAGCATTGATGTAATGATTGTTGATGTTATTGATCTCTTGTCTAAACCGTTTCCTAGCATCAATGTTCATCCACAGTTGGATGCTCAGTCATTTGTAGGCCAGGATAAACTTGCATTGGCTAAGGAGGGACTGCAGAAGATCTTTGATAACGGGTTAATAGCTGTAGGTGATCCCAAAGTGCAAGAAAAGTTTCTCCTTTACTCAGCCACATTGCTATCAGCCGAGTCATGCCCCTCAGAATTGAAGGTTAACCTCTCATCATTCAGATGCAATCTTCCGGAGGAAACCTCTACTTTCATCAAAGCTCAAGATGAGTTGAAGGTGGCTTCAGACTTATCAGCCTCAATCACTCAGAAGAAGTTTGTAGTGCGGCAACAAACTTCAAAGTATGATGAGGTGAAGAAAGAAATTGTTGCCTCGGACGAGAAAGTTTCTAACTTCAAGGCCATGATCAAAGAATTGAAAGCACAAATCAAAAGGTTGGAAGCTTGTTTAGCCACGGAAAAGAGCAACAGAGCAAAGAATAATGAGGCTATTGATTCCATCGAGAAACAAGTCACCACCGCGAGAGATGGGTTGGTCTCGGACTTGGCACAAGTGTCTTCCATGGAAGGATCGACCCAAGCAGCTAAAGAGTTAGTAGCTCGAAAACAGTCGGACTGGGATAACTTAAAGCTTAGTTTTACCAAGTTTGCATGATGCACTTGGCCTAATTGAGCTGTCGTTTCTATTCTTGTGGGATAGCCACAAGTGTGTGCATGAACTCCATTTACTAATCACTTAGATTGTTTGGGTTTCGTGTAACTCCATTTATTATTGTGTGTTCCAACTTTCATCTCTTTCAAAGTTCAATGCAACAACAAAAAAGTCTACAGAATCTAAGTAGTCACCTTTCGTTATTAAGAGGCTTTTAATATAGGCAGTCAAAGCGTTAAACTGATGGTTGTGCACTTGTGCTTCTGAGTTCTGATTATTGACAAGCTTGAATATAAGACACTGCTTGCAAACAAAACTTTTTTCTCTATCAAACAAAGGTCAATTGTGATTCTCTATAATTTGGCCACTTATTTAAAGAGAGATTTCCCTCAAACCTCCAGAACAGCATGGTCATTGCAACTTGGCCATGGTAATCAAAGCCGACTCTTAACTCTGTTTCTTCTCTTAAGGTTACCTGTCTACAATTTACTTTCTGCAGATTGCAATAAGTAATTTGGGTTTTGTTTTGTACAGAGCAAGACACAGTGCGATCATCACCTGGCTTTAGTGTCCTGTGATCTCACTGGCGTTCCCAACCCTGACACTCCTTGCAAAAGGTTCATCTTCGTCCAGCTTTTATTATTGTCCTCTGAAATTTATATACTGCCATTCCATGAGTTATTTTCACTAATCTTCATCCTCTGCTTTTTTAATGCTCGAGCCTTGAGATTGAATAATTGTTTGGTATCTCCAAAAGCAAGATATCCAATTGATCGTAGGACTTCTATTTCGTAGAAATGATTGCTTTCCTATAAAATCCATCCTCTAAGAATATTGTCTGTTCAGAGTTTGTTTTTCATTTTGTTTTCCTCTCAAAACGCATGAATGAAGTTTCCCAACTGTTACTACTGCATGAGATTTTTGCCATCCCTTTCATGAAAAAGTAGATTCCTTCTTGGAAGTATTTATGCTTGCAAAGCAACTAGTTAGGTTTGCAAATCTTGTATGTATATTAGAGCCATCAATTTGAAAACAGTTTTGATGAAAGAAGGAATTTAGATTTTTCTCATTGAACATAATCTTTTGATTGTTTTAGTAAAAAGCTCTAGGACGATTCTCTACTTTTACATCATCAAAGTATGAGTACCTGAGTTTGAAGAATACCCCGTATTACTAATTTGCACAACAATTTTCCTATATTGTAGATGTCAGTATCCCAGGGCAAATTGGAATTGGTTTTGTTTGTCATGTAGGGACGTTATCTGTAGTTTTAACAATCATCATAGTGAGCATTATCAGCAGACAAAGCATTGTCTTTGTGTCAACTGCAGGTAACCATTACATTGTTTTCTACAAAATTACAGGCTCAAGTCTTTCTTTTTCTGCTGTGATTTATTACGAATATGTCTTCTGGTTTTGCTCACCTTTTAAAACAGTTCCCAAGCAATTTGGTGTTGCTCTTGCCGTGAATATCTAGATGCTCAAGTGATCCCTCAATCTTTTCATTAGTCTTAAAATGTTAGGCCTTTTCTGCTAATATATATAACATATATATGTGTGTGTGTGTGTGGCTTTTTGTGAAATTAGAAAGCATTTTGGGCAAATTCAATAGTTTTGATAAGTTTCTGTTGATAATTGCAGATGGCCAGGTATTTTGTCTTGTTTCATTTTCTTTTAATTATGCAAATAGAGTGCCAACTTGCACCGGCTCCCTCTCTTAGATTTTAAATTGTTTGCTACATTAGGTTCTTGGCATAGATGCTGGAATAATCTTTATGAATCAGTAGCCAAAAGGGTGTCCTATTAATAAAGAAGCTATACTAATCCTTGCTATCCTGAATTTTCTTGCCTTGATTGATTCACTAAATGGAATAGTACGTAAGATCAATTATTCTAGTTAATATGGCATTATCTGTTCTGTGAATGAAAGCTTTGAAGTGGCATTGATTTTATTATTTTTGTAAGTTTCTGCCATTATATCATCTCATTAAAGTGGTGATTTCCTCAGGTAACTATCAGTGTTGATACTGAGCGTGGCAAGCTAAGTCCACAGGAACAAAAGACAGTTGATGCAATTTTTGAAGCAAGGTTAGTGTAGTACTTTTGTTATTTCTGGTGATGTTAAGTTGTTGTTTATCTAACCATTTCTTCTTGTTTCATCACAGCAAGCTCCCTCTATCAATTTTACTTCTTGGTGTTGGAGATAGGCCCTGGTACATGTTGAAAGAGCTAGTGATGACAACATTCATACTCGGGCATTGATAATTTCCATGTTAAGTGTTTAGCAATTGAATAGGTTTTTGTTTCTGTTACTCATGAATAGGGATTTATCAATCACACAAATACTAAAGACAAGCATTTGCCTCACACAAACTCATCAGTGTTATTTTCCCTATAACTTCATTTATGGCTGACATTGAAGTTTCTTGTAGATCAATTTCTTGGCTGAGAGAGTTAGCAAAGGATCAACTTTCCGATCATGACATCAAAATATTTGTTGATATCTTCCTTGTTATTTGAATTGGCAGTTTTGTTGTACTCTGCTACTGCTGCCTAATGGAGGCTTTTGGTGATTCTTTTGGAAACTTATAATGTGGTTTTACTCCTGATTTTGTGTGGCTTTTGACTTTGCTATGTATTTAGGTATTATATCTTTCACTCTCTATCTGGATTTTGTCTGTCGACATGCAATATCTATCAAATACTAATTCTTCCTTTTTGATTACAGATGGAGTACGAAGATCAATCTTTCTGGTCAAATTGGGGTTGCATTTGCTGAGTCACCAAATAAGGCCCTTCATCTTAATTGCAGAGCTAATATTGTGCTGCATGGTTGACTAAAGGTAAATTCAAGGTAGTGTAGGAAATCTTTTAATTTACTTTTCACTTTTGGTTTGTATGTGTGTCCCCTCTCACAGAGAGTTCCCAATGAGAAGACTTATATATCCAAATGAAACAGATCATTCTTAGTATGAGAACGAAATGTGAGAGTTCTACACCTTTTAAAACCTTGGATGTACTATATACATTATCTTTTAACATTGTCATTTCCCAATCAAATAGCATTTTAGCATTGTCATATCTTTATCTATATAACTTGGAACTTTCATTGCTATTGATTAATTTTAGCTAGCTTGATAAGCTGCAGTACTAATCAGTAAGATTTACGAAAATGCAGATTAGAGCTATTAGGATGGATTTTCATTTCCATTTGTTTCAGTGAATGCTTGAATATTTCTGTTATAGAAGGCTTGCAACAACACTAGAGTAATTGGTACGTGCAGTAGATCAAGGAAAATCCCTGCAAAGTGGAGGGTGGTTCTATTGGAACCCAGCAAAAATCTTAGCACGCGCAGCACTAAAAAAGTTATAATATAATTTCAATTTTGCCCTTATTTACACCCAGCAAACATAATATAAGCCCAGCAAATTTTCACAATACAAACCCTAATGTTTTTCTTCTTGGATACAATCAAACAGGGGTACAACTGAAAAAATATAGGATAATTTTTTAGTGCCGGGTGCATTTAGATATTTGCAGGGTTTGAATAACAACACCTAAAGTTTATCTTGGAGTAGAGGAAGATAACTACCTTGTAACTTTACCTTGTATATCTTGTAAATATTCGTACAAGCTTCATTCTTTTTGTAACATTCATGAGACAAATAAAATGTAACATTCCTTTTTGTATAAGCCTCGTTCCTTTTTGTATAGCTTTTATCCACAAAAAAGTAATGCATGCCATAATTTTTTTATTCATAAATAATACATTTGCGACAGCATTTTTGCCATCACAATGCACCACCGCAGGAACCAATGGTGACATCACCAACAATATTGGCGTAATTTTCGTCACTTGGCTGTCACAATTAGTCTTTTCACTCTTTCACAACGGCAAATTGGCTTTCTGCGACGGCACAATGCCTTGGTCATCGGATTTTTTTTTTTCCTTTTTTTTTTTTTTTCTGTAGTGACTCTCTGTGTCTGGCTGAGAATAAACGGTGCAAAGCGGTGGATCGGCTAAACAACAGATAGGAGCAAAATTGGAAGTTCAAAAGTTTCCCAAATATGAACAGTAAATTCCTCCTTGCTTTATTGGATTCCTTGCTTTTTGATCTGAAAAGCTTGCTGATTGCTTGCGTATTTGGATTTTGATTTCTTTCTTGCTTTCTTCTTCTGATTTTTGTCTTCTCTCTCTCTCACTGAGAACAAAAGGGTGCAAAGCGGTGGATAGAAAAAACAGCAGATAGGGGTAAAACTGGAGGTTCAAAAATTTCCCAAAGATGAACAGTAAGTCGTCCTCGCTAAGTTTTCCAAAGATGAACAGTAAAGTCGTCGTCGCTAAGTTTCCCTAAGGTAAAGTCGTCCTCGCTTTATTAATAGAGAAGAGATAAGGCGCTGGTGCTTGGAAACACATACTTTGCAACCAGTCGACTCAGGCAGACCTTCCTCAATGGCAAGCAAAGCTGATCGCTCTTTCTCTTCCCCTATGGTACTTACTCGGCCTACGCTTAGTTGATCATGCATGTATATCTAATTTGGTTTTGTTCTCTGTTTCTAATTTGCTATTTTGTTTTTTGTTAGGTCAACTTTCAAACATGGTGCGATCACCTGGCTTGGCTATCCTCTGATATCACTGACATTCCCTACCCTAATACTCCCTGCAGGAGGTTACTTATTTCTTGTCTTGGCCTCTGAATTTATCATTTTTAATTGTCTCCTTCCATGAATGAGTTATTTTCTTGACTTGTTTGAGAGAGTAAGTAATTGTTTGGCAAGAAAAAAAAATCTGTGTTAAAGATGTCAAGCTCTCTCTCTCTCTCTGGGTTTGGCCACGGTCCGGCTTTGGATCTCCCACCGGCGGCTTCGACGGCTTGTGGGTGGTCAACAGCTGGGCACGGTGGCTCTACTCAACATGGCTGCATGTCATCACTAGTGGAGATCGGGCTGCTGGTCTGGGTGCCCCTGAGGATTCTTTCGGGGGTCCGGGCCTGGGCCTGGTTTCTGGGTTAAGTTCTGGGTGCCCTGAGGAATTCTTCAGGGTCTTGGAATTGGGCCTGTGCTGTATTGGTAAGACCCACTTATTTCTGGGCTCGTGTTTGGGATTAGGAGGCTATTGTAGAAAACTTGGGCTCCAGGTCCTTTTTGGATTGGGGACGAAGATGTATGGGTACTTTATATATTGGGGGGTTTGACTGCGTTCGGAGCCTCTTTGGTAGCGTCAGGATATTTAACCAAATATTCGCTCTAGGGTTGTATTATGTTAAATTGCTATATAGTCTTTTACGGTAGGGTTTTCTTTCATTGCTCATTTTTGTCCTAGGGTCTCCCAGTGGGTCATTTTGTAATGTTTCTCTCATTTACATTTAATGGATTGACGCTCCTTTTTTTTTGGCTCCAAAAGAAGTTAAATTTTATTAAATGAAAGAGAGATCAACGTCAAAAGAGGGGACATGAGACCAAAACCTTATAAGGAATAAAAATGCAGAGAACACTTTGGTTAAAAGAAAAAAGAAGTAATTGTTTGGCGGCGAACAGCAAAGATATGATGCAAAAAAGAAATGTAGTATTCCCACTTCTATTCATTTAAATACCTCCTTTTGTTTGCAGTCAATTAAGCATAGAAGATTTATCAAAGCTTCTTTCTTTGGAATTTCTACCATCTTGGACTCGGTCTGTGCATAAAATGGGAATCGTGTATGAAACTAGCTTGTGTTTCTAACGTGTGGAACAATTTTCATGCTAGATGCGGGCACCCAAATGAAAACTGGTTTTGTTTATGCTGTAAGACTGTCCTTTGTGGTCGTTATGACAACATGCACATGATTCAACATTACGAGGAGACAAATCATTCTCTTGTAATCAGCTGCAGGTACTACTTGCTGCTTCAAATCCTTCACAGCCTGTTTACATTTCTAGATTGACTTGTTATAAATTTATCTTATGGTTCTGTTTCCCCGTTTAAAACAGCAATCTATTAGTTTGGTGTTACTCCTGCCATTCTTTTATAGATCATAAAGTGATTCCACAACTGAAGGCTGCACTGTTATTGTCAAATGCCTCCAAGGTGATCGAGGATATTTTTTTTTTACGTTTACTTTTTATTTGTCATCATTATTACTGATCATGCACGTTCCAATCTTTCATTTCATCATCAAATTTAGGATCGTTCGTCATCAACCAAGCTAGAGAACCTCGATGGTCTAATTGCTGATGTAGATAATCTCATCTCTACATTTTCTGGCTTTGATCTTCATCAACTGGATACTCACTTCTGTGATGAACTTGCAATGGCCAAGGAGGGACTCCAAAAGATATTTGACTGTGACTTGGAAGCTTTAGCTGATCCCAAAGTCCAAGAGGAGTTCCTTACTCATTCAGCCACACTTATTTCTGATGATTCTTGCCCAATAGACTTGAAGGTTAAACTTTTATCTTTCCAATCTAATCTCTCAGAGGAAATGTCTGCTTTCGTGGAAGCTCAACATGAGTTGAATAAAGTGTCAGACCTATCAGCTTCACTTGCTGGGCAAAAGTTTGTGCTTGAATCGACCACTTCAAAGTATGCCGAAGTGAAAGCACTATTTCTTGCAGCAGACAAGAAACATGCCAAACTTACTGCCAAGATCAATGCTGCGCCGAAGGCTGGAATTGAATTGTTTGAAGATTTAGCCATTGTTCGGATGCGAAGGGCTGAGTTTGAAGAGAAATTGGGTACCATTGAGGGAGTAATTACCACTGCTAGAGATAGATTTGTCTCAGACTCTTCGAAGCTTTCTACAATAAAGGGATTGACCAATGCAGCTGCCCTTTTAGTCACTCGACGAAAGTCAGCCTGGAATAGCTTAAGGATTACTTACTCAAATTGTGCATCACTTGGTCTGCATGATGAGGAAACTTATTTGGTGGGTTTCTAGATGACCACCACGTTTTTCTTCTTTTATTACCTATTGTGGGCTATGCCTATAGCTAGCCATGTTGCAGATTTTGATTTTTCATTGCATATTTACTGCATTCTGGTATGAAGATTGCATTGGTCAAGAGACAAAGCATTCAATGCTTGTCTGATAGTTGTGTTGTAAGACTCCCTATATAAGGGATCAAGTAGTACGTTGTAATGTATCCCAATTAACTAATTGAAGGAGTTCATCACAGTGTTACCTGGATCGCGGATCGTTGCGGTACGGGTACGTGGTACGGGTACGCGGTACGCCAGTATCTATGGTACGCTGTACGCTAGGATATATTAACTAAAGTTTTAATTAAAAATAAATTATATATGATAAATATAATTCCTAATCATAATCCTAATAGTATATTTGAAAATATACTTTTTTACTTAAATAACCCTCATACATATACTATGAAAACCCTATTAGTTTGAAAGGGTAAACAAGTAAAATTAGATACTAAAGATAATTATTTTTTTCGTTTAATATTAGAGGTAATTAGACATTAGGAGAGAAATCTTGTAGATATTATCTTCCTCTTCTTTTATCAGAAATTAGCTATTGGTAATTTGCTTTTAACTTTAACAAACCTCTTCACAAAAATGAAAAGAGGATAAACAAAACAATAAAAAAAAAAAAGGAATATCAGCGTCATCCGAGCCGCAGAGTTGCAGAATGGAGCTCTGATCAAGAACACCGCCGATGTAGGTCTGATCATAATTCGATGCTTTCATAATTCTATGGTTTCCTTTGAAATCTTTTGGGGATTCTTTTCAGCAAATCATAATTCGATGCTTTCATAGTTTTATATTCTGAAATCTGAATTATGCTTTCGTAGATCTAGAATCTAGATCGCAAAGATGGAGGTTTGATCAAGATTCAAGAACACCGCCGATGAACTGACGAAGATGGAGGTCTTCAAGAATCAAACTTGACTGCGCAATCCGTCGCGACGGCGCAGTACTCCGCGCCTATGTGCGTTGGATTCTAGGCTTCGAGAGGATCGATTCAGTGACTGAAACACAGACCAGATGCGCTGAGACAATGGGATCGCTGGAGTTACCGATCTGGATAGCGATCGTACCGCGTTGCGGGTCGGGCGATCGGGATCGCGGGTCACCGCCAAACCGAGCGATCCCGGCATCTCTGGTTCATCAATAAGATGGCAGTAGCTAGTCTTCCATTTTCTCTCTTCCTTTGCTTTGTTTTTCTTTCTTATTTTCTTTAAGTGTGAGGGAGAGTGGTGTGATTTGTTTGTAAACCTATCACCCATTGTAGTTGGTGTTAGCTTGAAAGCTTAAATACCACAGGAACTTGCATGCCCAACCAGTAACTATTATTTTTGTTATTTTAGGCCACTTAGCCTAATCTTGCATTTACCTCTGTTTCCTTCATCTCCTTGTCTCTGATCCTTCTGTCATGAAATGGCATAGGAAGGCAAAGCCCTTGAACAGGGCTAGCTGACCCGTTGTTTCTCCAACAAAACTTCGTGGCATGCATGTGAATCTGAATATTTATGGTAATTCCAACATCCAAATGATAAAACAGTGAAAGCTGTCTCATCTTTGGGACATGGATTGGATCGGATCAATCTAGTTCTCTCAGTTGTTAGGTACCGTTTTCTGTGTGCTTGTTACCTCTCTGCATGGTTTACATAGAAGAACAGTATACGCACAAGGGAGAGAAGCTCCAAAACGAATAATTGAAAAAGATTAATATTCACATACAAATATCTCTAAACTTATAATTTGTTATATTAGAGTTTATTACAATCACTAATAGTGATAAAGCCTAAACTCTATTGTGTTTGTTTTTTTTTTTGAAAAGGGAAATTTCATTGAACCAGCGATAGAAATCGCTTATAGGGGCATCCCAACTGGAAAGTGTACTACACCAACCAGTTGTCCTTTTACAATAAGGCATTGCTCATGAACACTAATAGAAGAAGTAACAATAAAACTAGAAGAAAAACTAGCATGAACCGAAAGCAAATCCTCAGTCTCCTCAAGATAATTACCAACAATAAAACTATTGTCACGACCTTGAGATTTGTAGATCCAACCGTCAGAACCTGCTACTAGAGCATGAAAAGAATTGGCAGACCACCCAAAACTAGACTCATCCCAGCATAAGGAACACTGCTCGCCAAGGCACTCAATTGTGGTACTCACAGCGTGATTATACTGGGAATTCTCATAGAATGTAGAATTAAGTTGGCTACCTGATGTTAAAATCAACACACCCGAACAAGAGAAAGCATCAAAACTGAACAAAATATACAGAAGGCCTCTTGGATCCCACATCCAAGCCCTTAAGGAGATTTGGCCCAACAGGATAGTGGTTTGGATCCCACATAGGCCCAAACATCTAAAAGCCTGGCTTGTTGTGGACACCCAGAGTCGGGTGGACTGTCATCCTTCCTCCAACCCCAGCGTCATCTGCACCCAGCACCGCCACCAAAAAAAATTCCAGCAGCTCTCTTCAGGACAGAGCCAAATAGATCCCAACGGTAACAACCATGTCCAAGTGGATCTGGACACCCAGCCATAATCACCTGTCTTCATAGTCGTCGCCACCGCAACCTGCAGTTCAAGACCCGTCACAACCCAACGCAGCTCCCACAGCCACCATAGGAGGAGCCAAAGGCCGCCCAAACATCGATGCCGGAGACGGCCACGCCTAGGCCATGGCCAGAAGCCACCCAGCCCAATAATCACGATCAACCATCCCCACAAGGACTCCCCGCGTTGGAGCAATCTCGACTAAAAACCGGTAGGCGCGGTCGCAGGAGTCGCCTCTGTGCTCGGTCGATGATACAACCGCTGGTTGGAAGGCTTGGAAGGTTTCCATCGTTGTCGTCTGTCGTTGGCGGCGCTAGGGTAGCGAGAGCTTTCACTCTCAAGGGTTTTCATTCTTTTAGAGAGGTTTTTCTTTATCCAATTTTGATGCTTTGGGTCAAGAATAACTCTATTGTGTTTGTTATTCTTAAGGTTTGGAGTGCTATTATCACAAAAAGGAAGACATGTATTATTGAAGACATTTTCTATTGAAACCTTAAAGCACTTGTACTGTCATTCCCGATTTTTAAACATAATTAACAATTAAGATAAATCTCGCAATTATATCAGACGTGATAGTTCAGCCATCAATACGAAATACCCAAAAAAAATTTCCTTATAAACCAAGTGCTCAGTGATGCCCTGAACACACAATATCAATATAGACTCACTCTGTAGAATCATATACTATATTACACAAGTTTACAAATTAAATTTCAATAACAAAGTAATAAGTAAATTCTCCTCACTACATAGCGGAAATCTTAATAACAGCTAAGCCACAAAATTAGCTTCCTACATGTACAGCTGTAAATACAATATCTCAGCTTCAACCATGATTACCCTGACCTGCATGATTAACCCCTACACCATCAAATAGTGCACCGGATTGCAACAACAAACAGTAAGCTTTTGAAACTTGTATGAGTAAATTCAAATACATCAATCAAAACAACTCACACAAATCTCGAGAAAACCATCATTTCAACTTAAGGAAAACACATCACACCTCTATTCCTTTCAAACTCAACATCATTTCCTCAAAATGAAATACACATGTCACTCCGTGACAAAATCATTTTATTTGATAACTCAACAAGTTAAATATGAAACCCAAATCCCTCATGGACAATAGAAAAAATAATATTCGCGAGACTCTTTTTTAAAATACGTACTCATGAGTCTCAAGTAACTTCGTATCGTCACCCCCATGAAATGCAATAGCAGACATACTAGAGCTCTAATTGAATCGTAACCAATAACCCGGCCAAAGGCTTTATTCCCTATAACATGTCTTGGTCACCATCTATGACCTCCGGTACAAAGACCAAAACATTTAAAGAAGTCAAGCATGACTCAAAATGTTACTTAAATCTAATAAAAGAAATCCTCTTTCTTGATCACCATTTGTGACCGCTGGTATAAAGACCAATACTTTTCAAAACGGTATAAATCATAATTTCCACAATATATTGCTTTACCGAAAAGTTGCATCTCAAAACGAGAATATGAATAAAATCATGCATATTGCTTCATCATACATCAAATCCACCAAGATATATATTTCACAAAAAAAAACACACACACACACACATGTAGTTATTCACTCAGGAATGTCACTAATACCAACTATAGTCACAGTTAAATAAATAACTCCAATACGATAACGTAATAAAATTTGTTCGTAAATGAACACCGTGAAATTTACTCACTTTAATATGTCGTTGCGTCTTCACATAAAAACCGATATAAACACAAACCACCACAATCTGCTCAAAAACAACCTTGTCAAGTACCTAATTATCACATCAAGATTACAACTAAATACCGTGCAAGGTATAAAAGCGTCTAAGTTCGAAACAAATGAACTAAAACCCGAAGATTAGGTCAATCAAACAAAACTTCATCCAAGACTACCTAAAGTCTCCGAAACACTTCTAGGGTCGATTTGTCAAAACAAAATGACGATCCAATGGCCGGATCTTCATGGGTCGAAAACCGAACGAATCGAAACTATGTTAAACCTAACATGTCTCAAACGATCATAAAATGCTACAACCCATATATCAAAATACTTGTATCAATGAGTAGATGATAACAGAGCAAGAAACAGCTCCAACCATGCGTGGTCATATGAGCTACCACAAGCGGTTGCGCGTGAGCCCCATGTGCTGCCATATCAAACTTCAAACCAGCAAGATCCAATCATCCAGAATGTAAAGTACACCAAGAGAAGCAACTTTTGCAACTTTCATACCTATAGCTAAGGCCAATTTGACCTAGATCGTCGCTGAAAGTTAAAAAATTCAAATTGGGATTTCGATCACCACACTTTGAATCGAGCTTCCAGACTGGTATGGTTCGAATCAGCAAGAGGAGAGTGTCAAAACCCAGGTAATTTTAAGCCCTATCGTTGATGAAATCGGCTAGAGCTATGTCAGACTGCCGCCGTAGTGTTTCGAGCCTCAATCCACCATGTACGGTGCAAATCGACAGAAACCACACCAGTACGGAGGACGGCAAAACACAGCGAAGAGTTCTGGGCTGGTGGTGCGGCAGGAGGACACTGGAGGACGAAGTTGGCGTTGGGTCAGGTCAGGGGGTTCGGGCCTGGTCGGCAGCTTGCTAGGGAGGGTTAGGGTTTCCAATTTTTCCGAAAAAAAGTTTATAAAAACTGAAAATGGTAATTTCTGACAATTTTTACTATTTATAGAGAAATGATTTCTGAAAAAGAAAAAAACTTCCGCTTACCATAACGTACTTCTTCATACGATCTCCGATTTTTGCGTGCCGCATGTCTACGAACTTGTATCAATGAGCTATGACTTTCGTGAAGAAAGTTTTTGAAGAAACTCAACTAATAAAAATTCAACATTTGAGCTTCTGCAAATGACACGTTCCGAGTAATTATTCATCCAAAAATAATTCAATTTCACAAACAACATATGCATAACGCTAGGGGTCGTCAACGGGCCGGGCCTTATTACCTTTTCTAAAAATAGAGGGCCGGGCTTTATTATAAATGGCAAGATCCAAGCCCGGCCCTATAAGGCTGGCCTTGTGGGCTTTTTCGGGCTGGGCCGGGCCGGGCTTTATTAACAAAATAAGTTTTAAAGATATGATATTTTTTTTAAGGGGTTTGGAACCCAACCTAGTTGGGAGGCTCATCCCCACTTCCGATTTAATGTATTGAAATAAAAAGACGGAGAATACAAAGTATAGGAACATTCCCAATTACAACTTAGAACAAAAGCAAATTATGAATACAACTTATATGCAGCGAACTTGGACTTCAATGCTTCTCTAAATGCAATGAAAGCTTCTTTACTCTTCCCTTTTATCATATGCCTGCAGCCCTGCATAATTGGTACAGGAAGTTAAAAATTGTCCCTTGGTTATCAAACATGAATAGAGTAAGATACTCTCCAATCAAACATCTAATTTCCACCAAAAATGTATGTCAAAGCACATAAAAATCGTTAAAAAAAATACATGGGATTCAACATTTCAACTCAAGGCTGCCGCCTGCAGATTTGTTAAGAATGTATTATGTATGAGAGTTTCTGCTTCTCTACTGACCTTGAAAATTGAGGCTGTAGATTTGTTGATAACTCATGGGATTCAACTGATCTTGGTACCTACACATTTAAATAGAGATTTAAAGAACCAGCAAACATATTTTGGTAAACTGAAGCATAAAAAAATAGGAGCAATGAACCAAAAACAATGTACCTGTTCACCAGACTCATTTCCAGAATCATTATCAGATTCATTTCCAGCTTCATCTTCACTATTTCCCATCCAATCTGGTCGTGCTTCCCTAATGAGTCTCCTTTCTTCAGCTAGCTGCATTTCACGCTGAGCCTCTTGCATCCTTGATTTTGCTAAACCCCAATCTTTCAAGCAAATCAACACCTCTATTGTATTTGGACTCAAGCAAGCCCTTTTCTCAGATACAACTCTACCTCCTGCACTAAAACATGACTCCGAAGCTACAGTAGAAGCTGGAATTGTTAGCAAATCTCTAGCCATGCGAGAAACGATAGGGTATAATGGTTCATTTGATTTCCACCAAGCCAAGACACTAAATTGATTATCATCATCAACTTCAATAGTTGGTAAATCATAATACATTTGTAAATCATTAGAAGTCGCAGAGGAAGTATATGAAGATGATACCTTTGCCCTTTTCAAACTTTGCATTGAGGAATTACCAACAATAGGCAATGCTATAGAACCCGGAGCACTCGAGGTAGAAGAAGTTAAATTTTCAGATTGCCTAGGTGCTACATCTGACACAATATTCTTCTTATATGTTTCATAAAAAGCTTGCAATTCAGTTCTTAACTCTAACAATTTTCTATCAACATCAAGCTGATCAATACCCATGTATTTTAACCATTCTCCAACAGCAAATAACTTAAATCTAGGATCCATAATTGTAGCAAAGCAAAAAGCTTTGGGAAATGTACCCCAATACTTATCAAATTTTTCCTTCATTGCAGCCAATGCATCCCTAAATACATTAAAATCAGAATATGCCTCAAATGCAAAATGGATATCTATCAAGCAACTAATAACACGACATGATGTAGGGTAATATACACCAGAAAATATCTTGGTTGAGGATGCAAAAATCGATAAAAAGCCATTAACTAGTTGTGCAATTGACCAATCTTGTTCCGATGGAACATCTAAATTGCAAGACCGTGATTCATTCACTTTTAGAGCATACATATTCAAAGGCCCTTTATAACTTAAAGCTACTTCTAAAAGTTCATAAGTGGAATTCCACTCGTCATTTCCACCTATGAGGCACATCATTGTCAATATTTTTTTTTTGGCTTTTGCAAATCATTACAACAACGCACCCACAATTCATGTCTCTTATTAGAAGAATTCATGCTTCTAACAACATTGATTATTTTATCAATAGATGGACCTAAAATACGTAAATCATCTTGCATAATCAAATTCAAAATATGAGCACAACATCGTACATGAAACAACCTTTTAGGCGCTGCCTCAAGCATAAGATAAGTGGGAAGAACACATGCAACCACATCATTATTCGTAGCATTGTCTAAAGAGATGGAAAGTATTTTATTATGAATGCGCCAAGACAACAATTCTTCAAATATATGATTTGCAAGTGACTCTCCCGTGTGAGGGTACTCAATCATCTTAAAGCATATTATTCTTTTATTTAAAGACCAATTTTTATCAATAAAATGTGCAGTAAGTGACATGTAACCCATTTTTTGACGCGATGACCAAACATCCGAAGTCAAACAAATTTTGCCTTCAAACTTTTCAAAAAGACTCAAAAGCTCATTTTTGCCCTTAACAAATTTCTTCATCACATCTCTTTTACATGTTGAGGCTTAAATTCCTACATATTGAGGACAAAATCCTCGACGAATCATTCCTTTAAAATCATTTTTTTCAACAAAAGTAAAAGGCAATTCAGCTCTAATAACATAATCAATAAGTTCTCTACGTGCAACATCCTTATCGTAAGCAAAAGTAGTGATATTTCCAGAAATATCGGGACCTAATCTTTTTTGCCATTTCTCATGAATTTGTAAAGGATTAAATTCAGTTTACCCCCCTAAGGTTTGGGGGTAATTTCATGTTAGTCCCTGTCCTTTCAATTTAATCAGTTTACCCCCCAAGCTTTCCAATTTCAATCAGCCGTGTCCAATTTCTACTATTCCGTCCAATTTGGACTGTTAAGTCTGACTTTTGAGGGCTACAATGGTCATTTCAAGACAAAAAAAATAAAAAAAATAAAAGGAATTTTTTGTTTTTTTTTTTTTTTTTAATTTCTGTTTTTTATTTTTTTTTCATTAAATTTTTTTTTTTTATATATAAATTCTGTCTTCAACCAATACACCACAAGTTATGATAGGTTTATAAAAGAGAAAAATGCACCATCAGTGCCTCAACTCTTGTGCACCGGCCAAGTTGATACCCAAACTCTCAGTGCTACCAATGTGATACCTGAACCCATATTTCGCTATCGACGAGGTACTTCCGTTAGATTTTGCTAACAACTCCGTTTAAAAAGTCACGTGCCAAGCACATGGGCTAAAAAAAAGGGGCAAACACGTCTTTTGGGCTAAAATGCATCCTAATCGATCAAAACCTCCACTTATCCTCCATTCTCAGATTCATCCAAAGCAACCATTCCAAGGGCAGAGGCTCTCATGCCAAGACGATCATGATCTCGTACCACCACCATTCCAAGCAAACGGCCACGCAACTCGGCGCGGCCAGCCGGAGCAACGGCTTCCAGCCGGTCAAGCACTTCCGGAGCGGTGTCGTCCACGTGGGCACATGCAGCCCAGTCGCCCAGACTTATGCAACCAGGAACACCAACACCAAAAAATTCTACTCCGCGACGCCGATGACGCTGAGCTAAAGCTTCGTGACTACCAGAAGATTCATAGGGAAATGGAAGACGGCTCCGATGAGGGAGGCGAGAGTGAGCAGGTGGGTGATGCCCTGGGCGCGAAGGTAAATGCGGATTGGGTGGCTTTGATATTAGTGGTGGCGGTGATGTTTCAGGGGGCCATGATGTTGGTGGAGGCGGTGGTGATGTTTCAGGGGGATTTGCTGGTGGAGGTGGGGGAGATTTCTTAGGTGGCTCTGATGGTGGTCGAGGTGAAATTTTGATGAATCCCAAACCCAAACCCATTCTACTCACTCTCATTCTCCTCTCATCCGTCTCTGACTCCCCTAGACTATCCCTCATCTCATCAAGCCCATTCGACTTCTCCAAATACACCCTCCGATTCAGGTTGTGCGGTTAGTGTTGGTACTGCTCTTCCACGACGACATCGTCTTGGCCTTAATTCTCTTTGTCCAGATCGCCGTCGATAGTGTCGTCGTCATCTTCCGGCTAGTATCGATTAGGAGGTGGCCGGGAATACAGGTTGTTCCAGAGGTGGCCATCGTCTTTCAGAACCCTAATTTGGAAATTTGGGTAATTGGGTTGTGATTCCGGAGAATTTTCAGATGGTGGTAATTGGAATGAGTTTTAAGCTTGAGTCTCTGAGTTGTTTGTATGGGTCACTGTGGTTGTGGCCATTGGGTTATGCATGTGCAGTCAGGCTTATGAAAAAAAAAAAGGATGATTTGGATTGGATTCAAGGACTTGAACATGACATGAACAATTGCTGGTATTGAGGGATGAAGTTCATAAAAACTAAGTGTGAAGCAATCACGATGTGGTAGAAACTTTAGATAAGAATATTTGGAAGAAGATTGAGATTGCAGCAACCAGCAACAACTGAACAAAGGAGCAGGAAGAAGAAGAAGAAGAAGAAGAAGAAGAGGGGAGAAAAAATTGTAAAAAAGAATTCTGGGGTCATTAAGTCATTTCATGACATTTTTAGGGCCCACGTGCTTGCCACGTCACACATTTAACGGAGCCGTTAGCAAAATCTGACGGAAGTACCTCGTCGATAGCGAAATATGGGTTCAGGTATCACATTGGTAGCACTGAGAGTTTGGGTATCAACTTGGCCGGTGCACAAGAGTTGAGGCACTGATGGTGCATTTTTCTCTTTATAAAAATAAAAAGATACTCTAGGTGGTTGAAAGTCTCTCGCTAATTTACAATATTTATGATATATCTCCGATAAGGAGAAGAATTTTAGGATATATCCCCAATAAAGTGAAAAAATGTCTGTGTAAAATTATTTTTTACAGATATTTACAGATAAAGTGTAAAATCGTGAAGAAATATCTGTGTAAAATCATTTTTTACAGATATTTATAAATAAAGTGTAAAATCATTTTTTACAGATATTTCTTCACTTTATTGAGGATATCTCTTAAAATTCTTCACTTTATCAGAGATATATCACAAATATCGTAGATCAGCGAGCGGCTTTCAACCACCTAGAGTATCTTTTTGTTCTTATAAACCTATTATAACTTGTGGTATATAGGTTGAAGACAAAATAAAAAAAATAAAAAATAAAAAGACAGAAGAAAAAATAAATAAATAAATAAAAATATATAAAACAGAAGAAAAAATATTTTAAAAAAAAATAAAAAATAAAAAAATTCATTTTTTTAAAGTTTTTTTTTGTCTTGAAATGGCCATTTTAGCCCTAAAAAATCAGACTTAACGTCCAAATTGGATGGAATGGACACGGTTGAGGAGAATTGACAAGTTTGGGGGGTAAACTGATTAAATTGAAAGGACAGGGACTAACATGAAATTACCCCCAAACCTCAGGGGGGTAAACTGAATTTAATACATTTGTAAATGTCTTCTTAAATGACTAGTACCAGCAGTAACACCACCTCTAAGCAAAGTCTTACAAACCCCACATTTATTTTTTTGTACCATATTTCCATGCTCATTAACTTGAACCCTTTCAAAAAATTCCCAAACATTACTAGTGAACCTAGATTTCTTAGAAGATGCTGAAATAGATGAAGCTCTAGTTTCAGTCACATTATCAACATTAATATCATCCATTTCTAGCTGGAAATAAACAAGGTTCAAATATTACTTGAGAGTTTTGAATGAACAAGCTAAAACTGCTATGAGGCACAACTTATTCGCAGAGATGCTACTGTGAGTCGTCCTACAATATTAGAGATCACAATCAAAACAAGAAAAAAAATAGCATACAGCAACTAGATTGTTACTAAGAACTAGTACCAGTTATTCATTGTGACAATAAGAACTCAAAACATGCATAAAACAACATCTAATCATTCTGACCCCAACATCTAATCAAAGGAATAACTAGGTTCTTCAAAACGCATAAAAAAAATTAACTTTCAACTCCTGTCCAATAAATCAAAACACCAACTTCAAAAGAAAAATAAAAGAAACAAATAAGCCATAACCTTGATTCAAAAGCCATCGTTTCAGACTTTCAGTCCCTGCTAGATTGCAGATCTGGAGATGTGTTCAGGGTATCCTTGCAGAAAAGGGGAAGCCCCCGAATAGCACTCGAACCTGCACATTACAATGATCAAAAAGTCAAACATAGAAATGGGTTCTTAGTCTGAGATTCGAACCGATCTATTTCACACCGATCTATTTCAAGACAAATAGAAAATTGAAGAAACGGGTTCTTAGTCTGAGATTCGAACCTTGATCTGAGAGAAGAGGCCACGGTAGCCGCCGGATTTGAGGTGAACGACGGCGTCGTTGACTCGTTGGGATTGCCGCAGAATCGTAGATCTACCAAAGCAGCGGAAGAGGGATGGAGCAGACTGGACTACTGGAGGGATGGAGTAGACTGGACTACTGGAGGGATGGAGGATGAAGGCATGAAGCGACGAGTTACAGGGAAATCGCCAAGTCGGGGAACGGCGGAGAGAACGAGAGAGAAGAGTTGTTTTCGAAATGGAGAGAACAGGTCAATTGTGATTTGTGAGTCGAGTGAGAGTGTGAGAGACTGAGAGTGACTGACCTAGTGGGTAAGTGGGGCTGTGGGGACGTGGGGTTGTCAGTTGTGGTCTCCACTTTCCAAATCCAACGGTAAGAAACACTCATTTTAGCCTAGGATTCTCTTTATTTTGAAATAACGGTAGGATTCACCGTTTCTTGAAATTTTTATTATATATATATATATATATATAATTTTATATAATATATATTTATTTGCGGGCTTTTACGGGTCTGGCCTAGCGAGCTTTTAGAGGGCCGGGCCTATGGGCCAGGCCGGGTTTCTAACCCCTAAACCAAGCCCGGCCCTCTACCCACCGGGCCGGGCCTATGGCGGGCTTTTTGGCGGGCCGGGCGGGGCTTTTGGCCCTGCAGGCCTCCATCGGCCCATTAGGCCCACGAGCTAAATGATGACCCCTACATAACGCATAAGAACAATAATTTGTACAACTGACCCATTATTAATTGCAAAAATTAATTAACAAAAATTCAGGTCATCACAGTCTACCCTCCTTAAAGGAATTTCGTCCTGAAATTCAAATGCACTAATCAACGAAAAGTTGTGGTTACCTCGCTCTCATATCCGACTCTAGCTCCCGTGATCCATCACCCTCGTCATGGTGACTCCATAGCACCTTGACCAAATCAACCTCCTTCATTCAAAGTTGCTTTGTCGACCTATCCAAAATATGAACATGTTCAACAACAAAGGTAGTATCAGCATTCACCTCAATCGTACCATGATCAATCACATGAGACTCTTTCTAGATATACTTCCTCAGCATAGACACATGGAAAACATTGTGCACATCAGACATTCTAGGAGGTAAAGCAAGCATATAAGCCAAATCCCCAACTTTATGGTACACAACTACAGCTCTAAAACTTAGAAAGCTTTAAGCCCATTTCCTAAGATGGGCTCGCAGGCTTACGTTCCTCTACTTTTCTTCATTTTGTTCGGGCTTGTGTTTTCTGCTTCTTCTAGTTTTAGGGGTTTGCTGTTCCCAACCTCAAAAATGTTCACCTGGTCAGTTATTGACCAAGAAAATAATGCTCAACCACCCTTAGATTTACATCCAAGGGCAGAGAGAATTATTATTAAGTTGAGGTGTTTTGTTTTCCACCATTGGATGTAAATCTAAGGGTTGTTGAGCATAAATTATTTGGTCAGCAACTGACCAGGTGAACACCACTGTCCCAACCTTCTATTCCCTCCGTCTCTTTTTCCCGCCATATCTTCTCCAAACTGTGGACATGGCTATGGCGATTCGTTCTGCACTCGCAAAGCTGGCGACTAAATCTATTCACAAGAACAGAAGTGGAATTCTGATGCTTAGGGCTTTTGCGAGCTCAGCCATAGACAAAAACCCCAATCACCAAGACGACGCCGTTTCGGGGTTTCCTGCTGGTCATTACTTCCGTCACCGATTCGATTATGGAAGCCATGAAAGCAAAAAGAAAGAGCTTAAGGTAAATAACCAACTCTGGAATTGCTCTTCTGCTTATTGCCTTCACATTTTTGTTTAGGAGTCTAATTCTGCTTCTTCTTCTTCTTCTTTTTCTTTGGGTTTGATTTGAACAGGTATCTGATTATTATATGGATTTAGGAGGATTAGAGCCTGCCCGTTTCGCCATGGAAGAGTACAACAAGCGAAAGGTATCGCATTGATAGCATTATGAGATTAATGAAAGCTTTAGGTACTTTAGGCAAATGTTAGTTGTTTAAAGCTTAATACTTTTTCGGTAAAATGCAACTTATTAGATTAATGATACCTTTAGGTGAATGTTAGTTGTTTAAAGCTCAACGCTTTTTTTCAGTAAAGTGCAATTGTTTAGACTAATGATAGCTTTAGGCTAATGTTAGTTCTTTTATGATCTGTTAATAGGTTTTGTAATTGTTTAGTTTTATTTTTTATTTTATTTTGAAATAAAGTATTTTTGGTTCTCTTTTAGAATTTGCAACTGCAGTTTGTGAGAGTTGTGAAGGCACATAGGCTTCTGCTGTGCACAGGAATTAGCAGCCTATATGTTATAACATTGGAGGCAGTTGATGCCGGAGTGGCTAAACTTTACCAAGCAAAAGTTTCGGAAAATTTCACTGACGGCATGTTTTTGGAATGGTTCTGTCTTGTCATTGATGATGGGTGTCCTATAGCACTATTTGATCACCTAGGTAACTATTCTGGCACTTCAGTTTGATAAATTTAATGTCGATAAGGATATGATTAGATAACCTAATCTATGTGCATCTGAGGTAGTTGGTGTGTTTGTTGGTTACATCTCTAAGTTCAATTAACAAAGCAACAAATTTAAGGATATTGATGCTGGGTAATTTATTTACTTGAACCAGAAAACTTTTTTCCTCAAAACGACCATGAAGTCAAAGCGGAGAATCAAACTCCGATGTGTAAAAAGAAGGTATTTGCAAGCCATCGGTTTTACTTATTACCTTCATGTCCATGTATAACAGATGATGTTGGGTGAGGACCACCATCTGCCTTTTATTGTTCAATGTTAGCCTCTTGTTCAAGAGGACTGTCTCACACTCTCACTTTTCTGTCTTTGAACAGGGACTTAATTGTTCTAATAACTCATGTATCAAACTATGTCGTATTGAACCTGCATATGACTTATCAAATAATGACCAGATGCAAAGATTTGGACATTGGGCCGTGAAAATGTTCAACGAGGAAAAGGTTTGAATTGAAAACATCCTGAATTCGTAAAAGCAGCATCTATTATACCTCATGCTTTAGCTTCTCTGTTTGATTATTATGACTGATTTATAAAAATAATGTCTATAATCATCACAAACCTCATTCCTTTCTCGAATGTTTTAACAAATCTTATTCCTTTTTCAATTGCTGCATAAAACCCTTTTTTTTTTTCTTTTTTTTTTCTTCAAAGTGGTTAATTCTTCTTGTTTTGTTCCTCTTTCAGAATGCCCAGCTGCGATTCATTAGAGCAGTAAAGGGATTTCGCAGTTGTTTTGATTACTTTCTAACTTTGGAGGCAGTCGATGCTCATGCGGTTAGAACTTACCAAGCAGTAGTCAAAGAAAAGCGCATGGATCCCCATGAACCCTTTAAGGTCTTATTATTTGGTCTTGTTGCTGATAACGGCAATGGGAATTTGCTAAATCTAATTGATAACAGAAGGAGTGGACCGTATGGTGAATGTCTATATGATGATCGAGGAAACCAATCTATACCATGTTACTTTCAATATTTATCAATACCATATTTCTGATTTATTTTCTTATGGTAGTGTTTTTGGTACATTTTTGTCATGTTGTTATAAAATTACTAAAATAGCTATTATTTTACAAAATACTATAACATTTTGAAAATCTATTTTACTGATGAATCATCAAATTCAGATTCCAAATTTGAATTAAAAATTTGTCAGTCTGGTTCCTGATTTGAGTTGCACCAATCTAACAGTTTTGTTATTTGGTTAGTAGTGCATATTGTACCCATTAGTTTATAGTATAATTAAAAAAAGAAAGAAAAGGGGAATCATATTTTTTCAATCTAAAAAATTGAAAATCAAGGACCTATATCTAAAAGTCCCTTGATTATTTGTGGAGTGAACCATAGAAGAATGATGTAAAGAAGAACAGTTTTGATTCGTTAATCTGTTGTTTGGTCACTATGGTGAAGATAATTGCACTTTTTCTAAAGTAAGGTTAACCCTAGTAGAGAAGGTCTGTGTGTAAAAGACGAAATACGCAAGTAGCACTATTTTAAATCTACTTCTAATTGATTATTACATCTCATTTCTGTCTTTTTATCTTTTATGTGCTTCTTTCTGTTCAAATAAAAATGTCATTTGGTACTTACGAAGCATGCGTCAAACTGGTAGTTTTTACATAATGTACTCATAATGCATTAAGGGGTGGATTTCAAATCAATTCTCATCTCGTCATCTTTACTTGTATAGGTTTTACAACCACAGTTGAGGATTACAAGTTAGAGGCTCCAATGAAAGCAAAAAGATGTTCTCTTGAGGGTGAGATACTAAAGCTCCTTGCACATGTTGCAAGTCCAAAAAGGATCTGGGTAAGTTTTAAATTTTATTGTGTTCATTATATTTAGAAAATAATTCCTTTTTTGGATTTATTGTGTACTTAAAAATTGGAAGACTGCTGTACCTAGTCTTGTTTATCTGATTTTTTTTTTCTTCCTGTTTGTTTTAATGCTGTTTTTTTTTTCTTTTTTTTCTTTTCAGCTGTGAACTTTTTGTCCACAGCCCATGTACCTGTTTGTCCTTCAATGCAAGGTGTTTCTTTTCTATAAAAAAAAAAAGTAAAATAAAATAAGGTACTTAAATTTTCTGTTCTTACATAATCTTATAAAGAAGAAAATATGTTGCTTGATACAAGTGATAAACGGTAAATATTGGAGCATATATGTTATGTTCACTTAAACTGGTAGGGTTTAGTTAGATACAGGAGGTTAATTATTATTCTCATTTCAGAAAGTACCTAAAACATATCTCCATCAATGATCTTCAGGCTGATGATCTAATGGAAAATGTTGGCGACTTGGCTGTTTTGGCCTCCAGATGCCAAATTACCAGATGCACTGTTCTCAACTGCCTTTGCCCTCAGGGTATGGGATGTTATCATAAACCAAGAAAATATATTCATTGTTTCTTCCACTCCAGAAAGGAAGAAACCAGCAAAAAGACTGGTGGAATATGTTGCTTCTGTTACTACGCAGGCAAGACATATATAGATAAATGCATGCGCTTCTAGTTTTCCTGTCTTGGTAAGAACGGTGTGCTTTGCCCTCTTGTTTGTTGATATATCCATTTTATCAAGCACACGATTAAACAATGTACTTTTGCCTATGCGGTGTTGGAAAAGGCGGAATTCTTTCCAAAGTTGGGCCAAGGTACGTGAAATAATTTTATCAAGTTCTTGGAAGCTTGCATGCACAATGCATGGAGGGGCCTGAGCACGTAGATGAAAAAGGTGTATGGGGGAATTATGTTGTTTGGACTCCACCACCAACTGGTAGTGTGAAAATAATTAATTGTGATGCTTCAGTGAGTTCAAACGGTGAGCAGGTTGGAATTGGATAGTCTGTCGTCATAGTGAATGGTAGTCTTACTGCGGCGGCAGGGGAGCGAATCATGGGCAGGTTAAAGCCTTGTGCTGCTGAGTTGTTGTCGGTGTTGAGGGAGTGGAGGGGGCGTTGGAGCAAGGATGGAGGAGTATTATGGTAGAGACAGATTGTTTGGAAGCGGTACTTATGGTGAGTGGAAATGATGAGTGTCTTGCAACTGAAGACCTCTTAGTTGAGAGGGTTAGATTTTTATTGAAATCGTTGGATAATGGAGGCATGCATCATGTTTTGAGGGTGGCTAACAGGGTTGCTCATGTCGTTGCTGGTTTTGTAGCCCGAGAGGTTGGAGTGGCACTCTATTGGCCTAGCAGAAACGTAAGCAGCATGGACATGGCAAGTGTAGAAAGGATAGAAGAATTGCAAAAGTGACTTTAATTAAGTGGGAGATGTGTGGTGGTAAAGCCACTTTTACTTCTTGCTTAAGTTTTTAAAAGTAAAAAAAAAATGGTGGATTCGGTGGATTCCTTTCTAGCATATGATAGCTGCATTAATGCTGTAATTACAGCTCATTCCAGCCAACTATTCCTAGGCTGTAAGAATACTAGTTGTAACCGCCTCCATCTAGTAGGTCCTATGTTATTGAATCTTGATTTCATTTTGGTGAGTTTGAGTGCATTTCCTTCTGTTATAAGAGAGAGGCTATTGTTAATTGTGCTCTCCTTATTGTAGAGAGAGAAATTGTTGTATCCTTTTTGTTATAGTAAAATCCTTCTGCAATTTGTCTATCATTTTGTGCTCCAATATTTGTTTTGGTATTTTCTACTTCAGTTGTAATTGTGTGCCCCATACCACAACATCCTAACAGATTTGATTTCATCTTGGTTAAAGTATATCTCTTATTTTTAGGATAGAATATTATTGATAAGTCACATCTTATATTTCTAGAAAATATGTTTCCACTTTTACGTCTTGCTTAAGTTTTTGATCTAGGGGGATCGAGCTTGTTTGACGCATATATAGGTCGTGCAACTCAAGGCAAAGTATTGTCTAGATTTGATAATTCACTTATTCCATGTCAAAGTGAATTAGGGAGTCAAACTCACTTTGCAACCTTCAGACTCAAGCAGAGTTGCAGACATCGTCAATGGAGGTAATCTCCCTGCACTTAGTTTCTCAATATTTTATACGCGCAAAACACAATTCTTTTGAAAGCTTATAAAGGTTTGGCTGGTGAATGTCCAGACACAGTGCGGTCACATTGCTTCTTTGGTGTCCTCTGACCTAACTAACATTCCCAATCCAGATACTCCCTGCATGAGGTCTTATTTTTCCTTTCTCATCGACTGAATACATTTTTTCCTTTTTCACTCTTTAATTTGATTCCAGTGGTTATTATAGGTTCAAAATGCAATCTTGAATCATGTAATGATATATTGATGTATTTGTAAAACGTTGAAGAATTTTCATGTACTAGATGTCATCGCCTTCCCAACCCCTATCCGATTTGGCGTTGCTTGTACTGTAAGGTCGTCTTCTGTGGTTTGCGCGTGGGCAGCCATATGTATGAGCATTATAAGAAGTCAAATCATTCTCTTGCTATCAGTTGCAGGTACATACATTTAACCAAAGATTTGTAGTATCTACAAATTGATGCCTCCAATCTTTCATGCTCCACTTTTCTATAAATGCCTTCTGGTTTTGTACCTACAGTAAAAAAGATCCAGTTGTTTTTTGTTACTTCTGCAAGATAAATGCAAAAGCTCATCAAGTGATCCAACAATTGCAGGCTTTTTCCAAGGTGAGCTTTTTGTTTTGGCTTCTGAATTTTTGGTTTTATCTATCCTCCAAATTCCAATCACGCCTGTTTACTTGACATTTTTAGGATAAATCTTCTTCATCCAAGCTAGAGAAGCTCGATGCTATGATGGTTGATGTTTCTAATCTCATTTCTGAACCATTTCCTAGCTTTGATTTTCATCAACCAGAGGCTAAGTCATCTGTTGGCCAGGACGAGTATGCATTGGCCAAGGAAGGACTCCAGAAGATCTTTGATCGGGGGTTAGAAGCTTTAGCTGATGACCAAGTGCAAAAAGAGTTTCTCACTTATACAGCCATGCTTTTATCAGTTGATTGGTGCTCATCGCAGTTGAAGGCTAACCTTTCATCATTCACAGAAAACCTCCCAGAGGAAACCTCCACTTTTGTTCAAGCTAAAAAAAAGTTGAAGGTGGTCTCTGACCTATCAGCTTCAGTTACCCACAAGAAGTTTATGCTCCGGCAACAGAGTTCCAAGTATACTGAGATGAAGAAAGAAAGTATTGCCTCTGAGGAGAAAATTGCCAACCTTAAGGCCTGGATTCAAAAGTTGGAAGCTTCTCTAGCCACAGAAAAGAGAAACAAGGCAAAGATTGATGAGGTTTTGGATTCCATCGAGACACAAGTAATCACTGCCAGAGATGGATTGGTCTCAGACTTGGCACAAGTGTCTGCCATGGAGGGAACAACCCAAGCTGCTAACCTAGTAGCTCAACAACAGTCAGCGTGGAATAGCTTAAGGACTACTTTTACCAAGTTTGCATGATGTATATCGTAATATCGGTACATCCTAGTTAATCCTTAAATGCAAAATGAAGGAAGACAATGTTTAACAATCCTTTGTTGCTTGTAGTTAGACAAACTGAATTCTTCTTCTTCTCCTTTTTTTTCTTTCAAAAAAAAAAAAATTAATTTTAAACAATAGACAAACTGGTTTAATCCGCAATAGGGGGACAAAATCGTGAAATAAAGGAAGGATATTTCTTAGAATTCAATCATTGAATTTTATATATAACTCATATCTTATAAGAGTTGATTACACACGATTATGTTTACCATTATACTATCAAATCTAACCATCCAATTCTAGTGCAGAAAGTAGTCATTTCCAAAAACTTGTGGTACTTCCTAGTACATCGCAAGCACGCTGTTCGCACTCTAACTTGCCCCACCTTGCCTCCACTTTTGTTCAAGCTCGGAATGTGTTGAAGGTGGCCTCAGACCTATCAGCTTCAATTACTTGGAAGAAGTTTCTGCTCCAGCAACAAACTTCCAGGTATACCTCTTCTTTCCTCAGAGAAGAAAATTGCCGACCTTAAGGCCACAATTTGGAAGCTTCTGTAGCCACAGAAGAGAGCAAGAAGGCGAAGATTGATGAGGTTTTGGATTCCATTGAGACACAAGTAACTACTGCCAAAGATGGATTGGCCTCGGACTTGGCAAAAGTGTATACCATGGAGGGAAAGCCCCAAGCTGCTAACCAGTTAGTAGGTCGACGACAACATGGGATAGGCTAAGGACTACTTTTACCAAGTTTGAAAGAATTTATCAATCATTTAATTATATGCAAAACTATAATAAAAAATAATTTTTTTTTGTCAAACCCTTTGATGCTTTATTGCTTGTAACTACACAAGGTCGCAAACTGGATAATTGGGATTCATGAATGGATTAATCTAGTGCTTTCTCTGTTTCACAAGCAGAAAATGTGCTCTCTCACAGAAAGAAGGATTCTTATATATTTATAGATGACTCGTATATAACTTACACTGAAGTTGATTACAATCAATACGTGTATCACATTGCTATCGACTTTAATCATCCAATCCAACCCCAGAAAGTAGTTGATATGATCTATTTCCAAAAACTTGCGGTACTTCCTAGTACATCGCAAGCATGCTGTTCACACTCTAACTTGCCCCACCTTGCATCAACACGTTCACAAGGGAAAACCACTTTGTTAAAGCTGTATCAATAACCCACATATTAGAACCCAGAAGAATAAGTTTGCCAAAAATGTACATGCTCAGGTTTTTTGTCAAATCTCAGGTCAATTGAGCTTGTATACTGATCCTTTTTATACCGGGCAAATTGCAGTGACTATAAATCTGATCTTAGCAGTGTAAATGAACTCTAGTATCCAATCTCATAAAATTACAAGCGATGTGTAAGGATTCTGTAGAACTTACCTTCTGTTAACAGTATTATGCACATGACATAGCCTCTGGGAGAATTCAGCATGAGATCCAGCCTGTACAGGATTAGATCTGCCAAAAGTGTTGCCAAGTGGTTCAAAATAATAAAATGGCTATGACTATACCATTTGAACCAGACATTTATCATTTGATAACAGAAAACCCTAAAATGTAGTTGAAACTTAGAGACCACAGAAAATGACGAGATTTAATAAAGATGAGACTGCGTACCTTAGAATTTCTTGAAAAATGATCTGCACATTCCTTGCAAGGGTACATTTGTGATAATATTGACATCTGCATAAACAATGGATCCTGTTAGAATGAGTTTCTTCCACTACATAATCCAGTTCACCTTGCTCGTAAATTCAGTCTGATGACTAAACAATATATTATCACATTGGCTTCTTGTGAGATGAATTACCAACATAGGAGAAGGAAGAGGTGCTATGTATTGCAAAACATACTTTTTCATACAGAACCACTCCTTAAAATTTGGATGACCTCTGTCCAAACGAAACAAGGATTTAAGAAGGCCAACGCTATTGTTTCCCCCCTCATTACGAGGGCCCAAAAGAAAAAATAGAAACAAATAAAGAATCATAATACGTTCAGTTTGAAATGGCAGTGGCTAAATGATGAGGACTAAGTGTTACCCTTTAGGTAAATAAATTGCATTTATACTTTTACAAGACAAAGTTTGTGAATCTCATCTTAGATCTGTACATTTTTACTTTCATTTTCAGAAATGAACAACAATAACTATTGAAGTAATCTCATGGTCCACTAGTCCAATATTATTTACCAAAAAAAAAAATCAAAATACCATATAATTAATCTATTTGGACCAGGCGTGCAGCAGGTGCCTGAGCACCAAATTCAGATGTTTACTCATGCCCTCATTCTAATTTTGATGAATATAATTAAAGAAGAGATAAGTAGCATACCAATTCTTTTACGTCCTTCTGTTGCCTCGTTGGATTATCTGGATACTGAAAATGCAAAAAGTTTTAAAAAAAAATTCAATCTATAATTAAACGGCTGATTACTACATTTAATATAGTAAATGATGTGATTCATGCTAAGCTACGTTCTGAACTTGGATGGATTCATGTGGGGATTATAGAGCCAATTGCTTTATTGTACGACAATGGCTAATGGCTATTTCTGTGATGTAGATTGGCTAATGGCTATAGGCTATAGGACAACATTGTGCGGCAACTATACAGGGTAGTTGGTCCTAACCAGAAGAAAGTTCAAGACAGAAAATTCAAATTTAACAACTTTATAGGATACTAAACAGTATAAACTATTCCCTTTACCTGAGCAGCAAGAGTGTGAAGAAAAGTCCAAGTGGATCTTCCGAGCCCTTCTTTCGTCACAGGACCAGCCAATTTCCCCTGAATACAAAACACTAATATAATTATAGCAATGAAACAAATAACTTTACAGCTGACATAAGTCCCCGACACATTGCAATGCAATCACAACTTGATATCATGAAACCTCTACACCAGCATTATCTGCAAACACTTCTCACTGGATTAGCTACCCTGTAACTACTTTTTGTAACCACTCTTTTCGCATACAAACTGCGAAACACAGAGAGCAAAATCACCAATGCAAATCAATTCCTGTCATCTCTCTCAGGACTTTTATCAAACAGGTGATGTGCACAGCTTACTAACCCAGAAAAACCAACGAAAGCTACAAAACTCAAAGGAGTGCAGGGATTGTGAATGAGGGTGATTACCTTGTTGATGAGAATGATGAGATCTTGGGGTTGGAGATGGGTGGAATCATTCTGTGATGGGCTAACTTTGGAAAGGAAGAGGTGGAGACTGAGGGGGTTTTGGGTTTTGGATGTGGATGATGAGATTAGAGAGGTGGGTCTGAACTGAGTCTGAGAGTTTTGCGAAAGTTTGGAAGAGTGCCTGCAATGGGTGCTCAGACGTTTTCAGAGACAGGGAGAAAGAAGAAGCGAGAAAACCAGAGAGCGGGAAAAAGGTTTATATAGGGTTTTGGTCATAAGGGCCTGTTTGGGGTGTAGATTTCATGTATATGTAACTCCCACACTTGTACTTTCATAGATTAGTCTAGATTCATCTTATTTCAGTATATTCTAGAATAGTGTATTGTAATACCATAATCAACCCTATAAGAAGGGTCATGCTTTTGTACGTAATATACAAGACGAATACAAAATCTCAATTACCATTTCAACATGATGCATGTAATCTTTTAGATCTAAATAGAAAGCTACATGGTCTGCTCTCTGTTAAACTCATTATCTTTCTAAAGTTCTCATCTATATCTTTCTTCTTTACTTTCAATATATGTTTTGGAGAGTTATTATAGGTGTGAGAGAGATGAATTCCAACAAACTGTCCCCGGAAGCAGAATACAACTCAAGGTTAATGATCGAGGTGTGGCCGAATGAGCAAAACTTGTGAAATCCCAAACTTTAACAACCATCTTGGCTTGCTACCTCCGGTATACCAATCCAATTCCGACATATTGCCAGTACCAATAAGTGATTGAAGTAAGAACCGGAAAATTGTTAGCTTCCTCTTCATCTACGGAGCTGCAGACGCCATATTTTGTGATAGTTTGATACGACTGTAATCTCTATCTTCTTTGCATGACTGTTTTGGCTGTTTTGGATCTCCTCATCATGAACAATTAGTAGTTTTCTGAATCAGAGGATCCAAGATGTCGCCATAGTAATAAATATGGCAATTTGTATCTGCATATATATAGAGAGAGGCAAAAGTAATCGAAGTCGGCATGGACCCTGCAATCCACGAAGTTACCTGAACACATGAGAACTTTTCATTCCATTGGAAAAATTGAATCATTGTTAGGTGACAAATATTGCAGTTCAAACTCCAGTATATCAAATCTTTTTTTTTTTTTGTCAGACAATATCAGTAATTAAACATGAATCTGCAAGTTTCCGAAGAAGTATCATGAAATGGTGTGCGATAGCAATCCATTACATATGCATGACACAAAATATGGAATCCAAGTTAAGACCTCAGATGCCTTATATATGGTCATAGATGCAAATAACTCTGAGTACCATTGAGCTAGCAATCAAATAAATGGTGTCTTAGCTAAAAGCTTGAAAAGCTAGAAACTTTTACTTGCTGCCATATTACAAACAGTGAAAGCTATTTCAAAATCATACTCTAAATACAATCTACTAGCTTAAGTGCCTAGAAAGGGGAGAAACATTCATGTGTAATAGACCTGGTTAGAGAGAGAAATTAAATTGATCTCAAACTCAGGGCAATATGCATTTATAAGAACTGAGCAGGACATATATCGTTTGTAACCAAAATCATGCCAAAACAATTGGTAATCTGATTGGTCTCGATCTTCTCCAATAGTTCCAGCAGTAAATTTGTTGTTATAACTCTACGTTTCACAAAATAGGTTCCTGAATTCTTTCTAAAAACCTCATGTGAAATATGGTATGCATTAGCCTGTTAGGATTTGATCATCATTGTTAAAGATTCAAATTAATTAATTAAGATCACATACTCTGATATTCTAATAATTTTGCAATCATTGTTAACAGTTTATATGTTGTTCAGATATGAGCATAGGGGGTCAACTAGTCATTTTACAGGACTTGAAAACAGATCATGTCCATTGTTGCTTTTCACCTTTCTGTACGCACAGTTGTGCATTACTTCCAAGGTGTTTGAGAATAGAGTCTCTGATTTAGAGTACTTTCTTGTGCCGGGTTTGCCTGATATGATCATAGAGATCGATCAGGTTCTCAGGATCCGGAACTTTGAAAGGTTTCACCATTTCAGTTACCAAATGGGAGGAGCTGAAAGGGCCTCATATGATGAACTCGAAGCACCACGTCAATTAGTACTGTAAGGCAGCATAACACAACTAATTCTAGTTTATTCGCCCTACTTCACTATGCAACCAAGAAAGTCTAAGTTACATGAGAGCAAGCTCAGTAGACTTTGTTTTCCTTGGAAGATTGTGATCTAAGTGGTTCTGTAGCTAGGAATTCTGAAGGTAGATAAACTTGGTAGTCTTGGTTTGAAGTAGCTGCATGTGCATATTTTGAACTATATGTAGTTGTAAGATATGAAATTAAGCTCAATGGGATTCATATAAAATATGCATGTCTGAAGGATTTCCTAATTTCTTTGCCGCTATGATATCATATTTTGTTCTACTGGACTGCCTTTACAAATCCTTAAAACAACCAAGATTGAAGTGATAAACTAATACACTCTCTTAACATAACTAATAGAGCCATATGCAGGGGCGGACGGACATGGAAGGCTATATGGGCTCAAGCCTAGACAAGATTTTGGGATAAAAACCCTTAGGTATATATATATATATATCTCTACCAGCCCAAAGAAAGAAAAAAAAATTATCTGCAACCAGTTCCTCGGACCCACAGCGGCACGCCGACACATCGAGTCCCTCGAGTCGGGTTCTTCTTCCTGCAGTTCCTTTCATTATAGACTTGCAGTCATCTGCTCATCTTCTTCCTGCATCCAAGCTTGCTTTGTTTTCTGATTTGCTCCAAACGGGAGGTATTTCTCTTCTTTTCTGCTAAATCTCTTGATTGGTTTAATGGGTTTGTTGATTGAAATAGTGTTCCTGATCAATTCTCTCTTGATTTTTGTAATGGGTTTAATGGTTTTGTTGTTGATTTCTTTTCTTTTCTGATCAATTCTGTTTACCATAAGAAAAATTGAGGAGCCAAAGTCTGATTCTTGAAATCCAATGTTTATGTTTGATACAGCAATGCTTTAGCTGTTGTTGGTCAAATGTCTCCCAAATTTGGACAAAAATGCTATACAAGGCCATCTCCTGTACCATATTTGCTTCTCCCGTTTAAGATTCTCGATAGACTTAACCGTGCAAGCACTCAACTGAAACCAATAAACTGGTTCCATTTTCAGTTATGCAAACTTATTCAAGTGTGATTTCAATTTACTGTGATTAACCATAATCCAAAATTCTGTGCTGTGTGGATCATTAACTGAATGTTCATATATATAAGAAGTTCATTCAACAAATAAAGCTACAATTGGTGCTGATTTTGTCACAAAGGAACCTCATGTTGATGATAAATTGGTGACTTTGCAAGTGAATAATTAAAGCATTTACTAGAATATGTATTCTCTATATATACACCTGAAACATCAATTAATCTTAGTTCTGTTTGCCACATCTGTGCTATTGTATTTGACAGATTTGGGACACAGCAAGACAAGAAAGGTTTCAAAGTCTCAGGGGCAGCATTTTATGTGGAGCAGATTGTTGTGTTCTTGTTTATAATGTGAATGTTCTAAGATCATTTGAAACACTTCAGAACTGGCATGAAGAGTTTCTCATACAGGTATTTTAAATTTTTCCTCTTCTGCAGTTCTGCACTATCTAGCTTGTAAGGTTATCCTGATTATCTGAAGTTCTAATTATTGACATTATTTCACCATTGGTTAGCAGGTAGGTCCAGCTGACACTGAGGCATTTCCATTTATACTACTCGGCAACAAAATTGATATAGATGGCCGAAATAGCAGAGCGGTATGGACATACATAAAATATATAGAGGCTGAGGCATTTCATCATCGTTTTTATGCCCCCCCCCCCTGTTATATGTTTTGATTGGAAAAAATAATAAAGGCATGAGGATGAACCTCCCATTGGGTTCCAAACCTCAAAAAGAAAAAAGAAAAAAAAAAATATATATATATATATAGAGAAATTTTAAAAATTTTGTGCACTTGTAATTAGCCTAGACGGGTTTCGGATCCTGGATCCGCCCCTGGCCATATGTTGGGTTTTTCTGATCTAAAAGAAATAAACTCAAATGCAGTATTTTGAGACTTTCAACCAATTACACGAGACTAATAGGGAATGCCACATGAAAGCAGCTAGAGCTCTTCCCAACCAACTAGCAGTATCAAAGATAAACTATAGATAGCAAGAGCCAGAGAGTCATTTTGTCAAATACTTAACAGGCAAAATACTCGTGTATTTCTTCTCAAATAAAAAGATAATGGAGGACCAAGACAAACCATCCAGCCAATAAATGCTGCAAATGTACATAATTTATTTTTTTATTTTTTATTTTTTTCCTATTAGAACAACAAATCTGCTATCGCAATGCAAATATATCTTAAAAATTCATCAACTTTCAGTTACCACTGACCACCAAGAAGTTGTAGGTATCGACTTTACTATTTATATATTTTACCATCCTTCTGAGCATTACATCACTAGACAGAGTTTCTTTAGAACAAAGATATTACATGATGGTGATTCCATTTTCTTGCTTGAATGCAAGTAAATAACTTAATATATGATTTCAACATAATCTCCAACCCAACTAAAAGCCAATTGGAGTATATGCATTCTCCTTTATAACCAAGAAATGCAACCATTAAACTAGAACTGTTTTGCCATCCTTCACAACAAATTAGTGAAATGTACCCTCGACAAATATAGGTACCAAGGAGTAACCAAAAAAGGTTTTCTGCACAATGTCAAAATCAATACTTGATGCACTATCCCTAGATAAACTTCTCACCAAGTATAAATACTGGCAAGGTGCGGTATGGATTTCAAAAGCACATAACTGCCCTATTTATCATTGTCAGCAGAATGGCTCTTGGTCAGGTTTAAACTAGGGATGCCAACAGTTAAACATCCAAAAAACAAGCAGAAGAAGAGGCTCCAAGAAAGAATAAAGTTCTCTATCATCAGCATTGAATAAGAAGAATGCAAGATTTTTACTGGTCTCACAAAAAGATAAGATCTTTCTTTATTTTGATTGTTTTCTCCTGAAAACTAGTACTGTATCTTTTCTTGCTTAGTCTTCTGAACCGTCTGTTTCCTGATGACTAAGATTGAACAGAGAGATACTCTGCAGCCTCTCAACTTGCAGAGTACAAATCTACAATCAGCAGGCGCTCACATTAATACTTCTAACTTAATGAAACGACCTATTTTGTATCATCACTATCTGATAAGCAAGTAAAACATATCCTTCCTAATGACGCTATGTGGCAGATTGCTGCAATATTAGACTGTCAGACAGGAAATACTCTAATGCGTTGGTGCCCTTTCTTTCATCTGTCTAAAAGTAAGTTCTGGACTAAACACCATTAGATAACAGCTAATTTTCTCGTATATTGTTGTAACATCAACTTTATGTTGGTGAGCATTCTCAGCAGATATTCCGATATGCTAACATAATCAATGAATAGAGAGTCACTTTTTTGTTCCCCTTTAATCAGACCTGATGAAACCAACAGTTAAATTGCAAGTACTTTAGAACCACAAATCATGTCAAGCAAACGAACCCAAATTTTCAAAACAATATACTACCATTGAACACAAATCAAGTTTGGCTAGAATTAAGTTGTTTTCAATGTCAAATACATCAAATTCAGTAATTATAGACAGTATTTCAGCTCAAATTTTCATTAATCAAAATATGTAGACTTACCAATTTAATAGGATCAAGGAAAAGATGGATAGAGAAAGAAAGAGATATGTCAACATTAATACCTGGGCATCATACATCACAATGCCTGCATAAACAAGAGTCAAGCCAAATATTAATTCCTCCAGCCTGAAGGGTTGACTTGAAATCAAACTCTTTGCCATACAGAATTACATCAGTGAAAGGCTTGGAGAGCTGCCCAATTACCGCACAAACACCAGCTGCAACCAAAACCTTTACAAAAACAAACAGATGCCAAGATTTCTTTCAGTTACCATACCATCAATACAAGCCAACAACAATTGAAAATTGTGAATGAAAGCACAAAACTTTAGAGATACCCGGAATTAGTTTTGACCTTGTTATGGGCAAGTTGAGCCAATTCATCTACTAACTGAGCTTTCAGGCAAAAGCAATTACAGTGAGCATTTCCTCCATCATAGTTTTGAATTCTCAGGTGGCCAACAACACCACCATGAAATTCTTCCAACCTTCCCGCTTCTGTAGATAAAACCTTGAAGGACCAGTTGACCAAACACTTCTATCTAGCAGATGGTGTGACACAAGTGAGACAATTGCACGTACACTGACTCAACTACAGATAAGATCTATATAGTTAACTAGAAACATGACCATTCGAATCTGCTAAACATTATAGATTAAAGCTTGAAGGAGCTGAGATTGAAATGTAAAGCTTGAAGAAGCTGAGATTGAAATATAAAGCTTGAAGAAGCTGAGATTAACAATTTAAACTCAAGGTTCGAATACAACACATTACATTAACATCAAAATTCAAAATTTCATTCAGTTCTTCAACACAAGGCTACATCCAGGCAATCTTCTTTATTTCAGCCCCATATCCTATCCTCTCCAATTCTAAAACTCCAATTGGCTTTTCAGGCCAGTCAAGCCTGATCCTCTTCCTCTCCCAGTCATTTCAAACCTTCCATAACCATTCATCCCCCACTTTGGTCCCCAGTTGTTCCTAAACTCCCAATAGGGGATGTCCACAGTTAGATCTCTGTTATCTGTTATGTTTTAAAAGTTCGAGGCATAGCCAAGGCGTTGTTGGGAGTGCCTCAGCGAGGTGTTCGCCTTGAGGCGTAAGCCTTACGTGTAAATGAGCTGTATTTATGTAGTCATTAGTCTTATATATAGAATATGTATCGTAACCAAAATAACATTATAAATTGTCATCCATTCATTAGTCTAATAATGCTGGAGTAGTATCATGCATCACCAAGGTTTTAAATTTCGGATATTTCAAATTTAAAGAAATTTGGGAGAAAGTTACGATTTCGGTGGAAATTTCGGTTAAAAATAAAGAAATCACATTAATTGCATTTATAAAATGATATTTTTGAATTAAACTTTTACATAGACTAAACTAACCTATAATAAACCTATTTATAATGTAACCTCTCTAAAATTATACATAAATAATATAATTGTGATATTTAATATTTTAATATGGACGAGTAATTAACTAAAACTGTAGTAAGTTGCTAAACTAGTGTTTTTATCTATATGTAATTATAAATGTTCTGTATATTGATAATGTGAATGTGATTTACTTTTTTTTTTTTTTTAAATGGAACCGGTGGGAGGCTTGGCCATTACCCCTTTTTCACTAATAATTAGGAAAAAACAACAGGGGAGACGTAATACCAAAACTCCGTGAATGAAAATGAACAAGTACAACAAAAGCAATATAAAGTATTAGTAATAAGAGCTACTATGATGTGGTTCGATCGATCCGTGTCGTTGAACTGCTCTAATTTAGTATCATACAATACTGCTCTCAAGTACATGAATTTTGGAAATGATTTTGGTACTTCATCACATGGGTAATGTATGTGTGTTGATCTCTTCCCACATGCAATCTATATATCGGATATTGTGGAATTACCCAATATGGTGTTTCATTGCAGCATACGGCATTTAGGACGACGAATGATCAAAAAGGCCATATGTGCTTCCACCTTGTGAGCTTGATCCAATTCCATAAGTACATTCTGAGGTAGAACTCATTTCATGATGAGGATAATGAGAATGGAATGTGTTAGGGTTATTAGTATATTAAGTTCTTGTGTCCATTGAGCTAAGACTTGAAGAAAGTTATTAAACTCATTTAGAGACAAATGGCTATCATGTCTTCCTTGTGTATCCCTAGCTCTAAAATTGTATTTACAATTTGCACCAGGATAAGTAGTATGATCATCACTACTATATTGGTTGTAGTGCCATGATTTGCCACTCCCCCTTCCATAATTCGCCTCACGATTGGTAGCAGATAAAAGCAAAGAGGGTTTTGTTGTATTCAATTTCAACTTGATTGGGAAAAAAAAAATCAAAATTTCATATTTTGTCAATGACTAAGGAATTTCACAGGACAAAATTTCAGTGTGAATTTTTAAATATATTTTTTGTGTTAGATATTTCGGAAATTAAAATTTTTACGGAAATGTACGGAAAATTTTGGAAAATTTCAGAAACTCCTTACGGAAATGATATAGCATATGAATTTCGTTTCAGTACTTCAAATTTACGGAAATTTCGGCAATTTCAGAGAAAATTAAAACCTTGTGCATTACATATAATCTAGTTGATAACAACAGTCAGTCCATGATGTGATAAAGATACAGACGAAAGAAAATTGATCCAGCATGCTACATATCTACCAAGAAACCAATTTAATTGCCTCCCAATTTCATAGTTCATTATTGGAAGTTAACAAAGCTCACAACTAAAATAGAGTCCTAGACCTCCTCTACTCAAAGTCCAAAGCTCTCTTACTTACGTCTTTCTATTTTTCATGTAAAAGACCGAATTGTACGAATCCAATAGACGGTAGATTTGCAGGTGATAAATATCCAATTGACTCGAGCTAGATGGCAGATTTGGTCTTATAGTACTGGAAATGAATAAATCAAGATGCATACAGCTACAACTCATATAAATTAACAATCCAATTCACTTACCAGTTACACCCAAATAACTTCTCAAACATTGAAAACGAAAAAACACATTACGAAATATGAATCAAACATTGAGACGAAACCATCCAAAGAAAACATCGAAAGTTGAGAGAAAATTCATACCTTACACTCCTCTTCTTCAAATGAAAATACAACTCTCCAACTCCCTTCAAATCGAATTTCTTTCTTGCCCCAATTCTACAAGTAGCCTCCTTTAAAACCAAATTCTTGAGAAAACTTATGGGCTCTTCATCATTTGATCAAATTTTCGAGCAAGGTCTTGGGATTGTCGGCTTTGAGAGTGAAGGAGTCGGGGAGGAGGCTGGTTTGAGTAGTTTCTGCTTGGCTCCTCTACAAACACGACCTAAATGAATTTGGTTTCTAAAAACACCAAAACGACATCGTTTTGGTGTTTAAAAAATGTTTTGGTGTTTAAAAAAAAAATTCCCAGGCGTTCGCCCAGAACGCCTTATAATGCGCTTTCCACACTTTTGCCGCCTTCAGCAATGCCTTGAGCGCCTCTGCACCTCAGCTGCAAAACAAAGGCATTTTCCTTTGCGCCTCGCTCTTTCTAAGCCTCAGGCGCGCCTTTTAATACATTGGTTATATGTAGTGATGATTACACAGTGCCCCCGCTGTGAACCATAGAAGCTACAGTAATAGCAAAAACGCTCCATAGTTGGGACAAAACTTGTTCTCACAAACTCTAGGCCAATCGCCTCTCTCCATTGCGCTTTGTTTCTCCAGAAAATCATAGCATTCCACATCCTTCAGTGTCACAATCCTCCCAGTTATAGCAGGGTATTCCAAGACTTTATGAGGCTTCCAGGTGCCAATCAAAGACCCACATTGCATTCCCGCCACCAATTCTTCTCTCCCATGAAACGGTTCCCAATCCTTCACAAACACTCTTCTTCTACCACCATCCTTGAACCTGGGCTAGTCTTCATGAATTAAAACCCCTTCATATTGTGCAAAGTTGAGGACATTTTCCATGTAAGAACGCCCCCTTAAGCTAGTGATCACATAAGGAATAGACAATTCAACGTGTATTCCAATGATGAGTTTGATCTTGGCTTGGAGAAGCTCTATGATGCAGTAACTATAGCAGGTCCCTCTTCCTTTGGGTTGCCAGAGCATGCTATCTACGTTGTTCCCTACTTGTGTTGTTGTCATAACGTCTCTATAACACTTTGAGGTGGAAAAAGTGGAGCAGAATCTCAACCCAATAGGGAGAGGAGGAGAAGTCTGCATCAAATCCATTTTAAAAGCAAAAGTTAGTCCATAAGTTCTCCCAATAGAGCCCACAACTGACACAAAGTCTAATTATCAATTCAAAATACTCACAAGTAGCCCACAATTTAACAATGCAAATATGTTTAGTCATAAATTCCCCCAATTCTTAAATGCCATAGTGCCCACCCTCATATGTTTAGTCATAAATTCCCCAAATTCTGAAAGACTACCTATTCTAAAATGTCATAGAGCCCAACATGCTGACATAGTTTAATTATTGGGTTTTTGTCCATTTACCCTAATTCTAAAGTCAATCCTCCCACTTACCCCAGCAACTTTTTTAATTCCTCCTCACCCAAAACACTCTAACAACTTGTTTCCTTTTACCCAACATTTCAATTTTTATATATTTTGGTTTACCTTTTTGCCCTTTTCTCAATGACCTAGCCTCCCAGCCAATTATACTACCCGGTTTTCAAATTTCGAGGGAAGGAACAGAGAGAAGCTTTGCTTCTGGTTCTGCTTAGAGAGAGAACGAAGAGAAAGAAGCTTGCAATGGAGAGAGAAAGAAGCAATCTCGCTCTAGATTTCAACTCTTATGCATCTCAGTTTGAATTCTTTCTTCGATTTCAATTCCATCCCGTCGATTTTGTTTTTGGATCCGTTTTCTGTTCATCTTGATTGAATCTGACTTTTATTTTGAATCTAACTTTGTTTCCCTATACAGTTTGTTATTTCTGAATCATTGTGGTAAGTTTGGTCTATGTTTCATAATTTTGATCTTTGATTTGGTTCGATTTGGTATTTTCTCATGATTATAAGTTTGTTGTGCTACGTTTGATCTGTTTCATTGTTCTAAGTTTGTGTGGTTTTGTGTTTTTGAAACTGTTCAATTCAGATTGTTTGAATTTTTTTTCCAGTTTTTGATGAATTGTTTTGTCTTGATGAATTGTTTTCACTGATTTATTTTCTGCGTTTATAATGAAGTGATTTGGAACTTTTTGAAGTGATTTTGGTCTTCTTGTACAATTGCTGCTTTTCTTCTTTTTCTGATGAATTGTTGTTTATGTGGTTGATACTTAAGTGATTTGGTAGTTTCTGAAGTGATTTTGGTGTTTGTGAATTGTCTATTTTGGCTAAATGTGTCAAAAATGTCAATTTTTGTTAAAGGAAAAACATATTGTGTGCCTTCGTCAAAGTGATTGACGGAGAGGGAATCAAGCAATTACCGATTAACATCAATCAGCATAGATTACGAACCAATCAGTAGTTAATGTCATCATTGTAATTGTTCTTTCCATTGTAATTATCTCCCTATATAAAGGGGTTATGAAATGAAATGAGTAGACCATTCCAATCCATTTTTACTTTTACACGTTATCAGCACGCTCAGAGCAAATAGTCAATAGAAAAAATCTTAATTTTCTAGTTTTCTTTCTGACGAAAAGAAACAAACCCTAGAAGAAAAAATATTTTTCTTCTTTTTCTGCCGCCACCAACAATCAAAAAAAAAAAAATCCGTTCAGACCGAGCTCGAGCACTGAGCCCTGCCACCAGCCCACACGGGCCTCACCTTTGTGGAAACTGCCTTTGTGGCAAAAGACTACACTGCCACCATTACTGATCCCAAAGATGATGAACTATCTAATAAGGTGAAAGCAGATGCCTTAATTTTTCTGAGGCGACATATTGATCCTAGCCTACGCTGGGAGTACCTTCAGTTGAAGACACCCAAAGCACTGTGGGATGCCCTTAAAGGACGTTTTGGGAACATTCACGATACTTTGCTCCCAGGACTGGCTGTTCAGTGGAATGGAATCCGCTTGCTTAACTATAGAAAGGTCAATGACTTCAACAAAGACATGTTGCGCTTAAAGGCACGTCTCAATTTCTGTGGAAGGGAAATCACAGAAGATGATATGATCTACAAGACTCTTACCACCTTTCCTAATTCAGCTTTTATACTAGCGAACCAGTATCAGTTGGATTATGACAACAAAAGAATCACAACCTTCAATAAGTTGATAAGCCTACTGCAAGTGGCTGAGAGACAAAATAAGATTCTCTTGAATAACAATGCCAGGCCTACTGGGACAAAGAAAATTCCCAAGGCTAATTATGGAAAAATGAAAGGTGGAAATAACTCCAATGTAAGGGGGTTTAGACGTGCTGATCCCTACCCACGTGGCAACAATGCACCATGTGGAAAGGGACATGGGGATCATGGAAACAAGATGCCAAAGGAAAGAGTTGACAATGAACCATGCTATAGGTGTGGATTCATTGGGCATTGGTACAAGAACTGCCAAGCAAACAACAGAGTAGCAGCCAATTACAAGAGGTATAGAGAGTCTAAAGAACAAGTGGCTCACTATATGGAAGAAGGTCATGACCTAGACGTCAACCTTACAGTTGCAGACTCCAATGGCAAAGAGGAACTTGCTAAGTCAATGGATGCTCTCAATCTTGACTAATCTGCTTTATTCAAAGACAGTTGTGAAGGCATAATGCCTCATTTTTAATTAGACTATTATTTGGTCTTAAAGTTTATTTTCAATCATGGATTGATGAATAAGATTTCTGAACAAGACCTTGATTTGATTATCGTTGGCTTATTAATAAATTTCGAATTTTATTCTGAAGCACTGAATTTATTCAAATTTATTTTCTATACACACATTTACATGGTTCGACATAGCACTATAAAGATGTAAAGCAATACATCTAGAGAAAAATTATTAGAATGAAAAGAATACCATTCTACGCAAATAGAAATACTCTAAAGAATATGAGTTATATTTTCTAAATACCTCCCATCCATTTGTAGGAATGAATGGAGGAGAACTTGAGTGCTTAGATGATAGTGGGACTACCCACACAATATTAAGAAATAGGCAATTATTCATTGAACCAATAGCCTATAATTCCTTTGTGACTACGATGATTGGATTATCAAAACTAATAAAATGGCGAGGAACTGCCAAATCTTTGTTGCCTAATGGCGCAACATTTCAAGTCACAGACGCTCTATATGCACCAAGAGCTAATTGAACCTTGTTAATGTTTCAAATCTATTTGTGCCAACGATTATCTAGTAAAAACACACCGTGAGAATGAAACTGAATACCTTGATATTACATCTAATGACTGTGGAAGGAAACACATCTTAGAGAAACTTATGAGTCAATCTAGTGGACTGTACCTCACTACGATTCGGATCATTGAATCCTATATTGTCACCAACAATGAAATGTGGGACACTGACTCATACAGGCTTTTGCATGACCGCCTATGGCACCGAGGTAGTGACATGATGATCCGTATTTTTCAAGAACTCACACGGACTTCCCTTCTTTCGAGTGAAAAATGGGAGAAAAATCCGCCACACTGCAAGGTGTCGGTTCTAGTATTGCCCAAATGCAATCTGTACATACCTCCAACAATATGGAGTATTTACTACATCACCAAGCATAAGTAACACCCTCTTTGGGACACCCACAAGCCATGGTGAGGCCCAACCGAGACATGCATCTTGTAGCCTTATGTTCAAGCTACGCTACGGTATCCAGAAGTCGCAAATCCGTCGCCGGGAAACCACCTTCCCGGCCTTGCCAAGTTGCCTCCACAATATGCTTTTCTATACTAGAATTGTGTGGTTGCTTGTCCCACATCGAAAACCATGTAGAGGAAGAGCATTCCTTCACCTATAAAAGGAACTCTCCTCCCACTTAAACACGATTCATTCATTCCATCCAACTCCATTACACTCATGTAATCTTGTTAGGCCACAAGGCTCGACACACTAGTATAAGCTTTCAAGTGGACGTAGTCTCCCGCTAAGGCGGGAGGTGAACCACTATACTTCGCTTGTGTCACTCTCTCTCTCTCTCTCTCTCTCTAAAGCTAACTAGAGATCCCCACGGATCACTAACGTTAACATTGGCGCCGTCTGTGGGAAGCCAACACAAAGGCTTCGTCACCTACCACGAACTTTGACCCGAAAATGTCGAGTCGACGCTCATTCAACATCAAATTGGGGCCGGTCAACGCCCGACGGGGCAAGTCAACGCCCGGCGGAGTCGGTCAACGCCGGGCTAGCTTGGTCAACGCTGACCATGGTTAGTCAACGCTGAACTTCAAAAAAAAAAAAAAAAAAAAAAAGAACATTTTTTCTTTGGCAACCTATGCTCTGTCAACTTGGCATATTGCTCTAGTATCAACACTCTATCCTTAGCGGCAATACATACAAGTTCCATCATTGGCGGCAACTCACTCACCGATAATCCCATCCTTGGCGGACTTAGCGGCGGCAACAAAAAAAAAAAAAAAAAAATTTGGCGGCAAACTTCTCTGGACACCCAGAGATTTGCTCTGGGCACCCAGCCACTTCCGCCAGAACTCCATCTCCGCTAGGAACCATCTCCGCCAGTCCCTACCTCCGCCCCGCTGGCCCAAAACTCAACCACCGATGGCCAAGGCTCCAGAGCCGCCTTCCGCCATGCATAGCACCGCCATGCTTCCGCCGCTCAGCGATCAGCTCCATCAGCAGCATCTTCTTAAGCTTGCCAAGGCTCCGCCCCGTTGGCCCAAACCTCCACCGCCAAGTATCTCCGCTAGCTACACCACCGCTGGACAACTTGCCACACCCAGAAAACTTCTCTGGGCACCCATGGCCATTCTTCGATCATCAACACCGGCGGCACACCACCGCTAGCTATGCCCAGCGGTCAGCAACCTCCGCTCCGCTCCGCCAGCCCTCCTTCGCTGGTTTTCACCGACGAGATTCACCGCAGAACTCCTCCGTTGGGAGTCACCGCCGACTCCCCGCTGCATACCAAGTCCGTCGCTAGCCACAAGCACCGCTAGGAGACACCAGCGGTAAAACCTCCGCCCAGCAAGACACCGCCAGGCCTTGCACCTCCGCCAAGTCCGGCAGCTACTCCGCTCGTATCCATCAGCGGAATCTCCCTTCCGCCAGGCAAGCTTCTGAGCTTCAATCTCCGTCAGCGGCCAAGCTCCTTCAGCGGCATCTTCTTCCGCTAAATATCCGGTAGCGGTAACTCTGGTCCGCTAAGCATCATAGCTGGGAAATCTCTACCGCCAACTATGGCCAACTTACTGCCGAGCTCCTCCGTCGGCCAGGTTCCGTTGAGCAACTCCACTAAACAACTGTACACCGCCAAACTTCTTTAGCGGCACCGCCGATCTCGGTCAGCGGTAACACCGGCCATATTCCGCTGGTCTGCACCGCTGGAAGTTCACCGCGGAACTTCACTGCCGAGCTGCACCGCTGAAAGTCACCGCTAAGTTTCACCGCTGGACAAAGTCTCCGCCGGATAGGAGCCACCGCCGACCAAGCCATCCACTGCTGAGCAAAGTTCCGCCTCTGCCAGTCATCATCCGCTGGCCAAGGCCCCGCTAAACTAGCACGATGCTCATCTACATCACCTCTCCGGCATCCCAAAGTGATCAAGACACCCACCAACTCCAACCACACAGGCGCCCGCTCATATCTCGGCTGAACCTACACTAGTCCACCGGGATCTTATCCAAGCATCTTGCTCAAAAAGTCGATTCGAGCACCTGCCTGCAATAATGAATGGAGGTGCTGGTTTCTACGACGGTAGAGCGGACAACAAAGCTAAGTTTATCTCCCTTCATGCTTTATCTGCTCAGTAAACTCTATATGCTCACCACGTGCCCACAGCTTTGCAAAAGTGGGAAATGATAATTTATCTATATATAGAACTCGTTATCAACTGCCACAGCATGTTATACCTGTCTGCCTAGGCACACATATCACACATAGCGACATAATGACATAATTGCTTTGTTCGTGCTCTGCTACATACTGAAGCATCTAGTTGATATTCAGTACACGACATTTTGTCCTTTACTCATTACCTACAGCATGCAAGATAATAAAATATCATCACTTATTAAACATGCTAGCTAGGCCCATGCCTCTATGACAATTGACAAGTACATATTTAATTGTCTTTAGGTCGTATATATGTATCATCAGCAATGTCTATTACTTTTTAAAAATATATATATATATATATATATATATATATATATATATATATATATGCTCACAATTGGTACATAGCTGGGCGACCCAGGGGCATGTATATATATTGAGCACAACCACTGTCATGCATGTGCTACGCACTAAAACACATGACTATTAAACAAGGCTTGTCCCTCGCAGAGTGCCATTTCACTCAAAATGTCTCTAAAATATCATCACCAACTTGAAATTCATATGGCAGCCAACAAAAGCTCATGCTTCTACCTTATATTTTGTGGGCAGGGACCTATATACGTGTATAAGCTGCTGCATATGTATACCAAAAACATTATCTCACTACTGCCACATGATTAGTGCATTTACACATAATTGATGCCATCATTAATATGTTCCAATTATCATGGCACCGAATGCGTTCGGTTAAACACAAATTTGACATTCAAAATGGATATATATGCATGCTATTTGTCATCAACTACTACATATACACTTTGCCTAAAATCTCATCAAAGTACATATGCAACATGTATATACAAAATACTAGTGTTGATTTTACATACTCATGTACTAATCACCTATTTTGTTTCAAGGAGATATAATCACCGATCACATTTCCAATTAGCGAAATTATCATCCTTTGACTAAGGTGTTTCGCCGGAGCAATAGCGCGTCGTGTTCCTCTAGCCTCCAACTTGGCATAAGATAAGTAACTATATCTTCTCTTTTACGCTCTTTCAATGTGAGCTATTGCCATGCTTTCATAACTTTTGAGCATTCCTACAACATTTTGTAGATTTGGCAAACCCTTCTAGGCCTTACATGCTAGATATGCCATGCTTCACATACCGATCTCAATGATCCATTAGCATATCTACAAAAATGCAAAAATGATATTAGCATCCACATTACAAGTACATGCTATACACATATACCATGCTTCTATTTTAATTGCAAAATTAAATAAGTATGGGACACTCAAACAAAATTTTATTACTTGCTCTATGTGTTTATCATTTTTTCAAACAACCGCCAGGCGGTAAGGCAACGCCTCATAATGACAATGACCGCTACGCGGCATTGCAGTCAAGTTTCTCATTCGAGAAAACAGCTAGGGACTAGTTAACACAGCCCACGGCAGCCATTGATCCGGCAGTTAACCCCGACGCTTGGGTATCTAAGATTGGGCTCGCTACCCAACACCCTCTGCTCCGCGCAGCTCCCCTCATCAAACAATTTTCCGACCATCCGGAGGTCTATAGCCAGGAGTGGGGGACTCCTCGCAGGGCCTAGCAGGGGCCCACCCGAAAGGGCAAAAGCGTTCGCTCCAACCAATTCTAGATGGACAACGCACTCGCACTAATTATGCTTGATATACGGCACAAAGCTACGCTTTGGTATCAACCCGCAAGGACACCCTCCTTGACTGGGGACTTCGGAGACTTGTACATACAGCCCAGCATAATTAGCAACGGTCACGCTCATGCCTCAGGGCATCACCTTCGAGCTACCCGTTAATGCCTTCCCGGCACCCCCGAGCTTCCCGCTCATGCCTTCCCGGCACCCCGAGCTTCTGCTCATGCCTTCCCGGCAACCCTTGAGCTTCCGCTCACGAGGGCATCACCTTCGAGCTACCCGTTAATGCCTTCCCGGCACCCCCGAGCTTCCCGCTCATGCCTTCCCGGCACCCCGAGCTTCTGCTCATGCCTTCCCGGCAACCCTTGAGCTTCCGCTCACGAGCTTCCGCTCATGCCTTCCCGGCACCCCCGAGCTTCCGCTCATGCCTTCCCGGCACCCCCGAGCTTCCGCTCATGCCTTCCCGGCAACCCTTGAGCTTCCGCTCACGAGCTTTCCTCTCATGCCTTCCCAGCACCCACGAGCTTCCCGCTCATGCCTTCGCGGCACCCCGAGCTTCCGCTCATGCCTTCCCAGCAACCCTTGAGCTTCCGCTCACGAGCTTTACGCTCATGCCTTCCCGGCACCCACGAGCTTCCCGCTCATGCCTTCCCGGCAACCCACCAGCAACCCTTGAGCTTCCGCTCACGAGCTTTACGCTCATGCCTTCCCGGCACCCACGAGCTTCTCGCTCACGAGCAACCCACGAGCTTCTCGCTCACGCCTTCCCGGCAACCCACGAGCTTCCCGCTCACGCCTTCCCGGCAACCCAGAGCTTCCCGCTCATGCCTTCCCGGCAACCCACGAGCTTCCCGCTCACGCCTTCCCGGCAACCCACGAGCTTCCCGCTCACGCCTTCCCGGCAACCCACGAGCTTCTCGCTCACGCCTTCCCGGCAACCCACGAGCTTCCCGCTCACGCCTTCCCGGCAACCCAGAGCTTCCCGCTCATGCCTTCCCGGCAACCCACGAGCTTCCCGCTCACGCCTTCCCGGCAACCCAGAGCTTCCCGCTCATGCCTTCCCGGCAACCCACGAGCTTCCCGCTCATGCCTGCCCGGCAAACCACGAGCTTCCCGCTCATGCCTTCCCGGCAACCCACGAGCTTCCCGCTCATGCCTTCCCGGCAACCCAGAGCTTCCCGCTCATGCCTTCCCGACAACCCACGAGCTTCCGCTCATGCCTTCCCGGCACCCCCAATCTTCCGCTCATGCCTTCCCGGCAACCCACGAGCTTCCCGCTCATGCCTTCCCGGCAACCCACGAGCTTCCCGCTCATGCCTTCCCGGCAACCCAGAGCTTCCCGCTCATGCCTTCCCGACAACCCACGAGCTTCCGCTCATGCCTTCCCGGCACCCCCAATCTTCCGCTCATGCCTTCCCGGCAACCCACGAGCCTTCCCGGCAACCCCGAGTGTTTCGCTCATTCCTGCCCGACAATCCTCGAACTTTACACTCATGTCTACTCGACACACCACACGTTAATGGAACATTGAATTCTTCTACCATTTGTCGCTTGTGACAAATCGAATTCTTTTCACGTTCCATTAATACGAGCGACAACCAAACAAACACAAGCGTTCAAGCATTCAACACTCACGAATTACAAACGCTTACCTCCGCAGCGCTCATACAACTTACATTTATGCAATCCATATGCTCACACGACCATACGCGTTCTCGAGTTTGTACGTCATAAGCGATCGTACTCGGCGCCATTCGGGTGTATACATCAACATGTATCGTGCACCCCGTACGTTCGTATATGCCAACGCATATAAATTGCAACTCACATTTGTTGCCCAATGCAACGACAATCCTACATATGCCTGTTTTTTGTCTTTGTTGTGCAGGTTAACGAGTCCCTTCTTGCTTACGGAGTTCGGGGACTTGTAGGGGCTCCGTGCCACCCAGTTACTTATGCTTGATGACTTCGTGGTTATAACTCCCCAACCAAGAAGCTCCTCTTACTTGGGGACTTCGGGGACTTGTACATACCTCCAACAATATGGAGTATTTACTACATCACCAAGCATAAGTAACACCCTCTTTGGGACACCCACAAGCCATGGTGAGGCCCAACCGAGACATGCATCTTGTAGCCTTATGTTCAAGCTACGCTACGGTATCCGGAAGTCGCAAATCCGTCGCCGGGAAGCCACCTTCCCGGCCTTGCCAAGTTGCCTCCACAATATGCTTTTCTATACTAGAATTGTGTGGTTGCTTGTCCCACATCGAAAACCATGTAGAGGAAGAGCATTCCTTCACCTATAAAAGGAACTCTCCTCCCACTTAAACACGATTCATTCATTCCATCCAACTCCATTACACTCATGTAATCTTGTTAGGCCGCAAGGCTCGACACACTAGTATAAGCTTTCAAGTGGACGTAGTCTCCCGCTAAGGCGGGAGGTGAACCACTATACTTCGCTTGTGTCACTCTCTCTCTCTCTCTCTCTCTCTCTCTAAAGCTAACTAGAGATCCCCACGGATCACTAACGTTAACACAATCATTGCCTTCTGGAGTACCAGATGCACTATCTCCCTCCCATTATGCCTCATTGACTATTTCAAAGCCTGCTCTTTAGCAAAAACAGGATTGAGACCTTCCTATGCTAAAGATACAAAACAAAACATTCCATTCTTACAAAGGATACAAAGAGATATCTGTGGACCTATCCATCCAGAATGCGGACCATTCAAGTACTTTATGGTTCTGGTGGATACTTCAACAATCTGGTCACATGTCGTTTTATTGTTCACAAGAAATGCTGCAATACTCCTAGCACAGATTATACATTTAAGGGCTCACCACCCTGATCACCCTATCAAGTCTATACGGCTTGATAATGCTAGAGAGTTTACATCAAAAGCATTTGATGATTATTGCATATCTATTTGGATCGATGTAGAGCATCCTGTACCCCATGTGTATACACAAAATGGTCTCGCAGAAGCCACCATCAAAAGGCTACAGATGGTGGCTAGGGCATTGGTTATGCGCAACAATCTGCCTATATCTGCATGGGGTTATGCAATAGTGCACGCAGCTTTACTTATTCGTTTCAGACCCACAGCTAACCAACCATTATCTGCGTACCAGTTGGTAACTGCATATGAGCCTGACATTTCACACTTACGCATATTTGGTTGAGCAGTATATGTGCCTATTGCGCCTCCACTGCGCACCAAAATGGGTTCTCAGAGACGATTAAGTATTTATGTTGGATACGAATCCCCAACAATTATACGTTATTTGGAAACCTTGACAGGCGATCTCTCTACTGCTAGATTTGCAAATTATCACTTTGATGAGACAGTCTTCCCGTCGTTAGGGGGAGATAGGAAAAAGGATTTTCCAAGGGAACAACAGGAATTGTCGTGGTTTGTCCCCACTCTGTCTCATTTTGATCCCCGCACTTCACAAAGTGAAAGTGAAGTGAAAAGAATAATCGATCTTCAGAACGTAGCAGATTCGATGCCTGATGCGTTTACTGATATCGTAAAAGTGACTAGATCACATATACCAGCTGCAAATGTGCCTGCAAGGTTAGAAGTCCCCAACAAGGGGCACGGTGCCGCAGATAGAGGCACTGCAACCGCACTAAGTGGAGGTGTGGTTGAGGCCGTGGCTCCCCAAGGAAGAGGGGGAGGTCACTTGGTTCGATTGACACTCACCCAAGGAAGAAGAGGGTGAGTAAGGCACAAACCAATCATCAATGTATAGAATCCCTCTCATGAGATTATCTCTGATTATAGTTATGTCCATGAATCAATACTGGAGGATGCTCCGATGTTTGAAATGATTCCAGAGAACAAAGAAATCTCAAAGGATTACGAGAGTACGTATGAGTTGATAGAAAGATCTTCTATACACATTGATGATATATACTGTTGCTCAAGGAATCATAGAGCACGATGATATCGAACCACGCTCTGTTGAAAAATGTCAACAAAGAGCAGATTGGCCTAAATGGAAAGAATCAATCCAGGTAGAATTAGATTCTCTGACAAAGAGACAGGTATTTGGTCAGGTAGTGCTAACCCCACCAAGTGTAAAGCCTGTAGGACATAAATGAGTCTTTGTCAGAAAGCGTAATGAGAAGAATGAATTCCTGAGGTACAAGGCTCGCCTTGTGGCGCAAGGTTTCTCACAACGCCTTGGAATTGACTACAAGGAGACATACTCTCCAGTAATGGACGTTATAACGTTCCGCTACTTAGTTAGCTTAGTAATTTCTGAAGGACTGGAAATGCAGCTCATGAATATGGTTACTGCATATCTCTATGGGGATCTAGATTCAGAGATATATATGAAAAGTGCCTGATGGCCTTACATTACCCAAGTCAAGTGACTCTAAACCACAGAGTGCGTTTGCAATTAAGTTGAAACGCTCACTTTACGGATTGAAACAATCCAGACGGATGTGGTATACCCGTCTAAGTGACTACTTGATTGGGAAGGGATATAAGAACGATGAATTATGCCCCTGCGTATTCATAAAGAAAACAAGTTCCAGATTTGCAAATTGTAGTAGTATATGTCACAACTGGTACTCTTGATGAAATAAGAGAAACCGCGAGCTACTTGAAATCCGAATTTGAGATGAAGGATCTTGGGAAAACTCGATTCTATCTAGGTCTTGAACTAGAACACCGAGTTTGTGGAATATTAATCCACCAGTCTGCATATGTCCAAAAGTTAGGCCATATAACATGGACAAAGCACATCCTGCTAGCACTCCCATGATCGGTCGAAGTTTGGATACAAGGAAAGATCCATTTCGTCCAAAGGAAGATGACGAACAAGTGTTGGGAGCTGAAATTCCCTATCTAAGTGCAATAGGCTCATTATTGTACTTAGTCCAATTTACTCGACCAGACATTGCATTCTCAGTGAACTTGTTAGCTAGATTTAGCTCAGCGCCAACGCAGCGTCACTGGAATGGTATCAAGAACATTTTCGATACCTAAAAGGAACCATTGACTTGGGACTGTTCTTTCCCTATAGAGAGACAAGAGGGACCGCAGATGGAACTGCAATCCCTAAAGGAAATGTTGATGGTGAAAACGCCACTCACTACACTAAAACGCCAAATGACGTTTTGGTTGGTTTTGCTGATGCTGGATACATATCTGACCCACATATCGTTCCCAAACTGGTTATGTATTTACCAATGGGAACACGACTATATTTTGGAGATCAACCAAGCAAATCCTTGTGGCTACCTCCTCGAACCACTCAGAGATCATTGTTGTACATGAGGCGGTTCGTGAGTGTGTATGGTTAAGAACTATCATTGCACATATTCGAGGGATTAGTGGTTTGAGTTCTACCACTAAAGAGCCTACTTGCATTTATGAACACAATGCAGCTTGCATCGAACAAATGAAGCTAGGTTATATTAAGGGTGATAACACAAAACACATATCACCAAAATTGTCCTACAATCAGCAACAACAGACTCTCCTCAAGATTCAAATGAATCAAGTAAGGTCTGAGGAGAATGTGGCAGATTTGTTCACCAAATCATTGTCTAAGGACACATTTGAGAAACATGTGAAAAGCATAGGAATGCGAAGACTTTCCAAGCTCCCTAGATTAATGTAAGTATTAGGGGGAGGTGTAGACGTCAGGGGGAGTCTAACACACACATGTCATACTCAAATGTAAAAGGTGCGTTGTGCTCTTTTCCTTCGACCAAGGTGTATTTTTGTCCCACAGGGTTTTTATTGTTACTTGGCAAAGTTTTTAGTGAGGCAACAACTCATGCACCATTTAGTCTTTGACTTGGCACAAGGGGGAGTGTTAAAGGAAAAACATATTGTGTGCCTTCGTCAAAGTGATTGACGGAGAGGGAATCAAGCAATTACCGATTAACATCAATCAGCATAGATTACGAACCAATCAGTAGTTAATGTCATCATTGTAATTGTTCTTTCCATTGTAATTATCTCCCTATATAAAGGGGTTATGAAATGAAATGAGTAGACAATTCCAATCCATTTTTACTTTTACAATTTTGGCTAACAATGCCTCTTCTGTTAGTAATAGTATAGATGCATGGATAATCAGTATTATGGTAATGCCCAAGTTCCAACTTGCTTAGAACATCAATCTAATCATTCCCATTCCAAGTCATTAACTAACTCCACAATTATTCCATACAATCAGCATTAATTTGACAGAATTTCTATATACATTGGATTAACTAAAAATGGTTCTCGCATACATGCTGTTAAAAAAAAAAGTTATCAATAATAGAAACATATGATGAATCTTCCACACTCCTTTCCAAGTTTCATTATTTATTACCACATACATGTTCATGTGTAAAATAAGGAATATAGAAAACAAGTCAAGGTACTACATCAGTGATATCAAATGGAAATTAAAGCAACCCGACCAGTAGTCCTCCTGCTTCTGCTGGAGGTTGTGGGGTTGTCATTATTGAGTCTAAAAAGAGGATAGTTTGGCTGGAATGAATTCTTTCATTCATTATCCAAAGACATATGCAGAGGTTACAAAAGAGTATCAATTGTACTAGGAAACTATCTCTACAATTAAGGAATACATATGGCAGCAAATAACTAAGGATAATCGACATCCTTAATATACTGGATATACAAGATTTACTTTCTAACACTCCCCCTCAAGTTGGAGAGTGGATATCCCGAACTCCCAACTTGTGAATCATAGGAACGAAAACTTCCTTTCCCAAAGCTTTTGTAAGAACATCAACCAATTGATTTGAAAAACTTACAAATTTTGTAACAACGGAACCATTTTGAATTTTGTCTCTAATGAAGTGACAATCCATCTCAATGCACCTCGTTCTCTCAAGAAAGACAGGATTAGCAGCAATATGTAATGCTGCCTTGTTGTCGCCATATAACAATGCAATTTTCTGATGTAACACACCTAAATCTCTCACAAGAAATTGAAGCCATGTTAACTCACAATATGCTCCCGTCATCTATCTATATTCTACTTCTGCTGAAGAGAGTGATACAGTCTTTTGCCGCTTTGATCTCCATGAAACCAGTGAAGGTCCAAGAAAAACACAGTAGCCTGTAGTGGACCTTCTAGTAATGGGGCAACCAGCCCAGTTTGAGTCACAATAAGCCCGTAACCTGAAATCGCTATCTGAAGAAAAGAATATGCCCTGACCTGGTGCATTCTTAAGATAACACACAATACGAAGGGCAGCTTCCATATGAGATTTTCTAGGCTCATTTATGAACCTACTCAATACATACACTGGATACATGATATCAGGTCTAGAAACGGTGAGGTAGATTAATCTCCCAACCAACCTTCTATAACAAGATGGATCTTTTAACAAATCACCTTTATCAGACAACTCAACCCTTGCTCCATAGGAGTGTCAATCGGGCTGCACCTAATAAACCTGCATCCTTGATGATTTCCAAAGCATATTTTCGTTGGGAAATAAAAATCCCATGTTTAGAAGGAGATACTTCAATGCCAAGGAAATATTTCAGGTCCCCAAGATCCTTAGTACGAAAGTGACTATGCAAGAACTTTTTTTAAGCAGAGGAAACCCAGTTTGATCAATCTTAAATCTTCAAAGCAGGTACCTTTATATCTGATCATTTTGTTTATGGGTTTGAATGAGATTACTCTTTAGAATTAAATAGAGCTCAGCATCATAGACAAGAGTGGGAAATCCTTACTGGTTAGAGTTACTTAGACCGAGTTATAAAGTTGAATCTTTATGGTTTTTGAAGCGACTTACAGGTTAAGAGTTAGTTTGTGCTTAGCAACATTAAAAAGTTACAAAGATCAAACATTTGGGCATTACCCAATTCACTGAATCCATTAGAGTGCTGCTTTGAGTTTCGAGTTTTGAATATTTTGATCTGAAGTTTGTGGATGGGTGAACAGGGAATGGTCAGTGATGTCAAGGACACAGCTGCTTCCAAACCAAACCCAAAGTTGACACTTTTACCTCTTATAGCTTTAATTTTCTATGAGGTTTCGGGGGGTCCTTTTGGCGTTGAGGATTCAGTCAGGGCTGGAGGAGGCCCTCTTTTATCATTGCTTGGTTTCTTAGTGTTTCCCTTGTTTTGGAGCATTCCAGAAGCTTTGGTGACAGCTGAGCTTGCCACAAGCTTCCCTGAAAATGGTGGATATGTGCTTTGGATATCAGCGGCTTTCGGGCCATTTTGGGGATTCCAAGAGGGGTTTTGGAAATGGTTTAGTGGGGTTATGGACAATGCTCTTTACCCTGTCCTATTCTTGGATTACTTGAAGCGTTCATTTCCCATATTTAATCGGATGGTTGCTCGAATTCCAGCTCTTTTGGGAATAACATTCTCATTGACTTACTTGAATTACCGCGGACTGCATATTGTCGGGTTCTCTGCTGTTTCACTTGCTGTTTTCTCACTTTGCCCATTTATCGTGATGGCTATTCTTTCTATTCCTAGAATTAGGTTCAAGCAGTGGCTAGTTGTGGACTTTAAGAAGGTGGAGTGGAGGGGATATTCAATAGTATGTTTTGGAATCTGAATTACTGGGATAAGGCAAGTACCCTTGCAGGGGAGGTTGAAAATCCAAGCAAGACATTTCCAAAGGCGCTCCTTGGGGCTGTAGTTGTGGTGGTTTGTTCATATTTGATTCCACTTCTTGCTGGTACAGAAGCCTTAAACTCTCCATCTAGCGAGTGGACTGATGGGTACTTTGCAGAAGTTGGGATGTTAATAGGTGGCGTTTGGCTCAAGTGGTGGATTCAAGCAGCTTCTGCAATGTCTTAACTTGGGGTTGTTCGAAGCAGAAATGAGCAGTGATGCCTTTCAACTTCTTGGGATGAGCGAGATGGGAATGCTTCCGGCTGTATTTGCTTCAAGGTTAGCCATTCTATATTCTTTCACTTCCTTGCTGATTGTTTTTTGTTAGAATGTCTCAGCTATTTTCCTTTTACTCCCATTGGCCCTCAAGAAAGGACCTTCAAAATTGAGTTTCATATCTGGGAACTGAAATGTATTGTTGTTTGGACGTGCCTGATTGTTGTTTTTAAATGCATTCTTATAGGTCTAAGTATGGAACACCTACCATAAGCATACCGGAGTCATCTTCTTGTCGTGGATGAGTTTTCAGGAAATCTTGGAGTTTTTGAATTTCTTATACGCTATAGGAATGCTTCTTGAGTTTGCTGCTTTTATAAAATTGAGAATAAAGAAGCCAGACCTTCACAGACCTTACCGAGTTCCCTTCCAGACATCTGGGGCAATAATGATTTGCCTGCCTCCCGCATTGTTGCTTATTCTCGTTATGTGCTTGGCTTCTCTGAGGACAATCTTAGTAAGTGGTGTGGTGATTATAGTGGGTCTTTTGTTATACCCTCTTTTAGTTCATGCAAAGGACCATGGATGGGCACAGTTGGATGCAGAACTACCCACTGAGGCTCCCAAGAATTGTTCGGATGGCCACTCCGTGGTTTCACAGTTGCATCAAGAAGTTCAAGATGAATCTTCTGTTAGCCTTCTCTCAGACTTGCCATCTGTTAAAGCAGAACCAGAATATTCGACAATAAGGCCAGAAGAAGCCTTCAAATTAGAGTAGGTAGCCTTTATCATACTTCTGTACTACAAAGATATGCAACACTACAACTTTCACAGGTTGACCAGTTACAAAGGAATGTATTCTTTAGCTTGTAAAGAAAGCTGTAATCCTTGTACTTGTAACACTACATATTTGAATCTTTCGCTATGCCATGATTTGGTATGAAGTTATGTGATGCATTCTGGTCATTTAAGTTCACTTGAACATGCCACAATGTGAGGGAGCGTTATATTTTTTATGTGATTATCAAATTCGAAAGCATCATAGAAATTTAAAGCTCTGTTTGATGTATGAACAAATGGGTACTTTAGCAGTCAAACACTTCTTTAAGCATACCGAATGGTGAAAGCAAAGCAGAGAAATGCAGTCTGAGTATATGTGCTATCAAACAGAACATAATGACATCTGAATCAACCAGAGATGTTACATCAGAATAATCTCTCAGGTCTTTCGCTATCACTGACATTCCCTACCCTAATACTCCCTGCAGGAGGTTACTTATTTCTTGTCTTGGCCTCTGAATTTATCATTTTTAATTGTCTCCTTCCATGAATGAGTTATTTTCTTGACTTGCTTGAGAGAGTAAGTAACTGTTTGGCAAGAAAAAAAAAATCTGTGTTAAAGATGTCAAGCTCTCTCTCTCTCTCTCTCTCTCTTTGGGTTTGGCCACGGTCCGGCTTTGGATCTCCCACCGGCGGCTTCGACGGCTTGTGGGTGGTCAACAGCTGGGCACGGTGGCTCTACTCAACATGGCTGCATGTCATCACTAGTGGAGATCGGGCGGCTGGTCTGGGTGCCCCTGAGGATTCTTTCAGGGGTCTGGGCCTGGTTTCTGGGTTAAGTTCTAGGTGCCCTGAGGAATGCTTCAGGGGCTTGGAATTGGGCCTGTGCTGTGTTGGTAAGACCCACTTATTTCTGGACTCGTGTTTGGGATTAGGAGGCTATTGTAGAAAACTTGGGCTCCAGTTCGTTTTTGGATTGGGGACGAAGATGTATGGGTACTTTAAATATTAGGGGCTTTGTCTGCGTTTGGAGCCTCTTTGGTAGCGTTAGGATATTTGGTTATTTGAAGATTCGCTCTAGGGTTGCATTACGTTAGATTGTTATATAGTCTTTTACCGTAGGGTTTTCTCTCATAGCTCATTTTTGTCCCAGGGTCTCCCGGTGGGTCATTTTGTAATGTTTCTCTCATTTATATTTAATGGATTGACGCCCCTTTGATTAAAAGAAAAAAGAAGTAATTGTTTGGCAGCGAACAACAAAGATATGATGCAAAAAAGAAATGTAGTATTCCCACTTCTATTCATTTAAATACCTCCTTTTGCAGTCCATTAAGCATAGAAGATTTATCAAAGCTTTTTTCTTTGGAATTTCTATCATCTTGGACTCGGTCTGTGCATAAAATGGGAATCGTGTATGAAACTAGCTTGTGTTTCTAACGTGTGGAACAATTTTCATGCTAGATGCGGGCACCCAAATGAAAACTGGTTTTGTTTATGCTGTAAGACTGTCCTTTGTGGTCGTTATGACAACATGCACATGATTCAACATTACGAGCAGACAAATCATTCTCTTGTAATCAGCTGCAGGTACTACTTGCTGCTTCAAATCCTTCACAGCCTGTTTACATTTCTAGATTGACTTGTTCTAAATTTATCTTATGGTTCTGTTTCCCCGTTTAAAACAGCAATCTATTAGTTTGGTGTTACTCATGCCATTCTTTTATAGATCATAAAGTTTTTTTTTTTTTTTGGGTAAGCGAGTTAAGGGAAAATTTGCCACTTGACTCGAAATATTATTGAAAATGAATGAAAAAGTACAAAAGAGAAAGAGGGACGAGGCCAAAATCTTTCTCAGAAGAACAATACAAAGCAGAGAACTAAAGACTGTTAAAAACAACCCAAGTAAATTTACAGCTCAAAATAAAGGCATCTCCTATACTTCCCAGCAATAGAAAATAGAACAACCAATCTTGTGCCTCCAGACATCTCATATCCCCGCATGAATGCCCAACTAAGAAAGCTCCATTGCATGAATTTTTAATTGTAGTCCTGGAGCTGCAGACATGAAAATAGCGGCAGTAAATTCCAAACTGCATGAAGATGTCAGTGAACACATCAAGTTGCTCGAAAGTATGGAAGACGACTCAGATCCCTACGGAAAGAGATCTTAGCAAACTCAGGAAGTGCAGACCACCAGAAACGTTCTGCATGAGCTGCCCCATAATTCGCAAAGACATCAGCAACACAATTACCCTCCCTGAAGATATGTGAAGATATGAGAGTACTTCAAATTCATACGGCGAACTCGCCACAAGCAATTAGCCCAAGCAACTCCTAGGTACCATGGAACTTTCATAGAAAAGGAAGAGAGAATGTGAACTACATAAGTCGAGTCCGTCTCCAACCAAAGATGATGCCAGTTCCGAACCCATGCAATTTCAATAGCTTCGATTACTGCGAGAATTTCAGCATCAATAGAGCTGACAAAAGCTGAGGGGACGGCAAAAGCACCTAGAAAAAGACCCTTAGAATCTCGGAAAACAAACACCGCCACATCCCGCAGCAATATTAGCTTTGCAAGACCCATCTGTATTGACCTTTGTCCACCCTTGGGGAGGAGGACGCCAATAAACCGGAATAAAACCTGGAGTTGTAACAGATAAGGGCGAGATCTGGAGAAGAGGACATAGAGGAATAGAGCGGCATGTTGCTGATGAAGGAAAGAGCATGGATGCAGACTCCTTAAAATAGCGTAAGAGCTGATTTTGAGCAAGGCAGAAATCAAAGCAAGCACCCTCAAAGCAGATCAAATTCCTTGTATGCCAAATCCACCAAATTAATGTACACGCTACCACCACCCAAAGTTTACGGATAGAGCGAGTCAAAGATGATGGAAAGGGACCCAAAAAGACATCCTCCAAAGTAGACCACGGAGAGAAAGACCCAGAGAACAGAATAGTCACCCATTTCCACATGGAAACAACTTTGGGGCAGCCCAAGATTAAGTGATCTAACGTTTCACTAGCAACACCACAAAAATGACAGCGCGTAGCCAAGGAAAAACCACATCTCTGTAACAAGTCATCAGTCAGCAGCCTGCCATGAAGTGCTTTCCAAACTACCATGCTCCTAGTTGGAAGGATGGCCGTATTCCAAATAAGAACTCCCCACTCTTTAAATGGCACATGTTCAGAGAAGAAGGAGAAAGCATCACTTGCTGTAACTGAACCAGAACTAGACTCCTTCCAATTAGGAATGAGCAAACGGGGGTGGGGGGCGGGGTACCAGCGGGTTTTCCCCGCATTTGTCAAGCGGGGGCGGGGGCGGGGTTCCCCATCACATGTGCGGGGGCGGGGGTGGGGGCACTTATTTCCCCCGCGGGGGTGCAGGGGTGGGGGCGGGGTTTCCCATTACCCATGCGGGGTCCCCGTTTATTTTTTTTTCTTTTTTTCTTTTTTTAATTGAGAACTATTATTTTTCAACCAACATATGGGGCATTTTTATAATTTTCTTATTCTAAAAAAAAAAAAAACAGAAAACTTGTACGGGGTATTTATCTTTCCCATCCTGAATACACCTTCAAAGCGATTCGGGAGGATCCGACCGTTGGATTGTCATATAATTTTGTGAGGATGATTCTAAAGGCGATCCGGGACGATCCAACCGTTGGATCTTTGTATAATTTTGTGAGGATCATCCTAAGGGCGATCCGTGAGGATCTGACCGTTGGATCATAGTATAATTGTGAAAAGACGATCCTCTAGGTGATCCTTGAGGATCCAACCGTTGGATGGTCGTATAATTTTGTGAGGATGATTCTAAGGGTGATCCGTGACGATCCAACCGTTGGATCTTTGTATAATTTTGAGAGGATGGTCCTAAGGGCGATCCGTGAGGATCTGACCGTTAGATCATAGTATAATTGTGAAAAGACGATCCTTTAGGCGATCCTTGGGGATCCAACCGTTGGATCGTCGTATAAATTTGTGAGGATGATTCTAAGGGCGATCCGGGACGATCCAACCGTTGGATCTTCATATAGTTTTGAGAGGATGATCCTAAGGGCGATCCGTGAGGAACTGACCGTTGGATCATAGTATAATTGTGAAAAGACGATCCTCTAGGTGTTCCTTGAGGATCCAACCGTTGGATCGTCGTATAATTTTGTGAGGATGATTCTAAGGGCGATCCGGGACGATCCAACCGTTGGATCTTCATATAGTTTTGAGAGGATGATCCTAAGGGCGATCCGTGAGGATCGGACCGTTGGATCATGGTATAAATTGGTAAAGATGATCCTCTAGGCGATCCTTGAGGATCAGACCGTTGGATTGTCATATAATTGTGATTTTTGATTTTGGCTGTTAGAGAAGACGCAGCCGGATTTTTGCCAAAAAAAAAAAAAAAAAGAGAGAAGACGCAGCGGGATTTTATTACTTTACATTTAATCGCCAGGTTGTGAAAATTGTTTTATAGAAATAAATATTTGTTTTAAACGTATTGCTTCCTCGTGACTAAACAAACAATTTCTTTCTTAAACACTGTCTCAAGCATTTGAAATACTCAATCGACCAAAACAATGATGAAAATAAAAAGAATAAAAAAATTATTTTTGTCAAAAAAGAAAAGGAAAAAAAAACTGAAAAGATAGAAAATAGAAAAAAAAAAAAAAAAGACCAATGCAGGGGGCGGGGGCGGGGGCGGGGGTGGGAAACCCATTACCCGCGGGGGCGGGGCGGGGAATCCCCCATCTGATAATATCCCCAGACGGGGAACGGGGGCGCGGGGGAATTTGGGCGAGGGGCGGGAGCGGGGGGCGCGGGGGCGGGGGAATTCCCCGTTTGCTCATCCCTACTTCCAATAAAGAGTATCCTCAATATCATCAATGGGTAAAGCAACACGACTAATCTTCTGCGCCAAGTGGGGAAAGCTTGACATGAAAGCATCAGGAAGGGCCCATTGAGAATGAGAAATCACATCCTTAACTTTAGCTTGAGATGGAATTATGGAGTTTAAACCAATGAGGGACCCCAAAGGATCCCCAAGCCAATTATCATGCCAAAAAGAAATCTTGCTGCCATCCCCCACACTCCATTGAAGTGAGCTGAAAAAAGAATGCCACACTTTTTTGAGGCCCAACCACACCGAAGACTTTTTATAGGACCTCACCACTTTAAAATTCTCCTGCAAGAACCTACTTCTCAGTAAAAGAGCAGATGGTGAAGAACCCTTCCCAACAGCGTTTAATCAACAGATAGCGGTTTACTTCAAATAGGTCCCTTGTGCCCAAGCCACCCTCCTGCTTAGGCTTACAACAAAGTCGCCAAGAAACAAGAGGCATACCACGTTTCAAAGGGTTTCCTGTCCAAAAGAAGTTTCGAATCCAACTTTGAACCTCATGAAGCAGATTCGTTGGCCATGCATAAGTTTGGAAGCTATACACTAAGAGCCCGTGAATAACAGAATTAATCAATTGCAAGCGACCTGCCTGAGACAACATAGAGCCCTTCCACGCTGATAATTTGCATCTCACCTTATCCGCAAGGGCTTGGAAATATATCTGCTTAGGCCTTCCTTGAAAAATAGGGACCCCTAGATAAGTAAAAGGAAGCGAACCACTTAGAACACCAAGAATTTTACGAATGACATGAGCACGTGGATGAGCTAACTTTCCCAATAAGACAAGAGATTTAGCTTTGCTTACTCGCTGCCCTGAGTTTGCACCATATTCCTCAACAAAATTCATTAAATTGCGCAATGAACGCTTGGAGGCCCTCATGAATACCATTATATCATCAGCAAAGAGCACGTGAGAAGGCGGAACAATACCAAGAGGGGTGGATAAGAGGTCAATTAAACCATCAGCCACCATCGAGGAAATTCCACGACTAAAAACCTCTTCTGCTAGGCAAAAAAGAATGGGAGATAATGGATCACCTTGACGAACACCACGTGAACAAGTGAAATAACCATCCAACGATCCATTAATGAGAATAGAAAGGTGTGCTGAAGATAAAATTACACGGATCCAATCAACAAAACAAGGTGCAAAGCCGAAGGCTGTAAGGACCCGAAGTAAAAAACCTCAGTCAAGGGTATCAAAAGCCTTGCAGATGTCAAACTTGATAGCAATGTTCCCTCCTTGACAACTACGATCCAGAAGATTTATACACTCAGATGTTGTTATAATGGGATCTGCAATTGAGCGCCCCTTGATGAAAGCACTTTGAAGAGGGTATATGATCCGAGAGGCAATTGGACTTAGACGGTCAGCTAAAACCTTTGTAATGATCTTGAATACAAAATTAGCTAAGGCAATATGCCGCAACTGAGTAACAGAATCTGCCCCTTGAACTTTAGGGATCAAAACCATCAAGTTGGAATTAAAGTTTGGCAAAATATAGCTCTGAGAAAAAAAACTTTGAACAGCGGAAACAACATCTTGTCCCACAATTGACCAACAATGAGAATAAAATACCCCTCCAAAGCCATCAGGACCCGGGGCACTTGAGTGATCCATAGAACACATCACCTGGTAAATCTCATCAGAAGAAGGCATAGCGATCAACGCATTGTTCTCTAAATCTGAAACAAGGCAAGGGATGGTACGGTCAACCAGCCCAGTGTCCACCACAGAATAATCAGCAGTAAAAAGGGATCGAAAATAGTCAATAATATGACCACTTACTTCTTTAGGGTCCTCAAGTAATCTATTTCCATCTCTCATAACTGATAAGGATTGCTTGAGATTACGTACCTTCACCATAGCATGGAAAAAAGAAGTGTTTCTATCTCCATTAGAAAGCCAACTAATACGAGATTTATCACAATAAAATTTCTCCTGAGACTCAAGGGCAGCATTGACACGAACAGTAGCATCATCTTCAAGTAAGATTCTATCTTCAGAGGGTCCCAAATTCGAAATTTCAAGCTGAACTTCCTCCAAATCCGCAATAGCTGACTCAACATTAGCATTGACATCCCCAAATTCATTCTTATTCCATGCTCGGAGCTTGTGCTTTAGTAGATGAAGTTTACAGGCTAAAACAAACATTGGACAACCAAAGAACTGAGAAGACTTCCAAACATCATCGACCACAGAAATGAAGCCCGGATGATCGAGCCACATGCGTTGGAAACGAAATGGAGCCTTTGGAACATTTAAAATCATTGAAAAAGAAACTAGTAGCGGGCAGTGATCTGAAGATATTCTCGGCAAGGTGGAGCAGTCCAAAATAGGCCAAGCATCCATCCATGCAAGATTGGGAAGGCACCTATCAAGCCGCATTTCCACGCGAGCTCCAATACCCCTCTTGTTAGTCCATGTAAAAGGCATACCCTTTGTAGGGAGCTGAATAAGATCACAATTCGTCATCATTTCTTGGAATTCAGAACAAGAAGCTTGCTTGGGAAGAACTCCACCTCGTTTTTCATGAGAACCCAGCACACAGTAAAGTCTCCCAAAACCAACCAAGGCCCATGGACAAAAGATGTACTGACATGCTGCAAATCCAACCATAATTGACGGCGGCCAATGAATGTAGTTTTGGCATAAACCCAAGTGATAACACAATTCACTGAATCCAAAGTGCAAGAGATGGTAACTTGCTGTGCAGTAGCCAAAATAAGAGAAACATGAATATTAGCGAGATTAGCAAGAAGCCAAATATTTGCCGGTTGCTCACCGCGGTCATTAGCTACAATTGGGAAGAGACCAAGAGAACGCCAAAATGAGTGTTTAAGAGAATTTAATTCAACAAAAGGCTCAGAGCCGGCTTAGAAGGTGTGCAAACTGTGCGATGGAATAGGGCCCCCAAATTTTGGGGCCCTATATATACCTCTCTGTACATCTATATTATTCATTGAAAGGACTACTGAAAAGCTTTGTAGATCAGTTGGCAATCCACTATCTTTCCAACTTAGTAGTATAAGTTCGATTCTCAGTGAGGCTGATTTGCTTTTTGGGCCCCTTTTCCTACCCCCATTTTCTTGTTCTTTTGGCCCCTTTTCCTCATGCAAATCACCTGCATTTTTATTTCTTTCTTTTTTTGGGCCCCCTTTTCTTCCTCCATTTTCTTGTTGCGGTAGATATTACATTTATCCTTGATCCTTCGTTAATAATTCATAATTGAATTGTAATTTTGTTTGTAAATGAATTTTTATTAACAAGCTTTATTCCTCTGTCTCTCTAATTTTTTTTTTGTTTTTAAAGAAGTGGAATAATAATATAAGATAAGAGGGCCAAAAAAAAAAAGCCTAAAGTAATTAGTTATGTATTTATATTTGTTTGTATTATTGTATATAACAAAAATTTTCAATGATATATTCATGTATAATCGCATAGAGAATGCCATATTTTCTATCTCGCACAGGGCCTCCAAAACTTTTGAGACGGCTCTGAAAAGGCTCAGAGAGACCAATGAACATTGGTTTATGACGCAGCACAATTCGTTTGAGAACCCGACGAGTAGGAGCATTACCCAATCCCCAGGCATTCCAAAACATAATCTTCATAAATTCAAACGATTGATAGGTTGTCTAGAGCGAGCAGGACGCTCTTTCTCTGCCTCGGCACGTAGCATATCCTCCTTTTGTTTCTTCTTCAGCTTCTTAACTCGGGATTTGGAGAGAACCATCGTCATGCCATCATCCAGTAGATTAGTAATTCCATTGCCAAGAGGACTAGCCCCTTGATCATCTCGCTGTAAGGAAGAAATCACAGGAGAACTTGTGGCCGGCCCCTTGATAAGAACTTGACAAGTGCTGCACTGTTATTGTCAAATGCCTCCAAGGTGATCGAGGATTTTTTTTTTTTTTTCGTTTACTTTTTATTTGTCATCATTATTACTAATCATGCACGTTCCAATCTTTCATTTCATCATCAAATTTAGGATCGTTCCTCATCAACCAAGCTAGAGAACCTCGATGGTCTAATTGCTAATGTAGATGATCTCATCTCTACATTTTCTGGCTTTGATCTTCATCAACTGGATACTCACTTCTGTGATGAACTTGCATTGGCCAAGAAGGGACTCCCAAAGATATTTGACTGTGACTTGGAAGCTTTAGCTGATCCCAAAGTCCAAGAGGAGTTCCTTACTCATTCAGCCACACTTATTTCTGATGATTCTTGCCCAATAGACTTGAAGGTTAAACTTTTATCTTTCCAATCTAATATGTCAGAGGAAATGTCTGCTTTCGTGGAAGCTCAACGTGAGTTGAATAAAGTGTCAGACCTATCAGCTTCACTTGCTGGGCAAAAGTTTGTGCTTGAATCGACCACTTCAAAGTATGCCGAAGTGAAAGCACTGTTTCTTGCAGCAGACAAGAAACATCCTAAACTTACTGCCAAGATCAATGCTGCGTCGAAGGCTGGAAGTGAATTGTTTGAAGATTTGGAAAATTCTAGTATACGTTGATGTATGCCATACATCAACACTTTCAAATATTTTAGGCCGTTGGATATAATTAAAATATGAATATATCTAACGGTCTAGAATATTCAATAGTGGTGACCTGCTTACCAGGTAGCCTATTTATTTTTATTTTTTTCTTTTTCAAAATTCTGAATTACATATCTACAATGAAATTAAAAGAAAAAAACCCTAAATTGAAAAAGAGGAGAAGACGAGGAAAAAAGGAAGAAACTATCCAGTTTTGTTCTTGTACAAAGCAAGAAAACAAAACCCTTTCTGTTTCATATAAATTGGATGATGTGGTTCAGGGATTGTGTGATTTGAATTGGATGATTATGTGCAATATTAGGGCCTCAGCCGCAAGCTAAAGTGAAATATTCCATCTACTTCCACTTAGAGATCAAGGGTTTGGAAAAGTACGTATAACTTCAAGTATTGTTTCTTTGTTTCTTTCTTGCTTATATTTAATTAGGCAAGATGCAATCAGCTGGGTTTGAATCAAATTAAGGTACTATTTCTTTGTTTCTTTCTTGTTGTGTGTACTGATGAGATGTGTGTGTGTGTGTGTACACGGCTAGATACATGTCAAATATGAAAAGATCTATATATCCATCAAGAATCCAAGATTCAAGAACCTACATTAGTACTGTAACAAGATAATGACTATCTGCAGGAGATCGACTTTGTCCTCAGTGATAATTAAGCAAGTCATTTGTCAAATTCGATGTCCAATTAATATCCTGGGTTCGAATCAAATTAATATATCTAAGAGAATAGGACATCAAATGATCGAGAAAACAAAGAGGAAGAAACTATCCAGTTTTGTTCTTGTACAAAGCGAGAAAACAAAACCCTTTCTGTCATATAATTATTAACTGAAGGTACACATTACATCTCTACATCTGTTTTTCTGGTGCTTCCGATTTCTCGTAGTGCAGGCATTACAGAGTTCCTTTCTTCCCTGACTGAAAACTTGAGAACAATTTTGCTTACCACCTTCAATTTTGTCATCTCTTATCAATTAAAGTCAAGTTGTAATACTACACAGTCTACATCATGGTTAAAGGTGATGATCAAAAATTGGTCTCGAACTGTACTGTGGTTTCAGATGCTCGGTAAATTCGAAAAATGCGTTGTGTTTGACACTGCAATTGGACTCAGAGAGTGCTGTTTGCTATTTGTGCAGATGCTTGAAGTCTGCTCCTCCCATGTGCTTTGTTTCCTAACCCATTAACTCCAACATTCTGTGCTTTGAATCCTTTGATTAGTTTGGGGTATGTTTTTCCCCATGCCCTATTGTTATATCCCTATACCTCCTAGTAGTTATATTGACGTATCAGAGTTGCCTTGCAGCAATATCTTCTTGTTTCAATATATTTCAACCGTTCTGCAGATGATGGCGGAATCGAAAGTAACAAAAAGCAACAGTAAATTAAAGAATAAAACAGATGACAAAAAGGAACAGAAAGTAATTGTTGGGCAATTTGCTTTCAACCAATTCCTGTAAGTATATGGACCTGTATCATATCCATTGAATATTAATTGTAGCTAACTTTGTTTACGTTCTCATTTTCGTCAAAAAAATCCAAGCGGATGAGTTGATTGCTTGCGGTAAGAATGTGAAGAAAGATAATGAGGTAACTAGTTAAGTTTCTAAGAGATTGCTTTACGTTATTTATTTTCTATTTGCAACTTTTAATCTGCAAATATGTGGTTCCAATCTATTACAGTTTAAGAAATTGGTGGCTTCTAAGTGGCATACACTCACGCCTACTGAAAAAGCCAAGTACAGTATTCCAGGCCCTGATGTTTCATCTGGAATTATGAAGAAAAGTAGGAATACATCCAAATCCTCAGCTACCATATCCACTCGATGTAGCCCACACCAGTTTCAACAAGTTGTTTCTAAATTTTCTAGGGAACAGATTGCAGCAATAACTGAATTGGGCTTTGGTACATTAGTGCAATTGTCATGCACACGAGTACGCCGAGTTTTATGTCGATTTTTGATTGATAAGTTTGACACTGAGGAGTGTTTGATTGAGCTGCATGGTAAGAGTATGAAAGTGAAGAAGTGAACCACTGGTTCCTGATGGTAGTGAAAATAAGAAGCAAGGAGGTTGAGATATGGAATAGTTTACCTAGTCGCACATGCAAGACTACACGAGGGAATCTAGTTTATCATTTGGTAATAAATTATTTTTGCATTATTTTTATTATCTTAGATTATATATTATTTTTATTTTTTATCTCAAAATGTGGCTCAATGGTTATATAGGTAATACAAAACTCATTGTTTTTTGTTGATCATATTTAATATATATATATAGGATTTTTCTCAGGTGCGGACGTCCGTACCGAAATTTGGGTACGGATTTCCTGTTTTCGACCACTTTCCGGCCACATTTTTACATCTTAACCGTTCAGTTTTTAGGTCCTAATGTATAGATCAGCTCTGCAAAATTTCAGCCAATTTGGTGATCGTTAAGGCATCCAAACTGCAATTTACATGAACGGACCGAATCTGTCGAACCGGAACTGTTCGTATTTATAATGGTAAATTGCAGTTTTGGATGCCTTAACGATCACCAAATTGGCTGAAATTTTGCAGAGGTGATCTATACATTAGGACCTAAAAACTGAACGGTTAAGATGTGAAAATGTAATCGGAAAGTGGGGAAAAACGGAAAATCCGTACCGTCAGCATGGTACGGACGTCCGCGCAGTAGCCGGACTGTATATATATATATATATTGGAATTAACTTATAAGTTATAACATTTATAAATATTAATTAAGATGGTTATATTCAATTAACTATCTCTCTAAAAAAAGTCAATAAAGCGTCTCCAAGCTTCTCGGAGCGACTTTGGTTTCGAAACCTAGGTTTCGACTGGCAGCGACGTTCTTCCTTCAGGCAAGGCGGCGTCCGTGGAGCGGTGAGGTTAGGCGGCGGCGCGGAGCGGATCCTCAGCGTCGATCGTGGGTTGCGGCGAGAGGTTTCTGAATTAGAGGCCTCTCTGATCTTGTTTTTTCTGGGTTCGATCCAGCTCGTGAGCGTCCTACGGTGGCGGCGTGGAGACGGTGGCTTGTGGATGACTTCGATCTCCCTGGTTTCGGCTGTTTCAGGTGCTCGAAATTGGCCGAGCTACATCGTTGTGTCACCGGAGGCATCAACGAGTCGCCGGCTACTGTGCAGGTGCTCGGATTGCAGAGTGTGGATCTGTGATCTCTGCAGTGATTTGATTTGGCTGGTGGTTTTAGCTTTAGGTTGCACCGGTAGGCGAGGAAGGCCACCGAGGGTTCTGCTCGAAGTTCTGATGCAGCAGAGGATGGGCTGGCCGCCGGAGGGCCTTACGGCGGTGGAGGCTACACGGCTGCAGTGGCCTAGGGTTTCTGCCCTCTTGGCTCGGGTTTGGACTTGGGCCCTTGGGCCTGGGGTCAAGCTTGGGTGGTTGGGCTCAATTTTATGGGCTTAGGCTGATGGGGCAGGAAAACCTTCCTGTTGAACAAGATTCGATTTGGGCTGGGCCTTACGGGCTTGGACCCAGGTCGAGGCCAGCTGGGCCCTAATGTATTAGGGTATTGAGCCTGTGTGAGGTTGGATAAACTTCTATGAGTCTTCTATGACGTTTCTAGTTTTTTGCTTGTACCACAATTGCGTGATTGGCAAGTAAGGGCTAGTTGAATGATTTCTTTCCGTAGGAGGCGAGGTTTTTTCATTCTGGTATAGGCTCGCTTAAATGTGAGCGTCCCAGTGATCCTTAATAGTGTGCTTTAGCTTAGGTAGGTTCTCCGGATTTTCTTGTCGGATTTCTTATGTAAGTTTTGGTAGACTACAGCCTTTTTGCTGTTGATCTAATGATATCAACTTCTATTTCAAAAAAAATTAACTATCCCTCTAAGGCTTAGTTTGGCATTGCTTCCTAGGGTGCTTTTGGGGCTGCTTCTGCTTTTGGACCAAGAGCATGATGTTTGGTAAAATATCTGAAAGCTACTTTTGGTTGAAATGGCTTCTCCGTAAAGCCGAATTTGGGAAGCTACAATTTGTAGCTTTGAGAAGCTGCTTTGGGAAAACACGGAGCAACAGTGCAGTGTTTAATGAAATTTGACTTCATGCCAATTATGTCCTCCTCCTTTTCTGATAATTACATCGAAACAACATAACCCTATCTTTTCTCCATCTCTTTGCCATCATTTTCATTATCATTCTACATCTCCTCATCTCCTCCTTCCTCTTCTTCAATTCGTGGATTCTCGCTACAATTTGGGTATTTTGGGTTATGCTTCTTCTCTGAAGATAATCTATCAAACGGAACCCAATTCCTCTGATTCCTCCATATATAGCTGCACAAAAAGGAGTAAGGTATGTGAGCTTCACTCATTCAGATCTCCAGAACCCAAAGTTTGCTTGACTGCTTCTCTTTACTTTTTATTTCGAGAAATTGATTATATTTCATTGAATTGTTATATAGGAGAATTCTTGTACATCTCAACATTGGATAATTCGATCCTCATCGAACTTCTCCTCCTTCTCTCTCTGCTGTCACTAAAAGGTTCAATCTTGCTCTCTAAGCTCTTTCAGATTCAATCTTTTTTTTATTCGTACCCATGTAATTGGTATTCTTCTATGAGTTTGGTTTGTGCTTTTAAGATAGATTGAAGCTTGTGTCTTGCTTAATTTGGGATACAAAGCTGAAAGTTTTAATTTTTGTGAAATATAATTGTCCTGCTTAAGATAGAGATTGGAATGATGAGAAATTTAATTTTGGTGGATGAACTCTGTTATTCTTATTGTTGATTCTGCCTGAATTATCAGGTGGGTTTGATTTGGTTTACTTAACTATGAATAATGGCTATTGGGATGTGAAGCTTTGACAATTGAAGCTTTCTGGGTTTCTTAAAAAACAGTGGGGAAGATACTTTTCTACTTCTTGTTTGCCATGTGTGTATGTCATGATATCACATTAGTTAACGTTCTGATTGAAAATCTTCCTAGGTATACATCTATTACTTAGCTCCAGATGTGAGTAGACGAGGAGGTATACAACTCCTACAACATTTTGGTGGTTTTCAAGATGCTTTCTATTAGTGACAGTTTGAATAGGATTTCACCATGTTGATATTTTATTTTTATGCTAGTGATTAGTGAGTCTACTATTGTATTGGTTATGGTTTATACACAAGGGAAAAGAGTAAGGTGACTAATGGCAACTTCCGGCATTGCGTATTGCGAATTTGGGATCATTCACCCCTCGAGAGACAAGACTGGTTTATAGAACTGTATTTTTCTCTTGGTGAATGATAACTGGTTTTAGTGGGATGGTAATTTGATTAGAAAAAGGTTTGTTTCTTCGACTAGTCTGTTAAATATTTTGAGTGATGAAGTTTAGGTTTATATGGGAGGGGGTGACTGAAATAGTGGGTGTTCATAAGTTTCAATTTGCTACTGACCGATTTGTGCTAGTATACATATATGATTTCTATGTTAGGAAGAAACAATATATTTGTGGGGCTGGGATTTTTTACTCACCTATATGAAAAATAAAGATATGTTTGGCCCCTATGGAGATGTCTACCAAGTGCAACGTTCTATCTCAGTTCCTTGTATCATGTTTTTTTACCCCTATTTCAGAACAGTTTTACTTATGTATTCAGTTTATGTTACCAGGCGTGTGAGACTTTCTATTTTAATTGCTTATTTGCATAATGGTATCATATTTGTGATTTAGGTTATCTGTATCTGTTCTTTTTTTCTTTTTCCCTTTCAATCTTGTTGGTTGCTCCAAGAAGCATATAGGGAGTCATTGTTCGTTTATTGGTTATAATTTATATGTATGGGAAAAGAGTATGGTGCCTATTGAATTGATGATAATGCCCATTGCCTATTGGGATCATTGACCCCTCAAGAGACAAGACTGGCCTATAGAACTTTTTGTCTTTTCATGTAGAATAGTTACTAATATTGAGTGAGTGCTTGGTTGTGTGTTGTTATCAGTTGGTCTTGGCTTTTGAGAGAAAGGTGAACCTGCATAAAGAAATTTTTGTATTAGAGTATGAATGGAAATTTATTTAGGTTGTAACTACAACTTTTGAAATTTGTACATATATTGGCTATGAAAACTAGGCCTGCCACTCGGTCAGTTCGAATCGGTTATGGGCATTACCAACTTCAAAACCAAAGCTTCCGGTTTTGAAATTGACTTACCAATTACCAACCAAAACTTTCGGTTATTAATTATTTTTACCAAATTCGGTATTTCGGTTTTCGGTATTACCAAACTTTACAACAAATATATTTTCGAAATATAAATCAACAATACGACTTAACCGAAACTGAATAACACTCTTATATCTAGAGTCTCATAACTGACATATACAAAAGATATTGTCCTTAAATACACAGCTAGAGATCTTTGTGCAACTCTACTTTCCAAAATACAAAAGGATCAGCTTTTTTTCCCTACTTCTACTGCTGAAATGAGGATACTAAGTTCTTTCTAAATATGAGCATCCCTGGTTCTTTTTTATATAAACAAAAGCTACCTCCATGGTACAAAAATGCTAATTCAGTCTTCCAAAATAAGACCCAACTGAGTAGCAAAATTATCGATCTCCTGTAAATATAGAGTGCATATCAAATACTTCATACTAATTAATGTAACTAAATACGTGCTTCATATATGAAAAGCTATGGGTAGTAAACTAGAAAGTTGAGTATGTTGACATCAACCAATTAAACAGCATTATAATCAAATTACATACTTAATTGATTGGTCGACAACATATTAATATTAATTGGAATGAGACAAGTTTCAGGCTATAAGGTATTACATTGTCTAAAAATTAAATTGTCCTGGCAGATTTTTATTAAAAGACATATATCTAAAGCCACGAATGATAATTTGCAGCTACTTTCAATTCTGTACATGGCATAATAAGAGACGTAGAGAAGTAGAGATAACAACTTTTGGTTTTCTTTATATAAGAATTTGTTTAAGAAAGAAAATAAAAGTTTACAAAAGAAGTAAAAGTGATTCTGCCATTAAAATAGGTTTCACATTAAAACAGGTTTCCAATATTTACAAAAGAAATAAAGAGAAGAGTTGGCAAAACTAAGAAACTAAACTTACAGAGCTGTATATGATGACCTGAATTGACTAAATTGCTTAAGCTCCAATTGATAAAGCTTCCATATCTCAAACAACAACGGTTACATAGATGACTTCATTAGACTAGAAACTTTAATACAAAAAGACAATAAAAGAAAAATAATTGATACCTTGCTCAATTGCCTCAAGATCTTCAAGTCTTTCTTCAACAGTTATTGGTAATGCTGAACCGTTAATCCAATCTTGGGTTCACAACAAAGCCTCGGTGATAGATGGTGTCAAAGAGCTTCTAAATGGATCAAGCACCCTTTTAGCAGAACTAAAGGCGCATTTTGAAGCAACAGAGGTTATAGGAATTGATAGTACATCACATGCCATCAATGCAACTGAACGATAAGTTGAAACTTTTCCTTTCCACCAATCTAAGATATTAAAATTTGCAACATCATCTTGTAAGTATCTCTCTAGATCACTCATGTCTTCCGGATGGTCTTTCCTCTTTAAAAGGTTAGCAAATCCTTCTCTCCTCCCTGCACGATTGCTTGCATTTTTAGCAATTTTTGCCATATCCTGAACTAACACATTTGTGGGTGCTTCAACATCCATGGAAGAAATAAAATCTGCCTTGTATTTTTTATGAAGGCGTGACATGAAATCTGCAGCCTGTCCAACCAGAGTCTTCACTTTACCATCATCAAAATATTTCTCTAGCATCCACTGTACATAATGCAATTTATTTCTAGGATCCAACATTAGTGCAACTACTAAGATTTGGTTAACATCTTCAATCTTACAGTACTTCTCAAACTTCTCATTCATCAATTTAGCCATGGCCAGAAGATCAGCATCCTCACTATTCATATGCTTACCAAGAAGAGTATCCAAATGTACAACCAAGAGTATTAATTTAGGATTGATAACATATTAGCTGATTCAATTAGGGATGGCAATGGGGAGGGTAGGGTAAGGGGATTAAATTACCATCCACATACCCGACTTCATTCTCCATCCCCTTACCCTCCCCAATCCCCGTAATAAGATACTTGGGATTCCCCATCCTCGTCCCCATTGGGGATTAGGTCCCCGTACCCGCCCCAATCTCTGTTAACAATATTACTAATTTATTATATAAAAATTTATACAAATAATTATGGATTGTAAAATATGAAGATAAAATCAAACATCAAAATAAAATAAATTTCTTATTTCAATCAAGGAAAATTAACATGTTGATAAAGATCTTTTATTAAAAGAATCTTTTTTTTTTTTTGAACATATTTATTAACAGAATTTAAATATTGACAAAAAGATGAAGTTTACATAAATATTTATTTATAAATAATATCAAATATATATATATATATGTATTTCAGATAATTCTTATTGGGTGGGTATGGAGATGGGGATCAAAATACCATCCCCGACCCGTACCCGATTTTAGAATTCGAATACTGGGAATCTCCATCCACATTACCCGATTTCCCCCAAATTTCTCCCCGTTAGGGTTGAGTACCCTAAGAGTACCCTACCCAATGGGGATTTTTGCCATCCCTAGATTCAATACTTGTTGACTATCTAATTTATAATTTATTTATAATTGTTGAGATAGTATTAGTTTATTCAATACTTTTATTTATAATTTATTGTGTACTTGTCTAACTTTACCAGTGTAGCAGTGTCCCACAGTCCCACCTTAGTCCTTCATTCCATTGTATAAGTAGCATAATCTGGTGCAAATTAGAGCTATACGTTTGTAAACATGACCTTGATCAAATTATATTAATCCTCATCAATCGAAAGATGTATAGGTAGCATAATCTGGTCTTGCTTTTGTGAGAATCATGTTAGGTGTTGGACATGGTACGTTATATCAATTGTTTGTTTACTACTAAAGCATGTTTTATCTTTAGATGGGAAAGAAGAAATCCACCAATACCGAATCTGAGGGATCTGGAAAACAAAAGGCCACATGGCCTGTTGAGGTTGTAGCTATATTTTGTGATATAGCTGTTAAGGAAGTAGCCAAAGGAAACAGGCCCGGTACACATTTTGATAAAAAGGGATGGTCAAATGTTGTGTTAGCCTTTAAGGAGTTAACCGGAAGGGATTATGATAAAAAGCAATTGAAAAATAAATGGGATTCGCTTAAAAATGATTGGAAATTGTGGAGTTCGCTGTTGCATAAGGAAACTGGTATTGGATGGGATCCGGCTAGGAAGACTGTCGATGCACCAGCTGAATGGTGGGAAACCAAAATTCTGGTGTGTTTTTTCTTCTTTGCTTGTGGTTTAATTTTATTTTTTGTTTTTCTCTAGTATGAGTTCTGTTTTAAACTTTAGTTTTAAGTACTTGAAGCTGCAAGTATGCAGCATTTCCCAAGTTTTTTTTTCCGACTCCAGTTTCTGTTTTTAACTAAAGTACTTGAAGCTGCAAGTATGCAGCAGTTCTCCAGTTTATGTTTTTAACTAAAGTACTTGAAGCTGCAAATATATAGCAGTTCTGCACCTTTTTTTTCCGACTCCAGTTTCTGTTTTTAACTAAAGTACTTCAAGCTGCAAGTATGCAGCGGTTCTCCAGTTTATGTTTTAAACTAAAGTACTTAAAGCTGCAAATATGCAGCAGTTCTCCAGCTTATTTTTCCCATTCCAGTTTCTATTTTTAACTAAAGTACTTCAAGCTGCAAGTATGCAGCATTTCTCCAGTTTCTGTTCTTAACTAAAGTACTTGAAGCTGCAAATATGCAGCAGTTCGTAGTTTTTTAACTTTAGATTGCTGGAAACCTTTGTGATCTATATTTTGTGATAAGTAACTCCTTTATTATCTTCTTATTTTGTAGATCAATCCACAGTATCGCAAATTTCGCAAAGTGGGAGTTAGTCCTGACATGATGGCTGTCTATGATAACATGTTCAAGGGTAGCATAGCCCTAGGTCACAATGTCATGATTCCCTTAGAAACTATAGATATTGAAGAGGTTGTGGAGGATTATGAGCATAATATTATTTATGGAGATGATGAAGAGGATTATGAGCAAGGTAATGAATGTAGAGGGAAAAAGAGAACAAGTGGAGCGCCAAACAGAGGCTGATAAAGATAAAAAAGGAAAAGGAGTTATGTGAGGGCCAAAGGGGAAGAAAGAAAAGGTGGGAGGTGCGGCCAAATTGTCTAAACAAATCGATCGGCTTGTTGATGTAGTCGAGAGTAGGAGTACAGCCACCTTTGTTCGTGATAATGGTACCTCACATGGAACTAGTATTCAGGAGGTGATGAAAGTTATAGCAACATTACCAGGAGCAGAAACTGGTACCAAGTTATGGTGGTTTGCAACGGAGCTGTTCTGCTCTCAAGAGAAGCGAGAGATGTTTTCTATTATGACAGATGTTGATCTCAAGCTCCAGTTTCTGATTCTTAATTAGAAAAAAGCTGAAAATTAAGTAGGCTAATCCTACTTTGTAACAAGATGGGTGTTGCTTGTCGTTTAGACCTAAGCTGAGATGCTTTATGTTTTTGTGATTTTCCACCTTTGAAAGATTGCTTGTTGTTAATTGTTAATGCTACTTTATTTTACTAAACTTAAAGTGATATTGATGCATCTTGGAACTATTATTAGTGATGGCTGTTTGGTTATGTGAATTTGTGTTTGTTGTGAATCCGTGTTCTGTTTTTATCTTGTTGCTCTAGTACATATACATGCTAAAGACATACTTGCAAATAGCCATTTTATGTTGTGAAATTTGATGAACAAGTAAATATTGACAGGAGCAGTTGTGTGAAGTATGGATGCTTCTGGAGATGAGGAGGAGATAGATTAAATTATATGTCTATGTGCTCGTCTTATTCAAGTCTATCTCGAAAAGTACATTCAGAAAACTCCATGTATGACAAGCTCCCAAATAGGTTTACATTTGGTTAATGGAAGTGTTAGAAGGCAATGAAAGTAGGTGTTATAATTAATTTAGGATGGATAAGCAAGTCTTCCTCATGCTTTTAAATGATTTGGAAAAGATATTGAAGGTTTCAAGAAACATGAGTATTGTTGAAATGTTGGCTATGTTTCTCTATATTTTGGGACAAGGTCAAACAAATAGGAATACACAAGAACGTTTTCAACGTTCTGGTGAGACGGTTAGTATGTATTTTGATATAATGTTAGAGATTTTCTATAATATGGCAAAAGTGCTCATAAAGCCATTGGATCCAGAATTTAGGAGCATCCCACAAGAAATTCTAACTGATTCAAGATACATGCCTCATTTTAAGGTATGTATAATGTACTGCTCTTTGAATATGTTATCCTTAAATAAATTCTTGCCAATTTGCTATTTTCTAGAAAGCCATTTTTTTTATTCAAGTCCATTCGGTACTAATTTGTAGGATTGCATTGGCGCTATCGATGGTGTTCATGTCCAAGCTTCGATATCTCCATGTGATCAAGTGCCATACATTGGAAGAAAAGGGATACCCACCCAAAATGTATTGGCTATTTGTAACTTCAACATGCAATTCACATTTGTATGTGCAGGGTGGGAAGGCACTGCCCATGATAGTAGAGTATTCTTATCAGCTCTACGCAATCCCCGATCGAATTTTCCTAAACCCCCAAATGGTATTTTATTTTTCCGGAATTACACAAATAATAACTTATAATATTTTATTTTACTGAGATCAATCATTCCTTATAATTTTTAATTTCAGGAAAATACTATGTGGTGGATACAGAATATCCACAAATGAAGGGTTATTTAGGACCATATAAAGGTAAGCAGTCCCACCTTCCACATTTTCGTAGATGTGATGAACCGACCGGTCATAAAGAAATATTCAATCATGCACATTCTTCACTAAGGGGTGTTATTGAGCGCACTTTTGGGGTATGGAAAAAGAAATTGAGTATTTTACATGATATGCCACATTTTCCTTATGAAAAACAAGTGAAGATAGCTATTGCTACTATGGCTCTTCATAATTACATAAGAAGATATGCTCAACAAGATATTGATTTTGATGAAAGTGGAAATTACTCAAGTGAAGAAACTAGTGAAGAGATGGAGGATAATGACCATGATGGAGATGGTTCAGGAAGACAAGAAATGGAGGTGTTAAGAAATGCAATTGCACAAAGCCTAATGAATGCATCTATTTAGCATTTAGTTGCAAATTTCAAGTGACTTTAATATATTTTGTGTAATGGTTCTCGTTGAACTATGGTCGGAAAATTAATCCAAATATTCTAGATGATATTTTGTGTAATAGTAAAACATAATATGCATATTGAAGGGTTTAAAGTAAATCTTTTATTCGGTCCAACCAAGGGTACAAGAATAATACAAGAGAATATTTTTTAATTTGGTATGGTTACATAATCAAAAAACAAAATTAAGTATTTTAGTAGCATATCTTAGCATGTATGACCATTTTGGTAATTATACCCAACCAAAGCACTTTTGCTTTGTAACTTACCAAACACCTAGAAATTGCTTTTGGATCTCATAGCACTTTTAAAAACAGTTTACCAAACACCTCAGCTGCTTCTCCTCACAACAAGTTCGGAAGTGCTTCCTCTCACAGCAAGTTTGGAAGTGCTTCCCCTCACAGCACAGCAATCCCAAACTAAGCCTAAATCTCCCAAAATTAATTGTTGTTTAACAAAGGAAACAAAAATGAAAGAAAATAAAGCTTAGGAAATCAATTACAAAAAAGAGATAAGTTGTATGTTATAGACTAAAGATAAATATATTTAAAAAATAGAAAATTATTAAGACTTAATTGGGTAGGCTAAAAGGGCCGGGCCTGGCCGTAGGGTAGGGCCGGGCTTCATTTGCATGAACCTTACCCTACCCTAATAGGGTAGGGCCGGCCCGCCCTAATGCAAGGGCCAAGTCGGGCTTCGGCCCTACGGGCCAAGCGGGTTTAGGGTCGAAGGGCTAAATGATGAGGCCTATCCCCAACTTTATGGTACACCGTACACAAGTACAGCTCTAAAACTTAAAAACCAGCTTTAAGCCCATTTCCTAGGATGGGCTCGCAGCCTTACGTTCCTTTACTTTTCTTCATTGTGTTCGGGCTTGAACTTCTTCTTCTTCTAGTTTAGGGGTTTGCTGTTCCTAACCTTCTATTCCATCCGTCTCTTTTTACGCCATATCTTCTCCAAACTGTGGACATGGCTATGGCGATTCGTTCTGCACTCGCAAAGCTGGCGACTAAATCTATTCACAAGAACAGAAGTGGAATTCTGATGCTTAGGGCTTTTGCGAGCTCAGCCATAGACAAAAACCCCAATCACCAAGACGACGCCGTTTCGGGGTTTCCTGCTGGTCATTACTTCCGTCACCGATTCGATTATGGAAGCCATGAAAGCAAAAAGAAAGAGCTTAAGGTAAATAACCAACACTGGAATTGCTCTTCTGCTTTTGCCTTCACATTTTTGTTTAGGAGTATAATTCTGCTTCTTCTTTTTTTCTTTTTTCTTTTTTTTTCTTTTGGTTTGATTTGAACAGGTATCTGATTATTATATGGACTTAGGAGGATTAGAGCCTGCCCGTTTCGCCATGGAAGAGTTCAACAAGTGAAAGGTATCGCATTGATAGCATTATGAGATTAATGAAAGCTTTAGGTACTTTAGGCAAATGTTAGTTGTTTAAAGCTTAATACTTTTTCGGTAAAATGCAACTTATTAGATTAATGATACCTTTAGGTGAATGTTAGTTGTTTAAAAGCATTGTGCTTTTTTTCAGTAAAGTGCAATTGTTTAGACTAATGATAGCTTTAGGCTAATGTTAGTTCTTTTATGATCTGTTAATAGGTTTTGTAATTGTTTAGTTTATTTTATTTTATTTTGAAATAAAGTATTTTTGGTTCTCTTTTAGAATGCGCAACTGCAGTTTGTGAGAGTTATGACTGCACATAGGCTTCTGTGCACAGGAATTAGCAGCCTATATGTTATAACATTGGAGGCAGTTGATGCCGGAGTGGCTAAACTTTACCAAGCAAAAGTTTCGGTAAATTTCACTGACGGCATGTTTTTGGAATGGTTCTGTCTTGTCATTGATGATGGGTGTCCTATAGCACTATTTGATCACCTAGGTAACTATTCTGGCACTTCGGTTTGATAAATTTAATGTCGATAAGGATATGATTAGATAACCTAATCTATGTGTATCTGAGGTAGTTGGTGTGTTATGTTGGTTACATCTCTAAGTTCAATTAACAAAGCAACAAATTGAAGGATATTGATGCTGGGTAATTTATTTACTTGAACCAGAAAACTTTTTTCCTCAGAACGACCATGAAGTCAGAGCGGAGAATCAAACTCCGATGTGTAAAAAGAAGGTATTTGCAAGCCAATGGTTTTACTTATTACCTTCATGTCCATGTATAACATATGATGTTGGGCGAGGACCACCATCTGCCTTTTATTGTTCAATGTTAGCCTCTTGTTCAAGAGGACTGTCTCACACTCTCACTTTTCTGTCTTTGAACAGGGACTTAATTGTTCTAATAACTCATGTATCAAACTATGTCATATCGAACCTGCGTATGACTTATCAAATAATGACCAGATGCAAAGATTTGGACATTGGGCAGTGAAAATGTTCAACGAGGAAAAGGTTTGAATGGAAAACATCCTGAATTCGTAAAAGCAGCATGCTATTATACCTCATGCTTTAGCTTCTCTGTTTGATTATTATGACTGATTTATAAAAATAATGTCTATATGCAAGCATTCCATTTAACATTTTTGATCTGTTTCTAGAATAATTTAACCCTGCTGTGGAGAATGAGTTTCTTACTGTAGATTTTTCATATATCTACTAAATCTAAAGTTCTGGTTTCTCTTTTAGAATGCTGAACTGCAGTTTGTAAGAGTGGTGAGCGGAAGCAAGCTGCTGCGGGAGGATTTCTTTTATCTAACATTGCAGGCAGCTGAGGCTGGTGTGATGAAAATTTACCAAGCAGAACTGTTTTTGCCAGGTAAAAAGAAGATTACGCATCCCAATTCCCGGCTCAATTTGTTTGGCCATGTCGTTGATAGTGGGAGACTGTCAATACTAATTGATAAGAGGCATGAAGAATGCACAAAAGAGATTTTGGTATCTGAAGATATTATTACAGCAAACCAGCAAGGTAACTTCGTACAGCATGCTTTTATTCTTGTTGGTGATTCTTTTATGGCATTTGCTTTGATTATCATCATTACATACCTCATTCAGTAATGTGCATATTGCTTGTGTAAGTTGATTATTCATCTTAGTCTACTCAATTGATTCGTACTTAATATCTGAATTTCCATGTCTACTGTTATAGGTTACTGCCGTTACAAGGATGTTGATAATTTCATACCAGCCTTTTTGAGATATTGAAAACAAGAACAAGAGCTGATGAGATTATTCTGCCTACATTAAGTGAAGAGATTAGAACCGGCAAGTAAACGGTGGTGATAAATTATGCAATGCATCGATAGTGTGTGCAGTACTATATATATCTGAGATTCTGAGATATCAATCAGCTTAGGATCGTAGGCTTCCTTTGAATGTGCATTCATCGGCCTGTAATTATGCTACTGTTACAATTGGACCATGAGTTTTTTTTGGGCCGATTACTGTAATGAAGTACTTTTTCATGAGCAGTTGAGCACTTCATTGGGAATCTAAAGTCGGAAAATTGATGAAAAATACGCGCGTATGAAAACATCAAACACCTTGAAAGCATGCAGTAAATGTGTCATATGGACTTAATTTTGTCAAATTTGGTCACAAAATTTTCATCAAAAATGTCATTTTCAAACTTTTTTGAGACTATTAGCCAAAGAAAACAACTCGAACGTTGGTGGAAGCTACCAAATACAAACACATTGCTCAGGTGCCCAGCCCATATACAAAATTGCTCTCATCTAAGCTCGGTACATTTAAAAAAACACAAACACATTCACTCATTCAGCGAGCATATAATTCATTCTTGTTTACATTCTAAAGGGGATTATAAGCCTATGAAGCAATAGAAGACACTGAATTTAAGAAGGCAAACACACTACAATAAAGATGATGGAAAAAACGAGTACACCATTTTGAAGGAATATATGATAATGAATATGGTTTTGTTTTTCAAGCCATATGTATATCACTTCCAACTAGTTTACCGTTCCAACCCACTACTTTTGGGTTGATTAGTGGGTTGGACTTTGGAGCCCAAACTTACCTGCCCTATGTATGCCACCCCTATGTTAGGATAGAAAGCATAAATCATGTGGTAGGAAACAATAATCTTCGCCACATAATCAGTATTAGGAGGGAATTAACAGCCACACGATAATAATTCAAATTTGTTACATTGCTCCCTTGCATTAAGTAGTCAAGCTGCAACTTCACCTTTGCCAGGTATGATATGCTCGTCGTGTAATCCAGCATAAAAGTTGTCTGTTTCAAGCATATGAACTGATGAATATCAATCTAAACACGTAATAATCACATAGGGCAATGATGACAATAGTAAATTTCACACGTAATAATCACATCACTGAAACACTATGTAAAAATCACATGTGACAGTTATCAACCATATTGCTGAGCTCTCGTCAACGAGTTTAGTTAAAATCTGACAATTCCGTCTTAACTTCAGTTAGAAGGGACATAGGTAGGCAGAATAAATTTAAAGAATGTGCAAATTATGGATTTGGACTTGGTGACGGCGCTCACTTATGACAGGGACTCATGACCCCCATCACAGGGACTCATGACATTTAGTCTCTTATAATATACATAATCAAAGCAACATGCCTTATACGCCATGGATGTATAGTTACCTAGGTGATGATATAGTCGCATACGCTCGTCTCCATTATCAGAGAAAACCAAGAATTCTTCCAACCACAAGCCCTCAGTTAAGTCATGAAGCCTAACGCATGCTTGGTAGAATTTGACCACGCCGGCAGCATCAATTGCCTCCAATATTAGAGCATACAAACAATGACAAGAATTTAAATCCCAACGCTGCAGGTTCATTCTGCAGCTTCTATCCACTCTCAAAAACTTGACCACTCTCACAAACTGCAGTTGGGATTTCTGTACGAAAAATATTTAAAGCAAAAAACAAAGCAGATAGATTTAGCATTAGTATTTATGCTTAAATGTACATCCAGAACCACTCCACACTCCATTAGTCTGAATTTTGAAAGACGCAACAAAATATGCATTGCATTAATCTAGTCATATTGGGTATGGTAGAATCATGGCATGGGGTTTGAGCCCTGGGTATCTATCTAGCTATTTGCTAGAGTTTTTTGGCTCTATTTCTACATAATGGGCCAGTTCGGAGTGCAGCTCTGAGAAACAGGTTCAAAAATGTAAAAACTAAGAGCATTAATAAGAACACCAATAAATGAATAAATAAGAGATGTCTGCATTTTGACAGTATGAGAAGTCTCGAGGTTGCTTCTTTGTTCCGATCTTTTTAGTATTTCCAAATAATTGATGGATGTGAATGGAACATGGATACCTTTTGCTTGTTGAACTCTTCGACGGCAAAACGTGCAGGCCCCAGTCCTCCCAACTCCATGTGATAAATCAATCCCTATTCAAACATCAAAGAGAATGAATAGGATTCACATACAAAAAGCAAAAACAAAACAAAAAGTGAGAAAAGGGAGGGAGGCGGTACTGCAGCAAAATACTGATACAATCAATCTAGAACAAGATACTAATAACGATCAATCCAACTATATCTGATCGCCTACCTGTGTCTTAATCTGGTCTTTCACCGGCACGGGAACATGATTTTCATGGACCCGAAAAGGACAAAGAGCAGTAAGGGCTTTATTACGTTTGATACCTTCATATGTCCCAATCATAAGTCTTTCATATTCACAAATCTTGGGCAGCTTTCCGAGCACAGAACGAATAGCCATAAGATTACTTTGTCCCTGTAACATAAGTCGGGCAATCAGTACCTAATGTCAGGGGAAAACTTTTATAGAGTGAGGATAATTGAAACAAACGATTAAGAACACACCAAACTCCTATGGACTAAGCTTCATGCGACGGACAATTTCTGATCCAGGAGTATCGAATTCAACGGCAACAGCTACTAATTGTAATAGTTAAGGACACTGCCTGGACAGAAAGAAACTATAGGCCTGAGAACCCAATTCGCCAATAACCCGACCCGAACCAGACCCAAATAGATCCAAGCCCGGCCGGCAGTGAATTCACCGACTCCGGCGGATCTAACCTGCCGAGCCCCAAAAAGCATCACTCAAGTCAAGAGGAAGATTGAATTTATTTTTTTCTTACCTTTGGAACCTCACGGGGATGAAACACGCAAAAGGAGAACCGAACGAGTGAAGTTGGCCGTTTTCCGGGACCGGAACTAAAGTTCCAAAGTACATCTTCTCAAGAAAAAAACAAAGCTCCTGGCCTGGTACCTAAGTAGAGTGTTATCGATAAAGTACATAAGTAGAGTTTGTTGGGGACTCCAATGCGCTGGCACATATATTTAAATGTCATAAATGACCCCAATTTTCGCGATCAAAACCAAGTAACATATAACAACACCAAGTAATTGGTATGAGCAGTAGAGTACGCAGTTTTCCATTATTCAGTAGAGATTATAGTGTTTTGATGCAGAGCAGGATAGATGATGGGTCTTGTGCCTGTGCTTGGAAAGCTGAGGAATAACTTAATTGCGGTTAATAGAAGATCAATAGCAGACAACGTTATTAAAGCCTCAAACAATCTTAATTCTGGGCACCAAGAACACAAGCCCTGGTTGCACCCTGACCCTTGCATTCGAAGCCTCCTGCGGAAATTCTCATTACCCACCTGTAAAGAATTGTGGACTGACTGGACTCCCAACAAACAATTCACCTATGGTCAATTGTGGACTCAGCTGCTGTCTCCTCTTGTAACGTTTGACCCACCCGAATCAACCCATCGGAGACTGATGGATGATGATCCCCAGATTACAGCTACTGCTGCTTTTGCGGTGGCAGAATTCAACAAGCAAAAGGTTTGAACCATCAATTAAATTCTAGTGATAAAAGCTAGCTAGATGCACTAATGCTTGCTTCCTAGATGTATCACATGCTGGTTATCAAAATGCTCTTTTCAGTTCATAATAGCATCTACGAATCCTGATGATGCAGACTGTCACAGTAGGAAACAGAATTCTAGCAATGAAAAACACTTGCAGAATTAGAGATGAGACATAGATAAGTGAGTTCTAGATTAACAATCTGAAGACAACTTTTTTCTGTAATTTCTGAATAATACTATAACAACTTCTATGCAGACTCTTAACAAGCTATTATTTACTGGCTAGCTATTTTATACTAGCTCCAACATTCAACATATATATACTTGCCCTGCAATTCCTGGAATTTTTTTTAGTGATATCAAGAAAAACCTCAGAGGGAAGAGGATGGCATTCCCCAAATATGTACTTGCTCTCCAAATTCTTTAAAACGATTAGGACTCGGAGCATATTATTGTCTTCTGTGAAATTCATTTGAACAGGAAGAAAAGGAAAAAAGTAGAAACTAGAGGACAACCGTTTAGATGCTCATGCATCACAAACCTCATTCCTTTCTCAAATGTTTTAACAAATCTTGTTCCTTTTTCAATTGCTTTCTTCAAAGTGGCTAATTCTTCATGTTTTGTTCCTCTTTCAGAATGCCCAGCTGCGATTCATTAGAGCAGTAAAGGGATTTCGCAGTTGTTTTGATTACTTTCTAACTATGGAGGCAGTCGATGCTCATGCGGTTAGAACTTACCAAGCACTAGTCAAAGAAAAGCGCATGCATCCCTATGAACCCTTTAAGGTCCATGAACCCTTTAAGGTCCTACTATTTGGTCTTGTTGCTGATAACGGCAATGGGAATTTGTTAAATCTAATTGATAACAGAAGGAATGGACTGTATGGTGAATGTCTATATGATGATCGAGGTAACTAATCTATACCACGTTACTTTCAATATTTATCAATACCATATTTCTGATTTATTTTCTTATGGTAGTGTTTTTTGTACATTTTTGTCATGTTGTTATAAAATTACTAAAATAGTTATTATTTTCCAAAATACTAGAACATTTTGAAAATCCATTTTACTGATGAGTCATCAATTTCAGATTCCAAATTTGAATTAAAAATTTGTCAGTCTGGTTCCTGATCTGAGTTGCACCAATCTAACACTTTTTTTATTTGGTCAGTAGTGTATATCAATCTAAAAAATTGAAAATCAAGGACCTATATCTAAAGTCCGTTGATTATTTGTAGGGTGAACCATAGAAGAATGATGTAAAGAAGACCAGTTTTGATTCATTAATCTGTTCTCTGGTCACTATGGTGAAGATAATTGCACTTTTTCTAAAGTAAGGTCAACCCTAGTACAGAAGGTCTGTGTGTGTAAAAGATGAAATACGCAAGTGGCACTATTTTTTTTCTACTTCTAATTGATTATTACATCTCGTTTCTGTCTTTTTATCTTTTATGTGCTTCTTTCTGTTCAAATAAAAATGTCATTTGGTACATACGAAGCATGCGTCAAACTGGTAGTTTTTACATAATGTATATTTATACCGTCATACTACTCATAATGCATTAAGGGGTGGATTTCAAATCAATTCTCATCTAGTCATCTTTACTTGTATAGGTTTTACAACCACAGTTGGGGATTACAAGTTAGAGGCTCCAATGAAAGCAAAAAGATGTTCTCTTGAGGGTGAGATACTAAGCTCCTTGCACATGTTGCAAGTCCAAAAAGGATCTGGGTAAGTTTTAAATTTTATTGTGTTCATTATATTTGGAAAATAATTCCTTTTTTGGATTTATTGTGTACTTAAAAATTGGAAGACTACTGTAGCTAGTCTTGTTTATCTGATGTTTTTTTTTCTTCCTGTTCTTTGTTTTTATGCTGTTTTTTTTTTTTTACCTTCTTTTCAGCTGTGAACTTCTTGTCCACAGCCCATGTACCTGTTTGTCCTTCTATGCAAGGTATTTCTTTTCTCAAAAAGAAAAGGAAAAAAAAAGTAAAATAAAATAAGGTACTTAAATTTTCTGTTCTTACGTAATCTTATAAAGAAGAAAATATGTTGCTTGATATATATATATTTGGGTGTGGTATGTAACTAAATAACAAGTGCTTTTTTGCCCGAGGTTTTTGATCCATACATCTGGAACTTAGGCCATTACACAAAACTGGAGTGTGTCCCAAGAAACTAGAATTCTCTTTTTCTTATTTCAATCATAATGAACAATCACAGATATTTATTTTGGGTCCTGAACTTGGGACATTTGGTGACATTTATCCCTAAGGATTTCAATTTTTTTTTTTTTTTTTAGATTGATCACTATACCCTTTCCTGACCACATTCATACATAACCCAGCTAGGATTTGACACGATGTCTCTGTCTTCCTCGTCTCTTCCAACTGTAAATGATGAACCAACAAAGCTTTCTTGATCAGAATCAAGGGCACCCAAACCAAAATGCAAACTTACTTTCTGCCACAAACAGCAAACCATTTTCCTCCAATCCAATCGTACATGTATAAGCCAAATAAAATAGTTAACAACAAATCGATACCATTATATGTAAAAAATTATTGTTATGGCTAAATGGGAAATTTGCTGGCATGGTGTCCAAATTGAGGAATTTTCCTTTCTTTTTTATGTTGGAAAGTCTCTTTTTTTTTTCCCTGTTTCCTTTCCTGACTCTTTTGTTTCTTTCTTGTCTTTAGTGGTCTAGCTATTTCTCCTTCTTATTTCTACTTTTAATTTTATAGGTGTTGTCGCCGAAGTTGAGAAAATGAAGTTTGTGTTTCAATGCACGAAACTGGACTTAGTTAATGTAGGTGAAAGGGAGCATGAAACTGCAATTTGTAATCATTCAAAGACAAGGCCTGGATTTATGGGAGGAAATGCTTCTAGGAATCTGGTGTTTGAGGACATTTTCACACTCATGTGTCTCAAATACCATACTAACATATCAAGATTTTTGCCCTTCTAGTGTACTTGCACTAGTACAGAAGCAAGTAGCGCATTACTGGTTGCAAGGAATTTTATTTTGGGCTTATTAGCCGTCTCTAGTGAAGTTGAGGGACATTTCCATGAAGAACATCAGTACTCTATGGCTCTTGTCTACTCCATCCTTCAACAAATCACGACTTTAAATTATGAATTTGCTGCCAACTAAACAATCAAAAAAGTAACTGACCTTCAACCCCATGTGACTTCTGCAGAGGTAACCCAAATGACTAAATCCTAAGCAAAACTTGCGTCCAAATTGAACACAAAGCAATAATAACACAAATCATCTAACATACTTTTCAAAAACAGTGAACATTTCGATGTTACTGGAGTATAAGTGTATAACCACGAAATCGTCTGTAGGCTATACTTTCATAATAACCATCTTCATGGCTTCATTGATTTTCTATTTACATCATCCAATAAACTGAAGAGATAACATTAGGCATCTATTCATATTAATAATTTTCGTAAACTGATTAAGAGGGTGGGAGAGGAGAGGTCGGTGAAATTTATAGGCATTTTGTAAAATAGTGACTTTACCCTCTAGTCAAATTAATTATTGCAACCAATATCATTGACGGATTCGGCTGAACCGAATGAATGTCTCAAAAATCTTATCATAAGGAGCAATTTATAAATGAACAAGCCCAACAAAAATCCTTGTCCTTAAAAAGTAGCGAGTGTGTGTGTGTATTAATATTTATTAAAATAAAAAAATAAAAAATAAATAAAAACTAATTTTCGTAACAACAAAATATATGATTTTTATATAAATATTTATTTAGAAAAAAAAGGTTATCACAATCTATCTCCTAAATAAAATTTCACGTTTGAAATTTACGAAGCTCCTTCATGTGTATAAAGTATTATCACTTTTGATCTCATTTTTATGAGAATTCTAGCTTTATTGAAAGAGCTCGTTATTTCCATAGTCCTTCTCAAAATAGCTCTTTTTAAGTGCACACAGACAAATATCTGTTAGTTAAGTTATATTTCGATAACTTGACAAAAAAAAAAAAGTTATATTTCGATTAGCATAAAAATTATCAATCAATATGAGCTTAAATAAAGAAAAGTTTCCTTGCTATATAATCCATTAGGCATCTATTCATATTCATGGGTAAGATGTGAGAGAAAATACGAACATAAATTATATTGTGAAAGCATGCTTGTAGATATTCATAAATTCTACAACCAATATAAGGAACAATAATATAGCTAAGTCTAAACAAAACTTATAAATGTCATACAAATATATTCAATCCTTTTGCTATACTAAAACCCTTGGCAGCTAAATCAAGCTTCTGCCTTGGATTATAACTCATAATTTTCAACAAACCATACGTATAATTAAGGATTTTTAATTAAAATGCACTTCATTTCATCTGATATTTGGAAACAAAAGCCATTATACACCATTAAGGCATTATCCATAAGCATGCACAGAGGTATTTTCTCTTTATTTTTTGTAAAGGCCATATGCCCTGTTATGATTACAAAGGTTCAACAGTCCAACACCCAACAATATCAAGCACGCCGTATTCAAGTATACGTACAATTATCTATCAAAACCTGGGTGAGTTTGTGTCATCCACTTTACCAATTCCAATCCCAAGATAAGCAGGTTTCGTCTGAGAGACTATTTCTGTCTTTAAATAAACGACATTAGGATATTAAAACATGGATTAAATTCCCATGGTAGCTAACATGATACTACCCGCACTCAAAGCCAAACTTTAATGTTGCAAGTAATCATTTCAGCTTAGTAGTCCAAACCCAAGTTCAACTTACTACACATACTATGAGCTACTCCAACCAAAAGGACAATCAATCTCTACAAAATTCCAAGAACCAATTGTTAAAGTTCATTTCTTTATTAATGATATAACTTTCATCATGGCCAGAATATATACATCTATACACTATGACAGACATGCAATATACCTCAAGCAATGACAATGCAGTACTCAGATTTACACTGCACAGGCATATCATGGTGGCATTTCAGCAATCCTCGTGGTAGTAAGAGCAAGATAAGCCTGTAGTTAAACCAAAAATAAATTATGCCTAAAAGAAATTCTACTACAGCCACAAACATATATTATCTGAAATTTGTTCAATTAGTATCATACATATGATTTATGAGGAAGTTAATTACCTGTAAATTAGTTAATCATTGCAAGAACAGAAACTTTTGAGTTTAAAATATCAAGTTATCAACTCCACTAAAAGAGTTGATGTCTTGGTGATTTCTCTGTTCAAAAGTTTAAAGATGAGTCATGAGTAACAAGAATAATTACACGAGGGTCTCCATGAGCATCAAAGACAGAACAGAAATGCATAAGCTGTTCCAACTAGTCTTTATTCCTTTCAATCATATCCATAAACTAATCAAGGGTCATGACCTCCAGTTTGTCATCATAGCACCTACCAACCCTCTTTGCGAGATTAATAGCATGCATAGATAAATGCTCATACAACAGTATATCAGCGACATAAGAAAATTCTTTACTTGCAATTAACAGCAAATATTGACAACTAAAGCATAAGGCATAATGGACAATGATAAGGACACCCAATGAGCCAAGATCTGATTGTAAGATGCAATTTATTTCTGAACATTTAAATACTTGATCATATATAGCAACTCTGATATTTAAAGCAGCAAGAACATTTGAAAAACTGTTTATGCAACTTCTGCAGATATAACTAATAATGATTTATGATCAATTATGAATTTGCAAGTATATATAGATTTACATATACAATATAATGAACATGGCTATGTCAAATTTAGAATTGATATTCAAAGTAACTTAAACATGAAAACAGAACTTCATATAGCAACTCAGATAATTAAATCATCAAGAACAATAATGACAAAGTTTGCATATTCAATTTCTGGAGAAATTGTTCTATAGGATCAAAATGTATTCTGAGTTCATTAATATAAACAGATTCACATAAGTAAGATAATAACTATGTCAAATACAAGATTTTTACTAATCAGTAACATGAATCATAAACAAGAAACACAATCTGCAGCAAAGCAGGAATTTAACGTTAAAACAGAATCTAAAAGAACATGAAATACTAACACGATGATGATGGAGTGCCTGTGTCCATTGCTCTTCTCCAAGATCCACCCTTTAGTCTCAGTTTTGTGATGGGACAAAAGAATATGAGTTATGGTGTTCTTGCAGGGATCAATGTAGGCTGTATAATCCTCTTATATAGACAAGGCAAATGAGGCAGTTCCTTCCATCAAGGAACTGTCAAATTCAAACAGAACATTATCACCAAACCAATTTTCGATTACAGGCTTTATGTGTTTATATGTGTCACTATTTGAACTCGAAGCATCTCATATATACCAGCTTAAGTAATAATGCTGATATCTAGTTCTAATGAGTTTTACACTGATGTTCGGTACTCATAATACAGACACCTACCTGTTGAAATCATGTGTTGGGGACAGCTGCATCAATCAACAATAAAGAAGTAAAACAGCAACTTAGTTGTAACTTAGGACCCAGACATGATCCTGGTGGTACATTAAGAGTAACAATACTTGAAGCAGCTAAACCATACCAGCTTTGGCTATCACGTTAAATAACAATGACACTAACCAGCCAAAGAAAACCATCAATAGAACCTATAACAAGGCATATTGGCAAAATTCCTTGCTGGCGAAGCATATTAAAAAGTAGAACGAATATCCTACCAATGGAACTCAGCTCCATAGTTTGCTAACGGACATCAACTTGATTGTCTTCACGATATACACGTGAAACCGAAGAGCTCATAATTAAAAGACAACTGATGACACTAGTTGATCCAGACTTCTTTATATGAAACAAATCACTCCAAAAGAACATGAAACAAAAAAAATTATCACAATTGTATTTTGACCATCACACTATATATTAGTCCTCAAAGTCAAAGACTAGTACAGAAAACCAAATACTAAAAGTCTCAGATCAATCCATATGTTAGAGAGTAATGTAAATACCTAAACCTCAACCTCTGCCAAAGTGCCAGTGTTCTAATTTAATCTTGCAGACCAATACTTCATTGTCTGAAGGATATATAATAAGTCAGATGTGGAATGTTTTCATGGAATATCACACTAATTTCGTTCAAATAACATGAAATTAATCTCCTACTGTCACAGTACACAAACAATCTGTACTCAAACACACTTTAGCTCACAAAAGTACTCAAGAGATGTCATGAGATTATGTTATAACAGGTACTTGGATCGCTTCTTAAAAAAGATGGATCAAACCTGGGCATCTTACATCACAATGCCTGCATAAACAACAGTCAAGCCAACTATTGAATCCTCCAGCCTGAAGGGTCGACTTGAAATCAAACCCTTTGCCATACCTGAGCATTCAAATCTGCTAAACATTACAGAATAAAGCTTGAAGAAGCTGAGATTGAAATATAAAGCTTGAAGAAGCTGAGATTAAAAAATAAAGCCTGAAGAAGCTGAGATTAACAATTTAAACTCAAGGTTCGAATACAACACATTACATTAACATCAAAATTGTCAAAATTTCATTCAGTTCTTCAACACAAGGCTACATCCAGGTAATCTTCTTTATTTCAGCCCCATATCCTCTTCTCTCCAAATCTAAAACTCCAATTGGCTTTTCAAGCAAGTTAGGATCCTCTTCCTCTCCCACAGTCATTTCAAATCTTCCATAACCGTGCCTCCCCCACTTCGGTCCCCAGTTGTTTCTAAACTCCCAATAGGGGATGTCCACAGTTGGATCTGTGTTATATCCAGTTATGACTACACAGTGACCCCGGTTTGAACCATAAAAGCTGCAATAATAGCAAAACTCAGGAATCTCTTCTTCAAAGTTGGGACAAAACACGTGCTTACAAACTCCGGGCCAATAGCCTTTCTCTGTTGCTCCAGAATATCATACAATTCCACATCCTCCAGTGTCACAATCCTCTTTGCAATAGCAGGGTGGTATTCCAAGACCATATGCGGCTTCCAGATGCCGATCAAAGGCCCGCATTGCATTCCCGCCACCAATTGTTTTCGCCCATGAATCCTTCACAAAAACTCTCATTCCACCACCATCCTTGAACCTGGGCCAGTCATCATGGATTAAAACTCCTTCAAATTTTGCAAAGTCGAGCACATTTTCCATGGAGGTGCGCTGCCCCTTAAGCCGGTGATAACATGAGGAATAGACAGTTTAACCTCTATTCCAGTGATGACTTTGGCCTTGGCTTGAAGAAGCTCTGTTATGCAGTAACTGTAGCATGTCCCTCTTCCCTTGGGGTGCCAAACCATGCTATCTCCGTTGTTTCCCACAGGCGTTGTTGTCATAATGTGTCTGTAACACTTCGAGGTGGGAAAGGTAGAGCAAAATCTCAGCCCAATAGGGAGAGAAGGAGAAATCTGCAGCCAATTCAATTTTAAAAGCATAAGTTCTCCAATCGAGCCCAACATGCTATAGTTTAATTTTTACAAAGTTTAATTAAGCTCACAAATGGCAAGTAAATACGTTTAGTCATAATAATTTCCCCCAATTCTTCAAGCCCAACACCCTAACACAATTTAATTAAGCTCACATGGCCCATTAATGCTCAATTACACAAAACATTAGTTAAATGTGGGGCTTAATTAAACTGACAAATAGCCCATTAATGATTAATCACAGAGCTTTGCTAGAATCTAAAAGAAGCGAGGGAAACGAAAGAGGACCATACCCTGGAGCTGCGTAGCATAGCCATCATAGACCCCATCATGATGATATTTTTGACTGTGCGCCGCAGAGAACGTCAGAGAGATGTGAGAAAAGAATTTCTTATTCTGAAAAGGACTAGTCTAGTACTCTAGTACTGTACTCTAGTAGCTAGGTGTCAGTGTTAAAATTACACAAATACCCCTCCTGGGCTACGTATGTATGCACTATTCATTCTATCCGATGTGGGGACCTTCCAGAGTGGGACTATGATGGCAGTCTTTTCCTTCTTCATTTTTTGTTTTTTTCGGTGAAGGTCTTTTCCTTCTTTAGTAAAGTACCCACTGGAGCTTCGATCTTCTATTTTGTCATGAAATAAGATAGTCAAAGTACAAGGACCATGAAATTAAATAAAGCTCTTAATGCGGGGGTTCTCATGCCCTAGAATGGGACAAATACATCGATGTGTATAATGATGGCGATGTTCATACGCTTGCCACAAGCATTTGGACTTTTTCCGAGTTGAACAATACCTAATCTTAGACAAATGAAATTAAATTTAGTTCCGCTATTTGGTTTTTTGATAAACACACTAGCATTCATTGTTAACGTAGAGAATAAAAATTTAGGTGAATATTGTTTGTTTCTGTCTTATAGAAGACCAGAACTTTAAAAGTGTGTCTAAACTCTAAAGTTGAAAAAGTCAACTTTTCAAAGTTATATATAGTCCACTCGGACACATTTTTAAAGTTGCTCTATGCAACAGGCAATATATTTACATCTCTGCCTGCACTTTTGGAGAATTTTACTGCACATGAGATGATGAGGTAGCTTTGTGGTTAATGACGAGAGGTCGAGAGTAGCTAACCAGCTATCTGCTTGTAAGATATGGGAGGATAAATACTTGCTATAGATCATCATTGTTTTGTATGTTTGCTAATGATACAGAGAATTTAGTGACCAACCAGACCCATCAATTGCAGAAAGCTCGCGCACTAGCTAAGCTCTTATTGAGGAATAACACATGACGGTGGAAGTTTAATTCGATCTGATCGTATATAGCTAAGCTTAATTAGGTTGTATTTTTCATTTTTGTTTGATAGGACTAAGCTCTCGTAGTTGATCGAACTACTTGGGGCATGATCGAGTTGGTATTTTTTGTGAGAATATTATATACATCTTTTTCTTTTTTGGTGAATTATATTATATACGTCTTGCTGAAACTATAATGATTGAATTTACTGACCACAATTGTGTAGATTGTGACCAGCTTCTGCTTGGCGGACCCGCATAAAGTTTATACTTTCATGCACTTCCGATGCTAAAGGGCTTTTGATTTTAACTAAATTAGTCTTCCCTTGGAGGACACACACTTTGCTGGAAGTGCATCCTCTGATACTACTTGCTATTTTGCTAATACTCGGTACTCTCAGTTCATGCTCAACTGTGACACCTGACCCTCTTGAGGGGCCAATGGTCTTCCAACTTCATCAGCAGGATAATTGCCTACTTTTGGTAATGAAGTACACACATGCACACTCGTGTGTGTGGTGGACATGTATGTCATGTATGAATGAAAATTAGGTGTTATCTTCGCAAAGAGAATCTTGTATGTTGTCAAAATTGTCAAACAGAATTTGACTAATTGAGGATTAGGCAATCGTTCGGTTTGGGAGTGTTTTTTTTTTTTTTTAATAGAAGTCGATTGTTATTTAATAATCAACAGTCAATTAGCCATAGTTTACAAAACTTACTTAAAAAATCTGGTAAGAAAAATCTGTAAAACATATCCAAATTAAAACAAGCTAATTAACATCATTGGAACACTCACAATTAAACAAGTCTATCAAAGAATGACAAAGTTTCGTCTCCTAAGGAAATAAATCATTCAACTAGTCCTCATTTGTCAATCACGCAATTGTAATACAAAGAATAGACTAAAAAGATCATAGAAGACCCAATGGTTAGGTTTGAAGAGTGTTGATGAACGTAATTGTTTCTAATTAAGTTTATTAACCAACAAAGCAGTCAACATATATTCATTCTCGTCTATTTGTATTATTTTTCTTAAATGTGTAGTGACTTGGTAAATGTATTAATTAATAGATAATTGTTTCTAATTAAGTTTATTAACCAACAAAGAAGTCAACATATACTCATTCTCGTCTATTTTTATTATTTTTCTTAAATGTGTAGTGGTATGATAAATGTATTAATTAGTAGTTACTCAAGAAAAACTTAGGCATAGACATGAGGTGTCCAACGCTTGAGAGACTTACAGAGGCTAAAGCAAAGTACTTCGAATACTGACAAGAGTATCAGACAACCAAGCACAATGAGACTTCTTCATCTGGATTTCCTTTGCCTAGTGACCTAGTGTTGGGTTAGGTTTAGAAAAGATTTGAGAACTGCAAATGGATTTGGCAAACTCCCTCCATTGACCATGTGGACACATATCCACTCAACCAAATTAGTGAAAATAACTTAGACCTAGCTAATCCGAAGCCGTGACATTAGACCTAAATCACTTTATTAGAGTAATGATTTAAAGCGCGGGATTAGTTTAAGAGAGATGCTTCATTCCCAGCTTTAACCCTTTAAATATTCTCTATCCTATGACGACATCGTTTAATCGTGAAGCTGCACGAAGATTCTGCTATCCACCTAGGTGAGGGTCACCTGGTGACGTGGCAGAATGACAGCCGCATATTGGTATGGCTAGGCTAAAGGTCTGACCCAATCTGACCCAATCTGACTAACGTTCAACTCTCCGTTACCGTGCTCATACAAACGGGTTTGAAGAAACAAAAAAAGGTAACTCCCTATTGAGAGAGGTCCCGGGTAAAAAGTGGGTAATATGCCAACGCCAAGAAAGAATGGAATAGCTCTGGAGCCGCTGGTATTGTTCCCCTTCTTCACCGTCCCCGTGCTCGGATACAAGGTCCCCAAAGCCGAAAATTCAGCTCTATCATTCATTGAGGTAGAAACGAGGGGGTAAATGGCCTTAGTTCATTGAGGTAGAAAGGAGTAGAGGTACCTCCCTCTGGTATGCTCCCCAAAGCCATATCGCCGATCATGGGATCGCTTAATCCTACTCGCCTCCGCCCAAAAACCAAGATTGGATTCACAAAAAACAAGATTGGGAGGTCATCAACCAAGCCTGGAGCTGATTCCAAGCAGAAATCTGTTCACACTGTCACAAAAAACTGAGATACCCATCTTAAGTTTGATTGCTTTTTACCTTGAATTTGTGTTTTTTGATTGGTTTTCCAATTGGGTCAATTGGGTTTTTGAGTTGCAGTAGTAAATAAGATTAGTTGATGTAGGATTAGGGATATCTGGAAAAATTTGTTGTGATATATGGGGTATTTGAGTTGGGTTCTGGTTTTGGATGTGCTTTTTACCTTGAATTTATGTTCTTTGATTGGTTTTCCAATTGGGTCAATAGGGTTTTTGAGTTGCAGTAGTCAATTGGGTCAATCTTGGAGAGTAAATTTTCAAGAAACTTTGGGGAGTTCTTGCTAATATGCTATTTATCAGTGAAGCCGAAGCTTCGAGTACAATGCAGGTAATCGAAAAGGGCCTCCTGACCTTCATTTCTAGCAGTTCCAGAAACCCGGTTAGCAAAAGGAGAAGTGGTGACCACTTGAGTTGAATCAGAAGTGATGAACAGAATCGTGTGTAGGACGCGATCTTGGTGATGATTTCTCCGGGCTTCGATGTCAGCGACGGGAAAATCCATACAGGTTGACTGGGTGGAGATCTGGTATAATATGTTATACTGTTCGTGGGCAAGGTTTCGTGGCAGTAGGAGGTTAATATCCAGATACTTGCGATGAGGTGAAGCTCCGATCGTCAGTTTCGGTGGTTCTGCGTTCCTTGCAAAACTCGAAATGGGCTTGGACTTGGTGGTACTTGGGCCTGGCCGTTTGCCATGGGCTTGGGTTTTTTGTTTTTACTTATTTTGTACGCATTTTTATTTTTTATGAATGGTTTTGTGATAAATTATTTTTAATAAACTACACTTTGTTATCTCAAATTTGTCCATGACATAAAATTAAAATGGCAAAAAAAAAAATATAGAAAAATTATAAAATTAAGCTCTCTAAGTAACAGTAGGAATTATTTTTTATAGATTTTGTATATAAGTTACAAAGCTAGAGCTTATGCGTGATAGTCATGAACAAGGCCAGATGGATTGGAAACTTGTGTTTTATTGTTAGTTATATAAATTTTGGTTGATTGAGTGGATCGATTTTGAAATGAAGCCAAAAGCCGTTAATAGTTTTTACTATGAGTCAGCGCTTTGTACAAGCAAACTTCCCTAAAGGGAGGGGCACCATCCAAGGGCAAACGTCTCGGAATTTTTACAGAAATTGATAGATCCCTTACCCACGAGAGTGTGGGAGCTGAAAGATCGAAAAAAGTGAATTGTCAAGGACAAGTTAGAGCATATTTATTTTATGTTCTATTTAGGATATCAAGTTGACCGCGTAGATCGAGATCCAACCGAAAGCGGAAATCGCTGAAATTTCTACCACTACCATATATTCTTATGCGGACAACATCCAGCGGTGCATTTGAAAAAAATCTATTTCGTCCCCCATTTTGCTCATGGAGGGTAACAAGCGTTATACTACATTACTAGGCATATAAAGACTATTTGCTATTGAAAAATTCTGAAATGAAAATAGATCATTCTGAAAATTCCCATATGTTTATACAATAGTGATAGGTATTGTGTAAAAAAATTAGGCCGATCCGCTGTGAATAAGGCACCCGACGGAGTGGTCAACGCTTTGCACAAGCAAACTTCCCTAAGAGAAGCGGCACCATGTGCTGACAAACGTCCTGGAATTTTTACATTCGTAAGTAGACCCCCTACCCACGAGAGTGTGGGAGTTGAAAGATCGAAAAAAATGAATTGCCAAGGACCGGTTATGAGCATATTTATTTTATATTCTATTTAGGGTATCGAGTTGACCGGGTAGATCGAGGTCCAACCGAAAGCAGAAATCGTCGAAATTTCTACCACTACCATATATTTGGATGCGGAAAACATCCAGCGGTGCATTTGAAAAAATTCCATTTCCTCCCCCATTTTGGTCATGGAAGGTAACAAGCCTAATAAACAAGTTATACTACATCACTAGGCGTATAAGGATTATGTGCGATCCAAAAATTCTGAAATGGGAATTGATCAATCCAAAAATTCTCATATGTTTATACAATAATGATAGGTATTGTGTAAAAAAATTAGGCCAATTCACAGTGAATAAGGCACCCAACGGAGCGGTCAACTCTTTGCACAAGCAAATTTCCCTAAGGGAAGGGGCACCATGCGCGGACAAACGTCCAGAAATTTTGACATCGGTAAGTAGACCCCCTACCCACGAGAGTGTGGGAGCTGAAAGATCGAAAAAATTAAATTGCCAAGGATCGGTTACGAGCATATTTGTTTTATGTTCTATTTAGGGTATCGAGTTGACCCGGTAGATCGAGGTCCAACCGAAGACGAAAATCGCTTAAATTTCTACCACTAACATATATTTGTATGCGGACGACATCCAACGGTGAATTTTAAAAAAAATTCATTGTGTCCCCCATTTTGCTCATGGAGGGTAACAAGCCTATAAACAAGTTATATTATATTACTAGGCATATAAGGATTATGTGCGATCCAAAAATTCTGAAATGGAAATCGATCAATCCAAAAATTCCCATATGTTTATAAAACAGTGATAGGTATTGTGTAAAAAAATTAGGCCAATCCGCCGTGAATAAGGCACCCAACGGAGCGGTCAACGCTTTGCACAAGCAAATTTCCCTAAGGGGAGGGGCACCATGTGCGGACAAACGTTCTAAAATTTTGACATCCATAAGTAGACCCCCTACCCACGAGAGTGTGGGAGCTGAAAGATCGAAAAAAATAAATTGCCAAGGACCGGTTACGAGCATATTTGTTTTATGTTCTATTTAGGGTATCGAGTTGACCGGGTAGATCAAGGTCCAACCGAAGACGGAAATCGCTGAAATTTCTACCACTACCATATATTTGTATACGGACGACATCCAACGGTAAATTTTAAAAAAAATTCATTGTGTCCCCCATTTTGCTCATGGAGGGTAACAAGCCTATAAACAAGTTACATTATATTACTAGGCATATAAGGATTATGTGTGATCCAAAAATTATGAAATGGAAATCGATCAATCCAAAAATTCCCATATGTTTATAAAACAGTGATAGGTATTGTGTAAAAAATGAGGCCGATCCGCCATGAATAAGGCACCCAACGGAGCGGTCAACGCTTTGCACAAGCAAATTTCCCTAAGGGGAGGGGCACCATGCGCGGACAAACGTCCTAAAATTTTGACATCCGTAAGTAGACCCCCTACCCATGAGAGTGTGGGAGCTGAAAGATAGAAAAAATTGAATTTCCAAGGACCGGTTACGAGCATATTTGTTTTATGTTCTATTTAGGGTATCGAGTTGACCGGGTAGATCAAGGTCCAACCGAAGACGGAAATCGCTGAAATTTCTACCACTACCATATATTTGTATGCGGACGACATCCAACGGTGAATTTTAAAAAAAAATCATTGTGTCCCCATTTTGCTCATGGAGGGTAACAAGCCTATAAACAAGTTATATTACTAGGCATATAAGGATTATGTGCGATCCAAAAATTCTGAAATGGAAATCGATCAATCCGAAAATTCTCATATGTTTATAAAATAGTGATAGGTATTGTGTAAAAAAATGAGGCCGATCCGCCGTGAATAAGGCACCCAACGGAGCGGTCAACGCTTTGCACAAGCAAATTTCCCTAAGGGGAGGGACACCATGCGCGGACAAACGTCCTAAAATTTTGACATCTGTAAGTAGACCCCCTACCCATGAGAGTGTGGGAGCTGAAAGATCGAAAAAATTGAATTGCCAAGGACCGGTTACGAGCATATTTGTTTTATGTTCTATTTAGGGTATCGAGTTGACCGGGTAGATCGAGGTCCAACCGAAGACGGAAATCGCTGAAATTTCTACCACTACCATATATTTGTATGCGGACGACATCCAACGCTGAATTTAAAAAAAAATTCATTGTGTCCCCATTTTGCTCATGGAGGGTAACAAGCCTAATAAACAAGTAATACTACATTACTGGGCATATAAAGATTATGTGCAATCCAAGAATTCTGAAATGGAAATTGATCAATTTGAAAATTCCCATATGTTTATACAACAGTGATAGGTATTGTGTAGAAAAATTAGGCCAATCCACCGTAAATAAGGCACCAAACGGAGCGGTCAACGCTTTGCACAAGCATACTTCCCTAATGGCAGTGGCACCATGCGCAGACAACCGTTCCGGAATTTTGACATCCGTAAGTAGACCCCCTACCCACGAGAGTGTGGGAGCTGAAAGATCGAAAAAAGTGAATTGCTAAGGACCGGTTACGAGCATATTTATTTTATGTTTTATTTAGGGTATCCAGTTGACCGGGCAGATCGGGGCCCAATGGAAGGCGGAAATCACTGAAATTTCTACCACTACCATATATTTGTATAATGACAACATCTGACGGTGCATTTTAAAAAATTCTATTTCTTCCCCCATTTTGCTCATGGAGAGTAACAAGCCTAATAAACAAGTTATACTACATTACTAGGCATATAAGGATTATGTGCGATCTAAAAAATTTTGAAATGAAAATCGATCAATACGAAAATTTCCATATGTTTATACAAAAGTGATAGGTATTGTGTAAAAAAATTAGAGTGATTTGCCGTGAATAAGGCACCCAGCAGAGCGGTCAACGCTTTGCACAAGCAAACTTCCCTAAGGGGAGTGGCACCATGCGTGGGCAAACGTTCCGGAATTTTGACATCCGTAAGTAGACCCCCTACCCACGAGAGTGTGGGAGCTGAAAGATTGAAAAAAGTGAATTGCCAAGGACCGGTTACGAGCATATTTTTTTTATGTTCTATTTAGGGTATCGAGTTGACCCGGTAGATCGAGGTCTAACCGAAAGTGGAAATCGTTGAAATTTCTACCACTATCATATATTTGTATGCAGACAACATCCAACGGTGCATTTTAAAAAAATTCCATTTCATCCCCCATTTTGCTCATGGAGGGTAACAAGCCTAATAAACAAGTTATACTACATTACTAGGCATATAAAGATTATGTGCAATCAAAAAATTATGAAATAGAAATCGATCAATTTGAAAATTCCCATATGTTTATACAACAGTGATAGGTATTGTGTAAAAAAATTAGGCTGATCCGCCGTGAATAAGACACCCAACAAAGCGGTCAATGCTTTGCACAAGCAAACTTCCCTAAGGGTAGCGACACCATGCGCAGACAACCGTCCTGGAATTTTTACATCCGTAAGTAGACCCTCTACCTACGAGAATGTGGGAGCTCAAAGATCGAAAAAATTGATTTGCCAAGGACTAGTTACGAGCATATTTATTTTATGTTCTAATTAGGGTATCGAGTTGACCGTGTAGATCGATGCCTAACCGAAGGCGGAAATGGCCGGAATTCCTACCACTACCATATATTCGCATGCAGACAACATCCGACGGTGCATTTAAAAAAATTTCATTTCCTCCCCCATTTTGCTTTTGGTGGGTAACAAGCCTAATTAACAAATTATACTACATTACTAGGCATATAAGGATTATGTGCGATCCAAAAATTTTGAAATGGAAATCGATCAATCCGAAAATTCCCTTATCTTGATAAAACAGTGATAGGTATTGTGTTAAAAAATGAGGCCGATCCGCCATGAATAAGTCACCCAATGGAGCGGTCAACGCTTTGCACACACAAACTTCCCCAAGGGGAGGGGCACTGTCCGCGAACAGAAATCCCGGAATTTTTACATCCGCAGGTAGACCCCCTACCCACGAGAGTGTGGGAGCTGAGAAATAAAAAAAAATGAATTTGCAAGGACCGGTTGCGAGCATATTTGTTTTATGTTCTAATTAGGGTATCGAGTTGACCGTGTAGATCGATGCCCAACCGAAGGCGGAAATGGCCGAAATTCCTACCACTACCATATATTCGTATGCGGACAACATCCAGCGGGGCATTTTAAAAAATTCATTTTCCTCCCCCATTTTGCTCATGGAGGGTTTTATTTTTGAATAACCTTAATAAACAAGTTATACTTAAATTGCTGTAAATGTTTGAGATGTACCATGTTTTTATTTTTAGTTTTATTTATATCGTTAGTAGTAAATTGGTATGACATATTTCTATTCGATTGTGGACACAAATCGTGCACTATTTAGCAATGATTAATGACTTATAAAAAGTTTATATTAATTTCTTAAAAAAAAATTTTAATAAATAAAACGGCGGCGTTTTTCAATTTTCAATTTTCATTCTTTCCCTCCAGCGGCCAATTTTACCTTTTATGTCCACTGGGATTTATAGAAACCAACCCTAGAAACTCAACACAGTCTCTCTCTCTCTTCCTCGGCTGCACACCTAATTATCTCCTCTTTCCTTTCCACTTCTCTCTGCCATCATCGAAGACCTCCATTTCCGGCCACCAATTCACAACACCGCCACTGCCAATCGATTATGGACCCAATTCCGATCAAAACCGAAGAAGATCACTGCTATCCACCTCCGCCAGCCTCATCACGCAGACGAAGCCGGACATCAAAATCCAGAAGTCTCGCCGTCGGCCGTACCTCGAAGGACCCTGCACGTTCTATCGCCGGAATCCTAGACCTTGGGTTTCTCCGGTCTTCCTTCTCCAAATCGAATAGAGCTTCAATACCTCCAAGAATGGAGTCGGTGCCTCTCCTTTTATCAAAACCAAGGGCCCGACTTTTGATTTCAATCAGAGCCGCCGCGGACGCCGCCAGATTATCCTCTTCGTTCTGGTAACCCATTCTCCCAAGCCTCTCATTCGTTAATAGGCTGAGTTTCAATTTCACTCTAATGGAGTTATTAATTTTGATTGTTGTTCTTGAATTTCGTACAAATTGAAATGTAAAGGGGAGCTTCTGGTCTTGATTTCGATTGATTTTTAAAGGGATGACGAGGAACTAAGGAGGACTGCATGAAGCAGCAGGTCATTGAGACTATTGTCTCAGCAGAAATGATACAAGGTATGAATTCCAAGCCTTTGAGTTGTGATTGTGTTTCTGTTGGGATATTGAGATTAATTAGATCTGTAATTTTGTGGTGTAATGAATATATGGAATTGATGTATAAAAGCGTTAGATTGATTGAATTTGGGATGTCTATGAATTTTATTAATACAGAATTGAAATGCTTTTGCAATTTGTTTCGGGTTTACCGTAGTTGAACTAAAATTTGCAGTCTTTCTTTATGTTTAAATATCAGCAAAGGGAACTGACAGAAGAAAATGGGTATTCCTAATCCAGCAGCGATTAAGCAGTTTCAATCGACAATAAAGGAAGGTAGAGTTTGAATAACCCATTTCAAATATGTAAATGTATCATCCTTTTGTTTGATCGAAATTCTCTGTTTTTTGTTCGTCTTTTTTGGCTTTTTAACTTTACAGTTGATGAGCTGCTGAAGAACACACTTGAGGTTAGACCCTATTTCTCTTTCAAGCTTGCTCGATTGGGCTCTTAAAGTTTTGAACTTTTGTGATGTGCGGCACTAAATAATGAAAGTATGAAACCCTTTACTTATTACAGTTTAATCATTTAGCTTTGTTTTTCTTTTTGGAAATTACTTATTGCTGAATCTTAAATCAGTTTTATGGACTTGATCTGGGTCCCTGATGTATTGGATTTTGGGCTTTTCGTCATATTTTGGGTTGTTAGATTGATTAGCATGAAGTTCATCTTCTAGGTTTCGAAGAGACTTGCTGTATTTATTTATCAACACTCGATCAATTTTCTGGCACTCTTCTTTCTGAGCTTGGTTATCTGGTCAATTGCGGACCTTGAAAGCCATCAAATCCTCCTTTTTTCTGAGTCTATTCTGTGGATAAATACATGCTGCATGTTGCTAATGCAGAAACTTGTTCTATTTTCAGGCTTTATAGGAAGTGCAATGAAACATTCAGAAGACTGGAGGGGAAAGATTAGAAATGCTCAAGCTTCAATCAAATGTTATACGAGCACTTAAATGCAGCTCAAGACGTAATTTCTACTTTCTGAATTTATACAAAAACTATGAAAAATTAATAAGTGTGACGTTAACTTTGAAGCATGGATGGTTGAAATGAAAGGCATAACTTATCACAACAGTAAACATGGTAATCAGACTACAGTTAAAAACTGTATTTTGATTCATTTGTTGGTAGTGCGGTCACGTTTCCGAATTTGTTATGTGTTTGACTCTAAACAAAACCCCAAACTCCAAATTTCTGTTATGTTTTAGTTGTGTTATTGTTGTTCTACTCTGATTGTAAAGAATTGCTCTTGGGCTTCACATATGATAGTCGTCATAATTCTGTCTTAATCTTAATTCTAGGTTTGCCATGTTGTGGTGCACACTCATGTGATGTATATTCTGGGTTAAATATTGACAATTGGATGGTGCTACAGGACAACATAACAATGTATGTACAAGCTCTAGAGGAAGATTGAGAAATTCGTGTTTTTGTTTGTGTCATAAATCATAATTAACTTGGCAAACAATTGAGAGTTTTGGTATGATAATATCAGCTATGGTTCTCGGGGTTTCAGAAAAAGGTCTATTAAGGCAATTGGTTTAGGTATGAAGTATCCCAGTATCAATGCATAGGATGCTATCCTTAATTGGCCAAGGATTCATCAAAATGAAGAGGAACTTGGGGCACAAAGAGGAATACAAATTCAAGAATGTACCAATCTTGACCATCATTCCAGATATGAGTACATAATTTCAAAGGGAATCCAAAATTTTTACTACTCTGAATAAAGAATAACCCAAGGCGAATCAACATGCTACAAAAGAAATGTGTTTGATTATGTTGCAATAAGAACACCCTCCATTACACTATTAAATTAACAAATTTAAACCTATAAAGCTATACGACTGCCTTCTCTAGGCATAGTTTGTTGAAATCCCTTCTTTCCTATCTGCAGTGTACTATAATGGGAACAAAGCTACTTCACCTACGGGTAAGACGCTTAGAATAAATTCTCAATCACAGATATGGTTTTTCCTTGATCTTCATACTCTACATTGTGCAGGCTGCAAACATCTCATGGATATGAATCCAATGTCTTTTAAACCATCTCCCTGCATCTGGTTTTACTTTGATCCACCACCTCAAAGCAAATCAAATCATACACCAACACAAATGGCTCCTGTAACAAAAAAAACACCTAAAGAAGTAAATCAACTGAATCAGCACAGGCTGGCACAAAATTTTATATAGTAACTTGTGTATGTGTGTGAGGGAGAGAGACAGACCTGCTGTCCAAGAGGAGCAGCAAAACTTGGCGTCATTAAGATGTTTAACATCAAGCCCAATTAACCAAGATCCGACACAGACATCATCATGTGCATAGGTACGGAGAATATCTCTGCAGAACAACTCACAGAATTCAAGTTAGTGCTCTGCATAGTGATAAATGAAGGGACCAGTTTATTGAAAAGAATTCAGACCAAAAATATTCTAGCGGAAGGAAGACTCACCTATTTATTCGAACAAAATTGGCCAGACCTTGAGAAATGTCATACATCTCACATGAAGCATGGCGAAAATATCTGTTGGATGCAGAAACATAATTTCAGTAAACCATCTTTGATGTCAGCCGCATATAGACTTTTATGCGTATGCAAAACCCCATATACAACACTATCACTTAAATCTCATATAATCCAGCTTGCTGAAATTGCAGTTCTCCAGAAAAATCTTACCATCATTAATCTTAATCATGAATATACTTAGCAACTACATATGGATATGCACATATGCATATACACCATTAACAACATGTACAGTCACAAAAACCCCGTATCAAACTCACAATTCTACAGAAAAGTAACCATACCTTTGATGCCAGTCATGACCATAATATGCTCACACACAAACAGATTCCACCAAGACCCAAAATTAAGAACATGTAAGAAATATAAACAAAAGCTTCACCCCATGTAAGTTTGGTTAAGAAAACAGACTTTTCTGCATAACATCTTGAAATGAGAGTTCATATAGAAACCCAGATGCATATATACATACAGACATAGTACTCACCAATTACATCAATTCTTTTTTGTAGTGCTTGTTCCTTGATGAAACTAATGATGATAGGAGCTGTAGACAAATAAATGAACACAAGTTTTAGTGAACAGAAGAGAAAGAAAACAGAACTAAAAACAAATCTTTCTAACAAACACAAAATGGTTCAACTTATAAACATGCATTTCAAAAATACTATCAGCCATTGACAAAACATAAACCTGGTAAGAAAATATTGGCTAATAGGAACTCAGCATAACAACTCACCAGAATTCAAGTTAGTGCTCTGCACAGTGAAAAATGAAGGAACCAGTTTATCGGGAAGAATTCAGACTAAAAATAGTTTAGCAGAAGGAAGACTCACCAATTTATTCAAACAAATTTGGGCAGACCTTGAGAAATGACATACATCTCACCTGAAGCTTGGCGAAAATATCTGTTGGATGCAGAAACATAATTTCAGTATAACATCTTCAACATTAGGCATGAAATGCAAGGCTGTAAATCTGTGACTCATACCATTAGATTAGGCATATATTATGTCAAGATGTGATTATTATATGTAGTTGGCAGGATCTCCGAAGATTTAACAAACCCAGAGTGGTTCCTGAACTTGATAAAATTTTGTTGGTTGTTCTTGCTATGAGAATACAGAAAACAGATATGTATAAAACTGTCTAAAATGGGATGAATGTGCATGAACCTCCAAGAGCTTGCATATCTCATGAAGCTATGCAAAATGAAACCTATTACCAAGAAAATTTACAAAGACCATTTCTACGGAAACTGCATATCTTCCAACTAATACATCGGATGTTCTACTAATCTACTCAACAAGATGTAACTAATAATTTATAGCTTTTATGAATTTCAGAACAAGTGAATTGCTCCCATTTGTTAAACATTTGATTATAATTCTTTGATAAGAAGTTACAAGTAATCAGGATATAATCTACTTTCAATTAAATGATGAAATATGTTGAAGTACAACTTACAATTTTTTATCACCAACCTTCCACCGTTCTGGTTCATACCACTTTTGACTCCTGTCAAAACACCAGCAAGCAGTAATATGAGACATAAAAAGATCATGAAATTCTTATGATTGTTAACACTTGTTTCTGAAGTTCTAGACTATACTCACGGCTCAGAGAAAACTTTGCTTGACTTCATGCACCCAATATAAACACGAGGCATTTGTCTAAATGAGTTGCAAGTGTATCTCCCAGAACTTCTGTGCAAAACAAAAACTACAAAAAGAAGATCATAAGGAGCCATCTGCAGTGTAAATATATGCCAATGAGAAAGATTGAAGGGGGAAGGGGGCTCTTAACGCAATTCACTCAGAGAGATTGAAGGGGGCTGTAGTGTATTATCTCCTTTCAGTTTGATAAAGCCAAACTGGATTTGTTTGAGAAGTTTCTAGTTATTCAAAGAACAAATTAAGTACAGCCCCTTTTACAAGACCATTGTTCAGATTCACAAGCATTTGGTTAAGCAAGTGAAGCCAACCATTGGCATCCCCAGCAAGCAAGTCTTGAACAAATGCTACTGATGACTCACATCAACCAGGTCAAGGAGAATTCGGATACCATTTGATGTTCTAACTTTCCGGAGTCTGGTTGTTACTTCATGTACTTTTTGTTTCTTTAGAGCCTCTCTAGTATACCTCCATATTTACATATGTTGCACAACTTTTCAAATGAATATACTTGTCTCACAACATTTTAAAGTACAAAAACAATTCAAGAGAAATAGTTCCCCTTTACAGGCATTAAGCAGGGTATTGTGGGCTCAGAGTCTTTGCTGATAGAGCAGAACTGAATACAAGCAGATGTAGGAAATATGTGTCCCTCTAGCACATAACAAGCTTTAAATAATTCCAATTGCATTTTTCAACTGAAACTATAATTCGCAATTCTTAGAGGAATGTATTCATTTTGAAGATAATAATAGTATACGGCTTATACGATATCCAAATGAACGGAAGCTAATGCAAGAATGTTTTTTAATATCAAATAATATATCAGAGTATGCTTAATCAGAAATTCAAGTAACAAAACCAAGAAAAGCACTCTATAGCCAGAAAATCCACAATTCTGAGATATAAGGGATTGTATTAGAAAATAGGACAGGTATGCATGAGTTCCTATCACTGAGAAATTATTGGAATTCTATGACAGCATACAAAAGTGGCACTTATTATCTGCTTATAACATAATTCATTCTTTTAAGGGATACAAAGGTGGGGATTCTAGACAGACATTCATCAATTTAGAGAATTCTAAAATAGAAACAATCAATGTCTAAGCCACTCGTAAGAATAATGAGCTGTCAATTGACCTCCAGAATCTATGGAACTACAAATGGTTTGGCCTTTAGTTTTCTACGTGAAAAATGTCATGAACCACGTAATAATGAAAAGAAGAATGACATCCCCGGCCAATGGCAGTAAAGATTTCATTGAGAAATCTGTTCCAATATAAACCCACCAAGCAAGGAAAAGTTTTGCAACAACAGAAGGGAGAGAATTAACTTGCAATAAATCTGAGCTAAAAGGAAAAAAAAAGAAGTGAAAATATACTTTGCAAATCATAAGTTTAGCATCCATAATATATCTACTATAGGATCCAAGTTTTCACGTTCTTTTATAGATCCAGTAAAAATTTGCATTGAATTTAAATCGCATCTAATAACTAATTCACCAGATTCCAGTCATTTTGTTTCCTACCTATGAAAGCCTAATAACAATTTTCGGATGACTGCTGCTACATAACAAATAAATCCCCAGTACCATGAGATACATCTTTCAAAACCATATTCACAGTACTTTCTTCATAGCCTCAATAAATATGGCATCTATCACTGTGTGAAACACAAGTTTGCATTCATCTGGCATAACAAATCAAGAAATATGTTCACGTCTGGAACCCTACAAGACAATAACGCATGTGAGATGCACTAGTGCTTAGCAGTCATATGGTGTTCATGCTGATTTTGGAGACAGATGCTATAATTGTTCAATAATCCAATCAGATTGATCCTTTGTGACTAGGGTAGCCTATCAGTCACCGCTCCTCTCGTGAAGTCTCGATTGACAATACCTCTACACTTGTGGTAACCAATAAGAAAAAGAGCCTTAGATATAGTCTCCTAATAATACACCAACTATTATCTTGTTCAAGCCACCAAGAATGTCAGCTTCTTAGACACTCTTATTTCTCTTCACAAGTGTCATTACAGATAAATAAATTAGCCACTGATATCAATGTACCTGCACACGAGGGTTTTGAAAATCATCCATGGCAACAGCTAATGCCGGAAGCACCCGTTGATGATATTGAACTTGCAGGTCTGGGCCCAAATCAGTAGACAGCTGTCCAATCACATTAATAGCTGCCCACCTTACACGAGGATGAGGATCTTGAAACGAGTTCAAGACCATTGCCACCACTAGCTCCAAATTTTTTATCATTACCTGGAGCAAAATTAAATGGAATAAACTAAGAATAAGGTAACTTGAATCCATTTGACTATAGGAAGAGGTATAATGCACAAAAATACTTTGCAGGTGAACTTGTGTTGTTGTTGAGATAAAGTCGTAATCTGTCAGTTTGTGTGCGCACATTATACATACAGGACAATCAACTCACATTCAAATGAAAATGTTTCATATATGTCCAGCGTGTTACTACAAGTGGAGAAGTATATATAAAAAAAACACACTTAGATTACTGTTCCCATTATAATTCTACCTAGTTGTCATCATGTTGACAGAATAACATCATATGTGAAACACAATGGGGCTTTTATCACCAAGCCATATAATACAGAAAACAAGCATTGCTACAAGTAGTGAAATATGCAAACATCTAAAAGCTGATGAGGTAACAACTATTCCTATCTTGATCCACTAACAAGAAGCCATGGGGAGTGACAATTAGTTTCCAGACGGTGCAGGATTCAATAACAAAATAAGGGCAAAATTGATACCTTAGAACAACCCTCAGCAATCTATGCAAGGGCAATCAATGCTGCATGGTGTTTCTGCCACTCGGAGTCAGCCAAATAGGCAAGCAACTGCTCGGACGCGATGGGAACAATGGTATTCCCACCCAAGGAAATGGCAAGCCTATCCAAACACTCCTGCCCAACACTGTAATTACCACTCACCAGCATCCTCATCTTCAGTCTCCGCGGTATGCCATGAGGGATCATCCTCAATATCCAAAACCATCTTCATCAAAATGGCAAACAACCTACTAATAAACTGCGGCAACTTCCTCATCATCCCCGGGGCTCCATCGCTGGCCTCGGCTAGAGTGATTACAAACTCTATGGCCAAGTGTCTGGTCCCTTCTTCCAAGGACTCAGCTTCAGCAACATGCAGCATAGAACCAACCACCTCCAAAATCTGCCTCCTGAGGAACCTTGGCTCGGTCCCAGCCAATTCGATGAACAACTCGAGTGCCTCCTGTGCCGTGGCCTCGTTCCCGTTGTTCAAAGACTCCATGAATGTCCTCATCATCGCCGGAAATAGGTCCTGAAACCTATCCCTATCTCCGGAACATGAACGGGAGGAGCTCCGGCCAGCCGTTGTCCGGCAAGATTTCGGAGGCGAGCTCGGAGATGGTGTCGCAGAGCTTCTTGGAAATCGATTTGACTCGCGTTGAATACAGGACAGGAGAATCGATTTGAGGCTGGACTGCGTCGTCGGGGAGAGCCTGGGTCAGATATAGGAGTCGTCGCGGGTGAGCTGCCTGCGGAGGAGAATGGCGGACATGGCCCGGGCCTCCTGCGCCGGAGAGAATTGGAGGAGGTGAGCGAGTTTGAGTGAGAGCAAGTCAGGATCGGTCTGCTTGCAGAGACTGAAGAGGAGCTCGGCCTGGGATCGCTGCTCGTTGGCGGAGGCCATCGGTGGGAGATTAGGTTTTCTAAATTGAAAACTGAGAACAGTCCTTTCTGAAACTCATATATGTCAAAACAATGAGACTGGTAAAAAAAAAAAAAATTACCGAGTCAAACACGCGTTTTTTGGTTTGCCACTGTTCTGTCAGCGCTTGTACCCCACGCGCTGTTAACAGACAGCAGGTGACCCTCACCTAGGTGGATAGCAGAAGCTCCGGAAGCTGCAAGGTTGATAATTATTTACTAGGCTTATGCGGGACTTCACCCACTAGCTCACCAAGTTTGGGGACTTTAGGCCTGCATGAGCTTTGAGCCTTTGACTAGTCATAGTCACCATAGAAATCTTTAAAAAAAGCCAAATTCCCAAAGCCCGAGGAATGAATGACATCGAATGTTATAGAAAGTTTAATTTATAAAAATTAAATTAGTTCGTCCAAATGACTTTTTGAATAATTATAATTTCAAAATTCATTTAGTAAATATTCCAATTAATAATCTAATCAATATGCACGCGTTTGTATTTGCATATAGTGCATATAAAAGAAGATATACATAGCTAGGTCAATTCTTCGGTATCCTTGTATGCAAGGACTGCATAACTGAAGATCATATTTTTACACTGTTGGGCGGATGACGGTTTATTGTATATATGGATTAAATTTTGATGCTTTAAGTCTTTAACTAATCTATTTTTGTAGTTATTTGTAGCTATAACTTCCGAAAAGGGTAGCGATGCATGGTGGTACATGAAGGTGGAGGATCTTCTCCCTAGTATTTATCGTGATAAAGCATCCGAATATGAAAAGGGAACTGACACAATGGATGTATGGTGAGACTCGGGTATTTTAGTTATCAAATTTGTTTAAGCTTGCTAAACAAGAAGTCATCTTATATTCATCGTAGCTTGATGGTGATATGGTAATTTCATTATCGGTGATTATAGTTTCCCACATCAGGGAGTCTTCGATCCTTATTTCTAATGACTTAATATTTACCAGTTTGATTAGTCATAATTAATTGTTTTTTGATATTTGCTTCATATATAATTGCCTTAGAATTCAACACACAATCGACTAATATCACATGCCATATTACAATTTGAATCATTATGTCATTCTACTTTGATGCTTGTTCGTATATAACTGCATCTGGCTTTTTTGTTCTGTTACTGCTAATTGATTACACGGTTCAATGACGTCGTATGGGTTTACATGGATCTAAATGGTTATATCTATTTCAGGCTCTTCTTGGGCTGCAGTTTTGGGAAAAAGAAACAGCCTTGGTCTCCCTGCAGACTTGTACCCTGAATGTATGGATCAGCATCGTGGGTGGTTCCAGAATTCTTTGTTAACAAGTGTTGCTACGAAAGGTAATGAGCACCTACACATGTAACATGTTCATATCTATTATCTAGTATGCGATGCAGAATTCTTTGAATCGGTTTTGTAGTTCACAAAATTAAAGTAAATGGTGCTTTCACCGGTGGCGGATTCATGATTTAAAACTGGGGTGGGCTGAAACTTTTTCTCTTTAATTGAAGTGAAATAGAGAATTTTCAATGCAACGCCAAGAAACTGTGTTGATACTTGACATTATTTAACCAAAGTAAGAAACCAATCAAAATTAATATCAAATAGATTACCAAAAATAAATATCGCTTGGAATCATTTTTTTTATTGAATAGTTGAATAAAAAGAAAACAGAGACCGAGAGAAATATAATTGAAACTAATACAAATAGTTAGACTACGTACCAATCTTTTTCTTATTGACTACAAAGAGAAAAGAGGTTAGCAATAATAAGAAGCACTTTAAAAGTAGGGCTAATTTTGTTGCTTCTGGAAAGATATAAAACCGTAGAAAATAGAAAGTAAGAACAAAAGGAAAAGAACCAGACCCCCAATAGTTAAAAGGAAGAAGTAAAAACAGAAAGAGAAAGAATATAACAGCCCTTTAAGTCTCACACTCTCATTGTTATCAGGGTAGTTCAAAGGAAGAAGTAAAACTTGAAAGGAAAGAAAAAAAAAAAAAACAACAACATCAATCCCTTGGGTTAGCTAGATAAAAAGGACAAAACAAATACAACAATTCCTTGAAAGTTTTGAGGCCACCAGGTTTTGACCTTGGGTTAGTTAAATCACAAGGAAGCTCCATAGCCAACATTGCAAAACCTCACGAGTGAACCTATTTCCCTATAGCAAGATCTTTATGGGGAGAATTTGGGTTGGGGGGCTTGTGAGTAGACATGCCATTGGTCTTCACAAATTGACATTTGCGTGTGTCCTAATTAAAAGTACATGTGCCCCGACCTGCGGTTTATGACATGACAATACCCCCTTTCAATTACTACATGCCTGTCTTTATGACACCTACGCCTATATGACTTGGTGGACGCGGTTCGTTCTGCCATATAATGTAATGAATCTGAAGCTCAATTTTGGAGAGATTCTTAGGTGAGGAACCCATACCAGCTCATTTCTTCAACCAACCACTTAAAATTCGACACCTCTGTAATTTTTTTCCATGCTGGCATCTGCTTGGAAGACTCCAAAATTTCAGTCAAATTTTATCTTTCCCTCCTCCTAAATTCAGCTACTACTATTATGACCGTCAGATTAAAGCAACGGCTATAATTCATCTCTATCACTATATAGTTCATCTCTAACAAGATCATTTTTCCTTCTAGCCTGGGTTTCTTCTTCTTCGTCCCCCCTCTCTTCTGTTTCCTTCTTCTACAGAGATTAATTCGTATTTGTGAATCCTTTTTACTGGTCTTTATCCTCCTCTGAGGATATCTTTAATTATTACTTGTGCAATTTTTATTGGGTTTTCTTGTTAGGCTCTTCTCCTTCGTAGGTGTGTGTATGAATTGGTTAAGATTTTGGGTCAATTTTATATGTAAATTAACTGGGTGATTGGGTTTTGAGGGCAATTTTAAAAATCTTAGGTTTTTTTAGTCTGGAGTATGGATGTGAGTTGGCTTTATATGTTCTAGAGTTACATATCATGAATCAAACTCTATTTTCGGGTTATGTAGCTTAACATATGTTGTATACATGGAACACAGCATAATATGATGTGCAAGATCTCTATTTCTTTCTCCTTCTTGTACTAACTTGAAATGTTGTGGTATTATTTTGCATTAAATTGTTTGACAGCAGGGTCATTGCTCTTGGAAATTGAAAGGGGATGATCTCAATCTCATCCAAGAAGTACAGAAGCAATGACGTAATCTTAGTGAAATTGGAGCACTGGTAGAAGACATTGGGGGCTTTTTGTGCAGCGATTGCTTGAATCTTGGTTACGATCTTAGAGGCACAGCCTAATTGATGCAGACAGAGTTTTCTATAGGGATCATTGAGCTCAATGGCTAGTTATTTGATTTGTCTTTTGTCATTGGTTCAGCTTTTCAATTTTCATGCTAGTAACATATAATTGTATGCCAGCGGGTGTTTATTAAGCATTGGAGTACTTTTCTTAAACTGAATATTTGTTTAATGACTGCATGCTTGGCCACTTTTCCTTGATAGAGGAAAGGCTCCATATTCCAGTGTCATAACACATGGATTTGACATGTGTATCATACCAAACTGCACTCCAAGATAACTCCATGTCTTTAACATGTCCAGGCCTTTATAGGTGGCTTCTCATTGTCACAAATCTCCTTTGAGTTGCTTTTGCAAATGAGAGAGCTGGCCTTTAAAGCCAAGATTTTCTTTTCATTATGAGTCTGGAAAGTGGTAGAAAATTAGTTGACTTTAATCTCTTGTACAAGTCATGGTGTTAATACGAATCACAAATTCATTGCTAAAAAGCCTTCCACATTCAACCCCGGTAGCAGCTCCTTTGCAATTGTGAAACATTGGTTTCCCACATCGGTCGTGTCAAAGAAGCACGGAAGAGAATGACGATATAAAAGGCGAAGCAAGAGACTTGAAGTAGCATATATTTTTTGGCCTTTTGGCTGGAATCAAGTGCTAATATCTGGTACGTGTAGTGATTTGGAAGAACACAAGTTGGATATAGTGAACTTTGAAGCACATCATATCTTCTACAATCTACGAGAGATACTGTGCTTTGAGGATTATGATATCTGGTTTGTGTTCTAATTTTAAAATTTATTAAGCACGTTTTACTTGAACTCCAATTCGCAGGTCCAACAGCTAGCCATTACTAGGCTTGAAGTTGGTCAACTGTGATGCTTTCGTCAACTTAGACATGTGGTATATCTGCAATCCAGTCATCTTCTAGGGATGCAAGAACCTCTGCCCGCACAATTGTAAACCAATAAATTAAAAATAGCATCAATATATACCATCTACACCGATGCTTCTTCTCTAAGAGGATGATTTGAATTCAACTTTTCCTAACAATTATGTAAGCAAATATTAAAGAAGCCGTGTCAAACTTTGACTATTACAATCCTGAAATGAATCAATGTCACACTCTTGAGAAGGTAAAATGCCAGACTCCACCGATATTCACCATTAGAAAAATCAGCCCACCACCCATGTCTCTTCTCCCACCAGTTAAAGAGTTAAGACACGGATGTAAACAGCATAAATGAATCCTGAAATATACTAATAGATTAATAAAACCATTTGATCAGGGAAAAAATATGTTTATTTTCTTGACCACAAGGAGATAAAGCAATCCACTTTAGGCCTTAAATGCAGATACTCATATGGCTTACTTATTAACTGGTGACGCTTATGTACTTACCTGGGAAGTTATGAATATCCGATTCAATGTATCTGCATCAATGCTGGCTGCAGACATTTCAACCAATCCTGAGGCCAGACCAGAATCAGATGTATGGAGGTAGACCTTGGCATGTAAGCAAGAGCCAATTAACTATGTTGTACGAGTGACCTCCAACACTTATTCACCTCGATTCTCAGCTGCTCAAATGCAAGTAAATATTGGAAACAAGTAAAATACCTTGAGACATCAGTCTGACAATTTGTTTTTCAATATCTAAAGTGCCTTCATTTCCAAGATTAATTACAAACAACTCCTAGCACAAGAAATATCTGCATGGTTTCACAGGTATATTTGAAATTTCACACTATAGTTTTGGACTAAAATGAAAAAGAATGGCAGTGATATTCAAGAGCATAAAGTTTATAATATCAATTTTGCTTTCGGCAACAAAACGATATTTTTAGGTCCAGATTTTGTAGTTTCATATTTTCAAGAAGATCTCCCCTCACAGTACCATTACTAAAATAGGTCTAAATATGCATTTGAACTGCAGAAATCAGTTTCCACTAAAGGGAAACTATTAGATGGAATGGCTATTACCTCAAGAATTTTAGTCCAGAAATCAGTTTCCTCTTTAGAAAGAGATCGAGAGCCATGTTTCGTTCGAAGCTGGACATCTTGATTCAAAAAAAAAAATTTCAATGACATGATAGAAAGTTTCCATAGCATTCAAAATTAGTAAAAATCATAAAATCCCACAAACAAAGTCTACTGGTAGCATCTTGATCAGAGCCGAGTCTTCTAGCCGTCCCGGTCAGGCATAATTTTAGGTACAGATCATAAAATCCTAAGAACAAAGTAGACTGGTAGCATCTTGTTGGATAATCAAAGCCGAGTCGTACACTGAACAAAGCACACTAACATCATATTATCAGTAGACCGAAAAAATGACATAGTTGAAAGTTTCTTGTTTTACATGTCAAACCTCTTCAATAGTGTCCATGTGCTCGTTCAAAAGCTCCTCTTCAATAATAGGCTCCAAGTGCTTGCTCAAAAGCTGGCTGAGAAAAGACAACAGATTAAACACACAACTCCTAAAAATTGGGTGAACGAATAGTATTTTATTGGATAGAAAATCAAGATGAAGGGATTACCTGGGATGGCTAGAAGACTCAGCTCTGATCACCGTCCAATAGGATAAGGAGGCCAAAGCCTTATTTGACAAATTTATGCAAGTTCAGTCCGTCTTTAAACATGTCATATGTCAATCTCTTGCCTATCAGCATCTCAAATAGCAGGATTTCGTAGCTATAGATGTCACCACTTGTTGACACCTCCATTCCTATGCCATTCTCTGAAATTCATTTCCAAATGTACAAAAGAATAAGCATATAGCCTATATATATATATATATATATATATATATCATGTTTGTGTGCATCCCCACCTAGAGTCCTCGGCTCTTAATGATTAGACTGGGCCAAATCTAGGACCTAGATGCATTCTTTGACAACCCAAAGATCACATTCCATATCAGTAGATCACCTAATTCTAGCATATTTATGTATGCAACAAGAAAAAGAGAAAAAAAGAACAGCAAGCTTTAATAGTTCTAGCAAGCTTTGACAACAGAACAACAGTATAGTTGGATGTCAAATAAGGACATTCATAAACACATTGGGCTTCTCCCAACCTACTATAAAATCCCTCTATAATATCTTATACTCTTCAAATAGCTTCTATCATAATCAGACCCTCAAAATCCATAGTCACAATTGCAATACACCATTTCAGGTTATTAGAAGAAAAAGTAGCTCAAACCTTACTCTTTGATACTTCCAGCTACACTCTTGGCAAGTGCAATGACTACTTTCTAAGAGATAACTTCAGTTTTCCACGGCCTTAGATCACAAAAAGAAAAACGAAATAAAGTATAAATTAGTAAAAAGAACTATAAATCTAAAACCACCCACCTAGATTTTTTTTTTTTCTGGGAATGAAAACTACCCACCTAGATTGAACAAGACCAATTATACAAAGAGTGGTTCTAGTTGGACCTCCAAATTTGCTATTTGGACCTCCCATACTTAATACACCTCTAATTTACTTTTTAGAATACTTGAAAAGCTAAGTAGACCTCCTTATTTTTACCAAAATGCCCTTGAACATGAGATACAACAATCTGTTATTCTACTTTTTATCTCTATCTTCAACCACGAGAAGAAAAATGAATCAAAATCACATGACATTGCTCTATTATTATTTATTAGTAGGTCTCTCCTCTATCAAAATTAATCAGACGGTTGGTTCTCGATCTTGATATGTTATTGGAACTCCTTTGAATTTGCTAAAAGAATGTTGTTGTACTTATTTGTCTTTTCATATAAGTTGACAAAGTCAATTAATAACCTAAAAAAATTGGAGTTCCAAATATCAAATTTGGAGGTCCAACTAGAACCACCCTTATACAAAACAGCAAAAAAAAAAAAACAGCAAATTCAATTCAAGTTCAACAAAAACTGATAATCAAATTGAAAACCGAAAATCCTTGAACATTTACAGGTATCAAATCGAGCACAAGAAGAGGAAATTTATGGTGCGTGCAGCAATCGAGAGCCATTGCGTATAAGAAAATAAGAGAAAGAAGAATATGCAAAGTGACCAGCAGTAGCACATCAAATAGAATAAATTAACCCACTTAAAGTCCAGATTTTTAGGTCATATTAATTCGATCTTCCAGCACATAATGTGATCTATTTACACATTCTGCTTGATTACGTGCGCAAGTGTAGGTGGACAAGTGTGATTATATATATTTGTCTTCTTTATTAACAACACTTTTCTCAGTAATCATTTGTCATTGACAAATTTAAAGCTTACTTCAGAATAGTTGACATCAAGCTTAGGATCGCTATTGTAAACCAAACAAGTTTGGGCAATGCAGTACCAGTGGGAGTGCGCTGTGATGTTTTGGACCTCCTATAAATATCTCAAATATAGACATGCAAAAAAACATTGATATGAGAATTCATTGATCGCTTGATATAAGGGATAGCATTGAAATATTAAAAATCAAATGCAAAATGTTCAAGAAATCATTATAACCATTCATCTCTTTATATAACCAAACTTGTACCAAATTATACAAAAAATCTATATTTCCAATTGAATAACAAAAAGTAAGGCAAGAGAAAACCTGCTTCTGGGAAGCGAAGTTCGAAATCCGCCTGCACAAATTCTTCAAACTGGTATTCCTCTCCTGTCAATTCCTAAACTCATTAGCACAGCAGTCTAAAATTCCTATAGCACTACCAACTCAATAAACAAACTAATAATTTTCAAGCAACATAAGAAATAACAGTAAAACCAATAGACTTGCATAATAAACTTCATGCTTAAGTTCTTGATAAGCATGATGTTCCTGATTAATAAAAAATGGTGGCTTTCTTCATGCTTAAGTTCTTGATAAGCATGATGTTCTTGATAAGTTAAAAATGGTAGCTTACTTTCCAACATATGATAGTTGTAAAGATTGCATTTACAGCTCATCTATAGCTAAGTTTCTTAGGCTTTAAGAAGCTAGTTGTAACCTCCTCTATCTAGTATAAATAGAAGTCTTGTGTTATAGAGTTGTAATCCAATGTTGGTGAGTGAAAACATAGAGAAAGAGAGGGAGGAGTTTAGAGAGAAAAGAGAGATTTCTCCTAAAACTCAACTGTCTTTCCTTTGTTAGTGTATTTTCTCCTGTTATAAGAGAGAGAGTATTGTCAATTGTGCTCTCCTTATTAGAGAAGAGAAATTGTTGTATCATTTTGTTATGGTAAACTCCTTCTACAATTTTCCTATCATCTTGTACTTCACTCGTTTTCATAGTTTCAACTTCAGTTGTAATTAGGTGCCCCATACCACAACATCCTTACAAAATCTAAACATTTCAGTTTCCTTAATTAAGGTGCACTACTCGGTTAAATTGTATCACTTCATCTCTCTGGCTAGTTCTTTTAATTTTTTTCAAGTTGAATCATTCCTCAGCTGCTATCCTTCCCCCTATATAGAACACGAAAGAACAAAGGTATGTAATTAAACTATGCATAAGGGAGACCAAATAAATTCATGAACCAACAGATAACTTACCCGTTAACTAGGTGCAAATGGGCATCTGTACAGAGCCGACTATGAACATGTGCAACAAGGGCGACAGCACAGGGCCCCAATTTTTTTTTAATGTTTTGTGTTTACATAAATAAATGTTAAAACCTAGGGCCCCAGAGGACTAACATATACTACAATTCCATCCGACCAAAACTTACTCTCCTTTTTGTTTTTTTTGCGTTCTGTCTCTCTCCCCTCCTCAATTGAGTCAATTCCATCCGATTCTCATCGACCTCAGTACCTCACTACTCAGCCGCTCACTCTTAGGTCTGATTCTTTGATTTGTTATTTACAAATAAATTAATGTTTGCTTTAGTATTCCTAATGGTTTGATTTGGTTTTCAAATTGTAAAGGTCGTGGCTGTCTAGCAATTTTCTGGGATTCTGGGAATTGAGAAAATTGGAGGAGGAGCTGTGAGCAAACTTAGAGTCTCATCTCAGTTTGTGTGGTTTTGTGTTGAAACAGTTCGATTCAGATTGTTTGAATTTTTTTTTCCAGTTTTTGATGAATTGTTCTATCTTGATGAATTGTTTTCACTGATTTATTTTCTGCGTGTTTAGTGAAGTGATTTGGAACTTTTTGAAGTTATTTTGGTCTTCGTCAATTATCTATTGCCCCCCAATAGACCCCTATTGCGGGTCAGTAAAGGTACACAGAGCTGCTTTTCTTCTTTTTCTGATGAATTGTTGTTTACGTGGTTGATACTGAAGTCATTTGGTAGTTTCTAAAGTGATTTTGGTGTTTGTGAATCGTCTATTTTGGCTAAATGTGTTAAAAATTTCAATTTTGTCTAACAAAGCCTCTTCTGTTAATAATAGTATAGATGCATGCAGTGACAGGCGCAAAAATAAATATCTATGGGGGCAAAAAAAAAAATAATGAACAAAAAATAAACTATGATAGATGAACACAAATTATAATTATATTTCTATTTAAATACATATCCGAGAAAGCAAAAACATTCACTCAAATCAATATAATTGCAGTCATACAATTCGCAGCTTAAAAATTTCATTAGAACAGAGTACTTACACAACAAAACATACACAATACTACTCAGTACATCTATAATTATCTTTGTATTAATCCATAAATTTGGGACTAAACTGCACAAGCCTGAATGCAGAGTTTAATAAGAGTTTGGTTAAGAGAGATACTAAGATAGTAGAATACTGAGTAAAAACGAACATGAAAATTCTCGTTCTTTGTTTAATAATTGTGGGGCCAAATTGGCATCAACCTGTATACATATATTATTACTACACATAGCCAGAGTCCTAGAGACTAGACTATTGTCATTCTTATCAATTATTATTATAAATAATTATATATGTGTGTGTGTGTGTGCGCGCACGCGCGCGTGTAAGATATGAAGACAAGGGCTCAGCCCCAAAGAAGAAGAAGAACGTATAAAGTTACGGGGGCAAACCTGAAAACTAGTGAATTGCAGGTGATAAAAATCAAAATTTAACTGGGGGCCACTGCCCCCACTCATCCCTTGCTACGTCCGCCGGTGGATGCATGATAATCTATATTATGGTAATGCCCGAGTTCCAACTTGTTTAGAACATCAATCTAATCATTCCCATTCCCAGTCATTAACTAACTCCACAATTATTCCATACAGTCAGCATTTGACAGAATTTCTATATGCGTTGGATTAACTAAAAATGGTTCTCGCATACATGCTGTTAAAAAAAAAAAAAGTTATCAATAATAGAAACATATGATGAATCTTCCACACTCCTTTCCAAGTTTCATTATTTATTTACCACATACATGTTCATGTGTAAAATAAGGAATATAGAAAACAAGTCAAGGTACTACATCAGTGATATCAAATGGAAATTAAAGCAACCCAGCCAGTAGTCCTCCTGCTTTTGCTGGAGGTTGTGGGGTGGTCATTATTGAGTCTGAAAAGAGGATAGTTTGGCTGGAACGAATTCTTTCATTCATTATCCGAAGATATATACATAGGATACAAAAGAGTATCATTTGTACAAGGAACCTATCTCTATAATTAAGGAATACATATGGCAGCAAATAACTAAGGATAATCGACATCCCTAATATACAGGATATACAAGGATATACAAGATTTACTTTCTAACACTCCCCCTCAAGTTGGAGAGTGGATATCCCGAACTCCCAACTTGCGAATCATAGGAACGAAAACTTCCTTTCCCAAAGCTTTTGTAAGAACATCAGCCAATTGATTTGAAGAACTTACAAATTTTGTAACAACGGAACCATCTTGAATTTTGTCTCTAATGAAGTGACAATCCATCTCAATGTGCCTCGTTCTCTCATGAAAGACGGGATTAGCAGCAATATGTAATGCTGCATTGTTGTTGCAATATAACAATGCAAGTTTCTAATGTAACACACCTAAAACTCTCAGAAGAAATTGAAGCCATGTTAACTCACAACATGCTCCCGTCATCGCTCTATATTCTGCTTCTATTGAAGAGAGTGATATGGTCTTTTGCAGCTTTGATCTCCATGAAACCAGTGAAGGTCCAAGAAAAACACAATAACATATAGTGGACCTTCTAATAATGGGGCAGCCAGCCCAATCTGAGTCACAATAAGCCCGGAACCTGAAATCACTGTATAAAGAAAAGAATATGCCCTGACCTGGTGCATTCTTAAGATAACGCACAATACGATGGGCAGCTTCCATATGAGATTTTCTAGGCTCATGCATGAACCTGCTCAATACATGCATTGAATACGTGATATCAGGTCTAGAAACGGTGAGGTAGATTAGTCTCTCAACCAGCCTTCTATAACGAGATAGATCTTTTAACAAATCACCTTTATCAGACAATCTCAACCGTCGCTCCATAGGAGTGTCAATTGGGGCTGCACCTAGTACTAAACATGCATCCTTGATGATTTCCAAAGCATATTTTCGTTGGGAAATAAAAATCCCATGTTTAGAAGGAGATACTTCAATGCCAAGGAAATATTTCAGGTCCCTAAAATCCTTAATACGAAAGTGACTATGCAAGAACTTTTTTAAAGCAGAGATGCTCTCAGAATCATTACCAGTGATTAGGATGTCATCAACATATATCAAAAGGGCAGTAAAAGACTTTGCCTTGTTTCCTTGTGAATAGAGAATAATCGGCTTTGGACTGAACATAGCCGGCTAATTGGATGGCATCGGAAAACTTTGCGAACCACTAGCGGGATGCTTGCTTTAAACCGTACAGAGACTTGTGAAGGCTGAGCATGAAAAGAGGATAGTTTGGCTGGAATGAATTCTTTCATTCATTATCTAAAGATATATACAGAGGTTACAAAACAGTATCAATTGTACAAGGAAACTATCTCTACAATTAAGGAATACATATGGCAGGAAATAGCTAAGGATAATCGACATCCATAATATACAGGATATACAAGATTTACTTTCTAACAGAGTCCTTGTATGGTACGTTGTCTGTGTGTCTTGTCTTTCAAAGGAAATCAATATTGAGTGTTTATATCCTTGGTTAAGTCCTTGATTTGAATTGGTTAAAGTATATCTCTTATTTTTAGGCTAGAATATTATTGGTAAGTCATGTTATCTTTCCAGAAAATATGTTTCCTACTAGGTGTTAAATTGTTCAATGAAATTAATATTACCCTAATGACACGTTTACTTACTTGGAATGGAAAATAATCATGAATCGGAGACAAGTGGAATAGGAGAAGAAAGGAATCGGTATTGATTCCGGAGGAATGATTCCTAAACCCATCTCCCCCCTTCGTAATCGAATTCCTGAGTATTCAGGAATCGATTCCTGATAAATAGGTGGGACCTACACCAATTCCGATTCCTTCATGTGTTAGTAAACACATGAATTCTTTTACCTAGAATCATTCCGATTCCTTTATGTGTTAGTAAACACATGAGTGTTTTTACTCCGTAATCATTCCATTACATTTCATTCCATTCCAAGTAAGTAAACATGTCATTGTTTTAGGGGGAGTCTTGTTTGACGCATATATAGGTCGTGTAAATAGTTTTCATTTGGCCACGCTTTGCACAATAGCGCTGTTCTCTCAAGGCAAAGTAGTGTCATGATTTGATAAATCACTTGTTCCATGTCAAAGTGAATTAGGGAGTCAAAATTCCTTCACTATTCATATCATTCTGCGTATGTGAATGTCCCAAGCATGTTTCAGAATTCAAGATTGAAGAATTCGAGATAGTGGAAGCCCATCTAGAAGCTGCGAACAAATTGTAAAAGGTAGTTCAACCGGCTAGAAAGGGTTTAGCTAGAGGTGGTTGTGTCAAGAGGTATCCGAGAGGTTGTAAGTTTACCTTGTGAATTGTTTGCTATCTTATAGTGTGTGCTTGAGCACTTGGCCTTCAACAGTTAAGGTCTGCAGTTGTTTACCTCATGCTGAGGGTTTTACTGTGTAAACCAGTGGATGTGATTTTGCTCATTTTGTTTAATGCTCCTGTACGTGTGTTCGCTGATCGCTTTAAATTCTGATTTGATCTGTTTTTGTTCATTAGGGATAGCAAGCTTCTTTCAATCCCTCAGTAACGTCCAGAAAATTATTTGTTCTTAGGAGTAACTTGCATATCCCATCCCCCGACCCCAAAGGCCATGCTAGTATTTCAGTTTCTCCATCCGTGGGATCGCTAGCCACAAGTTAATGCTGCATGGACTGCAATAAGCCAATAACTATCTAATTTGGGTTTAGTGCAACTCCATTTATTAGTGTACGTTTCAACTTCCATCTCTTTCAAATTTCAATGCAACAAAGAAAGCTTCAGAAATAGTGAAGAGACTCCATCCAATATATTCATTAACAAAGAAGCACTTGATATAGGGGCATTCAAAGCGTCAAACAGATGGTTCCGCTTCTGACTGTTGATATATAAAGACACCAGTTAGAAACATAAACATTTGCAACTTTCAGACTCATGCAGACATCGTCAATGGAGGTAATCTCTCTGCACTTAGTTTCTCTATATTTTATACACGCAAAACACAATTCTTTCGAAAGCTTATAAAGGTTTGGCTGGTGAATTTCCAGACACGGTGCGGTCACATTGCTTCTTTGGTGTCCTCTGATCTAACTAACATTCCCAATCCAGATACTCCCTGCATGAGGTCTTATTTTTCTTTTCTCATCGACTGAATACATTTTTTCCTTTTTCACTCTTTAATTTGATTCCAGTGGTTATTATAGGTTCAAAATGCAATCTTGAATCATATAATGATATATTGATGTATTTGTAAAACGTTGAAGAATTTTCATGTAATAGATGTCATCCTAGCCTTCCCAACCCCTATCCGATTTGGCGTTGCTTGTACTGTAAGGTCGTCTTCTGTGGTTTGCGCGTGGGCAGCCCTATGTACGAGCATTATAAGAAGTCAAATCATTCTCTTGCTATCAGTTGCAGGTACATACATTTAACCAAAGATTTGTAGTTTCTACAAATTGATGCCTCGAATCTTTCATGCTCCACTTTTCTATAAATGCCTTCTGGTTTTGTACCTACAGTAAAAAAGATCCAGTTGTTTTTTGTTACTTCTGCAAGATAAATGCAAAGCTCATCATGTGATCCAACAATTGCAGGCTTTCTCCAAGGTGAGCTTTTTGTTTCGGCTTCTTAATTTTTGGTTTTATCTATCCTCCAAATTCCAATCACGCCTGTTTACTTGACATTTTTAGGATAAATCTTGTTCATCCAAGCTAGAGAAGCTCGATGTTATGATGGTTGATGTTTCTAATCTCATTTCTGAACCATTTCCTAGCTTTGATTTTCATCAACCAGAGGCTAAGTCATCTGTTGGCCAGGACGAGTATGCATTGGCCAAGGAAGGACTCCAGAAGATCTTTGATCGGGGGTTAGAAGCTTTAGCTGATGACCAAGTGCAAAAAGAGTTTCTCACTTATACAGCCATGCTTTTATCAGTTGATTCGTGCCCATCGCAGTTGAAGTCTAACCTTTCATCATTCACAGAAAACCTCCCAGAGGAAACCTCCACTTTTGTTCAAGCTAAAAAAAAGTTGAAGGTGGTCTCTGACCTATCAGCTTCACTTACCCACAAGAAGTTTATGCTCCGGCAACAGAGTTCCAAGTATACTGAGATGAAGAAAGAAAGTATTGCCTCAGAGGAGAAAATTGCCAACCTAAAGGCCAGGATTCAAAAGTTGGAAGCTTCTCTAGCCACAGAAAAGAGAAACAAGGCAAAGATTGATGAGGTTTTGGATTCCATCGAGACACAAGTAATCACTGCCAGAGATGGATTGGTCTCAGACTTGGCACAAGTGTCTGCCATGGAGGGAACAACCCAAGCTGCTAACCTAGTAGCTCAACAACAGTCGGCGTGGAATAGCTTAAGGACTACATTTACCAAGTTTGCATGATGTATATCGTAATATCGGTACATCCTAGTTAATCCTTAAATGCAAAATGAAGGAAGACAATGTTTAACAATCCTTTGTTGCTTGTAGTTAGACAAACTGAATTTTTTTTTTTTTTTAATACAATAGACAAACTTGTTTAATCCGCAATAGGGGACAAAATCGTGAAATAAAGGAAGGATATTTCTTAGAATTCAATCTTTGAATTTTATATATAACTCATATCTTATAAGAGTTGATTACACACGATTATGTTTACCATTATACTATCAAATCTAAGCATCCAATTCTAGTGCAGTTATTTCCAAAAACTTGTGGTACTTCCTAGTACATCGCAAGCACGCTGTTCGCACTCTAACTTGCCCCACCTTGCATCAACTCGTTCACAGGGGAAAACCACTTTGTTAAGGCTGTATCAGTAACCCATACATTAGAAATCAGAAGAATAAGTTTGCCAAAGATGTATAAATCATATTCAGGTCAAAGCTCGGGGTGTACGTCACATAGCCATTTAATTTACAGGACCAAATTGAACTTGTGTATTGAGCTTCCACCAGCTTGAGACCAGGCAAAGCATTGACTTAACATCAGATCTTAGACATTGGGAGAATAAGTTACCTTCTGTTGACAGTATTATGCACATGACATAGCCATTGGGAGAATTCAGCATGAGATCCAGCCTGTACAGGATTTGATCTGCCAAACATGTTGCAAAAATACATCCAGTAGATTCAAAAATAAATAAAGGGAGCCTTTGGGAGATCATTTGGTAATAAAGAACCCTATAATGTTGTTGAAACTTAGGGAAGCAGCTAGTGACCACCAAAAATGATGAGCTTCAATAAAGATGAGACTCTGTACCTCAGAATTTCTTGAAAATGATTTGCACATTCCTTGCAGGGGTACATTCGTGATAGTATTGACATCTGCATAAACAATGGAATCCTGTTAGAATGAGTTCTTCCACTACATTATCCACTTCACATTGCTCCTAAAATTAGTCTGATGACTAAACAATATATTATTACAGGGGCTTCTTGTGAGATGAATTTCCAACATAGAAGCAGGAAGAAGTGCCCATGTACTACAAACATACTTTTTCATACAGAACCAGTCCTTAAAATCCTGACGAACCTCCATCCAAAAGCAACAACGATTTAAGAAGGTTAATACAATTATCACTTCCCTTTAGCTTCTTACACTCCAGATCGCGAGGGTAGAAAAAATAAAAAAACATTCAGTTGAGGGCTAATATCATAGTTTTACAAGAAAAGGATTCCAAAACTAGACTTACATCTGTAAAGTTTTACTTTCCATTTCAGTAATGAAATATAATAACTAGTGGAGAGAGAGAGAGAGAGAGAGAGAGAGAGAGAGAGAGAGAGAGAGAGAGAGAGTAGCGTACCAATTCTTTTACATCCTTCTTCTGTTGCCTCGTTGGATTATCCGGATACTGAAAAGTTCAAAAAAAAATTAAAAAGTTCAATCTACAATTAAACAGCTAATTACTACCATTCAGTATCTTGTATCATTTCATTAAGTGCATAAGTGATGTAATTCGTGTGAAGCTACATTCTGAACTTGCCTGGATGCTTTCTCCTTTTAATTTTCCGTTGTTTATTAATCAGTATTGAGAACAAAAGTGAAGTCTCTCAAACTTGCCCAACTCAAACCTGATCAGTGAAAAAAGACCCTTTCCAGACTTCATACGGAAAGAAAGAGAGAGGTTTAACAGGACGAAACAAGTGAAGATACTTTAGTGATATAGTCTGGCTATAGGCTATAGGATAACATTGTGCTGCAATTACACGAGGTAGTGGGTGCTAATCTAGGCAAGTTCAACTGTTCAAGTCACAAAATTCAAATGTAACAACTTGATAGGATACTAAACAGTATAAACTATTCCCCTTACCTGAGCAGCAAGAGTGTGAAGAAAAGTCCAAGTGGCTCTTCCGAGCCCTTCTTTCGTCACAGGACCAGCCGAGCCCTGAATACAAAAACACTATTAAAAATTATAGCATTGAAGCAAATAACTTTACAGCTAACTGAGTCCCCAACACATTGCAATGCAATCACAACTCGATATCGGGAAACCTCTACATAAAATTCTCTCTCAGGACTTTTATCAAACAGGTGATATGCACAGCTTACTAACCCAGAAGACAAACCCAGAAAAACCAAAGAAAGCCGCAAGATTCAGATTGAAAAGGAGTGCAGGGGATTGTGAATGAGGGTGATTACCTTGTTGTTGATGAGATCTTGGGGTTGGAGATGGGTGGGGTCATTCTGTGATGGGGAGACTTTGGAGGAGGAAGAGATGGAGATTGAGGGGGTTTTGGGTGTGGGGTGAGGAGGTTGGGGTATGAGATTAGAGAGGTGGGTTTGAACTGAGTTTGAGAGTTTGGAAGAGTGCCTGCAATGGATGCTCGGACATTTTCAGAGATAGGGAGAAAGAAGAAGCGAGGAACCAGAGAGCGGGAAAAAGGTTTATGCTTATGAAAAAAGCTTATTAGGGCCTGTTTCGGGTGCAGAGCTTATGAAAAAAGCTTTTTCATGTATTTGCAACTCCCCTATTTCAGTATATTCTAGAATAGTCTAGATTCACAGATTAGACTAGATTCATAGATTAGTCTAGATTCATCTTATTTCAGTATATTCTAGAATAGTATTGTAATACCATAATCAACCCTATAAAAAGGGTCATGCTTTTGTACGTAATATACAAGACGAATACAAAATCTCAATTACTTTTTCAACACGATGCATGTAATCTTTTAGATCTAAATAGAAAGCTACATGGTCTGCTCTCTGTTAAACTCATTATCTTTCTAAAGTTCTCATCTATATCTTTCTTCTTTACTTTCAATATATGTTTGGAGAGTTACTGTAGGTGTGAGAGAGATGAATTCCAACAAACTGTCCCCGGAAGCAGAATACAACTCAAGGTTAATGAGGTGTGGTCGAATGAGCAAAACTTGTGAAATCCCAAACTTTAACAACCATTTTGGCTTGCTACCACCGGTATACCAATCCAATTCCGACATATTGCCAGTACCGATACCAGTGTACCGATAAGTGATTGAAGTAAGAACCGGAAAATTGTTAGCTTCCTCTTCATCTACGGAGCTGCAGACGCCATATATATCTTGTGATAGTTTAATACGACTGTAATCTCTATCTTCTTTGCATGACTGTTTTGGCTGTTTTGGATCTCCTCTTCATAAACAATTAGTAGTTTTCTCAATCAGAGGATCCAAGATGTCGCCATAGTAATAAATATGGCAATTTGTATCTGCATATAGAGAGGCAAAAGCAATCGAAGTCGGCATGGACCCTGCAATCCACGAAGTTACCTGAACACATGAGAACTTTTCATTCCATTGGAAAAATTGAATCATTGTTAGGTGACAAATATTGCAGTTCAAACTCCAGTATATCAAATAATTTTTTATTTTTTTGTCAGACAGTATCAGTAATTAAACATGAATCTGCAAGTTTCCGAAGAAGTATCATGAAATGGTGTGCGATAGCAATCCATTACATATGCATGACACAAAATATGGAATCCAAGTTAAGACCTCAGATGCCTTATATATGGTCATAGATGCAAATAACTCTTGAGTACCATTGAGCTAGCAATCAAGTAAATGGTGTCTTAGCTAAAAGCTTGAAAAGCTAGAAACTTTTACTTGCTGCCATATTACAAACAGTGAAAGCTATTTCAAAATCATACTCTAAATACAATCTAGTAATCTACTAGCTCAAGTGCCTAGAAAGGGGAGAAACATTCATGTGTAATTAATAGACCTGGTTAGAGAGGGAAATTAAATTGATCTCAAACTCAGGGCAATATGCATTTATAAGAACTGAGCATGACATATATCGTTTGTAACCAAAATCATGCCAAAACAATTGGTAATCTGATTGGTCTCGATCTTCTCCAATAGTTCCAGACTTCCAGCAGTAAATTTGTTGTTATAACTCTACGTTTCACAAATATGTTCCTGAATTCTTTCTAAAAAGCTCAGTGAAATATGGTATGTATTAGCCTGTTAGGATTTGATCATCATTGTTAAAGATTCAAATTAATTAAGATCAAATACTCTGATATTCTAATAATTTTGCAATCATTGTTAACAGTTTATATGTTGTTCAGATATGAGCATAGGGGGTCAACTAGTCATTTTACAGGACTTGAAAACAGATCATGTCCATTAATTGTTGCTTTTTACCTTTCTGTACGCACAATTGTGCATTACTTCATGGGTGTTTGAGAATAGAGTCTCTGATTTAGAGTACTTTCTTGTACCGGGTTTGCCTGATATGATCATAGAGATCAGGTCCTCAGGATCCGGAACTTTGAAAGGTTTCACCATTTCAGTCCAAATGGGAGGAGCTGAAAGGGCCTCATATGAAGAACTCGAAGCACCATGTCAATTAGTACAGTAAGGCAGCATAACACAACTAATTCTGGTTTATTCGCCCTACTTCACTATGCAACAAAGAAAGTCTAAGTTTCATGAGAGCAAGCTCAGTAGACTTTGTTTTCCTAGGAAGATTGTGATCTAAGTGGTTTTGTAGCTAGGAATTCTGAAGGTAGATAAACGTGGTAGTCTTGGTTTGAAGTAGCTGCACGTGCATTTTGAACTATATATATGTAGTTGTACGATATGAAATTAAGCTCAATGAGATTCATATAAAATATGCATGTCTGCAGGATTTCCTAATTTCTTTGCCGCTATGATATCATATTTTGTTCTACCGAACTGCCTTTACAAATCCTTAAAACAACCAAGATTGAAGTGATAAACTAATACACTCTCTTAACATAACTAATAGAGCCATATGTTTGGTTTTTATGATCTAAAAGAAATAAACTCAAATGCAGTATGTTGAGACCTTCAACCAATTACACGAGACTAATAGGGAATACCATATGAATGCAGCTAGAGCTCTTCCCAACCAACTAGCAGTATCAAAGATAAACTAAAGATAGCTAGAGCCAGAGAGTCATTTTGTCAAATACTTAACAGGCAAAATACTCGTGTATTTCTTCTCAAATAAAAAGATAATGGAGGACCAAGACAAACCATCCAGCCAATAAATGCTGCAAATGTACATAATTTTTTTTTTTTTTTTTTTACCTATTAGAACAACATAATCTGCTATCACAATGCAAATATATCTTAAAAATTCATCGACTTTTCAGTTACCACTGACCACCAAGAAGTTGTAGGTATCGACTCTATTTTACCATCCTTCTGAGCATTACATGCATCACTGGACAGAATTTCTTTACAACAAAGATATTACATGATGGTGATTCCATTTTCTTGCTTGAATGCAAGTAAATAACTTAATATATGATTTCAACATAATCTCCAACCAAACTAAAAGCCAATTGGAGTGTATGCATTCTCCTTTATAACCAAGAAAAGCAACCATTAAACTAGAACTGTTTTGCCATCCTTCACAACAAATTAGTGAAATGTACCCTTGACAAATATCGGTACCAAGGAGTAACCAAAAAAGGTTTTCTGCTCAATGTCAAAATCAATACTTGATGCACTATCCCTAGATAAACTTCTCACCAAGTATAAATACTGGCAAGGTGTGGTATGGATTTCAAAAGCACATAACTGCCCTATTTATCATTGTCAGCAGAATGGCTCTTGGTCAGGTTTAAACTAGGGATGCCAACAGTTAAACATCCAAAAAACAAGCAGAAGAAGAGGCTCCAAGAAAGAATAAAGTTCTCTATGATCAGCAAATTTTCATTAATCAAAATATGTAGACTTATCAATTTAATAGGATCAAGGAAAAGATGGATACAGAAAGAAAGAGATATGTCAACATTAATACCTGGGCATCATACATCACAATGCCTGCATAAACAACAGTCAAGCCAAATATTGAATCCTCCAGCCTGAAGGGTTGACTTGAAATCAAACTCTTTGCCATACAAAATTACATTAGTGAAAGGCTTGGAGAGCTGACCATTACACCAGCTGCAACCAAAACCTTTATAAAAACAAACAGATGCCAAGATTTCTTTCAGTTACCATACCATCAATACAAGCCAACAACAATTGAAAATTATGAATGAAAGCACAAAACTTTAGAGATACCCGGAATTAGTTTTGACCTTGTTATGGGCAAGTTGAGCCAATTCATCTACTAACTGAGCTTTCAGGCAAAAGCAATTACAGTGAGCATTTCCTCCATCATAGTTTTGATATCTCAGGTGGTCAACAACACCACCATGAAACTCTTCCAACCTTCCTGCTTCTGTAGATAAAACCTTGAAGGACCAGTTGACCAAACTCTTCTATCTAGCAGATGGTGTGACACAAGTGAGACAATTGCACACTGACTCAACTGCAGATAAGATCTATATAGTTAACTAGAAACATGACCATTCGAATCTGCTAAACATTATAGATTAAAGCTTGAAGGAGCTGAGATTGAAATATAAAGCTTGAAGAAGCTAACAATTTAAACTCAAGGTTCGAATACAACACATTACATTAACATCAAAATTCAAAATTTCATTCAGTTCTTCAACACAAGGCTACATCCAGGTGATCTTCTTTATTTCGGCCCCATATCCTATCCTCTCCAATTCTAAAACTCCAATTGGCTTTTCAGGCCAGTCAAGCTGATCCTCTTCCTCTCCCACAGTCATTTCAAACCTTCCATAACCATTCATCCCCCACTTTGGTCCCCAGTTGTTCCTAGTCCACAGTTAGATCTCTGTTATATGCAATGTTTTAAAAGGTTGAGGCGTAGCCGAGGCATTGCTGGGAGAGCCTTAGCAAGTCGTTCGCCTTGAGGCATAAAGCGTAAGCCTTAGTGTAAATGAGCTGTATTGATGTAATCATTAGTCTTATATATGGAATATGTATTGTAACCAAAAAAACATTATAAATTGCCTTGTCATCCATTCATTAGTCTAATAATATCATGCATTACCAAAGTTTTAAATTTCGGTTTCGATTTCGGGTATTTCAAATTTAAAGAAATTTCAGAGAAAGTTTCGATTTCGATGGAAATTTCAGTTAAAAATAAAGAAATCACATTAATTGCATTTATAAAATGATATTTTTGAATGAAACTTTTACATAGACTAAACTAACCTATAATAAACTTATTTACAATTTAACCTCTCTAAAATTATACATAAATAATAGAATTGTGATATTTAATATTTTAATATGGACGAGTAATTAACTAAAACTGTAGTAAGTTGCTAAACTAGTGTTTTTATCTATATGTAATTATAAATGTTCTGTATATTGATAATGTGAATGTGATTTTTTTTTTTTTTTTTTATAACTAGAACCCGGTGGGAGGTTTGTCCATCACGTCTTTTTCACTAATAATTAGGAAAAAACAACCGGGGGGGGGGGGGGGGACGTAATACCAAAACTCCGTGAATGAAAATGAACAAGTACAACAAAAGCATAAAGTATTAGTAATAAGAGCTACTACGATGTGGTTCGATCCATGTCGTTGAACTGCTCTCATTTAGTATCATACAATACTACTCCCAAATACATGAATTTTGGAAATGATTTTGGTACTTTATCACATGGTAATATATGTGTGTTGATCTCTTCCCGCATGCAATTTATATATCGGATATTGTGGAATTACCCAATATGGTGTTTCATTGCAGCATACGGCATTTAGGACGACGAATGATCAAAATGGCCATATATGCTTCCACCTTGTGAGCTTGATCCAATTTTGTAAGTACTTTCTGAGGTAGAACTCATTTCATGATGAGGATAATGACAATGGAATGGGTTAGGGTTATCACTATATTGAGTTCTTGTGTCCATTGAGCCAAGACTTGAAGAAAGTGATTCAAACTCATTTAGAGACAAATGGCTATCGCGTCTTCCTTGTGCATCCCTAGCTCTAGAATTGTATTTACAATTTGCACCATGATAAGTAGTATGATCATCACTACTATATTGGTTGTAGTGCCATGATTTGCCACTCCCCCTGTCATTTCCATAATTCGCCTCACAATTGGTAGCTAATAAAAGCAAAGAGGGTTTTGTTGTATTCAATTCCAACTTGATTGGGAAAAAAAAAATCAAAATTTCATCAGTGACTAACGAATTTCACAGAAATTTTGGTGTATATTTTTTGTGTTAGATATTTAAGAAATTAAAATTTTGGCAGAAATGTACGGAAAATTTCATGAACTCCTGACAGAAATGATATAGCATATGAATTTCGTTTCGGTATTTTAAATTTATGAAAATTTCGACGGAAATTTCTGCAATTTTGGAGAAACTTAAAACCTTGTGCATTACATATAATCTAGTTGATAACAATAGTCAGTCCATGATGTGATAAGAAAATTGATTCAACATGCTACATATCTCCCAAGAAACCGATGTAATCGCCTCCCAATTTCATAGTTCATTATTGGAAGTTAACAAAGCTCACAACTAAAATAGAGTCCTAGACTTCCTCTACTCAAAGACCAAAGCTCTCTTACTTATGTCCTTCTATTTTTCATGTAAAAGCCGAACTAAACCAAACTGTACGAATCTAATAGATGATAGATTTGCAGGTGATTAAATATATATCCAATTAACTCGAGCTATAGTACTGGAAATGTATGAATCAAGATGCATACAGCTACAACCCATATAAATTAACAATCCAATTCGCTTACCAGTTACCCCCAAATAACTTCTCAAACATTGCGAACGAAAAAACACGTTATGAAATACGAATCAAACATTGAGACGAAACCATCCAAAGAAAACATCGAAAGTTGAGAGAAAATTCACACCTTACACTCCTCTTCTTCAAATCAAAATACAACCCTCCAACTCCCTTCAAATCGAATTTCTTTCTTGCCCCAATTCTACAAGTAGTCTCCTTTAAAACCAAATTCTTGAGAAAACTTATGGGCTCTTCATGATTTGTTCAAATTTTCGAGCAAGGTATTGGGATTGTCTACTTTGAGAGTGAAGGAGTCGGGGAGGAACCAGAGTAATTTCTGCTTGGCTCGTCTAAAGACATGACCTAAATGAATTTGGTTTCTGAAAACATCAAAACGACGTCGTTTTGGTGCTAAAAAAATTAAAAAAAAATCTCAGGCGTTCACCCAGAACGCCTTATAACGCGCTTTCCACGCTTTTGCTGTCTTTAGCAACGCCTTGAGCGCCTCAGCTGCAAAACGAAGGCATTTTCCTCTGCGCCTCGCACTTTCTAAGCCTCAGGCGCGCCTTTTAATACATTGGTTATATGCAGTGATGATTACACAGTGCCTCCGCTGTGAACCATAGAAACTGCAGTAATAGCAAAAACTGGGAATCTGAGCTCCATAGTCGGGACAAAACTTGTTCTCACAAACTCTGGGCCAATCGCCTCTCTCCATTGCGCTCGGTTTCTCCAGAAAATCATAGCATTCCACCTCCTTCAGTGTCACAGTCCTTCCAGTTATAGCAGGGTATTCCAAGACTTTATGAGGCTTCCAGGTGCCAATCAAAGGCCCACATTGCATTCCCGCCACCAATTCTTCTCTCCCATGAAACGGTTCCCAATCCTTCACAAACACTCTTCTTCCACCACCATCCTTGAACCTGGGCCAGTCTTCATAAATTAAAACCCCTTCATATTGTGCAAAGTTGAGGACATTTTCCATGTAGGAGCGCCCCCTTAAGCTAGTGATCACATGAGGAATAGACAATTCAACGTGTATTCCAGTGATGAGTTTGATCTTGACTTGGAGAAGCTCTATGATGCAGTAACTATAGCAGGTCCCTCTTCCTTTGGGTTGCCAAAGCATGCTATCTGCGTTGTTCCCTACTTGTGTTGTTGTCATAACGTCTCTATAACACTTTGAAGTGGAAAAGGTAGAGCAGAATCCCAACCCAATTGGGAGAGGAGGAGAAGTCTGCATCAATTCCATTTTAAAAGCAAAAGTTAGTCCATAAGTTCTCCCAATAAAGCCCACAACTGACACAAAGTCTAATTATCAATTCAAAATACTCATAAGTAGCCCACAATTTAACAAAACAAATATGTTTAGTCATAAATTCCCCCAATTCTTAAATGCCATAGAGCCCACCCTCATATGTTTAGTTATAAATTCCCCAAATTCTGAAAGACTACCTATTCTTCAATGTCACAGAGCCCAACATGCTGACATAGTTTAATTATTGAGTTTTTTTCCATTTACCCTAATTCTAGGGTCAATCTTTCCACTTACCCCAGCAACTTTTTTTAATTCCCCCTTACCAAAAACACTCTAACAACTTGTTTGTTCGGTAATTCCAATTTTTATATATTTTGGTTTACCTTTTTGCCCTTTTCTCAACGACCCAGCCTCCCAGCAAATTATACTACCCAGTTTTCAAATTTCAAGGGAAGGAACTGAGAGAAGCTTCGCTTGAGAGAGAAGCTTTGCTTCTGGTTCTGCTTAGAGAGAGAACGAAGAGAGAGAAGCTTGAAATGGAGAGAGAAAGAAGCAATCTCGCTCTAGATTTCAACTATTATGCATCTCAGTTTGAATTCTTTCTTTGATTTAAATTCGGTCTCATCTATTTTTTTTTTTGGATTCGAGTTTTCTGTTCATCTTGATTGAATTTGACTTTTATTTTTAATCTAAGTTTGTTTTCCTATACTGTTTGTTATTTCCGAATCATTGTACGTGGTAAGTTTGGTATGTGTTTCATAATTTTGATCTTTGATTTGGTTCGATTTGGTATTTTCTCATGATTATAAGTTTGTTGTGCTACGTTTGATCTGTTTCATTGTGCTAAGTTTGTGTGGTTTTTGTGTTGAAACAATTCGATTCAGATTGTTTGAATTTTTTTTCCAGTTTTTGATGAATTGTTCTGTCTGGATGAATTGTTTTCACTGATTTATTTTTTGCGTTTATAGTGAAGTGACTTTGGTCTTCGTCAATTGTCTATTGCCTCCCAATAGACCCTTATTGCGGGTCAGTAGAGGTACACATAGCTGCTTTTCTTCTTTTTCTGATGAATTGTTGTTTACGTGGTTGATACTGAAGTGATTTGGTAGTTTCTAAAGAGATTTTGGTGTTTGTGAATTGTCTGTTTTGGCTAAATGTGTCAAAATTTCAATTTTGACTAACAAAGCCTCTTCTGTTAATAATAGTATAGATGCATGGATAATCTATATTATGGTAATGCCCGAGTTCAAACTTGCTTAGAACATCAATCTAATCATTCCCATTCCAAGTCATTAACTAACTCCACAATTATTCCATACAATCAGCATTTGACAGAATTTCTATATGCGTTGGATTAACTAAAAATGGTTCTCGCATACATGCTGTTAAAAATAACAAAGTTATCAATAATAGAAACATATGATGAATCTTCCACACTCCTTTCCAAGTTTCATTATTTATTACCACATACATGTTCATGTGTAAAATAAGGAATATAGAAAACAAGTCAAGGTACTACATCAGTGATATCAAATGGAAATTAAAGCAACTCGGCCAGTAGTCCTCCTACTTCTGCTGGAGGTTGTGGGGTGGTCATTATTGAGTCTGAAAAGAGGATAGTTTGGCTGGAATGAATTCTTTCATTCATTATCCGAAGATATATACAGAGGTTACAAAAGAGTATCAATTATACAAGGAAACTATCTCTACAAGTAAGAAATACATATGGCAGTAAATAACTAAGGATAATCGACATCCCTAATATACAGAATATACAAGATTTATTTTCTAACACTCCCCCTCAAGTTGGGAGTGGATATCGAACTTCCAACTTGCGAATCATAGGAACGAAAACTTCCTTTCCCAAAGCTTTTGTAAGAACATCAGCCAATTGATTTGAAGAACTTACAAATTTTGTAACAACGGAACCATCTTGAATTTTGTCTCTAATGAAGTGGGAGTCGCACAAAATTAAAATCAAGCCTAGAAGGAAGAACATCAAGATTGACCATCCTGAGGTGTGTGAAAAGGAACATGAAGAAGCCACTTTGAAGATTGAAGAGAAACTCATTAAAGACAAGAAAGCTGATTCATTCATCACATCGATATCCATGTCATGCATGCCTAATTGTGTTCAAGATCGATCAACCAAAGGAGAAATCAATGCCCATTCCTTTTCAAGTGGAGGAGTTCAAGTTTCAAGATCCTTATCCTAAACTTGTTTACGGTATTGGATTCATGGTGATACCTTTTAAATTCGAGAATATTGAATTTTATTTCCGATTTTTATTTAATAAGGTTTAATTAGGTTTCCTAGTTTTAGTCTACAATAAATTGGTCATTATGTTTTCTAGTTGTATTAGGTTTATATTATGTGCCCTATATAAGACAACTCTTATATTGTAATTTTATTCAAGTTATCAATAAAAAATCAAATATTAGAGAAGTTTCTCTATGTTTCTTACAGCTGTGTCCGTAATTGCTAGTGGATTATAGCTCATCTCATATGGCTTTTGACGCTTGACGGAGCCTCTTACTATCGTGTTCACGCTTCCCGCATCACTTGTTTGACTCATATATAGGTCGTGTAAATAGTTTTCATTTTGCCACGCTTTGCACAATAGCGCTGTTCTCTCAACGCAAAGTAGTGTCTAGATTTGATAATTCACTTGTTCCATGTCAAAGTGAATTAGGGAGTCAAAATTCCTTCACTATTCATATCATTCTGCGTATGTGAATGTCCCAAGCATGTTTCAGAATTCAAGATTGAAGAATTCGAGACGAGTGGAAGCCCATCTAGAAGCTGCAAACAAATTGTAAAAGGTAGTTCAACCGGCTAGAAAGGGTTTAGCTAGAGATAACCGTGTCAAGAGGTATCTGAGAGGTTGTAAGTTTACCTTGTGAATTGTTTGCTATCTTATAGTGTGTGCTTGAGCACTTGGCCTTCAACAGTTAAGGTCTGCAGTTGTTTACCTCACGTTGGGGGTTTTACTGTGTAAACCATTGGATGTGATTTTGCTCATTTTGTTTAATGCTCTTGTGTGTTCGCTGATCGCTTTAAATTCTGATTTGATCTGTTTTTGTTCATTAGGGATAGTGTTAGGGGCCGCACTTGTAATGCCGCAAGCAACCTTGTCCAGGGTCATTAGTTAAGCCTTTGGTTGGTTTGCTTGCGTGCTAGGGATGTTTTGGAAATTTACAAATTATGTAATTTATTTTATTTAGCAATTAGTCTCCTCGGCCTTTTTCATGTTTCCTCCTGCCAGGTTCATGTAAGGCCGATATGCTCTATAGGGAGGGGTTCCTAGTCGGCATAGTTTGGACTACGGAACTAGTATAGGTAAGCACATGTACTTTTGCCTCCCTTACCGTCTTACCATCAATAAAAGAGGAATTATTCAATCATCTGTGCCCCGTGAGATTGTTCTCTGATCTTTCCTTTCGATTATTCATTGTTCTTCGTGGTTGTCCCAACATTCATATAATTGTGTTCTTGCTTGTCACTAGCACTATTTTAATATCGTGTGGCTTTCATTGTTCCTTGCAAGGTACTCACTTGGCTGACTTGCTTGCTAGCAAGTGCCGCACGGTCCGCTTTGCGCATTGCAAAGTTCGGCCCGTGACAGTTGGTATCAAAGCCAACTCGGCTCAAGAAGCTCACTACGATGACAGGGAAGATGACAAACCAACAAAGATTCGATTGGTATGACCAACAACTCGGAGAACTTGCGGGAGTGCCTGATAGGTTGATTGATATCACTAATGTGTTGGACCGCGTCGACCTAGATGAGTTGGCGGCGCGGATGGTAGAGGTGGAGAGCCTGAAGGACCGAGTTGTGGCCCTTGAAAAACGTAAAGCTCGAGGTAGTGGAGGGGAGAGAAATGAGGAAGAAACTCCTGTTCCGAACGAGCAAATGGGGGCGATGAGTGATGCCCTTGACACACTCCAGGTGACCGTGGACAATATGGCGGAAGATGTCCGAGCCACCATTGATGCTTTCAGAAACGAGCTGGTGGAGATGAATACCAAGCTCAACCTGACCATCCGTGCGATGGGAAACCAGCCTGTGACGGACTACAGGAAGGTAAAGATACCAGAACCTCAAGCTTTTGGAGGGGCGCGGGATGCCAAGGAGCTTGAGAATTACTTATTTGATATGGAGCAATACTTCCGAGCAGTGAAGCCAGATTCGGAAGAGGTGAAGGTGAACATGGCAACAATGTATTTGTCAGGAGATGCTAAACTATGGTGGAGGACCAAGTATAATGACATACAAAGAGGGGTATGCACCATTGACACTTGGGAGGATCTTAAGAAGGAGCTCAAAGCTCAATTCTTCCCTGAGAATGTAGAGTACATTGCTAGAAGGCAACTAAGGGAGCTCAAGCACACCAACAACATCCGAGACTTTGTAAACAAGTTCTCGGTGCTCATGCTTGACATCCCAGACATGTCAGAGAAGGATCGGTTGTTCTATTTCCTGGAAGGCTTAAAGCCATGGGCGAGGACAGAACTTCAGCGACAAAGGGTTCAAGATTTGGCCTCCGCACAGGCTGCTGCTGAAAGGTTGACGGACTACACATTCGAGGAGAACTCTACCAAGAAGACTCAGCCATTTTCGAATGTGAATGTCAACAGAAATATAAGGCCTGGACCGGGTAGAAGTGGGGGAGCGGAGTCCAAATTTTCCAACTCAGGAGGAGGGGACAGGAGAGCAGTGAATGCGAGGGACACGGCAACGTCCAAGCCTGTTGCTTCGACAGGGGTCTTCACCCCTCGACCTTTTAATCCCTCAGGCTATGTTCCAAAGCCACTAGCATGCTTCTTATGCAGAGGACCGCATAGAGTGAATGATTGCCCTCATAAGACTGCCCTCTCTGCCCTACAGGCTCATATTCACACAAAATAAATGGAGGATCAGCAAGAGCCAGAGGAGGAACCTAGTCACATGGGAGCCCTGAGATTCTTGGGTGCGGTGGAGAAGCGACCACAATCACCTAAGAAGGCCCAGGCTAAAGGCTTGATGTTCATAGATGGTAGTATTAATGGGAAAGTAGCCAAGAGCGTGATGGTTGACACAGGCGCTACTCACAACTTTGTATCAGAACCTGAAGCACGGAGGTTGGGGCTGAAGTTGGAGAAGGATGTTGGCCGCATGAAAGCTGTGAACTCTAAGGCCTCACCTACAACTGGACTATCTCAAGGGGTATCACTCAAGTTGGGTCACTGGCAAGGGAAGACTGACTTCGTAGTTGTCCAGATGGACGACTTTGATGTCATATTAGGGATGGAGTTCTTGTTGGCGAACAAAGCTATTCCCATTCCTAGTGCCCAACACTTACTTATTATGGGAGAAAGACCGTGTGTGGTTCCGGCAAGAATAGAACAACCAAGTGAACCCCGTCTCTTGTCCGCCCTCCAGTTCAAGAAAGGCGTGAAGCGGCATGAGCCTACCTATGTAGCAGTTCCCCTGATAAGGGATGAGACTAAAGGAGAAGTGATTCCGAAGGAGATTGAAGAGGTATTGGAGAGCTACGTAGATGTGATGCCTCCTGAACTTCCCAAAGAATTACCTCCAAGAAGGAGTGTGGACCACGAGATCGAACTGCTTCCGGGGGCCAAGCCACCTGCAAAGGCACCTTACAGAATGGCTCCCCCAGAACTGGCGGAACTTCGAAAGCAACTCGAAGACCTGCTCAGGGCGGGATTCATTAGGCCATCTAAAGCCCCCTTTGGTGCGCCCGTGCTGTTCCAAAAGAAGCATGATGGAAGTTGGAGACTGTGTGTGGACTATCGGGCTCTCAACAAAGTCACGGTGCGCAACAAGTACCCGATCCCTCTGATTGCAGATCTGTTTGACCAACTCAGTGGTGCCAAGTATTTCACAAAGTTAGACCTCCGCTCGGGGTACTATCAAGTTCGTATTGCAGAAGGAGATGAACCCAAGACAACGTGCGTCACCCGCTATGGCGCCTTTGAGTTCCTGGTGATGCCGTTCGGGTTGACCAATGCGCCAGCCACATTCTGCACTTTGATGAACCAAGTCTTCCACGAATACTTAGATGAGTTCGTGGTAGTCTATCTGGATGACATAGTGGTGTACAGCTCTACCCTAGAAGAACACGTAGAGCACTTAAAGTTGGTGTTCCAACGGTTGCGGGACAATCAGTTGTATGTCAAGCGCGAAAAGTGCTCCTTCGCGCAAGTGACCATCAAGTTTTTAGGTCACATTATTGAAAGGGGTCAAATCAGGATGGATATGGAGAAAGTAGAAGCCATAAAGGAGTGGCGAAACCCCAAGAATGTGAAAGAGCTACGTTCTTTTCTTGGGCTGGCTAATTACTACCGACGTTTCATTGAGAACTACTCAAAGAAGACGACCCCTTAACTGAACTCTTGAAGAAGGGAGTGACATGGGACTGGAGTACTAATTGTGAGAAGGCCTTTCAAGATTTGAAGAAGGCCGTGATGGAAGATCCGGTCCTTGCCTTACCCGACCTGAACCAGCCATTTGAAGTCCAGACAGATGCTTCTGACTTCGCCTTAGGGGGAGTTTTGCTGCAACAGGGGCATCCTGTTGCGTATGAAAGTCATAAACTCTCGGAAGCTGAGAGGAGGTACGCGGCTCAGGAGAAGGAGTTGCTAGCCGTAATTCACTGTTTGAGGACATGGCGACACTATTTGCTGGGGTCAAAGTTCCTTGTGAAGACAGACAATTCTGCAGTCAGCCACTTTCTGACCCAACCGAAGTTAACTCCAAAGCAAGCCCGATGGCAAGAGTTTCTCGCTGAGTTTGACTTCCATTTTGAACACAAGGCTGGGCACACAAACCAAGTTGCTGATGCTCTAAGTCGCAAGTCTAACCTTGCCACCCTCAAGGTGTTGGCTGCTTTGTCGAGCAGCATCATTGCCACAGACATCAAGCAGCGTATCAAGGAGAGTCTGGATAAGGATTCCGTGGCGCAATCCCTCATGAAAATGGTGAAGGAAGGGAAGAGCCGTCGGTTTTGGATAGAGGATGGCATATTGATGGCCAAAGGAGGACGAGTGTTTGTTCCGCGAGCTGACGGACTGCGAAGAATGCTCATGAGGGAGTGTCACGACACCCTGTGGGCAGGTCACCCTGGATGGCAGAGGACCCACGCACTCCTCAAGCAAGGTTACTACTGGCCCCAGATGCGAGACGATGTCACAGAATACACCAAGACTTGCCTAACATGCCAGCAAGACAAGATTGAGCGCCAAAAGACTCCAGGGCTGTTAGAACCACTGTCTATTCCGACTCGCCCATGGGAGAGTGTCTCCCTTGACTTTATTACCAACCTCCCGAAGGTGGGAGACTTATCAGGCATCCTGGTGGTGGTTGACAGGTTTTCAAAGTATGCCACCTTTGTGCCAACCCCAAAGTATTGTTCGGCGGAAGACACAGCCAGCCTCTTCTTCAAGCATGTTGTAAAGTATTGGGGTGTGCCTCAGAACATAGTCAGCGATCGAGACACTAGGTTCACGGGAACATTCTGGACCGAGCTGTTCAAGTTGCTCGGGTCTGAGCTCAACATATCTTCAAGTTATCACCCACAGACTGATGGGCAAACAGAAAGGTTCAACGGGATGTTGGAGGAGTACTTGCGCCATTTTGTTCATGCCAATCAACAGAATTGGGCGCAATTGCTCGATGTTGCACAATTTTGTTTCAACTCGAAGAAGAGCTCATCCACCAACAAGAGTGCTTTTGAAATTGTCACTGGCCAACAGCCTCTCTTGCCTCATACTGTGCAAGAAGTCTACAAAGGAGCAAATCCGCGTGCTTTCAACTTCACAAAAGAGTGGAAGACTAACGCTGAGATCGCTCAAGCCTACTTAGAGAAAGCGGCAGGGAGAATGAAGAAGTGGGCAGATCAAGGCCGCAAGCCCAGGGAGTTTCAAGCAGGGGATATGGTCCTTGTCAAGCTGCTCCCAGAACAGCTCAGGTTCTTGCGTTCCAGGGACAAGCGTCTATTCAGGAAGTATGAAGGACCGCTCCCCATCATTTCTAAAGTGGGGAAATGCTCCTACAAAGTCGATATTCCCGCCTGGATGAGAGTTCACCCCGTCTTCCACGTCAGCAACCTCAAGCCGCACCAGCCAGACCGTGAAGATCAAGTACGCAACCAGCCTGTTCGAGAGCACGTTGACATCAGACCCCCAAAGCCGAAAGAAGTGGAGGAGATCCTAGCAGAGAGAGTGACCCGAGTGTCAAGGCGGCCGTGCCAGCAGTTCCTGGTCAAGTGGAAGGGTCTTGGAGATGAAGAAACCAGTTGGGAGAACGCTGAAGTCCTGAAGAAGAAGTTCCAGCAGAAGATTGAAGACTTCAAGATCAAGGCAGTCGTCGAGAGCGCCGACAGCTTAAGTGGGGGAGGATGTTAGGGGCCGCACTTGTAATGCCGCAAGCAACCTTGTCCAGGGTCATTAGTTAAGCCTTTGGTTGGTTTGCTTGCGTGCTAGGGATGTTTTGGAAATTTACAAATTATGTAATTTATTTTATTTAGCAATTAGTCTCCTCGGCCTTTTTCATGTTTCCTCCTGCCAGGTTCATGTAAGGCCGATATGCTCTATAGGGAGGGGTTCCTAGTCGGCATAGTTTGGACTACGGAACTAGTATAGGTAAGCACATGTACTTTTGCCTCCCTTACCGTCTTACCATCAATAAAAGAGGAATTATTCAATCATCTGTGCCCCGTGAGATTGTTCTCTGATCTTTCCTTTCGATTATTCATTGTTCTTCGTGGTTGTCCCAACATTCATATAATTGTGTTCTTGCTTTTCACTAGCACTATTTTAATATCGTGTGGCTTTCATTGTTCCTTGCAAGGTACTCACTTGGCTGACTTGCTTGCTAGCAAGTGCCGCACGGTCCGCTTTGCGCATTGCAAAGTTCGGCCCGTGACAGATAGCAAGCTTCTTTCAATCCCTCAGTAACGTCCAGAAAATTATTTGTTCTTAGGAGTAACTTGCATATCCCATTCCCTCCCAACCCCCCGGCTCCCCCCCCCCCCCCCCCCCCCCCCCTCATTTTGTTTAATGCTCTTGTGTGTTCGCTGATCGCTTTAAATTCTGATTTGATCTGTTTTTGTTCATTAGGGATAGCAAGCTTCTTTCAATCCCTCAGTAACGTCCAGAAAATTATTTGTTCTTAGGAGTAACTTGCATATCCCATTCCCTCCCAACCCCCCGGCTCCCCCACCCCCCCCCCCCCCCCCTTAAGTAACGTCCAGAAAATTATTTGTTCTTAGGAGTAACTTGCATATCCCATCCCCCGACCCCAAAGGCCATGCTAGTATTTCAGTTTCTCCATCCGTGGGATCGCTAGCCACAAGTTAATGCTGCATGGACTGCAATAAGCCAATAACTATCTAATTTGGGTTTAGTGCAACTCCATTTATTAGTGTACGTTTCAACTTCCATCTCTTTCAAATTTCAATGCAACAAAGAAAGCTTCAGAAATTATTCAAAAAAAAAAAAAAAAAAAACTTCAGAAATAGTGAAGAGACTCCATCCAATATTATCCATTAACAAAGAAGCAATTGATATAGGGGCATTCTCAAAGCGTCAAACAGATGGTTCCGCTTCTGACTGTTGATATATAAAGACACCACTTAGAAACATAAACATCTGCAACTTTCAGACTCATGCAGACATCGTCAATGGAGGTAATCTCTCTGCACTTAGTTTCTCTATATTTTATACACGCAAAACACAATTCTTTCGAAAGCTTATAAAGGTTTGGCTGGTGAATGTCCAGACACAGTGCGGTCACATTGCTTCTTTGGTGTCCTCTGACCTAACTAGCATTCCCAATCCAGATACTCCCTGCATGAGGTCTTATTTTTCCTTTCTCATCGACTGAATACATTTTTTCCTTTTTCACTCTTTAATTTGATTCCAGTGGTTATTATAGGTTCAAAATGCAATCTTGAATCATGTAATGATATATTGATGTATTTGTAAAACGTTGAAGAATTTTCATGTACTAGATGTCATCGCCTTCCCAACCCCTATCCGATTTGGCGTTGCTTGTACTGTAAGGTCGTCTTCTGTGGTTTGCGCGTGGGCAGCCATATGTATGAGCATTATAAGAAGTCAAATCATTCTCTTGCTATCAGTTGCAGGTACATACATTTAACCAAAGATTTGTAGTATCTACAAATTGATGCCTCGAATCTTTCATGCTCCACTTTTCTATAAATGCCTTCTGGTTTTGTACCTACAGTAAAAAAGATCCAGTTGTTTTTTGTTACTTCTGCAAGATAAATGCAAAAGCTCATCAAGTGATCCAACAATTGCAGGCTTTTTACAAGGTGAGCTTTTTGTTTTGGCTTCTGAATTTTTGGTTTTATCTATCCTCCAAATTCCAATATATCACGCCTGTTTACTTGACATTTTTAGGATAAATCTCCTTCATCCAAGCTAGAGAAGCTCGATGCTATGATGGTTGATGTTTCTAATCTCATTTCTGAACCATTTCCTAGCTTTGATTTTCATCAACCAGAGGCTAAATCATCTGTTGGCCAGGACGAGTATGCATTGGCCAAGGAAGGACTCCAGAAGATCTTTGATCGGGGGTTAGAAGCTTTAGCTGATGACCAAGTGCAAAAAGAGTTTCTCACTTATACAGCCATGCTTTTATCAGTTGATTCGTGCTCATCGCAGTTGAAGGCTAACCTTTCATCATTCACAGAAAACCTCCCAGAGGAAACCTCCACTTTTGTTCAAGCTAAAAAAAAGTTGAAGGTGGTCTCTGACCTATCAGCTTCAGTTACCCACAAGAAGTTTATGCTCCGGCAACAGAGTTCCAAGTATACTGAGACGAAGAAAAAAAGTATTGCCTCAGAGGAGAAAATTGCCAACCTTAAGGCCTGGATTCAAAAGTTGGAAGCTTCTCTAGCCACAGAAAAGAGAAACAAGGCAAAGATTGATGAGGTTTTGGATTCCATCGAGACACAAGTAATCACTGCCAGAGATGGATTGGTCTCAGACTTGGCACAAGTGTCTGCCATGGAGGGAACAACCCAAGCTGCTAACCTAGTAGCTCAACAACAGTCAGCGTGGAATAGCTTAAGGACTACTTTTACCAAGTTTGCATGATGTAAATCGTAATATCGGCACATCCTAGTTAATCCTTAAATGCAAAATGAAGGAGATTTTGATTGTTTGTTTCTTCTTTTAACAATCCTTTGTTGCTTGTAGTTAGACAAACTGATTTCTTCTTCTTCTTCTCCTTTTTTTTTTTAAAAAAAAAAAAATTAATTAATTTTAAACAATAGACAAACTGGTTTAATCCACAATAGGGGGACAAAATCATGAAATAAAGGAAGGATATTTCTTAGAATTCAATCTTTGAATTTTATATATAACTCATATCTTATAAGAGTTGATTACACACGATTATGTTTACCATTATACTATCAAGTCTAACCATCCAATTCTAGTGCAGAAAGTAGTTATTTCCAAAAACTTGTGGTACTTCCCAGTACATCGCAAGCACGCTGTTCGCACTCTAACTTGCCCCACCTTGCATCAACTCGTTCACAGGGGAAAACCACTTTGTTAAGGCTGTATCAGTAACCCATATATTAGAAATCAGAAGAATAAGTTTGCCAAAGATGTATAAATCATATTCAGGTCAAAGCTCGGGGTGTACGTCACATAGCCATTTAATTTACAGGACCAGCGCAATTGAACTTGTGTATTGAGCTTCCACCAGCTTGAGACCAGGCAAAGCATTGACTTAAAATCAGATGTTAGACATTGGGAGAATAAGTTACCTTCTGTTAACAGTATTATGCACATGACATAGCCATTGGGAGAATTCAGCATGAGATCCAGCCTGTACAGGATTTGATCTGCCAAACATGTTGCAAAAATACATCCAGTAGATTCAAATATAAATAAAGGGAGCCTTTGGGAGATCATTTGGTAATAAAGAACCCTATAATGTTGTTGAAACTTAGGGGCTAGTGACCACAAAAAATGATGAGCTTCAATAAAGATGAGACTGTGTACCTCAGAATTTCTTGAAAATGATCTGCACATTCCTTGCAGGGGTACATTCGTGATAGTATTGACATCTGCATAAACAATGGAATCCTGTTAGAATGAGTTCTTCCACTACATTATCCACTTCACATTGCTCCTAAAATTAGTCTGATGACTAAACAATATATTATTACAGGGGCTTCTTGTGAGATGAATTTCCAACATAGGAGCAGGAAGAAGTGCCCATGTACTACAAACATACTTTTTCATACAGAACCAGTCCTTAAAATCCTGACGAACCTCCATCCAAAAGCAACAACGATTTAAGAAGGCTAATACAATTATCACTTCTCTTTAGCTTCTTACAATCCAGATTGCGAGGGCAGAAAAAATTAAAAAAACATTCAGTTGAGGGCTAATATCATAGTTTTACAAGAAAAGGATTCCAAAACTAGACTTACATCTGTAAACTTTTACTTTCCTTTTCAGTAATGAAATATAATAACTAGTGGTTGGGGGGGGGGGGGGGGGGGAGGGGGGGAGGGGAGAGTAGCGTACCAATTCTTTTACATCCTTCTTCTGTTGCCTCGTTGGATTATCCGGATACTGAAAAGTTCAGAAACAATTTAAAAAGTTCAATCTACAATTAAACAGCTAATTACTACATTTAGTATCTTGTATCATTTCATTGAGTGCATAAGTGATGTAATTCGTGTGAAGCTACATTCTGAACCTGCCTGGATGCTTTCTCCTTTTAATTTTCCCTTGTTTATTAATCAGTATTGAGAACAAAAGTGAAGTCTCTCAAACTTGCCCAACTTAAACCTGGTCAGTGAAAAAAGACCCTTTCCAGACTTCATACGGAAAGAAAGAGAGAGGTTTAACAGGAAGAAACAAGTGAAGATACTTTAGTGATATAGTCTGGCTATAGGCTATAGGATAACATTGTGCTGCAATTACACGAGGTAGTGGGTGCTAATCTAGGCAAGTTCAACTGTTCAAGTCACAAAATTCAAATATAACAACTTTATAGGATACTAAACAGTATAAACTATTCCCTTTACCTGAGCAGCAAGAGTGTGAAGAAAAGTCCAAGTGGCTCTTCCGAGCCCTTCTTTCGTCACAGGACCAGCCGATTTTCCCTGAATACAAAAACACTATTAAAAATTATAGCAATGAAGCAAATAACTTTACAGCTAACTGAGTCCCCAACACATTGCAACGCAATCACAACTCGATATCGGGAAACCTCTACACCAGCATTATCTGCAAACACGTCTCACCGCATTAGCTACCCTGTGACGACTTTTCGTAGCCACTCTTTTCGCATACAAACTGCGAAAGTCAGAGAGCAAAATCACCGATGCAAATAAATTCTTGTCATCTCTCTCAGGACTTTTATCAAACAGGTGATATGCACGGCTTACTAACCCAGAAGACAAACCCAGAAAAACCAAAGAAAGCTGCAAAATTCAGATTGAAAAGGAGTGCAGGGGATTGTGAATGAGGGTGATTACCTTGTTGTTGATGAGATCTTGGGGTTGGAGATGGGTGGGGTCATTCTGTGATGGGGAGACTTTGGAGGAGGAAGAGATGGAGATTGAGGTGGTTTTGGGTGTGGGGTGAGGAGGTTGGGGTATGAGATTAGAGAGGTGGGTTTGAACTGAGTTTGAGAGTTTTGCGAAAGTTTGGAAGAGTGCCTGCAATGGATGCTCGGACATTTTCAGAGATCAGGGAGAAAGAAGAAGCGAGAAACCAGAGAGCGGGAAAAAGGTTTATGTAGGGTTTTGGTCATAAGGGCCTGTTTGGGGTGTAGAGCTTATGAAAAAGCTTTAGGACTGTGGCCCCTTTTGTTAATTAGCAAACTACAAAGACCCCCCTAGTAGAAGTCCAAAACACAAATAACTCCTCCACTTTTGATTTTATACATCTAAGGACAAAAGTTTACACTTAAGGACATTTTGTCTTTAGTAAGTCTTTTACTTTCCTTAATAGTTATCTCTTCCTTTGGTAAAAATAAAATTGACGGAGCGTAGTGGGCCCATGCTTTTGAATTTGTTTGTTTAACCATATTGCAGGTATAAGTCCATCCTCTATACTCGAAGGTAAACGGTTATTTTTACCATTCATAATTTCGATTGTTGATAGACTTGAGTTGATTGCTATCTGCAAAATTACTACTAAGGAACTGCAAAAGGAGAGAGAGAAATTGAGAAAATTAAAAATCTATAGAGATAATCTTAATAGAGATTCTCCCAATTACTGGGATATTATCTATAGACTACAGACTAGAATCTATAGAATAGAAGAGGAGATAGATAATCTCTTAGATGTTCTGGAAGAGGAACAAAAACCTCTTGATTATTTGAGCATTGGTTAGATCCGCACATCACTGGTATCAGAGCTTGTAAAATAGCTCAAGGAGAACCCCTCCTTAATGGGGACAATGTCAAAATTGTTATTAGAGAAAATAAATTCTCTATTGAAATCTTCTGATGAGAAATATCAGAAGTTGTTACTAGAAATATCTAGATGTCAAACTCATCTAGAAAAATTACCTGCTATAATCCACCAATTGGAAAGATTGGAAAACAAATTGGATTATATCAAAGAACTTCCAAAAACGGAAGAAGAAAAGCTGACAGTCGTCAGTAGAAAAATCAATGAACAGCAAAAAACGCTGGAATCTATGAAAAATATACTGAAGGACAAGAAAGGGCCTACAGTAAAAAAGAAAACTAATGGATTCAAACCATTAGAAAAACCAGACACAAATCGTGTTCCAAACATGATTTTTCTGGAACCATCTACTAGTCAGACTAGTATCCGGTATGAAAACCTGGAAAAAAGAGAAATGAAAATGTTAAGCATCTTTGGAAAAAAGAAAGGAGTACAGCTCCTTAATGCTGAAGAGTTCGAATTCAATGAAATTGAACAAGAGGTAAAAAACTCCTTAATCCCAAAATTAGATTTTAAACAAATCTACAAAAGGGGAAAGTTTGATCTAATGGATAGCCATTATTTTAAACTACTGGAAATCACAACCCCCGCTACAGCAGGTGGAGAGACTGATCTTCTATTAATCACTCCTTCAGAAGTTGCTAGAGCTCAAGCAAAAAAATATCAATTTATGCATATTGGAGCAGTCCAAGTAGGCATAAACTGTTCGGTCCTATGTGTTCTACAGGACAACAGGTTAACAGACTTCCAAGCTAGTTTGTTGGGAACACTCGAAGCATCCTTATGTGATCAAGTAGCGTATTTCAACTGCTTCCCCAACTTCACCACCAGCTTGAAAGATGCAGCTCATTGTCTACGACTGAGAGTCAAGACAGATGGCATATCTATGAAAGAAGATATGCAAGAACTTGCTATAGTATATAGAATATACTATAAATTGATGAGTACTACAGTAGCCCCTAAGACAAGGATAACGAATATCCCAGGTCTTACTACTGGATTCCTCACCAATCAGAAGAACCATTCACAACAGATCCACAAGGTTACTTGGAATGAAGTGACTTTTCCTCTTGAATGGAAATTATCCGGTCCAAAAAAGCAGCCGGAAAGAGCAAAAGCAAAGATCTACGAGAGTAGAAAGACTGGAGAAATTAGTCTTAATTTTGACAATCACAGAAAAAGTGATGTCTGTCCTGAGAACCTCAGGATAAACAAGAATAATCTTCTGAGAAGAAGCTACAGCACTAGGGAAGCTAGTGTCAGTGGTATAAAACCCACTATTGAAGAACCAATTTCTGAAGAAGAATTGGAGGCTGATCTGAACAGACCAGTCAATATGTTCAGAGCTGAGAGGCTCTATGAACTCTATAAAGAAGCTGAGAATTGTGAAAATTCTGAACGATTAGAAAAACTAATCGAGGAAATGAAAGAATTCAAAATCAGAAAGACGAGAAAAGTCTTTCCTTATCAGGATATTGAAATGGAAGAAGGAGAAAGCTCCAGAACTTTCATTAGCAGAGAAAAAGGGAAGGTAAAACTCCCATTACAGAAAGCCCCCACGGGTAAAAAAGGAGAAAGAAATTCCCAAAGATTTGTCCCAGAGGACAATCTGCCTAGAGTTCCTATCACGAACTACGGCATCTGGTTAAATCTAGATAAGAGTCTAGATAAAAGAAAAACCATTGACCAATGGGTAGATAGCCTGATGATGGCTTCTGCACTTACCCTTGGCAAATTTGAAGCACCAGATCTGCAGGTGTACTATGAAACTACTCTCACTGGAGTAGCAAAAAAGTATTACCTATCCTTCAAAGAAACTGCCAGAGGAAGAGACTGGCTTGAAGAAATCAAAAATTCAAAATCTCCGTATGATTTTGCAGTACCACTGTACGATCAGTTCTGTGGAGATCTTTCAAATCTGAGTGAAAAAGCCAAAGAAACGGCAAAATCGAATATCTATGCTCTCAAGATCTGTGACATGAGATATTTCGAAGAATACCTGAATGAGTTTCAGGAATATTACTGTACAATTGGTGAACTAGAGAATACTGATCTAGTTAATCTGTTGCACAGGAAACTCCCTGAACCATGGAGAACAGCTGTGAGAGAAAGCATAGCTGAAAAACCAATTGAAAGATTTTCAGTTGGAGGAATTGCCGACAGAATCCGGCAATTACTGAAGGAGCAATGCAATGCCAATCTTAGAGCTAAGATGGCCAAGAAACAACTCAAAGGAGTTGAAAATTTCTGTTATGGAATACTGGATATGCCCACAAACTGGGGATGTCATGAATCCAAATTCCACAGAAAGAAGAAAAAAGAAAAATATTACTCTAAAAAATTCAAAAAGAGTAATTAGAAAAGAGATTGGAAATTCAATAAGAGTTCCAATTACAAGAAACAAAAGGATGAAGATCCTAAAAAGAAATTCTTCAAGAAAAAGAAGAATACTCATCAGCATAAACAACCAAGCAAGAAAGCTTGCAGATGTTGGTTATGTAAAGCTGAAGGGCACTATGCCAATGAATGCCCTGAAAAGGGTAAAAGATCTACTAAAGCTCTCTTCCAAGAATATGAGCAAATAGTAGAGGTAGCAAACATGAAAGGCTACGAAATAGCCTATTCTGATGATGAAGATGATGACAGGTCAGTCTACTCTGCCTGGTCTGAAGAAGAAATTTCATCAGATGAGTCTGAGATCGATTCTGAAGTAGAGTACTTCGAATCCAGACAAATGAATGTTTTGAGAATCAAAAATTGGGAAGAAAGCAAAACAGAATCCTTCATGTCTTCTTATCAGGTGAACCCTGGTACATTCGTTTGTGACTACTGCTTATGTCATGAAAAGAATGGTCTCCCTATATTTTGTAAAGAGTCCAAGAAGACTTATCATAAAGAATGCTTCATAGCTGAAGCAAGAAGAAAAACCAAAAATGGTCTTGTCAGCCAGTTGGTTGAGCAAGAATATGAAGAATATTTCGCTGAACAAAAGGCGAAAGAAGTGGAAACTCTGTTCCAGGAAACCATGGAACCATCTTCCTCGAAAAAGGAAGAAATCATCGATGAAGAAAAAATCGATGAAGATATTGAACTGGTTGAAATACCAGAAAATAGAGAACTGGTGAAACCACCAGAAACTGTTCATCTCTTAGAACGACAAGAGGCTACTGAAACATGGGATCTACTTGGCCAACCATCAGGCAAGTTTGATTATAAAGTCAGATATGACCCTCCGTCATGGTTCAGTGACCCAGACATCAAAGAGATAATTCCTACAAACTGGGATGATACAAAACCTTCTAGTTTTGATAAATCACCTCATCCAGAAAAAATTCCAAAAGAAGAATGCAAACCATTCATTCCAAAGGAACAAGCTCAGGAAAATGAGCTTCATCAATCGAAAGTCGTCTCTACAAGTAGATACAGCAACTACATAGAGATTGAACTCAAATTCCCTGATTACAGAAAATATCATCTACATGCCTTTGTAGATAATGGATCAGGTTTTACAGTTGCAAAAAGATTTGCAATTCCAGATGAACTCTGGAGAGAAGATAAGAAAAAGTCTGCTACTGGTGTTACATTTGATGGAAGCCATCTCACCATGAAAAAAGTAGCAAAAAATGTTCATATCACCATTGGTGGAGGAACATTTATCATCCAGAATGTTTGGCAATCTGAAGGCCAAGGATCTGATTTCTTGTTGGGAAATGATTTTATTCTCCAACAACGATTCATTCAGGATGAAGAAGCGATAGGCTTCAGGAAAGGAGAACGGGTGTTCTGGGCAGACCGCCTCACACAAGCCAGAACTGTGGTCGGTCCCGGTTTTACTACTCAGTATCAGAGATCGCAACAGAATAGTGGTGATCTTACCCCCTACAAACCAAAATTCGAACCCATACTCCAAATCAAGCAACAAGAAGAATTACTTGTTGAAGAATCTTCTGAAGAAGAAGAAACTAGTGAAGATGAAGAAGCTAGTTTCATCCATGAGCATAACCTCAAACACTTTCAGAACAAGCTTGAGTCTCAGCAAATTCCCACTCTTGAAAAAATCAAGAAAACACTAGAGCAAAATGTGGATACAAATCCTCAGAAGTTTTGGGAAAAAGACCCAGTGGTCTGTGAATTGAAATTGCATGACATGAATGCTATCTGCCATGTTAAAGCCATTCCTCATTACAAAGAGGAAGATCAAAAAGAATTCAGAAAAGATATTGAAGATCTCCTGAACAAGAGATTAATTCAACCTTCCACTAGCCCTCATCATGCTCCAGCTTTCTATGTGAGAAATCATGCAGAAAACCTACGAGGAAAAGCTAGAATGGTTATTGACTACAGAGATGTCAATAAAAAGACTGTCAAGGACGGTTATCAAATTGCTCAAGTAAGAGTATTGATTAACCAGCTCAGAGGAGCCAAAGTCTTTTCGAAGTTCGATGCAAAGCCGGGTTTCTGGCAAGTCAAGATGCATCCTGAGAGCATACCTCTCACTGCATTTGGAACACCACAAGGCCATTACGAATGGTTAATAATGCCTTTTGGTCTAAAGCAAGCTCCCTCAATCTTCCAAAGAAAGATGGACAACATCTTCAAGCATGTGGCAGAGTTTTGCGTCGTCTACATAGATGACATCCTAGTCTTCTCCAAAAACAAAGAAGAACACATGAAACACCTCCATGAGGTAGTAAAGCTGATAGTTCAGCATGGAATCATCCTAGGTGAAAAGAAAATCTTCTTTATCCTTGATGAAGTTGATTTCCTAGGAATAAACATCAAAAATGGAGTAATAAAACTCCAACCTCATATTCTTGAAAAGATCTGGAAGTTCCCAGACAAAATTCCTGATGCTAAGAGTCTAGAGAGATTCCTTGGTGTCATAAATTATGGGAGAGATTTCATCCCTAAAATCTCAGGGTTAACAACGATGTTATCTCCTAAGACAAGTTCCAAAAGAAAATGGAACTTCACAGAAGATGATGAAAAAATCGTGAAGCAGATAAAAAATCTCTGCAAAAACCTCCCTCCTCTGCAACAACCAGAAGAGAATGATGAAATTATCCTCCAGACAGATGCGAGCGATAATTATTGGTCCGGTGTGGTTCTGGCAAAGGCGCCTGGAACTAACATTGAAAAGATCTGTAAATTTTGTAGTGGCAAGTTCAGCCCTGCAGAACTAAATTATCCCACAGGGGAAAAAGAAATTTTGGCTGTCAAGAAAACGATTTTAAATTCTCCAGCTTTTCTTGGAAAACCCTTTACTGTCTGCACCGATTGTGCCAGAGTAAAGAATTTCAAAAATTTCAAACTTGATAAAGCTGCTGATAGAGGAAGATTAGCAAACTGGCAATTATTTCTTAACCAATATGATTATAATGTTGAATTAATTGCAGGAAACAAGAATTATCTTCCAGACGCATTGACCAGGGAAATGGCAATGTTCAGCCAGAGAGAAGACGACGAAGGTCGTAATCCCAGAAGCAGAAGGACTGGGAAAGAACATGAGCTTCAAGAAGATCCTATGGAAACCAAAGAAAAGGTTCTTAAAAGGTTTCTGCTAAGTCCTAAAGGACTAGCCTCAACTGATCAATCCCAGGGTAAAGGATTGGCTAGCCCGTCTCAAACGGCAGACGGTAAAGGCTCATCAAGACCGTTGACGGCTGCTGCTTTGCCAAAAAGCAGACCAACTCCAACTGGAGTCATAAATGTTTTTAATTATGAATTAAGAACTTTTGACACTCCTGTGTTCAGAACTGGCAGGAGACTAGCTTATCACCATAAGGCAATCCTGGATAATCTCTTATTTGCTTTTCAAGAAAGAAGCAGTGGTCTAATGTTCCCAGCACTCTTTGCACTAGCTGAAGAACTATATGAGAACGCCAGACCACAATTTGAAGAAAGTCATATACAGCAGAGTGCTGTAAGAAAAGAAAAAATTCTCTTCCTTGAAAGTCCAGAAAGTGCTAGAGTTCCTGTCATGGCACTTAATGAATCAGACTGGCATGAATTCCATAGTCTGATAGGAAGACATAATCCAGAAGACCTAGTTCCTCCAACTCTCTTTATTGTTTCAGGTCCTTATGTTGGAAGATACCTGGTTAATGTTCAGAGTGAACATCCTCAAGAACATAAGCTCTGGCTTGTTGAAAATGGTTTTGTCCATAATCTGTGGACTAAAACAAATGATGATCTAAAAGGTTTGCCGCCTATCATTGTCAATACAGTCAAAAATGTAAGAAAAAATGACTGTATGCTTCGACTGAAGTTCAGATCCACTCCTCCAGAATGGATCCAGAAGGCAAACGGTGAAGTTGAATATATTCCTCCTTATCATTATGTAAGAATTATTCAAAGGAAATATCTTCAACCAGCCTGTGTAGGGTACAATGGCCAACCAAACTCAAGCATCCCGTGGATGAAGGCCATGACTCTAGAATATATCAAAAAGATCATCTCTGAGGATACCTACAATACCTTCCTGGCAGCAGGAGAAAAAATTATCATCACTGCTTACGATCATCCTGACGTAGTCAGCAGTGACTTATTCCTATCTCTTACCAGAAAAGAGATAGATTCGACACTGGCATGCTTACGATGGGTGGAAATACTTGAAACTGACAACCACTACAAGATGTATGTTGATACAGATGTCGAAGACAATGCAACAACAGTAAGGATGGCCCAGGCAGATAACGACTCGTTTGTCCTTGGTCACAATTCAGAAACCGATGAGAACATGTGAAGCAGCAGGTGTAGAAAACACCGAAAGTCCTTTTGGATTTTTCCCAAAAGTGACTTTTGCTTTTCAAAAAGCAGGTGAAAAACATTTCACCTAAAGGAATCTGCTTTTTCCCCGGCCGACCTCCACCAGCAGGAGCACTAAGGAAAGCAGGAAATCACGGAGTCGTTCTGTACATTTTGTTGTTTTGAATTGTAATTTGAGTTCCGCTCCCTATATAAGGAGCTTTAGCTTCCCTTAGAAGGCATTCGAAGTAGAAAACATCAGTCTAATATTCGAAAATTGAGCAGAATCAGATTCTCTCAAAAATAAGGAAGCCATAGTAGCAGCAGTAGCAGGTTTTATATAAATCTCTTTATGCAAGTGTGCCTCTGATTCCAAGTAAGTATTTGTAATCAAGTTATGAGTAGCTAAGCAGCTTCTAGCTGTTTGCCCAAGAGTGAGGCTCTGGGTTCTGTATCTGTATTTATGTTTGAATAAATAAATTCAGTTTGTGCTCAGTACCCCGTCACAAAAATATTTTGCTGTTTTTGCATTTATGTTTTGATAACAGTAGCAGTTAGTAAGCAGTAGCAAGCTTTCTATTTTATTTTAAAAGCTGACTCTTATCATACTAAGGCAGCAGTGATTCCGCCCTGATAGTAACCGCTTAGACAGGAAGTCGTTAGGTGAAGTTGTGGCATGTTGAAGGCTAGTCCTTAGGCTGATACTGTGTTTAGTCTGGAAAAGTAAAATATAAGCTGATACTGTGTAAAGAACAAAAAGAGGTACAAGGAGAATAGTGTGTGTCCTTAATTGTATAAGAGAAAAGGTTGTGGACTTTGTTGTCAAAAAATCTATTGTCTGGTAGTGCTTTGTAGTTAACCCTTTGTTAATTCACTCCACCTAATATGAATTAATCGTGCAATAGTAAGGTTTTTTGTTAGAAAAATAATGTAATTTTTAGCTTCGATAGAACATCAGCAACCATATTAGCTTTTTTGTACACATGTAATAGCACGTGAAAAACTAATTTGAAAATGTACCCAACTATTAATCATAGCTAGATGAAGGCTGTCATCATTATTATGCATCGTGTCGACTAGCAAGAACAACGTTATTAAATATGATTTCAAGTGTCACTTTGGTCTCACTTCAGATACTATGGTTTGGTGGGACTCGCCCCCAGATTTTGTTGCCTTTTTTTTTGCAATAGAGATTTTATGGGGCTTCCTAATTTTCACTTTCGGTAGTTTTTGCTTGGTTGTTTAGTCAGATGTCTTTCAACGTTCTTACTGAAGGGGTTAAGTTCATGTCCCCCCTATCTAGTTAGTATTTTTTTTCTTTCTTCTTTTATTAATAAATTTGGGGAGAATTTTCCTCTCTCATTCAAAAAAAAACATGATCTCAAATGTCAGTCTCATTTATTTGCTCATAACCAATGTAAAATCTTATTATCAGTATGCATTTTAGGACTTGTTTGGCACTAATATTTTTGTGTAACTTGGTTTACCGATTATCACTTGTTTTTGTGTAACATTTTAGGACCTAGCTCCGTAGTCCATCCACAATTCCATCTTAAGATTTACCGAGCCAAAACCAGGTTGTACTCTTAAATTATGTAAGAAAAGTCCATTTGGTAAATAAATGGGACAACAAGACAATGAAATGAATTAATGAAACAATGCAAACGAGGAGTAGTATTGTTTTCCAATCCTAGTGGCAATCTCAGAATCTCAGATTGGAATGGGCTCTTTTATTCTTTACGCAATCCAAGAAAATGGGGTTCCCCAGTCGCATCCTAACTATGTTTACTAATCCCACTTGCGTCTACATGAAAAGTCAGAGATTGAATTTTTGATTGATCATTCCTGACCCCACAAATATAAAAGATCATCAATCCTGACCATTCCCTTGGAACAAAGATGTGGGTTGAAGATTAAGAACAAGTCCAACCATGCCATGTTTTCCAAGAAAGCAGGGTAGGAGTGGAGGGATTCATAGATCCAACACCTCTCTTATGAAGATTAGAGGAAACCCAGTTTGATAAATCTTCAAAGCAGGTACCTTTATATCTGATCATTTTGTTTTGTTTATGGGTTTGAATGAGATTACGGTTTAGAATTAAATAGAGCTCAGCATCATAGACAAGAGTGGGGAATCCTTACAGGTTAGAGTTACTTAGACCGAGTTATAAAGTTGAATCCTTTATGGTTTTTGAAGCAACTTACAGGTTAAGAGTTAGTTTGTGCTTAGCAACATTAAAAAGTTACAAAGATCAAACATTTGGGCATAACCCAATTCACTGAATCCATTAGAGTGCTGCTTTGAGTTTCGAGTTTTGAATATTTTGATCTGAAGTTTGTGGATGGGTGAAGAGGGAATGGTCAGTGATGTCAAGGACACAGCTGCTTCCAAACCAAACCCAAAGTTGACACTTTTACCTCTTATAGCTTTAATTTTCTATGAGGTTTCTGGGGGTCCTTTTGGAGTTGAGGATTCAGTCAGGGCTGGAGGAGGCCCTCTTTTGTCATTGCTTGGTTTCTTAGTGTTCCCCTTGTTTTGGAGCATTCCAGAAGCTTTGGTGACAGCTGAGCTTGCCACAAGCTTCCCTGAAAATGGTGGATATGTGCTTTGGATATCAGCGGCTTTCGGGCCATTTTGGGGATTCCAAGAGGGGTTTTGGAAATGGTTTAGTGGGGTTATGGACAATGCTCTTTACCCTGTCCTATTCTTGGATTACTTGAAGCATTCATTTCCCATATTTAATCGGATGGTTGCTCGAATTCCAGCTCTTTTGGGAATAACATTCTCATTGACTTACTTGAATTACCGCGGACTGCATATTGTCGGGTTCTCTGCTGTTTCACTTGCTGTTTTCTCACTTTGCCCATTTATCGTGATGGCTATTCTTTCTATTCCTAGAATTAGGTTCAAGCAGTGGCTAGTTGTGGACTTTAAGAAGGTGGAGTGGAGGGGATACTTCAATAGTATGTTTTGGAATCTGAATTACTGGGATAAGGCAAGTACCCTTGCAGGGGAGGTTGAAAATCCAAGCAAGACATTTCCAAAGGCGCTCCTTGGGGCTGTAGTTGTGGTGGTTTGTTCATATTTGATTCCACTTCTTGCGGGTACAGGAGCCTTAAACTCTCCATCTAGCGAGTGGACTGATGGGTACTTTGCAGAAGTTGGGATGTTAATAGGTGGCGTTTGGCTCAAGTGGTGGATTCAAGCAGCTTCTGCAATGTCTAACTTGGGGTTGTTCGAAGCAGAAATGAGCAGTGATGCATTTCAACTTCTTGGGATGAGCGAGATGGGAATGCTTCCGGCTATATTTGCTTCAAGGTTAGCTATTCTATATGCTTTCACTTCCTTGCTGATTGTTTTTTGTTAGAATGTCTCAGCTATTTTCCTGTAACTCCCATTAGCCCTCAAGAAAGGACCTTCAAAATTGAGTTTCATATCTGGGAACTGAAATGGATTGTTGTTTGGACGTGCCTGATTGTTGTTTTTAAATGCATTCTTATAGGTCTAAGTATGGAACACCTACCATAAGCATTTTGTGCTCTGCCACCGGAGTCATCTTCTTGTCGTGGATGAGTTTTCAGGAAATCTTGGAGTTTTTGAATTTCTTATACGCTATAGGAATGCTTCTTGAGTTTGCTGCTTTTATAAAATTGAGAATAAAGAAGCCAGACCTTCACAGACCTTACCGAGTTCCCTTCCAGACATCTGGGGCAATAATGATTTGCCTGCCTCCCGCATTGTTGCTTATTCTCGTTATGTGCTTGGCTTCTCTGAGGACATTCTTAGTAAGTGGTGTGGTGATTATAGTGGGTCTATTGTTATACCCTCTTTTAGTTCATGCAAAGGACCATGGATGGGCACAGTTCGATGCAGAACTACCCACTGAGGCTCCCAAGAATTGTTCGGATGGCCACTCCGTGGTTTCACAGTTGCATCAAGAAGTTCAAGATGAATCTTCTGTTAGCCTTCTCTCAGACTTGCCATCTGTTAAAGCAGAACAAGAATCTTCGACAATGAGGCCAGAAGAAGCCTTCAAATTAGAGTAGGTGGCTTTATCATACTTTTGTACTACAAAGATGTGTAACACTACAACTTTCACAGGTTGACCGATTACAAAGGAATGTATTCTTTTGCTTGTAAAGAAACTGTAATCCTAGTACTTGTGACACTACATATATGAATCTTTCGCTATGCCATGATTTGGTATGAAGTTATTTGATGCATTCTGGTCATTTAAGTTTACTTGAACATGCCACAATGTGAGGGAGCGTTATATTTTGTATGTGATTATCAAATTCGAAAGCATCATAGAAATTTAAAGCTTTGTTTGATGTATGAAAAAATGGCTACTTTAGCAGTCAAACACTTCTTTAAGCATACCGAATGGTGAAAGCAAAGCAGAGAAATGCAGTCTGAGTATATGTGCTATCAAACAGAACAGAATGACATCTTAATCAACCAGAGATGTTACAGAAGAATAATCTCTCAGGTCTTCCGCTACCACTAAGTTGATTGTTTCGCTCTTGTATCTTCGAAGAGGAAAATAACATTAGATTTTCGCGTCCAATATCCAACCTTTCATCACACAAAAGTTACTATCATGTATTTGTGTACTAAATGAACTGTAAAAATGTGCATCGTATGAGCTGGTTGTGTTTCTGTTTCATAATGTGGAGGGAAATTAAGGAAAGAAAAACACCTCACTGTTACTAAAATGCCTAAACAAACGGGGCCTTGAAACACAGAATAGCGCACGTGTGTGTTTTATACCAAAGAGGAAAAGAAGGTTCGGATAGCACACAGAGGAAGCTCTATATCTTAATCCTTGTTTGGTGGGTGTCCTTGTTATAAGAAGTACTTATCAGTGTTATACAGAAATAGCTTCCAAACAAAACAGGCAAATAATTCAGACAGTCTCCACTACGCTTCTTCAAGCCATTGACTTGAACCTAAATCCACTCAGGTGTGTTTTTCTCTGAAACTAGTTTCATTCTTTAGTCAATTCGCTTTTTGGGTTTCTATTTCTTGCTAAAATCTAAAATTGGTTTGTGCCACTTTTGTGAATTGTAGCTGAAATCCAACTAATTTGGTCCAGTTTGTTTCTTTTACTCTTTTATATTTAATATCCGGATGTCCTAAAGCTATAGCAATTTGTTCTTGAACTCTTAGCATAGTCAACGTTTAGTTCCCATTGATAATTGTTTCAGTAATTTGAGCAAAATCTGTGGTTGGGTCTTGTTCATTTTGGTTAAAGAGTTTAGGTTTTTGCTTTCTGATTCCATTTTTGTCAATATACATTGTCTGGGAATCTGGGCTTTAGGATTTGGATTGAAGATCTTGCATTTTGTCATGTAGGTATTTTGGAGAATTCAATGTTTAGAATTGAGATGTGGTTTTGATGAAATATAAGAAGCTGAGGGGATGAAGATGTTGCCCAATCAAACCTTTTCTCGTATTGACACTTTGGAGCTGAAATCGATGATTATTCGAAAGATTGGGCATGAGAGAGCTGAGAAATACTTTGAACTGATCAGAAGATTGTTTAGTTTGAAGATTAGTAAGTGTGAATTCAACAAGTTCTGCATTAGGATTATTGGAAGGGACAATCTTCCTCTTCATAACCGGCTTATTAAATCGATCATCAAGAATGCACACCTTGCAAAAGCTCCACCTTTGACAAGTTTTAGGAAACCCGGAAGCACTCTTACTGTTAAAGTTGCAAATGGATGTAAGAGGAATGGAGATGCAATTCCTCAATCCCCTCTGACGGGCCGGTCTGCAGTTAATGGAGACCACAAGTTTCGTGACCGTCCAAGTCCTTTGGGGCCAAATGGGAAGCCCCAAGATGTTGCATATGAGGAAGCAGTTTCCAAAGCACAAGTACAGCAAAGTGCTGCTGAATTGCTTTCTCTTGGCAGTAGGCCTCCAATTGAAGTAGCCTCGGTGGAAGATGGAGAAGAGGTTGAACAGGCTGCAGGAAGCCCGAGTATTCAAAGTAGAAGCCCAGTAACAGCTCCTTTTGGTATATCCATGAATTTGGGTGGATCACGCAAATTTCTCCATAATGCATCAGTATGTCGTACATACCACCTGGAAACCTGTCAAAACCGCGGTGAGCTACCTGATACAAGATCATTAAGAAGTCGTTTGGATCGGAAATTGCAGATGGAGGGCATGAATGCTTCTGTTGACTGTGTTAACCTCTTGAATATCGGATTAGATGCTTATCTCAAGAGATTAATTGAACCTTGTATAAGGTTTGTTGGGATGAGGCAAAGAGAAACAAAATCTACTTGCGCAACTATGTTAGATTTTTGTGCAGCAGTGGAGTTAAATCCTCAGATACTCGGTGAAGATTGGGGCATACAGCTTGAGAAGGTTGTCTCGCGTGCTTCTGAAGATTGAAAGAAACTGTATACACACATTCAATAGCTGGTGAGATCCTAAAGTGGGATAGTACACCCTCCATTAATCATGGTTCAGTATTTAGAACCCTTAATTTGACCTCACATGAATCTCCTCTGCTTCCTGTCATCAAGTTTTTGCATTGCCATACGGCATGAAATTGTTGGTTCTCGGGGAAGTTATTAAAGTCTATGTGTCAGTGGCCTGTTGATATGGTAATTTGTTAAACTTCGATACAAGTAAGATCTCGTTGCTTAAAGAGTTTTTAGACACAGCTCTTCCGTTAATTTTGTGTTCCCTTTTTTCTTCTAGTGGCAAGTTTTGCTATTTGAGTCAAATCATTTGTTAGTTAAACAGTTGCAAATCTTTTGTAAGTTCAAATATTTATATGAAATTTACTATTCTTCCTTACCTTCATTTAATTTGAGTTTATCATTCTTCTCAACTGTTGAAGTGAAAATCTGCTACCCATTAGGACATTATGTTAAACTCAACTTAGTTTTCCTGAGTCTGTTGGAAATAGCTGGTCACAGGTCATAATTTGTGCTGGGTATTGTATTACCTTCTATAAGTGTGGATTCTAACTTGAAAAAAATCTTGGGATAAATCTCTATCTCCAACAAATCTGATCTACGTTAACCAATTGAACCATTTGGGGTATCTCTTTTCTTTTCTTTCTTTCCCTTGTACATACGACATTATTCTTTGGCCTTTGCTGGCATTCATATATGTAGTGCTTGACACACTCAAATGACTAGGTATGTCGACAGACCTAAGTTCCCATTTCATCATAATGTTTATCTTTGATTGTGGGCTTGCTTCAATTTTCTAGTAGTGAGGAAATGCGTATCTGGGCACCGATGATCAACTGTAATCCTTAACAGGTGAGAGTTTGATTACTATTAAGCATATTAGTTCTTCAAGGTAGGATGTACCCATCTTTTTGAGTCAATATAGTTTCCTTCCCATGATATACATGGACATTTGTCTGGTTGTTGTTGCTTCAAAACCATGCATGCTCACATTCCGTTGATTTGACGTAGGCAAAGAAAGTAAAAGAATCAGAATCACCTTTAGATCAGAAATTAGAACAAATCTGTGACATAGATATTGGTCTGCCGAATGAAGATATAGTTACTTGGGGACTAGATGTGAAGCAGCTTTAGAAAGACTTTTCTTTTTCTTTCTTTTTTCTTTCCATGGAAGCTACACTACGACATAATATGTTGCAGTTACATGTCATATTAAATACCAATCAAGCCATTTTTCTTCAATATTCAACCTATTTAATGTTAACTGTGGTGCTTGTCTTCAAGTTCTATTTGTTAAATGCCTTTCTGTTCTATGATACTTATATTGATGGTGGTTTCAAAAGCTCAATGCATGACTTCTCCAGCCTAGCCTGCTTTTTGAATGCTGTATATATTCAAGTTGGTTATGTAAAGGCATCAACTGTAGTCAGTTGGCATTTAAATCCAGATTTGAAGGAGTCTAATTGATTGTGAAACCCAGGATCTTTTTGCTGTTTCCTTCATATGGATCTCACCAATCCATTAATGACTCCTACCTACTAGTTCTGCCGGCATCTGAAGAATGAAAGAAAATTGAAGGTGGGTAAGGGTTTGTTCTTCTCAGCTACTCACAACATGATTTTTTTATTTTTTATTTCCTTTTCTTTGGGCATCCTCTAATCATTATGTTATGTTCATTTGTGTACTGCCTTGGCTTGACCTCCACATCTAATTTCATTTGTTCCTACTTTCTAAATTTCCAAATCTGAAGAGACCTGCTGAAACTGGGTTTCAAACTTGCAATCCTAATGCAGCGGGCGGTTACACCCCAACTTATTTTTTTGGTCATGCGTTACACCCCAACTTATTTTTTAATTGATTGATGATCATGTTTAGTGAGCAATCAATTTATTCGAAAGAGTAGTGCTCCAAAAAAAAAAAAAAAAAAGAAGTGGAAGGTCCTGAATCCTTAAGGTTAGGCTAAACATGATCACTTGTTTCAATCATTTATTCAAAAGAGTAGGGCTCCAAAAAAAAAAAATAGAAAGAGAAGTAGTGGAAGGTCCTGAACCCCTAAACATGATCATCAATGAATTAAAATCAAGCTCAACGTCTGTACGGATTAGTTATTTGTCGAGTAATATTTCTGGTGAATATCATTAGTTCATATCTTTGAAAAATTGGAAATACTCATATGCACCGTAGCTGATTTAACACTTAAAAGATAATATTAATCCTAGATATTTATATTCAATTTTTTTTGTAAAGAATAAAAAATACATTTAATGTATTCCAACAATTCATTCGTATTGGTATAAGTGCGCGCGTTTTGGTGCTCTGAATTCTCTTACCTGAAAAATGAAGTAAGATCAAGCGGTTTGTATATTGTTTTTATTTTTATTTTTCCCAATATTTCATGGAGGGAAGTGTTGGGACATGGAGGGAAACCAAAACCCAAAAAAACGTGAAAACGGTTGGAAAAAGGCGCAAACAAACGGATCCTAACTCCTAAGTAGTACATCTCAACTCAGAAGCTCACACGTGGCGCTGTACGACGTTGGAAGCTTCGAAACGAAACACAAAAGCCCTTCACTTGTTAATCCCTGTTTGGTCTGTCTGTCCTTGTTTATAACACAAAAACCAACATTTAGCCGCTTCCAAATAATATCAAACCAAATCGATCAAACCCAATTGGGGAAAACCAAAAAAAAAAAAAAAAAAAACACTAAAACTCGAGCAGGCCAAACCCAGCAGCATCGGCTTCATTCAGCTCAGGTGCGTCTCTATCTTCATTCTCTGTTCAATTCGCTTTCTGGGTTTTAATTTCATCACAGAAATCTCAAATGGGTTCGTCTTACTTTTCCAAATTGCTGCTTAATTTGTTCGATTTTTGGTACTCTTTGGTGAATGTTTGGATTTCAGAATGATTTAGTGATTTTTATTCTCAATGAAGTTTAGAAATAGTCGAGATTTTTACATTGTTACGATATTTGTGCATGTAATTGAAGTAATTTGAGCAGTAATTGTAGATGGGATTTGTTCAATTTGATTGAGAAATTGGGGGTTTTTTGTTTTCTGATGCCAATTTGATCTGCTACAGGTGGAAACACTCTATGGAAATTAGGGTTTTAGGTTTTGGATTGGAGATCTTGTTTTCTGGAATCTGGGTTTTGCTGGGGAATTCAAGGTTTCAATGAGGATCTGAGTTTGGTAAGTGATTGGAAGTGGAGGGGAAAAGATGATGCCGAATCAAAGCTATTCTCGGATCGACACTTTGGAGCTGAAGGATCTGATTATGCAGAAGATTGGGCATCAGAGAGCTGAGAAGTACTTTGATATGATCAGGAGATTGTTTAGTTCCAAGATTAGCAAGTGTGAATTCGACAAGTTTTGCAATCGGACTATTGGGAGGGAAAATATCCATCTTCATAACCGGCTTATAAAGTCGATTATCAAGAATGCCTGCCTTGCAAAAGCTCCACCCTTGAGAGGAGAAAGGAAAGCAGGAAGTACCCTTAATGCTAAAGTTGAAAATGGGTATCCTGGGAGCTGTCTTCAATCGATTTATGGGGATGCATTTCCTAAATCCCCTCGCAAGGTCCGCTCTCCACTTAATCGAGACCACCGAAAGTTTCGGGATCGTCCAATTCCTTTGGTGCCAAATGGAAAGCCCCAAAATATGGCTTCCGAAGAACCAATTTCCAAAGCACAAGAGCAGCATGAATTGCTTTCTCTTGGCAGCAGGCCTCCAGTTGAAGTTGCATCAGTGGAAGATGGAGAAGAGGTTGAACAGGATGCAGGAAGTCCAGGTATTCAAAGTCGAAGTCCTGTAACAGCTCCTCTTGGTATATCTATGAATTTGGGCGGATCACGCAAATCTGTTCATAATGTATCAGTCTGTGGTGCATACCGCCCTGAGACCTGTCAAAGCAGTGGTGAGCTACCTGATGCAAGATCATTAAGGAGTCATTTGCAGCAGAAGTTGGAGATGGAGGGTATGACTGTTTCTGTTGACTGTCTTAACCTCTTGAATAACGGATTAGATGCTTATCTGAAGAGGTTAATTGAACCTTGTATTCGGTTAGCTGGGAGTAGGCATGAAAAAGAGAATCCCAAACAACCAAATAGTATGTACATACATGGTTCAAATGGGATGTCTGGTCAGGGAGATATGCAAAGGGAAGCAAAATATGCTACCATGGTAGACTTTCGTGCAGCAATGGAGTTAAATCCCCAAATACTTGGTGAAGATTGGGCCACACAGCTTGAGAAGATTTCTTTGCGAGCTTCTGAAGAGTGAAGCCTTATACACACAATTAGCCGTTGATGAGATCATGAAACATGAAATTACACCCTCAATTATTCATGGTTCAGTGTTTTGAGCCAATTCTTTAACCTTACATGGAATTTTAGTTCCTAGTTCTTACTAGTTTTGAAGTATTGCAATATGAAATAAGTTTTAGATTATGTGGGAAGTCAAAGTTCATTAGGTGCATTTAGATATAGGCTTGATAATTGTTATGGAGGAGGCATGTTAATATATTGAAATGTAAACTTTTTGATACAAGAAAGAGATTGTTAGTGTTTGAAGATTTTGACACCATTCTTGAAGTACTGTTACTTCTTGTTTCCATCTTATTGGCCAAGTTATGGGAAAACACATTATTCACAGTTACGTATTTAATTTTCTTGCATTGCTTAGTGCTTACCTTATTTCAATTCAAGTGTCTTATTCCGCTTCAGAACTGAAATCTCCCTAGTCACTTAACTTATTTTTCTCGAGTCTTTTTGAGTAACAGGTGCCTGGAAATAATATCTGTCTTAAACTCTTATAGTTAGCTCATTTGGAGGATTGTAATAATTCTGTATCATAGTCAATCTCAACCAGGCTACATTAATCAAACCATGTATGATAGATGGTTGTTGCTTTAAATATTTGCTGCTGCTTCATTTAGTTTTTTCTCTTCCGATTTATACAGAGTGATTTTCTTTGGCTCAGCTGTCATAATTGCATTTGCAGTCCTTGACATAATCAATGTCTAAGGCCCATGCAAACCATGTTCTGATTTGAGCCAAATTTGTATCACATCTTTTTGGGTGAAGGCAGCTGGTTCCGTTGCAACATTATTTTGAGCTCAATATCGTAAGCCATATATTGATATATAATCTCTGTGAGTCAGTGGTGTTGCTTCAAAATTACCCTCACTAATTCTATTGTTTGATCTTGAAGAGATTTACATTTACTCCTAGTATGAAATTTTTTACTTCTCTAGGAATTAATATCCGCCATGTTTATTAATTATGCCTTCAAAATGTGTGTTGTCTGTGCGTTTGCTTGTTACAGTTAAGGACCTTCTCGACCAACAAGCTGGTGAAGAGCCAAGTTGGCAGTCGATAACAATGTTTGGTATTGTTTCACTTCTGTATAGGCACTCAACTGTGGAACAGTGAGTGGATGTCCATTGAGATCTGAAGAATGTCAATAGTTGATTGTGAAATCCAAAGTTTATGGTGTTTTCTACATGGACCTCGCACTAACCAGGTCAGCTCCATCTAGAGAAGGAGAGGGTGGGTATTGGTCCGTTCAGCTATACAATTTCAAAGAAATCTTTGATCAACCAGTTCTGAAGAAACTCTCCATATTGTGTTTGGTCTTTTGTACTGTTTTATAATTGTAACCAACACATTTGTGAGATTTAGAGGATAGATACTAAACTAATATGATCTGCCAGGTGTAACAGATAGCAAAGACCATGGTGTAACACATAGCAAAGACTCGTAGAATCATTGACATTCTGAAAACAAGTTCATGCATATCAGCATATCACTGTCACTTGTGTGTTTGATTCCAGATTGGGAGAAAAGAGGCTATGGTTGATTTTGCAAAGCAAAAAGCAAATCTGCTGAATTCTACAAGTTTAACTGGACTTTCCCCCTTAGAAGGTGGTTTTTGCTACGAATGTAATGACTTCATGTTGCCATTTATCCATCTCAGACACTCAACCTGTTTTTAAAATACTCAAACTGATCTGTACTCCTGCAAGCATCTCTTTCCAAGAAAATAGATTGCGCTGATAGTTCCAAAGTGTCCTCAATAACATTAACCCACCACTTTACAAAACCCTTTGGTCCAACAACATGAATACATAATGTGTAACAATGTTCTACAAGTAGCTAAACATGATCACCAATGAATTTACTCAGTCTAATTCAAAATTAGAATGTCATAGCTTCCGCTTCAACCATGCTTTGGCTGTGGATGTAACATTAGCACTTCTGGGAGGGTTTAACATCTCGCATCATGAGCAACTTCCAAGCACGTTTGTGGAGAAAAGTCTAAATCTTGAAGACAAGCAAAAAGAATGGGTACCTACAGTCAATCACTAGCCATTGCACTTGCTTTCTCCAGGCTTGCCATGTATGTCAAATAAATGGTCCATAGATATGAAAATCCATTGCTCACTAATGTCTGTCAAATGAGAACATCAAAAAAAATAAAGTTCAAAAGTTAATTGACAGATTGTTCAAATCACTTGAGTACGAAGGAAGAGCACATATGACCAGGTTAACTGATCAAATCACAAATTGTTCAATCTGGTGCCAAAGAAAACGGGTTCATAACCCATGTAGGTGGCAGGTGACACCTTAGATTGCATGAATAATCAATCACCGAACCACCCCTTTGAAATAAAGCAATTTCAAAATCCAGAAAGCTGAAAGGAGAAAAAAATGAACAATAACTTTTTACAAACCTGCAAATGGACAGGAATGAATCTGTATGTGATAAAATCACACACTGGCCAGTACATAACACCACTTAACAATGTCGGGACCAAGTCTCGCTTTAAACGATCAAAAACTTCTCCACCATTTTCACCTGAGATTGGCAATCACAGCAACTACTTAGACCTCATATGAACATCAATTAAACACCTTGTCTAGTATAGAACATCTTTCAGCAGACTCGATTCAATATAACAAGAGACATTATATGCAACAAGAGAAAAAATTACTTAACAGTAAGCTTAAACAATCATTACCATATACACAAAACAAACAAAAATAAAACCCCCCAAAACAAAGGTTTGCCTCTAGAATCCATGACGTAGAAGCATAAATCTATACTATCATTCATTATATGCAGCCAAAGGCTTCCCTACAAACAGGTTCCGAAAGCTAAACACAAAGGTCAACATTTAAACTCAAAACAACTAGACTTATTACTCTGTCAACATATCTTTGGTCTTAGATTCAAGAGCCTGCTGAGGGTAATTTAAAGAGTATAGGAGGCTCAGTCATGATTGTCATGAAATAATAGTTAAAACAATCAAATATTCTTCCTAGTTTTTCACTTTTTCTTTTCTTCCACAACTCCAACCTGCTCAATTCAATACTAGCAGTTATAAAATATGTAAATTTAACACCTTTTGTCGAACCAATACTGTGAAATATACAAAATTGAGGCAAAAGCATATACAGTCCCCAGACCTTTGCAAACACATTCATCGTGAAAAAAAAAAAAGGGTGACCTTTATGCATTATGGCATAATACCTTGTACAAATGAATTCACAGAAAAGAACACAACAGTCATAGTTTTTTTTTGTCCACAACTCCAACCTGCTCAATTAAATACTTGCAGTTATAAAATATGCAAATTTAACACCCTTAGTCGAACCAATACTGTGAATTCATACAAAACTGCGGCGAGAGCAAAGCACATATAATTTTGCAAACACATTCATCACGAAAAAAAGGGTGACCTTTATGCATCACGGCACAATACCTTGTAAAAATGCATTCACAGAAAAGAACACAACAGTCATAGTAGGTCCATAAAGTCCCTGCCCCAGAGCCATTTTCTTCAATGTCGAAAACATATCCCGCTTCGGAAACGTTTTGGCCATGAAATTGAACCAGAAATGCAGCGACGGCCCTAGAAGCAGCATCCCATATCCAGCCATCCGCAATGTCCTCACAGGATCATAAGTATCCGATTTCGCTATAGTCTGATCATCATCACAATAAAAAAATAAAAAATAAAAAAACCCACCATTACATAAACCCAATTAACACCAACACACCCAAAATCATAGATTTAACTACGGTTACAGCCACTACCTGGGAGGACAGATCGGCGGCGGTGTAGATGAGGGCGGCGGTGACGCTCTTGGTGAGAATGGGCCGGTTCTTGACGAGGCCCAGGTACCAGCCAACGAGCCCCGTGGAGGCGGTGGCGGCGGCGGAGGAAGAGGAGGACTTGGCGGAGAAGAAGGCGGAGGAGAAGAGGGAGGGGGGAGAGAGGTCGTAGTCTTTGGCTTTACGGAAGACATTGGGGGCGCGGAGGTAGGCTTTGGACTGGAGCTGGGCCTTGAGGCCCGGCGGAGGTGTGCGGTGGTCGGTGATGGAGTGCTTGTGTATGAGGCGGGTGAGGGTAGTGTTTCTTCTCAGAGCGCCGGACATGGTGGTTTGGTTGGGTGTCAACGTCGCTCTGAGGCCGTGTGATGTGTCGGGGTTTAGGTACAGAAAGGGGTTTTTGCAATGTGAAATGTGTCTTGTTCTTTTATATATAATATAGGAATATGAGGTTTTGGGTTTTTGTTGGCAAGTTTGGGGGAGTTTGTTATGTAAAAAGTACATAAATGAAGCAGGGTTTGTTCGATTGTGTAGTCTCACGTCTACAAGGGGACATTTGTACTCGCTTGCTCTGTGTTTTTCATACTAGTGTCGGTATAACAACTAAAATTTCGAGTCTAGCTTAATTCTAGCTCAATTCTTAACCACAGTTACTGGTTGAGATAACTCTAAAGCCTTTAAATTGTAAATTATTTTGGAACTAATTTTATGCGACGTGTTAGGTACCTTAAAAACGATCAAAAAATTTCATAATTTTAATGATGCTCAAAGTGACTTCCAAATTGGCTCAGAAATACTGACATTTACAAAAATTATAACCCATATTTAATATTGAGTACACATGAAATATAATATCAGTTTTGATGCCTACATTTAAAATTTAGATTTTATGATATATATTGCTTTGTAATGTTATATCTATTTTCTCTGTCTCATCTATACTTTGTTATTCCTCTTTTATGACCTCTATAAAGTATAAACAAACTGAATATATGTACAGTAACCTGTAGGCAACCATCTCATAAAATTAAAAAATTGTTACTCTTTGTATTTTTAACAACTAGAATGTTTTTTCTTTCTAATTTATATTAGCAATTGAAATTCTTTTCACGATTAGATCATTTAATTATTTTAGTTATCTACTAATAGATAAACATCAAAGTCCATGAAGAGCTGCTAACCCAAACGGTGAAAGTGTGCTGCAGACATTTATTTGAAGAAAAATATTGGAAGGTGTATAAAGATGGAGCAAGTAGGCAGCGAGTACAGCTTTGTTTGTTCAGACGCAGCGAGTAAGAAGAGAGTACATACCTTTTCGAACGCCCCTGCCTGCCAGACTGACTCCCTAAACTTTCTGGAGCAGTTTCCAGAAAGTCAGGTCTGCCACCCGTCTCCCGACACGTGTTCCTCTCTCTGCAAGGTTTTGCCACGTATACAGCAATTCCACACGTTGCCTTTGCCGTTAGCGTGATGCACCTGTACATGTGCTGAACAGGCCAGACTAGACTAGTCTCCTTTGACCAACTTCGCTTGCTCCTAAAACTAACGGACCATATCATACTTCGCTTTGCTCCCTAAATCAAACTGCCAGGTATTTTCCTGTTGTCGGTAAAAGATGTTGATTGATCTTCGCTTACTAACCTTACGAGCATGTTCATCTAGACAGTAACTTATTAAAAAAATTATATTCAACTACGTTTAGATGTAAATTTAATAGTAAAAATAATTATTTTAAAGTTGAGTTATTTATTTTCAACCGTTAGATTTACATCTAAGAATTATTGTGCTTAGTTTTTTTGATCAATTACAGACCAGGTAAACACTACTGCCTCAAATGTACCACGTGATGGTTGAGCTGCTCAATCAAAACTTAGAAAATTTTAAGTGTGTTCGAAATTGTTCTTACTATGTTAAAGTGAATACCCAAAACACCCCCCTGCATGTGCACTGATTAGTCAATTCTACTAGACACGTGGTACGTCTGCCCTACGTAAGAATCTCTTCTTTTGCTATTAAAAGTACTGCATGACATTATGTGAATGGGATTTGATAATGTTATGTTTATCATCTACCGTGAAATGGATTATTTGCTTACTTTATGTGTTTTTTGCTTCAATTTTATCTTTCCTTTAAGAAACATTCATAAAACTTAAGCTAGACAGAAAACTTAGCAGAATCTTCTTTTTCTTTTCAATTTTGAGAACCTCAAGAATTAGCCTAGCTACCATTGAACCATTGAGTGGTTGGAATTTTAAGAAATGGAGAGCGGACATAGACATTTACATTGGACTCACGAACATTGATATGTGTCTAACTAAGGAGGCGCATACTGAGATCACTAAAGAAACTCCAGATTTGGAGAAGGTACGTGCACAAGATCGAATGGCTAAGAGCCAACAGAATGACTAAGCTCTATAGCTCGTTCTAAAGAGAACCATGAGTGAGACTGTGAAGGGGAGTGCCCCATACCAGGGTACATCTAGGGATAGTGGCGGAATGCAAAAATTGAAGCAAATATATAAAGTTGTTGTATACATCAAATAAAGCTGTTGTGTACATCATACAAAGCTGATGTGTACAAGAAGCAAAGAGGAAGGAGATCCTAAAGCTGTCGTGTACATCCTAAAGCTAGAATTTGAATCAAATTCAACAAAGCAAATCAATCAAAGAAGTGGAAAAGCCAGGGACCCAAAATACAAAAAAAAAGATGTGCAATTGACTTTCGTTCATGTTAATTTGTAAGAGAAAAGAAATACGTGACTTGTAAATTTAATTAGACTATGCTCATATGCCAAAAATACAATGCAGGTTCAATACAACAAGCGCCATTGTCTAGGCATTTATAAGAGCACATTTAGCAATGCTAACCATTTTTTAGTCAAATTTTAGCCAAAGTAGCTAAAAAGTCATTTTAGCTAGCCACTCTAGAAATACGTATGTATCAGTGCTCACTATTTTAACTAATTTTATTATGGGGAAATGATCATTTACCCAATTTCAGCTTAAAAATTGTCCACTTGCTCCACCAACAGTTTTTTAACCCCATTTACCTAAAACACTCTAAGGGATTATTTCCCTAATACCCAATTAATTCTTTTTTTATTGTTTTTATTTATTTTTGGGACTTTTTTGCCCTCTCCTTCTTTCTCACTTAGAGAGAAAAGTCATCCTCCACCTTGCTGTGCTCCGGTGACCAATGGCCGGCAGCGGACTCCGACGACCGGTGACGAACTCCGGTGACCGGTGATTGGAATCCAGCTAACGGTGACCGGAATCCTGAATCCGGCTACCGGACTAGTGACCGGATTCCGGCGGCTGAATTTATTGCCCCCCAATAATACCCAGTAACCATATTATTGTCCCCCAGTAATTATATTATTACCCCCCAATACTCATATTATTGTCTCCCAATACTCATATTATTGCCTCCATTAATCATATTATTGCCCTCTAGTGAATTGCATAAACTCTCAAAACCAAAATGAATACACTATAGTCACAATTGATCAATTTATATGCATATTACCTCCCAATAATCATATTATTGCCCCGCAATAGACATGTATAACTACTCAATAAAGCTTTTTTTTTTTTTCATTCTTCTTTCTTCTTTCCTTATATCCTTCTGCCAAATTTACCCAAAAAAAAAAAACAGCCCAAAAATATCTTCATGAAATCAGCCCAACACCAAGCCATCCGGGTAACCCAGATTACTTTGGGCACCCAAAACAGGACAGCCGGATATACTCTCTTTTTCGTCTGTCACTAGACCTCACGAAGACGATGACTTTCCGGAACTCTACAAATTCAAAACCAAGCACAACTCTAACACTGGCTTGGCCCAAAAAAAAAAAAAAAAAAAACTCTGGGCACCCACCGGAGTGTGAGGCCGATGCAGGAGTGGTCGGGGGTTAAGGGTGACGGCGATGTTGGAGATGAGTCGGATCGGCGTTGGGCCTGAGTTGTTGCAATGGGCCTTGGATCGTTGGATCTGTGGTTTGGGTGACGGCGACGCCGGAGGTGGAACGATCGAGTTGTTGGCCCGAAGCCGAAGGTGGGGCGCTGGAGCAGCCATGGCAGAGAGAGTATGGTTTGAGAGAGAGAGAGAGTATGGTTTGAGAGAGAGAGAGAGAGAGTCTGGTTTGGGTGACGGCGGCGCTCGGAGCTTCAATTCAAATCCGGATAAGTTGAGAGCTCCGATCTTGGGGCTGGCTTGGGGGACCTGGCGGTGTTGACTTGATGGAGGTGTTGGCCCGAAGCCGGAGGTGGGGCGCCGGAGAGCCATGGCACAGAGAGAGAGAGAGAGAGAGAGAGAGAGAGAGATACAGTCTGGGAGGAGAAGGAGAGTCGTGAGAGAGAGATAGAGGGAGTATGAGGGCAATACTGTCAAACATTGTTAGATTGGGTAAATGGGGTTAAAAAACTCTTAGTGGAGTAAGTGGACAATTTTTAGTCTTAAATTGGGTAAGTGGTCACGGCTCCTTATATTATTTTCTAAATGAAGATTAAATAGTGTAAATGCATTTATAAATTACATAAAATACTTCAAAATGAATGTTTTAAATTATAGAGAGCTTCATCTCGCTCTCTATATTTAAGAGCGAGATAGCTTAAAGTTATAATGGAGAGCCACTTAGGAGTCTGGTGCAGCTGCTAAAATAGATAAAAAGCTAAACATGCTCTCTGAAATAGCTAAGGAGCCAAAATAGAGTGCTAAAGATGCTCTAAATGAATATGCAACATCCTCACAAACACAAATAGCCAAAAAAGTGTATATTAGTATGTTACTAAAATGTGGGGCTGCACTTATGCAAAGCCTGATCATCTAAAAGTTTTCCTTTTGCTTTAAACCAGAATCTCAAACTGCAATGTTATGAACTTCTAGTTAGTAGGAGTTTGGTACATTAAAGGCTTAAAAATGTAAATAACAAAACAAAAGAGATATCCATCTTCACATTAAGTGTGAAGGATACTGAAGGCACGAGAGAACATGAGATTGTGCAACAAGGTAAAGCAAGCAAACCTTGGTGGAGATTAAGTTTGATTGGTCCGGCTACTAGGCTCACAAAATCGTATTTCAATTGGCCACGACACAAAATCTTTTGCAGCTACTTTGATTTGATATGTTCTAAATCAAGCAATGATCAGCATCAACAAACTATGAGATATAGTCATATAGGTAATCCATCAGAACAAACTAAATATAGGGTACAAACCAATTAACAAGAAGCAAAGTTGTACTTATGGTTACTGAGAATTGGCATGCTGTGTACAAGAAGCAAAAAAGAGTACAATCCTAGCAAAACAAAGTACCACACATCTATAATTGTCCTATACGAGGTGCCATGTTTTGAAAACGTTGAATAATAGATTCATTTTTAATGACATTGAATATATCCTTCTCAAGATATACAATTAAGCTGTCATTCATCCTTTGGTCTCCCATTCGATTCTTTATGATATTTATGGCAAAGAATGCTCTCACAGAGGTTGTTGCAACAGGAAGTACTAGTGCCAAAGTGATCAGCAAATAAACATAAGGATATGTCTTATGCTTTCTTGTCTCAACTAATTTCTTTGAAAGATCAGCAATACCTTGCAATTCTTGGAACTTGTTGTTAGATCGCATATCATCAATATACGTCTCCAACTGACATTCTAGCAACAACAACTCTGATATAGAAAAATCATGAGGATAAAGCTCAGGAAGACCTGTTAAACTTTGTTTATTATAGGCTGCAAATTTATAATTAGAACTTAGAGATGTCAAACAAAGGAGAAGTTTAGTAGTAGCCTCATTGAAATGGTTATCTAGCTCCTGAAGTTGGAAATCAATCACTGCACAAAAGAAGTCAAACTATTGCATATTTGTCATTTCAAGAGCTCTACGCCGTGATTTTTCTGGATATACATATTGATCATCCATGTTTGAAATACTAATACTCTCTTTTCACAAAATAGCACAATTTTCCGTAACAAAGAAAGCCATTGACTCTCCCTCAAAGTCTACAATTTTCTCTTGCACACTTTCACTAAATCCATAGCATTCACTATGTCTTGATAATCTTTTTGTAGGGCTTGCGATAACTCATGAGTGATTCCAAGCATATTTTCTCATCAAATGCAAATTGAATATGAAATCAAATGATTGTAACAACTTGAAAGAAATGAATGCATCATGCTTCTTATTAGAACCCACTTTATCAAATGCAATTTCAACCAAAACATCAATTACAAAAGAAAACATGACAGTAAAGTTTATGAAAGTACCATAATGTAAGCTCCAACGCGTGTCACGTGAATGCTCAATTTCAGTTTCTTGATTGAGTCCTTGTCCACTTGTAAGTTCTCCAATTTTAAGTGCCTCAATGACTTTGAGAGATTATTTTTCTCGAAGAATGTCCCGACGTTTAGAAGATACCCCAACAATGTTTACAATATTGTTAACAGATGTGAAGAAAGGACCTACAATGCCATGTTTCTTGGCCACACTGATAAGAACTAATTGAAGCTCATGAGTGAAACAATGGACATAAAAAACACTCGAGTTTTTCTTCAAAATAAGTAACTTCAGACCATTGAGTTCTCCACTCATATTACTTGCGCCACTGTAACCTTAATCACGTAGCCTAGAGATGCTTATAATCCATGGAAAATAGTGCATCTACAATATTCTTAAGTGACATAGCAGTGGTATTTGCTACATGTTCGATGCCCAAGATACAAATGAATGTTAATAACTTGAAAGCTAATAAATAGGTTATTTACCAAGAATTCCTTGCCCAATCTGGCAGTCAGTCATTTAATAGCTCACACAATTAATAATTTTCAATGTCGTTAGAGAAACAAAGGTCGGTGATCACCAAGAACCCCGCGATGATTAACCGAACAGTCAGATTATGGTGCTAGGCATTTCAAAATCAGTTAGACTATGCGAAACTCACTATGTTGCATAATTGGCATACGTCATTGTGATTATGTTTATTATGATTATTAAGATGAACATAATCTCAATCAAGTATGTTAATTGTGTGTCCAACTATGAGTCATCCATTTATTATGGATCATCCGTTTCCCCTATGAGTCGGACGCACAATTGGCATACTTGATTGAGATTAGGTACATTTATTATGATTGTGAGGTTGAACCTCATCTCAATGAAGTATGCCAATTATGTGTCCGATTATGAATCATCCGTTTATTATGGCTCATCCATTTTCCCTACAAGTCGCATACACAATTCATCCATTTCCACGATTCTAATCTAATGTCTCATAGAAATTTTACATATTCAGTCGTCTTTGCATTATTCATATTCCAGGAGTATCATTAACAATTTTGACCAAAATAATTGTTAAAATTTGGAGTTTTTGGAGTTTTATCACCCAGCTGAATCTGTTGGTCTCTTGCAAATCACCGGGGCCACCGCCAAAGCCGGAAAGACCACCGCGCCCACCAACGACATCACCACGTCCACCACCAGCCTTAGTACTCCCAGAATACTGAAATCAACAAGGTTAAGTACCCAAACTAAGATAAGTTTAATTATAAGGTTATATGCTGTTCATTATTTTCTAAATCTTAATCTTAGTTTAACAATAAATGTTATTTATTAATTGCCAATATTTGTGTGTAATTAAAATAATACTTATTGTTTTAGGTTTTTTAAATATGGGAATTGGTCCACCTGGCATTAGCATACTCAAAGAGATGAGACAATTTATGAGAGTTATACAGTTGGACAATTTCTCGGAGCTTGAGGGCAAAACATTAGGAATTGATGGAACCGCTTGGCTTGTAGAGGCCAATGATAAGCAGAAAAATAAACATCAGTTTAGGTATAATAATTCCTTTATCATCAATATTTCAATTTATTTTATTATTTTGTTTTTGTCAAAAAGTAATTATATTCTATTGTTTATTACAGCAAAGCTGATTATATTGTGAACAAGTGTCTCGAATTGAAAACGCACAAGATTACTCCTCTTCTTGTGTTTGACACACTTGTGCAACCAATAAAAGACCTAAGCAAAATAGTCTTGAACAAGAAGATTCATTCTAATTATGTTGAAATACCCGTACGTGAGGTAATAAAAAATTAGTTTGTTCATAAAAAATTAATTTGAGAGTGAGCTTAAAAAAAATGTTTCCGACATAAAAAATTTTACATACATGTTTAGCCAACCTATTATCCATTCTTAGATCCGTCACTGAAAACAAGGTTTTTTCGTTTTTAATATTTTAATTTGTTTTAAGTTTTCTTAATTTATTACACATTCCAAATTTTAAATAGATACAACCAAAAAATGATGGAGTTGTAGATTCTAACATTTCAAAATTTTTGAAGAATTTATAAATATTTCATCCAAATGCAGAACATGAGAACATGATTCGTGGTTAACATTTGTTACCTGAGATTAGGTACATTTATTATGATTATGAGGATGAACTTAATCTCAATCAAGTATGTTAATTGTGCGTCCAACTATGAGTCATCCGTTTTCATTTATTATATATGATTCATCCGTTTCAATTACGATGTCGGGCGCACAATTGACATACTTGATTGGGATTAGGTACATTTTTGTATGATTGTGAGGATGAATTTAGTCTCAATCTAGTATGTCAATTGTGCGTCCGACTATGAGTCATCAATTTTTGTTTATTATGGCTTATCCGTTTCCCCTACAAGTCGTATGCACAATTCATCTGTTTCCCCTAAGATTATAAGGTTTTATGTTGTTCATTATTTTATAAATCTTAATCTTAGTTTAAAATTAAATGATATTTATTAATTGCCAATATTTTTATGATTCAACAGTTTACTTTTACTGTAGAATTAAATATTATTTATTGTTTCAAGTTTTTAAGTATGAGAATTGATCCACCTCAAATTAGTATACTTAAAAGATGAGACAATATGTGAGGATTATACAGTTGGAGAGTTTTCCGGAGCTTAAGGGGAAAACAGTAGGAATAGATGACACTGTTTTGGCTTGTAGAGGCCAATGATAAGAAGAAAAATAAACATGAGTTGAGGTATAATATTTTCTTTATAATTAATATCTTGAATTATTTTATTACATTTTTTTGTCAAAAATTAATTATATTCTATTTTTTATTATAGCAAAGGTGATTATATTGTGCACAAGTATTTCGCACTGAGAATGCTTAAGATTACGCCTCTTGTTGTGTTTGACACACTTGTGCCACTAGTAAAGGAGATGAACAAAAATTTCTGGAAAAATAATGTTCATTCTAATTATGTTGAGAGAGCCGTACGTGAGGTAACAAAAGTTATCTTGTTCATAAATTATTAACAAATGTTAGCTATCTATAAATTATTTTGATGGGTTGCGAATGTCGATTGATCTTGTTTTATTTTTTTGTGAAGTGTCTGAGTCACCATGAAATCAAGTTTATCTATTCCCTCTATGAATCTGATGCAGAGCTAACATACTTGATGGAGAAATAGTACATTTATGCTGTCATGACAAGCGACTCAGATCTTATGGCTTATGGGGTTTCAAGGGTAAGTTATTTTTTCATTCTTATTTAATTTAAGTTGTTTTTAATCATGGAATCCCCTATTTCTCAAGTGTTTTTGTTTAGTTATATTTATTTTGTGTAGATAATATATGATTGGGAGCCAGATAATAGTGATTGCTATTACTATGAATTTGAAAAAATGACACAGTTATATGATTGCTGGAAGGGGTTTACAAAAGGAATATTTTTAGAAGCCTGCATATTTACTGGATGTGACTATAATCCCACCTGAAGTTTCCTGATTGAAGATGATGACAGTCAAAAGAACAACATAATTGACTTCAAACGCGCTTGTGAGCTGATCCGTAGACACGTGACTTTTAGATATGTGATTTACTAAATAAAAGACAAACGATTACTATGAATTTGAAAAAAAATGAAAAAGACAGATGTTTGGAAGAGATTTACTAAAAGTATGTTTTTAGAAACCTGCATATTATGCGGATGTGATTATGGCCAAACTCTCATAATTCGAGAAAATGACAGCCAATAGTACTTGCCAATCAACTTCAACAGTACTCGTGCCCTGATCCATGAACACAAGAATTATGAACGGGTGATTGGAAATAAAAGTATCAAATATGATTATTATGATAAGGAGACTCACGTTCTATATTTTTTGGGATAAAAATCTTCCAAGTATAGAAGTACCTCAAATTTTCAATCATATCAGATTACTCTGCTTCGATAGTTCGATTCAGTTCCGTCTTCCCAAGACAGTCTTCATCCTTCAGCCTTCAGTTTCAGATTAAACCAGTGGCTATAGTTAGTTGGGAGATATGATTTTGATATAATTTGGAATTGCATGAATCAAGTTTGAGTTAGGCTTTCATTCAATTTCCTTTTTAAATATTGAACTGAGCCATCTTTGTGGAGGCCATTGACTTCGTATAGAGAAAATATGAATTAATTTTAAACTAGGAGGCTAATTCTTAAAACTGAAAGTCAGCTTAAAAAAATGTTTCCAACATAAATTTTTTTACATACATGTTTAGCCCAACCTATTTTCCGTTCTTAGATCCGTCACTAAAAGCAAAGTCTTTTCGTTTTTAATAGTTTAATTTGTTTTAAGTTTTCTTAATTTATTACACATTCCAAATTCTAAATAGATACAACCAAACAATGATGGAGTTGTAGATTCCAACATTTCAAAAATTTTGAAGAATTTATAAATGTTTCATCCAAATGCAGAACATGATTCGTGGTTAACATTTGTTACCTGATCTTGAGTTTTATATTTCAATTCATTTTTTATGTTATTTTGAAGCAATATGTTGATCAAATTGGTAATTCTTACAACACTAGGAAACACATGACACTATGCTCCAGCAGACATGCCGTGTAAGAATATGAACTCTGGTGATTTCGATCTTTTTTGGGTTTTGACTCCAGGTTTCATACCCATTTAGCTTTTATAAAAGAGAAAGCTCTTGTTCTCTATTTTTTGCATCATCAAGGTTCGCCGTAAGAAATGAAAGGTGATTCAATGCTAATATTTTAACTAGTTGTGTTAATTCCTAAAATTTAGATTTCATTAATTGTAGTTTTGAATATTTTGTAATATATAGAAAGCTCTACTATTTAAGCTACATTCTACATTTGCCATCCAGATGTGATATATGATGATGTGAGATACATTTTCCAGTGGTGACTTAATCGGTTTTAGATAGTTTCAATTAATTTAACTTTTTGCCATATTCAAATGTGTATTATGATTCCTAAACTTTAAATACAGGAGATTCCCTAATGTGATGTTCCATCGTATCCATATGGACCATCTACAACTGCCTCTTCACACATGGAACAAACTATACAATGAGAGGGATGTGGATGTCATTCTTAATCCTCGCGGTTCTCTTAGAGGTTTTGCATGCTCAGAAATAGAGCATTTGGTTGAAAATGTTTCAGAAAAGGTTGTGAGTTATAAGAAGGTTTAAGGCTCTGTATGGTATATAAGTAATTGGTGGTACTATCAAATCCAAGACTTAGTATAAGAGATTTGTTTTGAAATGCTCGACAACCCAAGAGGTTGAACAAGGTCGATGTAATATGAAACTCGCACAAAATAGTTCTCATGTCATTTTTGGCTGATATGAATGTGAGTGTTTAGTTATTATCTGTTCAGCTCAGTTTTGGCTTGTCAGAAAAAATAGGAGTCTAAATGCATGTATTTTGTAAACCAAGGTCTGAGTAAGTTGTATGTTTTTGGTAGATTGCTGGAGTTTTGTCCGAGCATGAGCCATTTCTTAAAACTCGGCTCACAAAATCAGGTTTCAGCATAGAGCGTGGCTAGTATGAAGAGAACTGAAACCTTAGGGTGGTCTATATTTATTTAGTCTTACACTATTTCGTAAACAAAATCTTCTAAATTCTTTAGCATCTCTACTTCACTCCAATAATGAGTCTAGAGTCAATATTACTTGCCACAAGTTGTGTATAGATTTCTTAAGCTGCAAGCATCTCTTATCTTTTACTATATAATTTCAAATGTAGGCCTCCATCCTCCTAAACCTTACTCCAACAACCTTTTTTTTTTTCTTAGGATCTATGATAAGAGCATATTTATGCGATATATTTAAAATAAATCTCTATGTTTTCTTTGCTAGTCTATTTTATTTAAAAATATATATTTATTTTTGTATTTATTAGGTTTTTTGAAGCAAATTAGGACAAATAAGCTTAAAGAAGGAAATTGCGTGGAATTTTAATGCATCAAGGATTCCTGATGGACTAAGAATTGCTCAATTCATGAAGCTATATAAAAGATGGAATCTTATGCAACAAAATTAATGACATGGCGAGCTTTTATTGGATGAGTGATGTCAATTATTGACATACCAATCAGCAAATTAGTTAATTAGTTGGAGACTTTTCTTTGAAGCAAGGAGTTAGAGAAACCATTCAAACAACTCAAGGAGAAGAAGAAAAACTCAGAGCCATGTCGACGATCAATCTCTACCTTGTTGTGATCGATTTTGACTCTGTTTTCCACCATCTTTTCTATATTTATTTCTTTCTCAACTATGCCTATGTTTTGTGCGTCAATTAACATTATGAGTAGCTAAATTTTTAGTAGTTAGGGGCTGCTTTCAGCCCTAGACATGATGTAATTTATGATATTGGCGTTTATTAATATGTTTCTTGAATTTTGGATGTTTATTGGTTCATTGGTTTATTATTGATTAGTCTAGTATATTTGTTAGTGGTGGCCAACATTAGCAAGCATGCTAGATTATACTACTATGAGTGTGTGTATGATCATCCATGTCTATATGCATTCTAGAGTAGTGATTGAATGACTTGAGACCCATTTTTATGAACCAATACCTAAGTAGATTAGAACAACACCACTGTTGAAATTGCCTACTTTATTCAAAACTTTTTTTTTCTTAATGACTTTTGACTTGTGAACTGTACCAAAACATCATTCTAGGTTTCATATTAGAACTAAGTTAGGATGGACACATCATGCACTTAACATACCAATTACGAAAGGTTAAATAGGTCAAGTATAACACATCGATCATTGGCTTTATCTGAGTAAAGGCATCCAAATAAAAATGAATATGTTAGTAAACATATCAAAGGTGTAGTCATTGTCTAGCGGTGAGAAGTAGTTATTAGCTAGTTTTTATCATTGATTTCAAAACCCGAAAATAAAAACCGCCCAAAAGGTTATTTTTTGTTTTCGTCTACTTTTTCCTCTGTTTTGTTTATTTTATTTCGTATAGTAAATCAACTCGATTTCCCTAAAATTTTGTATGAGTACTCTTTTGTGTGTATTTAGTTTCATAATTTTTTGTTGTGTCTAGATAGAAATTTTATTTTCTTTATTAAGTGTTAGTTTAGTGTCTTTTCTGTTTTCAGAGTCTTGATTTCCTTTTGTTAACCACAATCCTTCTACGGGAGACCCCTCTTTCCTATAACCATTGTGATTGCAGAGATTTATTTATATGCCTATTTAGGTCGTATCAGTCTACAGAACTTCACCTTACTTCCCGGGGTGTCAAGTTCATCATCGACTCTGCTATACCGTCCCCTATTTCTGCCTAAGCTGTCCAAAGCAAAATACTGTGGCTCACTGGACAGCAGGAAGTTACTAAAGGTTCCAATCTCAGAATCATTTTATTTTTAATAGCTAGTGTTACATTCATATCCACACCTTTAACAGTGTGCTAGTGTCAGATACATAATATAGTTAGAGATACAAACATTTTCCTTTATCGTACAATATTACTGTCCTTTAAGGATGATAAACGAATTCCAGCTTTCTTCAGCACCCGAAGTCATATGGTACCAGTCCTTGCAGCTCTGGGCCACTGAGTCTGTTGTTCTCAAAACTGAAACAGAAGCAGAAGGCAAATGTATTAAAAACTTGCAACACATTAGATAGTTGCTTTACAGAGTATGGAACTTTGGACATAGAAGCCTGTTTGCAAAAGACTCTAGACCATGGAAAATGTTCAATCATACTTTCTATAAACAGTTGCATGATTTTTAGATAGTACTTTAATGTGACATTAAAAATCATGATTGAACTATGGAAAATAATCTTAAAGTTTGCTGATAGCTTATGATTCATTCGGATCATTGATATCTCAATACTCTAAACTACAGTGCAACTTCACCATAGCCAACTAACTAGCATTTGGTCTAGTGGTAAGGCATTCCTCTCCAGCAAATGCTCGAAGAGGTCTGTTATTCAACTCCACCCTCCTCTATGATCAAGAAAAAGAGGTGAGAGAAAACACCAGCATTTGAGACTCAACACTATCTATTAGCTAGATACATCCAATGATGACAAATTTTTGTATGCCAAAAATTAAGATCTGATTCAGATCACATCTAAGAGCACACTACCAAACGGCCTCATGGTATCAGCATGGGCTGCTCAAGGCCATGGGTGTAAAATACCTTGTCTTCTCAGAGAACATTTGAAATGCATGATGTCTTTAGACATAGGACAGAATTCCACTGGCCAAGTCATCTAGCACTTCTGAAACAATTGCCTCTAAATTGGCAAAACCTATCTCTTGATTCGTATCAAACGACTAGCAAACCCATAATAAATTATTGATTCCTTTTTGTTTATTTTCAGGAAAACAATAAGCAGATAATAAGCGAGTTCATTTCCGTGCAGGGGTGCCATATAATTGAGAGCATCAAAGAAAGAAAAGTGATAGAAGTAGTACCTTTCCATTGAGAAGGTGCTAAATGGGCCATCAACTGGAATCGTTCCGCATAGATCATTGTTCGAAACATCACTGGCACAATAAAAGTTCATAAGACATGTAAGGAAACAGTAAAAACAAACAAAACATACTAGTTCAGAATAACAAACACACTCAGATTTTAGAAATCCTCCTCTTTTCTCAAAATTAGAAACTTACAAAACTTTGAGGTTAGAGAGGCCGGTGAGTTCCCTTGGAATAGATCCTGATAGTTTGTTGTTGTTTAGCCTCCTGCAACATTTTTAACCATATTCTCAAATGAGCTGAATTTGAGATTTCGGAAAGGTAAAACAGTCTAGCTGATCAGTGTAAGAGTACTCACAGGAATCTGAGTGACTTCAACTTGGAGAAAGATTTTGGGATTTTCCCTTCAAATCTGTTGCCATACAAATCCATGCTGACAAGGTTTTTCAAATTCCCCAATTCCTTTGGGATTTTACCTCCTATATCATTTCTATAAAGCTCCCTGAAATTCACAAGACCTATATAGTTATTTAACTTATTTCCAATCACAAATTGTACAATTAATCATGTCGGAATAACTCCAAATTAAAAATTTAAGGAACTGTTCCCTTTACAACCAGGTACAAAATCACTAAGGTCTAATTAAGAAAGTTCACATTCTTAAAGTTAAAGGCTGCTTTTCTAGGAAACCCAATAAAGCATAAGCAACTTGGTTTGAGTAAGGGAAACATACAAGTATTCCAGGTGCTTCAGCTGCCCAAGCTCTGGCCCCAAAGACCCAGAAATGTTAGAGTTGCCCAAATCCCTAAAATTGAAGACAAGAAAGTCAATCAAGCCACAAAAATTACAAGAAATTCAAAAAGGTAATTGATAAACAAATTCAAATTCAAACTCAAACAACAAACACCCTATTTCAAAATCAAAGAGAGAATAAACTTACAAACGGATCACATGGTTATTAGCATCACAGGTAACATGGAACCAGGTGCAGGGATTGACCAGAGTTGGGTCCCAACTCTGAAGAACATTGGTGGCATCATTGAACCTACTTCTCAAAGCATGCAAAGCATTTCCTGAAACCATATCAAAACCCACAAAAATTCAAAACCCAATACACAAAAAACAGAATTGAAAGCAAACCCTGTAGAGCAAAATAGAGGGATCAAGTAAAGAGGGTACCTTCAGAGTTTGTAGACAAGGCAGGAGACAGGAAGAAGAGGAAGGTTAGAGAGAAAGAGACTAGGGAGAGAGGAAAAGAAGCCATTTTTAGAGAGAAAGATAGCAAAAGGAAATGGCCGAAGTTGGGAGAATATAAAACCAAGAAGGGGAAGTGGTTCGACTTCAACAAGAGTTGGAGGGCAAAGTGATGGTCCAAGTCAAAATATCAGGTTGTGGCAGTGGCGTGCGTTTAGGAATAGGAATAGTAATATAATGCTGTTCACAGTCTTCAGAGACTTGAGAGAAGGATAGAAAGAGAAAGCAGGGCAATTGGAAGCAAGTGGGAAACTCATGATCGACCTGTGATGAGTAGTCTTTGAGAGACTTGTGATGAGTGTGATCGATCAGTTGTGAAAATTGGAGAAATTTTGTTTTTGTTCTTTGAATTGATTGTAGTTAAATTAGTTTTTGCTTGATAAATTAAGAATTTGTCAACGGTAAATCAATACATCGATACATTACATAAATTGAGTCGATTTAGAAGTGATTTCATTTATTGGTAAACTAATATGTAACTATTCTATTTTTTTATAGACGTAGTTTAACTCTGTATCAAACTAAATATACTTAATGTATGGAGAAAATTCTACGGATATATTAATTTACGAATACATCAAGTAAATTAGATTTGATACAGAGATAGACTGACTCCATACATAAGTAGACTAGTTTGACACCAAAGTCATTAGAATTAAAACCAATATAAATTGAGTTGATTTAGAAGAAGATTCGTTTCATTTATTGGTAGACTAGTAGTAACTATTCTACTTTTATATTAATCTAGTTTACTTTTGTATGAAACTAAATTTACTTAATATATCGAAAAAATTCTATTATATATCACTATACGAATACATCAAATACACTAAATTTAATATAGATGTATACTGACTCCATGTATAAGTAAATTATATATCACTATACGAATACATCAAATACACTAAATTTAATATAGATATATACTGACTCCATGTATAAGTAAATTGGCTTGACTTGATCTATTAATCTATCACAATATTAAACTAATTTAATTAATGTATCAGTACATTAAATCGATGTACCGTAGACGAACTCAATATATCATATCAACTTACCAATAGAGAAAACTTTTTATGAACTAATTCAATAATTTTTATTTTAAAATTTTAACCCTTCAAAATACTAAAAAAAAATTTTTTGACCAAGGGGATTTGAAATTTGTTTTTGTTGTGGACAATGATGAAACTCAGGAAGTTGAAATTTTGAAAGTTTAGCTTGGCCTTTGCGCGTAAAGTGGGGACCAGATGATGGGAATCTAGGAAATTGTTGAGAGTCAGTCAGAGTCAGAGAGTCAGAGTCAGAATTGGTGTGGAAACACAGAAACAGTAGTAATAAGTGAAGACCTGGGCGCACTCTGGTAACTTTTGTTTCCAGCTAGTTTTTGGCTTTTGGCCAAACATTATGCCCTCCCATGTTATGGCATGCAACACCCATACAGTTCTGGGTCCTCACAGCCATGTTCATGTTCGAGAAATCTATTTTCCAAGTTTGGCGAAAGATCACTAATGATGGTTCGAATGAATGAGGGGATTTTATAATGTTTGTCTATGTGTTAAGAAGTTAGAGACACAATTATGGGGTCTTTTTGACAAACTTTTTGACAAAAGTTGAGCCAGATTAAAAACTTGAACTAAGATTGGTGAGTCTAGAGTATAATCACTAATATTTTTTACACTATTGAATCACAGTGTGATGGTTGCTGATTTTTTACACTAAGAAATATGTTTTTCAAGTTTTGTTAAAGATCACTAATGATCAGTCGAAAAAGGTGATTTTACAATGTTTATCTATGTGTTAAGAATTTAGAGACATTTATGGAGTCTTTTCGTCGTACGAAAACTTGAGCTAATTAAGATTGATAACAGTGTTGACTTTAGACTATAATCACGAATATTTTTTACACTATTGAATCACAATGTGATGGTTCGTGTTTTTTTTTTAATGAAAAATAAAATTTTATTAAATATTAACAATTTACAAACAGGTATAAGAACATGCATTTTCATTGCCTGAAAGTTCAATATATTTCTACCGAGTTTGGAGATCGAAGAGAGGAGAGAGACGGAGTTTGTGGCGTGAAAAGACAAGATGCAGCAAGTAGTTCTTAATTCACACATGAGTTGACATTTTTAGCTTTTATCTTTCTGTTTTGCAAATTTAATCACAATTGAGCTTTCATCACACGCATGCACCTCTAATTTGTTGTTCATTACTTCAATCAGTATGTCAACCTCAGTAAATGATGCATATATATTTGTTTAACACTTTGACTCTTTAATATCCTTAATAAAAGGGTTTGTCCATTGGTTCTTTCAAGTTCTAAGAAAAGATCGCATTTTCAAAACCAACGGATCAAAAATAAAAAAGAATAGATGCAGACTCGAAGCTAATTTTAAACATGGATTAAATTTATATGAATGAAGTAAAGAGGGTACCTACATGGATTAAATTTATATGAATGTACCAAAAGATTTGTAGACCAACAGATGCCGTCAGTTTAGCTGTGAGATTGACCAAGTCAACACGCATAGGACAAAGAAGATGAAACTGTTATTCGTGTTGTTACTGGAGGGGCTTTTAAGGAAGAAGGAGAAAGGCATGCGCATCAAGGAGGAGAGCGGGTTTTCGTCGGACTTGGCTACCATAGCCGAGCACTTCGCTTATTCCTCTACTTATCCAACAATAATAATTCAATTCAACTAGGTTGTTGTTGGGTGCTAATCACTCATCTGCCTCTCTCTCAATCCAAAACCCAGTCAAGTCTTCCTCTCTCTCAAACGGCCACCGCGTGCGTCTCCAATACCACTCTCTCCCAATCAAAACTTTATCTTCTCTTTAGTCTGGGTTGTTACAAAATCCGAGAACATTAGAATTACGGATACGTGGTGCCTGAGTTTCTCCGACGACGATAATCAAATAACTTCCTAGTTCTTTTCTCAAACAATCGGAGAAGAAAGAAAGTCCACCCACTTTTTTTCATTCTGGAAATTGGAAAGTTTAAGACACTCAGGCATCCTTGTGAATTTCATATACGCTAAATAAGTAAGAGCAGACAAAGCAGGGAAAAGAAACATTGGCAAAATTCGAAATGTCCTCGTCCTCCAAACGTTGGAGATAGGGATCGAGAAGCCTTGAATTAGTTCACATCTTTAGCGATAGAGAGAGTAATGATGAGAATCGAGGAATTAGTTCGTGAGGGGAATGAAAACCGGAGCTTTGATTATCGATGAAGATGGAGGAAGAGAGAGAGAGAGAGAGAGAGAGAGAGAGAGAGTGTCCATGCTTTTCAGTTTTCACAAACCAGCTAATACTCTTGAACTCTTCCAAGCTTGCAAAAGTCGTAATTGCCCGACTCCTTTCACCATGACGGCAATGGAATTACGTTAACGGAGATTTCACAGTCAATTTTTTTCAGCAGTATATATGGATGAAAACTGGCCACGTAAGTGGGGCCCCTTTGGTCTACAAATGTTTTGGTTCATTCTAGCCTACTCCATGAATGAATGACAAAGTCTTTAGGGTGCAGTTGGAGTTGAGTTCAGTATGTTATAAAAATGTAAACCCTAAACCTATATAGAAGAGTTTGACATCAACATGTATTCAATTCTAACAACCAGCCAAATTGTAGAGCCTCCTATGAATGATAGATCAACAACATGACACATGACCGCCGAACCTTCGCTAAAATTTGAGTTGATGGGTGAAGAGAATGTTCTCTTGTAATATGAGATACAATGCTATAATGGTAGCTTTTGTAAAACCAACGAACCTTCGCTGAAATTTGAGTTGATGGATGAAGAGAATGTGCTCTTTAGCAATGAAATAAATATTAAGTTGTTTTTTTTTTTAATAGGAATTGATTGCATTAGTAATCAAGCCATGAAAACATGCCCGATTCTAACAAAACTTATATAAGAAATCCCGGGACAAACCGGGTAACCTATCTAAGCCACAACTAAACTCATTAAAGTCTAAAGGGACGCTCGCTGAACAGCAAGCCTAATCCATGCAAGAATAATCTCGCTCTCTAAGAAAAAAATATTCATCTAGTCTAATCTGTCAAGCACTCAATTGTGGTACAAATAACAACTAGAAACATCTTAGAAAAGTTTATAGAAATAAATATTAAGTTGTTAGATGTGGAGGATGAGAGAAATAACAGGAAAAAAGATCTGACATTGATAAATTAAGATCATTTAGAAAATAGAAAAAAAGAGTCAACGCAAAGCTAGTGACATACTTATTTACAGTCAGAGAAAAGATTTACTACGAAAAAGGATAGAAAATGACGAAAAGATAGAGACAAGGAGATAAAAACCTGAACATCTCTTCAAATTTCTTCATAAGAAGTGATTTGCTTCATAAAGAGGTTTTCTGCGCAATTTTGCTTCATAGAGAAACTTCCTTTGTAAAGTGATTTCCTATTTCCTTTATAAAGTGATTTCCTATTTTGTTTTCTCTCCTACTCCTACCACACACATGCCAGGGGGCTCGTATGTGTGTGGGTAAACTCCCTCGTTTTCGGTTTAAACAAAGAATATTGAGTTTGATGGGGGGCACCGCCCATGTGAACCAAGAATGATATATCTGGCAGGCAATCAGTAGTAGCAATTTTGCTTGACCACGGGTGGAATGATTAGGATTCCAACTTGCAACTTGGCCAAAATAAGAAAATGCGTTGCTCAGTTTTGGCCTTACCTTCAAACCACAGATATTGACATAATTGGTTGCTCAGTCCCACCAAACTTAACCAGTACGGTGGATCAGAGAAACTCTGACCAAGACAAACAAGCCCTGCCCAATCATAACCACCTCTTTGGAAATACTTCCGTGGTTTGTGTTAGGACTGAAAGCTGTAAACCAGAATGACCATCAATTCTTAACTCACATGCTGAGCAAAAAGGCTATCTCAATGTTCAAGTAGAAGCAGACTCAAAGCTTGTCATGCCATTTCTCCACTTTAGAGACTGATCAATGTTGTTCAAAGACATTCAAAATCTTGCTGCAATTTTTACTTTGATCACTTTTAAACATCTTCATTTGCAGCAGATGCCGGTGCAAATTTAGGTCATAATTGTTGTATTTAATATTGTATACTTTTTTTTTTTTGAAATATAAGTTGAATTCATTAGATCAACAGCCAACAGGCTAAAGTCTACCAAAACTTACATAAGAAATCCGGCAAGAAAATCCGGAGTAACCTACCTAAGCTAAAGCAAACCTTTAAAGATCACTGGGTCGCTCACATTTAAGCGAGCCTATACAAGAATGAAAAAACCTCGCCTCTTAGGGAAAAGAAATCATTCAACTAGCCTTCACTTGCCAATCACGCAATTGTGGTACAAGCAAGAAACTAGAAACGTCATAGAAGACTCATGAAGTTAATCCAACCTCACACAGGCTCATACCCTAAGACATTAGGGCCCCATTTGCCTGGACCCGAGCCCAAGCCCAAGTCCAGTCTTGTCTAGCAGAAACATAAACAAAAGCAAACAGGCCCAGCAGCCCAAGCGCAGGCCCCTGTCCCATCAACCCAAGATTGAGCCCAGGCCCAAGCCCAAGCCAACACCAGGAGAGCCTCATGTTGCTCCTATGCGTCCGCTGCCATCCTATCCTTCAGCGGCAAGCCCTTCGACCACAGCTCTAGTGGCCGATCGTTCCAACAAAGCAACACCATCATGACCTGTTGACTCTCATAACAGAGAATCTCCTCAATCAGAAATCCCCGCCGCTCTAAACTCTGACCCGTCCAAGCCTAGATCCGACATAAACTGCAACTTGCTCCGCCGCTATGCTAATCCCAGACACCGTCAAGCCCTACAATCCAGGCTACACCGGAAACACGAAGATTCCGATCTACACCTCCGATTGGAACAAACCCATAACCAAACCGCCCCAAGCCCGACTCAAAGCCTTGCGACCTCGAGCCCAGATGCCGCAGTCAGATTCGACTCTTGCTCGCCCTCTGCAGCCCAGACGACAACCACGAAGACTCCCCAGCCACTCCCACTACTGTCGCCCTCGTCACTCACCGCCTGGACTGGAAGACCGCCACCACGGACTGAGAAAACCCCTCGCCGCACCCACGATCGCCGCAGAGATCCCTCCCCACGCCGCCGTCGTCCACGATCATCGCCTTTCTCGGAGGAAGAAGCGCCGCCGCCAATCGAAACCTAGGTTTCGAAAGCCAAGTCGCACCGAGAAGCTCGGAGAGTTCTAGACCCTTAGATTTGCAAATTCAATATTGTATACTCTAGTTGTTCAAGAAGCTATTATTTATAATTAATAATCTTTTTTGTACGTGTACGAAAAATTCATGAATCACATAAATACCGAGTTTTTGATATATTTGCTAAGGCGAAAATAAGTTAAATAACTTTACATTCGAAGTGCACTTCTTTAGTCTTTTAATGGAAACACTTCACTAACTAAGAAGTGCTTACAGAGCAAGAAGATACACATGATCTGCCACACATTCTACACCAGTTTTAGGGATCATTTTTTGAGATGCGGGAAACACATAAAGACATCGGACTTGGGGTGCTTTGCTTCTGCATGTTCTCGACACTTCACCTCTGTGGTGGTACATATAAATGTCTGCATGCACACCTTGCACTGCATTCAGTAAAATCACCCGCCAAGATGCATCGTTGAAGGAACCAGTGATTACACCAAGAGCCGTTGTAACAAGAGCAAACCGAGTCACAAACTTTGTGAATAGGAAATTCTCTCTAATGCACTAACACCAATTTCTTCATAATCAAATAAGGGAATGCATCGAGCTACCAGGAATAAGAACTCAAGAGAATGCAAGATTAGAGACTAAAATGCACTAACAATTGTTGTGTGCCAAGAAGTATCCTTGTAGATGTCTGCAAGTCGTATAAAAGCCGTAGAATCACCAGTACAAAAGTAGACAAGGTATATCAGGTGTACGTGTGGTAGTTCAAAATTGAGGCAACTTATAAACAGCAATAAAGAAAGCAAGCAACACATCTCCTAAGATTTATTATAACAATGCATGAAAGTGACTGACACGACATTGTAGGCATTGGAAATCACAAAGGACTCATGACTCAATATACTTTCTGCCCATGATCAAGTGCACTGATTCAGTATGGATTTATAAATGGCAGTTGTTCATCAGCAAGGCCTAAAGAGCTGAAATCAAAGTAGAGTAATTGGATTACAAGAAACGGCAAAGACAAATAGACAGAGAAAATTAGCTATTATTGAAGATAAATTGAAAGACAGCATGCCATGAAATAAAAGCTTTTGGGAAACTATATCACATTCTGGCTTTGTACATTGATATTAACAATGCACTTTGAAAAGAGATGGGCAGAGTGGGAACCTCATGATACAGAATTAATGCTCGAAAAATCCAACCACCAACCATCTTTATAACCACTACAAGAAGCGTACAGTTAACACACATAGTATGTTATACAAATCGTCACTGACCATCAATCAAGTTAGGTAGGAAATCAGAAATGCCAGTCTCCCAAACCCCACTGAAGTATAACCGATTAAATACAAGAAATTAGGTAAGTCAATAACTCTTTGGCTGCTCAGAGACAGGATTCCACAACGTAGAGACCCAGGATTAAGCAATTGCACATAAAATCTGATATCTAACTCAAATTTCTATTTCAGGTTCTAATAATTACGAATTGAGGGGGAAAAAAACATGAACACCTCTGTTTAACTGATATTAAAGAGAACTTTTTTTATTTTGTAAGAAAGAACATATCATTATATGGATTAACATCATTAACACCAGGAAACAAAGGAAAAGAGCACAATTTGAGTATCTAGTTTCATATAATTGAATATAGCAGAACTAATCAATCAAATATGGAACCCAGTTATAAATCATATCATGCAAGACAAGACAAATGAAAGGCAGGGTTTGCAAAGAGGCTACCTGGATGGACATGGCCTTCTTGTTGGTCTCAAGCTGGCTACCTGAAAAATCCCAAATTCACAAATGAAGGTCAGAATCAGAGAGAGATGTAACAAAATCAGAAAGCTTGATTCTTTGAGGTACCCTTTGCGGCTTTTTGCTTCTCCATGTTCCTCTCGCGTGCCATCTTGGCCTTCTGTCCGTTGCCTCCTCCCATGGCTGATCTGATTTGAAAACCAGACTCTCCAGAAGACCAAACGCCTTGTCAATGCTTCTTTTGGGAATGTGTTTGCCTTCTGGATGCTTCTTATATCATGTTCATACGTAAGAGATATATAGGAGAGGAGGTGAACTCGGATTCTCGGAAGACAATATTAGGAAGGTTGTGTCAGCCGGACCAGAGGACAGGTGCCAACCATTATTATATAATTTTACTTTTCTTTGTTTTCTATACAAATTTAGAATATTCTGCTTGGTAGAATTTATCTTTGTTTTTTGTTTTTATAGCCCGGTTCGGCCAAAAAATTTGAGGACAAGCAAAGATTCAAAGACTTTTGTTGATGTAACCTTTGATTTATAATATTCATTAGACAAAATAAGGTACAACATGGTGCAAGGATTCAAAGAATACCATATATATGTTCATGGTTGTGTTGTGTTTGAGGTGGTCAGTGCGAATGTTTGGTCCAAGTTCTGATATTACGAGGCTAAACTCCCAATTAAAGCGTAATTTATACAAAGCCTAACTCAAAGGGAACTTAGAAACCATCTCTAATAATCAAGAATCACCATTAATAGCTAAACACTAGTAGTCGTCGCATTCAAATATAACATTTCCAGAATCCAAGCCACCGAAAACTTCAATGAAATTAGACCCGACAGGAAAGAACAACTACATAAATTCCATAACTACGGTAGGATGTTTAAAGCTTACGATCTCATAAGAGTCCGAACTGTCTCCTTGCCTACAGGTGACTTGGGAGTTCACTGTTTAATCGACATCGTCATGCGGCTTACCTAAGACTATGCCTGGGTCGAGTCAAGAAGACAGGCAGAAGGGTAAGCAGCTTCGTCATGTTACACGAAAGTGCTGCTTTCTCTGGAGTGTTGTCACACAGCCGCTCGCCTAATATATGAGTATTCAACTGAGTCAATTAATCATCTGATTCAGAGACATAATATCAGTTACATCTCAGAAAATCGGATATTTCTCTAAGTTGTCAGTTAAAGGGGAACCACAAATATCACTAATCTCTGAGTAGTCGCCACCAAACACAACCACAAGAACACATAGATAAAAACCTTTCGGGGGACTCCTTTTGACTGTCGTCGCTGGACAATCTAAAGAAGACCACAATGTTGTTTCAAAGCACTACAAGATTCTCTCTTTAACTTGCTTGCTCACTACGAAATCCATTAGATCAGGGTCAAATAGGCTTTAGTCCCAAAGTAAAGAAGAAAGATCTAAACCAATATATTGTTTCCTAGTTTTCCACGTTTGATTTATGAGGGTGACAATGGAAAAATTGATAGATAAATCATCTTATTGCTATTTTATAAAACCATACATCCACCTCTCTCTCTAGAAAAACCCTAGAGGAACCCCTCTCTCTAGAACACCCGTTGGCTGCACAGATGCCTGTTCGGCTGCTCTCCGGCGTCGGCGACGGCCTTGGCCTAGCCGGCGCACGTTGGGGGTGGCCGGACAGGTAGTTTAGTTCTGTGAGTGCTTTCGACTCGGAGGTTGAGATTGGGTGGGTGTTCTACCACCTCTCTCCCGGTTACAGGTGGTGGATGCGTCGTGGCAATGGGACGGGATTGGAGTGGGCACGAGTCCTTGCAGGGGCGGAGGCAACGTTTGGTGGTGGTGGTCTGCGGCCGGCCGGCTGGGTTTGAATGTTTTGATTTGGTTGGCTGACGGCAGTGATTGGACGTTGGTTTCAACTCAGGCAGAGGCGGTTGGTGTGGATCCGGTTTCGCAGTCACTCCCGGTTGGTCGGGCGGCGATGGGTCATGTTGCAGGTTCGACGCCACTGGTTGGGAGGCAGAGGTGAAGGAGAGGCGAGGCAGTCAGCGGCTTGGGCCGAGAGGGTTGGGTACGGCCCACCTTCTAGTCTAACCTTCTGGGATTTGGGCTGAAGTTTGAGTTGGGGTTCTTTTTGGGCCATGCCTTGTGTTTTTAAGTTACTTTACTTTTGTCTTCTCTTTGTTATGGGAACCCTAGGTTAGTATTACTCTCTATTTGGTAGGGAACTACGCACTTTCGTGCCTCTAGCAAATCCTCTAGATAGTAACGACAGAGGATTCTCGAGATAAGGGCAATGGGAAGCTTTTGGTTCCCGGGTCTCCTTGCCTAGTACTTGAAATTAAATCTTTACTATTTGCTTCTTAGTTCTCTCTAGTTGTACACCAATTGAGGTCTCTAGGCGACTAGGTTTAATTTTCAAAGAGAGGCTTGTAGTGAGGATTTGATCTCTTGTATGTAGGCTCAATAAGTGAGCATATGTGTTAACAGTGAAGGTACTTGTCTTTTGTTTGGCGGCTTGTGCCATCTAGATCTTAGGTATGAGACAACATCTGATGTATGTGCCTTCTGGCCTTTAGTTAATGAAGCTATCTTTTTCTCAAAAAAAAAAAAAAATACATCCACCACATTTGATTTCTGAGAGTGACAGTCGAAAAATTGATGGATAAATCATCTTATTGCTATTTTATAAAACCATACATGCACCACGTTTGATTTCTGAGAGTGACAGTGAAAAAATTAATAGATAAATCATCCTTATTGCTATTTTATAAAACCATACATCTGCAAACATTGAGTACAATTATATTGATGTAAAAGACCTTGTTGTTGCCTATAAAGCTCAACATGCAAAACTCTTCCATCTCTCGCATAATATGTTTACTTTGTTTCATCCAAAAATGTCCTTTTATTAGTGACCAAAAATCTTTTTTATTTTCAGTAAGAGGAAAAAAAAAAGTAACAAAAAACGAAAAAAAAAAAAAGAAAGAAGAAGGAAGAAGAAGATGTTTTTTGTTGAATAAAAGTGAGTTCGGAGAATAAGAGGGAAACCAATACTGAGAAAAGAGAAAGAGGGCGGGGAAGGAAGGCTTCACTGTCTACACTAGATGAGATTTTGTTGCCCAACGAAGCTTGATTGAAGCTTTCACCCTCATTCAAGGTAACACGAAATTTGGTTTCATCTGTAGGAATTTTACAGAATACACATTTGCGTTTTGGGGTTGGCCAAGCATGAATCATTTCTTGTTCATGAATTGAATTCAATCTTCCGATTAATGGGTTCAGAAAAGCTTGAAACTTTTGAAACTTAAATTACACTTTCATGCTTGTAAGGCGATACCCAGATACGTAAATCCACCAAATAATCTTTAAATTCTGGCAAATTGATTTCTTTGATGGGTTTCATTCATACTTTAATTTCACTCTTGTTTTTGTTGAAATTTTGCAGCACTTGGTTGTTTGGGAAATGGCTGAGAGAGAACAGCAGCACCAAAGTGATGCACAGATGCAATCTCCAAAGGATGAGATGGTGGCATGTGTGATGGCATTGGAGGCTGCTTTGCTTCCATGCTTGCCTGCCAGAGAGCTTCAAGCAATAGACCGCTCGCCGCACCCGTCTCATCAGAGTTAGTGCCATTATCTCTTTACGTGTCAAGCTCACGCTTGTTTTGTGTTTGTGTGACTTCATTTCGATTCATATTCTGATATGATACTTAGGCCATGGATTACTCTCGGTACAATAGATAAGTTAGTAACTTTTTTGTTTGTGCTGGTGAACTTTGTAACATGTCTATGTAACAATTTAAAACTTGGGTAGCAATGGGGAATATCTTCTGGTTAAAAGGAAGAATAGGAGATGTTAAACTGGTTAAACACTTGGTTGGAGGTTCTTGCTTCAGCTCTGGCAAAGGAGCATTCTAGTTTTTGTTCAATGGAGGAGTTGGGAGATTTGGAAAGAAAGATAATCGCTGGGAGAAGGAGAGTTTCTTCATTTGAAGACTCTTTTAACATTCAAGGACCATGGTTGAAAACAAAACTTAAATAATCAAGTGTTAATGTCTTTAGTAGTAAATAGTGGTGGGACCAGAGAGAAGTTGGAGATTACATAATTGTACTGCAGTACTAAATTCTTTGTGAGAACCTCAAGATTTGCATTCTTCCCATCGGATGTGTTCATGATGATATAAATATGTTAGTAGTCATCCCCTCTTCATGCAAGACCAATACATTAAAATTGCTGTTTATGCTAAAGAATGATGGTATTTATATTTATTTTGGTTCAATGTCTGTTCATTTTTGAGATTTCTCTCTTGATGGAATTTTGTTTGGGATTGTCTTAAAACTGTTGGTCATGATTTTGGTAAATCTTGTCTACCCAAAGTATCATTTTTCAGTGGCCACAATGATCCTTGGACCTTTTGGTGACCGTTGTTCGACGTTTCAGATTGTGGCGGATGGTAATATATGTGTATGAACTCATCAGCTTAGGGAGAGTTTGTTTATCCATGGTTTATCTAACTGTATGCTTGTCTGTCACTCTTAAGTAGTGAATAAAGTTCAAATCTTGTGGTGCACACTGACCAGTACTCCAGTAGTTCACCCAGGGTATTACTTTATGGTTGAAATGACGTTTATTTTGTCACTGTTTCAGTTGATGTTGAGAGACATGCCAGAGATTTTATGGAAGCTGCCAAAAAGCTTCAGCTCTATTTTATTGGTCTGCAACTTGAGGATCTGCCCACGAATGCTGAAAAACTCAGAAAGGTAAAATATAACCATGTTGTCCATTTACCATATGTCTATTTGGCCTTGCATACTTAATCGTGGTGCATTTTCGTTGCTCCAGGAGATTGCTGTGATGGAAGAGGAGTTGAAGGTAAAGAATGAGATTATCAAGAAGAATGAAAGGTTAATCCAAGGGTGGAAAAAGGAGCTGAAAGACCAATTGGACAGACACAATACTGAGCTCGAGAAAGTGTAGTTACTTAACCAATAGATATTTCATCCCATCTTATGGTAGATCATTTGGTAGCATAGCAAATGAATGCTTTTTTTCCCATCCTATTTCCCGCATAAATTATGATCAGTTGCATCCAAATTGGCTAGAGAATTTTGCTGATTCTACGTTTGGCTTTGTTGGCAGCTGTTTTTCGATTGCTTCTTTTACATGTCTAGCAGCGTATTTCATGCTTGCTTGCTTTAGCTGTAAACAAAGTTACAGTCACAGCTAGTCACATGAGGTTCAAACTAATGTACTTGTGGTTGCATAACCGTTTCCCAGCGGCTTGGGACAACGAAACCACTTTAGTTGTGGACTCGTAAGATTACTAATTATGGGAAAAAAGTTCTGTCAATCAATTTGACTATGATGGCTTTAAATTGGGGAATCCAATCCAATCTAACTGATTGCGTACTTTTATACACAGTATTTTCCTGTAACAATACAAAATCGTAAAAGAAACACAAACATTGATCATTAGGTTGATCAATTGCAGAAACATATTCTTTACAATTTAAGTGATAACTGCTTCATATCTTCCCTCCTTTAACCTGAGAATCCCACAGCTTGCCTCTTTTCCTCTTGTCCAGCTTTAATCCAAGCAGCCTACAAAAATTTAGAAATACCAACAGTCAGAAATATAATTAAGAACCTTAGAACCACACAGCATTTGCAAGCAACACATAAAGTGCAAGAGCTAACTCATAAAGCACAAGAGCAAGAGATATACCTTATCCAGTTCAAGTTTCGATTGATGTGGCTTCATGGAGTTTCCTAAGCCTAGACCTCCCCATTGTTCTTGTAGTTCTCTCTCCCTTGCTTGTTTTCGAGTCACAGAGAATCTAGTCCGGTCCTCTGGTTGCTGAGCAGCAGCCACCTTTTCTTTCTCAAGTCTTGATTTATGTTTAACCAAAATTTGGTCCAAACCACCTGCTTCATCCACAAGCGAATGCAGCTTTGCCTTACTTCTCTTCACTTCAACAGGTTCTTCTGCACCAAGCTTCATCTTCATTTGTTAGAAACTCGGTTGGAGGACCAACCAACCGATACCAACCGAGCTTCTCGGTATAGCCTAGTCCTATTCGGAATAGTTTTCCTTGTAACATTAGAATATGTATTTTGTAATCCCTATATATAGGGCTCCTATTCTCAATAATAAAACACACAATTCTCTCTCGAATCCTTTATTCTTAAACAATATAGTCTTAATTTGGGCACATTTTGTGTCAAATTTGGTCAAATAATTTCATCAAAAATGTCGTTTTCAAACTTTTTTGAGACTATTTGCCAAAGAAAACAACTCGAACTTGGGTGGAAGCTACCAAAGACAAACACATTGCTCAGGCGCCTAGCCCATATACAAAATTGCTCTCATCTAAGCTCGGTACATTTGAAAAACACAGTATTAAAAACACAAACACATTCACTCATTTAGCGAGCATATTATTCATTCTTGTTTACATCATAATTACTCTTTATCCTCTTCTACTATGCTTACTTGCATTTTCTGGCATTGCTTTTAGTGTTCAATGGTGATACATCTTTAACCAGATTGTCCAGCTCTTTTGGCAATTACTGATATGAGGATGTCTTCCTCGTTTTGTAGGCAATCAGCTCACTTTTTCACAGGTCGCATGCAGGAATATCAACAGTATCAAAAATCCACAATATAGGAAATTCTTAATTTCGTTAACAGCATTTGTCCACGACCTCTTCCTTTTTGGTCTGAGAATCTCTTCGTTTGATACTGGTCGGGAAAGTTCAACGTCTTTTCCCTATCAAAATAAACCATATTTAGCCAGTATGGTATAATAAGTTAATATGGTATAATAAGTTAAGAACGTAGCATTCTTATTAAAGAGAGATCAATTGCTAAATAAGGTTCTCTGATAAAATCTGAGCCAGATATTGGTATTCAGTCCTACTTTGTGATATATATTTTACATTTTAGGAAGGTCTGCAATAATCTTATATACTGTCTATTTCTTGCCCATTGCAATGAATCCCTTGTTATTTGAATGTACAATCTTTTATTTGTTGAACGAACACAATTTTATGGGGTGCTCTTTTTTGTTACATCTTGCAGCACTGGAAGCACCAAACAGGCAGCATGTACTTCAAAAAGCAGTTGAATAAAAAGCTCCTCAGTTCTATACATTAATAGCGTTTGGCATGGTTAAAAACTCTTCCAAATAACCCCGTTGAAAAATATAATAAGATCCCAGCTGTTGAAATATCAAAACCAACCGCTACATCACAGACCTTGGGCAAAAGCCAAAACAAACAGGGAAAACATACATGAAGTTGAGTATAGGCTCTTTTATAATTACACGTAGTAATCATCAAGTTCCAGACACATTAGGGCGTCTGTCGCAGCATCCTTACAGATTGCATGCGTCTGCTTCGCCTGCCTTATCAATGTTTCGACACCATTCTCGACCATAATTTTTCTGTCCAGTGAAAAAAGTTGATTTTACAACGGTTAGTTCTCAGTATCGCCTTGGGCAATCTTGCGAAAAGGGAATCAAGTGAGGAAGTGCTGAACAAAATGGGAATTACAAAAGAAAAAAAAGAAAAAAGAAACTTACATGTTTTCTGAGTTTTTTACAGCAAGATTCCGGATAATGAGACAGCATCTCCATTGTAGTATTTGTGCAGCAGGGAAATCCTTCATGACCTTGATTGTAAGTTTTCCAACCCCGGCTTCAAATGCACAGGCAGGGGATTTTAGGGAGAGTATTGAAATAAGAGACATCATCTGTACCATGATGGAAAAGTTAAGTTAATGTTGCATTGCCATATTTAGCCATCAAAATAAACCATTATTATGCAGATCACTATGCAGATTGCACTTTACCTCTTGCAGGACTGAAGAGTCAGAATAACATGGAGTACCGCTGAGGTAAACTAGCGCAGCCAAACTCCGTTTAGAAACCTCAGCCAAACTCTCCTCAGAAAGAATTGGACTTCGTGCCAACTAAAAGATGATAATATATAAGAGGTGCCCATAGAGCTTCACCAAACAATAATAAATCCTAGACCTTAAATTATTTCTAGATCATCCACATTGTTGAAATCATCGGTTTCTATGTTGACCTTAAACTCAACTAAGAGTAAAAAAAAAAAAAAATGAATAAATAAAGAATGGATGCAAAAGCTGTGGTTTCAATTATTTTTCCCATACTAATATACATAAACAATAAAGTTTGAAATTTAAAAAATCTGCACAGCATTTTCGCGGCGTCTTTTATACAAAAGAATCCGTAATGGTATAAGAATAAAATGACTTGTACCTTGGAGAACAAAGAACAGCAAGCTTTTGTTACTGCTTTGTCTTGGTCAGTACCGAATATATCTGGGAGAACGCTTTGAAGACAGGAGAGAACTCTAGCAGTACCACCCTTTTGAATTATGATTGCACATATTTTATTCTGTGAAAAGAAAAGGCCAAACTGTAAGACACAGTTAAAATAACGAAGTAGGGGAAAAAAAAACAAAAGGACCTTTGTATTGACATGAGTTATAATGACATAATTATGCGGAATTCTGACCAAGTTATTATCTGATCAATTAACAAAGTTCAGAAAATGTGTTAGTGAGATGCATTGGCTAGGCCAGGTGAGATTCGTAGGTTTGCCAACTCTAATTTGAGTTCGTGGCAGAAGCACCTAGAGCAGATACTCCTCCTTGGAGGAACAGAGTGTCACATAAATCTCACTCAATAGAAGTGATATTCCAACTTATGCGTGTCTGCATATTGAAGTACTGACTTCATGATGACAATACCCAATGAAAGATGCAAAACTTTGTCATAATACAAAAGTCATGTTAAACGCTTCTACATGTTACTAGGATTTGAAAAAATAGGATCAGCATCAATAATGCACAAAACAGAGATCTTATCCTAGAGAATAATAAGATTATGAGCATGAACTGTCTAAAATATAAAGACCCCTTTGAGTTTTAATAAAACATAAAATTCAGACCGTATCTAAACAGAATACAACATTCTTACATTGAAAGCAATAGCGTCCAAAGCGATGGCTGCTAAAAAACGCTCAGATAGGGCTGCTGTGTTCATAACTTGAAGCAGAACTTCTACAATTCCAGTTTGGGCGAATTTCCGCGCATTACCACATATCTGAAAGTTTGAGTTCATAGCATGATTATTTTGTAGCATATAAGCATTTGAATGTAAAGTTAGGAGTTACCAAAAAAGATGTTATGTATTCATGTTTAAATAATCAATGATTTCATTTACGTACATTTTTTATGTGAGACAAAAGATTGTGGCAATTTGCAAGAATCTTCAACTTACTTGGGAAGGCGGAAAACGAGTATCGTCAGGTGTTAAGAGAATATGTATGGCATCATATAAACTGACATTCAAGTCAATGCTGCTTTCACCTCTTGCGTGTCTACTTTTTGAAAGTGCTTGCAAAATAAGCTCTTCAATGTTCAAGTTCATGAAAGACTCTTTTGTATCCTTGTTACCCGTTGAAGCAGCAGCAACGACAGCAAAGCCACTGAACAATATGTCTCTGTTCCCAAATCCATCATTTAGAATACGCACCACAACCTTTGGTCCATCTCTTGCTCTAAATTCCTCTCTACTTTGCAAATCTACAAATCAATAAAACCCGAGATGTCACAAACAACAGATACAATACCTAAAGAAAATTTTCACAAGAAAACTACAGTCAAAGCCGCATTACTCATCATACCATGAAGATATGAAGCCATGTTCTTCAAGCCCAAAACAAGATCTCGAGTAGCCTGGCACCTAATCAAAACCTTAGAACATGTAGAACAACTCAATATAATTGCGCAGTTTCTAGCTAGAACCTTCAGAACTACACAGCTCTATAAATTCATCAAATAGTTAAGTTACCCTGTCGCCTTTTTGACTGCTTTCACCAGAACTCAACTGCTTTAGGCTTTCCAAGCACTGAATCATATGGAACACAGGGTTTTTCTTCACACTAACCTCTCCTGGCACACCGGTTACAGCGCCTGTAAAACACCAAAACCAAACATTTAATTACCTAATGAAATGAAACGAATAGTTAGGGTTTCATCAAATCGAATTGGGGATTAGGGAGTTTTAGGATTAAAGAACCACACCAGAGAATACGGCGCCCTGAGAAGTTGAGGTTTCTTCAGTAATCTCCCCTTCTGTTCTCTCGAGACTAACCTCGTTTACCAAATAAAAACGATGGAAGTGGGGGGGGTATGGCTTTTGTCTCCCCCTTTTTGTTATATATACACTAGACCAAAACACACACTCTGTGTGTGAGTTTAATTTTGAAAAATAAAAAATAAATAAATAATCATTAGAGAAAACGTGGGGAGTTTTGGAATATTTTTTTTGTTTTTTGTTTTTCCTTTTTTGTTGTGGAATTAGGAAGTTATAGAGAGAGATTTTAGGGGAAAATAAATTAAAATTTGATTTTGTTATTTTGCTTATTACGATTATATCCTCTATTTATTAAAAGATATTTTTAGAAACTCTATGGTCTAAGGATTTAGTCGTCTTTTCACGTCCACTCTGGCTAACAAAGCCTCCTCTCTTAATAATAGTATAGATTAGTTGTTTCATCAAAAAAAAAAAAAAAGAATGTAAATCCAGCACCTTCATCTCTCTTGCATGAATTTGAAACAAAGTTTTGATGCCCTGTAGTATTTACAACAATTTGTCACATTGTTTTTTCTTCTAGGGTTCATGCTTTAGGGAAATATAATACGGGTTACACAAGAAAGAAATATGATCTTCATTCTTCAATAACATACTGCAAGGCTGATCATTAGAAGAACATGCATTATGTTAAACGAACACCTTGACCTCAGACAATATTGTGATTAATGTGGATGTGAACCTTCTGCTAACTCTATTACCCATCATGTCGCGGATTAGACCAAGCCGTCATGTCAGTTGACTTGCTCTCCTACTGAATATAGGAGATTTGCTAGAGATTATGAGCTATCGGGATTATTCATCAAGTTATAAACTAGTGGTGTATGTGGGGTGAATATTGTTGCATAGCTTGGAGATTCCCCTAGCAAGGCTCATTTTCTCCCTAAAACACTGCCTTTTGATCTTTTCAAGGAAACTTGAACTATAGCAAAACTTGAGTTATCTATTGCCAATATGAGTTGACCTCTTTTGGGTTCATTGTTCTGACGATTAAAATACCGGCATGCCAAAAATGGGAGCATCAAATGTCCAATTTCAATGTCTATTTTAGGGATCCAAACCCCGCATGTAGTGATTATCCTTAATAAAGTTGAGTAAGACATTAATCTTGTTCCAATTAGCATTGGGTCACACTTATATGTTGTTTAAGAGATCGTAATATGTTCAAATCAAAATAGAAGTTAATCTCTTGAAATCATTTTTCTCGATCACAACCAGCCAACAACTTATTCATTTTAATTGTCGACTAATTAACTTTATCGCCCATGTTGTTCTTCACCATTGGAGGAAAGAGGAAAGAGGGCGGTGGGTGGTGTCAGTCGAGCCTTGGAGTAGTAAGAGAGACGATGGAAATTGTGTGTCGATCATTGATGAAGCTAACAAAACACATATACTTCTGTAAATAACGAACAACAAGATTATAAGTTCCAATAAATTAGAGTACCAAAAAGGTAGCTATAACACCAAATCACTGATGCAATCATTATCATATTGTCATGGATGCAATCCTCCTATTCGAGAAGCAACTCATAGCATACAGTGCAATGCATAGTATACGCTATGAGTTACTTCTTGCAAAGTTGTGAACATCATATAACGAGTTGAGAGAATATATGTGAGCAAATATATAAACTCTTAATTACAAGTTCGCTCGTCTGGTACGGTTCACAGTTGTATCTCTGGAGTAGTTGACCATATGTATTTTTTTTTTTTTTTGGGTCTGAGTAGTTGACCATATGTAAATATTAATATTCTGGACCATAGAAATATTTGCCAGATAAGTAATAAGATAATGATGGAACCCCAAGTGTGGGGCTAACTTTCTATTTTTTTACAATAAAATATGGGGCTAAACGGCTAATTGACAGAAAGGATTTCTTGAATTTCTTACAGCCCACCAGGTCTGGAGTTCCATAAGCCATTCAGAACATCATGAGAGAGTGAGAAATGTCGAGTGGTTTCTGAGTTTGAAAACTCCATCTGCTCTGCCCCAGCAAATTAGGTCGTACAACTGGAGCTGAGCGTAGATCGTGCCCGTCAACCAAGGAATTGCTATTTTACCCCTTCAATGTTTCATGTGGATTTGAGAGAGTTATCATCAAATCATGAAATCTTGGGTGCCGTGTCAAACATAGAGCTGGGTTTACAGTCTAGGCTTGCGAAAATTTCAGTATTCAGAACCCTCATATATATATGACTTTTTATTTTTTTGAGAATAGAACCCTCATATATGACTAGACACACAGCACAGTACCAATAATCTCTTTTCGTTATGATGAATTGATCAACCTACAATTTTGCTAGCTGATCATGACTTTTTAGTTTAGATTACTCTTTTTTAGGCCCTTTTCATCTTTTCAGATAGATTATTTTTTAGTTATTTTCAAACAAATGTGAAATTTGGAAAGTCACACTGGAATTTCCATGCCAAGCCACTTATAATTTTTTTTTTTAAAGACGTCAAGCCTTTCATATATTCGAATATAAGTGATTGCACAACAAGACCTACCCTCGAGAGGGCCACGTCAATATCAAGCCATGCAAGTTACCCTAAAGCAACCAAATGAAATCATTATGGTAATAGGACCAAGAACCAAACCTAGACAATGTTAGGGCAAGAAAAGAAATAAAACCCCCAACTTATTCAACGGAACCCAGGACCACCCTACGTAGAGGGGGCATCCCCAGGATCCATAGTTACCACACTCAAAGAAGTAACCTCCCCCACGACGGTCTCCTCCACCACTGTAGTCGTCTCAGGTTCAACTGTTACCATTGGAGAAATTTCCTCCACAACAGCCTTCCCCGCAGGAACCTCCCCCATCGCCGGATCTTCCTCCATAACCAAAGCTTTCTTGGCAGTATGAAATTGACACTTCTTAACGTTTTTGGTTGAGGCAGTCCCTAGCTTCCAAGGGTAGATCTCCTCCACCCTATGCTTATTCTTTGCACCTAAAGGTCTACCCACCTTACGCCTCTTCAGGGGAGAGACAATCAAGATACCCGCCTGATGAGGTAGAGCTAACTCAGGGACAAAACCAATACTCACAGATTCAGTTATGGGGACAGGAACCACAGCCCGAGCTTTCTTACTGTACGTCACCAATTCCCTAGCCTCAGCCTTCCTTTTAGTCCCATCGACCACAGGCTTCTCCACCGACTGCCGGGGTGGGAAAGGGATAACCGGGACCGCCACTTGCCTAGCTAGCTCCTCTGTAGCGTGGCCGGGTGCAGAGAAAGACAACCTAGAATGGGAAGGCTTGACAGTAGCGGTGGCCACACTACTGCTCATAAACAAACCTGCAGTAGCCAGAAACGTCGGCCCTGACGTTGAACCCAACCCAACAAAATCAGGGGCGGGTTTGATCTAAGGTTAGAGCCCCCCACCTGCAAACTCCCGGCCTGTTGCTGCGCACCAGCCACGACGGTGGTGCTATACATATCCGGCGGCCCTGCATAGCCAGACTCCAAGTGTTCTAGTAAGCCGCAAACCCTACAAAAACCAACCATCTTTTCATATCGGAAAGTCACCCTAGTAGAAACCATATCCTTTCCTATCCCAAACTCGAAGAGCATAGGAGGGTAGGCTTGCTTCACTGGAGTTGTGATCAGATGGGAGATGTGAACCCTAGCCTTCAAGCCACGTCGAATATTCGCTTTGTCCAACTGAAGGACCTGACCCAGAGAAGCACCGATCATGGAGACAGCTTGAATGGTCATCGGTATTGGAGGAAGGCCAAGCACTTCCACCCAGACTGGGATCACTGGGATAGGCACCGACTCCGCCTCACAGCAGCCGTCATACACCGCCAAAGCAAACATAGAGCGATCATAGAACCACGACCATCCGAACAAGATCTTATCTCGTTCCTCCGGCTTGTTAAAACGCAAAATGAAACGATGGCCTTGATTCCGGATAGAGAGTCGCTGTTTCAACCCCCACACAGTGGCCATGGTAGCCATGAAAGGACGTGAGTCAAAGTTCTTCTTCTGAGACAACAACCTCCCAATGGCATAGGCCTAGCTAGAGATCGCCGACTAGCCCGCAGTCCCAAAAGACACCCTCCCATTCTCCTTGATTGCGAGCGCAGCAGCCATACGGGCTGAGACCTCCTCCACCATCATGTACGTACGACAGCTATGCCAAAACTTCTCAACCTAGAGAAACCCTAGCGCAGAGATTTTGTCTTGAGACAACCTAGCCACGTATAATTCTTAAACTTCTTTCTTGGAATTATTGATAATTTATCTTGTGTCTTTTATGAAGAAACTAAAGACAAGTCAAGAATAATAAACACAAGTTATTTTGCATTATTGCTAAATGATAAAGATTCCCGATCCACTCATCTTCAATCGTGAAGAAACTAAAGATATACTAAATAGTCGAAGATGAAACAGAATATAAGCTAAATACAAATGTTTACAAAAAATGGAAATAAACGAAATGCACCGTGGTCTTTATATTGCTTTTTATATGTGCTTCTTCTTGATCAATATTTAGTGTCCTAAATCAGTTACTTACTCTCTCTATCCTCCTCTCGGTGAGCAGTCACCATTTCTCTCTCTCACTTCACTCTCCTGTCTTGTGTAATTCTGATATTGTTTGAGAACCCCAAAACATAATTATGTTCTTGACGAGTCGAACTTTAAATTGCAAAGGCTAATTTGATCGATATTATCTTGTTTTTATTCTTACAACTAAAGATATGTTTACACTTTACCGTACGTATTAAATATGAAATATATGGAACATACACTAAAGATCTAAGCTTAGGAAAAAGGGGAATCGAGTGATGCTTAAATTCTGAAAATTTTGATATTTGTATTGCGTTTGTTCCCTGACAATTAAAGTCTTTGGGATTAAATTGGGTTGGGTTCTTTTTTTTTTTTTTTCACATGAAAAAGGGTTTCCAAAAGGGAGTGAAAAGTGTCAAGGATTGTAGTGGTCATAGGGTTTGGCAGTGGCGGACGCAAAAATTTATGTAGGTGGGGGCAAAAAAAATTTGAACAAAATACACTCGCTACATATTTTGAATCAATATATTTCTCGGTACATATTTTATTTCCATCTAATTGTCATAAAATACACTCACTACATTTCCAGGCAAAAAAAAAAAAGAAAAAAGAAATTCAGCATGCACTAAAGGGAAAACCCACCATCACCGACAATTCTTGTATAAAGACTAAGCAATATAAAAGATTTCTTTTTTTTAGCCGGGTGTCAATCCATTAGATGTAATAGTAAGAAACATGATAGAAAGTGACTCACCCGAACAATTAGGCTACTATAGAAATGAGCGATGAATGAAAAATCTACAGCAAAAACTCTAGCATTAAACAAACATAATGTAACCATGGGATGAAATTCTAAGTAACCAAGTAACCTGACACTATTAAAGAAGACTAAGAGCACAGTCAAGATCCTTCTCCAATATTATTCATGATTTTAAAGAAACACCCTACACATAGAATAAGCAATATAATAAAATGATTAAAACCCTATCACAAATGAATGTTAGTAATCATCATGTAATACTTTAAAAAAAAAAAAAATTTGATTAGTTATGAAATCATGAATCTACACCTACTATGTGAAACTCCTATAAATTAGAAATTTACGTACAAATAAGATAAGAAGAGAAAGATCAAGGTTTTATTCAAAAACAAGAAAAAGCGAAAGATCAAGTCAGTTTGATAACTGATTTGCAGACACAAGCCAAATACTTGACAAATAATAGATTAACACGTTTCCATTGTTTAATTGCTGTGGGGCAACAGATTCCTTGCTCCTTAAATTACACAATAGTCAATAGGTGTTGTATACTTATAGGTCTAAGTCTGGAGGAGTGTGGGGGTAAAAGCAATGAACATACAGTATCTGAGGCTGCTTAGGAAAATAAAAAAAAACTCACTGGCCCCCCCTTTTCCCCACGTGCGTCCGCCAATGGGGTTTGGTCAGTTTCAGAGTGGCTATTCTTTATTGTGAAAAAGGCTCTGAATCTTGGAGAACCAAAGAAAGATGGGATCTTGGTTGTGTAGTAGTTTTGGCCTTTGGGAATATTGTTGAGAGCTGTGATCAGCCACTGGAGCTTGCTTGCTGGTCACTGCTCTAGAGCTATTCCTCAGCAGCATAACAAAATCGATTCTCAACCCGACATATGTCACAAAAATTTTGTAATTGTAAAAATAAAACATCCGATCAAACATTTATAAAATCAAAATGATTGATGATGAGATATATAGCACCAGGGATCCGGCTTGCATAAAATCTTATTTCAATTTCAGGTTCAAATAAATAAATGATTAAGAATTGACGGGGAAAAAAAACATGAACACCTTTTTTTTTTTATCTTTTTTTTTTTTTTAAACCCCATCCCCCATGCTCAAACTCTTGACCTCTTATATATGAGACCAAAGCCTTACCACCCCACCAAACACACACACCCTGAAATATAATTCTTTTGACATGCATTTTATGACAACCCCAACAATAAATGTAAAAATAAATAATCTTTTTTTGAAAAGGAGTTGATTGCATTAGTAATCAAGCCATGAAACACCTCTCTTAACAGATATTAAAGAAAACTTTTTTTATTTTGTAAGAAAGAACATATCATTAAGAATGGATTAGCATCATTAACACCAAGAAACAAAGGAAAAGAGCACAATTTGAGTATCTAGTTTCATATAATTGGGAAGGTTGTGTCAGCCGGACCAGAAGACAGGTGCCAATCATTATAATATAATTTTGCTTTTCTTTATTTTCTATACGAGTAATTTTAAAGGTCATTGACTCAAAGTACCAAAATTATCTCACTTACCCCAGCAACAGATTTTTATTTCCACTAACCAAATTTAAAGAAAAATGACTATCCTACCCTCAACCTAATTAGGGATGGCATTAAAACCCACGGGTATGGGTACCCGCGGGTAATTTTTCCTTTTGGGTATCTGTTAATGGGTATGGGTATTAGTTTATGGATATGGGTATGAGTAATTACAAAATACCTGTATAAAAATGGGTTGGGTATGGGTATACTCGTGGGTACCCAAATTTTACCCAAATACCCATATATCTCGTATGAGGATCTGACCGTTAGATCATCGTATAATTGTGAAAAGATGATTCAAAAGGCGATCCATGAGGATCCGACTGTTGGATCAACGCATTATTTTGAGAGGATGATCTTAAGGGCGATCCGTGAGGATCCGACCGTTGGATCTTCATATAATTTTGAGAGGATGATCCTAAGGGCGATCCGTGAGGATCCGACAGTTGGATTATCGTATAATTATGAAAAGATGATTCGAAAGGCGATCTATGAGAATCCGACCGTTAGATCTTCGTATAATTTTGAGAGGATGATCCTAAGGGCAATCCGTGAGGATCCGACTGTTGGATCATCATGTAATTGTGAAAAGATGATTCAAAAGGCGATCCATGAGGATCCGACCGTTGGATCTTCGTATAATTTTGAGAGGATGAGTGATCCGTGAGGATCCGACCGTTGAATCATCATATAATTGTGAAAAGATGATTCAAAAGGCCATCCATGAGGATCCGACTGTTGGATCAACGTATAATTTTGAGAGGATAATTTTAAGGACGATCCGTGAGGATCCGACCGTTGGATCTTCGTATAATTTTGAGAGGATGATCCTAAGGGCGATCTGTGAGGATTCGACTGTTGGATCATCGTATAATTGTGAAAAGACGATCCAAAAGGCGATCTGTGAAGATGGTTCATTTACGAACAGAATTTTATTATTTTACATTTAATCGCCAAGTTGTGAAAAATTTTTACGGAAATAAATATTTGTTTTCAACGTATTGCTTCCTCGTGACTAAACCAACAATTTCTTTTTTAAACACTGTCTCAAGTATTTGAAATACCCAATCGACCAAAACAATGATGAAAATAAAAAGAATAAAAAAATTATTTTTTTGTCAAAAAAGGAAAGGAAAAAAAAAACTGAAAAGATAGAAAATAGAAAATTTCAAAATCGAAAAATAGAAAAATTCATATAGAGAAAATGACTAATGCAGGGGCGGGGGCGAGGAATCCCCCATTTGAAAATATCCTCAATGGGGAATGGGGCGCTTAAATAGTGAGTATTTAAAGAAAAAAAAATCTCAGCCTTTAATAGGCTAAAGGCCTTACATTTATTAAAAAAAAAAAAAACCCTGCCCATATTGAAAACGGATAAATGGGTGGGTATGAGTTTACCTGTTTAGAAATGGGTTTTGTAAATACTCATACTCGCGATTCCCCGAATTATTTGATGAGTATTACCCACGAACTATTATTGGGTGGGTATTACCCAGCGGGTATTACCCAATGGGTATAAATGTCAACTCTAAACCTAATTAATAAATTACATTGTGCCACTATCTCATCTCTCTCTCCAGCACGCCAACACATTCTCTCTCCTCCCTCTCCGGCACACACTACCTTCGGTTTTTCCACGTTGGTTTTTCAACTCCGGCGAGATTCTCGAGAATGATATCTTCAGAGGCGGCGAAGATGGCGAGGATGTGAGTGATGGTCGAGATCGACCTCCTCGGCGGTCCAAAACGACCTCATCGGCGACGAGCGCTTTTTCTCCCCTTGGGTCCTTGCCCTCTGGTTTCTCTTTTTCTCTCTCTCTCTCTCTCTGCCATGGAAGCTCCGGAGCTGGAGGACAAATCCAATCTCCCCGCCCAACCCAGCGCGTCGTAGAGATTGGAACTCATCGTTCTCGGTGGAATTGGAATTTGATATTAATTTCCCACAGTTGGATGATGAGTGAGATCTCCGGTCTTCAATGATGTTGGAGATTAGGGACTGTCTGCAACCGGTGAAGAACAGAAGAGACGTGGGTGCCCAATCAGTTTTTTTTTTTTTGGAAAATGGGTGGAGAAAGAAAGAAAATTGAAAAAAAAAAATTCTATTAGGGAGCAATAGACATCTATTGGGGGGCAATAAATGTTTTGAATTGATGTAATCTCCTCTTCTTTTTCTTAATCGAAGTTTTATTTGTCTAATTTTAGGAAGAGTAGTTCCCATTCCGGCGACCGAAAATTCTATTGGGGGGAATAGAGGTCTATTGGAGGGCAATACACGTTTATTTGGGGGGTATTAGAGATCTATTGGAGGGCAATAAAGATCTATTGGAGGGCAATAAATGTCTATTTGGGGGCAATAAACCTTTCCGGCGACCTCTGAGATCTCCGACGACCTCTTTGGGAATCTTCGGTGAGGTTTTCAGAAAAGTCCAGTGGGCGGCGGCCAGTGGCCAAATTCCTGCGATCGACAACCGGTGACCGGAATCCGACTACCAGTGATGGGATTCCGACGCCCGCTGGCCGGAATCCGACAAAGTTTTCTATGGTTTCTCTCTCTTCCATTCTCTCTCTCTCTCTCTCTCTCTCTATGTAACAAAGGGTTAAGGGTAAAAATGTCTCAAAAAAAAAACAAAAAACAAAAATTAATGGGGTATTAGGGAAGACCTCATTAGAGTGTTTTGGGTAAAAGAGAATTAAAAAAACTTACTGGGATAAGTAGGAAAAAAAAATCTCTAAAATTGAGGTAAATAGACAAAAACCCTAATTTTAAATACACATATACCTATCTTATGAATGCATACCCAATTTTTTGTAAAATATTTAATCCCTATTTCACCGTTCCAAGTATCATCATTTGGATGTTGAAGGTCTGATCTATTTTAGGGCAAGCATGCAATGAAGATAGAGAAGGCAAAGAGAGAGAGATGGACTAGACTAAGAGAAGATAAATCCAAATTAATAAGAGTTGAAAACCATTATAAATTTGGTTGTTTCAAACAAAAGTTGAAGATTGAAGAACAAAAAATAAATTTAGAATTTCAAATGATCATGGATATTGTTTGAAAATTAAAAGTAGCACTGTTAGAATCAATTTCTACCATATGAGGAGATTAGATGCATCAATTCTTTTTCTTTGCTCACTTAGAGATTAATATCGCTTCAATCTCAGATACTAACTTAAAATCAACATGAGACAAAGGAAAAAGCATAAATACCGCGCTTTCAATTCCCATATTATATTTTCCACTATGCTTCTGATCGATTTGGAGGTCACATGCACACACCCATCTTTCTACCTTTTTTTTGGTCCGAACACGGAACACCCACCCATCTTTGTTCCCTTGATTTGCTTTCACCGTAAGTAATGTATTCCTTCGTGCTCTTCTTCTCATCTATGTTTCAATTATAGCTGCTGAAATCGGTCTTTTATTTTTTATTTTTTCATTTCTTGCTGTGCATGTGTAATCTTGGTCCAGTATGGCAGAATTTTCTAAGTATAGCAGGACCTTAAGAATTTACAGAAAGAGTAAATCAAAAAAGTAGCTTCTCTGGTGATTAGACGTGGGAAGAGAGAGGAGGGGAAGGATGAGAGAGGAAGGGGTAAACAGGGAAAAATTTAACAAAAAAATTAAGGGGTGTGTATTGATAAAATATGAATGTGTATTTAAAATTACTCTTTCCATACAAGTATATAATGTTGCTTGGTAGAATTTTATTTTTATTTTTTGTTTTTATAGCTCGGTTGGGCCAAAAAATTTAAGGACAAGCAAAGATTCAAAGACCTTTGTTGATGGACCTTTGTTTTTAGGGATTTTGTCCATTTACCCCATTTCTAGGGATTTTTTTCCCACTTACCCCATTACGTTTTTTTAATTCTCTCTTACCCAATACACTCTAAGGGAGTATTCCCTAATACTTTTTTTTTTGTTTTTAATTTTTTTTAATACTATTTTACCCTCACCCCCTTGTTACTTAGAGAGAGAGAAAAAAAATAGAAGAGAGAGAAACCATGGGAGACTTCGCCGGAGCCCGTCACCGGTCACCGGCCGCCGGATTCCGGCCAACTTTCTCAAGAATCCTGTCACCGGTCGCCGGATTTCGGTCACCTACTGCCGTCCACTGGAATTTGCTGAAAATCTCACCGGAAAGTTTTTTTGCCCCCAATAGACATCTATTGCCCCATAGTAGATGGGCAATAGACGTCTATTGCCCCCTAATAGACGTCTATTACCCTCCAATAGACGACTATCAGCCATGTATTGCCCCCCAATAGACGACTATCAACCATGTATTGCCCCCCAATAGAAGCCTATTGCCCCCCAATAGGACTTTCAGTTGCCAGAATGGGAACTAATCTCCCTAAATTTAGACAAATAAAACTTTGATTACAGAAAAAAAACAAGGAGATTACATCAATTCAAAACGTCTATTGCCCCCCAATAGAACTTTCAATAGCCAAAATGAGAACTAATCTAAGCAGAGCAGGAGGAGTAGATTCTCAACATCATTAGCCACTTTCTCCCACAGATGAGAGAAAAGGAGAAAATTGAAAACAGAGGAAGTCCTCAAGTGGGAGCAAAATGAAGCAGAAACGAAACAAATTGAACTAACAAAGAAATGAAAGACAGAAGCATCGACTACTGATGGATTGTAACACAGAATCATTTCAAATTCTTACAGTCAAAAGCATCAAAATGCAAAAATAAAATAATCATTTCATATTGGATAGTGCAAACCCTATAACAAGCAATCAAACCAGAAATGCAATTGAATCTGAATCGGATGTGAAGAGTGGCTCAATTGAATCTGGATCGGATGTGAAGAGTGCGTCGGAAAACATGAGCATCTCCTCCACTGTGAGCATCGGAAATAGCAGATAGTAGAATGATTGGGTCAGAGTTCGCCGGTACTGTGACAACGTTGACGGACGCCGATTTCGCCTTCGCCTTCAACGACAATAACTTCTCTGACCGGTTGATCCGGATCAAGATCATGGTCGGCTGTTCGAGGAAGCTGAGATCCTCGTCGTCCTCAACATCTCCTCCGTCTTCTCCTTCTCGAGCCTCAGAGCCAAAGGAAGAACAAGGCCGCCGAATCCATCGTTGATCAGAATAAACTTGTCCCCGGCGCCATGATCTCCGGCGGAGACAGCGTTTTCCGAGGTGTGGTGAAGGCGGCGGAGGAGCGAGTTCGATCTCTGGGAGGCGCTGACGATGTCGTTTTCGTCGATTTCCGGGAGGACCAACTCCTTCTTGCTCCACGGCGATGGCGGCATAGCCAGTAGCGACGGGGAGGGAGGGGGTCGGCGTCATGGGCATCGTGCTGGAGAGAGAGAGAGAGAGAGAGAGAGAGAGAGAGAGAGAGAGAGAGAGAGAGAGAGAGAGAGAGAGAGAGAGAGAGAGAGAGAGAGAGAGAGAGAGAGAGAGAGAGAGAGAGAGAGAGAGAGAGAGAGAGAGAGAGAGAGAGAGTGGCATTTTGTAGTTTATTAATTAAGGTGAGGGTAAAATTGTCATTTTAATTTAAATTGGGTTAGTGGGAGTAAAAATCTGTTACTGGAGTAAGTGTGATAACTTTGGCTCATTTTCGGGCTTTTGGTCAAGGACCCTTGTTTTTATAATATTCATTAGACAAAATAAGGCACAACATGGTGCAAAGATTCAAAGAATACAATTTATATGTTCATGGTCTTGTTGTGTTGAGCCGGTCAATGCGAGTGTTTGGTCCAAGTTCTGAAATATTCCAAAGTTAAACAGATCTTAAATTTTTAAACAAACTCCATCCTCATCTCAAAAGGTAATTACAGGGCTAATTTAAAGTATAATTTACACAAACCCTAACTCAAAGGAAACTTAGAAATTTACCATCTCTAACAATCAGCAATCGCCATCAACATCAACCGCAAAACACTAGTCGTCGCCACAATATAACACTTCCATAATCTAAGCCACCAAAAAATTTAATGAAATTATGAATAACAAAAGACTTATCGAAACAACCGGTCTTTGAGTAGTCGCCACCGAACGCAACCACAAGAGCACACTGAAAAACCTTTCAGGCGACCTCTTTTGACTGTCGTCGCAAGACAATCTAAACAAGACGTCGCAAAGCAGAACAAAATTCTCTCTTTAACCTGCTAGCTATCAGGGTCAAATAGGCTTTTGTTTCCTAGTTTTCTAGACACCAAGCTGATTCTCTGAGAATGACAGTGGAAAAAATTGATAGATTAGTGATCCAGTCATCCTTACTGCTATTTTATAAAACCATACATCCGCAAACATTGAGTAAAATCATCTTGATGCAAAAGACCTTTGTTATTGCCTACAAAGCTCGACCCCATCATAAGATGTTTACTTTGTCTTATCTAAAAGGATAAAAATATTTTTATTTACAGTAACAGAAAAAAAAGTAACCAAAAAAAAAAAAAGTGGAGAAGAAGATTGTTTTTTTTTGTTGAACAAAATTGAATTTGGGAGAATAAAACTGGAGAATAAGAGGCAAACCTGTACTGAGAAAAGAGAAAGAGGGCGGGGAAGGAAGGCTTCACTGTCTACACTAGATGAGATTTTGTTGCCCAACGAAGCTTGATTGAAGCTTTCACCCTCATTCAAGGTAACACGAAATTTGGTTTCATCTGTAGGAATTTTACAGAATACACATTTGCGTTTTGGGGTTGGCCAAGCATTTCTTGTTCATGAATTGAATTCAATCTTCCGATTAATGGGTTCAGAAAAGCTTCAAACTTTTGAATCTTAGATTAAACTTTCATGCTCGTAAGGCAATACCCAGATACGTAAATCCACCAAATCATGTTTAAATTCTAGCAAATTGATTTCTTTGATGGGTTTCTTGTTACCTCATTTGCACATTTCATTCATACTTCAATTTCCTTCTTGTTGTTTTTGTTGAAATTTTGCAGCACTTGGTTATTTGGGAAATGGCTGAGAGAGAACAGCAGCACCAGGGTGATGCACAGATGCAATCTCCAAAGGATGACATGGTGGCATTTGTGATGGCATTGGAGGCTGCTTTGCTTCCATGCTTGCCTGCCAGAGAGCTTCAAGCAATAGACCGTTCACCCCACCCGTCTCATCAGAGTTAGTGCCATTATCTCTTTACATGTCAAGCTTGTTTTGTGTTTGTGTGACTTCATTTCAATTCATATTCTGAAATGAAACTTGGGCCATGGATTGCTCTCGGTACAAAAGATAATGACTTTTTTGTTTGAGCTGGTGAACTTTGTAACATGTCTATGTAACAATTTAAAACTTGGGTAGCAATGGGGAATATCTTCTAGTTAAAGGGAAGAATAGGAATATGTTAAACTGGTTAAACACTTGGTTGGAGGTTCTTGCGTCAGCTCTGGCAAAGGAGCATTCTAGTTTTTGTTCAATAGAGGGATTGGGAGATTTGGAAAGAAATCTAGTCGCTGGGAGAAGGAGAGTTTCTTCGTTTGAAGACTCTTTAACATTCAAGGAGGTTGAAAACAAAACTTAAAAAACCAAGTGTTAATGTCTTTAGTAGTAAATAGTGGTTGGACCTGAGAGAAGTTGGAGATTACATAATTGTACTGCAGTACTAAATTATTTGTGAGAACCTCAAGTTTGCATTCTGCCCATCGGATGTGTTCATGATGATATAAATTTGTTAGTAGTCATCACCTGATTGACCTTATTCCCGTTGAAAACAGTCATGTTTTAGTAGTCATCACCTCTTCAAGCAAGACCAATGCATTAAAATTGCTGTTTATACTAAAGAATTATGGTATTTATATTTATTTTGGTTCAATGTCTGTTCATTCTTGAGATTTCTCTCTTGATGGAATTTTGTTTGGGATTGTCTTAAAACTGTTGGTCATGATTCTGGTAAATATTGTCTCCCCAAAGTATCATTTTTCAGTGGCCACAATGATCCTTGAAACTTTAAGTGACTGTTGTTTGACGTTTCAGATTGTGGCGGATGGTAGTATATGTGTATGAACTCATCAGCTTAGGGAGAGTTTGTTTATCGATGGTTTATCTAACTGTATGATTGTCCGTTACTCTTAAGTAGTGAATAAAGTTCAAATCTTGCGGTGCACACTGACCAATAGTTCACCAAGGGTATTACTTTACGGTTGAAATGGCGTTTATTTTGTCATTGCTTCAGTTGATGTTGAGAGACATGCCAGAGATTTTATGGAAGCTGCCAAAAAGCTTCAGCTCTATTTTATTGGTCTGCAACGTGAGGATCTGCCCACGAATGCTGAAAAACTCAGAAAGGTAAACTATAACCATGTTGTCTATTTACCATATGTCTATTTGGCCTTGCATACTTAATTGTGGTGCATTTTCATTTCTCCAGGAGATTGCTGTGATGGAAGAGGAGTTGAAGGTAAAGAATGAGATTATCAAGAAGAATGAAAGGTTAATCCAAGGGTGGAAAAAGGAGCTGAAAGACCAATTGGACAGACACAATACTGAGCTCGAGGAAGTGTAGTTACTTAAGCAATAGATAGGTCATCCCATCTTATGGTAGATCATTTGGTAGCTTAGCAAATGAATGCTTTTTTCCCCATCCTATTTCCCGTATAAATTATGATCAGTTACATCCAAATTGGCTTGAGAATTTTGCTGATTCTACGTTTGGCTTTGTTGGCAGCTGTTTTCCGATTGCTTCTTTTACATGTCTAGCAGCGTATTTTATGCTTGCTTGCTTTAGCTGTAAACATAGTTACGGTCACACCTAGCTGCATAACCGTTTCCCAGGGGCTTGGGACAACGAAACCACTTTAGCTGTGGACTTGTAAGATTACTAATTATGGGGAAAAAGTTCTGTCAATCAATTTGACTATGATGGCTTTAAATTGGGGAATCCAATCCAATCTAACTGATTGCATACTTTTATACACCAAGTATTTTCCTGTAACAATACAAAATCGTTAAAGAAACACAAAAACATTGATCATTAGGTTGATCAATTTCAGAAACATATTCTTTACAATTTAAGTGATAACTGCTTCATATCTTCCCTCCCTTAACCTGAGAATCCCACAGCTTGCCTCTTTTCCTCTTGTTCAGCTTTAATCCAAGCAGCCTATAAAAATTAGAAATACCAACAGTCAGAAATATAATTAAGAACCACACTGCATTTGCAAGCAACACATAAAGTGCAAGAGCTAACTCATAAAGTACCACTGCATTTGCAAGCAACACATAAAGTGCAAGAGCTAACTCATAAAGTACAAGAGCAAGAGATATACCTTATCCAGTTCAAGTTTCGATTGATGTGGCTTCATGGAGTTTCCTAAGCCTAGACCTCCCCATTGTTCTTGTAGTTCTCTCTCCCTTGCTTGTTTTCGAGTCACAGAGAATCTAGTCCGGTCCTCTGGTTGCTGAGCAGCAGCCACCTTTTCTTTCTCAAGTCTTGATTTATGTTTAACCAAAATTTGGTCCAAACCACCTGCTTCATCCACAAGCGAATGCAGCTTTGCCTTACTTCTCTTCACTTCAACAGGTTCTTCTGCACCAAGCTTCATCTTCTCTTTCTCCAACCTGGATACATGTTTTACCAAAACTTTGTCCAAGCTCTCACATTCTGTAACGCTGTTTCCTCCCTTTTTCTTTTCAAGTGTACGATATTCGTAATTGTTTCCCTTTGCCAAGGCTTGCATTTTCTCTCTTTCTAACCTGTGCACTCGTTTAAGCATGATCTTGTCCAAACTATCTTCATCCCCTTCGGTTCCAGCCTTCTTATTTGTTTCCACTCCACTAGCATTTTTCTCCATGTTTTCGGCAGCATCCTTATTCAAGTCAATATTTTCTTTCTCCTCTGGTCCTTCACTAGAACAGGAATTGACATTCTCCTTTGATTCTGTAGCAGATGAATCAACTTTCTTGTTTTTAAGATGTGACAACCTGACTCCTTGAGTATTGTTTTCCCTTCTGTTCTTTGCTTCTTGGACTTCCTTCTCAAGTCTTGAGACACGTTTCACTAGGACCTTATCAAGGCTGGGGAGTTCTGGGACATTTTCTCCTCCCTGACTAACCCCTCCCACTTTTTTATGACTAATAGCAGATGTTCTCGCAAAGTTCTTCTTGGCCTCTTCAACTTCCTTCTCAAGTTTTGAAGAATGTTTAATCAGCATACTTTCCAAGCTAGGAGTGGTGTCAGATGATGTTTTGTTTCTCTCTGAGTTCTTCTGAAGTGTTTCAAATTCTCCTCTTGAATTTTCCTTTGCCTCTTCGATCTCCTTCTCAAACTTTGAACCATGCTTCAAAAGGATAGTTCCCAATCCTGGAACAGTCTCTGAGGTAATTTGGCTTTTATCTGAACTGGCCTTCTCATCAATGATTCTATCAGAATTTCCCACAGTTCCTTCCTTAGACTCATTCCTTCTATTCTTGGCTTCTTGCACTTCTTTTTCAAGCTTAGTCATGTGCTTAACCAAAAACTTGTCTAGACTTGGGAGTTCTGATTTAATTTCCTTCCTTCTTATCTGCCCATCTGAGAAGTATTCAGGCTTCCCTGCTCCTAAAGAAGACATCCTTCGCGGAAATGTCTCAGCAGCAGATCCTGGACCAAGCAGCTTGCTCTCTGCCAAAGCGGCATTTAAACCACAAGTAGCAACTATAGTGGCAAGAGAAGAGAGTTCCTCTTCTTTCAAGCATTGAAGCCTCTCGAGAATCATGACCACTATATTTTCCGTATTAAGCTTTCCAAAAGACTGCCTTCTATTTTTCTTTTGTCTTACCTCCAAACCTTGCATCTTACGATCCAAATCTTGGGAACTTTCATCATCTTTCTCGGCCACTGCTTCACGTTCTGATCCAGATTCTGATTCATATTCTGAACTGAACTGATTATTTTCACCTGTATCAGGGTTCTCACTAATTTTTCGAAGCAGTTCTTTGAACTCATCTTTACTAAAAGAAGGGCTGTTTCCAAGCCTAACTAATGCAACCTTGACAGCAGCAGCTACTTCTTTGTCCACCTCAAATGCAGTCTCAAAAGATGCTGTGACTGTGTGGGTAGTCGACTTTCCTCCATCTTTAGTGGATGTTTCTACTAAAGGCTTGCGAGTGCAGTTTGGTATGTCATACATGATAACTCCCATGGATGATGCCACCTCAAAAGCTTCGGCAGCAGCTTTGTCTGCTTTTAACAGTTCAGCTTCTGCTTCTTTGCTTTGAATCCTGACATAAAGATGAAAAGAAAAAAGTTGAGAAAGTAACCAAGTAACCATTAAAGTATTCATGCTACCACGCGTTCAACATTTACCTGGCTGCCAGAAGTATTCGACACCATGATGCTTCCACCAATGCAGCTTTTCGTGCCTGCATTGCCTTTTGTGCAGCTTCTCTTGCTGCCATTTTTTCCCTCAGGACCTTTGAGTAATGCGGATTAGAATCACCTAGAGTCTCATCAAGACTTAAATTCATGCCATCTGCTTCCTGAAAAAGATGGAGTATCAGTATTTTCAGTTTTTAAACTAACATTGCAAATGAATTGAGCCATTAGAGAGAGACGGAAAACCTGTAGCATTCTGATTTTCCTTATCAAGTAGGAGTCTCCTTTCTTTCGCGGGAACCAATTGAGAGGAGAAGTTCTACGGTGAGTAGGCTTCTTAATTTGTGATGTGAATTTGTTAAGAGAATTCAATGTTGATACAGCCGTCTCTTTCAAACTTTTGTTCTGGAATGCATACAAAACAATTAGTGGTGAAAAGATGGCAATTAGAGGACTTCACAGAAATTTTCATTTGGTCTGTATACAAAGGAAGCTCAGCTCCAGAGAATCTATATCACAGCATTTAATGCACATATAGACCAAAAAGAACAAGAAGCCCCAATCTTCAAATATCAAAATAAACAAACAAATTCGTTCAAACATAGATCATCACCTTGTGTGTTTAGCCAAACAAAATTAACCCCAACTCTTCCTAACATCCAATGGAATGCCTGCTTGTAATACAAAGACTAGGCACTTAAACCATCAGTAATCAAATAAAAGCCGAGCGAAATTAAGCAACGAAGATCATGCATTTCACTGAAATCAAATTCCTTCAGAATTATCAACATAAAGTAACGCTAAAACAGAACACTATGCAGCAAAATCAAGTACTCTAGTTCAGGAACAGACATTTCTTCACTCCTTTTAGGAAATAAAAACAAATTTACTGGACTCTAAATCGTTGATATTCCTGTGAATACAAATGAAAAATAGCACATATTCGAACAATACCAAAACAAATACCAGTCCAGGCATAGATTTTCAAGTTCACTGAAATCTAATCAAACTCGTAAGCTAGGATTTCAATTTCTAGGGCGATCGGAATCTCGCCTCCATTCAATTTGATCATCAAGAAAAAGAACACACGGTTTCGGCTTCTGAATCATCAACACCAGGTAAGAAATCTAATTACTGACCAGTCCGAGTCCTAGGGTTTCAAATCCACTCAAATCGAACAAGTACATATACACACACACACACACACAGAGTCGGAGATAAGTAGTACCAAATAATCCGAATCAAGAAATACAAGACTTGAATCTGAACGGAAGAGACTCGCTAACCTTTCCGAACTTGGAGCTCGCCGTGATCGGCTCGTTTTGTTTGCCGTGAGAGTCAGGAGTAGCGCCTTGCTTGTCTGAGACCTCTATGCAACCCAAGTCCAAGCAGCCGAGGTCCATGGCCGGTCAATTTCGCTGCGACTAAGCTCTCAGAGAATCGTAGAAGAAGAAAGTGACAGAGGAATTTGGGGATTTGAGAGAAGGAAGAAGAAGAAGGATCGGAGGAGATGTAGAGAGAGAGAGAGGGGTTTTGTTTTGAATTTGGGTGTAGCCGTTACAGGGTGTCTTTTGGCCCCTCTAACGGTCCTTTCAAAATTGTGTTACCTACCTTGTTTTGCTTACTTGGATTTTATTTTCCACGTCACAATTTTAGGAAGGCTCTCTCTCTCTCTCTCTCTCTTTTTTTCCTCTCTCTTCAAAAAGTAGTTTTATGCATTTTAAAAAGAAAAAAAGAAGATCTTATTGTATGTTTTTGAGGTTTGAAATATAAGAGATTTCAAAGGACTTCGGTTTATTATCTCTTTGTGTGTGAAAGATTTTGAATTCTAAATTCACTTCAATCCACCGACTAGTTTATTATTTGTTCTCAACTATTATGTTCTCAAAGTGTTATGTTCTCAACTAATTCACATCTCTCTCAATTACTATTAGTCACTCATGTCATGATACTTGTATTAATATTAAAAAATAGAAATCAACTTTAACATTAAATGAGAAAATAAACTACCTCAACAACTTAAATGTCTAAAACTCAAGATGGAGAAACTTGTTGATAACCTAATCAGAATCATAAAACACATTACCAAAACATTATTCAACATTCAAATTTCATTGTATTGAACTCACATTTCAAATTCACAATAGTATTGAAAACACAAACATCCATCCAAAACAATTTTCAAACTTCATTGGAATTTAACGATGTATGAATTGACAATTGATAATATAACCCAAATTTGGAGCTAAAATAAGTATTCCACTCAGATTACAAGTATGAACAAGGCAACTATTATTTTCACTGAACTACATCAAAGAACATCAAGAGTACAAAGGAAAGCACTACTTAATTTGCAATTCAGTTTAGAAGTCTACCAGTTCAATCTCGATCTCTTCTATGTGACTATATTTCTATCACAGTGTAAGTGGAACAGATTATATACTAGATTACCTTACGAAGATTATTTTTACAAAATTTTCAATCAAATTAGAGATCGATTATTGTCAAATAAATAAAAGGTTACTCAGAGATTAATGTCAAATAAATAAAAGGTTACCCAAAGATCATTTGCTAAGAAATACCAATATTTTCTTGTATCCCATGGCATGATAATCCAATAAACTATTGGATGTTACATACTGTTCTAATTACAATCGTAGCATTTATTTGTTTATTATAGTAGGCAGCATTTGTATCAGCATGCAGTTAACCCTAATTAGATCCTGGTAAGGTAGCTCTTTGCAATAACACCATTAGCTCCTTTAGGGAAAAACCCGCCAGGCACAGATTCATTGAAACTTCCATAGACAATCCTCAAGATCTCAGCCGGGGTTCTCGCGTAGGCAAGAGAATTTGCATCAGCGGATAGAACATTGCTGGTTGTCTGATTTTCTGCCCCGAGCGTCTTGTTAGGCAGTATAATGCCTTCATCTTTGTTGCCACACCCACCGAGGGAGTTCCGTCTTGCAGAGATAAGGTTGGTTAATTCAGCCACCGTGAATTTGTACGGAACCACCCTCTCGTTTGCTCTCTCATACAGTAACGTACGTATCACTGCATCTTGTCCACTTTCAATTGCCAAGAGTTTTGCAACCAACTGCCCAGCCACAAGTACGGTATATATTAGGGGTGGGGGACCACAAAAAACTAAACAAGCTTTGCAGACGTACAACTACTCTGTGAATTTGAATTATTCATTAGGTTTAATTATCTTTTGTTGTATACATGCAAGGGTGCGTATACGCAGTCCAAATTCATAGGCTCACAAGATAATTGGCGTTTTCTATGATATATTCATATATAGTATAGTTCTCAGTTTCTTACGCTGCGAGAAATAGTGCTGTTAAGGCTTGGAAGGGTGCTGACATAGCCATTTAGTCCCACATACGGGATGATATAGGCTGCTAGCAGAAAATTGAGAGAGTTTGCATAGGGTTCAAATGGAGGAATGAGGGGGTAACCCACTACATCGTTGAAACTTCTTGCAAATAGCCCACGGCTGATATTTAAGAGAGGCCTTGGAAATCCTCCTACTGTGCTAGTAATCGCTCTGAAATTCATTAATACACATCATGAATATCCTCTAATATCATTGCTATAATTTCGTTCATGCATGCATTGATAGTTTCATGATTAACAAACCTGATATGGCCAACTTCTTCATAAGCAAATTCCTCAATGATACGAGCGACAACAGGGTCTTCAAGAAGGGCCTTCTGACCACCAATAGGAGGAGGACCGCCTTGGCTATAAGCAGGATTAATGCTGTCGAGGCCTTTGCCAAGAGCACCGTACAGAAAAAACTCAGTCTCCAAGAACTCCAAGTTCAAAGCAAATTGGACTCGATCAGTATCAGTGGCTGTAATGGGCCCGCAGTACTTGAGAGTACTGTTATCAGTGGCACCCAGGACCTGGTGAATAGTGAGGCTGAGATTCAATGCAAGAAGAAAAAGGGAGGCAGTGTTCTTGAAATGAGAAATTGAACGAGCCATTGCTAATTTCATGCAACAAACAAAATTAAAATGGATGGATGAGTGAATAAAACATGCATCCTTAGCCAAGCTTTTATAGGCATGTATGTGCACAAGTGCCCTCCGAGGGAGGTAAGTTCGTGGTCAGAAGCGTATATCTTTTCACACAAAATACACATATAGCTAGTCACGAATAAAGTTAAAGAGTTTTACAAAACCTTTATAGAATAGATCCAAAATCAATTGGTAATGAGTGGCCTAAATCCGTATAAACTCATTTACAAGGTCTCCATTTTCCATGATGAATTCGTACTATTACCATTTAATACACAATTGACAGTATCCTAACTTCTAAGAAGTTAGTCACTAAGGTACTCGTAGCATGCCCAACCGATCTATAAGGAAAAACATAGGATTGTGTAGTATGGACCAGCGAAAGATGCCCAATCCCTTTTACAGATGGCTAATCTTTTCTTCTTCTTCTTTGCTGTTTTAGTGAGGAATGCTAGCAATCAGTAAGCAAATTAAACTCGGGGTCCCCCAATTGACAGGAATGCTAGCAATCAGTAGCTAAACCATAGCTCTCTCCCTTATAGATTAAACCAGCTAGCTAACGAAGCTTGTACCTAATCAACAATGTTTTTATTAAGAGATTAACTATTTTAGTTTGGTCAAATTAAGAGCTAATTACACTGAAATATGGTCGATGGGTGATGATGGTACTTAACTGCGTTTTCAGTAATATATATTGCAAACCCGATTGTGCATCAATTCTGATTCTAAAGGAAACGTGAGCTCAGTTATTATTTTGATGTGAAAAATCAAAGATATTCATTTTCTGACTTTCGTGACATGCATCTAATTGATGGTCGTACATGCTAGGTCAAAGAGATGGAATCTAGGTGAATTACATTGCAGATCTGTGTTAATTACAGAGAAAGTGAAAAGATACCAAATCAAGCTTAAGAAAGAAGAAATGATACAATGGTCCTTATATCACTTAACTAAGAGAACTTTTAGCAATGTTAGCCATTTTTTCGTTAAATTTGGTATTTTTTAGTTAAATTTTAGCCAAAATGACTAAAAAATTATTTTGGGAAGTCATTTTAACATACTTCTGCATCAATTCTCTCCATTTTAGTAAGTTTTGAATTTATATCATTTGTTGAATGAAGAAAAAGTAGTTTAAATGTACTTATTAATTGTATAAATGTTTTAAAATAACAAAAAATAATATAGTCTCATCTCACTCTCTATATGTAGAAGCATAATAACTAAAAGTTAAAATAGAGAGCCACTTAAAATTGATAAAACGTTAAGCATGCTCTTCTAAATAGCTAAGAAGCCAAGATAAAGAGCCTGCTAAAATATTTTAAATCACACGCGTCTTACTATGGGGAAATGAGTCTACACATATAAGGCATATCACCTCTTCTCCCCCGGGCAATGTGAGATCTCACAATCTATCCCTCTTAAGGGCTCGAAGGCCTAATCGACACTTGCAGCCGGAGAGTGGCTCTGATACCATCCTTGGATCATTTCTCAATTTAGGAGGAAGAAGCACAATAGAGATAAAACAGGGGTAAATGATAACTCAAGTGTCACAATATCATATTCCGAGAGGGGTAAATGATCCTCTCAAACAGGGTCCATTTATACTGAATAGAGATAAAACTCAAAATGCTACTCCGGTGACTTTTAACCTAGGCACGTCAGGGTCCGATCCGGATGGAAGGAAATCGGAACCGTCAATTTAGTACCCCAACTTAACATCAAGTTTTAGTGTGCAACTATACATAAGTAATTACAGTGGCAACAAAATGGTTCACCATACATCTATTTGAAGCATCAAACTAAAAGAACCAGTAAGCTTCCAGAAAAGACACTGTTATTGATGACTTCTCGACTACAATATGGTCAGGTGATCCGCTGTGTTACACCGTTATCAATGAAACAGATTCTCTTATTCCTCTTCTTGATTTCTAATCCACTTTGTTGCCACCCATTTCTCCCCTCTGATCACTGGGCAGCTTCCATGAAGAGATGTCTGCAAATGGTATATAAATTCAAGATGAGAGAAAAAGTATAGAGTAACAAATATAAAAAGCACCAGCAGAGGCTTCTTGTTCAATCACAAATAAAAGGTAGGACAGGAAAGATGTGATTTCAGATTCAAATCAAATCACCTGATCAATTGTGCCATTTGGAAGCACCGAATAAAATAAAAGCCCATCCCCTTGCCTTGGCTTAACTTTTAGACCAATGCATTTCTTGTAATCGTATCTAATATCCATATTTGAACCGTTCTGCCAACAAAAAGTGTATTTGAGAATGAAAAGAGTAGGTGCATGACTGCAGCAACAATATATGAAATTTCTAACCTACCTCGAAAGGAAACATTGTTTCTCCACCTTCTTCTACATTAGATAGATACAGCAAAAATGAAGCAAACTGCAAAATTGCGGGTAATTTTGTGACAGTTAACAGCCAATGGTTGATGAGGAATGTACAGGAAGGCAGATATTTGGGCCAAAGAAAATCAAATTTCTCCCAAAGCCATAACTATTCACAAGTTTCACATATATTTAGGATGAAAGTACAGGATTATTACTCTTTGGCTTTGCTGTGGGCCATATTCATCTGGGTTGAACGCATCATAATGAGAATCATACTTCTGGCCAATGTCATACCGCAATATATTGAATGCCTGCAACATGATGACATCCCCGCATTACTCAGATTAATTTAGAATTTACCTGTAATGAAAGGTTAACATTTAAAATCTTTAGGAAAGTAGAGGTAGCATAGATACACTATTTTCTACCTATGAAAAGAAGACAGAGCTATGCCTAACCCATAAGAATATATAACGATGGTAACAGAGATATATGAAAAATGAAAATCATCTTCTTGAGCACTCCTCAAATACACCGTCACACTTATGCCTACCCCATAAGAATAAATAACGAGCAAACATACCTCTCCATGGTCCCTTGGTAACATCGTAGCCCGGGCAATCTTTTGCTCAATAATATCCAGGACTCCAGTCTCATCTTCTGATGCACTGATAAAGGTCCCTGAACTATAAACACATTTAGAATACAGAGTCAATGTCACAAGCAGCCAAAATGTCCTATATAAAAGCTCAGCTACTATATATAAAATAAAAAAATCCAAATGACGATTAACTGTGAGCAAAAAATACATATAGTACATATAACTTGACACTAGCATATATAGAAGTAACATGTTACAGAGAGGAATTTAGCAAGGCCCATTTTCAATTCACTTTCAAAACTCCTTTCTTCTGAAAGAGTGTCCGTGAATGGGCATGTGAAGAATTAATGATTTTCAATTCACAAATTTTACAAATTTACAGGCCCATTAACAATCAAAAAGGACAAAGTGTTGCAAATGAAATCGTAAAGTCAAGTATGTTTTTTTTTTTTGTACTACCTTACCAGTTGAAGTGGCAAAAAGAAATGAAAATAAATCTGAATTGCATTCCTATTTCTAATGCTATATTCTTGCATTACTAACAAAACGTATAGGTCCAAGAGCATTGTCAATGTAGCAGAATTTAAGAAATAGTTAGTGGGAATAGGAAACATTAACTCAACTTCAATCATTTCTCAGTTTTCATTTACAGGAAAAACATGCCCTCAGCATGGTAGTGTCAAAAACAGTCTCAAATCATTAGAAACATATCTTAGAGTAGTTCAAACAATCCCATCATAACATCCCAAAAATTCAGTGTCCCAATTATGATATCATTTACCTTGTATATCATCTAGATCAGGAGTAAATTGTGTTTTAAAAAGATTAGGATGCCAAATATATGAATAAGATAACTAAATGCAGCCCATTCCTCCGTTGCATCTACATTAATGTATCTATAAAGCAATTAATCTTAACCGAATTAAAGACCCTTAAGACTAGGAGTATGTTATGATCTAATTGCAACTTTAAACCTAAGCAGCCTAGTGGGGTTTAGAGAAAAGAGACAAAAGACACTTATGACATAATAGGGCTGTCAGAACTAGTTTTCTAGTAGGGTAAATATATAGATTCCATATTATTATTTACCTGAAAAATGCACAAGGTCAGCTCAGTCTATTTTGATATTTGTACCCTCAGAATTCCTCACCCTCAGAATTCCTCGTTTGCTTAATCATATCAAACTTGACAGAAAATCGATTTATGGTGGAAAAGGCTTTGATAAGATGGATTCTCAGGAAAAAAAATGGAGCTGAATAAGATGAAAAACCATACTTCAACAGAATCCCAGGGTAAAAGAAACAATGTCAGTAACGGAATAAAAGGAATGGGACACATACTTTGGAAACTCACAGAATAATTTTGAACAAGGATCAGTAGTGTTAAAACTGGTTACAAGCTGGTGTTCGATATAAATAAGGTTATAAGTCACACACTGACATTTCCCAATACAAGAGTTCAAGCAGTGTCTTTATTTGCTCGCTGTTACTAAGTAAGATCATAGTAGACTTGCCGAGATGGAGGAGAAGAGGTGGACCGAGGACCAATTTAAAGTAAACTGCTGCATATTCAATCTAGGGTTGGTTTTTCTTGCATTCGTCTAGATTTTGTTTCTGGGATAAAAGGTTAACTAAAAAAACACTATTGCCCTTCTGTGTTTTCATTATGGTAAACACCAAGAGCTATCTGTAACTTGCTCAAACATTAAAAAGTGAAGAGAAAAAAAAAAAAAAAAAGACCCTTCCTAAAATGTCATGATTAATAAATTGTAACCATCTTTCACTTGCCCAAAAACCAAATGATAAACCAAAAACTTCCCTTCCTAGAATGTTATTATTAATGAAATGTCACTAATCTTAACAGCTGGGCTCAGCTTGTGCCACCTTATTTCCAAAGACGCACCTAAGTTTCTATCTCCCCACTCCTAAATTTCCAAATTACACTATCCATAAGTAACTGCATAACATAATGTTCAGCATATCTGATCGACACATAACACATTATTCTAACTTATCTCCTTTCAGTCATATTCACGTAACACCATGCCATTGCTGTGATGCTTAAAAACAATACATAACATTTAAACTGGACAGGTAAAGATACCTTGTTCTAGTCCCCTTTGTGCTCTCAACAGTCTCTCCTTTCCTCAAAGCCAACGTCGAAGGCCTGAGCTTAGCCTTGGCCCTCTTGATCACACTCTCACATTGCTCCGCAGTTGCAAATCTCGGAAAATAAAGCGCCCGCGGCTTCCAACTCAACACCTGCACTCAAACAATGCCTTAAAATCAAAACCCAGATGACCCAAATCACCAAAAGCAAATCAAAACCAAGATTAGTCACCTGGAACGGAATCGACGCAATGAAGCTCTCTCCGGTCTCCCCGGGCAGTATTGGACGGTGATCTTCATCCTCGGATTCGAGTATTCTAGAACTCGACCGTGGACCGGAGAGGAATTGAGGGACGGAGACCTGGGAGAGGAGGGTGGAGGTGAAAAGGCCGGCAATGAAGCAGAGGAAACAGAGGAGGACGATGGTGGGTAGCCCCAACTTTGCTTTGGGGGCTTTTGCTTTCAGTTTCATTGGGAAAGTTTCGAGCTTTCTTTCGCCTTTTTCTGTTCAACGGAGAAAGCTTGGAGCTTGGGGTCCGTCTTTCTCAGTCTTTACGGTTATAAATACTTTGTCCAGTAACTTTGAACTAGGAATCAAAGTATTTACTAACCACACTTTCTCGTATAGAAAATCACCGGTTCGTAATTATTAAACATGGTTAGTAATTAATTAAGAAAATTAAACATTAAAAACTTTGACAAACGTATTAAGACATGTAACATGTCATGATATGTTAAATTGGGAAACTCCATTATAGAAGAAACAACAACTGGAGTAGGAGAGTTAAAGTCGCAAAAAATTTTCTTATTTTTTATCTTATTCAAACCGTGCATGTGACTTTTGTCTCGTACATATTTTTTATTTTTATCTTTTAATGTTGGATTCATTGAAATACTTGCGTAATTTGTTAAATTAGGTTTAAAGAGATATATTGCGTTGGAATTGACCTACGATGATTATGCGATGGCAGCGATGCACGTCACAAATAATTTTGAGCTTGTTAGCTCTAAGTGTTAGTATTCAATTCTTAAGGGTTTGCAGCTTCATATATGCTTATGCTCGAAAAATACCATTGTTGACTACTGACCAATGACTAATGGCCAAAAACAAGGTTCTATGACCAATGACCATACCAATGTTAATGTACATACCAGCTATGAAAAAGAGACAGATCCTGACCCATATCATTTATACATGCATTTATTCCTATTTATGAAAGTTACTGTTCTCTTTCCTACCATTACTCTGTCAATATTTTCTCAAGTATCTGACTTAGATATCGGAGAATCTTTGACCAAAAATTTCAGTCTTCTTGTGCATTTGTCTTAATTGGTGGTAATAGCGTTCGCACATCCACATCTTGATCGTTCAGTTTTTAGGTACAAGTGTGTAGATCATCTCTGCAAATTTTCAACCAAATTGATGATCGTTAAGGCATTGATTACTGCCTCAAAGCTAGTACGGTTCAGGTTGACAGATTCAATCCGTCGATTAATTTAAGCGAGTTAGATACCTTAACGATAATTAATTTGGCTGAAAATTTGCAGAGATGATCTATACACTTGTACCTAAAAACTGAATAGTCGAGATGTGGATGTGCGACCGAAAAGCAACCAAAAACTCGAAGTTCACACTTTAATTTCAGAGCGGACCTCTGCTCTGGATAACATATATATATATATATATATATATGTCTTAATAAGTAGCAGAATTCAGCCTACAAGTAACTCTGTCGATGATTCTAAACCTATATAGAAACAATTACTTCCTAAGAAGAGCAAAGCAAAGGGACTATATATGTATGTGCCTGTCAGCAATGTTAATGACTTAATGCATAGATTTACTTAGCAAAATGGATTTTTGAGTGCCCAAAAATAAAAACAAAAAACAAAGGTATTTTGGAATACCTCATTTTAATTAGTACGAGTAGTAGCTTGTACTGGTACTGCAAAGTTCATGAACTTGACTGCGTGCCAATCCGATCGAACCCAGGACCTGCTCAGCTTCAATAGTAAAGCAAAGCCACCAGATTACGAAGGGACCAGCGTTAAGTCCGCTTTAACTTGCGAATCAATAGGGACTCTTTTGAGAATGGAGTCAAAAATGATTATTTACAATCTAGACAAAATTAATGAATATTGCTCTGATTCGATGAATGCCATAAGAGTGATTGATTAATTAATGATAAACCTACGCCTTCTTTTTTTACAAGTTTTAACACCAAACTTGAAACTTCTACAAAGTTCTAATCATGATCGATGAAGAGATATTTGTTTGTTCGTGTACCTTTTATGTGTTTCTTAGTTATTGTCTTGTTGAATTTATTTAATTACGTTTTTCTATTCTAAGCTTTGACTTCATCACTTGGAGTTATTAAAAGGGTAATATTAGGTAATTAATTTGGAGCCTTGGAGTGATTAGCCTAAAATTCCATCGTGTGGTGGTTGTTCGATCCATCTCTCCTCAGAGTTGAGCTTTTAGCATAAGCTTTATGTATTTGGTAGTTGACTTAAAGCAGATTAGGCTACAATTATTGTTGGGATATACTTAGGAATGCTAAGTCCTAATAGTAGAACTTCAATCCGAGACCAGAGGCCATAAGAACTCGTTTGGTTCGCAGAAAGGAAATCAATTCCTTTGTACTTCCTATAGGAAATAACAGCTAGTAGGAAGTTTATTTTTCCTTTCCACCATTTGGAAACGTTGGGAAAGCAACAAAAAAAAATGTATGCGTGTTTTCATTTTAGTGTTTGTTTTGTACAAGGAAAGTGTATAGTTTGTTTCCATTTTAAGATTCCATTTATATCCTAATGTATTAAAATATAGAATTATACAAATCTCATAAACTTTTTGAATAAAATTGTCAATAATACTTTTCAACAAGGATATAAATATAACTATATTATGCAATTAATGTTGTGAAAGTAGAAGAGAAAATGAATTCTTTTGAGAATGGGAGGATCCATTTTCCCCCATATTTTCCATTCTTAAAGGAAATTTGTTCATTTCCTTGTGCACACCAAACATATATAAGAAATGAATAAATTTCCTTTCCCAGTCCTCAATTCCATGAACCAAATGAGACCTAAGAGCCAACAACATAAAGAACGATGGATGTCAATAGCATCAGGAATACAATTTAGAATGAGTTAAAAGTAATGATGCATTGACATGATTTCATAACACTATTCTAGCATCGATCACTGCATTAGTTTTCCTAAATTACTCATGTTTCCTTAATAAAGTATCCTCTAATACCTTACTATATTTGAAAGTTAATATGTATAGATTAGAAACAAATATTTCATGCAGTTTTTCAATAGAAAAGAGAAAAAGAAAGGATTGAGTTAGTATAGTGAGGAAAATGAGATGCATTTAAAATCTAAATTCATGCAAAAGTTAGGTCACTTTTTCATGCAAATTTATGATCAGATTTTTAGTATGCAGACCAAGACTTTGATTACAGTATTTACTAAATCGGATTTTTTACGATGCCATGAACCCTTTGGTATAAATCATTTCTCAATCTTGTAATCTTCATATCGAGACTTATTTAATTTAATGGTATTTTTCTTCCACAATAGTAGATGAAATCTCAAGTTCAAGGATTGATACTTAAAAAACTCTTTAATATCTATTACATTTAGGCTAAATTAAATATAAATTACATTTGTCAATAATTTTTTAACTAGTTCGAAGTCAGCCTAAAGTAAAAATATGCCTAAAAAATAACTTATGTAATTAATGGTACTTTTCTTTCATGATAGTAGATGAGATCTCAAGTTCAATGATCGATGTCTAAAAAACTCTATAATATCTATTACATTTGGGCTACATTAAATAAAAATTACATTATTAAAAAAAAATATATAAATTACATTGTCAACCATTTTTGAACCCATTCGAAGTCGGTTAGTCGGCCTAAAGTAAAAATATGCCCAACCTAAAGTAAAAATATGCCCAAAAACAAAACAGAGGTATTATAGAATACCTCATCATTCTTAATTAGGGTTCTGGATTTCCGACTGTGTGCTAATGCCATCGAACCTAGGACCTGCGATACTCGCAAAGTAAAGCAAAGCCACTAGATTGCAAATGAACCAGCAATGGGGATTGCAGCTTATATGTAGATGATTTTGGATATTGTGCTTCACGCCTTGGCAAATGCAATTGTATAAAGAAATGTAGTCAATGCCCCAAAATAAAAGTTGAACCAAACCGAAAACGAATCCAAAATCATCTACTGTATCTTCCTTATCTTCATTCTCCAAAACATCTTATTTAAAATTACCTTGGGAAAAAAAAAACAAAGGAGCTAGAACCTTCCTTGTGGTTTTTTTTTTTTTTTTTGAGATGATAACCTTCCTTGTGGTTCTTCAAAGAATCTTGATGATTTTGATGTTGGAGCTGGGTCAGCCATGGGCCGTTCATCTTGTTGTGTTGAGCTTTTAACTGATTCATGATTGGGCTCTTTGTAAATATTCAAAAACTCAAGATTTGTCTATTTTTAAACTATATTAACTAATATATAAAATTAAATATATTAGGACTAAAACAACAAGATAGCGTAATTAAAAAAATAAATAATATAAGTATGCAGAAAGATAATATGGGCATATATAGGAAGGCCGCCGTTGCACGTGCAATAACATTATTAATTATATAATTTGAAACTATTTGATTAAACGGAAAGACACATGATACGGAAAAATAAAATACGCGAGAACAATTATTACACGTGCAACCGTAGCCTTCTCATGCATGCATGTAGCAATTATATGAAGGCTAATTTATTAAAGAGAGCAGGACCTAGTCAATTTGTTGTGTTATGAATAGTTGAATGGAAATTATTCTATGCACCGACGGTGTAAGTGACCCAGCCCCTATAAAATAATCTCAACCCTTGATATTTATTATCAACTTTATTTTTAATAAACAAAAAGTGTATTTAATGCAATCTAACCATTCATTTATGTTGGTGCAAGTGCACGGCGGTGCTCTGAATAATCTCTCATAGTTGAATACCAAAGTGTAGAATCATCCGTACTTCATACACTGTTTGTGAAAATATCCTAAACTGACTATTTGTTTATTTACAATCTGATTTCCTACCTTGTTAAGCTAAATAAGATTCAACTTAAGACAATTCACCTAGCATAATTCAATTGCTTAAGAATATTCACCTGTTAGCTAGAGTATTTAATACCTATTGCAGCTTTGATATTGATCCTAGAGGACCCAGACTCTGGACATGATTATTCATACTTTGGATTCTAAGACTATTTTTTTTTTTTATGAAACACGTTATTGAGAAATGATAATTATAGTTTGTGGTTGAGAAGATGAAAAGAAGGCCACAATGACGTTTCAATTACTGTGAAATGAAGGGTGTGTACATTAGATATTAGGGTAAGGCTTCTAATTGTTTATGGGTTCTGATCGGTCAAAAAGAGAAGAAGGTAGAAGGAGAACAGAAGACCAAAAAGACGGGAAAGAAAAGAAGAGCAATTATGGAAATATATAAGAGTAACAAAAAGGTAGTGGGAGTGTCATTTACAAAAACAAAGAGTGCAAATTTCACTACCCATTTATATGTATGGTTTTGATTCTTCTTTTTTCTTTTTTCTTTGTCAACGTTTCTATTAGGGAACGTTTATTGTATTTTATTAGGAATGTAAATACCACTTATTATATTTAGGGGCCGTGACCACTTACCCAATTTCAGCATAAATATTGCCCACTTACTCCACTAAGAGTTTTTTTAACCCATTTACCCAAATCTAACATCTTTTGACAATTGTGCCCCTATTATTAAATTAAAACCCATCCATCTCCTATCAGTCTCTCTCTCCTTCGCAAACTCTCTCTCTCTCTCTCCCCCCCGATCTCCACCTCCACTCTCTCTCTCTCTCTCTCTCTCTCTCTCTCTCTCTCTCTCTCTCTCTCTCTCTCTCTCTCTCTCTCTCTCTCTCTCTCTCTCTCTCTCTCCTCCCCATGATCTCCACCTCCGGTCTGTCTCTCTCTGATCGCCGCGCCGGAGATGCAGTCCAAACCTGAAGACGACGATGAAGCTCCAGTCGGCGATCCAACGTTCTCGTCGTCGTTCGAATGATCGGCGATCCAGCCACTCCAACGTCCTCGTCGCCGTTCGATTGATCGGCGATCCCGACCATCGCCACTCCTTGTCACTCCTTGCCTCGGCTTTCTTCATCTTCCCGACCACTTTGCCTTCCAAATCTTCAGCTTCTTCGTACCAAACTCCAATGTTGGTGGCTGAAATCAACGGTAGCTTCGGAAGATTCTCAAAGGTCTTTGCTTTTTCACTGTTGTTGGTGACATCAGGGAGTGAAGGAAAATGGGGTTTCGAAAGATTGGGCCTTTCATTGGGTTTGAAGTTCTGGGTGGTGTTTCGATTTTGGGGTTTGGAATTCTGGGTGTTTCGGTTCTGGGGTTTTGAGGGTTTAGGCCTCTATCGTTCCGGCAATTGTTGTTCCAGTCCCCGAGGATTTTCGAGGAGTTGCCCACCACCACCATCATCTCCGTCTCTCGCCCCGACACTGACGATATCAACCCCATGCTTCTCTCGTACACAATCGAGTTCAAATACAACCAAGCACAATCACCTATCTCTCTCTTACACCAGCACCGGCGAGAAATCACGATCAGCTTTAGACGTGGGTGCCCAGAGCACTTTTTTTTTTTTTTTTTTTGGTATCCTGAGATTGCAATGTAACTGTGGGGTTTGTTTGATGGTCTACTGGGGGACAGTAGACACATTATTGGCCCCCAGTAGACCTTGATACGAGGGACATGGATCACTATAATGTGGTGTTTTGATAAGTTACTTGTTGTTTTCTGTGTATTAAGGTCAAATTATCAGTGAATCCTACAAAATGGTACATTTTTGGTGGTCTATTGGGAGGCAGTAGAGACATTGGACTTTGTATTGGGGGGCAATAATATGATTACTGGGGAGCAGTAATATGATTATAAATTGATCAATTGTTCCTGTAGTGTATTCATTTTGGTTTTGGGAGTTCATACAATTCACTGGACGTCAATAATATGATTTTTGGGAGGCAATAATATGATTACTGGGGGGCAATAATAGCTGGATTCTGGAATCCGGTCACCGGTCGTCGGAATCCGGTCACCGTTCGCCGGAGTCCGGTCACCGGTCGCCGGAATCCCGTCACCGTTCGCCGGAGTCCGGTCACCGGTCGCCGGAGACCGCGCCGGCCACTGGTCACCGTAGCACAGCAAGGTGGAAGGTGACTTCTCTCTCTAAGTGAGAAAGAAGGAGAGGGCAAAAAAGTCTCAAAAAAAAAGAAAAAAAAATTAATTGGGTAAAGGGGAAATAATCCCTTAGAGTGTTTTGGGTAAATGGGGTTAAAAAACAGTTGGTGGAGCAAGTGGGCAATTTTTAGCCTAAAATCGGGTAAATGATCATTTTCCCTTATATTTACTTATCTAGTCTGTACTTGTTACCCTAGTGTATATAGTCTCCATTGGAGAATAGTAAAATATGGAGTTATTTTCTCAAACATATTCTTATTCTCAAGTTGGTATCAGAGCAAAGAACCATATTGGACTTTGTCTATTTGTTTCTCATTACTCTTAGTCTTTTAAATTTAATCTCAGATCAAAGATTAAGAACATACGGTTTGGAAATTGACCAGAGGTGTCCTAACAAGATGAAGAATGCTGATGCACATTTTTCTAAATGGGCTTGATGCCAAGCATGCCAACTTTACGTGTTATCCACACATAGTGTTAAATCTCCTCCAACACCTTCTTATATTGCTCATAATTTCTACACTTAAAAAAGTCTCCTCTAATATCTTATTATATTGCTCATCTTTTCTGAACTCAGTCTAATTAACTAGGAGATTTACAACCAGTTGATTATATGATTTTATTGAGGATGTAAGATGTACTTGGAAGGGTGAATGCATATACTTCTAGGCTGGCTCTTCAAATATGTCATACTAAATTATGTTCTAAACTCTGTATCAGACTGTCATATTCATGCATAATTCATTGTGTCATTAACTATTGACTATCAAGTTTATTGTATGACAAACTTGGTATGAGATAGAGCTGGAAATATACAATACCTCATATATATTCCAATTTATCAATACCAGGTTGACGCTGAGAATGACCCAAAGCCACTTTAAAGTCATTATATTTAACTGCCTGCTGTTTTGCCTTATATCCGAAATCAAAGTGATTTTGTAACTAAACTAATAAAAGAAATGAAGATATAAGTTAATTTACTAGGAGTTGCATGAGACAAGTTTCTTAACCTAGTTCCACGAGTAGGGTAAAAGTGGAGAAATTAGATTAGAATTAGAATCTGTCATAGATTAGAAATTGTGGACTTATCTTAATATACCAAAAAGAAAGTACTCGATTTTCTTGTCGCCTGATTGCCTAGTTGATGTGTTGGTTAAAAGGAAAAAAACTTAAACTAAGCGGGGAAGACTAGAGAAAACAAAACAGAGGTATTTTAAAATACCTCATCTAATTAAAGAGTACAGATGATAGTAGGTAGCAATAGCCACTATGGATGGTTTGGTGATGATGGTGATGCCAAATTGCCAATCCAATCGAACCAGTAACTTGCTCCACACAGAATGCAGAGCAAAACCACCAGTTTACAAAGGGATCGGCATTAGTTCACATCTTGTTGATAGATTTATACTAGACTTCAAGTGAACTAGTGCTTGGTACTTCAGGTAACTTTATTTTATTAATTAAGTTGAAAGCATAATTACAGAGTGAAATTTAACTTTCGCAAAGAGTGAAGATCAAGCGTTGTTTATTTATGCTTTATGAGTTTATGTCTTTCAGTTAGTTGAACTTAATTAATGGTTCCTTGCTTTATCTAGGGTTAATCTCTGCCTACAATTAATTAGCTAAAGAAATAAAAGAAAAGAGCCAAAGAAAGGATGATACATGAAACAGAAAAAATAGGTACACCATTTAGTGGTGGTTAGATCTTTTGAAGAGATATTTAGACATTGTGCATTCATCTGATCTCATGCCATTGGGAGATAACGTGACCCCATCGGTTCGCTACGAGTTAAACCTCGTACTCGTCGAAATAGTTCATCTGAAATCCAATGAACAACAACAATCCTGATTTAGTACTGTTTAGGCGTTATTTACACATCTAATGTTAGAAGTCTCATCCAATATCTTATTATATTACTGATCATTTCTACACATATAATGTTTTTTGAAGTAAATGTTAGATATTTTATAATTCAACGAGATTACACATAACGATCCATCTCAATGGGATTAACAGAAGAACCATTACCTAGGCAAACCATCTTTTCCAGCTATATATTAAGCCCAAACAAAAAGCCCTTACAAAACCCATGAACAAGCAAATGGCATAGAGGATAGGGGATAGTCTACGGCATCTCTTCTAAGCAAGCAAAGAGGCCGCAAACACCCCATCAACCCATCATGGCAAATAAAAGATAAAAGTAACTCCCACAACCCAAGTCCAGGTACAAAAGCCTACACCCGAGCCCAATTCCCAAACCCTCATTTCCATTATCTTCGTTGTAGTCGAATTCATTGGAATACCCAACTCTTACCCCGAAACTTGCTAGGACACCGCTAAAAAACCCGGCCTAGTCGTGCTCTCATCCTCTCTAGAGAGTTTTTTATTTATTTATTAAAAAGCTATGATAAGAAAGAGAAATCTACACATATAATGTTAAGTATCCTCCAATATCTCATTATATTGCTCATCATCTTTTGAACTCAGTCTGATTAGAAGATTTCGCAACCAGTTGTTTATTTAACTTTATATAAGATCTAGCTCAATGTGAAATTATGCATATAATTCTAGGTCAATCGGCTCGTCAAATATGTCATACTAAATAGTTTTGTAATTTCTAACTTACAAATTGTCATGTTCATGCAGAATTCCTAATGCTGTTAACTTTAAAGTTATGTACTCACAAAATTGGTGTGAAGATAGGAAAAAATATAATTTAGTCCTAAATTATCACGCATATTGTGGTTCGAATTAATGTGATTGGTTCACATGAAAAATGTTTGTTTTTATTGTTATTTTAGTATAATTTTTTCAGGCACCATGAAATTTGAGCGATCTTATTGGCATGGACCATTACCCTTCCACATCGTGGTAAGAAACCACAAAATAATTATTTTGAAGGTATGAAAATTTAGAATACCTCCTTTTTCAATCTATCAGTACCGGTTGAACATTGAGAATGACCCAAAGCCGCTTTAAATCATTATATATCACTACCTACTCTTTTGCCAGATATCCAAAGTCGTATTGATCTTATAACTGATGCTATTTATGAAAAGATTGTTATGAAAGTTCTCTTGCTCTTGGGTATTGTTCGAAGGATAAGGAAAATCTTGAGTAGGAAAGTTGTTCAATCTGACTTTTAGTTGTTCAATAAAAAAAAACAGAGTATAAATTAACTTGTTGAGTAGGAAAGTTGCATGAGACCAAGTTTCTTTAGGTGATAGATTAGAAATTGAACGCACCAGTATACCAAAAAGAAAAAAAAAAGTTCGGCAATATTTTTCTTGTCGCCTGATTACCTAGTTGATGAGTGGGTTAAAAAGAAAGATTACAGTGAAGAGATCAAAATGGTAGGTTTACAATAACAAGGAAAAGCTAAAACAAAGTGGCATGGGGGGAGATTTCAGAAAACAAAACAGAGGTACTTTAGAGTACCTCATATGTAAACAGCAACTGTGGATGACATGATGATGATGGGGATGCCAATGTAATCGAACCAGTGACCCACCGTACACAGAATGTAAAGCAAAGCCACTAGTTCAGATACGGTTCGGCGCAGATCCCATCCACTTTTTTCCTACATGTATAGAAAAACTAGTGCTGCAGATAGAGTGATAGACTTCAACTGAAAGCACATTTGCAATGACAGAGTTATAATTATACATTCAAAGTCTATATGGTTTATTGCTCGTATACATATGGTTCCATTTAAGCATTCTTTTTGTTTTTTTCATAGGTTCAAGCCAGACTTGTTTACAAACAATGAATATCAAATGTTGTGTATTCATTTCTTGTATTGCCAGATCTCTCTTTAAACTTCTTCTAATTCTTTATTATCATTGATTTTATTACAAGCACAAAACAAACATAATTTTTTTTTTTTTATTTCAAGCAGTACAATAACGACACACCCCTATGGGATTGACAATAAAAATCGTTATGTAGAGTACACTATAAAGTCCACCCCTAACAATAGAGCAAACTACCTTTTAGTATTAAGCTCAAACAAAGAAAAATCAGAGCTCCAAAGAAGAGTAAAAAAGACAACAGAGCTCCAATCTTCATTCGCGATCTTTCCCACTCAAGCTAAGAAAAAAACAGACCCATCCTCTTTTTGAACAAAAAGAGAAAGGCCTGCTGCTAAGTGAAAAAATAAAAAACATAGTCCAGAAATGAACCCATAGCCCAGCAAAAATTGACCATAAACAAGGCCCAATCTCGGCAAACCCTAGAGGAGAAGACAACCTCTTTGTTGCCGCCGCCACCTCCATATAGGCCCAAAGGCTCTACCACTGCCGCCACCCTCATGGAAACCACTGCCGTCGCCATGGAAACTACTGCTCCCATAGAAACCACCACAAGCATCGTACAGATCGTTGCCGCACATGATAGACTGCACAAACGGAATCGAATCCGAGCTCAAGGCCGCTGACGAGCAAGACCGATCCACCATTACCACCATCGGAGCTATGCAAACCTAGGCAAAAAAAAAAAAAAGAATCAACGTGACGACCACCACAGGTGCAATCACCGCCGCCGCATGCCGTAGGCCGAACGTCGATTCCTGCCCTCACATCCATTCACCCCACATCACTAACACTCCGATCCAATCTTAGATCGGCACCAGCATCACCACAACTAGAGCCGACAAAGAGAAGAATTAGGCAGTAGCCTAGGAGCAAGGAGCCCAGTCAAGTAATCCCGCCGGCACCACCAAGAAATAGACTAGAGAAAAATGGAAAGACACCCTTCACAGTCAAAAACACAAGACCGCCACCACCCGAAAAGCCGCCGTCGAGAAACCTCCCTTGCAGGAGTCAGAGAAGAGAGCATTGTATTTTGCTTCTTGGAATAGGGCCTTTCTCACTATAACCTTAAAGATGTTTTAACAAACATAATTTAAAACAAACCTAAAACATTTGGGATTTTTTTAGATACCCGACTATATGCCATATACCCATTTTGTTAAATATTTTGGACCATTGGATATTACTAATGGTCCAAAATATTAAAAATTTGGTAATCTGTTTAGCCCTTAGTTAATTATTGTTTGATTATCATATGAAAATTGACGATTATGTTATTTCCTTTTTAAAAGAAATTAAAAAAAACTTCCAACCTAGGCTCACCAAATTACTGTTAGTTAAATAGTCTTTATTACTAATTAATTTTATCATTAGCCAATTAATATTTGATTAATTCTTATTATCAATTGACAATTACACAATTGGAAATTACATTTTTTTTCCTTATTAAAAACAAAAACCTTCTAACCTTGGTTCACGGAATTAGTATTAGTTAAAGAATCTTTATTACTAATTAATTATATCATTAGTAGTTTCCTTAACCAAATATAATTATTTTGACATGCATTTTATGACAACCACAACAATTAATGTAAAAATAAATAATATTTTTTTGAAAAGGAGTTGATTGCATTACTAATCAAGCCATGAAATAGGCCAGAGTCTAACAAAACTTACATAAGAAATCCCGGGACAAACCGGGTAACCTATCTAAGTCACAACTAAACTAATTAAATTCTAAAGGGACGCTCGCTGAACAGCAAGCCTAATCTCTGCAAGAATAATCTTGCTCTCTAAGGAAAAATATTCATCTAGTCTAATCTGCCAAGCACGCAATTGTGGTATAAATATCAACTAGAAACGTCTTAGAAAAGCTTATAGAAATTACCCCTACTTCAAAAGGCTTGAGTTCAGAATGTCTAGAAGCTTAGGGCACTAAAGAAAGCGCGAGTCCCTTCCTCGTAGGGTTGGAACCAGCACCATCTGCAACCCCCACAGTAACCAACAACCTCGGCATTAGGTTGATCCTTGGGCTCTTCTTGAGGGTCTTCAACATATAGCCCCCATCTTCAGATTTTAGCCAAATAGGCCCAGTCGCTGCCTACAGCCCAGTTCCTGCCTTCGGCCCAGTTCCTGCCTTCGGCCCAGTTGCTGCCCTAGGCCCAGTCTTCGGCCCAGAAGCCAGCTCAATCAAACTAACAATCAACCCTAGTTCAAACCTAGGGCTTGCCGCCGATTTTTTTGGACTGTCTCCTTCCCCGCGACCTTCTGCCGCACTGATCTCCAGCGCACCAGTTCCAACCACCGACCCTCCTACCACCTCCACATAGCGCGGCATAGTCGTATAGCCCAACACCACTGAAACCAGTGTCTCCAGTAGTCCCGACTTGAGCCTAACCTTGGCCAGCTGACGCAGCCACAACGACGCAGATTCTAGTGCCCCGAAACCTGCCAGGGTCGACACCAATGCCACTCTCCGATCCGATCCGATCCGGCAATCCACTTTCACATAACCACCCTTAGTTGAGAATTGCCTCAACCGGAGCCTTCGAAAAACTTGGTCGAGATTCCGACGCCATTACAGAAGAGACCACGGCCTCTCCAAACCCACGCCGCCATCCACTCGCCTCTGTCTGGTCTGGAGAACGCGACGCTCCCTACTGCCATCACTAAACCTAGGTTTCGCCTGTCCTAGTGGCTCCACAAGTTTCAAAGGCCCTCTCATCCCCTATTTTTCAATTCAAAACAATCTAATTTTAAAAGTAAATAATCTTTATTTTAGATGTAACTACTTCTCGTACAACTTATTATTACTGCTTTTTGAACTAATTTATAAATGTTACCACAATGTATTATCATATAGGTAAATTAACCATTATATTTTGACTAAAACCACGTATGTCCTCATTAGTGTAATGAAGTTCTCCCTTGCATAATTAAAGTAATATATTGTGTAATTTTCATAGTCGAAGTTGTAATCACTTTCAGTTGACGTAATTTATCACAAACTACAACAATTTACATCAATAATTTTTGTTCTAATTGTAGTAATTACTCCACCTACAACTTATGTACTCCTTTATGGACAATTTAACATGTGTGACAATCAATTTGTTGTCAGAGTGGTAAATCTTTATATTTTTATTATTAATGAAATGATTATTTTAATGACTATGTATTTTACCACAATCCGCGTCAATTGATGTAAAAGCTGTAATTTTTGTTCTATTTGTAGTAATTACTCCACCTAAACTAATGTACTAGTTTATGGACAATTTAACAAGTGTGACAACAAATTTGTTGTCAGAGTGGTAAATGTTTATGCTTTTATCATTAATGAAAGGATTAATTTCACTTTAATACCCTGTGGTTTAGGGGTAACATCACGTCAATCCCTGCTTTTTCAATTTGATCAGCAACACCCCTGTAAGACCTCGGAAATTTGTTATTAATTCTAAAATGTTTCTTGGGATTAATAAGGTGTTCGTTTGTTTGATTTCGTGGTTCGAGGGTGGAGTGGAATTATTTTCGGGTGAATAATTATTCGAAGTGCACTTTTTAGGGGGTTACGAAGTTTGACTTTTTATACGTTTAGATTTTGTGAGAACTTCCTTCACGAAAGTTGTAGAGCGCGTCGATATGAGTTAGTGGACATGCGGAACGAGAAATTCAGAGTTCGTATGAAGAAGTATGGCCTTCGGGAAATGTTTCCATTTTGGTTAAATAGCAAAAAAATCTGAAATTATCAGAAAATTCAGAAGTTTCCAAAAAGGGAAACTTTTCTCTCTCTTCGGTCCCGAGCTCAGTTTCGCCTTCTCACCTTCGCCGGTCGATTTCTTCCTCGTCCGGCCACATTTTGCTTCGATTCCAAAGGGAATCCTGCTCTCCTCAGTCCCCTCTACACGTCTGTGGAGGAGCTGCAAATCACCGGCCTTGGTTCTCCCAGCTCCGGCCACTATAGCTCGAGTTCTTTGGGGGCTTTTCTATCCCAGAGGAAGTAGAAGCTACACCCAAGAAGGATTGCAGCGATTTGATCTGTGGTGATCGAATTTTGAAGATTGGGAATCTAGGGTTCATCGGTTTTCAAAACTTGCTAGGTAAATTCCGACCAAATGTCTTTGATTCTGACTTTGTGCTAGTTATGAATGTTTCAATTGGAGTTGAGATGAAGAACTTTCATGTTGTGAGTTTGCCAAAATCTGACTTTGGGCCGGTGGCAGTGCCGCCACTGTGGTGGTGTTTTCCGGCTGTTTCCGGCCACCTCAGGGATGGTTTCTATTCCTGATTTCGATCTACTCGTCGATACGAGCATTTCGATATACAATATGTAATTTTTGGAGATCGTATGAGCATGTTAGGGTTTTTGTGATTTCGATAGTTTCGGTTATCGATCCGTGAGGATTTGGCCGTCCGATCGACTGGTAGTTTTGTTTTATTGATTATAGAAGTGTTCCGAAGACATTGGATGGTCTCGGATGACGATCCGACTGTTGGATCGTCGTATAATTGTGTTTTGTGAATTGTGTGATTTGTGTTGTATTGATTGTGACCTTGATGTAATTAGGTGATTGACGGAATTGTGTGAGCGGAGTTTGGATGATTTGGTGCATGTCTTGGTTTTGTGTGAAGACGCAGCTGGATTAGAGGTGAGTAAATCTCAAGTGGTTCATTTACGAACGGAATTATTTATTACTCGGAATTACTTGTTTAATTGTATCATTTTCGAAACAAATTATTTGTTTTAAAATATATGAACTTGATCGACAACGGTTCATGGGTAAGTTAAAACATGTTTTGATATAAAATGATTTTTGAGTAGTTAATTTGTAAACTATAGTTGGTATTAGTGGTCATTCCTACGTGAATGACTACGTATATGTATATCTACGTGAAATATATATATTGATTGGCGTGTTATCGAGTGATGAGGTGATTGGAATGGATTGATTATTATTCAAGCTTTTATTTCCGCACGTAAGATGTTGAATAATGAATTGTTGAACATGTCGTGAGAAAGCTATCCTATTTGTTGTGAATTTTGGATTTAGGGTCGACGTAGTGACCGGTATGAGGGAATCGGATGCTCTAATCCTAGGCTAATGAGGGGCTACGATTAGTTGAGGGAATCAGATGCTCTAATCTTAGGCTGATGAGGGGCTACGATTAGTTGAGGGAATCGGATGCTCTAATCTTGGGCAGATGATGGGCTACGATCGGTTAAGGGAATCAGATGCTCTAATCTTAGGCGGATGACGGGCTACGATTGGTTGAGAGTATAGGATGCCATAACCCTGGGCGGGTGACGGGCTACGATTGAGGCTAGTGTATCCGTTGCCATAACCGTAGTCGGTGACGGGCTACGATTGAGGTAACGATGTCGAGTTTTGAAACGAGTTATTTTGGAGATGGTGTATTTGGAGTTGAAGGGTGAAGTCTTGGTTTTAGCATGAGTTGTTGATTTCTTTAATTAATTTCTTTTTTCATTTCTATTGTTTGGTCTCTTTTTCTCTTCTATGATTGATTTTTAAGTAATCTCCTGAACTAAATTTCTACGCAGGGATTACTGTATTTTGTATTGTTTGTTTTAATGTAATCTCCTGAACTAAGTTATATGCAGGGATTACTGCTTTTTGAATTGTTTGTTTAATGTAAATTCCTGAACTAAACTCCATGCAGGGATTTATATGATTTCTATTGTTTGTTTTTAATGTGATCTCCTGAACTAAGTTTCCATGCAGGGATTACTGATTTTACTTAATTCAATTGTAAGTGCGGTTGTGGTGAGTTGTGAGGTCATCGTTTTGACAAATGCTTTATGTTGAGGGGATGTGAGTGTGATTTGTCGTTGAGATGATATGATATGAACTTGATGTTTGGTTGTGTTGTGGAATTAAATGTTGTTGCTTTAATTCATCTCACGAATTGAGAAATTATAAGCATGCGTGACGTGAGTCACTTTATTTAAGTTTACTCATACGGGCTGAAAAGCTTACCGGGTTTGTTATGTTCATTCCCAGTGCACATACTATGGTGTAAGGTTTATTGTGCAGGTTAGAATATCGAGTGATCATTATCAAAGCTGAGGTGTACGTTCGATGGTGTGGACGTGGAAGGGTGCTCTTAGTTTTAAGTCTTCCGCTGGGTAGTGAGTTCTGGTGGGTGTGTTTACTTATTGAATTGTCATTCAGTTTGATTTGTAAACTATTTATAATGTAATATGTAACTCTAAAGAATGAGTCGGTATTGACATTGTGAGTTCAGTTTGTTTGTTACTTAGTTTAAATGAAAATTTTTCTATATGTGTTTTCTTGTGTTTGTTCTCGCGTTTCGGATTTGAATTTTCTTTATTCTAAATTCAGGGCGTGACAACCCCCGTGCTTTCAATTTCAATCAGCCGTGCCCAAATTTTACTTTGTCAATCCAGTCAAAGTTAATGTTCAAATTGGATGGAACAGTAAAATTTGGGCACAGCTGATTGAAATTGAAAGCACAGGGGTGTTACTGATCAAATTGAAAGAGCAGGGACTGACATGATCGATGTTACCCCCAAACCGCAGAGTACTAAACTGAAATTTATCCTTAATGAAATGATTACTACAATGACTACACATTTGACCAAACCCCTAACAATTGATGTAAATATGGTAACTTTTGTTCTATTTGTAGTAATTACTTCAAAAACTACATCATTTACAAGATTATCAACCATTTTACAGTTTTAACAAGGGGAAATTTTGAGAAGGGTACATCAACTTAAGGCCACTATGCATTTCAATACATCAAGTTCCAAAATATAAACTTCGGTACATGAGGTTTCAAAATCGACACAGTATACATACACGATGTCAATGACGCCGTTAGTCTAGTGCCAGCTGTCGTATTTCAAGGGGTAAAACAGTCTCTTCACATTTTTTACTCTGAGCACCCAGCTATCTCTCTTCTCTTATTCTGGGCACCCATCTCTCTCTCTCTCTCTCTCTCTCTCTCTCTCGCAAAATATAGGGCACAACTAGATGGCTCGTAGCTTGCACCCATCTTCTTCAAACCCAATTTCTCCGCCACACCACCACTGCAAACTAACCCACCTCCGTTGCCCAAAATCTCATCTTTGACAACAATTTCTTGATGTAGAAATTGCCCCCATCGCCCACATCGAATTTTCCATGAACTTGCCCACCATCGTTGCCCAAAATCCCATTTATATTAATCCTGGCATGTTTTGTCTTCCAACATTTATTGGAGACTCTCCAAATGACGCTGCAGTCTTCTTCTCCAATATGAAATCCCTCTCACTTCCTCTTCAAGCTCAACCAAATAATTAGAATCATACACACCCCCAAATCAGGAAGAGAGAAAAAGACAGACGCAATCAAATCAAAAGCAACACATCTGAGTAAGAAAAAAGAAGAGGGCAGAGGTTTCAACCCATCACAGCCACCAATTATTCCAGATCAAGCAAACGAGAACCAAAGGAGGGCGAGGAGGAAATGGAGGCGGAGCAACGATCGGGAGATTTCGGCAACGGAAATTCTGGGAATTCTTCGATTTGGGGTTAGGGTTCTTAGTTTGGGGCTTTTCCATTCTGGAAATTTGAGGGTTTGATAGAGAGTGAGAGTCATGGGCCTTCTGAAGATGGCAGAGAGATATGGCGCCAATCTTCTGCAGGTGGCCTATCTCCGGCCTAGTAAGCTTCCGGTCGGGGCCATGGAAGAAGAGAAAGGGGATGGGTTTGGAAGGTGGATGAGATATGGTGGTCGTGGACATGGAGGAGAGAAAGAGAATAGGTATGTGTACATAGAGAGAGAGAGAGGAGATAGGAGAGTGAGTGAGTCAGAGAGCGTGTGAGAGTGAGAGTGAGAGATTGAGGAATCTGAAAGTACTAAAGTACCCTTAGACAAATGAATAATGACACAAGGGTTAATACCGTTATTGACGACGTGTACATATATTGGGTCGGGTTTGCAATTTGATGTACTAAAGTTTATATTTTGGAACTTCATGTACATAAATTAATAGTGGGCCAAACTTCAAGTACTATTTCTGAAATTTTCCCTTTTAATAATATTTCATGTTATTGAAAAATATTACATATCAAGATAGAATGTATTGTTAATATGATAATTTTTTTTTTTTAAATGACATATGTCAACATTTAAGTAGATAACATATTAACTAGTTCAATAGGTTTCCACTACATTAATTTATTAAAACATTTATGTATTCTAGCTCTTCCTTATATCTTTATTTTGCCCAACACTATCCTAAAACTACTGACATAAGAAACTTCTATATTACCTGAAAATGTACTCTCTTTATTAATTGGGCGTGGCGGAATTCATGGTATCCGAATTTGTGGCATTTTAAGGAAGAAAATTGTAAGAGAATCTTCAGGTTCCTTGCCATCATTTGAAGTGTCTTATGTTGTGTTTTTGATATATATTCTATCAAGCGCAAAAACAAGAAAAGAGGGCAGCCCCAAGATCAAATAAAATTAACCAAGAAGCCTATCTCTTGTCGATTTTTCCCACTCAAAAAAAGAAAAATATCCTAGCCTCCTTTTGTAAAAAAGAAGGCAAGCCCAAGACAACAACAGAAAATAAAAACAAAAGAACTAAGGAGACCCAAGCTCACATAAGGCCATAAGGGAGGCCTAAACTCCAGCTTGATGCCCAGACTCTCCACCCATAGGAAACCCTAGCCACGTTCCTTGCAGTAGCTCCTCCACCGACAATAGAGCCACCTTCCCTGCTGCTACCATCCTCGCCGGTATCAAGCCCACCACACTCAGATCCATCGGAGATATCGTCCCTAGCAACCTCACCCTGCCGCCATCCACCACATTCTTGAGGAGAAGAGAATCAGGAGACATGGTCCAAGAGCCCTATACGTCGCCGCCACCAGCAAAGGGATGAGGGCTAGACCTATCCTCCTCACTACCACACAGCGAAGCCATAAAGAGATATCTCTATGAAGTCTGTAACCCATACGTCGTTGACCAAGCCACCCCAAAATCCATGGATCGAACCGGAAATAACCTGAGACCATGTTCTCCAACATCCCAACTCAAACCATCAAGAGCAAAGGCTGCTCCATCTCTCACAGGGAAGAAGAGAATGAGGAATAGGCCCAAACCTACAAGGGTCTCCAAGGACAAGCAATGAAGAAAGTTTAGAGCGGTCAAACTCGAAATTTGACGGTCACAAATCCTAGCATGGAGGGAGCGAGGTTGAGAGAGTTTTCATCTATCCTAAAATTAAGAGAATCACAAATCAGTATAGATAATTTTATTCGAATTAGCAACATTTAGAATACTGACATTTCAAACATTTTATTCTAAACACATTTTACATATTTAGTGTCAGTTCTCCTCCAATATCTCATTAGGTTAATATATATATCTACAATCACTTGGAAGTTTTAGTGGAAGTGTTAGGGTAATGAATAGTCACAAAAACCAAGGAAAAAAGATGCATTTGAATTCTTAAATCATGCATATAATCTTAGGTGGGCTCTTCTATGTGTCATACTAACTTGTGTTCTAACTTCTAATTACCAAATTGTCATGTTATTGCCATTAACTATGAAGATCATAATCACACACGTAGTATGAAGATATATATGGACCAAATACAGGGAAAGAAGGAGAAAGCCTAATTTGGTGCTCTGTGGTTCTAGACTTGTACTCACTGTTCATCTTTTTATCAAATGAATTTGACCATATATTATAACTGAAGGGCATGAATGAAAGTCCAGTAAAATCTGTAATTAAGCTAAATGAATGGTCATATGTTATTATTTAATAAATAAAAACAAAAACAGAGGTATTTTAAAATACCTCATCTTCTAATCCAACACCAATTTTTCATTCGCTAACCCTTCCCCTAAAACCCTCGTGCCAATCGAACTGGCGACTAGCTGGACATTGAAAGTAACTCAAGGCCAACAAGTCACTCAGAGACCAGCCTTACTGGTGCTCAAGTTATAATCTATATCTCTTCCCAGATATTGAAAGTTATACAAAGTAGAAGTGACCATGCAACCAACATGTCAATACATATCAAGACTCTTGCTCCCGAAGCTGACCGAAGTGCAAGTGTGAAAGTTAAGGTGTTAAAATCACTTCTCCTTAAGTAAAGAATCTCATGGAAGTTCTCTCTAGCTCTTGGTTTTTTTTTTTCCTACAGACAAGGAAAATTTTGAGTTCGAACTCTTGTAAATTTAATCATATTTTAAATAATAACAAAAGTTATAATGTGCGAGGAGTCAAGGAGAGTTAGAATCCTGAGACATAGCATAACTTTTCGGGTTGTACCGTGTAAGTTACCGAGTTGGCAACCCGTTTGCCAAGTTTATGGGAGGGTTGAATCCTCAGACATATCATAATTCATTTTTTAACTATTCATCAATACAGCTTGAGCTATTATATTACAAACATAATTGAATTTTGAGAATGTTTAACCAGTGTACGTTGCATGAGAACGTGTTTTTTTTTTTCAGTTAGCTCAATTAGTCAAGAAAATTGAAAAAGTAAATTAGAAATTTTGAAAAACTATGCGATTTTCTTGTCACCTTATAACCAAGCTGATGAGTCGGTGAAAAAAGAACAAAAAGATTACATTGAAGAGATCAAAATGGTAAGTTTACGATAAAAAAAGGAAAAACTTGAGCTAAACAAAACAGAGGTATTATAGAATACCTCATCTAAGAATAGTACTAGTACTGTGTGAGTTCAGTGATGGGGAATGGTGATGGTGCCAATCCAATCGAACGTGTGAGCTGTTCTACAAGAATGTAAAGCAACGCCACTAGTTCAGATAGGGATTGGCACTGGTTTTGTTGTGCTTTTCTACATTTATATAATTGTATGTAGGATTGTGCGGTATAGACACAAAACCTATCTACAATTTCAGACTGAGTGGCTCAACCATAGGCCCACTTTATTGTCTGATAGAAGACAAAGCGTCAATCTAAATACGGAGAAGTGATAATATCTATTCACAATATAGATAGGGGATTGATTTAAGTCCTACATTTGTATAGAACCGGGGACTTACAATACTTGGAATGCAACACAATGCCACCGGGCAAGGAAAGGACCAGCAGTCACCTCTCAAGTTGAAGTTGAAGATTTATGACTTTGAGGTGAGGACAAAACAACAGGAAAAAAAAAACACCAGAACAAAATTAAGGTATTTTAGAATACCTTGTATTTTTGGAAAAGAAATTATCCGATGCCGGTCGAACTGATGACTTGGGGGACATAGCGGGTTGCTCAAGCCAACAAGCCACACAGGCACCAGCAGTGCATTCTCTCGAGTCCAAACAATTAACACGGGGTAAAGAAAAAAAAAACATGAATGAAAATCCAGAAATTTGTGGAAGTGTTTTTTTAAGAGATTTTAATCATTTTAAGATGGAACTTACAACTGAATCAAGGTGCTAACAAGTAACATCTGACACGTTAAAGTTGTGCACAAAGAAAATTTATGATTTGCGAGAGCTGGTTTTTTTTTTTTTTTTTGAAAGGAGCTGGTAATTTTATTGAATCTGTCAAAAAGAACATTGTCCAAACCATCCTCGTGAAAGTTGAAATATAAATACTACATCGATCATAAGACTTCAACTTGAATAAGGTCATGTGCAACCCTATTGTTCAATCTAGACATTTCCATGGCCGGAGTCCCAAACAAACATGTAGCTAGTCTCAATGCTAAAGCCTGAATTTCAATGATGCGACCGACGACGCGAAAATTAATTAGGAGGCATATTATATACTCTATATATACTTCCTTGGGAGATTCAAGTCATCAACTTCAGTTATTAACAGAGGTATTAAAATACCTCATAATTGTATATCATCTTTCTTTCTATCTTCCTCTACTCTTTTCCTTTTTATGCCAGTCGAACTGATGACTTGTTCAGACGGAGAGAGTGCTCAAGGCCATGCCAACAAGCCACACAAACACCAGCGGTAGTTTCTCGAGTCACTATGATCGTAAGAGCCAAAAGGAGCAAAAACATGAGTGAGAGAATCCACACAAGTTTTTAGGAGTACTTTTTTCTTTCATAGAATTGCTTAAAAGATTTCCAGATGGATTATATAAAATTTTAAGAATTTACAAGTGAGACGGGGTGCCAATAATCAGTGACTTCTTTGAAACAGAAATATACCGCTGTTATTTAGGTGCATCACATTCCTAAAGACGTGTCTAATATGCTCAATGTTACAACCAACTTGATACTCCCCTTTAGACATGTCTAGCAAACAAAATCTCTCTCCTTTAGAAAATTATATAGTGAGAACGTTTCGATAGTGGAGTTGCTTAAGTAGTGAAAAATGTTGGGACAATAGATTTGAGTCAGATATTCCAATGATAGATTTGAGCCCGTTCAATGTACCAAATAGCGTTGACCAAGAATAAGGATTACACTAAAGAAATGAAAATGAAATGTTTAGCATGAAGAATGAAAAAACTTACTGGTAACATTTCAATTTGCATTTGTTTTAATAATCAAAAACAAAACAGAGGTATTTTAGAGTACCTCATTTATTTGAAACAGTTTGTGTGGTTGTTGGTGCTGTGGTGATGCCAATCCGATCGAACGATTCGAACCTGGGACCTGCTCCACATGAAATGTAAAGCAAAGCCACCAGCGTTGAAAGGGATCGTCAATACTTCGAGCTTGATTTATATATTTGTAGGCATTGAGAGCATTAGGTACTTGATTGATTGACCAATGACAAGCAGAATACAAGGTATCTTAAGGCTTCAAGTGAACTGGTGCGATGTAAAAAGCTAAGAGTTCACGATATTTGCGTGACAAGAAGATATAGCAGAGGTAGCTAATCCATGTGCTACGTTATTTGTTTCATCATAAACATGATCAATGTGGGCAACATAAATGAGAATGAGAAAGGCATCACTACTAAAAACAATTGCAATTGCTTCGCCTTTTTACTTCGGCAACAGTTGCCGTCGCAATTGACACCCTATTGCTACGGAAAATGTTCCGTCGCGATTAACCCTTATCATTTGCGACGGAAAATCTTTGCCGTAGTAATTTTGTGCTCAATTGCGACGGTTTTACCTCTTGCCGTCGCAAAACTTATATGTATATGTACTTTACCAAAAACAAAAACAAAAAAACACTACAGAAAGAAGCTGTGGCAACACATAAATGTCACTATATTACTCTTTTGTAATATTGGTATGGTGTGTGTGGACATAAGATAAAAATTTCAATTTTAATTACAAATATGTTAGCTTATACCAATTTGCCTCCTAAAGTTGTATGACTTATACATTGCATTTAAATTGTTGATGTTCATTCTAAAGTAACCATGAAGTGGAAAATGAATTTGGAGAAACCAACCGCTCGATGGAGATATTGTAATGTTTTATGGTGGTTTAAAAAAATCCAGCCAATTTGGTTCACGTTTCGAACTCGATCAACTAGGTCAAACTTAGTTATTTTTATAAACCTATATTTATATATCATACACTCCAAAGGGCAACTTCTATCAATTCAAAGAAAATGGGAAAACCGACCATTGGATGAGATTATTACAACAAATTATGAGTGTGGTAAAAAATTTAGCCAATTTTACCTTATTTTCGAATCCGATCGAATTGGTCAACCGTCGTCACATGTATGTCTTTTTGGATGACCGATGACGTGATGACCGCGAAACGTGCTTATTTTTTCACATCACGTTTGTAAATATTTCATCGATGGATGTGCATGGACATAAGATAAAAATTTCAATTTTAATTACAAATATGTTAGCTTATACCAATTTGCCTCCTAAAGTTGTATGACTTATACATTGCATTTAAATTGTTGGTGTTCATTCTAAAGCAACCATGAAGTGGAAAATGAATTTGGAGAAACCAACCGCTCGATGGAGAGATTGTAATGTTTTATGGTGGTTTTAAAAAATCCAGCCAATTTGGTTCACGTTTCGAACTCGATCAACTAGGTCAAACTTAGTTATTTTTATAAACTTATATTTATCTTTCATACACTCCAAAGGGCAACTTCTATCAATTCAAAGAAAATGGGAAAACCGACCATTGGATGAGATTATTACAACAAATTATGAGTGTGGTAAAAAATTTAGCCAATTTTACCATATTTTCGAATCCGATCGAATTGGTCAATCGTTGTCACATATATGTCTTTTTGGTTGACCGATGACGTGATGACCGCGAAACGTGTTTATTTTTTCACATCACGTTTGTAAATATTTCATCGATGGATGTGCATGGACATAAGATAAAAATTTCAATTTTAATTACAAATATGTTAGCTTATACCAATTTGTCTCCTAAAATTGTATGACTTATACATTGCATTTAAATTGTTGATGTTCATTCTAAAGCAACCATGAAGTGGAAAATGAATTTGGAGAAATCAACCGCTCGATGGAGAGATTGTAATGTTTTATGGTGGTTGTAAAAAATCCAGCCAATTTGGTTCTCGTTTCGAATTCGATCAACTATGTCAGATTTAGTTACTTTTATAAATCTATATTTATATATCATACACTCCAAAGGGTAACCTCTATCAATTCAAAGAAAATGGGAAAACTGACCGTTGGATGAGATTATTACAATAAATTATGAGAGTGGTAAAAAATTTAGCCAATTTCACGATATTTTTGAATCTGATCGAATTGGTCAATCGTAATCTTCGCACTAGCCCAAAAAAATTCCCCTCTTTTTTGTTTTTGGTTTTCTTTTGTCCAAATTTCCTACTAACAAAACAACCCTAATTTTTTCCCTCTTTTTTCCCTAAGTCCCAAACATCACCGCGCTCTCTCTCTCGGTCTCTCTCGCCCAGAACCTCACCGCTCTCTCTCTCTGTCTCTCTCGTCAAAACCTATCTCAGTCCCAGGCTCCCAGCTCCTTGCTTGTATTCTTTATCCAAATCCTCTTTCTCTTCAGCGAAATCGAAATCCTCTTTATCCAAAGTGCCCCTCCTAAAATACCAAACACCCAGATCTAGCTAGCTATGCCTTCTAATCTTCTATTTTATCAAGTTCTGAGTGCAGATTCGTATTTATGATTGGCAGTAACTCTACCCCCACCGCCCAGAGGCACCAGCCCCGGCTCCGCTCTCGGAAAACCTGCTGTCGAGAAGAGGTCCAAGAGGCTGCGCTTATGCAGATCCACTATGAGATTGATGAAAGGTTTGAAATTTCAGTGAAAAGATCTTGACTTTGCTTGTTTCGTGTTTTGCTCTTGATGTGCAGGCCTTCGTTTAGTTTGGTTTATGCCCTGTAGGACCAATCGTCCGCCATGGAGGAAGAATCGTACGCTGGAAGCTTTGAGTTTCTCCGGCGACTCCGGCCACCACTTGATCTACATGTGGTATGAAATCGATCCCCTCGTCATGCTCTACACGTTAGTATAATTAGTTTTTCAATTCAATCGATTTTGACTGATTTTCTGGGGTAGTTTCGGCTCCGTCGCGGTCATTGACGCCGGTGACTTCTGGCTTTTTTTGGTTCTCCTTTCGCCATGCCACCGCCTGTTGACGCGTGTTGACTTACACTGGAGCTAAATTCCTGAAGTACCAGTTTGGAGTGCACCGAGTCCTTGGTTCGTCGTTCGTCGGATTTGAGGACTGTGCGTGCTAGTGGCTGATCGTTAAGTCGAAAACTTACTAATCATACGCTCGAGGGTAACTTCTTATTCTTGAATTGAAATTCTGCTCTATGGTACTTTTCGACAGTTTAGATGAATTGTGGTGTTGGAATTGAAATTGAAATATCCTGGTTGTAAATTTGATTTTATCATGTTGATATGATTGTGGTGGTTAGTGCAGTTGTGAAAATGGTTTGGAAAGGGTTGCTCGTGTTTGTTTATACTCACTGTGAATTGAGACTTGTTGAATGGTAACTTGAGTTTTGTTGCAGTAAAATAAATGAGTTTTGGTTCTTTGGTTATTTGAGTGAAATCTAAGATAAGTTTGGTTAAATGCTTTTATACGTTTCACTGGTTAATTGATTACATTACGTGATACCAGAAAAGAATGGAATTGGAATTGTGCTGTGTCCATAGTAATTCGCCATTCGACATAATTGTGAAGGAAATTAGAAATGGTACCTTAAGGGCATGGAAATCTGTCGATATTCCAATTTCAAGTAAAGTGTTGAGTAATTTCACAAGTAATGTAGTTGTGATCGGTAAAGCTTGGTCAAACGATGGTCAAATATTTGTGGTTTCAATCAGGTATGCTTCCATTCAGGCCGTTCAGAGTGACTCTCACTCCAGAAATCAGCGATGTCTTGCTTACTGGGTTTTGTTTGCTTTATACTCTATACTCTTCTATATGCTCTTCTATATGCTTTATGAAAGAAAAGAAATATGCTCTTCTATACTCTATATAATTGTTATTATTTTCTGGAACAGTTAAATGTAGCTGTGAAATTATGATTTGAATTTTGTAGATTCCTTAGTTTCATTGCAATGTTGAACTTCACTTATCAAAAACTTATGGAGTGCTTTAAATGATGTGGATTGCAGTATCAAGTTGCTCAAGGCATATATGGTCACAAAGATGCAGCAACAGAACATGAATCGTACGGAAGGAGTGGAAATTTTAGAGAATAATCCTTTGAAGATGATGTATATGGAAAGGTTAATACACTTCTAAAGTTTATCGTGTACAAAGGTAATCCCAAAACCTTTTATTCCAGATCTTAGTGCACTGATTGTTTGTTGTTATATTTGGTCGATTGAGTTCACCAAAAGTTTGAGAGTTTTGATCAACTAATCCCCTCCTTTGTTTTTGTCTTCCCTTATCAGCAAATGGAGAAGCATATCAAGACACTCATTGTCCTATCTCACTACTTGGAGGTGCAGTCTTTTTCCTCTCCATTGTCCACCATACTAAGCAAGCTCAAGAGTCAAGACTCCACAACTCCCAAAAGGTATGAAACTCATGACTTTGCTTTCAATTTAAGGCCTCATTTTGCACTACTTTGATTCTTGTTTTAATTTAGAAATTTGTTTAACTTCTTAAATTTGCACCTAACCTAGAAGATGTATAAGTTGATGCTTATTTTGCTTGATATATATTCACTGTCCTGAACTTGATTTAGGGAAATTATGACTTTTCTCCAAGCTAAAGACTAGGCTGATTTTGCATGATTTAGGATACTAGTTACTATTAGCTTTATATAAGCTAAGTTTTGATCATTGTTTTAATCTAGGAAAATCTGTAATCTGCACCTCCTACCTACTTTTTCCTACCTAATATGCATGCATGACATATCTCTATTACTATTGTAGAAAAGCTGCAAATGTATTTGACACAAACCTTAGTAACTGAATTGCATATGGTTTTAGTTTTGGCTGCTAGGTTATAACACCAACCTTATAGCAGATACATTGTATCAATAATCTAAATTTCTGTCTATTGGCTTGTTTGTTTAGGTTCTTATTTTGGCAAGGACAAATCATTGGAGTTCATGCAGCTCTGCATCTATTTAAGGTTGATAGAACATACCTAATGACAAGTATAGTAGTTACGTTACATTTTTAATTTCATTTTGTAGTTGATTCTCCTTTGATCGGATATTAGTTTTTATACATATTGTAATAGTGTACTTTGGTGACTAATATATTCCTTTCCGCGCTTTTAAGAATGCTTGCGATATATTTTTTTATAAATGAAATATTCTTTATGATATTTGCTGCAGATGGTATTAGCTTTGGAGTGCAATTCACACCATTTTTTTTTATAAATGAAATATTCTTTTGCGACGGCAAAGTATCTGTCGCAACCAATTCACCCCATTTTTTTAAAAAATGAAATATCTTTTTACGACGGCAAAGTACCCGTCGCAAATAGTTAAACCATTGCGACGGCAACAGTTTTCCGTTGCAAATACCTTTTGCAACGGAAATTTACCGTCGCAAATGGATCTTGTGACGCCACCTATTGCAACGCTAACTTTTCCGTCGCAAAAAGCTCAATTTGCCGTCGCGAAAAGTTTTTGCCGTCACAAAAGCTCAATTTGCCGTCGCAAAATAGGCGTCGCAAAAGCAATTGTTTTTAGTAGTGCATGGATGTCATTGATCACACGTCCAAAGTCGGAAGTGTCATCTGCTACACGCCTTACAAGGTTAACTAGGCTAGGAGAGAGAGGCCATCAAGTTCTAAGACGGTGGTTTCGGTGGCTCTTGAATAGAATTAGAAGGATAGCAGAGGCATATATATGGGTTATGAATAATAGCAGAGGCATATGGGTTAGGAAAAACAACTTGTTGTTTTCCTTGTTCCAAAGTTTGTATTTATTTTTCTTTCATGTGTTTACAATGGTAGGATTATCGCTCTGATTTTGGCTCATTCTTTCTTGGCCCTGAGAGAGTTTTAATGACAAATACTAAGTGTAAGGCGATGTTGAATGTGAGTGACACAAAATGATGTTTTGAACATTAGATCAGTTAAAATGACGAATGAGATGAAGTTCAAAGTTTTCATAGAGCAAATGTCATTGCTTATGAACATGAACCTAGGTGATATATCCTTAACTAGAATGAAGCTTTGAGGAAATATATAGGAGTAAGAATGGGAAGGGGAAAATGAAATCATACGTGTTGGGCTGCTTGTGTTCGGTGACCATTTGTTTTTTCTTTTCATTAAAGTTAATGTACATGTCGTGTTAATGTACATGTCGTGTACATTAACTTAACTCTTGATAGCACTACAGTAGAAAAGATTACTTTGATTTTAGGGTTTTCAATAATATTCTATTCATCCCACAAAGGGGTATATATACAAGGACAAAAGGAGTAGTCTAACCCTAATAGGAAACAATCATTCCTATAATTACATGATAACCTAAATAAATAAGAATCATAATTACATAAGATTTACAGCTATTCTACACTCCCCCTCAAGTTGGTGCATAGATATCTATCATGCCCAACTTGTCAACTGAGCTGTCGAATATCTTCCTGGACACTCCTTTAGTAAGAACATCAGCTAACTGCTCTTCTGAGTTTACAAATGGAAAACGAATAACCTTTCTGTCAAGATTTTCTTTAATAAAATGACGGTCAACCTCCACATGCTTTGTCCTATCATGCTGAACTGGATTATGTGCAATCTCAATTGCAGCTTTATTATCACAATGCAAATCCATAGGTTGTCTAAGCTTGTAACATAGATCTTTCAGGACATTACGAATCCATAACATTTCACAGACTCCATGTGCCATACCTCGAAATTCAGCTTCTGCACTTGATCTGGCCACAACTTTCTGTTTCTTGCTACGCCAAGTGACAAGGTTCCCTCCTACAAAAGTGAAGTACCCAAATGTAGAACGTCTGTCAGTTTTATCACCAGCCCAATCTGCATCTGTGTATCCCCCAACTTCCAATTCATCCTTTTTCTCAAACAGTAATCCTTTACCTGGCGCCATCTTCAAATACCTCAAAATCCGAAAAACTGCATCCATATGTTCTTCACTAGGACAATGCATAAACTGACTGACAACACTCACAGCATAAGCAATATCAGGTCTAGTATGTGAAAGATAAATCAACCTTCCTACAAGACGTTGATACCTTCCTTTATCAGTTGGAATTTGATCAGGATAAATGGCAAGTCTGTGATTCATCTCAATGGGTGTCTCAATTGGATTGCAGTCCAGCATCCCCGTTTCAGTAAGTAAGTCAAGAACATACTTCCTCTGTGACAGTGAAATTCCCTTCTTAGACCTCGCAACTTCAATACCCAGAAAATACTTCAATTGCCCCAGATCCTTCATTTCAAACTCTTTTGACAGATACTTTTGTAACTCATTCATCTCTTTCGGATCATCCCCTGTAACAATCATGTCATCAACATACACAATAAGAGCTGTAATCTTACCATTCTTGCGCTTGATAAACAAGGTATGGTTAGAATTGCTCTGTCTGTACCCAAAGGCTCTCATGGACTTTGAAAATCTCCCAAACCAGGCTCTTGGAGATTGCTTCAGGCCATACAAAGACTTCTTCAATTTACACACCTTGCCATCTTCACTTGGGTAATTCTTAACACCTGGGGGCACATCCATGTACACTTCTTCTTCCAAATTCCCATTAAGAAACACATTCTTCACATCAAACTGGTGCAAGGGCCAATCTTTGTTTGCTGCAAGTGAGATTAGAATCCGAACAGTATTGATCTTTGCCACAGGTGCAAAAGTCTCCTCATAATCAATCCCATAACGTTGTGTGTATCCTTTGGCAACCAACCTTGCCTTGTATCTATTAATAGTTCCATCTGCATTAAGCTTCACAGTAAATACCCAACGACACCTTACAGTCTTCTTTCCAACCGGCATAGGTATTAGTTCCCATGTTGCATTCTTTTGAAGAGATTCCAATTCTTTATTCATCGCCTTTGTCCATTTTGGATCCGTCAATGCATCCTGCACGTTACTAGGAATAGATACAGTAGATAATTGATCAATAACAAGTGCATGTGACCCAGAAATCCTATGGTTAGACATAAAATTAGCTATAGGGTATTTAGCTTTGGCTTTGATATCTGGTTCATATTGTTTCTTAGGAATTCCCTTGGTAACCCTTTGTGATTTCCTAGGTTCGACACTTTCTAATCCAGAAGATTCATTAAAGTTTAGGGGTACCTGAGGAGGATCATTCTGACCGGGATCTTTAGTTGGTGATGCAGAAGGGGGAATATCTTGTGTGTGAGCTTCAGATACGTCTTGATTTTAATTCAAACTATCCAGAAAAGTCGTCTATTCTGTCTCGGAATTCACAACACTCTGTTCGGCAGTTACATTTTCTGTTTCGGAATTCACAACACTCTGTTCGGCAGTCGCATTTTCTGTTTCGGAATTCGCAACACTTCGTTCGGCAGTCGCATTGTCTATTTCGGAATTCACAATGCTCTGTTCAGCAACTGCATTTTCTATTTCCAAATTTCTACCCTCAAATGTATCCTCCAAATTTTCCAAGTCTTCAAAGACATCAAAATCAATAATAGAACGAGGATTCCCTTCACAACCTCTCTCCCCCTGAAGGGAAGACTGAGAAGCTCCCCCTGAGTAATAAGGCTCGGATTCACGAAAAGCAACATCAAGAGAGACATGTAAAGTGCCAGTAAGGGGATCATAACATCGACAACCCTTGTGGAAGTCAGCATAACCAACAAAGATACACTTACGGGCACGGGGATCAAGCTTGCTGCGTTGAGGCTTGGGAATATGAACATAGGCTGTGCACCCAAACACCCGGGGCTCCAAATTAGGCATAGAAGGGATGGTCAAAAATGTATGAAGCTTCTGATGAGGGTTCTGAAACTCAATCACCCGTGAAGGAGTACGGTTGATAAGATATGCTGCAGATTTTACTGCTTCTCCCCAATAGGACTGAGGTACATTCATGCCAAATAAGGAAGCACGAACAACTTCCATCAACTGCCTGTTCTTCCGTTCTGCTAACCCATTCTGTTGAGGAGTATAAGAATTGGAGGTTTGATGACGAATTCCATGTGACCGGCAAAACTCAATCATAGGGCCATTCACAAACTCTCCACCATTGTCAGACTGAAACACTCTGATGGATTGTTGATACTGAGTTGCCACCATTTTGTGAAATTCGATAAACATTCCAAATACATCACTCTTATTCTTCAGTAATGACACCCATGTCATGCGAGGGCAATCATCAATAAACGTTACAAAATACCGAGCTCCAGAAAGAGAAGGAATCTTTTCAGGACCCCAGACATCAGAGTGAATTTTCATAAAAGGAACATGACTTTTATTAAGACTTGGTGAATATGAAATACGGTGGCTCTTGGCCAGTTCACAAATGTCACAATGGAAATCCAAATCACTGACAACCGAAAACAAATGAGGTTGCAGCTTCTTAAGATAACTAAAAGATAGATGACCTAAACGGCGATGCCATAACCATACTGCTTCCTTTGCATTCTCTACCCCATTAATCTGATTAGCTTGCCCCAAAAGATGCTTCTGGTTTTCTCCAGTCTCTGTTAGATCCAGGTAGTATAATTTTCCCCTTCTAACACCATAACCAAGAATCCGCCGAGTCAGAATGTCCTGAAACACACAGAAAGATGAATAGAAGGTCACAATACATGCAAGTGCTAAAATAATCTGACCAACAGATAGGAGATTATAAGCTAGTGAGGGAACAACTAGGACAGATTCAAGGGTTAAGGTATCAGATACAACAATAGAACCTTCTCCGGTGACCAGAGTTGGAGTACCATCAACAGTAGAGACAATATTTTGAGAGGAACGTCTAAGGTTTTTCACAAGACTAGGGTCATTGGTCATATGATCAGATGCACCTGTATCAATTATCCATGTATTATTCAAAGTAGCCTTACCCTTCATACCTGACTGTGCTACATTAGCGGAGGCATTGTCGAGATGCTCTTCCTCTATAGTAGCAATAGCCGCCTTGCCCGGATTCTTTCGCGGTTTCCTTGTGAAGTCCCACCAATCAGGGTAGCCAATTACTTCATAGCACCGCTCCTTGGTATGACCTACTTCCCCACAGACAACACATTTTTTGTTTGCGTATGGGTTTGGTTTGTCATGAGGACGGCGTGGAGAAGGACCTGAGAAGCCTGGAGGAGGACATGGTCGGTGTTGAACGGCCATAACAGAAGATTCGGTAGGTACCGAACGCCCCATAGCTTGTTTCTCTGATTGCACCTTGCGAATGTAAGCATAGCTCTGCTCCAAGGAGAATTTAGGCTCCTTGCGTAGGATTTCTCCACGCACCTGATCATACTCTGGGTCAAGTCCACTCAAAAACAAGTGAACACGCATCCGGGACATTGCTGAAGTTTCTTGAACGACAGCTGCAACATTATCATGTTGAGAGGCCACCCTGTGATCAATCTCCTGGAACATTGCCACTAACTCATTATAGTAGGTCGGAATGGGCCTTCCATTCTGCTTTGCTTCAAAACACTTTTTATTCAACTCAAAGATTCGGGTTTCATCAGAATCATCATAAAAGGTTTTCTCTACAGCTTCCCAAATATCTTTCGCAGTAGGAAGACGAATATACCGGTTCATGAGAGAGGATTCCATGGAGTCAATTAGCTAACTTTTCACCTTTTCATTGTCCGTGGCCCAAGCTTCATACTCTGCAGAATTCATGGTGGGTTTAGCCTTTACTCCGGTCAGATAACCAACCTTCCCTTGTGCTCCAATGCACATTCTTATAAGAGGAGCCCATATGGTGTAGTTGGATTCATTCAAGACAACACTTGTGGGGAAAGCAGAGTTGTCTTGTTGGGTGGTGTAGTGGTGATGGATGATCGGTGAGGATGACACCATTGTCTTCTCGGGATTTGACTGTTCGCCTTCAATTGCAGGTCCGGCCATTAAGGAATTTGGGGTTTGTTTGTTTGTTTGTTTTTTTTTTTTTTTTTTTTTTCAGGTTTGGTTTTTCTAGGGTTTCAAAAAATTCAGGGATGGCTTGATTTTAATGGTGGTGGTACGCAGCGGTTTGTGGTGTGCTTTGGGATTCAGGATTCAGGATTCAAAGGATGCAGGCAAGTTCAAAGGATTGAACCTGGCTCTGATACCAAGTAGAAAAGAATACTTTGATTTTAGGGTTTTCAATAATATTCTATTCATCCCACAAAGGGGTATATATACAAGGACAAGAGGAGTAGTCTAACCCTAACAGGAAACAATCATTCCTATAATTACATGATAACCTAAATAAATAAGAATCATAATTACATAAGATTTACAGCTATTCTACAACTACAAGTGTTGCCCGTGCTTTGCTGCGGGATTGATTTAATCATTGATTGTTTTTGTCGAACTTTACAATTTAGGTAAGGTGATCTTATAACATTACATATCAGAATATTTATATTGTTTTTGTCGCATACATTAATTTTTTGGCTGCATGATTAAAACACGTTACACGAATTTCTCCACCAGAATCATTAACTTGAAATCAAACCTACTGAGAAGATAATGTTGATCCAGATTGTTGTTGAGGTCCTGCAAGGTGAAATAGTTGATCGTCAAATTCTAGATACTGATATTTGAAAAATTTTGTTGAATGTATGTAATTAAGAGAAAAATATGTATAGGATATATTATACTCACACTGATAGTCCATAGAAAGCCACTTGCATGAAGTGTATTGAAGTTGTAGTTATCTGAAACTCTATCAAATGCTGTTGCTTGAGACTCTGCAGAATACTGCGATGATTTCTATGAGATATGGCTATTCTTTCAGTGTTGAAGGTCAAAAGGGAAGAGAAGATGATTGATGATTACCTTTTATGGATAGATTGAACATTGGAAAGAGCTCTGATCCTCGAGATTGAATAGAATCTTAATTCCTCAAGTGTAGAATTCCTCTTTCAATTGGTGATCCATAAACCTCTACGTCAGTACCATTCTGAAAAGGGTACCAACAGAAAATTACTACCACATCAACCCTTGATTTACCATTTAACTTTCTGCTAAACAGTTTTTAAGGATGTACCTGTATCTCAGCTGTAGACACTGCGATTTGTTTGTGCAATGCTTTCAATAATTAAGGACCATAGCACTGGAGGCAATCATGACTTATTGTCAGAAGGATAGATTTTCTTCCCACTAACAGCATAAATAATTATTCACAAATCAGCACCACACAAAAAATTATCTACAGGCATGCAAGCACACTTGTTTTATTTGCAATATCTGGAATACTATTAGTACTTTTGATTCAAATAGATCACTATTAGTACTTCTATTCAGAGCTATTAATTGATCAGAGCTGCACAGATTGCTTTTAATCAATCAAAAAACAAAGAGAAGTTAAACGATCTACCTCCTGGTTCAAAGTTTTGTTCCAGTCCAGGAGATTATAACAGTAATTCACTTAGTTCAAAGTTTAGTTCCATTAGGCACCGTTAAGTATTCTTAAATCCCAATGAACTGATATCTACTTTGCATTTAAGATTCTACTGAGGCTCTGAAAGTATAAACATGAGATGTATAAAAATAAAATCAAGTAGACGTACTAAGATCTTATGTGCCATCATTTTGGTCATGGAATAGGCAAGACTGTCATAAAGAACAGAGAAATAAGAAGTATATAAAGATGAATATACGATGAAATCATGTGGTTTCTGATATGTATTTTGTATTAACTAAAAACTGATACATTACAGAAACCAAAACCTGAGTCTTGGTTTATGCGTTCACAGAAATATTGTCAAGTAGATACTACTGCAATAAGAAAGAGTGATTATTTGGTTGTATAAATCGAATCATATATACCTTTCTATTCTCTGCCTCTTCTTATGATAACTTGGAACCTGTTGCAGAATTCAAACTAAGTAGGTACTTGTAACAATGAGATCAGTGAGATTTATTCCAAATATGAAAGTGGAGTACCTTCCAGCCGCTGCATCTGTTCTTGTACCATAAGATGGAAGGGGTTTAAGCACAGACCACTCATTTAGGTCCTAAAACTCAGTTGATTGGTTGAGTTGATATGAGCAAGCAAAGCACATGGTAAATATAAGCAAATCTATCAAACATATCATAAGAGACCAAAATTCAAATTTACCAAATTACTGTTCAAGTCTATATTAATTCTTCTCGGAATACCTTTACAATAAAATCTATATGATAGTGCGACAATCTTTCGTGTGCTGATATCAAGGCTACTTTGAGTTCATGCATAATTTTCAGTTTAGCCATATATGAACAGTAACATTCAGTTACATGATTTCAGATCTAAAGTCTTAGAACTGATTTTCATGGGGATTAATTCATTCTCACATCCTACCGACACACATAACCACTTTATCACAGATTCACAGACAATTAAAACATTGCCTCTCAAAGCATATTCTTTTGCTATATATGCACCTCATCTCATAAAAACAATTACAAAAGCATTGATTTGAGTCATTGTATAATCCAAAAAATTTTGATCTCATAAACTTTGAAAAGGAGGCTGAAAATAATATGATCAAAATTTAGCAGATTTGATTTTTACATAATCTTACCCTTCTTGACATTGTAAAGCTGACTGTGGTTGTTTCCATCCAGGTGCTCCATTACCTGTTGATGCAATCTAGGAGCAGAAATGTCTATGATGCTTAATAGAACCGAACTCCATCGAACTGGTGATGCATGCCTTAGATCTTTCCCTAGAAGAATAGAAAAAGCACATCATTTAGACCCATTTCTAATGAAATACCAAAATCAATGAGGGAGTATAGAGGGATTATGTTAGCCATTAATCGACTCATATAAAAAAGCCATGCTTCTAAATATCATGAGGTATGTCCAAATAGAACAAAAACTTGGACAGTAACATGCTATGCATGATCTTATAAGATTTCATTATTTTACAAATAACAAATGAGATAGATAGTAAAGCAAAGCTGATTGAGAATACACAGTTCAAAAGACATGCATGCAGTTTCTTGTTTTGGACCATAACATACCAATCAAACCAAACTAAATCAAATAAAATGATTCTTTTTTTATTATTTCAATTTTATTTCAAAAGTGTCTAAGTATAAACCATGTTTGTAATGAATGGATTGAATAGCTACTTTGTGTCAAGTATGCTGTGATCTTCTTACAGGTTTGTGAGTCATTATACCCAGAAAGATAAGTTATCAATTGAGTTTCATGGTACCTCTGGCGGTAAGTACATCCAGGTATGGTGGTCCAAGTAAACGACTGAACCACCGATAGCTCCAGCTAGATACAACTTGAGCAAAAATCACCGATAGCTCCACCCAAAAATTCTTCCAATCTGATATATACACAAAAACCAGAGAAGTATGATTGAAAATTGTTGCTAATTGATTTTAACTCTCAACGTTTATTGACACATTCCATACCATACTTTGATCAAATAGTCCATTATACTATCAAAAGTTGCTTAACATGCATTCTCTTCCATTTACCTTGATTGACAGATTCAAGCTTCTCCTTTTTTTTTTCAGACCTTGCAGACTAATTTTTTACAACAGAAAAATCAATTGCAACAACAATGATAGTAGCAGGTGAAACCTACATACAAAACCAATTACAGTTTGACATTAAAAACACATATCAAAACCATAAATCCCTTAAAAAAATATATATAATATAAAAAAAATATTTAAACAAACAGAATCAATCCAAACAAAACCCAAATTCATACAGATTACAAATTATGTACACAACTCCAAAAATCCATAGCAACCTACAATCACAGATTAAGAATATAACCAATACAACTCCAAAAATACTAAAAAATCCCGTGGTTTTCAATCTTATCAAGCAAAGCTACAAATTTATAAAAGGGCTTCACAAAAATAGATGCTTCATCCAGAAAACCGAGGTGAGCATCTCTTAAATTGGAATTTCATCCCTACCATTTTACTCAATTGAAAACTCTAATGGGAACAATTTACAATTACAATAGAGAAATTGAGAGAGGGGAATTAAGGAACCTTGAACGTAGAAGCAACCTATGTCTACATGCATGAACAATGACTCTGGAATCGGATGTTTCAGGCCACAACTCAAATGCCAGAAGCTGCAGCTCTCCTGCTTTTCTCAACGCACCTCCACCTCAAGGTTGAGCCAATAACCCATAATCGCCTTCCTTCTCCTTGTTGATGACAAACCCAATACGACAACCCTAAACCCCTGCATCACCAGAACCCCAAATCAGAATTCTTTCAACAAAAAAAAACCACAAATTCTTTCATTCTCCGTTTTTCTTGATTATTTCTCTTATCAGAGAACACAAAAAACACACACACAGAGAACATGCAGAACCTATTCTCTGTAATTCTCTCCCTCTCTTTCACTATATCAACAATAGAAACACAAAGCTCAACCAAGGACGAAAAGAGAGAAAGAAAAGATCATGTCTGTCAGCTTGAGAAAAAAGATTACGTGAAACCCAGAAATTTAACTCATCACCAAAACCCAATCTTTCAACCCGAATCGTATTTAATAAACTGTAAATCAAAGAAAACCCAACAAAGAAATCCTTCATTATCTACCTCTTTGTGGAGTGAAGTAGCAAAGACACCCAGGTGTCGAAGGAAGAAACAACACACACTGAGCAGCACCCCAAGTGTCGAAGCAAGAAACAGAATGGAAGGGCAAAATCGTCTTTCATCCATAACCGGCTCGGCTCCAGCCGACATTGTTCATAAGCCGATGAACAGTTCGATGAGAATTAGTATATAGTAAATTACCAAATTGTCATGTTATTGCCATTAACTATGAAGATCATAATCACACACGTAGTATGCAGATATGGACCAAATACAGGGAAAGAAGGGGAAAGCCTAATTAGGTGCTCTGTGGTTCTAGACTTGGCCATATATTTTAACCGAAGGGCATGAATGAAAGTCCAGTAAAATCTGTAATTAAGCTAAATGAATGGTCATATGTTATTATTTAATAAATAAAAACAAAAACAGAGGTATTTTAAAATACCTACCTCATCTTCAAATCCAAAACCAATTTTTCATTCACTAACCCTTCCCCTAAAACCCTCGTGCCAATCGAACTGGCGACTAGCTGGACATTGAAAGTAACTCAAGGCCAACAAGTCACTCAGAGACCGGCCTTATTCGTGCTCAAGTTATAATCTATATCTCTTCCCAGATATTGAAAGTTATACAAAGTAGAAGTGACCATGCAACCAACATGTCAATACATATCAAGACTCTTGCTCCCGAAGCTGATCGAAGTGCAAGTGTGAAAGTTAAGGTGTTAAAATCACTTCTCCTTAAGTAAAGAATCTCATGGAAGTTCTCTCTAGCTCTTGGTTTTTTTTTTTTTTCCCTACAGACAAGGAAAATCTTGAGTTCGAACCCTTGTAAATTTAATCATATTTTAAATAATAAAAACAGTTATAATGTGCGAGGAGTCAAGGAGAGTTAGAATCCTGAGACATATCATAACTTTTTGCAGGGCCGATCCTGACATTTTAGAGGTCTGAGGCGAATAATAAAAATGTGGCCTCATTAATGGGTGTTCGATCAATAACCAAATTTATTGTTTTGTTCAATAATGAAATTTATTTTTCATATAGTAGTTTCTTACATAATTACTTGTATATTGTTTTCTTAAATTATAAGGGGCAAAATATATTAAATTCATATACATTAGTAACCATAAAAAAGAAAAGGAACTAAATGTGATTATACCAAAAGAAACCAGAAAAATAAAACAAAAGGCAAAGTAAACCAAAAACAAAAAAAGATAGGCAAAGTGAATTGAACAAACTGTGAATCGAACCTGGGTGGGGTATTTAAAAAAGGAGGCCACTAATTTCCCTTACCGCTAAACTACAATATTTTCTCTGATATCATTGGCGAAGAAAAATATATAACAACTCGTTGAAGTTTATATTTATATAATAAAAAAAACTGACGGAGGCCCGCCGGAGGCCGGTGGCCTGAGGCGGCCGCCTCAGGCTGCAGCCCTCAGGGCCGGCCTTGACTTTTTGGGTTGTACCATGTAAGTTACCGAGTTGGCAACCCGTTTGCCAAGTTTATGGGAGGGTTGAATCCTCAGATATATCATAATTCAATTTTTTAACTATTCATCAATACAGCTTGAGCTATTATACAGTACTACAAACATAGTTTAAATTTTAAAAATGTTTAACCACTGTACGTTGCATGAGAACGTGTTTTTTAAAGTTAATTAAGAAAACTGAAAACAAATTAGAAATTTTGAACCCATCCAATGTACCAAAAAAAACTATGCGATTTTCTTGTCACCTTATAACCAAGTTGATGAGTCGGTGCAAAAAAAGAAGAAGAAGATTACATTGAAGAGATCAAAATGGTAAGTTTACGATAAAAAAAGGGTCCTTGCCCAAAAGCACCAAAATGAGCAAAACTTTTCCCACTTACCCCAGCAACAGTTTTTCATTCCCACTAACCCAATTTTAAGGAAAATGACTATTTTGCCCATAACTTAATTAAAGAATTACAAGCTTCTGCCACTTTTTCATCTCTCTCTCTCTCTCTCTCTCTCTCCCCTGGATCTCCACCTCCGGTCTCTCTCTCTCTCTTTCTCTCTCCCTCCCTCTCCCTCCGGTATCCACCTCCGGCACAACATCGATCGCAAACGACATGACGAACTCCGGCAATTGCTCAGACTGCTCTTCACACCCAAGCAATTGCTCAGGACACCCAAGCTCTATCTTCTAGCTGAATCTGTCGAACACCGTGTTGCAAATCGAACACCTCGCCCTCGCGGTCAAGATCGAGCTTGGTGCTATGGAGCTCCGGCGGTCAAAGCCTCGATCGTCGGCGCCGGTTCTAGGTCTGGGTCGAAGGACGACTCTGTCGCCGGCACCTCTCTCTCTCTCTCTCTGGCACGAAGCCGTCACCGGTTGCTTGGACCTAGCCTTCGACTCATCCAGGCAGCAGGAAGCGGAGACCGGTCATCCCTCTCCGATCTGCACTTTCTCTCTCATCCCTCTTCGAGGTGGCGGCCGGGCTGCTGGTAGACGGGAAATTGGTGGAGGATAACAACGATTTGGTGCCCAGAGCTTTTCTCTGGGTGCCCAAACTATTTTTTTTTTTTTATAGATAAAATGGGGCAGAAGACCAAAATGAAAGAAAAATGAAAAAAAAGAGGTTCTATTGGGGCAATAGACGTTTTGAATTGATGTAATCTCCTTGTTTTTTTCCTATAATCAAAGTTTTATTTGTCTAAATTTAAAGAGATTAGTTCTCATTCTAGCAACTGAAAGTCTTATTGGGGGATAGTAGACGTCTATTGGGGGGCAATACATGGCTGATAGACGTCTATTGGGGGGCAATAGACGTCTATTGGGGGGCAATACATGGCTGATAGTCGTCTATTGGGAGGGCAATACATGGTTAATAGACGTCTATTGGGAGGCAATACATGGTTGATAGTCGTCTATTGCCCCTTTATTGGGGGGCAATAGACGTCTATTGGGGGGCAATACATGGCTGATAGTCGTCTATTGGGGGGCAATACATGGCTGGTAGTCGTCTATTGGGGGGCAATAAACGTCTATTATGGGGCAATAGACGTCTATTGGGGGCAAAAAAACTTTCCGGTGGGTGGTAGCCGGTGATCGGAATCCGGCGGCCGGTGACTGGATTCCGGCGAAAATTGGCCGGATTCCGGCGAAGTTGTCGCCGGAATCCGGCGGCCGGTGACCGGAATCCGGCGGCCGGTGACCGGAATCCGGCGGCCGGTGACCGGAATCCGGCGGCCGGTGACCGGAATCCAGCTGCCGGTGATCGGACTCCGGCGAAGTCCCCTATGGTTTCTCTCTCTTCCACTCTCTCTCTCTCTCTCTCTCTCTCTCTCTCTCTCTCTCTCTCTCTAAGTAACAAAGGTGAGGGTAAAATGGTATTAAAAAAATAATAAAAACAAAAAAAAAATCTTAATGGGGTATTAGGGAAGACTCCCTTAGAGTGTATTGGGTAAGAGGGAATTAAAAAAACTTAGTGGGGTAAGTGGGAAAAAAATCCCTAGAAATGGGGTAAATGGACAAAATCCCTAAAAAAAAAGGAAAAACTTGAGCTAAGCGGGGAATTGTTTTCAGAAAACAAAAAACAGAGGTATTATAGAATACCTCATCTCAGAATAGTACTAGTACTGTGTGAGTTCAGTGATGGGTACTAGTACTGTGTGAGTTCAGTGATGGGGAATGGTGATGGTGCCAATCCAATCGAACGTGTGAGCTATTCTACAAGAATGTAAAGCAACGCCACTGGTTCAGATAGGGATTGGCGCTTGTTTTTATGTGCTTTTCTACATTTATATAACTGTATGTAGGATTGTGCGGTATAGACAAAAAACCTATAGACATAATTTGGTATTTCCCATATCTACAATTTCAGACTTGTGCGTTAATTGAATACCTTCACTTTATTTTGACTACAATAATTTTTTTTTTTAATCCACAAACTGGGTGGCTCAACTATCCGCCCATTTTATTATCTGATAGATGACAAATTGTCAATCTAAATGACGGAGAAGTGAGAATATCTATTCACAATATAGATAGGGGATTGATTTAAGTCCTACATTTGTATAGAACCGGGGACTTGCCATACTTGGAATGCAAGATAGGGGATTGATTTAAGCCCTAAATGACGGAAGTTTTTGTCCTTTTGTTTTGATTTTCTTTTTTGGCCTGAAGTTGAGTTGTGTTTATTTCTATTGAATTCGGCTTGTAGTTAAATTTTAGATCTGAGCTATTTTGTTTTGGTGATTTTGTATTTCAGAGGATTGAGGGGATTTATTTATCTGAGCTATTTTCGGCTTGTAGTTAAATTTCTATGTTAATATTTGTTTGGCATTTATTTCTATGTTAATATTTGTTTTAAAATTGAGATTGGTAATTTATTTGGGCCTTGGCTCTGAGAATTACTGAGAAGCCCACTACTCCCCAGTGGGATTCCAGATATTTCTAAAGTGAGAATTACCATTCTATCCCACTAGGGTTTCACCACAGTGATCCCTCTTTATAAATAGCCTACTATTTCGGGCCGTGTGAATTGGAGGAAGCAAATTAGAAACAGTGAAATTTTCTGGGCAAATGGGGGGCATACAGAGATGGGTCTCCGCACAATGAATGATGAGAAGCAGAAGAAGGCTGATCTGGCGAATCACCAGCATGCGGTTGACAAGGGCAAGACTGATCCACGTCCTCCAAGGAGAAGAAGAAGAAGGTGGTTCCCATTCCCGATGCTGCTCCAGCAAAGAAGGTCCGAATCAAGGGTCGCCTTCTTCTGAGGAATGGTGGTGCCCCACTGTTCGTGACAGGCCTGGAGCTTGAGTTTCTCCACTTGACCTTGTCAACCGCGTGCTGGTGATTCGCCAGATCAGCCTTCTTCTGCTTCTCATCATTCATTGTGCGGAGACCCATCTCTGTATGCCCCCCCCAGGAGAAGAAGAAGAAGGTGGTTCCCGTTCCCGATGCTGCTCCAGCGAAGAAGGTCCGATTCAAGGGCCGCTGTCTTTTGAGGAATGGTGGTGCCCCACTGTTCGTGACAGGCCTGGAGCTTGAGTTTCTTAGAGATCCGATCCGATCCGTTGTTGATTATTTCTTGGGGAAATTACTGGTCACTCCCTGTACTTTTAGGGCGTCGACAGTTCAGTCCCTGCTATCCTAATTTCGACAAGTTACTCCTCAGACTTTCCAATCTCACACAATTTGGTCCAAAATGACTATTTTGCCCCTCCCTTCCTCTTTTTGTTTTTTATTTTTCTCTCCTCTCCCCTCCTTTCTTCTAAAATTCATAATTAATTCATACGAACTCCGATATTTGCGTTCCATATATGTACGAGATCGTATCGATGAGCTCCACAACTTTTATGAAGAAAGTTTTTCCAAATTTTGTATGTATAAAAAGTCAATTTTCACGACCGCTCCAAATAACATTCGTTTCGAAAATCCACTTTCTTCTAAAATTCATAATTAATTCATACAAACTCTGATTTTTGCGTTCCATATATGCACAAGATTGTATCAACGAGCTCTACAACTTTCATGAAGAAAGTTGTTCCAAATTTTGTACGTATAAAAAGTCATTTTCACTACCCCCCTAAATAACGTTCGTTTCGAAAATCTCCTTTCTTCTAAAATTCATAATTAATTCATACGAACTCCGATATTTGAGTTCCATATATGTACGAGATCGTATCGAGGATCTCTACAATTTTTATGAAGAAAGTTTTTCCAAAATTTGTATGTATAAAAAGTCAATTTTCACGACCCCCCCTAAATAACGTTCATTTCAAAAATCTCCTTTCTTCTAAAATTCATAATTAATTCATACAAACTCCGATATTTGCGTTCCATATATGTACGAGATCGTATCGATGATCTCTACAATTTTTATGAAGAAAGTTTTTCCAAATTTTGTATGTATAAAAAGTCAATTTTCACGACCCCCCCTAAATAACGTTCATTTCGAAACTAAAATTGATACGAAACCGAATTTCTCGTACAACTACTTATGAAATAGTCTCAATATTCATAATTCAAATATTTGATATTTCTTGGGTTGAAATGTGCATAATGAGAGAGAGTGTGTGTGTGTGTGTTATTTTGTGGTTGGGGGGGGGGGGGGGAGTCGTGAAAATTGACTGTTTATACATACAAAATTTGAAAAAACTTCATTCATAAAATTTGTAGAGCTCATCGATACGATCTCGTACATATATAGAACGCAAAAATCGGAGTTTGTATGAATTAATTATGAATTTTAGAAGAAAGGAGGGGAGAGGAGAGAAAAATAAAAACACAAAAAGAGGAAGGGGGGGGCAAAATAGTCATTTTGGACCAAATTGTGTGAGATTTGAAAGTCTGAGGAGTAACTTGTCGAAATTAGGATAGCAGGGACTGAATTGTCGACTCCCTAAAAGTACAGGGAGTAACCAGTAATTTCCCCTTATTTCTTTTATGTTCGTGGTTTAGTATATGTTAATATAGGCTGGAGGGCCCAGATCTGGGACTTTGCTCTCTCATATCGATCTGTGGTCTACTTGTTTTTACTTTTATGTTAGTAATCGTGTCCTAATTTTCTCTCTCATTTAGGGATGTGTGGTTTGCTCTGTTCTATGTTAATTAATCTGTGGCTGTCAAACCCTAATCTCTGGTGATATTTTGGATTGGAAGGGCATGATTGAAATGGAGAACGAGTGAATAATTATAATACTTCAAAACTTGCTTGCATGCTTATACATGTATACGAAATTGTCTCATGTGACATAACATGAAGAAATTCATAAAGTAACAGAGTTTCGAGGATGAAAGCATTAAAGCCAATTCCATCCATCCCAAAGAACAATTGCTGTTTAACTCATAGGCTAAAAGCAATTTATTTACCATACATGGCAACTTAATGGTTTTGTTATAGTTCTGTATTGTCCGTCTTTGCTGGCATTGTTATTCCTAGCAATTGCCTTGCTCACTTCTCTCTTCAAAAGGAGCCCACAAGCCTTTGTTTGTTTTTGGGGATTCACCATTTGATGCTAGAAACAATAAACTACATCAACAGTACCAAGACGGCTCAGGTCAACTATTGGCTATATGGAGAAACCTATTTTGGGTATCCCACAAGAAGATACACCGATGAGCGTCTCATTCTAAATTTCATCGGTCACATATGCCATAACTAAAATGTGCTGTTTTTCTTAACTTCATCGGTCACCAATTAAAATTGATTGCTGCAGCTACCAATTTGCCGTTGATTCCACCATATCTACAAACCGGTTTAAATAACTACGTTTATGGAGTGAAGTTTGCATCTAGGGGAGCTGGTGCTCTAAAATGAAACTCATCAAGGCTTGGTTTGTGATCTAAGGTATTTGTACGGTTGCTTCATCTAAGTTGCATTACTCATATGGCATATTTGTACTAATGTACCCTTTGTTTTTATCCCATACCTTTAGTTACTTATCCCCAAGTGAAAAGGGTCATTAATTTTTCTTTCTTTTTCATCCCAGGTGATAGACATTCAAACTCAGCTTAGTTATTTCAAAAATGTAGAAAAGCAATTGAGGCACAAACTAGGCTATGCACAAGCCAAGACATTGCTTTCTAGTGCTCTGTACATTTTCAGCATCGGAAGCAATGATTACTTCGCTCCTCTGCGGTTTAACATCAGCAAGGAATTCTCATACTCACAAGAAGAATTCACAGGGATGGTGATTGGCAACTTAACACATGTGGTCAAAGTAATTTTCCATAACCCAATTATCTGTTCTTTAAATAAAATAGTACATGTGGTCAAAGTAATTCCATTTGTTCTCTCTCTTTTTTGAAAAAAAAAAAAAAAATTCCAAGGAGGTTATGTTATCATTTTATGTGTTTTGCATTGACCGGTTTGGCCGGTTTGTACCATGTTTTGCACACCCCAATTTGGGAAGAATTATACAAGAAAGGAGGAGGGTAACTTGGGTTTCTAAGCTTGGGACCAAATGGTTGTCATCAAGCTTTGCTAGTATTTCAGCCAAGAAAAATAGGAACTTGCACGGTCGAACTCACAGAAAAGGCACAAATACACAATAAGGCAATTTTGAAAGTCCTCCATGTGCTAGAGATCAAGCTGAAAGGATTCAGATATTCGTACTCCGACTTCTATACTTCCATGAGTGAAAGATTGAATAACCCCACAAAATACGGTATAAGCAACATTTGGATCATCTATTGTTTTGTTCCAGACTAAACTAAGCTGTTTTATGTGCTAATGTTCTTTTGGTCACTTAAAAGTTAAAACTTTGAAGATTTCAAGGAACGGAAGTAGGTATGTTGTGGATCTAAGTGGTCCATAGAGAGCCGTTTAACTGTGGAGGGAAGGGGCCAGAGAAAGAGTATGAACTATATATTTTACAATCCTATTGACTATGTGTTCTTCGATGGCAGTCATCCTACAGAAAGAACTAACCAACAATTTTCCAAGCTAATGTGGAGTGAAAATTCCAATGTCACATGGCCTTGCAATGTTCAAGAACTATTTGGAACTCTTTGGGCAAAATATGTGTGTTCGACACCAAGTTCTTGATGAGCTGAGGAAAACTTCTAGGACTCGATTATTCATTATCTATGTTTCTTGAATAGACCCCATTGCACTAATCTATAATACAAAATGCTATAGTTTCCATGCATGCCCTGTGTCACGAGCCGCACTTAAAAGTAGTGCTATCGTGACACTTTGTGAATGAAATGCCGAGAGGAGCGAGCCTTGGAGGGTGAGTGTCATTGTCGTAATTAAGTGGAAGTTCTGATTCGAGTTACTTCGGCTTGGAATTTGGGAAAACTCAAAGCACCAGAAATGTCTGAGACATCGAAACGAGTTCAACGCACTTGACGGCATGTCATTTGGATTTTCTATGAATTAGTTATGGCATATTAGTCTCCTCGGTTATTTTGATGTTTCCTCCCAGCTTGGTCATTCAAGCAAAATATGCTCTATAGAGGGAGACATGGTGTCAAGCTCTCCACCACCCTCGGTGCTGGCCTTCATGGGGCACTAAGTGAGCTTCTCCCAGGCACCTGTGGGGGCCTAGGGGGCCGGGCATGTGTTGACAGAAAAGGGCGGCATATGTTTCCACAAGTCAGGATGTCTCGTGGACGGTATTGGCCGAAAGGCCTCAATGAAAGGCAATCAAGGCTAAATGTTTCAATGAAAGGCGATTGCGCTAAATGCGATCAAGTGCAATGGCTAAATGCAACCAAAATGAAATGGCTAAAATGCCGAAATGCAATCAAGATGAAACAACCAGCACTAAACACCACTACAAGCACAGTCGTGGTGAGATAGCCTAGCACTATCCCTTAAAACACCAAATATCGCCACCAAGCATGATTACGACACGCTCTCCTTTATACGCGATATCGCCATGTGTTATCTCTCTATTATATGATATCGGCAAGAGTTATCTTTCTCCAACACGCGGTATCGCCCTGTTTTATCTCCATTACATGATATCGTCATATTTTAATTGTCCATTACACGATAGGATATCTCCATGTCTTCTCTCCATTATACAATATCGCCATATCTCATCTTTATCCATTATATGATTGCATGACACCACATGCAAAATAGAAAGATGTCCCAAACTTAACAACAGCGATATCGCCACGTACATTCCAGCCACTATCGGCTACATTCATTACATTCATTATCAGCTTCACGCCAAAATTATTATTATCGCCATATACAAAAATGGGCTGACATAACCAAGGCTATCCTTGCAGACACCAAGTGTATCGAGTACACCTTATAGCGAGCAACACCTAACGCCACATGCTAGAGGACCCTAGTCCAAACCTTGTCACTGAGGGACTCGGGGGACTGGTTATCTTAAGGAAGACACTCTAGCCAAATATCCAATGAATGCTTGCGCGGTTTTTACTTGGAAAATGAAATCACCACCCCAGTCAAGACTCCTCTTAGCTGGGGACTTGGGGGATTGGGGGTAGTGGTTGTACAGAAGTCATGTGCCGAGAATGCTCTCCTTGCACTTCTGATATTTCTACCATGACAAAATCCCTACCCAAGAGAACTCTTGACCGGGGACTTGGGAGATTTGTTAGTATATATACCGCCTAGGCACAAATATCGGAAGCACATGGCTCACTAGCCAAGTGAAACAATGCCAATAATGCCGATACCATACACTTGTGGTATCGGGTAGGCCACACCTAGTCTCACATTGAAAACAAAGGGGTGACAAGCTCATCCCCACACTATAAATACATGTCTCTCCACTCATTCAAGGTAAGCCACAACTCTCCATTTACTCCTCCCTAGTCTACATTCTTACATGTAACTGACTTAGGCATCGGAGGGTCGAAGGCCGGTTGACCCGGTCTTCCCTTTGACCTCTGTTCATGTTTGACAGGTATCAGATCTTGGAGATGGCTGTTCTCATGACAACCCCGTTTCTACCACTGAAACAATAACTATTTTTCAATCTCGGTTGAGCTTTGAGGAATTGATGTTTTGGGATTCGTCGATCTTTTCCCAAGGTACTGGCCACGGTGGCTTTTCTGATCATCATTGGTGGTAAGCTAGTTAGAGACCATTAGAGTTTTGTCGAAATTGGAACGAGGATGAATTGGAATTTGGTTTGTTTCGGCTGTTCTGCATAGAGGTATTATGCCATTTTTGATTTCATTTCATATTTGGGAACAAGAATTGATGGTGGATATGTTAAACTTACAGAATTGGTGAAGATGGTGGAGATGTTGAACCACGGCTGCTCTGTGTCGTAAAGGTAAAGTGGCAGCAGCTCAAAAGAGATTTGAATTTTGTAATTAAGGTGAATTGAAAATCATGTTAACAAGGCTTTGGCTTATCAGCTCATCTTCAATCTTTACCTGCGCCTTTGAGCTTGATTTGATTCTTGGTTTTGTTAAAATCACAGAAATGTGAAGCTGAAAAAGAAATCCTAAGAGTTGGGTCATCTCTGATCACTTGGGTTCGAGAACTTTAGGCAATAGAGTGTTTACTGCTGGTGTGTTTGTGTCAAGTGCACATGCGTGGGTTTGTATAATTACTGCAAGTAAAGAGTTGAGAGATTTCATTTGTGTTTGGAGTGCAAGTTGGTTAACGGAGTCTTCACAAAGGTATAATCTTATACCTTGAATATGGATTTGTTTAATTGTTGGAAGGATTCATGCCAATTGGCTCTCAAATAGCGATTCTAGTTTGGGATTATACTTGATTGTTAATGTTTGAATTTTATGGTATGTTTACTTGTGAATTTGAACGTGAAGCAAAATTGTGATGGTTTAGAGTCCGGTGGAAAATGATATGTTATTTAGCATTGTTTAGCTAAAGTGGGAGTTAATTTTGTTGGTGTTAATTTTTTGGGAGCATGGGTGTTATATTAATTGCAAGGCCTGTTAAAGTTAGAATCTTGGTGGTTGTAATCATGAAAGGTTACTGGAAGTACATTGTGCTCTTAGACTTGTTAACATAATACTATGGGGTGGCGGTGAATTATATGGTTTAATTGTATATATGTGCTTGTCTGGTTGACGAATGCTATATGCTAGTGATGGCTTGTAAATTCTATAATTTATTGGTAGCTATGCCATTTACATGAAATTAAAGAATTTGAGTTTCTTAACATCTGTGAATGTCGACAAGTGCAATAAATCTTTGAAGAATTGGTAAGCCTGGAAGTTAATGTTCTTTCAAGGTTGGTTAGAGAACTATTACGTTTACTAGTTAAGTTGTTTTGATTTTATTTTGGTCTTGTTGAAGTGTGAATTGCATGGAATGAAAGGAATTATGGATAACTATTTATCCAAAGTTAGAATGCAGATATGACAAAATGATCAATTGAACAATTGAAGTGGACTTGATTTGAATGGGTGTCCTTAGTAAATTATGGGTTATGACTAGTGAGTAAAGCAATGCCATTCGGAAAAAATTAATTGGACTCGATAAGATTTACGAAGTGTTATTGATCGGAAAATGATTTTAACACTCGAATACTATCATTGTCGGACTAGGGACTCCAGTTACCTGAAATGTGAAACGTGGTGGTGTTGGCCTAGGAAAGCGAATGGGTTCAGAGCTACAATAATCCAGGTAGGGGATTCTGGACTCACCTCACTTAGAAATTTTTATGCATGGATTTTATGGAAATTAATTATGCGTGAAAAATAATTTGGTTTTTATTTCATTTTCTATGAGCTGTTGTTTGATGACCTGAGAGTGAGAGGAGCATAGCGACTTCCCTGGGCTTCGATCCTCTAAACCTCCCGAGGGGCTGTATGGACTGAAGAGTGTTTGACATCCTTTAAGTGGACACTCTCGCTACACCTTACCGGTGTAAATGATATTAATCGTGGTAAGGTTGTAGTTGGCATAGCGATCGGTCATCAGGTCTGTTTTATTCTTCTGGACCTTACTACATTTTTATGAACAAACTACGGTTTGTCGTTTTAAACATTTTATCATATTCATCGTTTTTCACTTACTTTGCTGGCGCCATTGTTTAATTGTTTTTACACCTACTTGGGGTAAAGTCTTTTTGAGCAGCGAGGATGAAAGCTCACCCCTACAACAGTTTGTGGATGTAGGTACTGTGCATGAAGAAGGGACAGCTGGATGATGTTGGGTGTGGCTTAATTACATTATATTTCAAATTATGTCATTGATGGAGTTTGTTCTGCATGACAGGTTTCCTTATTTTTCCTTTTCTCTTAAAACTTGTTTGATGAGTTTCGATTGGTCGTAAATTATAGTTCTTGTAAATTCATACTATTTTTTTTGACTTTGAACCGAACAACTATTCTTTAAAGGCTCGTTTCCAAGTTTGAAAAATAGGGGTGGGCATAAACTAATCCGGAGGTGCAAAACCGGCCGAATCGGGTTGGAAAACCAGCTCGGGGACCAAATCGGACTAAATACAGTAGAAAAAGTGTCATTTCAGAACTAGACTTGATTTTTCCAGTTCGGGATCGGGTTCAGCCTTTGAACCGACCGGAATAAAACTGACCCCGCAGAATAATTAATTATTTAATTTTTATTTAAATTATATTAGTTTTTATTTAAGTTAATATTATTTTTAACGGTTGTTGAATTCCTATTGGCTGAAATCAGGTTACACATAGAACCTATTGCACCTGATTCCTCTCCTTATAAGAAAACCCTAAACTCTATCTCTGTCACGCCCCGATTTTTAAACAATTAAAAATCAATATATAATTCCACAATTATACATGAGTGAATAATCAGTCATCAATAGAAAATACCTGAATTTTTTTTTTTTCCATTTAAACCAAGTACATACTGATGCCCTGAAATAAATACTACAATACATACTTGCTCCACAGAGTCATATATTACACACATTTACGAATTAAATTGTCACAACAAAATAAACGTAGAAGGCTCCTCAGAGTCCGGCCATAACATACCGGAAGTCATAATTATGGCAAAGCCAATAAAATTTGCTTCCTACCCGTACTGCTACTACAAGGTACCTCCGCTGCAACCACAATCAGCCTGACCTGCAGGATTAACCCCTACACCGTGGAATAGTGCACCGGATTGTTACACAACAAAGTCAGTAATCTTATGAAAAATCGTTTGATTAACTCAAAACAAGGTAATTTAACTCACACAAAATAACTCCAAATCACACTGAACAATAAAAGAAAGAATACTCTCGAGACTTTCTTAAACTCGTACTTATGAGTCTCAAGTAACCTCGACATTACCCCCGTAAGATACCACTTAAACATTTGGCAGACAGACTAGAGCTATAACTGATCGCAACCAACAACCCGGCGCAAGGGCATGGTTTATGATAATCGGTAACCAACAATCCCTAAGGGCATGGTTCACCAATCTCAGCAACCAACAACCCCTAAGGGCATGGTTCACTGATAGTATGCCATGATCACATTCGTGACCTATCGATCTCCACAGATCAAAATATTTAAAGAAGTCATGCTAGACTTCAAAAATGTTACACAGCTCAAGATACTTTTCAAACAATATAACTCAACACATTTCTACAATATATTGTTTTCTCAAAAAGTACACATTTGAAACAATAATAAGAACACAATCATGCATATTGTTTCACCAACACAAATCCTCCAATAAATATATATTTCACGTAAATATAAATATATATATATATATATATATATATATATATATATATAGACACACATACACACATAGACATTCAAGCAGGAATGCCTATTAATACCAACTATAGTTTGCAGTTAAAAAAATAACCCCTAAACTATAAAAGTAGCTTCGTTCGTAAATGAACAATTTGAGATTACTCACTTCAAATCCTGCTGCGTCTTCTTATCAATCCAAAATCACAAAATCCCAATCGCTAGTCAACTAAAAACCGTCAAGTACCTAATCAAGTACGGTCTTAACTTAGCAAACGATTCATAAAACACACTTAAACTATGATCCAACGGTCAGATTCTAAATTATATGATGACCCAAATCTAAATTAAACGATGATCCAACGATCGGATCTTCCCAGATCGCTTTTATAAACATCTCCAAAAAATTAAATGACCATCTAACGGTCGGATTTTCACAGATCGCCATTTGGATCAATCCCTCAAAATTATACGACGATCCAACGATCGGATCCTCACGGATCGCCCTTTGAATAGTCCTTTCACAATAATATGAAGATTCAATAGTCAGATCTTCATCCGTGGCCACACAAAGTCATCGGAATACTTCAACAATCATCATATCAAAATTTGAAAAAGATCTGATGGTCGGATCCTCACGGATTGCAAGCCGAGGATAAAACATAAAAACCGTAAATCTAGCATGTATCAACTTTTTCCAAAATGACCTTATAATTTATCAAAACGCTCGTATGGATGAGTAGATGATCACCCTGATAACATAACTCAAAAATAAGGCTGGATACACCGCAATGCGCCGGCGGCAGTGGTTGTGCGGGGTCCCAGGCGCCACTGGTCAACCACAACAACTGGAAAATCAAGACCACCCAACATGTTCATATTGAAGAGGGGAACAACTTTGATACCTGGAGCTAAGTCTGAATCAGCCTAGATCAAGCTTGGAAGTTGGATCAATCGTGGCCGTCTGTCAGATTCCAGATCCGTTGTGCACCGTTGATCTTCAATCCTTGATCTTTCACTCCACACTCAAAATTGGCGTGCAAGGCTGGTACGGGGATGATCTAGAGGAGGAGAGGATTCAAGAAATATAACGATCGGCCTGAGGTGATGCAGGAAAATGGAAAATCTGGCCGGGTCTTTAAACTCGAAGCTTTGCGGCTTTGATCCACCGTTTAAGGTGGCTTCTGGAATAGTTTGAGGGCACGGGAACGTCGTCGAAGGGAGTCTGAGTTGTGTAGGAACGTTCCCGTCGCCTGAAGTTTCCGGAGTTGGCTGGAAAAATAGGGTCGGTCAGCCGGGTTCGGGTTTGGGTTTTTCGGGAATTTTCTGGAATTTTGATAAAAATGGAATGATTTCCATTTCTGGAAATCTTATATTTATAGACATTTCCTCTAATAGTAACTTTCTTCTATTACCCATAACTTCTTCATACGAACTCCGATTTTCATGTTCCACATATGCACGAACTTGGATTGACGAGATCTTCAATTTTTATGAAGGAAGTTTTCTCAAATTATTTACATATAAAAAGTCAATTTTCACGACCCCTTAAAATAACGTTCGTTTCGAATTTAAAATCGTTTGAAACAAATTTCCTTGTACGACAACATACGAATCAAGCCCAAAACTCATAATTCATATAATTGATCGAATAATGAATTACAAAATCATCCAAATGAAAAATCAGGTCTTCACAAATCTCAGCTCTCATTTCTCCTCTAATCTCTTTTGGCCTCTCATCTCTCTTAGCCAAGCACTCTCTCAGTCTCGTACAACCGCCGACCAACGACGACCAAATCGTTGACCAAGGATGACCATGTCGCCGACCAACGACGACCACGTCATCGATCAACGCCGCCTACCAACACCTTCGATCTACACAACACCGAGCTCGATCTTCAGCCTACCAACGCCTTCGATCTGCACAGTGTCGAGCCCGACCCTTCAATCTTCGATCTGCAATTTTGCACTGGGCTGCCTACCAACAATGATGAGTGATGACCAACGACTTCAGAGTGACAACGCCGATCAACCAAAACTGAACTGAACCGACTTGAAAGTTCGGGTCACCTGAATTTTTCGGCCCAGTCCATTAACATTTAGTTCTAGGTCCTAAACTTCAACCCACCGAAGAATACGGATCGGATGAGTTTTGGCCCAAAACCGGTCTGACCCAACCCGTGCCCACCCCTATTAAAAAATTTGAGATTGTAGTTTTCACCTCACTTAAACAAATGCTTACGTGCTCAAGTTTTCCTAATGGGTTTACTAAAGTATTTTTAATCTCTTTATTTTGCCTTGCGGGTTCTTAGGACTTCAGATAGGAAAATTCTAGCTTTGGTTCTAAGAATACGCGGCACTGTAACGTACTCGATTTGATGAGGTGCAAATCGGGGTGTTACATTATATGTGCCAAACAATTTACATTCTTCAAACAAATTAAATGTTGATTGCCTAAATTTTAGTGGAGCTTCCAAAAATCAACCCCTTTAATTCAAACTGTTCGCAAGAACCAAAACAAGACTCTTGACCTTCCCACGTCAAATAGTTCACCAGAATAAGACTCTCCATGGGATTGATCTAAATCTTAAAAGTCCATAAACCACTTATATCCAATGCTATAAATTTCTCATCATCAGAAAGCAAAATCAAGTCTTGTTTTAGACACAATCAATTGATGAAGCAACTAATCAATTAAGCCTATGCTTGAATCCCTTTCCCTTGTGGAAACCTGACCCTGAAAACATGCTTTCACAACCCATGGGACTTTCTCCTCTCAATAGTAACACAACCAATACTTGCTGCAATTCTAGTCACTAACAATCCTCCTATATGCAACAACTGACTCCTCCCCCCACCGAACCGCCAAGACCCGGTGCAAGAGGCATTAGTCCCCACAAAATTAAACTGCCCGTTTTGCTTCTTCGCCGTTTGCACCGCCCCAAGAATCCCTTCATGCATGGTTCTCAAGGTTAGAATCAATCAGCACGAAATTAGCCTCCTTGTAATAGGCTAGCTATCAATGTTCTAAAAGGCGAATGCGTGAGGCGAGGCGCTTTGACTAATCCTTAAACTCAAAGCTCCTCAAGTCACTTTCAAGGCGTTGAGGCGTAAGCCTTTCTCACATTACACTTTTAAAATAAAAGTTATAGTATATGTAACAACTAGATAATCATTATTTGATTAGAAACTACTAATATATGTAAGATAATATATCCAAAGTTCAGAATTTAACATGAAATCACATCCAGAATTTAACATGAAATCACATCCATGTGTCACTTATCCTCTAAAGATTAGTTTTTGCTATGACAAATATGAAAAATTGCTACGATCTTCATATTAAAAAAAAATTTTAAAAAAAATAAAAAAAATCCTTTCAAGGTTAGCCTCGAGGCATTTTAGTGAATCCTCACATGCTTTACACCTCATGCGCACCCCGCCTCATTTTAAACACTGGTAGCTATATTAGTTAAGGTCGTGCACTTTGTCATCGAGAAATCATTGAATCGTGATAATCTTTTATTATTTTCATAATTTTTTTTTTGTCCATTTACCCCATTTCTAGGGGTTTTTTCATACTTATTCTATTAAGTTTTATTAATTCCTCCTTACCCAAAACACTCTAAGGAAGTCTTCCCTAATACCCTATTAAGTTTTTTTTTTTTTTTGAGACTATTGTACCCTCACCCCTTTGTTACTGAGAGAGAGAGAGAGAGAGAGAGAGAGAGAGAGAGAGAGAGAGAGAGAGAGAGAGAGAGAGAGAGAGAGAGAGAGAGAATAACTATAGAAGACTTCGCCAGAGCCCCGTCACCGACCGCGGGGTTTTGGCCAACTTTTGCCGGAATCATGTCACCGGTCGCTAGATTTCTTTCACCGGTCGCCACCCATCGGACTTTTTTGAAAATCTCGCCTGAGGTTCCCAAAGAGGTCATCAGAGATTTCATACGTCGCCAGAAAGTTTTATGGCCTCCAATAGACGCTTATTGGACCTCATTGCCCCCTCATAGACTTCTATTTCCCCCCAATAGAGGGGTAATAAACCTCTATTGCCCCCAATAGACGTCTATTGTCCTCCAATAGAACTTTCGGTCGCCGAAATGGGAACTAATATTCCTAAAATTAGACAAATAAAACTTTGATTAAAGCAAAAAAACGAAGAGATTATATCAATTCAAAACGTCTATTGCCCCCAATAGACATTCAAAACTTTTTTTTTTCCTTTCCTTATGCCCCATTACTTAAAAAAAAATTTAAAAAAATTTAAAAAAATAAAAATCTGATTTAGGCACCCACACATCATCTTCCTTTTGTGAAGTCGTGAAGACGTGCCACCGCAGCTCGCTCCGGCTTCTTCCCGTCGGCCCCACCGCAGGTTGTTCCTCCTTGACTCTCCGCTTATCACCTCCCTCTATGATCAATCCCTGCCTGCCACGTCCCCAGCCTCACTCTCGCTCCTTCGTCGCCTCTAAATCACAGAGGATTAAACCTCTCCTTGGCCACAGTTGTAAGGGCGTCCTCTGCTCCTGTTTCTCAGATGCAGCGATGAGGTTGAATCGGAAAGCAACGTCGAGCTGTCAAGGAGGTAGTCAAATCCAGCGGTGATTTGGCTCCTTAGAAGCGGAAGTTGAGGTCCGATTCGTCATCACCGATGAAGTCGAGTCCAGTTTGGTCGCCGATGAAGTGTAAATCGGCTCGCCGGTGCCTCAGTGCTTGCACCAACACTCCTGCACATTTGAGAGAGAGAGAGAGAGAGAGAGAGAGAGAGAGAGAGAGAGAGAGAGAGAGAGAGAGAGAGAGAGAGAGAGAGAGAGAGAGAGAGAGAGAGAGAGAGAGAGAGACAGACAGAGACAGAGATCGATGGCATATGGGTAGTTAAATTGGGTAGCTGGGAATAAAAATATGTTGTTTGGGTAAGTGGGATAAGTTTTACTTATTTTGGTGCTTTGGGTCAAGGACCCAAAAAAAAAAATGATAAACTTGGTTGAATAGTTTGGGATGTGTTTTGTGAGTAATCCGAAAAAATAATGTTTTTCCTAATTATAAGAGAGAAAAAAACCTTGTGGAACAGGGATAGCTACTATAGCCACATATACAAAGACCTTTTTTTTTTTTGAGAAAATAAACCATCTATTAATAACCAAACATGTTACATATCATCGGATCCAACGAAATGGACAAACATGAGCTAAAAAAGCTCAACCCCAACCCAATTTAACCTATAACTAGACCTATGTATAATGATACAACCCCGCCACCAGCATTTAGATGAACTATTTCCACCCGTTCGGACACCGCATCCCAAAACAACCAGACCACATGTAAGGGTGATTCACCATCACGCTGATAACGAAAAAGCACCAACAAACGCCCAGAAACACCAAAACAACCAAGACACCTACATATATAAAGACCTTGACCTTGACCCTATCTAATTGTACACGTCTCCCTTATTATTTTCGACTATCACTATCCATCTTTTCTCAAAAAAAAAAAAAAAAAAAGACTATCACTATGTATCCGTTTTTCCGGCCACCACAACCACCATGAGATATCTTACTTTATTCTATGTTTCGCAGCAACACAGACCCTAACCGATCTGCGCCGTTCCGATCACATTGCACTTCTTCAAGTATAGCGGATACCAACGTGAGATTGATCCTCCGCGATATTAGCCGAAAAACTTATGTTAGTACTGAAGTACTTTGAGTCCATCCCTCATCCAATAGGACTGCGGATTATTAGAGAGGTGGAAATCAAAAGTTACGGCTGAAATTGCAGGGGAGGAGAATACTAAGAAACCAAATTTTGTTCTTAGGGACGGCCTCAAGCTCGACAATACGATGGCAGTATGCTCCATTGACACCCAATCTCGATCGCATCTATTGTCTTGGTTCATTCTTTTCTTTGAACTTGGTAATTGTGAGAAATCGAAGAATTGAATAAGTTTTATTTGCTTAGTTTTTTCCTTCTTTCTCTTCTGCAATGATGTAGTTCCATGGCTACGATCTCGAGGATCGTAACAACTAGTATCAGAGCCCGCACCTGGGCCTGTTTCCTGTGAATCTGGCTGTGTACGGCAGTGGGATCTCCGGTGCTTGTTGCAGAACGCATTCTTCTTACCCTCACGGTACCCCTAGCTACCCACCACCTCTTTCCCAATTCCCGTTGCAACCACGCTACCCACCACCTCCTCAATTCCCATCGCAACCAAGCTACCCAGCACCTCCTTCTCATTTTCCATTCCAACCAAGTTACCCACCTCCACCACCACCTTCCCAAACAATAATCAATGGATATGTTTTTCCTCACCAATTTCCTTTTCCCAACCCAACAGATATGTCCACCAGCCAACCTATTTGCTCACAAGCTCAATCTGTGGTCGAACCAGCCTACCCGGATTTTCGCTCATTTAAGCCTGAGTATGCCATGAATCCATCGATTCCAACATTTCAGTCACCATCAGTCCCCACCTTTTTACCCCATCTCCAATTTCCGAACTCGTTTCCATCATTCTGAGTCAGACCTTCCACCACACCAACCACCACCACCGCAGCTTCGACACTTGCCTTCGGCTTAACTCTATCACAGCCTGTGTTCAGCTAAACCCCATCTCAGTCCCTGTTTGGCTCTTCCTCGTCACCGATTCCAATTTCAGATGTTTCAGTGCAAAAGGAGGTCCTCATCTCCACGGCTGCTTTCTCCGCCCTCATCGACAAGCTCGCGAAGCTTCAACAGCCCCTCTACATCGCAGTCGCAGAGGAGGTCAACCTAGCGGGAAAATCTGCTGCATCTGACCACTACCACTACCACTACCAGGCGAAGCAGGATGTAATAGTTGAGGGAAATGATGATTTGATGAGAGATGATAAAGATGATGAAATTGCACAAGTAGATGATGAAGATAGAGAAAGAGAACAGAATATGGAGTGTAGCCAAGTTGACGAGATGAGTGTCCATGTTTCAAGTTCTAACGAGGAGCATGAGGCTACAGGGTTTGTTGGAGATATACCTTTGGACATCCCAGCTGTGGCAGTGAATTTGGGCGGTATCAATGAGTCTGCACATGATGTAGACCCGAATGCAAGCACTGGTTCTCAGACTGAAATCAATGTGGGTGTACAGATCAGTGAAGATGTGTTGATGCCTGAATATGTTCTCCCAGCAGAGGTTTCTGTGAATACTGAAAATGGGCATAATTTGATTAGGATGGCTATTGATTTGGAGAAGCTTGGAGTGTCAGATATCGGTCCTCCAGTAGTGGAAGCACTGTCAAGGACAAAATGCATAGAACTTTCAGGGGGTTTTAGCTTCCTAAATGGGTTGCTACAATCATCAACTTTTCAGATTGTTAATGAGATTGGTACCGGGGTGAATGTGATAGGGTATTGGACACCCGAAAATAAATTTGTGAGAAACTTGAATTCCAAAACCGCAATGAACGTGACGGATAATTCTAACTTTGAGCAGCAGATTACTATGAAAGAGGAATTTTACAAAGAACAGTTGGCTCTGGTGTATCGATTTTGCAGGTCAGGTCATTTTGATAAGGCAAAAGAGGTGTTGTGCAGATATTGGAGAGGTGGAAATCAAAAGTTACGGCTGAAATTGCAGGGGAGGAGAATACTAAGAAACCAAATTTTGTTCTTAGGGAAGGCCTCAAGCTCGACAATACGATGGTAGTATGCTCCATTGACACCCAATCTTGATCGCATCTATTGTCGTGGTTCATTCTTTTCTTTGAACTTGGTAATTGTGAGACATCGAAGAATTGAATCAGTTTTATTTGCTTAGTTTTTTCCTTCTTTCTCTTCTGCAACGATGTCGTTCCATGGCTACGATCCCGGGGATCGTAACACGGATCTACAGGATCAGATTGTTACGCTTCTGTCCGACTCTATACGTATCACAAAAGATAACCAGTCGACTATAATTAAAAAGGTATTTCAGGTGCTTGCCCCGGACCCCAAGCTTTGTATTTTTGTTCGTGTGGCGGAAGTGACTCTGCAGATAGCGGATGACATTGACGCGGTTATTACAATGGAGTCCTTAAGAACATATATTCCCAAGCTTATTCCGGCAACCAAATCATCTATTGAAGGTTTGGAGAAAGTAGGGCTTGATAGCTGGGAAATCAAATCTATTATTAAACTGACACCATCTTGTGTTATTTGTATGGAGGACCTTGATTACTCTGTAGAAGAAGAAGAAGGGGTAGTTGATCCTGATCATAAACGTCGTGGGATCCTGATCACTCGCATGCCATGTTTGCACTATTATCATGAAGATTGCATTGTTCGTTGGCTGGAGATCAATCACTGGTGTCCCATTTGCCGATACCCAATGCCAACTGGAAACCCTAACCCTAGCCTTAATAAGAGAGCTAGGCTGCATTAGCTCACAATGTGTTATATGCTGATGCATCAAAGCCGTAATCGATGCCCTTTTTTTTTTTTTTTCCTGGTCGTGCGAGCTTTGATATTCCCAACCACATGGTTTAGCTGAAACTAATAATTATTTGTATTTAAATTAGGCAGGTAAGGTTTGTAGATATATTATCGACGGGATTAGAGGTTAATTGTGAAGACCCGAAATTTTCTTAATTTATTTTTGTAATTCAATGTTTGTTTAATTATATGAATTATGGAATTGAACTTGATTCATATGTCGTTGTATGAGAAAATTAGGTTCGAATGACTTTATTTTCGAAACGAACATTATTTAGGAAGGTCACTAAAATCGACTTTTTTTACGTAAGGAATTTGGGAAAATTTTCTTCATGAAAGTCCTAGAGCTCGTCGATACGAGTTCGTGTATATGCGGAATGTAAGAATCGGAGTTCGTATGAAGAAGTTATTGCGTTTGGAAAATTTCCATTTTGGATATAAAAGAAAAAAAAAAAAAACCTAGCAATTGGGCTGATCTCCATTCTGGAAACCAACCCCGCTTCTCTCTCTCTCTCTCTCTCGCGCGTCCCAGCCCAAGCCGAGAACAGAGCAAGGAGTCTCCAGCTCCATTCTCCCTCCTCTGGCCACAAAACCACACCAAACCACCTCCCACGACTTCGTCTCGACCTTTCGCAGCTGGTAGTGGCAGCCTTGCGCCTTGTAGAGGCGACAGGAAGCTTGTTTCCATTTCCGGCCGTTTTGAGTGTGAAATGAATATCTCGAGCTATTGGCCACCAAAACTCGAGGTTCTTGGCTTGTGAACTCACCTTGAGTTGCTAGACAAGAACCAAGGAGGACAACACCTGAAGTGATCGATTTCACGCTCATCGGAGGCCTTGTCTTTTTCTGTAGATTTTCCGGCCGGACTATTTTGGTAATTTTCGACCACTTCCACTCGTTTTCTGATTTCATGATAGTTATGAAAGTTGCTCAAAATGATTAAACGAAGAGGAAAAGCCCGGCCCCAACACCATTGGCGGTGGTCGGCGGCAGATCTGTCCCTAACTCCGGCGGCCTTTTCCGGCCACCTCCAGGGTCCCAAGGGTAGTTTCTGCCCATTTTTATGTTCTACGTGTTCATACAATCATTTCGACATAGAGCATGTGAATTTTGGATATCGTATGATTTAGTTATAAATTTTACAATTTTGTTCAATTTCTATCGTTCGATTTGTGATCTGTGAAGATTCGGACCGTCCAATAGACTTTTAGTTTTGATATAATGATCGTAGGACCGTCCCAAAGACTTTGTGTGGTCACGGGTGAAGATCCGACCGTTGGATCTTCATATAAGTGTGTTTTTGAATTGTACGCTAAGTTAATTATTGTATTTGGTTAATTAGGTGATTGACCGTTTGAGTTGGCAGACGATTATGAACTGTATTTTAAGCTATTGTGAAGACGCAGCGGGATTGGAGGTGAGTAAATCTCACATGGTTCATTTACGAACCGAATTTCCTTATTGCACAATTAATTGTTATGTGTGAGAAAATGGTTTTAAGAAAATGAGATTTAAAGTATATAAGAAAATGATTTTCTTGGTTTTACTACGTGTGCACTATAGTTGGTATTAGTGGTCATTCCTGAGTGGATAATTACGTATATATATATATATATATATATATATATATTTACGTGATTTTCTACGGAATGGTGTGACATTGAAATATGTGGTTTTTTGATGATTTCGTTTTTATAGTTGAATGAAGGATTTATTTGCCATGAATATTATGATAATTGGTATTGTTGTGAGTATGATTTGGGTGGAGATGTGATATTGTGAATAGGGTGGGATTCTGTTTATATTTTGTTCTGCGGACTGAAATGTCCAAAGTTCGATGGTTATAATAACCAAATTGTTTTGTTCTGAGGGCAGAAATGTCCAAAGTTCGACGGTTACCATTGTGATAAACGAAGTATTTTTGTTCTGCGGGCAACAATGCCCAAAGTTCGACGGTTATAGTAGTAACTGAAGTATATCGGATGCTTGCACCTGGGCCAAGGTGACAGGTAACGATTCAGATAGAGCTCTATTATGTTGTTGGAGTATGGTCATGGTGGTAACTAGGTTATTGCGTTGTGAGTACTTTGTGCCACGTGAGTTGGGTTGATGATTAAATTGTTGGGGTTGTTGTGTGTGTTCAGATTATTGGATTGTTTTACTTCAATTAAAAGAATTGTGATTTAATAAATCAATCGTTCATTTCTTATTTACTCACACGAGCTTTCAGAAAGCTTACTGGGTTTGGTGTTGTTGCAATCCCGGTACACTATTCAAACAGTGTAGCGGATAATCATGCAGGTTAGGATAATCAGGGTGGAGAGCGAGCTGAGTAGGGTAGCGGGGTTGACGTCAGCACTTGGTCTATTTTGGTGTGTTTTACAGACTCTTTTGAGCGTAACTTTTTATTTATGGTGGTATTGTAATAATTGACTCGAGAGATAGTTTGCTATGAGGTTTGTATTATGTTTGTGAGACGTTGGTTAAGAAAAAAAAATTCAGGGATTAGTTTTTATTCATGTTTCGGATTTGAAATTGTTATTCAAAATTCGGGGCGTGATATTAATAGAGAAGCATTTTGATTACAACTATACTAATTGCTTCCATGAGTTTTAGGGTTCTCCCCCACTAAACTAAATAGCTATTTGCTAGTGTTTTATCTCCTATAAATTCTTAGGTTTGGTAGAAAATATCTAATTTCGTGCCTGACCAATGGAGCTACCTATACTCACGTTTGATGCTTCCAACTGCTAACTTCAGTGGATAACTAAAGGAGTTTATGATGCATCTCATGCCAGGACTAAGGCTTTGTTGTTAATGATATATGACCATTGGTACTGTATGAATTGGTACTGTATGAATATTTTCAGAAGATTAGCTTTTGTATTCGTCTGCTGCCATGGAATATCTAGGTTGGTTTTCTACCTTTCACATGCTTTTAACTTTGTAGGTACTCTGATCGATCAGTAACCTTTTTCCAAAAAGAGGATTCACAGTAGAATACATATAGTTGTATTGTGAAGAATTGGAAAACCTGATCGATTGCTACAGGTATGAAGACCAGCTCCTCCTATTTTTCATTTTAGACGATTTCTTAATTTGTTTCGGCAATGGGAGTCTTTCTTCCATATCTATTGGTGTTTTATTTGTTTTGAGAAGGCAGGATGTTCTCTGCTCTTCATCAACATTGGTCCTATGAAAGTTTTATCTTCGTTTGTCTGTAGATCTCTATTTAGAAAACTGTGAGCTGTAGATTTCTATCTAGCTAGGCACCTTTTGAGGCTCTCACTCACCAGTACAATGTCAACAGGTAAGCCTAATGAACACCGCTCTAATTCTTTACCATACTTACAACTTTACAAGGCATCCTTGGCAATACTGAATGGAATTTTAGGCATCCTTGGTATATTAAATGACCATTAGCAGTTTGTTGTGTTGAAGGTAGCAGGAACTATGTAATGGTTTCCGAAACTAGTTATCAATTATTCTGAATTGATAAGTGCCATGGTGGTTCATGCTGACATTACTTGTGCATGACATTGTTTTCTTCCAATCATTAGATGCCCTATTTGAATTCTCTGTTTTTTCATTAGTAGGCGAAACTCAATTTTATACCTTGGTTCTTAAATTGGAGGTTGGGACAGAGTTATTTCGTTAAGTTCTCCAAAAAGTTTCAAAATTATTGTCACAATAACTCCATTTAGTTGGTTCTTAAAACCAAGTGTTCATCAAATTTCAGATATAAGATTGCATGATCTAATTCTTAGAACTTTACATAAGTCCGAAGTTAATCTAACACCCGTCATCAATTCTTCTGATCACTAAAGAAACAGACAGGATGATTAAGTCTTCTTCTGGACTTTTCCTTGTGGAAATGTGACCCTGCCAAGGAAAGGCATAATAGACACCTATGATGATCAAATATTGTCACCCTAGGCATGTGACAAGTAAGATATGATCGGTCATCTGAAGCAGAGGACTAAATCAAAATGGGCCCTGTAGAGTCCAAGCACAAATCTCTGCCCAGAGATTTTCGTTGGTAATGATACTCATAATTACTCGATGCACCTGCCAATTTACCTACACATTGAAATGGATCTAACAAATCTTTATAGATAAATGCACTATGCACAAATCAGACTGATCATACTAGTTTTCTTCTTGTTCTTCTTCAAACCCTATCTTATCCACACACTTGAGAGATTGTGTTGGTACCCTTCGTCCTGATAAGCAACCACGTCGTCTTACACTGTTCGTAGCATTAAACCCTCTTGTGCAGGAGATAAAAGCACACCTACTTTGCATTGTCAAGTCTCCCTGTTCTTCTCTTGTAGTTTTGTAGACATAAAGCCTGCGTGAACCGTGATATAAAGCTTACTAATATGGTCTTTTTGAAGAGAAAATCAAGTTTCTGTTAGGATTTGAATTTGAATTCTGTTTGAATAAGCCCTAGTCTTTAGGGTCCTTGTTTCTTGTATTTGAATTCTCAGTTAGTTGCTTTGATCACGTTGGTTAGTTACTTACGTGAACTAGTTTTTCTCCTTTCTGTTAAACGTTGTAAAGGCTACTTAAAGCCTAAGTTTGTTGAATAAGAGTGTGAAGGTCATTTCCTATATATATTATATAGTTGAATATTGTTTCATTGTTTCCAGTTCTTAACGTTGTGGTATCAGAGCCCCCACTGGGCCTAACAAATCAAAGCAGCAGTCTTTGAGGCTTTGCAGAAGCAAAGGAGGTGACTACCGAAGGCAACTTTGTGCAGCCAGCTATTCCTCACTTCGATGGTCATTATGATCATTGGAGCATGTTAATAGAGAACTTTCTCCGATTCAAGGAGTACTGGGGGTTAATAGAGACTGGCTATGTTGAGCCAGCAGCTGGAGCGGAGCAAACAGACGCACATTGTAAGAGGCCAGAAGAGTTGTAGCTCAAAGACCTGAAGGTGAAGAACTATCTCTTTCAGGCAATTGATCGGACAATATTGGAGACTATTCTTGTGAAGGATACCTCCAAACAGATCTAGGAGTCGATGAAGAAGAAATTTGAAGGGAGTGCAAGGGTGAAAAGATCACATCTGCAAGCTCTCTGCAGAGAGTTTGAAACCTTAGAGATGAAGGCAGGTGAAGAAGTTACTGAGTACTTTTCAAGAGTATTGTCTGTGGCTAATAAGATGAGGACAAATGGAGAGCAGATGCAAGATGTTACAGTGATGGAAAAGATTCTCAGATCGTTGAGTGAGAAGTTTAATTACGTCGTCTACTCGATCGAAGAATCCAAAGACATCTATCAACTTTCCATCGATGAGTTGTAGAGCTCTCTCATTATTCATGAGCAGAAACTTCAGAGACATATAGGAGAGGAGCAAGCTCTCAAAATCACCTCTGAAGAAAGGTTTGGTACAAGAGGACCGAGGTTCCTTCAGAGGCAGAGGGAGAGGAAGAGGCCGCCAATCCAACAATAAAGCAACAGTGGAGTGTTTTAAATGTCACAAGGTCGGACATTTTCAATTTGAATGTCCAAGCTGGGAAAGAGAAGTTAATTATGCTGAGTTAGGAGAGGAGGAAGAGATGTTGCTCATGGCTTATGTGGAGGTGAATGAAGCTCGAAGGGAAGACATCTGGTTTCTAGACTCTGGATGTAGCAACCACATGTGTGGTGACAAGAGCCTATTATGTGATTCAAATGAAGATTTCAGGCACAAAGTGAAGTTGGGAACAACATAAGGATGGAGGCCGGTGTTGGGAAGAGGCAACGTAAGGTTGAAAGTAAGTGGTTTTACTCATGTTGTTAGTGAAGTTTATTATGTGCCAGAGTTTAAAATAATCTTTTGAGTATCAGACAACTACAAGAAAGAGGACTAGCAATTCTTATTGTGCAAGTGATGCTCACGAGGTGCAGAATGTGGGCATGTGCTGCCTAGGAGCCAAGTGAGTTGTGCAAGTGATGCTCACGAGGCGCAGGATGCAAGCATGTGTTGCCTAGGAGACAAGTGAGTTGTGCAAGTGATGCTCACAAGGCGAAGGATGCGAGCTTAGGTTGCCCATGAGCCAAGTGGGTTGTGCAAGTGATGCCCATGAGGTGAAGTATGCGGGCATGTGTTGCCCATGAGCCGAGTGGATTGCATAAGTGATGCCCACGAGGAGAAGTAGGCGGGCATGTGTTGCCCTTAAGCTGAGTGGACTGTGTAAGTGATGCCCACAAAGCGACTGAGGTGTGCATGCTACTAAGGAATGACTCAAGGAAGGAATGTGAATGCCAACTTAGTCTCGGTACACGGTCATGCTACTTGCTATCGACGTGCGGGATGCATGCGGGTCAGTATTGGGCTGGCCCAAGCCGGGATGACACAAAAGCCTATCGGTTATGTGAGTGTCTTGGAAGACAACCATGACACAAGGAACTGATCTGTTTAGTCACAAGATATGAGACTCCTGTGTGAGTAGCTTTTGTTGGTAAATCCCAACAAGTATGGGGACGATATCGAAAGGGTCAGGTTGACAAGAGAAGCACACAGAAAGAAAAAGAAAAATGGAGTATCAAGGAAGCAAGGAAGATAGGCTGGCCTCGGTTCAGAGGTACCTTGGCGCCGCACAGGCTAATTCCGCTGCATATAAAGTCGGCCCGTGACACCCTACAAAAGAATGTAATACAATTGCATTAGAAAAATCAATTTATTGTAGATGCTAGCTGTATTTCAGACAATGCCTAGGTTAAGAATTAAGTAAGCACAGTGCAGAGATAGATACACATACAAGTATTATAACTTTAGTAGATCAATACCCCAAGAAGATGGCAGATTATACAAATTATAGTAACCATAGATAGAGATGTAAGTGGACCATCCACATTTAATTATACTCAGACCTCCTCCCGGTTTTCCAGTTAACCATAATAAGTTCTATGTAACTCACCATATAGCCTGAGCATTGAATCATTCATTAGCAGCATTAGAGATAAATGAACAAGAATTATAAGGGAGTTGGAATCCAGAAATCATAGGTTTTTGAAAACCGGTGTATGAACTATGAAGACAAAGAGAGTATTCCAATAGGATCCAGGTTCACACTTTGCTGAGTAACGCAGATGTGCCATGAGCCATCCTCCCCAGTCCATGTTGAAAGTTCTCCAGAGATAACCAGGTGTAGTGAAGGAGTTCCAGTCTTCCAGATACATTGAATGGCAGGACAGTCTTTGAAAAATTGAGAGAGTCTCTCATCCCTGTGGACAATCTGGACAAGAGTCATCATTAGTAAAATGACTCCGAGCTCTCTGAACTCTGGCAAGTAGTTTGACATGACTCATGACCCAGATAAAGGTGTTTAGCGTGGGAGGCAAACAGAGCTTCCAGATGAATCTCCAAGAAAACTTGAAAATACAAGGACAGAATGTGTTTTCTGAAAAATGGGGATTGTAGTGCATGGATCAATCCTTACTGGACAGCAAAAATTAGAATAACTAACTGAACACCAGATTTTGGTTACGCAGTGAAAACCTCAAATATGAGATTAAAAACACTGCGAGACTCTTACTCTTGAGAACCCAAAATAATGATCATCTTATTCAAAAGGATATGTTCTTTTACAGACTTGAATAGCACTACCTCGACTATAAGATTTAGACAAAAGCTAACACATAGTTTGTCTTCCTTCTAGAACTCCTTCACTTAAATGATCACTAAATCTCGCTCTTCTTTCTTCACCGTCTCTCTACTGATCTCAAGAGAGTTTTTATGCATATGAAGACACAATCAATAACACTTATACATGGACCAAGTGTTTGACTCTTTGTGAAGACTCAATTTCAAACTAACATGCAAGACTCTATCAAAATTCTTGCGTCTCTAGATGTCCCCTTCTGACCGTGTATTTTTCATGCTTATATGATAGACCAGCGGCAACTACTCAATAATCCAAAGATTCTACCCTTATTCCCATTTAATTAGGAAAGAAACTTCCCATATATGAACTCCAACAAATCTTAAGGAAAATCAATTTGGAATAGACAGATCCTAAAAACCCTAGGACATCAACACCACGATTTTAACAATTAGAAGAATCTTTAAAAAACGTAAATACATAAAATCTAAACCCTACTTTCCAAAATCGGACTCCACATGAAACTGATTGTTGACTCGGGGATTGCAACAGATTGCAATCCCATGCTTATGCAAATGCATTTAATTACCTGATTCTCCAAGATCAGTAAAGAGACTTTGTAATAGCTTTGTATGGGAATGCCAATACGAATGTACAAGAATTGTACCTACAATCTCCCCCTTTGGCATTCCTATACAAACCTATTCTGTCTTATGTAAACTCCCCATCAACAAGTACTTGAGGGATTTTCACTTGTGAAGCAGCCGACAGATCCTGAAACACTTATCACACGCACATTGTGAAAAATACAAACAGGCATAAAATAGCAAGTTAGGTGCATCATTTTAACACTATTCCAAAGTCAACCACTACCTTAAAACAAAAGGAAGTCTAGCCAAACTGAGCAAAATAACCCTAGAAGGGAACCCAACACAAGTCCATAAGTCAAAAAAAGTCTTCTTCTTCTTCCCCTTTTTGGATAGGTATGCCAAAGCTCACGAGGGACCTGCAAAAGCAGCTTAAAGAGAGTGAAGCTCCCCCTCAAGGTGATTGACTCTCTGAAGAAGTGCACTCACATCCGTTTGAAGATGATCAAGTTTACGATTCACCACAGTGAACTGGTCAAGGATGGTGCGAGAGAGAGAGGTGGTGTCAACTGAGACTCCTTTTTTCTTGCTTTGACTGGAGTTGCGAAGAAGAGAACTCTGAGAGAATACTTTCAAAGGAGGAGCCATGACATCAGCATCGTCAAACTGCACAACTTTCACTTTGCAAACAGCGATGATGACAGAGGGAAAGACTAAGGCAGCCTTTTTGTGACGGCGACCCTCAACAACAGCCTTCCTGATGGCGGTGTACATGTAATGTTCAGGGGGAAGATAAGGATGCTGGGCATTGAGGACATAGATAAGACGAGCTTCCTCTAGTGTGATCTTACTGCTTTGTGACGATGGATAAAGCAAAGTACGAACCAGGTGGCCTAATAGGCGACAAAACTCACTAAGAGCACCAACAGAGAGTTCCTCAGGGGTGGCATCTGGACGATCCTCATAGATGGCAGCCACAACACTGTCAGTGGATAAAGCCTCAAGCACCGAATCAATGTCAGCCATCTCCGAGACAGGAGTGATAAGGCCCAACGTCTCCCGAATGGAGGTAGGAGTGAAGGGAACAGAGACGCCACATATATCAACATTACATCCAATCAGAGTGGCAGCATTAAGCAAATCAACCTGCATTGGCATATTTGGAGAACAACAGGCATAGAACTCTCTAACCACAGTAAGATTAGGAGTACGCAACATATCCAACACAAGTTCCCAATTAAAAGCACGCACAGTTTAGGCAAATAAAGTACCCAATTCATCTATATTGAACCTCTTTTCATAAACCACCGGTCGAAAACATGTATAAGTTTCATAATCAACTCGTTGAGTGCGAGTCACAAATCGAGAATCCTTACGTGGTTTGGGAGGCTTGGTCGACCGGGAGGTGGAAGGAGTAGAGCTGCCGGAAGGGCGAGGACGCTTGGCCGGCGGAGCAGTAGAGGAAGGGCTGACCGAGCAGTGGGGAGAAGCCGGAGCAGGTGTAACATCCCGTATCTTAATTTATCCGTTTACTAGTCATTTGGACGGTAAACGACAACTATTTTCACTTTTACTATCATTTTGGTACTTTTAGTGGCCCTAAAAGTTGACTTTTTGTTCGGGTCCAAATTGGAGAAAATTTCCTTCATGAAAGTTGTAGAGGACGTTAAACCGAGCACGTGCATATGTGGTACGTAAAAATCGGAGTTCGTATGTGAAAGTTATAAGTGAAAAGGTGAATTCACTGTTCATGGTAACTCTATATATAAGGAAACTTACCGAGGTAAGTTCCCATTTCAGAACTTACCCTGACCCTCTCTCTCTGTCCTCTCCCTCTTCCCCCGCGTTGCCCTCCCTTTTTCTTTTTCCGATTTCTCCACCGTCCGGCGTCCGATTGATGTGATTCCAGTTGTTCTTGGACCGTCTCTTCCTCCTCTATACGATGGTATCAGTGGGTATCGGTGATTTGGCCGGAAAACCCCGAATTTATGCAATCATTGTTACTGTAGCAGTTTGCTTCTCCGGTGAAATTCTCCAGTTTTCGGCTATCTCCGGCGGGAAAATTGGTTCTATTAGGAGCGCCTCGAGTCACTGATCATATTCCCTTAAGACTTCTAGCTGAAATTTCTACGTTTGGAAGGTGAATTTGAAGGATTTCCAAATTGGTGGGTTTGGAGATTTCCGGGTTTGTGGTCATTGGCAAAATTGGAGCACTTCAATGTATTTTCTCACTTGGTCACAGTTATGAAAAATGCTTAAAATGTTGAGATGATTATGTGGTTGAAATTTGGTGGCCGGACGAGGAGTTGGCTGCCGCATGAACAGTGTTATGCGTGAATAGTGCGGTGCGTGGACAGTGGTGGCGTTTAAACAGTAATTTAAATTCTACTTTTCAGCCCATTAAATCCTATAAATTGTGTAGAGCTTGTATGTGAAGTTTGGTAATTTTTGGGGAAACTTGGAATTAATTACGAATTTTTGAAGTTTAGGGTTTCGATTATCAAATTACGAGAATCCGACCGTCGGATATCTCTCGGTTTTGCCTTGGAACCTTTAAATTAACGAATTGGTATTAGTGGTGTAATTTGGGCTGAATCCGAGAAGAATTGGAGAGATGATTTATGAAGATTCGATTTTTGAGAATCGTATTTAATTAGAATAGTTATTCACGGAATATGTTTATGTACAGGGCGTCGTACCGAGCTATTGCTCGATGACGGAACTCGAATGCATGATCGTCGGAATAGTACTGTGAGTGGACTTTTATTTTTAAATATTGATGCATGCATTTATTTTCTTAAATAATGCTCTAGTTTTAATCATATTACTTATTGAGCAAATGATTTGATTTTCGGAAATTAGATCTCGGTTTATCTCGTGGATTTGCTCTCGATAATGAGTTTCAAAGGTTGATTATGATTTGTAACATTATTTGACAAATTGCTTATTTCCGAGGTAATTTTCCGGAATTAAGTATATTTCTAATTGCCGATTTAAGTTCCTGGAAGATTCTCGAGATGAGTTTCGATGGAGTTGGATTTTCTCATTTATTTACTGACTGTCGGTTTTGGCATCTGGAATGCCTAATTAAGGATTTTGGATTTGGTTGGTTTCTTGGAGATTTTGAGAGATTTTTGGAAATGGGATTTGCTTATACTAATTTCCGGTTTCGGTTACGGATTTGAGAATATTTTGGGCGTGTGGGACACGCCGTCGATTTATTTCTATTTCTCACTTATTTATTTTGAGATTGAGAGTAATCTTGGCGTGCGGGGTCACGTCGTTGAATACATGGTTTCTGTCTCGTGAGAAATGTGGGGAAGCTACATGGATTTACTGGTTTTCGATGATTTTTCCTCACCATACGCGGGTCATGTGATTTGGTCTCCTCCTCACAGACTTTGTGTTTGTGAGTGGCAGTTGAGGTAGCTTATTCTCCTCCTCACTTACTTTGTGTATGTGAGTGGCAGTCGAGGTGATTTATTCTCCTCCTCACGTGGGTGGCAGTCGAGGTCATATTCTCCTCCTCACACAATCTATGTGTGAGTAGAAGTTGAGGTTATTAGTTCTCCTCCTCACACAATCTATGTGTGAGTGGCAGTCGAGGGTAGGTAGAGCCTGGGAGGCTCCATTACCCGTATGGTGATATTTCTTCCCCATATCCTATCATTACTTGACTAGCGGGGCCTAGTCTGATTTCCGTTTAACCAGCGGGGCTGGTCTTATTCTGTTGAGTATCGGATTTTCCATCCTTCCTTTCAGTTGTTTGGGACTAGCGGGGCTAGTCGGTTTTCTTGAGCGGAACTCCTTTTGTTTCGTTTTCCTAAATCAGTGCATGCATCGGAAGATTTTTTAATAAATTAAATGTGGGAAAGTATAAAATCTCTTTTGTTTAAAATTGCTTATTTTTGTCCACTCATACTAACGTGTTTTCAATACTTTCCCCTGGGCCCTTCGGTTTCAAATGCCCAATTTGCAGGTGAATTAGTGAGGTCGGGCGTACACGGAGTTGAGGCATAGTCAACAGCATGGCTTCCGCGTTTGCCTTTGAGTTAGGTTGTCCTTATTTACCTTTCTATTAGAATTTCTCTGATTGCCTATGGGATTTATGTTTTTTTTTTCAAGTTGAGGTTTGTGTTTTGTGAATTGGAGATTGATGTTGAGTTGGGGAGCAGGGTGGCTCTAGAAGTATAAGGATTATTTGATTTAGAAGTGTAAATGCTTTCTACAGGTTTCGGGTAGCCCATTTTAGGGGAAGTTCCGCCAAATTTTTGGTAGAATTTCTTCTAAGGTGGGCCCCGCAGGGCCACTTAGGATTTCAGGGTGAAATCCGGGGCGGGTCCTGTCAGCAGGTGAAGGAGAGACCGGAGCGGCCTCGGAGGCAACGAAATCAGAGAGAGCAGTGGCGGAGGAAGAGTGCTCGGACTCAGATGGAGACGAGGGTGCTTGGGCCTGAGACTGAGATGGAGAATCCGGTAAATCCAAAGGATTCTCAGCGGAGGTAGGAGGGCCAGAATCCTGAGGTCGGTGGAGGCGATTTGAACGCCGAGAAGGACGAGTGGCTGGAGGCGAGGCGGTGGCCGGAGCTGAAGGGCGCTTGGCAGTATGCTGGATTTGAACCATTTGGAGAGAGGAAGGAGAGAGAGAGAGAGCGACCTCGAGAGGGAATTGAAAAATTTAGGGAAAAACAGCCTATAGCTGAAACACTTTAACCAAACCGTGAAAAAGAAAAAGAAAAAAAAACTAAAAAGCAATTTTTTTTTAAGTGCGAGTTATTACAAGGGAGACCCAAAGACCATAAACCCATATGAAGAACTGCAAAAACACAAGGTGAAGCAAATAGAGTGCGGCAAAGACACCAAGTCCTGAAACTCCCTCTTAATTTAATATGATATGAGTAATGCAAACATACACACAATGATGTTGGGCTGTATCCACGGGCAATAACAAACTGAATTTGCATAGCTTTTCCAACAAGTGCAACACCACTTAACCATAAATAAGTGTGCACCAAAATGAGTTTACACGAGTGAAGGTGTTCCGACAACCACAAGGTAAAATAGAGGATGAGAGAGTATTGTATACCTCTTGTGGTGTAGAGTGAACATATCTCAAGATGGGGTGTGAAATAGTTGTGCAAACCTGAAAAGCAAAACTCACATACGAAACACATTTAAGCACATAAACTTTATCCCCCCCTTATAACACCATGTGGGCGAGATTTGGAATTTTTCTTTTTGCCTTTCACACAACATAACTATTTTTTGTTTTTGTTTTTTTGTTTTTTGTTTAATAAGACTAAGACCCATGTAACGAGTATTTTTCCAGCAGCTCCCAAGTCAGATGACTTTAGGGTACTAGATGTAACAAGGACACCCCACAGATCACATCTACTCGAGTCAATATTCTCACAATCCACTGGGGTGACTAAACCATTCCCGTTTCTTCCCAATCCTCATATCGTTCGTCATGACTGAGGCCTGTTTACTTTGGGAATAGCCTGGCCATGCTTCATAAACCAACTACAATATGAGCAATGAGAACAAGCCAACCATCAATTAAGACTTACCACCACTTAGTATGTGTGCATGTGAGGTTTCAACATTGTAGAGAATACGTTGTTCAAGCTCACAATTATAGAGTGATGTAAGTACAAGTTCAAAACGTGCTAGGCACCTTATTGCACACAAATTTAAAGAAGAGAGCATGACCCTTGTCAATCTAAGTTCAAAATCAGCTGTCAGACACTCGGGGATATAAGCCAGCATTTCAATCCTGAATTTCCAAAAACTGAACCTACCAATGCAAAAACGTAAAGAGAATGCACCTATGCTACCATGAAGACATACAAAATGAATGCATGCTGTGATATATGGAAATTAAGAAAGAGTTTCAGAACTTAGAACACCAATGGCACTTCTAAGTGATTCAAATCGTGCATTATCTAAGGGTTTTGTGAACAAGTCTGCTAATTGATACTCAATGGGAACAAATGCAAATTCAAGTATTTCGTTCTCAACCAAGTCTCGGATAAAGTGATATCTCATGTCAATATGCTTCGTGCGTGAATGTTGCACTGGATTTTTAGAAATATTGATAGCACTTAAGTTATCACAAAATATGGTCAACTTACCTTGTGAGATTCCGTAGTCACGAAGCATTTGCTTCATCTATAACATCTGAGTACAGTAGCTACCAGCAGCCACATACTCTGCTTCAGCTATGGAAAGTGATATGCAATTTTGCTTCTTGCTATGCCAGGCCACCGTGTTGTTTCCCACAAAGAAGCAACCACTAGATGTACTTTTCCAATCTTTCAAGTTTCCTCCCCAATCTGCATATGAATAACCTGCAATTTCAACGTTTGTATCAAATGTAAAGTAGAAGCCACAATTCATTGTACCTGATACATAACGTATAATTCTTTTTACTGCCTCCAAGTGCGATTCCTTGGGATCTGCCTAAAAATAAGCACAAACCCCAACACGATAGGATATGTCAGGTATACTAGCAGTGAGATAAAGAAGACTACCAATCATACTTCTGTAGAGAGTTTGATCAACAGACTTACCTGTGAGATCCTCACTAAGTTTGGTGCTTGTACTCATTGGATTAGTGACAGTTTTTGCAGATTCAAGTCCAAACTTTTTCACAAGATTCTCAGCATATTTAGTTTGTGATAGAAACATACCTGTTTTCAATTGATGAACTTGTAGACCCAGAAAGTAATTTAGCTCCCCACACATGCTCATTTCAAACTCACTTTCCATGATGTTAGTAAATTCTTTAACATAAGTATCAGAGGTAGAGCCAAATATGATATCATCCACATAAACCTGAGCAATCATAACATGGTTTTTATCCTTTTTCACAAACAAAGTTTTATCCACTGAACCTCTAAGGTATCTTTTATTGACTAGGTAGGCAGATAAACGCTCATACCAGGCTCTTGGAGCCTGTTTCAAACTATACAAAGCCTTTTTAAGTCTATACACATGATCAGGTTTACAAGGGTCTATAAATCCCTGAGGCTGTTCAACATAAACTTCCTCTTGCAAGACACCATTCAAGAAGGCAATTTTTACATCCATTTGATACAACTTAAACTTAAGATGACAAGCAATAGTAAGAAGAAGTCTAACAGATTCAAGCCTTGCAACTGGGGCAAAGCTTTCATCAAAATCAAGTCCTTCAACCTGTGTGTACCCTTGAGCAACAAGTCTAACTTTGTTCCTAGTAACATTACCATGCTCATCACTTTTATTTCGAAAGATCCATTTGGTGTCAATCACATTGAATTCACTAGACCTAGGAACAAGATACCACACATCATTTCTCGTAAACTGATTCAATTCATCATGCATGGCATTTATTCAATCATCATCATTTAAGGCCTCTTTAACATTCTTTGGTTCAATAAGTGAGACAAAACCACAATTCGAAATTATGTTTATGTTCACTTCATTTTCAGTCAGAAAACAAACAAGAACAAAATCAATACTTACCTGAGATGCAGCTTGTCTGCGAGTTTGAATTGCTCTATGTAAGTCCCCAATAACATCCTGAGTGGAGTGATCTTTCTGAACTTGTTTGAACCCTGTTCTCTGAACTTGTGGAGGATCAAAAATAGGATCATTTGAGGAATCATCCATTTCTTCATTCAGTTCCATATTTAATCGGCTTCCTGATGGTTGATCCTCATCTGGATTAACCTGAATAGTACTCACAGCACAATTATCAATAGATACATTATAGGATTCCATTACACATACTGTTCGCTTGTTGTACACCCTGTAAGCTCTACTATCCAAAGAATAACCAAGAAATATGCCTTTATCGCTCCTAGCATCAAATTTACCGAGATATTCTCTATTTCTATAAATATAGCAAGGAGGGCCAAAAACACGAAGATGAGTTACATTGGGTTTCTTACCTTTCCATAGCTCATATGGAGTTTTGTTAGTACCTGGTCTCAAGAATGCATAGTTTGCAATATAGCAAGCAGTGCTAATCGCTTCGGCCCAAAGATTTAGAGTAAGTCCAGCGGAGTGTAGCATCACTCTTCCCATGTCTAGCAATACCCTATTCTTTCTCTCAACTACACCATTCTGTTGTGGGGTAATTGGAGTTGAAAACTCATGTGAAATTCCATGTTCAAGAAAAAAATCAGCAAACAAAGCATTCTTAAATTCAGTTCCATTATCAGTCCTAACTCTAACAATGCATAAGTTTGAGGAATGTTTTTCATTTGTTATTCTTTTGCACAATCCCTTAAAGCTTTCAAATGTATCACTCTTCTTTCTAAGGAAATTCACCCAAGTAAAACGTGAGAAGTCATCAACTACAACCAAAATGTATTTCTTACCACCCATGCTTTCGGTTTGTGAAGGTCCAACAAGGTCCATATGCATAAGTTCCAATGGATGAGTTGTAGTGGATGAATTAATTGCTCCATGTGAGGCACGAGTTTGCTTACCTGCCTTGCAACCGTCACACATCTTGTCTGGCGTACCACTCAGAGAAGGCATACCTCTTACACTTTCCTTGTGTGAAAGTTTCAGCAAGTCTTGAAAATTCACATGCCCCAGACGCCTATGCCAAAGTTCAAGAACATCATCCGATGTCTTGGCTTTCAAACATGTCTGCACTTCAACATATTTATTAGCACGTACATGATAACAATTATCTTTTGAATGCAAACCACCCATAATATTTTTGCCATTGTTATCAGTAACAATACATCTTGTTTTATTAAAATTTACATCCTCATAATCATCGGTTAATTGACTAACACTTATGAGATTTGCATGAAGCCCTTCAACAAACAAGACATTTTGGAGATTAGGAATACCTAGGGTATTTACTGTTCCCTTACCCATTACCTTGGCCTTTTTTTCCATCTCCAAATGTGACTAATCCAGTTGTGAATTCGCTTGAAAAAGACACAAACCAACTCTTTTCACCGGTCATATGTCGTGAGCACCCACTATCAACATACCAGACATCACCTTTCTTATCAGTGAGTGCAGTCAAGGCCACGAGACAAGTAGCTCCCACATATTCAAATTCATTGCTAGAGCTGCAAGAGGAAAGCAAACACGTGGCATCAATATATTCAGAAGGTATGTCACAATTATCAATCTTAGCTAAGAAGCATTTGGGTCCTTTCTTAACCAAAGTCGATTTTGTCTTTGTTTCCAGATCCAAGGGGATTGAAGCCAACTTTGCAATCCTGGCGATCAGATTCAGACCCTCTTTCAACTCAGCTTGCAACGAGGCATGTGAGTTAATACCCATCGTTTTCCTCTGATTTTGAGTAACCCTGCGATGCATATTGCACCTAGGAAGTATGTGTCCTAATTTTCCCCAATAATGACAAGTAGGAACAAAGTTTTTGGAGTTGTGAATATACCTGGGCTGACGCACAGAGGTGTGTATGTCAGAACTTACCGAAAAGCTTTTCTGATGTGATTGAATGGCTTCATGAGGTTCTGGTCTTACAGTCAATTCAGTGGCAGATTTGTTGTCACTAGAGCATTGTACCTGACTTGAGAAATTCTAACCTCCCACACTTTTTACAAACACCAATGGTTTGCAGGACTCACCATTATAACCTAATCCTTCTTTATTACCATGAGCTTTGCCAATTCCCATCATCTTAGAGACTTTTTCAGACCCTATAGAGAATTTGTTAAAGCTTTCCTTGACCCTCAATAATTCTTCCTGCAATTTTTCATTCTCAAGGGTTAGAGAAACATTTAAGGTGGATTGAGCCTTAATTTCAACCTGCAAAACTTTGATTTTGTTAGTAATCTCATCATGCTCCTTGTTCTAATCTTGAGACTTGACCTTACCCTGCAAAACTTTAATCTTATCAACAAGGTCAGTACGGTCATCTTCCCATTCTTTCAAAGATATTTCAAATTTTTGCTCAATTTTTTCTTTCTCACCCCTTAAGAATTCAGTTTCTTCTTCAAGATTATTATTTTTCTTAAGAACACTTCTTGAGGCATTATACAATTGCTTGCATTTTTCATTTGTTTCTTCATCAAAAGTATCATATTCTAAATCAGAAACATCAGATAATTCAGAATTAAAGGAGGAAGTAAGAGCAATGTTTACCTCTTCGCCATCGGATTAAGTGCTTTCATCACTGTCACTCCAAGTAGACTTTAAAGCCTTATTTCCACGCAAATTGTACCTCTTATTGCCACAATCGGCTGCAAGATGTCCAAATCCACCACACTCAAAACATTTAGGCTTGTCAGAAAAATTCTTCTTTTGAGGGAATTTAGCAAACTTAGAATTTTTATTAAATCGATTTTCAGATATTTGACCCATTTTTGAATCAGAAATTTTTTTTGAAGTATTCCCTGAAGATCTTTTGCTTTTCAAATTTTTTTTAAATTCTTTAGTTAGCAAAGCTAAATCAACATAATCATCAATAATTTCATTCTTTTTGATGGAAGAAAAAGCGACACTTTTTACCTTCTTCTCAGGCTTAAGTCTCATCTAAAAAGTTTTGAGATTTCCTACCAATTCATCGAGGGTGTATGTGTCAAGGTCTTGAGCTTCTTCAATGGCAATATGCTTTGCTTGAAATTTTGAGGGAAGAGCTCTGAGAAATTTCTTGACAATTCGGTGCTCCTCAAATGGGTCATCAAGGCTGCGGCATTGGCTTGTAACATTGAGAAGTCGAGCATGAAAATCATCAACCGATTCGTCTTCCCCCATGGTCATGTTCTCAAATTCCAATACAAGTCTTTGAAGTTTCTGACCTCTAACCTTCTTATTTCCCTCGTAAGTAACTTGAAGCAAGTCCCAAGCTTCTTTGGCCGTGTCACAGTGGCTAATTCTCATCCTCTCCTTATTAGACAAAGTTGTGAATAGTGAATTTCGAGCCTTAAAATCACAATTTCTGTCACGAACTTCCTCTTCAGTCCATTCCTTCCTAGGTTTAAGAATTCTTGCAGATGAGCCTTCCACTTTCTTTGAATCTACCTTTGTTGGGTGTTCCCATCCATTCTCAACAACATTGCACATGTTTTCGTCCTGAGAGTAGAGAAAAGCCCTCATCATAATCTTCTATTGTAAGTAGTCTTCACCATCAAATAAAGGCGGCCAATTTATAGAACTGGAGGCTCTGTCACGTTCACGTTCCATCTTTGACCACGGATCAACTAAAAAGCTTTAGAACCCGCTCTGATACCTAGTGAAAATACAAGGACATAATGTGTTTTCTGGAAAATGGGGATTGTAGTGCACGGATCAATCCTTATTGGGTAGCAGAAATTAAAATAACCAACAGAACACCAGATTTTGGTTATGCAGTGAAAACCTCAAATATGAGATTAAAAACACTGCGGGGCTTTTACGCTTGAGAACCCAAAATAATGATCATCTTATTCAAAAGGATATGTTTTTTTACAAACTTGAATAGCACTAGCTCGACTATAAGGTTTAGAGAAAAGCTAACACATAGTTTGTCTTCCTTCTAGAACTCCTTCACTTGAACGATCACTAAATATCGCTCTTCTTTCTTCACCGTCTCTCTACTGATCTCAAGAGAGTTTTTATGCATATGAAGACACAATCAATAACACTTATACATGGACCAAGTGTTTGACTCTTTGTGAAGACTCAATTTTAAACTAACATGCAAGACTTTATCAAAATTCTTGCGTCTCTAGATGTCCCCTTCTGACCGTGTATTTTTCATGCTTATATGATACTCAATAATCCAAAGATTCTACCCTAGTTCCCATTTAATTAGGAAAGAAAATTCCCATATATGAACTCCAACAAATCTTAAGGAAATTCAATTAGGAATAGACACATCCTAAAAACCCTAGGACATCAACACCACGATTTTAACAATCAGAAGAATCTTTAAAAAACATAAATACATAAAATGAACCTACTTTCCAAATTCGGACTCCACATGAAACTGACTGCTGACTCGGGGATTGCAACACATTGCAATCCCATGCTTATGGAAATGCGTTTACCTGATTCTCCAAGATTTGTAAAGAGACTTTGTAATAGCTTCGTATGGGAATGCCAATACGAATGTACAAGAATTGTACCTACAAAACTAGTCTGGAAATAAGAAGTAAAAAAGATGCAAAAAGCAGATTTCACACTAAATATACCATTAGAGGTCTATCTTCAAATTTGAGTGTCATTACAACTCGAGGGGGCCTAAATTCTTCATCACTTGTTGAGGAATGCATGTGGTGAGTATAGGCATATAATAGTCCAACCATTTTCATCCAAGAAAGAAGCAACTTTTGCAGTGATCTGGATTACAACCTATTGAAATCATTGTTAGATTTGATAATTTTCCTATTCGATTTAAATTAGATAAATACAGTTGTAAAATTTACAGTGCACATAATATATTTGACCGCATTTTTGGTGTCTGATCTAACTGGTAAAAAATAACTTATTAAGTCAATTCCAAGTACAAATATTTGGAGACGTGCAGACTATTCTGGAAAGAGGCATGCATGGCTCTAAATCTCTGAACTCTTAAGTAGCAGAAAAGCACTATAAGGAAACCCATCTTACAATGCAATACCTTGCTTGTTGATTACATTGAACAAAATTGCATTTATAATGAACAAGATATTCTTTCCTATAGAGTTGGAGTGAACCAACTCGATTGATACTTGACTGACATTTCCATACCTTGAAATGGCCTCTCAGTTCTCTGACCATCTAAGTAGAATATGCCAAACTCATTAGACATATAAGTCTTTGCAATCCATTCCAAGTCCACGTTTTTTGGGTACATATTCATTGCAAAGTAGATGCAATTATTTTCTATTTGTTTGATGTTACTAGCAGGAAGGGAGAAAGCATCATCGTTTCCACAAAATAACAATTGGTCACCCAAGGATTGCATCATATGAAAATTCTTGTTGTATAGATCAATCTTGTATGTTCTAATACTTCTTGCGCGATGACGTATGTTTCTAGCATTCTCATCGACTACTTCTTCATCATCACTGTCATCACCGCCACCTTCATCGTCATTATTCCCTTCAACACCATCAATGTCTTCCTCATCACCATCATTATTTAGGCCTTGACCGCCATCATTCTCATTGATTTGTTCATCATCATCATTTGTTGTCTTCAAAACATAATCAAACATTTGATGGATTAACAGAACTTCCTTGCTGGTTGATTCTAACAACATTGATGCGTATGATGCATTGGAAGCTATCTTATAGTTACTATGATATTCATCAATGATGTTATTCATGCTTTGGTGTTTATCATAGACCAACTTCAACTTCAAGCGTACAGCATCATGATATGCAAAGTTTAAGGGGCAAGTAGGTGCGACGCCGCCATCATTTTGTTCACTCAAAACTAAAGCATATAACGTGCCAGAAGAAAACAATATATCAATGAGGTAGTCTACTACCGGGAAGACACTCCATTTCTCGTCTCCGGGTCTGCACAAACATAAAGTATTCCGATCATCGAAAATTGCAGCTACAGTTAAATTGCTTGAAGAATTATAACGATCCCGTGTAGACATTTTAACGCGATTACAGAATCCATCGGCACCCAGAAGTTCCCATTCCCTGGTGTTAATGTCTAAAAGTCTAGTGGTAGCTGGACTTTAGTTAACGCTGATCCGGCGGGCGGATCGATACCTCTGTTGTTAATGGTTCCCGTTACCTGTCAAGTAAAATACAATGGGCGTCAGAGGGAGACCGCGCTGGGCGGTCTTCAACTCTCCGATGCCTAAGTCAGTCAATGTATTTATGTTGACAAAGTAACAGTAGGTAAGTATTGAATGCGTAATCAATGAGGAGAGAAGAGAGGACCTTTTATAGGTGAGGAAGAGGATGATCTTCTCCTTGTTTTTGATGTGGGACTGATGTGCTTCGGTTCCCAGTTTAAGTAGCCTCTGATGCCAACTTGACACGGCGCGTGGCGGCGCGTCGGCGGTGCTTTGGGGTTGATCCGAGGCTCAGGCGGTAACCTGGCTAGCTGTCTTTACGCCAGTCACCTATATGGTGGGCGTTGATACCCCTGGCGGTACCGTGAGTCTGGCTCATTATAGCTAATTATGCTTGCAAATGCACATGTATGTACAAGTCCCCCAAATCCCCAGTCAAGGAGGGCAATCTTGGTTGGGGAGTTGATCGGCGGTTTGAAGCGTTTCTCCCGCTAGACTTTGCAGAAGCATAATTAGCGTCAGTGCGTCGTCAACCATGGATTTACTGAGCAAACGCTTTGTGCCCTTTCGGGTGGGCCCCTGCTAGGCCCCCCAGGGAGTCCCCCACTCCCCAGCTAAGATGGACCTCCGGATGGTCGCTATTATTGTTTGTTGAGGGGGAGCTGCACGGAGCAGAGGGTGTTGGGTTGCGAGCCCAATCTTAGCACCCAAGTGACGGGGGTCAACGTACCTGATCAGGGCTGTCGTAGACTGTTGACTAGTCCCCGTGTCCCGTAGGGACATTCTGACCGTAACTCCGCGTGGCGGCGTTGTCAGAGAGGCGTGGCCTCGGGATCCACCGCTGGCGGAAGTCCCCCCGCTAGATGTAGCGGGAAGCAGCGTCAAGTAGACGTGCTTGGTGGTATTTTATTGAGCGGTATTGCGCTGAATAAAGTACGCAGTTTGTCAGATGAGAAAGGGGGTTAGCTAGCGGTGTGCCGTGTAGCGGAGGGCGCCCCGTTCACGGAATGACGAGAGAAGTTCCACTGGAGACTGATGGTGACAAAAGAAGTTCCGGTGGCGGGGTTTCACTCAGCGGAGACTCCGTCACCTGGAGGATGACAAGTGAAGATCCGCTGGCGGGGTTTCGCTCAGCGGAGACTTCGTCACTTGGAGGATGACAAGTGAAGATCCGCTGGCGGGGTTTCGCTCAGCGGAGACTTCGTCACTTGGAGGATGACAAGTGAAGATCCGCTGGCGGGGTTTCGCTCAGCGGAGACTCCGTCACTGGGAGGATGACAAGTGAAGATCCGCTGGCGGGGTTTCGCTCAGCGGAGACTCCGTCACTTAGAGGATGACAAGTGAAGATCCGCTGGCGGGGTTTCGCTCAGCGGAGACTCCGTCACTGGGAGGATGACAAGTGAAGATCCGCTAGCGGGGTTTCGCTCAGCGGAGACTCCGGGCGGTTCTTTACGAAGTCACCCCAACTGTTTAACACGTGTCGAACCTATAGCGGGTTAGCGTGCGTAGGCTTGTCTCCTAAGCCTGTCCATCTTCTAGCTTTTAATGATATTAATTGTGGGTTTCATAACCGAGGTAACGCCTCGGGTACTCCGGAGAGTGAGTGGAGATTGATGACACGTGTACGGCTGGTACGTGATGTTGATATGGAGCGGACGGCTGAGGACGCGTTGGGGCCAATATAAGAGGGGGGGAACTTTGGGGGATTTGACACTTTGTGAAAATTTTGAAAACCTAGTCACCGTTTGCGAGCCCTGTTTGTCCAAGACCGGAGAAGGAGCCTACCGAAGTTTGGGTACACCACTCCCAAAGAGACGTCGATCGTAACTGTGCACCACCGTGTCGGAGTTTGCACCACTGAGGTTGGTATCTGGATTTTTCTCCTCTGCCTTTTGCTTCTGCTATTTTCTTTGATAATTGCTGGTTTTAATGGGTGTGTTCTGAGGTTGGAGTGGGATTTCCTTGGGTGGGATGGTTGGATTATGGTTGGCTAAACGTTGGTGGTTAAGGATTTAGATAGCCGAATCTGGGTTGAGTAGTCTGTTTTGTACTCTGGAGTTTTCTGGGTTTTGTTTTTTGATTATTTTGGCTATATCTGATGCGAGAATAGGCTAGATCTGTGTTTGTGCTAACTGATGTGGGTTTTAGGGTTTGGGATGGCTAACGTTATAGAGATTTCGAGCAGTGAGGATTCCGGGTCTGACGTGTAGTTCAGCGCGGCGGATAGGATTTTTATTGATTCGTTGCGTCCGTCTGCCCCTGCAGGAACCTCACTGCCAGAAGCGTTAGACGTTGAGCCGCTACAGACCATCCCCTGGGAAGTAGTTATGGGTCGTGGTTCGCGTCCGGAGAGTTCTAAGGCGGGTGAGGCCGCTGTTGGCAAAGCTAGGCGCGACGAGCGTTTGGCGAGCAATAGTGCTGCTAGCGGCTCCGCTGGCGAAGAAGAAGTAGCGGGGCAGAATGCGGAATCGGCGTGGTTCCTCTCAGATGGCACCGCCGTCGACGAGGCAGGTGGGCGGATGACAGCCGCTGCGGTTAATCGACTGAAACAGACGTTCCGGTTGCCGGGGTCGGTGAAGCTGCGTCCGCCGACAGCGGATGAGAAGGCGTCGATTCTCTCGGCGGGATCTGCAACCGTTCATGAGGCGATATTCCGCCAAGGAGTAACACTCCCGCTGGTGCCCAACCTCCAGATCCTGGTGTGCGAATTTGGCCTTGCGTTGGGTCAGATTTGCCCCAATATGTGGCGGTTGTTGCTCGCCGTGAACTCCCTTTGGCGGTTATCCGGGTGCGAGGGGCCTACAGTGGCGGAAGTGCTTCACTTCTACGAGTTGGTGTACGTGAAGCGCCGAGGCTGCCAAGGGCAAGTGAACTTGAGTCGCCGGCAAGGAGCGCCCAAGCTGATCGAGAATCTAAGGGACTCAATGTCCTACTGGCGGGGGACCTTCTGCGTGGCTACCGACGGTTGGGAGTACCACGCCAGATCGAACGCGGAAGGGCCGACATTTAGGATTAAGTCTGAGTTCCAACCTATTCGAGGTTGGTGTCCGGTTTCCGCTGAAAGTATTTGGCGTGCCCACGTGCTTGCATTTGTATTCCTACTAACGTCGCGTTTTTTTTTTTTTTTTTTTTTTTGTGCAGCGGGACTTCGGTACACGCTAACGCGCGAAGAAGAGTGCCGCGTGGCGAGGATCAGGGGTTGCTGGCGGAACCGGAACTTGCTTGATTTCCGCCTGCTGACTGGTTGGGAGTTGCTGGTCGACCTGCGACTAACACGCTCCGTTGGTGAGGAGTCTACCCTGTCGTTTCGTACTATACTTTTGAATTGTGTCTTGACTGGTGGCTGTCGTTTTTTTCTTTTTAGAAACTCCGCCGGGCAACAAATCGAGTCGCGACGCATTTGAGAAGGCGATGGATCGGGCGGAGATAGAGAATTTTTTGGAGGCCATGTACGCCGAGGGGCTAACGGCCCAGCAGACTGTAGTGAACCCCGAGACGTTGGCGCTGAGCCAGTCCGCGGTTCCGGTGGTGATGCCGATGCCGCACCAGTCTCATCTTGGTGAGGATGGTCTCCCTATAGTGCAGGCGGGGACCCAGACGGCCGGCGGGGATCAGAGGGGAAGCGCTGCGGCCGGGCCACAGAAGGAGCGGATGCCTGCCCAGAGGCGTGGCCCTCAAAAGGTGGTTCAACCGACTGAAGAAGTCATTGTGACCAGGGAGGAGCCGCCAGTAAGGGCGACGAGGGCCGCCACTGGGAGCCAGAGGGCGCTGGAGAGAAAGCGCCGGACGGCTGAGTCTCCTGACGAGGAAGAGGGAGATGATTTGGAGGTGGTCGGGGCCCGCCGACAGAAGAAGGCCCGATAGGCTCCTTCGAAAACTGCGGCGGTGGAGGGAGAGGCGCCCGCCGTCAGTGATCTGGACTCCTTCGCCGAGTATGCGCCATTTATGACAGAAGGGGAGCGGGAGTTCCTCTTCCATCTGTGTGAGCGGCTGGGGTTCGGCGGTCTGGCGGGCATATCGCGTCAGACGGCAATTGACCAATCGCCCTTTAGCTCGGCGTTTGGTCAAATATCGGCGGGATTACACGATATGTTCGTGGCGGCGTCGAAGCAGCCCCGGATTGAGGAAGAACTCAAGGGAGAAATTGGAGGTCTCCAGAAGGAGTTGGCGGAGGCAAAGGAGAGACTGGCGGAGGTCGAGCGGGGGCTGGCCAAGGCGGAGTGTGATTATGCGGACGCCCGCGGCAAGCTTAATGCGGCCATCCGGCGGGACCTGGAGAGGAATGAACACGTCTCCAAATTGGAGCAGGAGATCGCGCTGCTGCAGGAGCGGATAGCCGCTAAAGATAAGAAGCTCATTGTAGTGCAGCGGGAGTCCGCCGACAGGATGGCCGAAATGAAGCGGCTGGGGGGTGAGGTTACCCGCCTGAGAGCTGAGGGGAGTACCGCTGCGGCCGCTGCTGTTGAAGCGTTCAAGCAGTCGGCGGAGTTTAAGAAGGCATTGACGGAAGCGGCGAAGTCTGGGGCCCGAGCCAATATAGATATGTTGAAGCGGAAGGGCGCCATTGACTTTGTAAAGGCGTCACAGCCTGACGTGCCGCCGGCCGAGAGTGTCCCGGTGGAGACAGAAGTCGTGCCTGCCCCAGCTGTAGGTACTTACTCGGGCAGCGGGGAGAGTGGCCCTCATCGGACGGAAGGGTCCCAGCAGACTCCCCAGCAGACCCCGTCGGAGGTGTCACGTGCCGGATTTCTGGAGGCACACACCCGGGCGGACGGCACCATGGAGACCCCCAGTCCGACAGCTCGAGGGTCCGATCAAGCGAGCCGATCGGTGGCGCCGCCGCCTGTTGAAGCAGCAGAGGCCGAAGCCAACCGCTGAAGCGATCCGAGACCCTAGTTTTTTTTTTCTGCTTTCCCCTTTTTGTTTGTAGCCGCTGAGGCGCATCAGTTTGTAAAGAATTTTGGGGCGTAACATAAATTTCTGACTTGGTTTGCCACGATGTATGTGTAGTGTTTTTGAGTTATATTTTTCTTTTGTCGATCAATGGAACATTAAAGGAATTAAGATTGGTCCAAGTGCACCTCGTAGCGGACGAGGTCCGCCGACGATTGCTGGCGTTGCCAGTTGCCCTCGGTGCTAGACTTGGTAACAATGGTTTGAATAATTCCTCGTTTCATTGATAGCTGACTTATCAGCGTTTACAAAAGAGGGGTAGTACCCGTTGGGTAGCTTCCCTTAGCTAAATATTGAACAAAAATTTAGCTAAGTCAAGATGCCTTTGGGTAGTGGCATGACTACTTGTAATAATATCGAAGGTGTTCGGTATTCCAAGGGTGGGTCGATGTGACGCCGTCCTTGTCCATTAAGTAGAAGGTGCCTGGGCTAACGACTTCCACAATTTTGTACGGGCCTTCCCAAGTTGGGCGGAGTTTTGTCGGCGGCGGAATGACTTCCTTCATGACCGAGTCCCCCAGCTGGAGGTTCCGGGCCTTGACCCTGGCGTTGTAGAAACGTGATACCCGTTGTTTGTTTTGTAGATTGTGTAAGTGGGCCTTGTGTCGCTTTTCCTCCAGGAGGTCCTTGTCCAGGTTGATGCCGTCAGTGTTGGTTTCTGGGCGGTAGCCCTCGACTCTGGCGGTAGGTTGAGTAACCTCAATAGGCAGGACAGCCTCCGTTCCGAACATCATGCAAAAAGGAGTTTCACCAGTTGCGGAAGTTGGGGTTGTTCTGATGGCCCATAGAACTTCCGGGAGTTTCTCCGCCCATAGACCCTTTGCTTTGTCGAGTTTTTTCTTCAGCAGCTTTTTGATTATCTTGTTTGCTGCTTCGACCTGACCGTTGGTCTGGGGGTGGGCGACAGATGCAAAGCTCATCTTGGTACCCAAGTTGGCGGTGAAGGAGATGAGCTCGTCATTGTTGAACTGTGTGCCGTTGTCTGTAATGATTGCGTGTGGGACACCGTAGCGGCAGTAGATATTCTTCCAAAGGAAGCGAATTACCTTGGCGGTAGTTATTGCCGTCAGTGGCTCTGCCTCTATCCACTTGCTGTTGTAATCGATGGCGACAATGATGTATTTGAATTGACCCTTGGCAGTTTGGAATTTTCCCATCAGATCAAGGCCCTACGTGGAATGAATCCATGGGCCCACGATGATTGACAGTGGTTCCGCTGGTGCGTGTGGGAGGTCTGCAAACTGTTGGCATTTGTGGCAAGACCTCGAAATCTGCCGGGCGTCATCACCAAGTGTGGGCCAGAAGTATCCTTGTAGCATCGTACGATTGGCCAGGGATCTGGCGCCCGAGTGGTTTCCGCATTCCCCGCCATGGATTTCCGCTAGGACAACCCTTCCTTCCTCTGGGGTTAGACAGCGGAGGTTAGGATGGGTGAACCCCTGGTGGTAGAGCCTGCCGTGCTGGATGTTGTAGCGGGTTGCTCTTCGCTGGAGCTGTCTTGCCTGTACCTTGTCTTCTGGCAACGTTCCGTTGCGTTTATATGTAATGATCTCGTCCATCCAGCTGGGGTTGACCTGAACGTTGAAGATTTCCGCCAGGGTCTTTGTGATACTTGGCTTGTCAAGATACTCCACCCTTGTGTCCGCTGGACTCTGATGCGGTTGGGCGGTTGCCAGTCTCGCCAGTGAATCAGCCTTGGCGTTCCCTTCCCTGGGGATTTGTGTGATTGTGTGAAATTTGAATTTCTTTAGCAATGTTTTTACGTACCCCAAATATGCCGCTAGCTGCTGGTCCTTGGCTTGGAAGCTGTCGTTGACCTGATTGACGACTAGTTGGGAGTCGCTGAATATGTTGACGTTGTCAGCTCCGGAGTCGATGGCGAGGAGTAGACCGGCTATGAGCGCCTCGTACTCCGCCATATTGTTTGAAGCTTTGAAGTTGAATTTCAACGCGTACTCTGCGTTCAGTCCCCTGGGTCCGGTTAAGATGACTCCGGCGCCGCTGGCCTTGGCACAGGCGGATCCGTCCACGTGGAGGTTCCAATCGGACTGTGGGGGAGTTGTTTCTGCACTGGCTACTATTTCTGTTGCGGACTTTGTTTGAGTACTGGGTTCTGGCTGACGCTCGGTAAGTTCAGCGATGAAATCCGCTACTGCCTGGCCCTTCATGGCGGCTCTTGGCTTGTAATGTATGTCAAATTCACTGAGCTCGATGGCCCACTTGCTGAGGCACCCTGAATGTTCAGGGTTCTGCATCACCTGTCTCAGCGGTTGATTAGTTAGCACATGGATTGTGTGCGCTTGAAAATATTGGCGGAGGCGCCTGGCGGCAACAATGAGTGCGAGAGCTAGCTGCTCCAAGGGTGGATATCTTGTTTCTGCCCCGTTCATGCCTCTGCCGGCGTAGAAAACTGGGAGCTCGTCCTGTCCCTCCCGCCGGACAATGGCGCAGCTCACCGCCGATATCGATACCGCTAGGTATATGAACAGTGTCTCTCCTTGCACAGGGATAGAGAGTAGTGGGACTTCCGCTAGGTAATCCTTCAAGCCCTGAAATGCCGTCTGACATTCTGGGTTCCAGTTGATGACTTTCTTGTGGGTCGTTTTGAGGAGTTTGAAAAACGGGGCACACCTGTCAGTGAGCCTGGAGATGAATCGAGAAAGGGCGGTTAACTTGCCTTGGAGGCACTGGACATGTACCTTATACTCAGGGTCCGCCAGGTCGAGTATGGCCTGTACCTTGTCCGGGTTAGCCTCGATTCCTCGTTCACTGACGATATAACCCAGAAATTTGCTGGCGGTGACGCCAAAGAAGCATTTTTCTGGGTTGAGGCGCATGCCATAGGCCAGGAGGATAGTAACTATGATCTTGAGGTTTGCCACATGTCCGCTGGCCTTTATACTCTTGACCAACATGTCGTCCACGTAGACTTCGATTATCTTGCCCAAATGTTCAGCGAACATAGCATTCATCAACCGCTGATAAGTTGCACCGGCGTTCTTCAGACCGAAAGGCATAACGTTGTAGCAGTACAGGCCTTTGTCGGTGGTGAAGGTGGTACACTCTTGATCGCTGGGATGCATCCTGATCTGATTGTATCCGGAGAAAGCGTCCATCATGCTGAGGAGTTCGTGCCTGGCTGTTGCGTCAACCAGCTGATCAATGCGTGGTAGAGGGAAACTGTCCTTTGGGCACGCCTTGTTGAGATTTTTGAAGTCGACACACATCCGCCACTTGCCGCTAGGTTTCTTGACCATGACCAGGTTGGAGATCCACTGGGGATAGACTACCTGGCGGATGAATCCCATGCCCTGGAGCTTGGCGACCTCCTCCCCTATGGCGCGGTATTTCTCCTCGTCAAAGGCCCTTCGCTTCTGCTTGATAGGATAGAAGGATGGCTTGATGGTTAGCTTGTGTGTGATGATTTCAGGAGAGATACCTGGCATGTCTGCATATGACCATGCAAAGACGGCGGCGTTGTCCCGTAGGAATTGAGTGAGTTCTGCAGCCACCTCTGGGTCTAGCTGAGCTCCTATGCGGACTGTCCGCTCTGGGTGCTCGTCGGAGATGCTGATGACCTTCAACGATGTTTCTGGATTGACCGGTTCCTTCTTCACATATTTCTTCTCCTCATCTCTGGGATCCTCAAAGATATTCGGTGGTGGTGGGTCATTACCCACTGTGAGGATTTCATGGCGGCGCGTTGACCGTGCCATAGTCGTTGAATAACATTCTCGTGCCAGCTGTTGGCTTCCCCTCACACAGCCTGTGCCATTGGGCGTTGGGAACTTCATGAGAAGCATGTATCCGGCAATGATGCACTTGAGCTTATTAAGCGCTGGTCGACCAATGATAGCGTTGTACGAACTGAAACAGTCGACAATAATGAACTCCGTGTGCACTTCCGCCATACAGGGACTAGTGCCGATAACTAGTCGCATGTAATCCGACCCTAGTGGTTGTGTGACGTCACCGGAGAAGCTGAGCAGTGGCTCGTGATCCTGGAGTAGTTTCTTGTTCCGCTTGAGATGGTCGTAGCAACCGCTGAAGATGACGTTGACAGCGGACCCGCTATCCACCAAGATTCTCCCTACCGAGAATTTACCAAGAATGGCATCGACTAAGAATGGGTCGTCATGGGGTAAATGTACTCCGCGCTCCTCCTCCTCTGAAAAGGTAATAGGCTCCCAACCTGATCTCGGGAGTTTGGCGGATCTCTCGTAGCGGATGTTACAGACTTCCTTTGGGTGATTGGCGCGTGCGTAACGCTTTCTTGCCCTGTGAGACATGTTGGTGATTGGAGCCCCGCCATCGATGGTGTTGATGCGGCCCAGTGGTTCAACGTTGGCAATCACAGGTGGCGGTTGGCGCACCTTGAACTGATCCATCTTGCCGTCACGGTACAGGGTCTCAATGGCCGTTTTGAGAGCGTTGCAACTGTTGGTATTGTGACCGCTGTCCTCGTGGTACTTGCACCACATGCCGGTGTTTCTTGGCTTGCCCTTTTTGGGGAATTTCGGTGAGGGTGGCGGTGGTATCTGATCCTTACACTGATTGTAAATTTCCTCGTACGAGGCTGTGAGGACGGTAAATACCGCATACCGCTGAGAGGACTCCGTCTGCTTGTTGCGATTGTCCCCATGGGATGGGCGGTTGCCCTTGTAGTGGTTGTCTTTCTGCCTCTTGCTTTGATAACTGCCCTGTTGCCACTCCCTCTTCTTGTCAGCTGGCTGTGCGGTGGGGGCCTTGCTGGCGGTCTCCTGATGGCTGGAGGAGGGTTGAGATGATTTTGTTGGTGTTGCTGGTGGCGGTGGGGTTTCTCCATATGTGATAAACTCTGCCTGGGCATGAATGACCGCCTCACTCATAAGGTGATCATACGCCGCGTTTGGATGATTGTAGTTGAGGTGATAGAGGAATGGTCCCTTGAGGAGTCCCTGCTTGAAAGCCGCCGAAGCCATTGTTTTGTCGAGATCGCGGCACTGAGATGCTGCCGCCCGCCATCTTGTGACGAATGCCTTCAATGATTCGTCCTCTCCCTGCCGGACGCCAAACAACTGGCTCGTGTTGTGATGACCGGCGGACAACAAGATGAATCGGGAGAGGAAAGCATGAGATAACGCCTGGAATGAGCCGATGGACCCTGGCGGACACTCGAAAAACCAACTCATTGCCTCACTATCCAGCGTTTCGCTGAACAAGTGGCACAGGGTGGCGTCATCAAATCCCTTGTTGTTGGTGACCTTCTTGAACGTGTCCATGTGGACGAAGGGATCGGTCTTACCGCTATAATGTGACATTTTTGGGGTCTTTGCAAACGCTGGTCTGACGGCTTGCAAAATTGTAGCGGTGAATGGTCCTGGCCTGGACGCGAAGAGTGGGTTTGGGGCTGGCGCCGGGGTGCCTGCCTCCGCCAGGATTAGCCTCTGTTCTAACTGCTGTATCCTCTCCAAAATTTGGGCGGTTGTGTTGCCAGCGGGGCCTGCCCGGGCGCTCCGCGGAACTGACCCCCGCCCGGGAATGGGTAGATTGCCCTCAGTGCTTGCTCTAGTCCTCGAGGGGTGGGTGCGCAGCGATGACTCTGCCTCCTGCTCCAACAGTTGGGGGACAGGGGGTGGTCCCATTCCTGCCAGCTCAGGTGGGCTTAGTGGTACCTGCATTTGCACAATGGGTCCCATACCAGCGGTAGGCCGGCTGTGTCTGGTGCTGTGTGACTGCTCACTTCGTGCTGGGTTGGCGTTTGCGTCCAGCGCCCGCTTTAGCTCGTCGAAACGTGTCATCAGCGTGGCCACTTGCTTTTGGGCCTCAGCCTTTTCCTTGCGTTCCTGCTCGCGCTCCCTGTTTGCTTTGTGGAGGTCCGCCAGTGCCAGCTCATACAAGGCGGTGAGGTCCTGACCTGGGGGGCGGCTGTTGCTTGGATTTGTTTCACCGCCAGGGTTGACCGGGGTTGTGAATAGTGCGCGGTGAACGCCGACCGCGGGGTCTGAGGGTTGGGGAATGGTGGGGAGCTCTGCCTGCTCTTCAGCGTTTCCCCCGCTACCGTTAGTCATGGTGATTGTAGTGGGATGACCTTTAGTTCAAGGGTTCCCACAGACGGCGCCAATGTTAATGTCTAAAAGTCTAACGGTAGCTGGACTTTAGTTAACGCTGATCCGGCGGGCGGATCGATACCTCTGTTGTTAATGGTTCCCGTTACCTGTCAAGTAAAATACAATGGGCGTCAGAGGGAGACCGCGCTGGGCGGTCTTCAACTCTCCGATGCCTAAGTCAGTCAATGTATTTATGTTGACAAAGTAACAGTAGGTAAGTATTGAATGCGTAATCAATGAGGAGAGAGGAGAGGACCTTTTATAGGTGAGGAAGAGGATGATCTTCTCCTTGTTTTCGATGTGGGACTGATGTGCTTCGGTTCCCAGTTTAAGTAGCCTCTGATGCCAACTTGACACGGCGCGTGGCGGCGCGTCGGAGGTGCTTTGGGGTTGATCCGGGGCTCAGGCGGTAACCCGGCTAGCTGTCTTTACGCCAGTCACCTATATGGTGGGCGTTGATACCCCTGGCGGTACCGTGAGTCTGGCTCATTATAGCTAATTATGCTTGCAAATGCACATGTATGTACACCTGGTTTTTACGAAGTTTTTGAATGATGGAATTGTTCTCAAGGGCGGAAGTTTGTGTAGGACTCCTGAAATTGGGTTTAGTAGACACATCTCAGAGTTTAATCCCTTTTCCTTTATGATGATCAACCAACCTTTAGAAGACCCGTATATCCACCCTCCTTGTAGTTGCTTAGGCAGCTTTAACTTGACAGCCTTGCCCTTAGAGAGTGTATTCTCAGGGAAGGTGAGAAAGCTCAAGTACTTGTTGATCCTGCAATTTGGGGCTTTAGGGAGTATTAACCATGGGAGTTGACGACGAGAACTGCGCATGAATGTTTGAAAAACAATTGACCTCCAAGACTTGCTGACCTGACCTAACCTTCTTTGATCAGCAAAGTCGATAAACTGTAGAATCTTCTCCATGATATCTTCTGGTGGTGTCTGCCAAGGGCTACACTCATTGCCGATATTTTGATTTTGCTTTTCCTTTTCTTTTTCCTTTGTCTTTCTCTCAATCATCTTTTCCTTTCTCTCAATCATCGCCATATCCTTCCTTTTCTTCAGCAGATTCTTCCTTTGCCGCAACATATTGATTTTCCTTTCTCTGCGAAAATCAAACTTTAGAATGAAATTAACTGACGAAAATCGATCTGAATCTCGATGAACGTTATGTATTTATATAGGAATACTTGAATCTCAACCGATGGAATAGGATTAGGAATTCAATAATGATAAGGAACAACAAATTTGATAACTGATAGGAATCAAAGGATTAGGAGAATGAAGCCGTGTCCAAGAAGGATTAGGAATTTCTCGGTCGTACCCTAATTCTAACTGTTTTACAAGAAAATCATTTCATACATAGTTTTACTATGTAACCCGACCCTAATTATAGTACAAAATTACAAAATATAAGAACTACGAACTTTCCCCAAACCTCGCTAGAGGTGGGTAATTTGTCCAAGACTCTCATAGATTACTTTACGGACACTGCAAATATATTGAACTCATCCATTGAAATATGAGAATTTTCTTAGCTACCTGGGTGTTTGTCATATACCTATTTTGTTAAATATTTCAAACCGTTGAATTAGTAACAAATCTAATGGTCCAAAATATTTAAAATTTAGTAACCTGTTTAGCTCTTAGCCAATTATTGTTTGATTATAAATTGAAAATTGACAATTACTCTTTTTAAAAATAAAAATAAAATAAAAAAAACCTTCTAACCTAAACTCACTGAATTACTATAAGTTAAATAATCTTTATTACTAATTAATTTTATCATTAGTCAATTAATGTTCAATTAATGCTCAAAGTCATAATTACTTTCAGTCGATGAAATTTACCACAAACTATAACAATTGATGTAAAAACGATAATTTTTCTTTTAATTGTAGTAATTACTCCACCTACAACCTATATATTAGTTTATGGACAATTTAACATGTGTGACAACCAATTTGTTGTTGGAGTGATAAATCTTTATGTTATCATTAATGAAATGATTACTTTAATCCACGTCAATTGATCAGTAATATTTGTTCTATTTGAAGTAATTACTCCATCTAAACTAATGTCTTAGCTATTTTATGGACAATTTAACAAGTGTGACAATAAATTTTTAGTCAGAGTGGTGAATCTTAATGTTTTTGGTTATTAATGAAATGATTACTACAATGACTATATATTTTACCACAAACCTAATAATTGATGTAAAAGTGGTAACTTTTGTTCTATTTATAGTAATTACTTCAAAAACTACATCATTTACAAGCTTATCAACCATTTTACAATTCCAACAACATTTGCGTTGTGAACATGGTAAAATTAATAGGGGGGGTGAAATTTGCACCCCCAAAATTGCAAACCACACCCATCCCTATTTTTTTAACAATATTTTTTATCACCTCTTTTTGTACTTCCTAAAACACCCTCAGATTTTCTTTTTTCTTTTTCTTTTTGGGTCTTTTCTTCTCTCTCTCTCCCCCCTCTTCCAGACCACCACCAAAGGTCTCTCTCTCTCTCTTCTTCCCAATCTTCACGAATTCAACTTTTAATTTCCTGAAACTAGAGGCTGGTATATACAGCGTGGCATAATGGTGTTGGATGGTTGGTGTGTCCTTGTCTTTGCCTCTTTTTCCCATTTCATTCACCATTGAAGAGTTCTATAAAGCAAGTCTCTACCCAGTCCCTCCTGATCCATCACTCTTCAACCGCCCTCGGAATCTTTCCGTTTCCGACCTCCAGGCAAGCTCAAGATTCCATGAAAATCACTCTCCATCTTCTCCGATCGTTGAAAATTTTCTCAGAATTAATCGAAATTGATTTGTGTGTGTGAAGAACAAGCACTAGAACGAATCGCCGTAGGTGCAATGGCGGTGGAAAGAGGAGGAGGGACGCTATCGGAGATATACCAGAGAGCGAAGAAGCTCTCGCTGAGAACGCGAGACTGCCTGGAGAGGTTGGAGTACTAGAGTGGCATCGACTCCCCTAACCTTTGCGGAGAAGGCAAAGACCGGGAGAGAGGAGACGGGATCTGCGGCGGATTCGGCCAGAAATACTCGGCGGCTGGAGACTCGGGCGGGGGCGTCTTCGCCGGAGGAGGGAGTGACGTGTTGTGAGGTGGCGAGGTGGTAGAGGTTGATAATGGCGGTGGAGTCCTTGGTGAAGATCGGGAAGAAAAGAGAGAGAGAGACCTTTGGTGGTGGTCTGGAAGAGAAGGGGGGGGGGAGAGAGAACAAAAGACCCAAAAAGAAAAAGAAAAAAGAAAATTTGAGGGTGTTTTAGGAAGTACAAAAAGAGGTGATAAGAAATATTATTAAAAAAATAAGGGTGGGGTGTGGTTTGCAATTTTGGGGGTGCAAATTTCACCCCCCAATTAATATTAGACCAAAAGATATGTAAGTACTCAGCATTGTAAGAAAGATTCTCCATTTGATAATCAATGTTCTCTATTTGATAAAAGTTGTCCAACTATGATATTTACATCTTTGACTGCTCAATTACAATAACCACATTAAGTGTGGTCATAAGTCGTAATTTTAGTTCTACTAGGAGTAATTTATTATTTTAACAATATTTGTTACGTGTTTCTAAACAACATTACTTTTTTTTTATTTTTTTTTGAATCAAGCCCACGGGGTGAAATAGTATATTCATCACAAGCCAGAATAGGCCGTTACATACCTTGCCGTTGTCATTTAAGGACATACACAGACAAGGAGGTAGTGATAGTACCTGCAATGGTACATAGAAATAGACCCACTCATTATACATTTCAGACCGTAGAGATAGCGGAGATCCTCCATTGGTACTACGCCGGAGGCGCTAGAGATCTAGGTTCTTTTTTTTTGAAAGGGAAGATCTAGGTTCTTAATACAAGGAAATTATTGTAAATAGACTAAAAAGCCATAAACATAGAGTTGGGCCAAGGGCCAAAACCCTAGCCCAATTAAAGGCTCAGTAGGATAGACCAAAAGGAGAAACCCAACAGCACAAGGCCCAGCAGGATTTGGAACCGGCCCAAACTTCACCTTCTTAAGCAGTCCGTGCAGCACCGGCTGCTTCCACCACCTGTTCGCCGTACCTTGCCGCTCCGACCACGGTCAACCAAGCCGCGTCGGCCCGACTCAGCATACCACGACCACTACTCGTCCTCGCCGCGTACTCCACCAGAACCACAAGCCACCCGGATCCTCCAATTCCTCATCGCTGCACAGTTTCTCACAACCACGCCGCCACTCAACCTATCAGAAACCGTGCCGCTGCCTGATGCTGCAGAGCCCACGCCGGAGTCGATCCCATCACTGCACAACGCATCACGAACACCCCGAGAGACTTCGTTTGGAAACCATCCTTCCCCATCCAACACCTTGAGCCCGACTCCTCCCTTCTGAAACTTCCCGAGAAAATAGGGTTCAACACCCATCTGGCAGTGACCCAAAAGTGGCGAGGCGAACCTGCATTGACCTCGAGTGTTGCCGGATGAGCAGAATTTCTCAAAACCCCGAAACTAGGGCACTCCTGGTTTCTTCGAGCTCTTTACATATCAAGATAGAATGTGTTGTTAATATGATAAATTTTATTTTTAAAAATGACACATGTCAACATTTAAGTGGATAACCTGTTAACCAGTTCAATAGATTTCCAATATATTAATTTACTAAAAAAAATAAAAATAATAAAAAATAAGAGTATGACATACATCAAGGTACCTTAGACGACCCTGAAATATGATGTTTATATGGTGTACCAATATTGAGAATGTTTTTCAGAAATAGATGAAGCCATGCATGCAGACGTTAATGCAAGTCTTAAACGTATGTGGTTTCGCTCCCAAGTATCATCTGTCAACAATACCTAAAAGAGGAAGAAATTCCTCAAACCATTTTATATAAAACTCCAGCTAGATTAAAAGTCACAATGCCTAGGAACTTTGCACATACTTGACAATCCAAGCCTGATGCTTGATAACATACGTGGCACCAGCACATGACAATCAAATCAAATAATTAATCAAACTAACAATTAAGCTTTGCAAAACTTGGCCTCATGTACAAAACTTTAACATATGATAGGAAGAATATTTACTTGTAGGATTGATAGATCATCGCCCTAGCTAATAGGTTAAGGCTAAAACTCCTGGGCGCAGGCTCATTTATGCTGCGGATGTATAATGCCTCCGATTCCTTCTCAGTAGGTTCAAGCTCAGGGTGGTCCTCCTCAAATCATCAACCTGTAAGACAATGGTACTGCTAACTAAAATTCATAATGCATTCACATGGTCTTTCTGGCCAGCAAGCAAACAAACCAGCATTTCAAGGAAATAATATATAAACTTATAAAGGGCATAAAACATGAGATTTTTTTTTAATCTGTTCACCACCAGAAACAAAGGAAAGGTTAATGTATGTACATTGTTATATGCTACAAACCTATCTCAGTTCGAGGGTTTGGTCGATCTGTATGTTGTTTAAATTATTCCATATGTGGTGCGACATTTGTGAGAATTGGTCTCAAAAACCTCCATAACACGGATCTTCAACTTTGTGAAAATTACTGTGTTGTGATTTAATTAGCTTGGGCATCGAACCATATAAGTGAACAAAAGTTACAAGGGAGTAAGGTTTGCAAGGCAAGCTTGAACTCAACCATTCATTAGCAGCACTAGAGATGAATGAACAAAAGTTACAAGGGATCAGTAAAGTTTGCAAGGCAAGCTTAGGACGTACTCTAACTAATAAAGCTTGATGTAAATCGAACCAAATCTGAGCACCTATTGCTCAACTTGGCCCTGATTTGTGATTTTAGGTCACACAAGTATCAGCATCGGCGGTGGGGGTGGCGGCATTAGAAGAAGGAATAGGGAACTCGATCCATTTCATTAAGTCGCTGCCGAGGATTGGCACTTCCATTCCTACCAATTCCCAATTCGTATCAACTATGGCGGAACCCTAGGCCCCAAACCTTTGTTCGTTCCAGGGTTTATTCATTTTTTTTTCAGCTGCACAGAACAAATATAGATGATTGAGTAAATTTCTGTAAAGACCTTCGGCGCCAACAATCTCATAGGGGCAAATTGAAAAATTAATTCCGATTTCATTAATTTTTTCTTATCAGATTTTATTCGGGATACTTTAGGTCAAGTTTACATATTAAGAATAAGTATGGAAATGAACTGATAAATTTCAATAACTGAGTTCTTTTGCGTTTTTTCATTTTTTATTTTTTATATATTTACAAACAAATGGGGACAAATGTAAGTTCCACATTCCTGTGTTTAAGTATTGTTTCTTCCACTTTGTTTTATAGATTGTATAATTTCTAATGTAGTGATGTTGGAGCACCTTTACTGGCATGAGTCCTGCATCATTACCAAGATCACGAAAAACATACCGATTAAGTGCTTTTGAGTGCAATGAGATAACTTAGTTTACTCTGCCGGAGCTCAATTTTGCTCTTGCCCTAACTAGCTAAAAATGGTCAAGAGTAGGCAAGTATTCAGTAAACCACATTATTTTATCAATATGTGTGATTATCCGACCGTTGTTGTAACAAACACATTGGTGAAATAGTTAAGTCACATAACAAAATAAACATGCTTCAACAATACGTGTTCTACCAACCTTGCACATCCAGTCTTTTACGTGCTGGTCATGTGGTCGCTTGTTAATGAGAGACTGTATGTACGTATTATATAGCGGATGTTGTAGTGAACGATTTCTTCTGAATGCTAGTGTAGCTAGTGAGGAGGTAAGAACATATATGTTTTTTTTTTTTGAAGCGCTCGCAAGTGAGAAAATATATTCATAAGCTAGAATAGGATGTTACATACCCTTCCGCTGTTATCATATAGACAAGAAGATAGTGGTAGTAACCACAGTGGTACATAGAAATAGACCTACTCATTGTACAATTAAATACGTAGAACATAATGGGAGTCCCCTTTGGTACTATGCCAGAGGCACTAGAAGGCTCCAGCCCTCCCAACCTAACTATTACCCAGTAATCTAGTCACCTAGAGACTTCAATTGGTGTACAATTAGAGATACTGAAAATTAAGTCGACAAGACCAAAACCAATAACTAAAGCTAGATGCACACAAGTGCCTAGATAGTCCCTGAAAAGAGGGAATTATTGAAACAAAACTGACTTAAACAAAATAAATAGGGTCTAGGTCAAACAACCCAGCCCAAAATCACAGCCCAACAGCCCAAGAAGGAAGACCCAACTGAGGCCTAACAATGAAAGCTTGACCCAAGCCCACCGTCCATTTGCAGCCTCCAATGGTCGACTGCTGCCACCCGATACCAGATCCTGCAGTAGCAATCGGTACTAGCCCTTGCCACTGCCACTGACTCTAGCCTCGCTGCCGCACCGCAAGACCCGACCTCGCTGCCTCAACCCACGTCGAAGCCCGACCGAACCATGTCGAATCTAGTCGAAAGTAGCCCGATTTAGCATGCCGCCGCCACCGTCCAACCCCTCCACCACACTGCCGGTCATGGAGATCTAGGAGGTGCCACAGCGACACTCGATCCGCATTGTACCGCCGCCCACTGAGTCCAAGATATCTTCCGGTGCTTGACCCGAAAAACCATCCAGCGTCAGACTCGAGCCGTAACCCCTCTCCAAGAAACTGCCGGGCCACTAGTTTTCAAATTCCCATCTGGCAGTTGCGTCGAGCAGGCGAGGCGAGTCAACGCCGCCCAAGCACTCTGCTGGATAAGAAGAAAGTTGCAACCCTAGACCAAGAGCGAGTCCGGATTTTGTGGAGCACTAGTTTTAATTTAAATTACTCTTTACTTGGGTAAGAACATATATGTTAGTTAAAGGCTGCATCCCACTAATAATCCTAGCACAAAATTGATTATAGTCTATGTTGTATCCAAGTGCCCAGACCAATAGTGTTTAACATTCTCAAATAGCCAGAACTAGTTGTCTAGCACAGAGTTATCGGAAACACTGACCTCGCTGACGACCCGCGTTTCGGATTGGACGATCTCAATCGCGGTGCGTCTACAACCCGGATCGCTGGGTTTAGCGATCCCTTATCAGTCCTCCATCACACCTCCCATATGATTCAATCGAGTCTAGATATCTGGTGGTCTTCAATCCTGATGTTCCTCCATCTTTGCGGTCTAGATTCTTGTATCATATTTGAATAGATCAAAAGAATTAACGGATATAAAAACGTAATCTTAGATTTGCTGGGCAAGATTTCAAAGAAGATAATCTGTATCTTTGTGATTCTGGGTTTGTGTCTACGTCTTCTAGAGTTCTAGCAGACTTTTTATTTTTATTTTTTTGCCCTTTTGTGATTAGGATTATCGGCTCTGTAATCTATATCCCTAAACCCATGATTTATCCTCTTCCTTTTTCGGAAGAGATTTTTATTTTCATTACAATAACTATTTTTTTGTTCAAAACAAAAATAGATAACGATTATTTTCTGTTATTTATAATTTTACCCATTTACCCATTCTAATTAATGATGTTTCCATAGTGTATGTATAAGGGGTAGTTACGTAAAAATAATTTCTCACATGTAATTTGTTTTAATTATAATTTTAACTAATATATCCTAGCGTACCGCGTATCATAAAGACTGATGTACCACGTACCTGTATCGCGTATCCGTACAGCAACGTTCCGCGTTTCAGGTAACTCTGGTAGCAACTACGGTTTCTGTGTTTCTGAACATGGAATTAGCCAGGCAAAATTCCAATAGTCAAAAACAATAATATTATAATTTAGCTTCTCAAGCCAAGAAGCAAGCAATGAGAATAATATCATATTTCAATTCTTTTCCCATCATATTTTTACGGTTTGTACATGCTCGGAATATTGAATATCCAAGATGTCTCGCAAGGTTAGTGTATTACAGTACTAGGATTAACTTAATTTAATCTGAAGAGACATCTTTTGAATCTGTTAGAAGTTTTCTTATTTTCCTTTTTCGAAGTTTCCTTGAATATTTCTTTGGAAGAATGAAGCTCAATCTTGCCGGTAAAGATTGCTTGAATCTCGCTTCAGTTCATGTTTTTCACTTGTAATTTACCGCATGTTCTGTACTTTGATGTAAACCCTATCTCTATATAAAGGAGGATAATAAGATTGAATGAGAACACTTCTACTTCCTCCCAACTATTTTCTCTCCATCTTCTCTCTACTTTATAACACATTATCAGCAAGTTTTGCTCTTCTTTTCTCTTAAAAACTCGTTGATGATCTAAGACATCTTGGCGCAACGTTTATTGCTTTTGACCATGATTCATGATCTATGAATTTAATTTTAAGAATTATAGCGGTTGATTTTGTTTAACCTATATATCTTCGTAGGTTATGTAATTATGCAAACAAATTGTTTTGATTTGGATATACTACCATGTTTCCTAACATATCTTGATTAAGGGACGGCTAGCTACTGACTTGCTATCAAATTTTTAGCAACCCTTTGTCAGTACTCTTAATTTTCATTGTTTAGTTTATCAATTTGTTATTCCCAATGTCCTGAAATGAGCAATCTGATCCTTTGATTTACTTAATATGCATGAGATAATTATGAGCAATCTGATCCTTTGCTCGTAAGTTTATGGTTTCAATTTGATATTTGCTATTACAGGCCCACATATATGTTATTACTCATTCGCCAATATGAATGGTTTTTTTTGTTTTTTGTTTTATCGATCATTGATCAGTACCCAAATTTTCAACCAGGTTCAGGGTAGTCAAAGCAATTACATATGGCAAATATATTATTGCATTCCTTGTTTTGTGTCTGCATGACTACATATACATATAGCAAAGCACGCTCTACCAGACATTTCATATATACCAATGGGCAATGATATGGGGCCTCAATGAGGCCAAAGATTTGTGGCCTCAAATCCTAGGTGTCATGCCATGTACGTATTTTCAATTCCATATAATATATCTTGTCACATCATACTATTGCAACACCAAATTTACCCTTTTACATTTCCTTTTAGATGTTAGGGGGTGAATCAATTACATTAATGAATTTAATCAGGTGATAAAAAAAATATCAGCTATTAATTATGTATTAATTTAAGAAATATAGCTACGTCAATATTTTTCTTCATTTAATTAAATGCTTTCCTATATTGAATTATATGTCAAGAAATATACGTTAACTTTTCTTTTCAAATATTGATTAATTTCATCCAAAAAAAAAATAGCATTAATAAATCGAATTTGGGAAATACTCATGTCTAAATTAAGAGGTAAGAAAATATTTCACGTTAATTAGCAGCCAATAATTAACATCTACAATCTAAATATAAGAGAAAAACAAACAAAAAATAATAAATTCATATGTTGTTGTAGAGAAACTGAATTTGAGAGGAATTTGCTGTGTATTCTCATTGATAATAGGGGCCTCTTTATATAGAGGATTACAATGCATAGAATCTCAATCATACAAGGAAAGTAATCGTACATTGAATAGGAATCTAAATCCTTCTAATTTAACCCTATTACCACTAGAGCAAGTAACCTAGAGTTTGGGCCAAACACAAACTAGGGTTTTACTTGAACACTCCCCCTTGTGTTGCCCAAACGCGGTGCTTCTCTCATTGCCTGGTTAAAAACCTTGCCGAGTAACAAAAACCCAGTGGGACAAAAATAACCTCGGTCGAAGGGGGAAAAGAGCACAACACACCCTTCTTGTTTCGAGGTGAACATGTAGACATCTCCCCCTGAAGTCTGCATCTCCTCCTGACGACTACGATCAGGGGAGTTCAGATAATTTTCGCAAGCCAATTCTTGCCACATGTTTCTCGAATGTGGATTTGGGCAATGACTTAGTAAACAAGTCTGCCATATTTTCCTCAGATTGAACCTAATTCACTTTGATCTTGAGGAAAGTCTGTTGTTGTTGATTATGCTTAGTGTTGTCGCTTTTGATGTAGCCTAGCTTCATTTGTTCAAAAAGAACAGCATTATCCTAAATTCTGGTAGGCTCATCTTGTGGTAGACTTCAAACCACAATTGTTCGAACATGCGTGATTATGGATCCAATCCATAAACATTCACGAACCACTTTGTGAAGAGCAATAATCTCTGCATGGTTCGAAGATCTAGTGACGGTCTGTTTCGTAGACCTCCAAGATATCATGGTCTTTTCCCATGGTGAATACTTAACCAGTTTGGGAGCGACCTTTGTGTGGGTCAGAGAGGTACCCAGCATCAGCAAAACCTTCCAAAACACTTATATCGTTTTGTGATGGGGATAGAGAACGCATGCCAGCGTTGGCGGCATTTCTGGTGTGTGATGGATCCGAATCCATCATCTCTCTGTAGGGATAGAACAAGCCCATATCAATCGTACATCTCAAGTACTGAAAGATATCATTTACACAAATCAAAATGGCGTCGCGTTGGCGCAAAGCTATACCTTAGCTAATAAGTTCACTGCAAATGAGATGTCCGGTCTTGTGCATTGAGCTAAGTACAATAATGCGCCTATTGTACTCAAGTAAGGCACTTCTGCTTCTAGCACATCTTCGTCATCATCCTTTAGACAAAGAGGATCATTTTCAGGATCAAGACTACGGATGATCATGGGGGTGCTTGAAGGTTTGATTTTGTCAAAATGCCTAAGCATCTATCAACACGATGCTCAAGTTCCAAACTGAGACATAATCGTGTTCTCCCATAATCCTTAATCTCAAAATCGGATTTCAAGTGTTCAGCGGTTTCCCTTAACTCTTTAAGGGCTTCTAATGAAGATCATGTCCAACATGAACCGCGATGGAATCCGAAAAATGTTATGGAAATGCATGGGCATATCCCCTCCCAATCAAGTAGTCATTTTAGCGAGCGTTTCAACCTCTTTGTAAACGCGCTCCATGGTCTAGAGCCATTTGACTTGAGTAAATGAAGTTCATCATGAACCTTCATGTATATTCCGTATCTAGATCCCTATAGAGATATGTAGTGACCACATTTGTAAGCTGCATGTTCAGTTATTTGGAAACTACCAAACTGATAGGGTAGTGGAGTGCAATGACATCCAATATGAGAGAATCTGTCTCATCGTAGTCGATTTCAGGGCGTTTTATGAGAAGCCTTGCGCCATAAGGCGAGATTACCATATCTTTTTCTCACTACGCTTACTAACAAAGACCCATTAGTTAACAGGTTTTATGTTAGGAGGTGTTGGCATCTCTAGCTCGAAAACCTTCCTCTTCGTTAGAGAATCCATCTTAACCTGGATCACATCTTTCCATTTAGGCCAAATCTCTCTACGTTGGAAATCATTCATCAACGGAGCGTGGTTCGATATCATTTGACTCAACAAACTCATGCGCAACGAAATACCCAACTACATCATCAATTATGATGGAGTTTCTATCCCACGTCTCAAGTACACTAGTGTAATTTTTATAGAGCTCTATATTCTCAGGAATAGGTTCTGACGTTGAGGCGTCCCCCAACGATAACCCTAACCTGGAAGATTCTCATGAGATGGATTTTGAGTCTTGATGATCAAAGAATTGGAATGTGCCAAAGTGTCCTTCGAACCTACGGGCCTCCCACGCATCCTAGCTGGGGCCATGGCCTGTAATGCCAGAGTGCCACTCTCTTTGGCGTTGGCGCCATACCCACCTCCGTGTGGGGTGGCGCTACGTCCTCTCATAGGGACATCCTTCCTTACAGGTTTGTTTGCAGCATATTTGTGTGATCTCGTCACTTTAACAGGGATCGAGATGAGACATAGTGGGGACAGGCCACGACAATCCCTGTCGTTCCTGCTGAACATCCGTGTTCTTATCTCCCCCTAATGAAGGGAAGACTGTCTCATCAAAGTGACAACCCACAAATCTAGCGGTAATGAGATCGCCTTGCAAGGGCATTGAGTGGCGGACGATTGTTGGAGTCTCAAATCCAACGTAGTTGCCCATTCATCTGTAAGGACCCATCATAGAGCTCTGTGGCGGCGCAATTGGCACATAAATGGCTCACTCAAATATGCGTAAGTACGATACTTGTACCTAGTCACTAGCTGTAACGCAGAGGTACATTGAGTGGCGGTGGGTCGTAGACGAATTAGCATAGCTGCATGCGATATTGCATCACCCCAAGCGGATATAAGGAGATTGGTGCGCATTACCAATGTTCGGACTATCATCGTAGTCGTTTCCGCAAGACCATTTGAGTGTGTATATGGGAATGTGATGTCCAACATCAGTCCCATTGCAATATCCATCGAAAGTCTTTCGATGTAAACTCTCTAGCATAGTCAAATCCAATTGACTGAATAGGATGATCTGGGGAATGAGCCCGTTGTCCTATGATATGTGCTAGGAGTGTAGCATAAGCAGCATTTATAGGTGGACAATGGCACAACACGTGACCAGTGTGTTTTCGTGTCAACTAATATCATGAAATATTTAAGCGTTCGCAAGTTGGTTGAATCAATCCACAGAATCCCCATGGATTCTATGTAAGAACAGAGTGAATATGTTCATTTCCTTTGCATAGGACGGTCTTAGTCCTAATTTCCTTAAGGAACGGCCTTTGTAAAACGAGCGAGAGCCTTTAGAAGTAACCAATGAGAATTTTGGTAAGGCCTGAGCGTCTGAAACGCTATTTGAAGCAAGTTGGTGATTACAGCATCACCTGGGGCGTCATCACCATGATGGACGCTATCCATGGTGTCATGGATAGGGACTGTGCCAGCCCCAGGTTGGTGGTGGACCGAGGCGGTACCCTAGGCAGCAGCGTCGGTCACACTTAGTCTAGAAATCAACTTTTGATTCATGCTTCATTTCGCTCGAAAGGAATGATGTCCATGTGAAGTCATTAGTAGATGGATTATCATATCATGACTAGGATGATCTATCCTATCGTGACAAAGCCAATATGTGTCTAAATCCAAGAGATCTTCTCTCATAACTTTATTGGATTAATAGCTCGAATAGTGACATAGAATCCACTAGAGAGACACATAAACTTCTCTAAGATGCGCCTTTGTTCTCAATCATTAGAGGTATTGCAAAGGAACTCATTTCTGTTCTTTACATGTGCTTTCACATGGAATCCGTTGGCTATTCATAGGTGTGATTCGCCCTAAAGGCGTAGAGAGTTTCTGTGACAGTAATTAAGGTGCCATTTGGCAAGTGGAACTGGAGCTATTCTATGTCCTTGAATTAATACTAATGGCCCACCCATCGTAGTCACAAAAGTCATATGCTCAGAATCAAAATGGAGTCATAAAAAAACTCGAAATATTATTCATAAGCCAACGGAGTTACATCTTTGTCTCTTTGACTAAACAAAATCTAATCCAAAATGATAGCTAATGCAAAACAATGGTAGTCGTCTAACTTCTTTCGGTAATTCAAAAATAAATGTGACCAGGTGAGTAGTGAGATGTCGGTGGAGCAAGACTTGCTTAAGTACCACTAATCTCAGAACCTTCCTAGACATCACACTTACTTTGAGTGAGCCTACTTTGAAGAAAAGCTAAACCATTGGCATTTACTACAAAAATATATGGCAATTGCGTATTACATCTCTTGGAAAAACAAAGACTTAAACAGAATTGGTGATCTATTGATCCCAGCCAGATTTGTAGTCTTTAACCCTTCACTCTAGATCATCTTCTTGATCTTCTTATTCCATATAGTTATCTTCTTGCTTCACCATATGCTTTGTAGGCTGTGACAATTTCTCCACGAGCTCTACAAATGTGTGCCCAATGATTAGACACTCCACATCGAGAACATACATCTCTTTGCTCAAACTTCATTGCTTGAGGTGCTTTGAAAGCGTCATTTAGATGGCTCTTAGTGTTGGTGGCGCCACCAACATGGCCAAAGGCGTTGCCTCCCTCTCTCTTTCCACGTTTACCTCTTCGGTTCCGTGTTCACCTATTTTGGCGATTACCTTTCCAAGTAGAGCGACTATATGGACCAGAACGTCCAAATGTATTCCTAAGATTAGGGTTTCGCTCTTGGCGCCCTCTCTTTGGGGGGCGACTATAATTGGATTCCAGAATACGCTATGTTCCCACGGATCTTGAATTATAGTTCTTCACAAGGATGTTGTCATGCTTTTCAACGACATTCATAGCTCCAATGAGCTCATGAAACCTTTTAATTCGTCTTGTAGTGACATCGATTCGATAGTTCTTAGCAACCATCAATGCAGAGACGTCTTCTCAATCAATATCGCATTTGTGATCTGTTTACCACAAAATTCCATTAAGGATTTAATGCGAAGTGCTTCCGAGTTATAGTTAAGAACTGACTTGAAATCACAAAAGCGGAGGCTATGCCTTCTCACTTCTAGGTCAGGAAGCAGGGAGTCACGGACGTTGCCAAATCTATCTTCGAGTGAGACCCACAGCCTTCTGGGGTCTTCTTAGTCCATACACTCGTACTAGAGCAAATCATCCATATGACGAGTCATTAGGATGATGGATTTCGCCTTATTTGCCTCTAAGGCTTCTCTATTTGCTTCCAAAGCTTGAGCTTGCTCAGCAGTTAGCACGTCCTGGCTAGGCTCGAGAATCGTATCCAAGATTCCATCGGACTTGAGATGCTGGCGGATAACACAAACCCACCTGTGATATTCAGATCCAGTTGTTCCCAATGGAGCAAAGTCCAATTTGTTCAGGTTACTCATCCTGAAAGAGAACAAGAAATTAGGGTTAGTTTCGGAGCGAAAAAGGCTACCACGAAAACAAATAAAATTTCTGAGCGTAGTCGCTTCCAAGAAATTAGGAATTTCCGAGCGTAGTCGCTTCCAAGAAATTCGATTCCAAGAGGGGTTGGATTAGATCGAAACAATGATGTTTGCAGTCGATCGTTTTATCTCAACAAACTCTAAGTTTGGAGAACTCTACAAGCTCCAAGCTTGGAGTGAGCACGAACCCCCACAGTTCGGCTTAATTTGGTCTCCCCTATGATAAAGAAAGGGGGGGTAGAAGAAGGGAGGTTGCAAGTCCCCGAGAAAAAGAAGCGAAAAAGAATAAAAAACTTCAAAAACGGGAACTTTTAGTAAATCATACCTCTTAGGATTGCAGAGCGTATTCGATCCTCGTTGTAGGATTGCAGACGAGCTTCAGTCCTAGGCGAATCAAACTTGTTGAAATTCGGAGCAAATTCACTTCTGAACAGCTCTCACTCCGATTGGTGCACAGGTCTCAAAATGACTCTAATAGGGCTTAAATTTGGAGACTAGATAGAAAAGACAGACATGAACAACTTTGATGAAGGAAGAATTTTGATCTGAAGTTCTAAACTAGGAGTTTCGGGGCTCGCAAACTGACTGATATGCACAGGAACGAGCATGCTGAACAACTCCCACCTCGAATGATGTACATGTCTCAAAACGACTCCAATATGGCTGAAATTTGGAGGTCAGATAAAAGAGACAGAGATGAAAAATTTTGATGAAGAAAGTATTTTGATCAGGGGTTTCCAACAAGACGTTTCGGCTCGTGAAAGAAGACTGATCTGCTGCTGTGTTGCAGGAGGCAGCAGGCGTGCGGCAATGCTGCAGGGGCAGTAGGTGGCACACGGGTGCGCAAGGGCTGCAGGGGCAGCGTAGGGCATGGCTAACAAGGGCTAGGAGCTTGCGGCAGTTTTGGTGAGAAGAATTTTCGGGTTTTTTGTTTTTAGGGCTAGGGTTAGGGCTCGTGCTGATAACGTGTTGTAGAGAAACTGAATTTGAGAGGAATTTGCTGTGTATTCTCATTGATAATAGGGGCCTCTTTATATAGAGGATTACAATGCATAGAATCTCAATCATACAAGGAAAGTAATCGTACATTGAATAGGAATCTAAATCCTTCTAATTTAACCCTATTACCACTAGAGCAAGTAACCTAGAGTTTGGGCCAAACACAAACTAGGGTTTTACTTGAACAGATCTAACATTTAAACCCTACTTACATAAAGAGAAAACAATGAACAAAAGAATATATACAATCATATGATTATGCATTTTTCACATTATATTTTAAAAATTTGTAGAAACCCAATAAAGGTTGAATTCATATACATGTGTTCTGCAAATCTATTAATCGAATGTACATTCAAGTCTTTTGACTGAATTACATGAAGTTTTTTCTATTCTTGATTAAAGAAAAAAAAAATTGTTGTTTAAATCTAACATTTTTTTGAATGAAATTCAACATTTCTCATTAATAGTCTCAAGCTAGAGCAGTACATTACATACCTTTCCACTGTCTTGAAAAACAGAGGGCAAATAAGAAAACGTGGTATATATATCTAGTACCACTCATTAATGAACATCCATGCTCACTTATTCTAAATAGGCCTATCTTACCATGATCGAAATGATTGCATAGTAAATAAGCACAGTACATAAAAGACTTAAAAGGAAGGCTAAAGAAAAGCCTTATGAGCCCATACCCTCCACCAAGATCCCATAACCGAAACCCTAGTAACCGGAGCCTGCCTGTTTGGTCCAACTTTGGGCCAAAAATCCACAAACTTGACACCCAATTTGTTTTGAGCACCCAAAATGATCTGGGCACCCAAAGCTTCCCAGAATTGGGCTGCAAACTTGACCTGGACCATACAACAGATTTGGGCCGCCCAATCGAGTTGGGCCTCGAAACTTATCTTGGCACCTAACCCAGAATGAGCATACCTACTCTTGCTCTATTCACTATCACGGCCTCCACCTTCGCCGCACATACAAGGTGCAGGCCATCTCGTCTCCAACCTGGATCCATGACAGAATTCAGATCTCACAAAATGCGAATCCAACACTGAGAATCATCAAAACTTTCATCCACCTTGAGACGCCCCCGACGTGGCCGAGACCAACCACCATCATCAGACTCTTCTTCCTCTACAAGTTTGCTTTGGCGATGAATCACCGGCCTCACCATGTTCCTCAGATCCTAGAGCTCGATGACGCCAGAACAAAGCCTCCTCAATTTCAAACCTGAGGGCCAGCCTCCTATCCACCCCCATCTTGAGGCAAGTCAGAGATCGGATTCATCAGAAACAGCGGATGCAGGAGTACCATACTGCCAATTGCCCAAACTTTACCTGCTTCTAGGAGCAAGCCACCATTGCCGCTTGGAGGAAAGCGCACGTGGCTCGTCCTTGGAGGTTTGCCGCCGACGCCTTCTTGGTAGTGTCCACCTCTCTCCCCAACGGGTAAAGAGTTGGCATAGATTGAGAAAGTGATTGACGATAAACATTGCCATGGAAGCCTCAGCCTAAGGCAGCTAGGGTTGAGAGCCATACTCTTCTTGTTTAAATCTAACATGAGTGTAATGAAAAGAAAAGAAAAATGAAAGAAAGCCAAATTTTGTTTCTTTTTAGAAGAAGCCAAAATAATTTAGAGTCATTAGATTTTGGAAGGATAAGATAATATTTTTCTCAAGAATTACATGACATGATTTGACAAATAGGTAATATGTACAGATGACAAGGTATGACACCTAAGATTGAGGCCACAAATCTTAGGCCTCATTGAGGCCGCAAATCATTTTCCTATACGAATACATTTTTGTCTTCTATTCTGTGTACGTTGTTTAATTACATCCATTCCTGATTCCTCATCATTGGCCTCATATATGTACGTATCTTTTGCATATATGGGTGAAGAAGAATTGAGGTATGCACAGTCGCAGATATATGTTTATCGCAAGTATAATTTTGGTATCTCAATTACCACGTGTAATTCTTTTGAAATCCAGGTATATTTTTATTAATTTATTATTTGGATTTCATTCATTTGAGAAATTGATATAATAAACTCACATTTATCTAGTTGTGGGATTAAAATCGATCGAGACCTGAAGTTTCTTGATCCGATAACATGAGGGCCTGGAGTTTCTAGAGGGTTATATAATTAAAATTGCGACATGAATTTTCTCAGAGCCTATACATTTAACGAGGGCCAGAAGTTCCTCAAAGTTATACAATGACCACGTACATGTCGTGATCCCTAGTCATATTGGGACCTGAAGTTCCTCAAGGGTCATGAAATGTAAATTGAAAAATTGTGACATGAAGCTCTTTAGAACTTATGCAATTACGAGGGCCAGAAAATCCTCAGAATTTATAATCGAGTATATGAACTACATATTTTTTATCCCCAATAATTATAAGAGGGTCAGAAGTTCCTCAAAATTTTTTGGGTATTGGGGTTCCCTCCTCCACACGACAATGTGAATTTGAAGTTCCGCACCTTATTTTGATATTATGTTCTTGTGCAATTAGAGGAGAGAAACAAGATTATCATATTTGTAAAGTTAAGCAGACCAGAAGTTCTGTGTACTTTATTCATTCACGGAACCAGAAGTTTTTACTATTTCTTTATTTCTCTTCCCTGCAATTTTCCTATTCTGTTATGTACTTTCATAACAGTACTTATCCTTTAAATTTTTTCCCCCCGTTATTTATATGGGCCAGCAGCCCTATATCTCGAACATATATGAATTTCGAGTGTAACATTTTTGAACCAAAAGTTCAAAATTCCACAGTAAAACCTGAAGTTCTAACAATAAAAACATGAACTTGAAGTTTCAAGTACAAACTAAAAGTTAGTTAAAAAGTGAACTTAAAACTTCACTTTATTTACCTCTAGCCTGAAGTTTCGAGCACCAAATTTGTTTGAACCTGAAGTTCAACATACTTTATTGGACTAAATTCAGTTTGTCCCCCCCAACTTTGGGGCAAACATCAGTTTGGTCTCTGATATTTTTTTTAAATCCTGATGGTCCCTGCATTTCTAATTTTCATCACCCGCATCCAAATCTCAAAATTCTCTCTGATCATGACGTCACTTGCTGAGTTGTCCCCGACATAGGGCCCCACTTTTCAGTTTTTCAGCCTCAGTTTAGATGAAATGTCGAAATTACCGTCCTCTGATCCTCTCCTCTCTCCTCTTCTCCTACATCCCACAACCCCCTTTGGGTTAACATAAATCCCTTCGCAACTCCGGTCAATCGCCACCATGAGCACAACCCAACCCTCCTCTCCTACGTCACTTCCTGCTCTCAATCCTCTTCACCATCAAAATCAGCCTCTGACTAGACTCTCTTCTCTCCCTCATCTCCCAATCTCCCCAAACCCACTCTCTATACTCTCCAGAGGCGTCACCCCACCACCCAAACCATCAAAACTAGATTTCACTTCACTTTCTTCACCCAAATCATCAAAACCAGAATTCAATTCACCTTCACCATTAAAACCAGATTTCTGCTCTTCCTCCAATAAGAAACAACGTGATGTACATGTACATGCTGGCAACTCAACTCAGCCACTGGCCATGTCCACAAAAGTCTAGAACCCAGATTCCATAGCTGAGCAAACCTCCACAAAAAATTAAAAGCCCAGAACCAAAGATTGAAACTGTCACGCCCCGAATTTTGAATAATCAATTCAAAGTCCGAAACATGAATAATAACAATTACAAATAACGTCCTGAATTTTTTTCTCACAAACAACCGCACTTCACACCTCTCAATAATACAATAAACCAAATCCTCAAGTTATTTATTACAGCACACTCTCACCAATCAAATTGTAAGGCTCAAATGAGCTTAACTCACCTCACTATTACAATTTCTATAAACCTATAACAAATACTCTAACCCGCACGATCACCGCCCTGATTCTCCTGACCTGCAAGATTACCCGCTACACAATTTGAATAGTGTACCGGGATTGCAACAACACCAAACCCGGTAAGCTTTTGACAGCTCGTATGAGTAAACAAGAATGAACTGTTGATTTATTAAATTTCAATTCCTTAAACTCAAGTAACAATCAACAATCTCAACATCCACAATGCAAACGTCAACCAACTTACGGGAAACAACAAGGAATACATTCTTAAAATTCCCTGACCTCTATATCACCTATGTGGTCTTACCCACAACCAGCTATTATTCCCATTGCATGTGGTCTTTCCCACCCGTGCAGTTATCCTCACTGCATGTGGTCTTTCCCACCCGTGCAGTTATCCCCACTGTGGTCCTTCCCACAACACATTACTATTCCTACTGCATGTGGTCTTTCCCACCCTTGCAGTCCTCCTCACTGCATGTGGTCTTTCCCACCCGTGCAGTATCTCCACTGTGGTCTTTCCCACAACATGTTAGAGCTCTAACTACATCGTTACTTGTCACCTTGCCCTAGGTTCAATGTAAACGACACATTTCCGGGTTATTTAATAACCCTCGCTCCTTGTACCCCTGTCCTCAGAACCCTACCTTCTCTACCCTCTATTCAACTCAGAAGGTCAACATGATTATCACGAACATTCATCGGTCACCATTATCACAAATAATCATGGCAATTTCAAAAACAATATCATCTCATAACCAAGTTATCGCAATTCCACACACACCTCAATGTCACACCATTCCATATATAATCACGTAAATATATATATATATATATATATATATACACGTAATTATCCGCTCAGGGATAATCACTAATACCAACTATAATGCAAGCATAAAAATCGTGAAATTCATTTTGTCTAATAAAAATCATTTTACTTACCTATGGACCGTAGTTGATCAAGTCCATATGATTTAAAACAAATATTTATTCCATAAATATTTTCACACAATTACGACAAAATAAGGTAATTAAATGTACTCCGTTCGTAATATGAATCACGTGAGGTTTACTCACCTCTAAAATCCCCCTGCGTCTTCTTAACAGCTCAAGATACGATTCACAATCGTCCGCCAAATCAATCCGTCAATCACCTAATCCAATACGATCTTAACTTAGCCAACAACTCATAAACATAATTAAACGATGATCCAACGGTCAGATCGAAATTAAACGATGATCCAACATTCGGATCCTCACAGATCGCCCTTAGGATCATCCTCCTAAATCATCACGAAGATCCAACTGTCAGATCTTCCTGAATCGCCCTTACTAACATCTCCACAAATTTATATGAAAATCTGACGGTCATATTCTCACGAATCACCTTCCAAATCACTATTTCACAATTATATGAAGATCCAACGGTCGGATCTTCGTCCATGACCACACAAATCACTGGGACAGTCATACTATCGACATATCAAAACTACAAGTCCAACGGACGGTCAGATCTTCACAGATCATAAATCGAACTATCTAAATCGATCGTAACGTAAAAATTCATAACTTAATCATACGATATCCAAAAATTGCGTATAATATATCGACAAGATTGTATTGAAATGTAGAATCTAAAAATGTAGAGAAACTGTCTTTGTGACCCCCGGAGGTGGCCGGAAATGGCCGCCAGAGTTAGTGGCAGAGCCGCCGCCGACCACCGCCAATGGTGTCGGGGCTAGGCTGCTCTGCTTCGTCTCATCAAGCCTAATGACTTTCCTAACTAGCATGTATGCTGAAAATGACCGGAAGGGATATAAATTACCTCGAACCAGTTGGGTTGGCCGGAAAAAAACCCAGAAACCGGCGAGCTCCAGTTCGACGTAAAAACTTCCACCATTCGCCTTGTTCCCTTCTGGAGACTTGTTCAGAAACTTAAGGTGAGTTCACCAGGCCAAGAATCACAAAGAATGGTGTTCTGTAACTCGAGATATCTGGATCGAAAGGTTGTTTATCGATCTAAACGGGTTGAGCTCTGACGAACGTGAAATCGATCCGGTACTTCTTAGTGCTTGTTCAGAAAGTTGAGGCGAGTCTAATGAGCCAAAGATCAAGAGAATTGGTGGCCTGTAGCATGAGATATCGAGCTTGGAACCAAATTGGGTTTAAACCGGTCTCGTGCTCCACCTCCGTGTATGGCTCACACGACGACGAGAGGCTGCCACCGGCAGCTGCGCAAGGAAGAAGTGAAGGGGCGTAGAACGTGGTCTGGGGTCGATAGATGGCCTATGGAGCGAGAACAAGCTTGGAGAATAATTGCTCTGTTTCTTGGATGGTTTCGGACGAGAGAGAGAGAGAGAGAGAGAGAGAGAGAGAGAGAGAGAGAGAGAGAGAGAGAGAGAGAGAGAGAATTGTCTGCCTCTATCAATTATGCAAACATGTATGATGATTAAAGCAACCGGCCTTGAATCAAGGTACACTTGACCTTTTAACAAAGGTGTTTGCCACCAAATTGCTTTGAATAAAAAAAACAGGTTATTACAATCTACCCTCCTTAAAGGAATTTCGTCCCGAAATTTAAGCACCCAATTCCCCAAAGAGCTGTGGATACTTCATTCTCATGTCTGACTCTAACTCCCATGATGCATTACCCTCATCATGATGACTCCACTGCACCTTCACAAGATCAACTTCCTTCATGCGAAGTTTCTTTGTAGACCTATCTATGATACGAATCGGTTCAACCACAAAGGTTACATCTGTGTTCACTTCAATCGTACCATGATCAATTTCGTGGGACTCATCTCGGACATACTTCCTGAGCATAGACACATGAAAGACGTTGTGTACACCAGACATGCTTACAGGTAAGGTGAGGCGATATGCCAAGTTCCCAACCCTTTCTAGAATCTCAAAGGGTTCAACATACCTCGGTGCGAGTTTTCCCTTCTTACCAAATCTCATCACACCCTTCATAGGTGAGACCTTCAAGAACACATGGTCCCCCATATCAAACTCAACTGGTCTCCTCTTTAAGTCAGCGTAACTCTTCTGTCTACTCGGTGAGGTCCGGATCCTGTCTCGAATAGTAGTGATCTTCCCAGTGGTTTCCTGAATAATTGCAGGACCCAAGAGTCCTCTCTCTCCTACTTATGCCCAACAGATAGGAGTCCTACATGGCCTACCATAAAGAGCCTCATATGGAGCCATGCCGATGCTGGCGTGATAACTGTTATTATAGGCAAACTCTACCAATGGCAGATGATCCGCCCAACTTCCCTTAAAGTCCAGAACACAAGCTCTAAGCATATCCTCCATTATTTGATTCACTCTTTCAGTCTGCCCATCTGTCTGTGGATGAAATGCGGTGCTCATAGCTAAAGATGTGCCAAAAGCCTTATGAAATCTACACCAAAATTCCGAAGTGAAACGAGCATCCCGATCATAAACGATCGTAACAGGAACACCATGAAGCCTTACTATCTCATTCACGTACAACTTACACAACGCATCCCCTGAGTAAGTTTTTGCCACAGGAAGAAAGTGTGCAGACTTAGTCAATCGGTCCACAATCACCCAAATCGAGTCATAACCTTGCCTGGACCTAGGCAATCCAGTCATAAAGTCCATGGAGATATCTTCCCATTTCCAAACAGGAATCGATAAGGGTTTCAGCATCCCCGCGGGCCTCTGATGCTCAGCCTTCACTTGCTGACATGTAAGACACTTCGACACATGTTCTGCCACATCCCTCTTCATTCCATACCACCAAAACTGTCTTCATAGATCCATATACATTTTGGTACCCCCTGGATGTACAGTGTATCTAGATCTATGTGCTTTTCGCATGATCTCCTCCTTGAGGTTATCAACACTTGGGACATACAATCTTCCACGAAATCTCAACCCTCCATCTGTCCCAATAGCCCACTCAGAAGGGCCTTCCACATTCGGATCAACATTCATCTCAGCAATCCTCACCTGAGCAAACTTATCAAGTGTCTGACCCTGAATGATCCTAGAATTCAAGGTGGATTGTAAGGTGATACTTCTGAGAAACATTTCATGTCCAACTCTTGCGGGTATAAGATCAAACTCAGATGCAGCTTCCAACATGAGCCACTCCTGCACCATGAGTGATGCCATGATTACTCGGGGCTTCCTACTCAAAGCATCTGCCACTACGTTGGCCTTTCCTGGATGATACTCCAAAGTGAAATCATAGTCTTTGATGAGGTCCATCCATCTCCTCTGCCTCATGTTCAACTCCCTTTGGGAGAATAGATACTTCAGACTCTTATGATCAGAAAAGAGTTCGAACTTCTCACCATACAGATAGTGTCTCCAAATCTTCAAGGCAAACACCACTGCAGCTAGCTCTAAATCATGAGTGGGGTAATTTCGCTCATGAACCTTCAGTTGTCTAGAGCCATAAGCAACAACACCACCATTCTGCATCAACACACACCCCAAACCCTGATGAGATGCATCACTGTAGATAACTAATCCACCACCGCTAGTAGGAATAGCAACACTGGTGCTGTAGTCAACCTGGTCTTCAGCTCGTTGAAAGCCTTCACTCATCCGTCCATACAAACTGAGTGTCCTTCCTTGTCAATTTGGTCAAAGCCGAAGCAATACCAGAAAACCCCTCAATGAAACGCCTGTAATATCCTGCCAATCCAAGGAAGCTACGGATTTCAGTAACAGTGGTAGGGCGACTGCAACTCATCACCTCTTCAACCTTCGAAGGATTCATCAAAACTCCATCCTTCGAAACTACATGACCGAGAAACTTGACCTCCTTCTGCCAAAACTCGCACTTCTCGAACTTGGCATATAATTCCTTCTCTCTTAATGTTTGCAGTACAATCCGCAAATGCTTCTCATGTTCGTCAGACGACTTTGAATAAATCAAGATATCATCAACGAAGACCACTATAAACTGATCCAAGTAAGGACTGAACGTACGGTTCATTAAGTCCATGCATGCCGTAGGTGCATTAGTTAAACCAAAAGGCATGACAAGGAACTCATAATGCCCATACCTGGTCCTAAATGCTGTTTTTGGGATATCCTTATCCTTCACCCTCAACTGGTGATATCCAGATCTCAAATCAATCTTTGAGAACACAGTAGCCTTTCTAAGCTGGTCGAACAAGTCATCGATCCTAGGTAAAGGATACCTGTTCTTGATGGTCACCTTGTTCAGCTGCTGATAATCCACACATAATCGAAGTGAATTATCCTTCTTCTTCACAAACAGCACTGGTGCACCCCAAGGAGATACACTAGCCTGTATGAACCCTTGAGCCAGTAATCCATCAATCTGAACTTTCAACTCCTGAAGTTCAGCTGGAGCTATCTGATAGGGTGTTTTCGATACAGGGGCAGTACCTGGTATCACATCAATGGAGAAGTCCATTACCCTTTTTGGAGGCAACCCTGGTATCTCCTTAAACACATAAGCATACTCTGAAACTACAGGAATTCCTGAAATCTCAGAAATACTACTCCCTGACTCAATATGAGCCAAAATCCATGTCCTTATGGCGATGTCGGACCTCAGACAATGGTAATGAAACACTGGTTGTCCTGGAATACGAAAGGACACAATCATCCTAAAGCAATCAATCAATGCATGGTTCAGGATCAACCAATCCATACCTAAAATCACATCATATGTGTGATCTGGTATCACAATCAACGATGCAGAGAACTCTCTACCACCTATCCCAATAGGGCAATCATCACAAAACATATCCAGCTCAAGAGATACACCGAGAGGTGATGTAACACATAAGGATCTAGTAAGAGGCATGGCAATCAAACCCAACACATCTACTACGGAACTAGATACAAAGGAATGGGAGGCTCCCGTATCAAACAATACTCTTGCAAGATAGTTATAAATAGATAAGGTACCTTCCACCCTAGTGCCTCCCTGACCAATGGCGAAGACTCTAGCTGGAGGTAAGAGTCTATGCTCGTTATCCTGTCCTCCACCCTGTGGTCGAGTACAGTCCCTGGCATAGTGTCCAGTCTGTCCACATCGGAAGCATCCCACAACCTTGGGTTTCGTGCACGTCTTGGCAGGATGGCCCAACTCCTTGCAGTTAAAACATCTTATAGGTGCTGTAGGTGCAGCCCGAATAGGAGGAGCTGCTGCTGCCCTAACTGGGGCCTGGTGTTGATAGGTTATCCTAGCTGGAGCCTGTGGATAGAAATGAGTCTGTCGTCGCTTCCACGACCCACCTCCATGATCCATGGAACCACTACTTCCCACAATTGCCTTCCCCTTTCCCAAGGATTCTTTCGCAGCCCCTCGTTCACTTACACGCATGCTGGTTGCCTGTTCATGGGCCATGGCACTAGCAAAGATCTCTTCCTTGGTGGCTAACCGAAGAGGATACACTATCTCCCTAATCCTGTCATTTAGTCCCTTTAGGAACTTCTTAGCCAAGGCTTGGGCATCCAACTGGGGAACAAACCTGTATAATTGGGTGAACCGTGTTTCGTACTCTCTCACAGTCATAGTCCCTTGCTCTAGAGCAATGAAATCTAACTCGATCTGATCCCTCACTGCATCAGGGAAGTACATGTCCTGGAATAGTTCCACAAAACCATCCCAAGTCAGAGTAGCCATATTCACAGTATTCCGCTGACCAACCCACCATATCCTGGCATCACCCTGAAGAAGATAAGCAGCAATCTTCCACTTCTCAGTTTCGGTGCAAATCACCATCTCAAAACAGCTCATCATATTCTCAAGCCACTGATCAGTAGCCCAATGATCAACTCCCCCTTGAAATGGGGTTGCACCTAACTGTTTGATCTCCTTAACTAGTTTGGCTAAGCGAATGGCATCCACTACCTCCACAACAGGCGGAGTAGGTTGTACATCAAAAGAAGACTCTGCATCACTCAAATAAACTTCCTCTAAGGGACGGGTGCTTTCCCCCCTACCACCAATTCTGCCTCCCCTTCTGCGCACATTATGGCCTCGCTGTCTGTCCATTACCTAAGGTGTATAGTACGCTTGGTTAATATAAGTATAGCACTTAAACACATTATAAGTCAAATACAAGTCCATATTGACCAAGTCAGTACTACAAGGGAAGCACTCAAGGTTCTAAAGCAACGTACTCGACGTCCTAGACGACTCCTAATGCTCACACATACCTAATGATTTTTTTGCCAATACCGAAGAGCACATGATGGGGATCCGCTGCAGACGGACCATCACTCGGTAAGTATTGACATATCACCAAATATGTACCTTACGCTCTGATATCAAAACTGTCACGCCCTGAATTTTGAATAATCAATTCAAAGTCCGAAACATGAATAATAACAATTACAAATAACGTCCTGAATTTTTTTCTCACAAACAACCGCACTTCACACCTCTCAATAATACAATAAACCAAATCCTCAAGTTATTTATTACAGCACACTCTCACCAATCAAATTGTAAGGCTCAAATGAGCTTAACTCACCTCACTATTACAATTTCTGTAAATCTATAACAAATACTCTAACTCGCACGATCACCGCCCTGATTCTCCTGACCTGCAGGATTACCTGCTACACAATTTGAATAGTGTACCGGGATTGCAACAACACCAAACCCGGTAAGTTTTTGACAGCTCGTATGAGTAAACAAGAATGAACTGTTGATTTATTAAATTTCAATTCCTTAAACTCAAGTAACAATCAACAATCTCAACATCCACAATGCAAACGTCAACCAACTTATGGGAAACAACAAGGAATACATTCTTAAAATTCCCTGACCTCTATATCACCTATGTGGTCTTACCCACAACCAGCTATTATTCCCATTGCATGTGGTCTTTCCCACCCGTGCAATTATCCTCACTGCATGTGGACTTTCCCACCCGTGCAGTTATCCCCACTGTGGTCTTTCCCACAACACATTACTATTCCTATTGCATGTGGTCTTTCCCACCCATGTAGTATCTCCACTGTGGTCTTTCCCACAACATGTTAGAGCTCTAACTACATCGTTACTTGTCACCTTGGCCTAGGTTCAATGTAAACGACACATTTCCGGGTTATTTAATAACCCTCGCTCCTTGGACCCCTGTCCTCAAAACCCTACCTTCTCTACCCTCTATTCAACTCAGAAGGTCAACATGATTATCACGAACATTCATCGATCACCATTATCACAAATAATCATGGCAATTTCAAAAACAATATCATCTCATAACCAAGTTATCGCAATTCCACACACACCTCAATGTCACACCATTCCATATATAATCACGTAAATATATATATATATATATATATATACGTAATTATCCGCTCAGGGATAATCACTAATACCAACTATAATGCAAGCATAAAAATCGTGAAATTCATTTTGTATAATAAAAATCATTTTACTTACCTATGGACCGTAGTTGATCAAGTCCATATGATTTAAAACAAATATTTATTCCATAAATATTTTCACACAATTATGACAAAATAAGGTAATTAAATGTACTCGGTTCGTAATATGAACCACGTGAGGTTTACTCACCTCTAAAATCCCGCTGCGTCTTCTTAACAGCTCAAGATACGATTCACAATCGTCCACCAAATCAATCCGTCAATCACCTTATCCAATACGATCTTAACTTAGCCAACAACTCATAAACATAATTAAACGACGATCCAACGGTCAGATCGAAATTAAACGATGATCCAACATTCGGATCCTCACAGATCGCCCTTAGGATCATCCTCCTAAATTATCATGAAGATCTAACGGTCGGATCTTCCTGAATTGCCCTTACTAACATCTCCACAAATTTATATGAAAATCTGACGGTCGGATTCTCACGAATCGCCTTCCAAATCACTATTTCACAATTATACGAAGATCCAACGGTCGGATCTTCGCCCATGACTACACAAAGTCACTGGGACAGTCATACGATCAACATATCAAACTACAAGTCCAACGGACGGTCAGATCTTCACAGATCATAAATCGAACTATCGAAATCGATCGTAACGTAAAAATTCATAACTTAATCATACGATATCCAAAAATTGCGTATAATATATCGACAAGATCGTATTGAAATGTAGAATCTAAAAATGTAGAGAAACTGTCCTTGTGACGCCCGGAGGTGGCCGGAAATGGCCGCCGGAGTTAGTGGCAGAGCCGCCGCCGACCACCGCCAATGGTGTTGGGGCCAGGCTGCTGTGCTTCGTCTCATCAAGCCTAATGACTTTCCTAACTAGCATGTAGGCTAAAAATGACCGGAAGGGATATAAATTAACTCGAACCAGTTGGGTTGGCCGGAAAAAAACCCAGAAACTGGCGAGCTCCAGTTCGACGTAAAAACTTCCACCACTCGCCTTGATCCCTTCTGGAGACTTGTTCAGAAACTTAAGGTGAGTTCACCAGGCCAAGAATCACAAAGAATGGTATTCTGTAACTCGAGATATCCTGATCGAAAGGTTGTTTATCGATCTAAATGGGTTGAGCTCCGACGAACGTGAAATAGATCCGGTACTGCTTGGTGCTTGTTTAGAAAGTTGAGGCGAGTCTAATGAGCCAAAGATCAAGAGAATTGGTAACCACAGATGGAGATGTAAGTTGTACAATCCACATTTAATTATACTCAGACCTTCTCTCGGTTTTCCAGTTAAGCATAATAGGTTCTAGGTAACTCACCATATAGCCTGAGCATTGAATGATTCATTATCAGCATTAAAGATAAATGAACAAGAATTAGAAGGGAATTGTAATCCAGAATCAAAAACCTGTGATAAACCAGCGTATGAAGACAAAGAGAGTATAGTAATGGATTCCAGGTTCACACTTTGCTGAGCAATGTAGATGAGCCATGAGCCATCCTCCCCAGTCCATGTTGAAAGTTCTCCAGAGATAACCAGGCTTATATATACATGCATGCATGCAAGCTTGTATTGTAATTTTTTTTTGGCAATTAAAGTAATTTATTTAATAAAAAGATAGTACCCGCGGGGGGAGGGGACATGAAGTTGTTAAGGTTTGGGATTTGAGCGGTAGCCCAAGTCTCTGGTTAACGCTGATCCGGTGGGCGGATCATTACTTGTAATTTCTCAGAACTTTCGCTACCTGTCAAGTAAAATACAAAGCGGCGTCAGAGGGAGACCGCGCTGGGCGGTCTTCTCTTCTCCGATGGCTAAGTTAGTCAATGTATTTATGTTGATAGAACAACAGTAGGTAGGTAATCAATGTGTAATAAATGAGGAGAGAGGAGAAAACCTTTTATAGGTGAGGAAGAGGCTAACCTCTTCATTGTTTTCGATGTGGGACTGATATGCATCAGTTCCCAATTTATGGAGCTTCTGATGCTGCTTTGGAGTTGCACATGGCGGCACGTCAGCGGTGATCTGGGGGCGAGTAGGGGCTCAGGCGGTAGCCTGCTTAGCGGTGATTCCGTAGGTCATACCGTTGGCGGTAGTTGGTACCGCTGGTGTTAACATGTGTGTGGCTCATTCATAGCTAATAATGCTTGCAAATGCTCATGTAAGTACAAGTCCCCCAAGTCCCCAGTCAAGGAGGGTAATCTTGGTTGGGGAGTTACCTAGCGGTTTGAAGCGTTACTACCGCTACATTTGCAGGAGCATAATTAGCGTCAGTACGTTGTCAACCATGGACTTACTGAGCAAACGCTTTATACCCTTTCAGGTGGGCCCCTACTAGGCCCCCTACTCCCCGACGAAGATAGACCTCCGTTTGGTCGGTATATTGTTTGTTGAGGGGAAGCTGCACTGAGCAGAAGATGTTGGGTAGCGAGCCCAATCTTTGATACCCTAGTGTCGGGGGTCAACGGGCCTGATCAGGGCCATCGAAGACTGTCGACATGTCCCCTTACTTGTTCCGGGAGAAACATTGCTTGACTACAACGCCGGGTGGCGGTCAACTTCAAGGTGAGGCGTTGCCTCTGGAAGAGCCTTTGGCGAACATCTCGCCGCTGATGGGGAGCGGTTTAGAAGTGTCACAGGGACCTGGTTTTAAGATCCGTGCGTGATATTGCATTCGGCGGAGAAGTTCCGCAAGTGGGGACTTGTTTGCAAGATGCAGAGGGAGAAGTTTCGCTAGAGGAGTTGCGCTTAGCGGAGACTCACTTGCAAGATGAAAAAGGGAGAAGTTCCGCTAGCGGAGTTGCGCTTAGCAGAGAAGTTCCACTAGCAGAGTTGCGCTTAGCGGAGACTCTCACTTGCAAGATGAAAAAGGAAGAAGTTCCGCTAGCGGAGTTGCGCGTAGCGGAGATTCTTACTTGTAAGATGACAAGGGAGAAGTTCCGCTAGCGGAGTTGTGCTTAGCAGAGACTATCTCGAAGATTGGTGTGCCTGTCTTTTGACGGTTACTTCGGATAGACGCTTCGTCTGACGGCGTTCAACAAGTGGTTAACATGTACTGGGTTAGCGTGTGGAATAACGTCCCCGCAGCACGCTCGTCTCCTCGCCATTAATGCGAGTAATTATTGATTTTGTAACCAAGGAAATCCGGACAGTAAGTGGGATCATTGGGCACGTGTGTGGCTGTCGTGAGATGTCATTTTTCAGTGGACAGCCTAGATTTGTTTGATGTTAACATAAAAGAGAGGGAAACCACAGTGGGTTTGACAATTTTGCACTTTGAACAATTATCATTGTCTTCAAGCTTCGCTCTGATATCTGAGAAGAAGATTCTACAATTCCGTGAGGTTATCCATCTTTGGAGGACGAGGACTTGCTGAAGCGAAGACGAGCATCCCCAAGCGTACCAAAGTTTGCATCTTTGAGGTTGGTAGCCTGAATCTCGTGCCTGCTGTATTGGGTTTTTACTTTTTGTTTGCTTCTGTCTGTTTCTACTTTTGCTATTTCAATTGAGGTTTGTTATTCCCCTGTGTGTTTGAGGGTCTAGAATGGGTTTTAGGGATTGGTGTAGGTGTTTGACAGGGGGTTGGGGTTTGTGATGGTTGAATCTGGGTTTTGAGTGTGTGCATTTTGTTCTTGTTTTGGTATTTCTGGTTTTTGTCGTTCTTGATGTTCTTGACTGAAAACTGGCATGGGGATAGCTTAGATCGATGTTGAACTAACTGGCCTGGCTTTTAGGGTTTAGGATGCCTAGCATCATAGAGATCTCGAGTAGTAAGGATTCCAGGTTTGAAGTGTCCCTCAGCGTGGCAGATAGGATGTTTATTAACTCGTTACGTCCGTCTATCCATGCAGGAACCTCACTGTCTAACCCGCTAGACATCGAGCCACTACAGACCATACCTGCGGATGTTGCAATGGGTCATGCCGGGCGTCCAGAGAGTTCTAGGGCGAGGGAGAATGCTACAGCTGGCCAAAGGCGTGAGGAGAGGCTAGCGAGCAATAGCGTTGCTAGTGGCTCCGCTGGTGATGGAGAGGCTGGTAGAGAAGACGTTGAGTTAGCGTGGGTCCTCCGGGACGGTACTGCAGTTGATGAGGCGGGAGGGCCGATGACTATTGTCGCCATCAACCTCATGAAGCACGTATTTCGGTTGCCTGGTGTGGTAAAGTTGCTTCTGCCGAACGCTGATGAGAGAGCTTCCGTTCTGCCTGCAGGGTACGCTACCGTTCACGAGGCCATATTCCTCCAAGGTTTCACCTTTTCGCTACTCCCCAACCTTCAGATCCTAGTATGCAAGTTTGACCTTCCCTTCAGGAAAATTTGCCCTAATATGTGGCGGTTGCTGCTGGCACTGAATTCTCTTTGGTGTTTATCCGGGTGCGAGCGGCCAACCGTGAGGAGGTGTTGCATTTCTACGAACTTGTCTACGTGAGGCGACAAGGGTGTAGCGAACAGGTGAATCTCACTTGCCGACACGGGGCACCCAAGCTGATAGAGAATCTGAAAGATTCGATGTCTTCTTGTAGGGCGACCTTTTACGTGGCGACCTCGGGGTGGGAATATGACGCTGGAGCGAATGACGAGGCACCAACGTATATGATTAAGTCAGAGTTCCAGCCCATCTGAGGTTGTTGGTAGTCGCCACTGACCGTAGCTAGTAGGAATTTCTTAAATGATATGTTTGTATTTTGTCTTTTCCTAATCATTGCTTTGTTTTTATGTGCAGCGGGTCTTCGTTTCACTTTGACTCATGAGGAGCAGTGCCACATGGCGAGGATAAAAGGTTGTTGGTAAAATTGCAACCTGCTCGATCTTCGTCAGCTCACTGGGTGGGAGTTGTTGGATTATCTGAGGCTGATACGAGCCGTTAGTAAGCATTTTCCTCCGACTTATCCTCTTACTATTTGTGTTCCATGCTGACTAATGATATTATTCAGATTCGCCGCGGGGTAACAAAGCTAGTCGGGAAGCGTTTGAAAAATCAATGGAGCGAGCGGAGCTGGATGATTTCCTAGATGGCATGTACGCCGCTGTACTGGCCGAGCAGTAGACCACCGTAGATCAGCAGACTCTGGCTGTGAGCCCTTCAGAAACTCCAGTGGTGCTGTCCATGCCCCACCATTCACACCTCCCTGCCTCTGGCCAGGCGGAAAGGCCGATTGGAGGTGGCGCCGAACAAGGACCTGTCGGCGGGAGCCAAGCTGTTGTTACTCTTGCCAAGACCAAGAAAGTTGCCGCCCAGCGGCGAGGGTCCCAAAAAGAGAAAAAGGTGCCGCAGCCGGCTGTTACCATATCCGGTTTGGAGCCGCAGGCGTCGCCGAGGTCTGTTTTCGCTGGTGCTACACAGGTGGTTCTACAGAGGAATGGCGACATAATGACAATGAGGAGGAGGAGGAAGAGGTGAACGATGATGTAACCATCGGTTAGCAAAAGAGGTCGAGGAAGGACGCTCTGCCGGTGACTGTGGCCGTTGCTGAGGAAGTTCCGCAAAGTGGGCTAGACTCGTTTGCCTGCTATACCGAATGAATGACCTAGTCCTAGCATGAGTTTCTCTTCCACCTCTGTGAGCGGCTGGGATTTGGAGGATTGAATGGGATTGTCCGCTCTACCGCTGTTCAACAGTCGCCATTTAGTTCGGTGTTTGGACATCTATCCGTTGGGTTGCCCGAGATGTTCCTTGTCGCGTTAAGCCAGCCACTGGTCGAGCGGCAACTGAGGGAGGAGATCAAGAGTCTCCAGATGGAGTTGAAGGATGCCCAGGGAAAGCTGGTGGATGTTGAACGACGCCTGACCAAGGCGGAGTGTGATGCCCTGGATGCCCGCAGCAAACTGAAGGTGGCCGTCGAGCGGCAAGTTGAGCAGAATGACCAAATATCTCGCCTAGAGCAGGACATAGCTCTGTTGAAGGATCAGCTGGCAGTGAAGGAGAAGAAGGTTGAAATCCTTCAGAGGGAGTCTGCCGCCAAGGGCTCTGAGCTAAAGAAGCTGGAGGATAAGGTCGCACGACGCCGTGGAGGTGTTCAAGCAGTCTGTAGCCTACAAGCAAGCCCTGACAGAGGCTACAAAGGCTGGTGCTGCTGCGAATTTGGACCTGCTGAATAAGAAGGGAGCCATTGACTGGGTCAAAGCATCGCAGCCTGCGAGTACGTCGCTACAGCTGCCAGTGCCGACAGGAGGGCCTGCCGCTGATCAAATGACGATTCTTAGTGAAGTCCACCTCCAACTCTGTCTGAAACTTCCCGTGCTTACTTCATGGCCGCCCACACCCGAGCGGATGGTACAATGGTGACGCTGAGCCCTACTACTCTTGGGTCTGACTAGATGAGCCGCCTGACCGGGCAACAACTGTCGTAGGAGAGTGAGAATGTTGCCGCTGCTCCTGAGAATCCGTGAAGTATGCTGCACAACTTTTGTAATGCTGCTGAGCCCTCCCCCCCCCATTTTTTTTTTTAGTGCCACTAAGGCTTCTTTTGTAACGTTAACAATATTTTTGGGCAGGGGGTCCCGACCCTGAATATATGAAGCATTGTTCTTGGAACCTTTTTGCAAATGTGATTGCTAATCAACTAAAATTGTTCCAAGTGCACGATGTAGCTGACATGGTCCACAGAATGTTGTTGGCGTTGCCAGTTGATTCTTGTGCTTGGACTTGGTGACAATGGTTTGAATAATTCCTTGTTTCATTGATAGTTGATAGATCAGCGTTTACAAAAGCGGGGTTGTACCCGTTGGGTAGCTTCCCATAGCTAAATATTTAACAAAAATTTAGCTAAGTCAAGATGCTCTTGGGTAGCGGCATGACTATTTGTAATAGTACCGAAGGTGTTTGGTATTCCAAGGGTGGGTCGCCGTGACGGCATCCTTGTCCATTAAGTAGAAGGTGCTGGGGCTAACGACTTCCACAATTTTGTATGGTCCTTCCCAAGTTGGGTGGAGTGCCGTTGGTGGCGGAATAATTTTCTTCATTATCCAGTGCCACAGTTGGAGGTTCCGAGCTTTGACCCTGGCGTTGTAAAATCGTGATACCCGTTGCTTGTTTTGCAAGTTCTGCAAATGGGCCTTGTGGCGTTTCTCCTCGAAGAGGTCATTGTCAAGGTTGACACCCTTGCCATTGGTCTCGGAGCAGTAGCCCTCGACTCTAGCAGTAGGTTAGGTGACCTTAATTGGTAGGACGACCTCAGTTTCGAACATCATGCAGAATAGTGTTTCACCGGTGGCGGAAGTTGGGGTAGTCCTGATGGCCCACAGAACTTCCGGTAGCTTCTTCGCCCATAAACCCTTGGCGACGTCGAGTTTCTTTTTGAGCAACTTCTTGATTATCTTATTTGCTACTTCGACTTGGCCGTTGGTTTGGGGGTGAGCAATATATGCAAAACTCATCTTGGTGCCCAGGTTAGCAGTGAAAGAGATGAGTTCATTGTTGTTGAACTGTGTGCCATTGTCTATGATGATCGTGTGGGGTACGTCGTAGCGGCAGTAGATGTTCTTCCAGAGGAAGTGAGTTACCTTGGCGGTAGTTATAGCCGTCAGTGGTTCCGCCTTTATCCATTTACTATTGTAGTCAATGGCGACGATGATGTATTTGAATTGGCACTTGGCGGTTGGGAATTTTCCAATCAAGTCCAGGCCCCACGTGGAGTGGATCCATAGGCCAATGATGATCGATAGGGGCTCCGCCGGGGCGTGGGGGAGGTCAGCTTGTTGTTGACACTTGTGGCAGGATCTGGAGACCCTGTCGCATTATACGATTGGCTAGAGACCTAGCGCCTGAGTGGTTTCCACATTCCCAAGCGTGTATCATGGCAAGAATGATCTTTCCCTTCTCTGGAGTTAGGCACCAGAGGTTGGGATGGGTGAACCCTTGGCGGTAAAGCTTGCTATTCTAGATGTTATAGCGAGTTGCCCTTCGCTTAAGTTGCCTTGCCTCGATCTTGTCAGCGGGTAGTGTTCTGTTGCACTTGTACTCTATGATTTCATCCATCCAGCTGGGATTGACCTCAATATTGAAGATTTTCGCCAGGGTTTTGGTGATGCTTGGCTTGTCATGGCACTCTACCCTTGTGTCCGCTAGACTTTGGTATGGTTGGGAGGTTACTAGTCTTGCTAGTGAATCAGCCTTGGCGTTTTTTCCCCTGGGAATCTGTGTGATGGTGTGAAATTTGAATTTTTTGAGTAGTTTCCTGACGTACCCCAAGTATGCCGCTAATTGCTGGTCCTTGGCCTGGAAGCTGTCGTTGACCTGGTTAATGATTAGTTGAGAGTCGCTGAATATGTTGACGCTGTCAGCTCCTGAGTCGATGGCGAGGAGTAAGTCGGCAATAAGCGCTTCATACTCCGCCATGTTGTTTGAGGCTTTGAAATTGAATTTTAACACGTATTCCATGTTTAGTCCCCCTGGTCCTGTCAAGATGACTCCGGCGCCGCAGGCCTTGGCCTCATGTGGAGCCGTCTACGCGGAGGTTCCATTCTGACTGCTGTTGGGGGGCTGGCTCCTTTGTTGTTACCAATTCTATGCTGGCCTTCTGTGTCCCTAGGTTGGGTTCATCCTGACGTTAGGTGAGCTCAGCGATGAAATCTGCCACTGCCTGGCCATTCATGGCGGTCCTTGGCTTGTGGTTTATGTCGAACTAGCTAAGGGGCCCAGAGTGTTCAAGGTTTTGCATTACCTGCTTCAGCAGTTGGTTTGTTAAAACATGAATGGTGTGGGCCTGAAAGTATTGGCGGAGGCGTTTAGCAAAGACAGTGAGTGCGAGAGCAAGCTGCTCTATGGGCGTATATCTTGTCTCAGCACCATTCATGCATCTACTGGCATAGAATACGGGGAGCTCCTCTTGGCCTTCTCGCCGCACAATGGCGCAGCTTACCACTGATAAGGATACCGCCAAGTAGATGTACAGTGACAGGACCCGCCCCTTAATTTCACCCTGAAACCCGATGTGGCCCTGTGGGACCCACCTTAGGGATAACTCTACCAAAAATTCGGCAGAGTTACCTCTAAAATGGACTACCCAAAAACCTGTAAAACACACAAAACACTTCAAGCAAACCAACCTTATACTCCTGGAGTCACCCTACTCCCAATTACCAACAACTCCACTTTCACAAAACACAAAACTCAAAAATACTAATCCCAAAGGTTAATCAGAGCAATACTACTATACACAGGGATAAAAAAAAAGAGTAAAGGATCAAGCGATCCTACACTGCGGAAGTAGTGACAACTATGCCTCAAATGTCATGTACGCCCGACCTCCACTAATTCGCCTGCAAACTGGGCATTAGAAACCGAAAGGCCCAGGGAAAGTAGACGAAAAACGTTAGCGTGAGTGGACAAAAATAAACAATTTAAAGTAAAAAGGATTTCATACTTTCCCACATTTATTCTCTTTAATAACCGATGCATGCAACAATTAGAAAAATACATTTAGCTTTAAATCCAAGAATTCCAAAACGATAAATCGACTAGCCACGCTAGTCACCACATTCGAAAACTATATCGTAAAACCGAAATCTCATTTCTCAAGAAAAATAAGACCAGCCCCGCTGGATACAGTGAAAATCGGACTAGCCCCGCTAGTCAAATAAAGATAAAATATGGGGAAGAAGTTTCACCATACGAAAGAAGGGAGCCTCCCAGGCTCGGGTCGGAGTGTCCCACACTCTGGAGCATCCCATGCTCTGCTCTTACTCGCCCACAAACACATAGTAAGCAGGGAGGAGTACTAATAGGCTAGCTAGCAATAAATATATATATAACGACCCAGGTATGGTGGGTAAAAACTAATAAAATCCCATAAATCTTTAGGGCTTCCCCATATCCCACGAATAAAGAAAACACGGGTACGATTCCCAACCGTACTCGGAAATTCTCGTAAAGTAGTATAAATTGACAGCGTGTCCCACACGCTAAAGGAATAAGTAGGTTGTCAATGAGGCGTTCCCAATGCCAAAACCAATGATCAAATAAATAAACAAGAAAATAATTCCATCGAAATCCCATTTCGAAAATCTTTCCAAAAATCTCAAATCCACGAATAGGAATATAATATAAATAGCATAATTCCGGAAATCACCTCGGAAATAATTCGTCGAAAATCAACATCAATTATAAATTCGAATCCGAGCATAATAACTTAATAACCGAAACTCACAACCGGTATAAATCATAATTATTCATGAGAATCATTATTTAAAAGCAAATCCATAAGATCATTTGCAATCAACTTTATATGCTCGGAAAATAATATGTTGATAAAATAAAACATGCTTTAATAAATAAATGCATGCATCACTTATTTAAAAACAAACGTCCACTCACAGTACTATTGGCAACCACGCAAACGAGTTCCTTCATCTATCCGTAGCTCGCGACATTGCCCTGTACACAATTATATTTCCATAAACGGTAATCCGATAAAATAATTACGAACTTAAACGAAATCCGAAAATCCCTATCTCCAATACTTCTCAAATTCAACCCAAATCTCTTCCACAATTCTAATTCCTCAATTTACATATTCCATAATGAAAACGAGGGAAATCCGACGGCCGGATTTCCCATAATTCCACCACAAAACTCCAAACTTCAAAAATTCACAAACAATTCCAAACTCCTCCAAAATTCACCAAACTTCATATATAAGCTCTATGATAATTATAGAATTTAACTAGCTAAAAATTGAAATTTATAAACTACCCTAGCCGCCGCTACCGCCGCCCACAGTGGCGGCGCCGCCGCCACCATCTCCGATGGCCACCAAAATTTGGCAGTAGCACCTTCTCAACACACTGATTCAACTTCTCAACTACAACATTCCCAAATAACAATTAAAAACGGCCGAAATCGATCAATGAACAAAAACCCAGAAATCCTCAAGAACCCTAGAATTTCAATTCGTCGATTCGGCATCTACACAATAAATCGTGATACAAGGCCATAGGGGAAATGATCAGTGATGAAAACCGAACCTTCGACGGAAAAATGGGGACCGGAGGTGGCCGGAATCGCCGGAAATCGGCAAAAGCTTCAAACTGCAGCCGGAGGGGATTTTGCTTCGATCCGTGCTTTTCCGGTCAAATCGTCGAAAACCAAGGTTGCTAGGGTGATCGGAGGGAGGAGGCGCTCCTCTGATGACCGGTGGCACGCCGGTTGGTGGCCGGAATCGCCGGAAATCGAAGGAAGAAGGAAAACGGCCGAACCGGAGAAGAGAGAGCTCGGGGGGAGGAGAGAGAAAGAGCTGGGGTGGGTTTCCGGAAATAGAAACCTACCTTGGGTAAATTTCTATTTTAATCAAAATTTTACCATGAACAGTAACTTCCTTATTTCGCTCATAACTCTCGCATACGAGCTCCGATTTTTACGTACTACATATGCACGCGCTCGGTTTAACGTCCTCTACAACTTCCATGAAGAACATTTTCTCAAATTTTGACCCGAACAAAAAGTCAACTTTTAGGGCCACTAAAAGTACTAAACCGAAAGTAAAAGTGAAAGTAAAAGTCGTTTACCGTCCAAATGACTAGTAAACACGTGAATTTAGGTTCGGGACGTTACATACAGTACCTCCCCTAGTACAGGAATGGAAAGAAGTGGGACTGATGCCAAGTATTCCTTCAAGCTCTGGAATGCCGCCTCACAATCTGGTGTCCAGTCAATTACCTTTTGTGGGTCCTCTTCAGAACTTTGAAAAATGGGAGGCACCTGTCAGTGAGTCTAGAGATGAACTGAGAGAGGGCGGTTAGTTTGCCCTGGAGGCTCTGAGCATGCATCTTCCATTCTGGAGCCTTCATGTTGAGGATGGCCTGCACCTTGTCAGGATTGGCCTCTATGCCCCGTTCACTGACGATGTAGCCCAAAAATTTGCTGGCGGTGACGCCAAAGAAACATTTTTCTAGGTTGAGGTGCATGCCATAAGTTAAGAGAATGGCGAATATGATTCTGAGGTTTGCCACGTGTCCACTGGCCTTGATGCTTTTGACTAACATGTCGTCCACGTATACCTCTATTATCTTGCCAAGATGTTCTGCGAACATGGCGTTCATCAATCGCTGATAAGTTGTGCCGGCGTTCTTCAAACCAAAAGGCATGACATTGTAGCAGTATAGGCCCTTATCGGTAGTGAAGGTGGTGCATTCCTGGTTGCCGGGGTGCATCATGATATGATTATAGCCAGAGATGGCGTCCATCATGCTGAGCAGTTCGTGTCCAGCTGTTGCATCGACCAGTTGATCAATGCGGGGTAGCGGGAAGCTATCCTTTGGGCATGCCTTGTTAAGACCCTTGAAGTCGACACACATCGACCACTTTCTGCTGGGTTTCTTGACCATGACTAAGTTGGAAATCCACTGAGGGTAATTAACTTGGCGGATGAATCCAATGTTTTGAAGTTTGGTGACCTCTTCCCCTATTGCGCAATATCTCTCTTCATCGAAGGCCCTTCGCCACTGCTTGACAGGATAGAAGGAAGGTTTTATGCTCAACTTATGTGTGATAATCTCAGGGGAGATGCCCGGCATATCAGTGTACGACCATGCAAAGACGGCGACGTTGTCAAGTAGAAACTGGGTGAGTTTAGCCGCTATCTCTGAGGCTAGTTAAGCGTCGATGCGGACTGTCCACTCAGGGTGTTCGTCGAAGATGCCAATAACCTTCAAGGAAGTTTTTGGGTTGACAGGCTCCTTTTTGACATATTTCTCCTCATCATCCCTAGGATCCTCTAAAATACTTTCTGAGGTCCCCTGTTTCCCACCGTTAGGATCTCGTGGCGGCACGTCGACTGCGCCACAGTTGTTGAGTAGCACTCTCATGCCAGCTGCTGACTTCCTTTCACACATCTCGTCCCGTTGGGTGTGGTGAACTTCATGAGAACCATGTAGCCAGCAATTATGCACTTGAGCTTTTTGAGTGCCGGCTGACCGATGATGGCATTGTAGGAACTGAAGCAGTCGACGACGATGAACTCCGTATGTATCTCCGCTGTGTGTAGACTAGCACATATAACTAGTCGCATGTAGTCAGAACCTAGTGGTTGCTTGATGTCACTGGAGAAGCTGAGCAGCGGCTCATGATCCTGGAGTAGTTTTCTGTTCCGCTGGAGTTGGTTGTAGCAGCCATTAAAGATGACATTGACAGCTGATCCACTGTCAACAAGGAGTCTTCCCACTAACCACTTGTCGAGTATGGCATCGATCAAGAATGGATCATCGTGGGGCAGACGTACTCTGCGCTCCTCCTTCGATGAGAAGGTGATGGGTTCCCAGCCAGACCTCGGGAGCTTAGCGGATGTTGCAAACTTCTTTGGGTGGTTAGTGCGTGCATAGTGCTTTTTTACCCTGTGAGACATGTTGGTGATTGGAGCACCACCTTCGATGGTGTTGATTCGGCACAGGGGTTCGATGTTGGCGACCACGAGTAGTGGTTGGTGAACCTTGAATTGTTCCATCTTACCATCACGTTACAGAGTCTCAATAACTGTTTTGAGAGCATTGCAGTTGTTGGTGTTGTGACAGCTGTCCTCGTGGTATTTGCACCACTTGCCTGTATTCTTGGGTTTCCCCACCCTTGGGTATTTTCTTGGTGGTGGTGGCGGAATCTGGTCATTGCACTGGTCGTATATCTCCTCATATGAGGCTGTGAGAACCGTAAACACTGCGTACCGCTGAGAGGACTCAGTCGGTTTGTTACGGTTATCCCTATGGGATGAGCGGCTGCCCTTGTTGTAATGTTGATCCCTCTGCCGCTTGCTCTGGTAGTTGCCCTGTTGCCACTCTCTCTTTTTATCATTTGGCGACGTAACAGAGGTTTTATTATCAGTTTCCTGCTAGTTGGAGAAGGGTTGAGCGGACTTTGCCAGTGTTGGAGGCGATGGTGGAGTTTCTCCATATGTGATGAATTCTGCCTGTGCATGGATGACCGCCTCGCCCATGACATGGTCATACGTGGCATTTGGGTGATTGTAATTGAGGTGATAGAGAAATGACCCCTTAAGGAGTCCTATCTTGAAGGCTGCCAGCGCCATTGTTTTGTCAAGATCGCAGCACTGAGATGCTGCTGCCCGCCACTTGGTGACAAATGCCTTCAACGCTTCCTTGGCGCCCTGTTTGACACTGAACAACTGACTTATGTTGTGATGTCCGGTGGATAGGAGGATGAACCGAGAGAGGAAAGCATTTGATAGTGCCTGGAATGAGTCGATAGATCCCGGTGGGCACTCAAAGAACCAACTCATCGCCTCACTATCCAATGTTTTGTTGAACAAGTGGTAGAGGGTGGCGTCATCAAATCCCTTGTTGTTAGTGACTTTTTTGAAGGTGTCCACGTGAACGAAAGGGTCGGTCATACCGTTATAATGTGACATCTTCGGTGTCTTTGCATATGCAAGTCTGACGGCTTGCAAGATCGTAGCGGTGAATGGTCTTGGTCTAGATGCAAAGAGCGGATTTGGGATTGGCACTGGGATGCCTGCCTCTACCTGAATTAGCCTTTGCTCTAATTGCTGCATCCTCTGTAGGATTAGGGCAGTTGTGTCTCCAGCGGGCCCTGCCTGGAGATTCTGGCGAACCAGCTCCTGCCTGGGGACAGGTGGATTGCCCTCAGTCCTGGCCCTAGCTGCCAAGAGGTTGGTGTGCGGTTATGACTCCGCCTCCTGCTCCGTCATTAGGTGGGGCAGGGGAGGTGGGCCCATTTTCAATAGTTATGGTGGGTTTGGCGGAACCTGCATCTGTGTGATTGGTACTAGTACCAATCTGCCGGTATTGGGTCGGCTACTTCTAGTGCTCCGCGATTGCTTGCTCTGCGCTGGGTTAGCGTTTGCCTCCAGCGCCCTTTTTAGTTCGTCGAATTTTGACATCAGCTTGGCCACCTGCTTTTGGGCCTCGGCCTTCTCTCTACGCTCTTGTTCACGCTCCCTATTCGCCTTGTGGAAGTCCACCAATGCCAGTTCATACATAGCGGTGAAATCCTGACCCGGCAGGCGACTGCTGCCTGGTCATGCCTTCGCTACAGTTTGGGTCAGCGGGACCTGGGATGAGCCTTGGGATTCCACGCTAAGGTTGACCGGAGTGCTGAATAGTGCTCGGTTAACTTTACCCGCTGGGTTATCGTTAGCCTCGGGGTTGGTGGGATGGGAGTTGGCAGATTGATCTGCTTGCTCCTCAACGTTTCCCCCGCTACCATTAGTCATGGTGATTGTTGTGGTGGGATGGCCTTTTGTTTAAGGGTTCCCACAGACGGCGCCAATGTTAATGTTTGAGATTTGAGCGGTAGCCCAAGCCTCTGGTTAACTCTGATCCGGTGGGCAGATCGTTACTTGCAATTTCTCATAACTTTCGCTACTTGTTAAGTAGAATACAAAGCGGCGTCAGAAGGAAACCACACTGGGTGGTCTAATCTTCTCCAATGCCTAAGTTGGTCAATGTATTTATGTTGACAGAATAACAGTAGGTAGGTAATCTATGCGTAATTAATGAGGAGAGAGGAGAGAACCTTTTATAGGTGAGGAAGAGGCTGACCTCTTCCTTGTTTGCGATGTGGGACTGATATTCATCAGTTCCCAGTTTGTGGAGCTTCTGATGCTGCTTTGGCGCGGCGCATGGTGACGCTTCAACGGTGATCTGGGGGTAAGCCGGGACTCAGGCGGTAGCCTGCTTGGTGGTGATTCCGTAGGTCATACCGTTGGCGGTAGTTGGTACCACTAGTGTTAACATGAGCGTGGCTCATTCATAGCTAATTATGCTTGCAAATTCTCATGTAATTACATAAGCCAATACCCCTTAGAAGAAATAACAAAACAGAAAGACATCCAAAATATAAGCAAGATTAAGCAGAGCCGGTTGAATCAAAGATCAAGATGCACAACAGGCGTCCGATTGAGGGAAGGGTAAGGGTCACGAAATCCCTTTTGGACTTCAATTTTTTATTTTGAGATTTTGGGAGAGACTTAAGAAGATTCTCATCTTCCAGAGTTGCTTCACCCTCGTCAAACCAGGAACACAGAAGACTTATCTCAGCTTGAGCATATGTATGATTACCAAGAGGTTCTTCATTTTCCAAATCACCCCAACATAACTTAGCTTTATGAACATCAGATTCTTTAGAAGGCTGAGCCTTATCTTTAGGTAACTCCTGAGGGGAAGGAGTGTTGGAAATAACATCCTCTTCAAAGATAACATCTGCTCCACGTTGCACATCATCACGAGATGATCTCTGCGGTCTCTCCCTCGCTATCAGTCTTAGACTCATTTGCGAGGGCCTGAAAAACATTAACAGTAGGTACAGCTGCAATATCTGCCAAATTTCCCACCTATAGAGGTCCTAGAATTGGTCAATGTACTCTTGGAGAAGGTGCAGCCAAAGGAGAAAGTTGTGTCTTTGGAACCTGTGAAGCCTCTACCATGTCATTATGTACTATTCGTGAAATCCCAGATGATGCATTAGGATCAGCAGTGGAGGGGTCTCCAATCTGTTGAACCACCTCCACCACTTTCTTAGCAACGTAGACTTGAGAAACGTTACTCTTCTTTACTTGAGAAGGACGAAGCCAATTACAAGAACTAATAGCACGGCCCACATTGCCACAGTGAGAGCATGATAAGGGCAGATGTTCATATTCAACTTCCAAAGCTAGGGTTTCACCACCCTCAGGTTCTACCATATTTTCCACTGGGGGCTCTGTGGAAAGGTCAATATCCACCAAAACCCTTGCATATGGACCAAACTTTTGATCAAGTGTGTTCGCATCAATCCTGATGGGGACACCAATTCCATTTGTGATTTCAAAGAGTGTTTGGGCTTCCCAGTACTTAAGTCCAAGATCCTAGAACCTCACCCAAACTTGAGCCCCCAGTGGGAAATTAGAAACATGCAGGGAAAAAATTAGAAACCCAGCTCATGAATCTCAATGTTCCAGGCTTCAAAGCAATGGCACCCATCGCCTAAATTCTTGACATACAATCGATCCTCAGATGCAAATTGAAAAGAATAGTAACCACAACCCATTGGAATGATCTTCCAGTGACCGATGTCGCCCTAAGAGAGACCAAGTTTCTGGAGAAGATCTTGCAGACCATAAGAGCTTTCTGTCGATGCCAATTGCAGACAACCGATCCACATACACCTGCAATTCTCCAAACCCAACTGATAACCTTCTTCAAAAATTTTAACAATAGTTCTGCCATCCTTAATCACAGGTTGGGGTAGATCTGATATTGGGATTGCTAACGAAGTCAAAAGAGAAGAAAAGTTTTTTTCACCTTAGGAGCCCTAACTGGTGTCGCAAGCTCGTATTGTAATGTCAACAAGAACTGTTCATTTCTAATGTTCACTTACTTCACTATTTATAAATGACTCATCTTGGTGATTTCAATACAAGTATCAAAAAATAAAAAATAATATATATATACACACACACACAATGATTCTCGGTTACGGACGTCCGTAACTTTCAAAATCTGTGGATTTGCAACGTTAGCCGTTGGATGTGGTTAAATGAAGCTCTACGGCCATTATTTAAGCAGCAAACATGGGTCATACGGGTTGGAGATTAAAATGGATCCCACCCGGGTCTTATATAAGACCAACCTGGAACTAAGGTCGATGAACTCCCGCTCTTTTGACAATTGATCTCTTTGATCTCCCGCTCTATCACTGGCCTCTACCTCTAAAATATTTTGATTCCCTATGATGTTTCTGAAGAGGGAGAGAGAAAACTGTTGCTGCACCCTTTGGTTTTAAGGACAAAGGCACTCATAATTCAGGTATAGATTTTACAAAAGCTTGTTCTGTCTTCTTTCTCTATTGACTTGGATTTGGTCAAGATGATGGGCCTTGAATCGATAAAAGCTAAAACTAGTTTCTCTACTGACTTTGGTTTGGGATTCTATGTGTAATTATCAATCTAGTTTAATTGGTTTGCCATTCATTCACTGCCTTGATTATAAAATTGTTAAGTTCATGTAGTTTAATTTTATGTGGTTTCATTGTTTTGCAATGAAAAATTATAGGTCGGGGACTATGTTTCAGGCAATGAATTTAGGGTCAGTTTCACGTTCTGCTGAGACCACCGAAGTGTACACTCCTCAAGTAGCGGATGAGTTGAAGCCTACAAAAAATCGTGAATTTAGAACACTAGATGAGCTTTTTGAATTTTACAACAAGTATGCTTTTGAGGCTGGGTTTAGTGTTCGGAGAAGTTCTACTGCCAAGAGTAAAGATGGTTCTGAGACTATAAGACAAGAACTTTGTTGTTGCAAAGAAGGGCATTCACAGAAACATACGGCTCTGCCAAAAAAGCGGAAAGGGATCATAAGAATGGGTTGTCTAGAAAAGATTGCAGCTGTGAAGAGATGTGGCATATATGTAATCACTCAATTTATGGAGGCTCATAACCAACCTTTGACAACTCCAGAGAGAGTTCATTTGTTACCATCTCATCGTCAAGTTTCAAATGCTACCAAATGCTTAACCATGGAACTTGGACTGGTAAATATTCCAACCCACCAACAAATCAGTTTGCTTGAAGTTAAATCGGGAGGAATTGAGAATATGGGTTGCACAGGGAAAGATATATACAATTATGAAAGAGATAAGCGAGAAGAGTTGAAGGGACATGATGGAGATATGTTGTATGCTTATTTTTTAGCACAGCGGGAGAAGAATTCATTTTTCAATTTCAAGATAGAGGAAGACAGTGAAAATAGAATCAAACATTGTTCTTTGGCAGATGCGACCTCCGGGAGGGCTTATAGTTTCTTTGGAGATGTAGTTATCTTTGATACAACATCCAACACTAACAAATATCGGCTGATATTTGCACCACTATTAGGGGTTAACCACCATGGCCAGACCATTATGTTTGGTTGTGCATTCTTAGGTGATGAATCCACAGAGTCGTTTGTTTGGCTACTCAATACTTTCTTAGAAGAAATGCCAGGAGGAAGTCCCCCAAAAATGATAATTACTGATCAAGATCCTGCTATGAAGATTGCCATTTCCCAAGTTCTTCCTAACACATTCCATCGGTATTGCAATTGGCACATATTAAATAAGTTTTCAGAAAAGATAGGTGCAGTGAAATGTAATGAATATTATGATGACTTTAGAAGTTGTGTGTGGAACTCTGAGATGACAGAAGAATTTGATAAGAAGTGGAAGGAAGTTGTTGAGAAGAGTGGTTTAAGTGACAATGGATGGCTTCAATCAATTTATGACATTCGAGCATCATGGGTGCCTGCATACTGTAATCACATTTTCTCGGCTGGAATGTCAAGTAGCCAACATGCTGAAAGTTGTCATTCATTTTTCAAGAAGTATGTTGACCACAAAAATTCATTACTAGACTTTGTGATTCGCTTTAATAGAGGACTTGTACATCAACGTCATCAAGAGTTAGTTTCTACCCATATTGATGCAAATGAAGAGCCTCAAATGAGTACCCCTCATCCTATGGAATCTCAATTGTCTAGAATTTATACTCATGCCTGTTTCCAACAATTTCAAAGTGAGTTCTATATTAGCTTTTTCAATTACAGATTTCAACTTATGAGAGAGGATGACAATCAAAGATTGTATTTGGTCAAGAAAAGAAGTGATCAAATTCAAAAGGATCGGGAAATTGTTTATGACAATAGCATACGGACCTTGCTTCATGTACTTGCAAAAAATTTCAAAGTGAAGGAATCCCCTTAGGCACATCTTGGGATATTTGCTGAAAGTTCAAGAAGTAGATTACTTGCCTGACCAATATATTTTGAACAGATGGACTAAAGCTGCAAATGCTACTATAGTTAAGGACCAAGATGGGTTGGAGATAACAGATACAAATGCATTGGTGGTGAAGCGTAGTAAATTATTTCATCATGCTTCACTTGTTATTGATAAAGTCCTTACAAGTCCTCATGAAGCTCAGACCATGTTTATCGAGGCTCTTGACAATGTTCTTGATAAGCTCAAACAAATGCAAGTCAATAGTAGTGAAAGTGCAAGTATCGGTAAGAAGTTGCCAAGTGATGTTCAACATAGGTATAATGAGCCAAAGATTATCAAAGCAAAGGGTTCTGGAAAAAGGCTTAAGAAGTCAAAGGAGAAGACAGAGAGAAAGAGAAGTAGTACAAGGAAATGTCATGGATGTGGTTTGTATGGGCAATTACATGATAAACGGAATTGTCCGGCGCTTAATATGCGTAACGATAGGTAACGTTGTGAAGAACTTTTTTTATTCCTTGTATAATTTCATTTTTTATATGGGGATGTAGTTAATTAGATGTTATTTTCATGTAATTATGTTCTTGAAAAATATGCGGACAAGGATAACGATGATCACGAGCCAATATCAACTGATGAAGATGAGGACCCCAGTTCCTTCGATGATGACGATGACAATTAAGTTCCCCTGCTTTGAAGAGACTTTATCTCAAAGACTTGTTTTTGCAGCATAGCAGCAGAGTATGAAGAAGGAAAGAGTTGAGCAGAAAAAGTTTGTCCTTGGTTTTGTAGCATAGCAGCAAAGGATAAAGCAATGATCAGATTGAGCAGAAAAAGTTTGTTCTTTGCTATGTTATATTAACTACCTATCGTTGGCTGCCATTTTGTGAACAATTCAATAGTTTTGGATATTGAGGTAAGATCATCGACTTGGATTCTAAAACAGATGGAGTAATCGCTGTTATCCTTATATATTCTTGATAATGAAAGAAATGAAATATGGGTTGATGGATGCTGATTGACTTATCTGCATCTGATTGTTGCTCCCTTTTACTGTTTCATTGAGGATTTGGTTTTAGTAAGAAATCTAAGTTCATCTTTTTTATATTCTTGATAATGAAAGAAATGAGAAATTACATCACTTAGAATGCTCCAAAAGAGGGAAAAAAAAGAGCAATTTTTCTTAGAATGCTCCAAAAGAGCAATTTTTCTTCGTATGTTTGTATGAGAACTTGTTTGAGCTAGTGTTCTATTGAGGTTGTAAATGCAGAGTGCAGCATGTGAACAATTGGTAGGTGATGTGTGATGTATTGATTAGAAGGTAGCTTGTGTACCAAGATGACCGCCTTATCACTAATTGCTGGAAACTGTGCAAGAGGAAAAGCAAGTAAAGATCGTGGATTTGAATTGCTAACATACATATTACATAATTGTTCTTTCCACAATTGTTCTGATTTATCTAACATACATAATTGTTCATACATAATAGTTATTTCCACAAAAACTACGAATGAGCAATAGTAAGCATCAGAAATCCTAACTCCTCCACAGATAACACAACTACCCATCACACTTCTGGCAGAGCGGCCCAAGGACAATCCCTAGTTGCTTCCGGCACATGATCAAATCAGGGTGATGCTTGGTCAACGTTCACTATGCTATAATCTGCATAGATGTAACAAGTATTAGCATTTGTACCTTCAATTAATATAAGACAAAGCTGACTTAGCTCAGGCACAGAAACATACATAAAGGAAGATATATGGAAGGTGATGTTTTATGTTGAACTATTGAATCCCAAAACTCAAGCTGCTAATAAACTTCTAAATCCCATAAGTATTTGCAGCATTGACAAACACTCAACTTGGCCAAATTGGGAGTGAGTACTTTATATTTCTTCCTAAACAGTTAGCAGAATCTGAACAGCAGTCTAATGCGATCAGAAAGGAACTGAAAGTATTATATTGTTGTCCAAAGGTACCAGTCTAGTCTCTATTCTCCTAAACCCTATGATTATCCTATCTTCTCAAACCATATTGAATCCATCCTATTGGCAGAATCCCAACAACAATCTAATAGGTACACAAAGAGAGATAAATATGAAGAGTTTCTCAATTTTAAACATGGATAAAGAGCCATTGCTCAAACTGATGCCAAGTTAACAACTTGTCAACTTCGATGGCAAGAGAACATTACCCACAACATCTAGAAACAGAGCACGTTAAATTAACATGTCAGAGTGTTGAATTATTGCATCACACAATTTCCAACTATCATCAATTGCAAAACTTGATAACAAATCAAACTAAAAGCCATACCAATAAGAAAATTAAACTAAAACCATACCAATAAATTCAAAACCATTGTTCCCCAGTGGCTCAATCCTCAGTTGAGTCAATTCCTCATGTCGAATTGGAAGAAAGAGAAGAAACCCACAATAAATTGTAAGCAAGAGGCACGATCCAGACTTCCAGAGCAAGTCAGCAAAGCCTAAATCAACACCCACGAAATTGAACCCTAAACCCTAAATCAACACCCACAAAATTGAAATCAACATCGATTCTTAACCCTAAAAATTTCCCCAAATTGAATTGAATAAATACAACAAAATTGAATCTTACACTACATTCAATCGATTGCCCCAAAGAAGAAGAGCAGTAGAAGAGAAGGAGCCTTCGATCTCTGAGACTCTGAGAGAAGAAGAGAAAGGAATGCAGCACCTTGCTGCCTTGCTCGACCATCGTGGTCGGCTGGTCGCCTGGATTTGGACTCAGGGTGGTCTTGAAGGATTGAAAGAGTGAAGCGCTTCAGTACGTAGCAACCTTGAAGTAACTGAATTCAAGTCGGGAGTTGGGAAGTTGAGGTGGGCTTGAAGGACTGAAGAAATGGATGAAGTTGTGCTATTCTTCATTCTAAAGAAGACAACTTGAGAACCATCGAGATTCAACTCAAACCTTTGCAGGTGGGTTTTATATTAAATCTGGTCGTATCAATTAGCCATTTTGTTTGCTGCTTAAATCATGGCCGTTGAGCTTCATTTAACCACATCCAACGGTTAACGTTGCAAATCCGCAAATTTTGAAAGTTACGGACGTCCGTAACCGAGAATCATTGTATATACAGAGCCAGCCCTGAGGGCTGCAGCCTGAGGCCGCCGCCTCAAGCCACGGTTCTCTGGCGGGCCTCCGACAGCTTTTATCTTTTTTGTATATTTGTAGTTCAGTGAGCATTTATATATATTCTTTGCCATCAAAATACCAAGCTGCCACTCTAGAGCAACGGTAACTGTGTAGTGTGGCTTTCTAAGTCCACCTAGGTTCGAGGCAAAACTACTACATTTTATGTTCTCTCTTTTTTTTTCTTTTCTTTTTTTCATTCTTTTTCTTTTTCTGGTTTCTTTTGTATTAAGCACATTCTTTTTCTCATTGCTACAAAATAGTTTCATTTTATACTCTCTCTCTCTCTGGTTTCTTTTGGTATTAAATATATATATATATATATATATATATATATTTTTTTTCATTTCTACCATTGTCCTTTCTAATTTAAGAATACAATATAGATTTTTTAGTTCTATTTTTTTCATTGCTACTAGTGTATTTGAGTTCATTTATTATAGGAAAAAAATCATATGAATGTTCGCCTCAGGCCTTCAAAATATCAGGACCGGCCCTCTGTGTGTGTGTGTGTGTATATACACACACACACACACACGTCCGCACTGTTGTTAAAGTGCGGACGTCGACGCTGCAGGTGTAGGAAACAAAATAGCGCTAAGCTATGCAATTGTTTATGCATGTAGCCAGAAGAGCTTTTGGCCTTTTCCAGAGAGGTGAGTACTGAGTAATACTAAAAAAGAGCAAGAAAACAAAACAGAGGTATTTTAGAATATCTTCTTTATATTGCCTTCTTCTTCCTCTTTCTCTTATGGCGGTCGAACTGATGACTTGACAGACCTTGATATTTACTCAAAGCCAACAAGCCACGCAGGGACCAGCGATAGATTCCCTTGGTTCGATGTATTTGTATAGTAGTGCAAGTCTGGTTTCATACAATGAGAACACCGGTAAAAAGCCAAAAAGTGCAAAAACACGAGTGAAAATCCACCAAATTTTCAAAATGGATTGTATCAATATATTAAATCTGCAGAAATTATAATTGAGTAGGGGTATCAACAAGTGACCTCGTTAAAACCTTCCTTCAAAAACCTGATAAAAAATATTTACAAGAATGGTAATGTATTTATACTATGTGTTGTGAATTTTGTGGATACTAATAAGTAATTTCTAATGAAGGAGGAGACTTTTCCACTAGCTATATCTAGCAAAGGATGGAACGACATGAAAATAAGACAACTGTAGTGTATCTGTATATGCAACAAGTTGGACTTGGATTTGATTAATTTCATATTAAGAAGTTAACCGATTAGCTCTAGAGCACTCTTTCTAAAACATATTATTAATTATTGAAATTTTCATGAATTATCTGATTGTCTTAATCTTTTTGGAATGATGTTAATTGTCATTTTCTCAACACTATCGATGGAAGGGTAGAGTTGTAATTTCATTGTTCAATTGACCTAGTATTAGTAGATAATTATTCCATGACCTAGAATAATTCGGAATGAATTCCTAGCTGGAAACAAAATTCAATTGTAAATACAGCTAGGAAATCTACAATAATTATATATATATATATATATCGGAACAGGAATTTTTGGGAAAAAAGAACTCAAAACAAAGTTGCACATAGTTTCTCGCGAGGTGAACTATGAAACGAAGCAATGTAGAAGACGATGATGAAGATATTGGAGGACCCAGCCAGCAATCTGAACCTAAGAAACCTTCTCCTGAACAAAAAGTAAAGGAAAGCGAAGATCAAGTAGAACAAGAAGATCAAGAAGAAGAAGAAGAAGAAGAAGAAGAAGAAGAAGAAATAGAATATAATGACGGCCAAGATCAAGAGCCAAATAACAAACTACTTGATTCGATCAAACCCATCAATCCTATTAGTGTCATAACCTTAACGGAGCCAGGTCATCCCGGAGTGCTTGACTGCCCAATTTGCTATGAACCTTTAACCGTCCCAGTTTTCCAGTGTGACGATAATGGCCATCTAATTTGCTCTTCCTGCCAATTCAAAATATATAAATGTCCCTTGTGTTCTGGCCCCTTCGGCTCTAAGCGTTGTCGGGTCATTGAGAAGTTCTTGGAATCAAGTACATCATGTCAAAATAACCAATTACCACCTGTCAGGGTCATAACCTTAACAGAACCAACGTTGCTTGACTGCTCAATTTGCAAAGAACCCTTGAACATACCTGTTTTCCAGTGTGATCATAATGAGCATGCGGCTTGCTCATCATGCATCTCCAAAAAACTTAAATATCCACCTGGAACATCTTCCTTTGGCGGCCGTTGTCGGATCATCGAGATAATTCTAGAATCAAGTACAACTTTATGTCGAAACATCAACTATGGCTGCAAAGAAACCATGACTTCAACTAGCAAAGAACATGAAAAGGCATGCATGCATTCTCCTTGTACATGCCCACATTCAGGTTGCAACTTTGTCTCTTCAGCTAGGAGCTTGTATAAACACTTCAAGAGTAATCATGTAAAATCTGCAAAACGATTCGTGTACAACAGCAGGTTTTCCGTTAGAATAATAAAGAACATCCACATCTTTCTTGTTCTTCAAGAAAAGAATGAAGGTACGTTATTTACCTTTGAGAATCACTTTGTTGAATGTGCAGGGAATGTGTTGAGGGTTACTTGTATTCAACCCCGGTTCATGAAAGGTGCTCCCTTTGAACTTGTTGCTGAAAAAGACGAAGGAAATTCTCTCAAGTTGGACGCTTTCACAAAAAGCAGTCCAAACCCCGTTAATGATGCCCCTCCAAGTAGTTCTTACTTTTGTCCTCCAACTTACGGGATTCCATGTGATTTTTTTGATTCATGTGATCGGCTCAAGATCGACCTCTGCATAAGTAAGCCTCATGCTGTAAGACCTACAATTGCATCATATCGAAGACCTCTGCATAAGTAAGCCTCATGCTGTAAGCCCTGCAATTGCATCATATCGAACTACTACAGAACTCATGTTGCCCCCCAAATTTTAGTTCGTCACTATTATTTAGATTTTACATTGACTATTTGTTTCCTTTGTTTTCACTTCCAAATCTTGAAATATCTATACGAATCAGCTCCTGTTTGTGGGAGTACATGCGAAAATAAGGCCGGTATCTTCTTTACTATTTGCTATATTATAATTTTTTTTTTTTTTTTTGTGTGAGAGAATTGTCAACTCATTGCATTGATCAGCGAAATTACACATAATGACCCATCCTGGTGGGACTGTCAAAAGAGGTAATGAATTCAACCTTTTTAAAGATCATGAAGCTCAGCCAAAATCTACCCTAAAATGTCCTAGAAAATCAAAGGGCCAAGACATTCCAAGTATTTTTGGCGACAAATCTCAAAGAGAAGCTACGAGTTCATTCCCCATAGGAGAATGAATTCTTACACGAAAATAATTAAAAGTAAAATAAACTACCCCATGTGCCAGGCATAGGCCCAAAAGAAAGGGAAACCCTAGCACTAGGCCCAGAAGGGCTCAAAGCCCAATTAAACATGCTAAGGCCACCCAACCCCAGGGACACCCAACCCCAGCACGACGGAGTACCAAGGCCACCTCCGTTTGACGGCGCCGGCCGAGGCAGTCTTCCACCATCGCCCACCGCCATCTTTGTCGCTCCCAATTGCAGCCAGCTCCACTCTAGCACAGATCGGTGGCGCCATTGCTAGCCCGACACCGCCATCATCGTCAATGTCCCCATCCGCCAACAGCCCCCAGCCACCCGGCAAAGCATGAACACCCGAAGAAGATCGCCGCCCAACGCTCCACTGTGCAGCCCATCGAACAACACTGGTCACTAGTTCTGTACCTATCCAACCATCCTCGATCCAGAGTGACCCGGATCCATCATATCCGCCACAAGAAAATCCCCGCAACGCAAGCGCACCACCGCCCCCACTTTTGAGAAGCTGACTATGGGGATCCCCGCAGTCCTCAATCTCCCAGCGACTAGCCAAGAGGGAAATTCCAACTCCTCTAGCCCAATTTGCAGATCCGCCGCCATAAGGCCACGACTTTCACCTACCTCTCAGAGAGAGTAACCTAAGCATCGATTGTTGCAATTTCCTTTGTTCCAAATCATAAGTTGATTATAGACTTGAAAACACAAGTTCAATTAGACCTGCTGCTATATCATAAATTATTGAATTGTCATATACAAGTGATGTTCAGTAATGTTTTCATGTTTGTATTTTTATTTTATAAAATAAAATATAGTGAAAATACATTCAGCGACCTATTTCTAAAAATGTAAAAAATAAAATTGAAAATCATTTTAATTTTTACTCAAAGAAACGAAAGACAACAAAGTGAGTGAGAAAGGGGTCAAAACCTAACCTCCCAAACAAAAGCAAAAAATTATACCAATACAAACTACCAAAAACGAATTTATTTTATAGTCTTAATAAATTGCATTTACAATATGTGCATGAATAAAGGAGCTAAAAGAATTATGTATAATTCCATCAGCCATATGACAGCAAGACAACAACTTGGATATCAACCAAAACAGACCAAATCTCGTCAACTAAAGTACTCAAATCTGTAATCTATCAGTCTTGTACAATTGATGAATAAGCAATCAATATCAATTGAAGCTAAGAATGAACAATCTTAAGTGCGAAAACAAGCATTTCTTTAAGATGTTGTAAGTCCACATGTTTTAGAGAGTTGACTTGTTACATCTATCAAATGTCAATTTAATAAACAAAATATTACCCTTTTAAAGTGAGAGACACTAAGATAGTAAGTAATAAGGAACCACAATATGTGATGTAGATTTAAACATCTTAGATTCAAACTTGATGCATGATAAGAGCGTCGCGAGCTAAATGAGCAACACCATTAAAAACTTGATTGACTTAAAATAATTTTTTAAAACAAATGTATTTTATAATACCTTATTTTTCAAATGGGGAATTGGAATTTAAGAAAGTTTGGGCACAACAAATTATTTTTCAAATGGGGAATTGGAATTTAAGAAAGTTTGGGCACAACAAATTATTTTTCAAATGGGGAATTGGAATTTAAGAAAGTTTGGGAAGTGCCTGTCGAACTCAGGACCAAGTGGATTTGGAATTTAAGCCGAAGCCACCGTACCAAGTAGAGACTAGCGCAAAATTGTTGATAATTTATTATCTATGCTGACAGGAATTGGTAAACCTAGTTATATTAGGAATAAGGCCCTACGAAAACCCAAACCAATTAAGATTAGAACTTTTCAGGAGACTAGTATGTCGGTACATGTCAACTCTCTATATATATCAACTAGATGATCGAGGAGTCAAACAAAATCAAATCAAAAGTCAGTACATCTATTGATCAATTAGTTAGGGAGAGACGCAGAAAGAGGAATTAATGGTGAGACGAACTCGACTTTTTGGTGATACTGAAGATGATGAAGGTGTTGGAGGTTCCAGCCACCCCGTACTGAAGAGATATCGTCGAGATTTCCCTTCCATGACCTCCTGGGAAGGACAAAGAGAGGAGAGTGAGCATGATGGATCAGAAGAAGAATATCAAGAAGATGATGATGAACTAGAATATCAAGAAGATGAGGATGAACTAGAATATCAAGAAGATGAGGAAGAACAAGAATTTATCGCAGATAATGGTTATGATGAAGATGTCTATATCGAAGATGAAGAGGAAGAGCCAAATTATGAACCCATCGGTGATGAACCTATTAATGTCACCTTAAACGACCCAGGAGTTTTCGACTGCCCAATTTGTTTTGAACCCTTAACCATCCCAGTGTTCCAGTGTGAAAATAATGGGCACATAGCTTGCTACTACTGCAGCTCCAAAATACACAAATGTCCATCATGTTCTAGCCCCTTTGGCTCTAGTCGTTGTCGGGTCATTGAGAAGGTCCTGGAATCAAGTACAACTTCATGTCGAAATAGCAAGTATGGCTGCAAACAAACCATGACTTATGACAAGAAAAGAGAACATGAAAAGGCATGCATGCATTTGCCTTGTTCATGCCCCCATTCTGGCTGCGACTTTGTTGCTTCGTCTAGGAACTTATACAAGCACTTTGACACTAATCATGTCAGTTCTGCGACCAAATTCAGGTACTACCGTGATTTTTCCATTACATTGAAAAAGAATGAAAGGTTTACTGTTCTTCAAGAAAGAAATGAAGGCACAATGTTTATCCTCAAGAATCGCGTCATCGAAGGTGTAGGGAATGCGGTGAGGCTTAATTGTCTTCAACCTAGCTTCATGAAGGAGTCTTACTATAAACTTGGTATTAAGACCAACGGAAATGTTCTCAGATTACAGTCTTACACTAAGAGCAGTCCATGCCAAGTTTATGATGGCCCTCCTTCTGCGATGGCTACTTTCCTCTTAATCCCACTCGATTTGTTCGGATCAAGTGATGAGCTGTCCATCAATCTCTTTATATGGCCTAAGGGAGTAAAACCTCCAATTGAATAATCCATCTTGCTTAACATAATTTCTTTGCGAGTTTATTGTTTTTGTTTTTTTGTTCAATTATCAAATAATTATCCATGTTAACTGAAAATGATGTCGACATATTCGTTTGAAGTTTAAATTTGAAGTATTAGTTACTTTCAAGGCAGACACCCTTCAATATATGGTACTGTGATGCTCAGAGAAAGAGGCGGGGAAAAACAGAGGTATTTTGGAATACCTCATTTTCTCTTGCCAGAAGAGGATCAAGGTCATGGAATGTTCGATCCGGTGACCTGCGGGACAGGGAAAGTATCCCCAAACCAACAGGCCAGTTAGGATAAACGCTCATTATGCAATCGTCACTTAATATAATTTAGGAACGTTGTCATTAATATATACACTTGCCAAAAATTGCTCTCATTAAATTGCTTTTCTGAGTTGGGGGACATATGCCAAATTTGTTAATAAATAAAAACTATCACAAAAAAGAGAAGAAAAATAAGGATATATCCTCCGTATCGTACAAAGATATTACATGGATCCATAATTTTCATAAGGGCAATGATATGGGGCCTCAATGAGGCATATATAAGATTTGTAGCCTCAAATCCTATGTATCATGTCATGTAAGCAAATACAATTTTTTTTTAATTTCACATAATATATCTTGCCACATCATACTATTGCAACACCAACTTTACCCTTTTATATTTCCTTTTAGATATTAGGGGGTGAATCAATTACATTAATGAATTTAATTAGGTGATTAAAAAAATATTAATTCTGTGCTAATTTAAGAGATATGTAAATTATTTGACAAATATTTTTCTTCATTTAATTAAATTATTTCCTATAATTTTTCTTTCCAAATAGCATTAATATATTGAATTAGGTGTGAAGAAATAGGCATTAAATTTTCTTTCCAAATATTGATTAATTTCATAAAAAAATAGCATTAATAAATTGAATTTGAAAAATACGTATGTCTAAATTAAGAGGTATGACAAAATTCCATGTCAGTAGCAGTCATTAATTATCATCTACAATCTAAATATTAAGGAAAAACAAACAAAAATAATAAACTTGTTGTAGAGAAACTGAATTTGAGAGGAATTTGCTGTGTATTCTCATTGATAATAGGGACCTCTTTATATAGAGGATTACAATGCATAGAGGCTGAATCATACAAGGAAAGATAATCTCTAGATTCTTCTAATTAAACCCTATTACCACTAGGTCAAGTAACCTAGAGTTTGGGCCAAACACAAATAGAGATATCCTTAAACACTCCCCCTTGTGTTGTCCAAACGCGGTGCTTCTCTCGTTGCCTCGTTAAAAACCTTGCTGAGTAACAAAAACCCAGTGGGACAAAAATAACCTCTGTCGAAGGGGAAAAAGAGCACAACACACCCTTCACGATACGAGACGAACATGTAGACATCTCCCCCTGACGTCTGTGCCTCCCCCTGATGACTATGCTCATGAGAGTTCAGATAATTTCCGCAAGCCAATTCTTGCCACATGTTTCTCGAACGTGGATTTGGGCAATGACTTAGTAAACAAGTCTGCCTCATTGTCCTCAGATCGAACCTAGTTCACTTTGATCTTGAGGAGCTTCTGTTGTTGCTGATTATAGAAGAATTTGGGCGATATGTGCTTGGTGTTGTCGCATTTGATATAGCCCTACTTCATTTGTTCAATGCAAGCAGCATTATCCTCATAAATGCTCGTTGGCTCATATGTGGTAGACTTCAAACCACAATTGCTTCGAACATGCGTAACTATGGATCGAAGCCATATACATTCACGAACTGCTTCGTGAAGAGCAATAATCTCTGCATGATTCGAAGAGGTAGCGACTAAGGTCTGCTTTGTAGACCTCCAACATATTACGGTCTTTCCCATGGTGAAAACATAACCAGTTTGGGAGTGACATTTGTGTGGGTCAGAGAGGTACCCAGCATCAGCAAAACCTTCCAAAACACTTACATCGTTTTGGGGTGGGGAGAGGGAACGCGGTCCACCATATGTGGCATCCCTGACACTAGATGGGTCCGAATCCATCTTCTCTCTGTAGGGATAGAACAAGCCCATATCGATCGTACCACTTAGGTATCGAAAGATATCTTTAACACCAGTCTAATGGCGTCGTGTTGGTGCAGAGCTATATCTAGCTAGCAAGTTCACAGCGAATGAGATATCCAGTCTTGTGCATTTTGCTAAGTACAATAATGCGCCTATTGCACTTAGATAGGGCACTTCTGCCTCTAGCACTTCTTCGTCGTCATCTTTTGGACGGAATGGATCCTTCTTTGGATCAATACTACGGACGACCATTGGGGTGCTTGAAGGCTTAATCTTGTCAGTGTTGAAACACCTAAGCATCTTTTGGGTATAAGCTGACTGATGAATCAGGATACCATCTCTACGGTGCTCAAGTTCTAAACTGAGGAAAATCTTTTGTTCGAATGTATGTGCAGATCTATTGATTGAATTACCTGACTTTTTTCTTCAATCATGAACAAAAAAAATTTCATGTAATTCAATCAATAGATTTGCACATACATTCGAACAAAAGATTTGCATAACACATGTATATAAATTCAACCTTTATTGGGTTCCTGCAAATTTTGAAAATATAATGTGAAAAATACATATTCATATGATTATTATATATTCTTTTGTTCATTTTTTTTCTCTTTATGTAGCTAGGGTTTAAACATTGAAATTGAGTTTATTATTTTTGTTTGTTTTTTCCTAATATTTAGATTGTAGATGATAATTAATGACTGCTACTAACATGGAATTTTGTCATACCTCTTAATTTAGACATACGTATTTTCCAAATTCAATTTATTAATGCTATTTTTTTTATGAAATTAATCAATATTTGGAAAGAAAATTTAATGCCTATTTCTTGACACCTAATTCAATATATTAATGCTATTTGGATAGGAAAGAATTTAATTAAATGAAGAAAAATATTTGTCAAATAATTTACATATCTCTTAAATTAGCACATAATTAATAGTTGATATTTTTTTCATCACCTAATTAAATTCATTAATGTAATTGATTCACCTCCTAACATCTAAAAGGAAATATAAAATGATAAAGTTGGTGTTGCAATAGTATATTATGGCAAGATATATTATGTGGAATTATAAAAAAATTGTATTTGCTTACATGGCATGACACCTAGCATTTGAGGTCACAAATCTTAGGCCTCATTGAGACCCCATATCATTGCCCATTTGTAGACTGTTTTCATACATTTCAATACATACCCAAATCTTGCTATGATGAAGGGAATCCCCAATGTCATATCTCTCATATAAATACAAAGCCTGATTATTGTCTCTTATATGTTAACATCCTCCTGAAGATGAATGGGATACAATACAATCTGCTTCTGGTGTTATGCACTACTATTTTTTCAGGTTCGTCCATATTATTTTGCTCTTATGTACTTAAACTCCTAACCAAAATTGATTCATACAGTTAATTTGCAAGTGTCTCGTTGATAAGATTTTGCACTTACAAAATTCAACATATAATTTCAGTTTTTTTGTAATAAGCTTAATTAATAATCAATTTCCTCGTAAAAGCTCTATTCTTTTGTTATATTGAAGAGCAACCGAACCGCTGACTACCAATGTGGTTTGGTTGAGTTGGTATGAGCATGTTTGTGGTTGAGCCCCGATCCAAGTTTGATCCCTGCAGTCCTATGTTGAATCCTGTGATCTATAAATCTCTTCCAAAAATTCTTACTTGGAGGCTGTAGAGATATATAGGTATATGTATCGAGGTTGTAGCCTTGTAGGTCTGCCCTGACACGGAGGACCTGTAGTATGGCCTTCCTCTCTCCAAAATTTTTTGTAACGACAAAAAAAATCGAGAGGTTGTATGTCTGCTGTAGCGCACAGATGCGTGATAGCCTTCCTCTTTTCAAACTGTTTTGTAACCACTAAAAAAAAAAAAAATCTAACATGACCTGGCTTAGTTTTATCTTTACTGAATCCATAACTCCGTCTCACCAGTCTAACCTATTGAACTAATCCCAAAACTTTCAATGCGTTTGTTTAGACAACGATATTGTTTTCTTTTCTTTTTTTCCTCTTTCCGAATGGCAGTGGCGGAACTGCTATACAGCCTGAGGGGGTTCGGACCCCCCCAACATTTGTCCAGATCTTCAGTGATCAGCTAAACCTCATACAATTAAATGGAACTTGCCTTTAATTGGACCCCCCTCCCAAACCAATCAGCAACGCAATTTGCAAAATTATAAAGAGAATAACTCAGAATTAATAGTATATTAGTGTAATAACTATCCAAATTTATAATAAGGAAAGATGGAAATGCTTCTTAGAATATATAACTAGGAAATATGGAAATTAATGCTTCTTAGGTTTAAAAGATTTTGCAATTTATTTTAATTAATGTTGTTTTTTTAATTGTTTTAGTATAGAGAAAGTTAACTAGGTGCGTTGATTAATATGGAAAACCAGTTTTTTTATTTTTCCTTTAAGTTAAATTTAGTATGCTAAAGTTAAAGCTTTATCACTGGAACCCCCCGCCCCCCCCCCCCCCCCCCCCCCAAGTTTTAGGTTCCGCCACTGCCGGATGGTAATTAAATATTTGTTAAAACATGTCTACCTACATTAATTTACTAAGTACAATCTTATTTAACCAATTACGACGTAACAAATATTATTCATTCCTCTTTTAGTTGGGTTGGCTACATCTATGCGGAATATGTCAGTCAATTGCAAGAATTAATTTCAATACGTTAATATTTTTGTTGTTGGTTTTGATCAAATGGAGGAGGGAAATCCAAACTTGAGACCTCTACTAATACTTTGGAGTTTTGTGCCTTGATCATGATAATAAGAATATAAGATTATGATGGGTTATTGCTTAATTATATTTTGGTTTAAAAGAACACTGTAACAGGATGAGTATTTTGCAGGGTTTGAAGTCGAAGCCTTACCCTATGATTACTCAGCAAGTATAGAGGCAAGTTAATTTTACTTCAATAGTATTTCAGCAATTATTACGTAGTTAAATTTATAAAAAGATATTTCAATTACCATCTTATCATCCTCTTCCCTTTCTCCAGTGTTTAGCAAATCCTCAGAAACCCAAGTATGGTGGAGGTATCATTATAAACCCCGAGTTAAATGATGGGTTAAAAGGATGGACTTCTTTTGGCAAAGCAAAACTACAGCACACAGAATCACAGGGTAACAAATTCCTCGTGGCTCATAGTCGAATTCAACCGCATGATAGCATGTCTCAAAAGGTTTACTTACGAAGTGACAAGCTCTACACATTTTCTGGTAATTAATTGCTTTAATTTTCTTACTCATCAGTTAAAATCTCATTTAGTTGCCTGACCTTTACATCCTAAATTATTTATGTTTCTACACTTTATCAAATGGTTCTCATGTAATAATCAATATAATCAATCTTATCCAACTATTAATTTGTTTCTTTATCAATTTTTCTTTTTATCAACTATTGTAACTTGCATAATTTTTTTTTTTTTTTATGATATGAGTTTCAAGTCACGTCAGTGAAAAATTAATTATTATAAAAGGAAACCTATTATAGTTAGTTAGCAATTTACAAAATAATTGACAAAAAAATAATTAAAAATGTTGAATACATGGAGACAAATATAGGTGTAAATGTCAGACTGGCAATTAATATTGTTCCCTTGCATTTAGATCTAAAATAATTTGTGTTGATATTATGCAGCTTGGATACAAGCAAGTAGTGGCGGTAGCGTTCCAATAGCAGCTATTTTCAAGACAGCTTCTGGATTTTTAAATGCTGGTGAGATTATTGCGGAATCAAATTGTTGGTCCATGCTCAAGGGTGGTCTAACTGTCAAGGCTTCAGGCGATGCCGAGCTCTATTTCGAGGTATAAATTATTTGTCATCAAAGCAAGCAAAAACAATAAAGTTGGATTTACTGATCGATTATAGGTATCCTTTTATGATCTTCTTATGTCTCCTTTCAGAGCAAGAATACTTCTGTTGAGATTTGGGTTGACAGCATCTCATTGCAACCGTTCACCAAAAAGCAATGGAAGTCTCATCAAGATCAAAGCATTGCCAATGTAAGTACTAAAATCATATATGTGCGCACACCCTGAACCTCACTGACATTTTATTCATTAGTTAATATGTATACCAATGATGTTTCTGAACCTCATTTATTTACGTTGTAGAATCGTAAAACCAAGGTGCGAATCCAAGCAGTTGATGCACAAGGAAATCCTCTACCAAATGCTACAATCTCCATTCAACAAAAGGCTCCAAGTTTCCCTTTTGGTTGTTGTATGACCAATCTCATCCTCAACAACCCTGCCCACCAAAAGTGGTTCACTTCAAGGTTCAGAGTAACAACATTTGCTAACGAAATGAAATGGTATAGCACAGAGAATGTCCAGGGACGTGAGGACTACTCAGTGCCTGATGCCATGCTTCAGTTTGCACAACAAAACAACATTGCAGTTAGAGGCCATAATGTGCTCTGGGATGATTCCCAGTACCAACTCGGTTGGGTCAAATCACTCAATGAGCAACAACTTGAAAGTGCAACTAACAAGAGGCTAAATTCTGTTATGCAGAGATACAAGGGCAAGGTCATTGCTTGGGATGTTGTCAACGAAAATTTACATTGGAATTTCTTTGAAAGTAGGATGGGTGCAAATGCTTCAGCAATTTTTTATAACTGGGCTATTAAAGCTGATGGAGCAACCCCCTTGTTCTTGAATGACTTTAATACCATTGAGGATAACAGAGATGAAGCAGCCTCTCCAGCTAAGTACCTTCAAAAGCTCAGAGATATACAAAGCTTTCCGGGTAATGAGGGCGGACGATATGGGATTGGGCTTGAGTCTCATTTCAATATTACTCCTAACATTCCTTACATACGAGCTTCTCTTGATACTCTTGGGGCTGCAAATGTGCCCATTTGGATCACAGAATTGGACGTAGCAGATCATCTTGATCAGGTAATAGATTGAATTTCTATACTTTATTTTGAATTGATGATGATTTTCTGTATGAAAGGCACGAGCATGTTACTTTAAATGGTTTTCAAACGCTTATCTTTTTACACGTCCACTAAATCACTAAATCATACCATCCCAATACTTATAAGTTACAATTGAAGCTTAAAGGGTTGAAAAAAAGAGTCAAAATTAAAAACAATTAAAATTTTTGTGAAGTTGATGTTTAAAGTTTCTTCATCTCATCCTTGTGAAGGAAAACTATGAAACTGATCTGGTTTATGGTCTCATTTAGAATTTTTTATTTACCTCGGAATGTAACTGATGAATTTTGAATTCTGTTTATTTCATGGGCAGCCAAGTATATTGGAGCAGCTTCTTAGAGAGTTGCATTCTCACCCTCAGATTCAAGGAATCATTATGTGGGCTGGACGGGGACCACAAGGATGTTACAGAATGTGTTTGACAGATGAAAACTTTAACAACTTGCCAACCGGTGACGTTGTGGACAAGTTACTGAAGGAATGGGGTTATTGGAGCTCAGCTTCTTTCACAGCAGACTCCAATGGTTATTTTGAGGTCTCCCTTCCCCATGGAGATTATGACTTGAAGATCAGCCATTCTTCAGCCATAGATTCCTCCTTGGTTCACAAATTGAACGTGGCATCAACAACTAGGTCTCTGCAACTTTCTTTTTAAGATTTATTATGTTGGGTCATTTTTGGTTTAGACCGAGGTTGAAATGAAGAACAAAAAAAACATGTTTAAATAAGGGTTTTTGTCCATTTACCCCATTTCTAGAGATTTTTTTCCTACTTATCCCATTAAGTTTTTTTAATTCCCTCTTACTCAAAACACTCTAAGGATGTCTTCCCTAATACCCCATTAAGATTTATTTAAAAAAAAAAAATTTAATACCATTTTACCCTCACCTTTGTTACTTAGAGAGAGAGAGAGAAAAAAAAAAATAGAGGAGAGAGAAACCATAGGGGACTTCGCTGGAGCCCCGTCACCGGGCGCCAGAATCCGGTCACCGATCGCTGGAATCTGCTCAACATCACCCGAATCCAGCCAATTTCGCCAGAATCCCGTCACCGACCGCCGCCCACCGGACTTTCTGAAAACCTCACTGGAAAGGTTTATTGCCCCCAATAGACATCTATTGCCTCTCTATTAGGGGGCAATAGACCTCTATTCCTCCCTAATAGACGTCTATAAACGTCTATTATCTCAATAGTCTATTGTCCCTAATAGACGTCTATTACCCCCCAATAGACGTCTATCAACCATGTATTGTCCCCCAATAGACGTCTACTACCCCCCAATAGAACTTTCGGTTGCCAGAATATGAACTAATCTTCTTAAATTTAGATAAATAAAACTTTGTTTAAAGAAAAAAACTAAGAGATTAGATCAATTTAAAAACGTCTATTGCCCCCCAATAGACCTTTAACAGATCTCTATTGCCCCCCAACAGACATCTATTCCCCCCTCCCAAATATGGATATTAATACTCGATTTCTGTGTTGTACACTCAATTACTGTTTTGTTCTTCTAAAAAAATGACTTTTTTCTTATATAATCAAACCTGCAATATTTGGAAAAAAAAAATGATCTGGGCACCCATCTCTTCCCACACGGCCACGAGCCCACGATCTCCGCCTTCGATCCCTTCTCTTGCCGACGACTACGGTGCCTCTAATCCAGGGTTTGGGGCTCCAAGACAAACCCCCTTCTTCTTTCGTGTTGCTGCCTCCATCAGCAAAGTGCACTTCCTACTCCCAATGCACCGGCGAGGCATGGTCTCAGGCCACCGTCCCGGCTGTGTGGCTTGGATATGCGGGAGGTTACTGTTGTTGGAGTCGTCGTCGTCGAATTGGGCCAACTAAGCTGGACTAGATCAAGAACTCGCAAGAAATCCAAAAATGGGAGAGAGAGAGAGAGAGAGATTCGTGAGAGAGAGAGAGAGCAGTGGGCGGCCTCGTCCTTGGTGGCGACTTTGATGCAGCGCTCGAGAGAGGAGAAGAAGGCGGAGGAGACGAAGGGGCTGATCGAGCCGGTGAGGATGACGAGGAAGGTGGCAGGTGACGTAGATTCAGGCGAAGAGAGGAGATGCCAGAGGCCCTCGGCGTCGACTTCTGGCCTAGAGTCGATGTGAAGAGAGAGAGAGTGGACTGGAGTCGATGTGGGGAGAGAGTGAGAGATTGATAATGAGTGGCATAAAGTGTAGTTTATTAATTAAGTTAAGGGCAAAGTTGTCATTTTACGTTAAATTGGGTTAGTGGGAATAAAAATATGTTGTTGGGGTAAGTGGGATAATTTTGGCTCATGTTGGTGCTTATGTTGGTGTTGGGTCAAGGACCCTTTAAATAATTAAGGACTTGGACTATGCGCGCTAGTTGAATAAATCGATTGGATTTGCATAATCTGCTGGAAAGCTCTAAGTAGCATACGTTATATTGTTTTTTTTTTTTTTTTTTTTTAGGGCTACTGCTCTAATCTTTTGAAGATATTTATATATCAGAGTCTTCACTCTTTGAGTTTCAACCTTTTGTGATTGCCAATAACTAGTTAATTCGTGAGTCAAACTCATCAAGATTTTTGGTATAAACTGTTGAAATCTTTCTCTCTCACACTAACAATCACTCTCTTAACATATATTGAAGTAAAGAAGAAAGATGTAGATAAGAACTTTAGAAAGAAAATGAGATGAACAGAGAGCAGAACCTATAGCTCCATTTAGTTCCTATTCTAATATGAAAAGATACACCAGATACTTAGCCTTATATCCCAAGACTTGAAGTGCTGGTGGAACAAACTAAACCACACAAGGCTAGATGTCTCTCAGCCACAAAACACTTAACATAAGGTCAAAGAACTATAAAATACAAAACTCTGACCATTTGACTTTACTAGGAAGACATTAATTCTAACACTCCTTCTCAATGTCTTGCTGCTGAACTCCTAGAAAACCTCTAAGGTAAGCTTTCTTTTGGCAAAGCTTTGGTGAAGATGTCTGCCACTTGATCTTCAGATTTGCAATATACAACTTCAATCTCCTTGTCTTCAACAGCCGATCTAATGAAGTGATACTTTCTTGCAATATGCTTGGTCCTGTTGTGAAAAACAGGATTCTTTGTCATAGCTATTACAGATTGGTTGTCACACAAGAGAGGAGTTCCTTCAAATTGCATTTCACCAAAGTCTTCCAGAATTCTTCTCAGCCAAATTGCTTGAGAGCTTCAGCTGCAGATACATATTCTGCTTCAGCTGTGGATAAAGCAACACTCTGTTGCTAGTTGGAACCCCATGAAAACACTCCAGAAACTATTGTAAAGGCATAATCTGATGTGCTTTTGGAATCACCCAAACTCCCACTCCCGTCACTATCACAAAAACCAAATAACTTCGGTTTAATGTTCTTTCGATACATCATTCCAAAATCAATTGACCCTTGAATATATCTCAACACTCTCTTGGCAGTCCCAAGATGTATTTGAGTAGGATTATGCATGAACCTAGACAAAAGACTTGCTGCATACATGACATCAGGTCTTGTTGTAGTCAAATTAAGGAGGCTTCCAACCAAGCTTTTTTACACACTTGTGTCAATAGGTTTGCTTCCATCATCCTTCAAAAGTTTTTCATTCACAATAAGAGGTATAGCAACAGATTTGCACCCTCCCATTCTAAATTTCTCAAGAATGGATTTAGCATATTTCTTTTGGGAAACAAAGATACCATTTTCAGATTGAGAGACACCAAATCCCAGAAAATAATGCAATAAACCCAAGTCACTCATCTCATATATTTCCATCATCTCATTTTTAAAATTTAGAACCATTTCTTCACAACTTCTGGTAAACACTAAGTCATCAACATAGATTGAGACAATGAGAATTTCAGTGTTACCTTTAGTTTTGATGTACAAGGTTGGCTCATTCTCGCTCCTTTGAAAGCCATCTTTGACGAAATGAGAATCAATCTCTCCATACCATGCACGAGGAGCTTGCTTCAAGCCATATAAGGCTTTCTTCAACTTATAAACTTTCTGTTCTTCATTTTCAGTGACAAAGCCTTGAGGTTGTTCAACATACACTTCCTCATTCAGCACTCCATGCAAGAAGGCTGACTTGACATCCAATTGGTATAAAGACCAATTTTTCTGAGCTGCCAATGCAATTAGAGCCCTATTTTGTATCCAAACGTGCAACCGGCGCGTAAGTCTCATGAAAATCAACACCTGGTTGTTGAGAATACCCTTTAGCCACAAGTTTGGCCTTGTTTCTTTGAATGGAACCGTCTACGTTCAACTTTGTCTTGTAGAGCCATTTCACACCAATGACAATTTTATCACTTGGTTTGTTCACCAGATCCCATGTTGAATTTTTTTCAATCACAGAAATTTCTTCCTCCATTGCTTTCTTCCATGCCACATCTTTTATTGCTTCTTCATAAGTTTCTGGTTCAGTAACACAGAAGTTACAGCTAGCATACACATCACAGAGACTTCGCATCCTTATTGGAGTTGAGCTAGGAGTTGAAGCTTGTGATTGAGGAGATTGAGGACTAGCTGGTTGAGGAGAGTGAATAGGTGATTGGAAATAACCTTCTTCTTCAAACTCTTCTCCTTCATTATCTTCACCTACTTGAAGTGTTGAAATCTAGACAGATTTGCTTTTCCAGTCCCATAAAGCTTTTTCGTTGAAGATTACATCTCTTGAGATAACTATCTTCTCCTTCTTCAAGTTGTAAAGCTTGTAGCCTTTAGTTTGATCACTGTACCCCACAAAGATGCATTTCTCACTATTTTCTTCAAGCTAGTGTCTCAGCTCTTTTGCTACAAGAACGAAGCAAACTGACCCAAACACTCTTAAGTGGTTGACAGAAGGTTTTCTTCTACTCCAACATTCAAAAGGTGTCAAATCCTTCACTGCCTTAGTGGGACAACGATTCAGCAAACACACAGCAGTATTGACTGCTTCTCCCCAGAAAACATAAGGTAATCCTTTTTCATGTAACATGGACTTTTCCATTTAATAGTCCTGTTCTTCCTCTTGGCTACTCCATTTTGCTGCAGGGTATAAGCTATTGTCAGTTGTCTCTCAAGTCCCAAATCATTACAGAACTTGCTGAACTCCTTTGAGTTGTACTCTCCACCTCTATCACTTCTCAATGTCTTAATTAGAAAGCCACTTTGTCTTTCTACCATCATTTGAAACTTTTTAAACATAGAGAATACATCTGATTTTTGTCTCAAGAAGTAACACCATGTCATTCTAGAAAAATCATCGATGAAAGTCAAGAAATAGCCGTTACCTCCATGTGTAGCAGTATTCATCGGTCCAAAAATATCTGAATGTATGAGCTCAAGTGGCTTTGAGGCTCTCCAAGCTTTCTCCTTCGGAAAAGAGTCTTGATGTTGCTTGCCAACTGCACACCCTTCACAGATTTCACTAGCTTCTTGTATAATTGGTAAGCCATGCACCATATCCTTCTCTTTAAGATGGTTCAAGCTCTGAAAGTTCAAGTGTCCCAGCCTTCTATGCCATAGCCAAGAATTATTCAGAACATCTACCTTCCATGAAACATCTACACTCTTTGAAGGAGATGCAGAGTAATTTAAGGTGATAGGAAAGCTTATGTTTCCTTCCATTTTCACCTTAGCAATTTTTTGAGTTCTATCTCTTTTCCCATAAATAGCACAAGAATTATCTCCAAAATCCACATAGTAGCCATGCTTTATAAGCTGACCCACACTTAACAAATTCTCAGCCAAATTAGGGACAATCATCACTTCCTTGATATACATTCTACCCTTCTTTGTTTCCACCACAAGTGTACCTCTACCTTGAGATTGAGCTAGATTGCCATCAGCCATCCTCACTCTTGGAGTCACCGAAGTATCTATGTCAATAAGTAGAGATTTGTTTGTTGTCATATGATTGCTACAAGCACTGTCGATAAACCAAACTTGATCATTATTTTGTACAGTTGCTGCATGACAAGCAAAGAAAAGGTTGTGATCACTTTGGACTTCTTCAGTATAATTTGCTTACTGATTTCCTTTGTAATTACAGTCCTTTTGAACATGCCCAAATCTCTCACAGTTGGAACACTTTGGCTTGCCTTTATGCCAACAGATTCCCCTATGAAATTTTCCACAAATCTTGCACTTTATGAAATGAGGTTGTGATGTAGACACTTCTGGAACTAGCTTCTTCTCAAAGGTACTTTTGCCTTTATTTTTCTGATTTGTACTCTTCCAGTTCTTCTCAACTTTAGGCTTGTTTTGCTGAGAACTTGACTCAGCCTTCCACTTTCCTTTGGAGCTAACATTCAAGGATTGAAATGTTGTTTCAACAGGCTGCTCAGCATGAATTTCTAATCGCTGATTAAAGGCCTAATCGACCTTTTGAGTTCCTCGATAGTTAGAGATTCTAAGTCTTTAGTTTCCTCAATAACATTAACAATTAATGTATCATATTTTTGAGACAAACTACGGAGCAGTTTCTCTACTATTCTGCGATCAGAAATTTTTTCACCATATGACTTCATTTGATTAATGACATCAGTAAGTCTAGTGAGATAATCATTCAACAACTCATCATCTTTCATCCTAGCATACTCAAGGTCTCTTCTAAGATGTTGTAATTTAACTGCTCTTACCTTTGTAGTTCCCCTGTACTCTTTCTCCAGAACATCCCAAGCATCCTTGGCTTTTATCTCATTGGAAACTCTTGGGAAGATCTCATCTGATAGACCCATTTGAATGATATAGAGAGCTCTGGCATCCTTCTTGATGTTGCTTTCCAGTAGCATGATCTCTGCATCTGTCAAAGTCATCTCAGGATCAGGATCTTGGAATCCTACTTCAACAAATTTCCAAAGACCATGAGAGATGAAGAGCGTCCTCATCTTAACCCTCCAATAGTAGTAGTTTTCACCATAGAAGACTGGAGCTGACAAGTTTTTCTCACTAAAGTCGTTTGACATTGATTTCTGATTCTAGGGACTTCTTCTTCTTCCTTTTTTTTTTTTGTTTTTTGATTCACAATCACCCAAAACTATATTGATCTAATACAGCTCTGATACCATGTTGAGATCTTTCTCTCTCACACCAACAATCCCTCTCTTAACATATATTGAAGTAAAGAAGAAAGATGTAGATGAGAACTTTAGAAAGAAAATGAGATGAACAGAGAGCATAACTAACTTGATACACATTTACGCAAGCGTACGTATCATTGTCAAGATAGGGAAATATTATGCCCAAAGTTATCGTACCACATTGATTAGTGGGTAACCCACAATCCTTGAGTAATAGGGAATAAAGACACTTAGCACGCAAAGAAAAAGAAAATAAATAAAAATGCTACTCTAAAGTACCAAGCCTTAGAAATGCTCGGCTTTGGGTCTCACCAAACCCAAAGCCTAATCAAAACTAAGGGCCTAGTGGTGGTTATTTACAATGAGTCGAAATTGTCACCGATAATTGTAATTTAAATTTCTAATAACTAAATTGCAAGAATTTAAATGAAAACTCAAATAACAACTAAATTAAATAAAGTAATGCAAAGTAAGAAATGAATATAAATTGGGGATTGGTAGCTAGGGATGAATCATAATCTAATTCAATGCTCTAGATGCTAATTTAATTTACTTGCAATTTATTAAAGATGGTAGAAGCCGTACCCAAGGCTTTTCAAGGCTCAAGGGCCGAAATTCCCTTTCATGGTATTCCTACTTCGGTTCAAGGGCCGTAGGAACTCACTTGGCATGAATTAGAGCCGGTTCAAAGGTCACTAATTCACATCAAGAGGCCTAGAGATAGAGGAATGAGGCAACTAAGCTCACCATAACCGCGATCAAGCTAATCATGTAGTGAACCATGCTTGTATTTCCCACTATTATTAAATAGGAGTTCTAGCTCTAAAATCTAAGGATGTCATCCCCTAAATTTTAATATAGAAATATTAAAACACATACCCAAGCAGGGGCGGAACTAGTAAAGGGTCTGCAGGGTTTCAGACCCCCCCCCCTCCAAAAAAAAATCAATTGAACATAACAACTAATTAATACATTAATTATGTATAATTATATATAAGTTTATATGTTTTAGCAAATCGGGACCCCCCGTTTTCACTGATACTATTTATCTCTCATTATTATTATTTTGGTCAAAAAGAGAGATGAGAGCATTTACCTCTCATTAATTATTTACTAAAATTCATAAGAATTCATTTATTAGGATTCAATCAAATATAAGGAATACTTTTTTTTTTTTTTTTTTTAAATTTTCTATTGTTCAACACTTAAACTTATTGCGGTTTATGGTTAATTTTTTAGTTTTGAAGTTTCATTAGATCATAGTAAGGATTGAACAATAACGTTTGTAAAGAGATTGCTTGCTATAGTTGAAGTCTAAAGAAAAATGTTGTGAAGTTTTTTTGTTTCATTTTTAGTTATATGTTTAACTATGTCCCGACCCCCCCAAGTTACAAATCCTGGTTCCGCCCCTGTACCCAAGAGTTGACAATTCATAAGCATGTCTTCTAACCAATTATCACAAAATACAAGCATCCAATGATTAACAAATTTTACATATAAATTAAATTAAACATCTATTACATCAAATTTGGATTAGAGCACACAACCCTAACCCCCAACAAGGAAATTACTCACAACCCATAATTAAATTAACATCAACAAACATCAATAAAGAGGAAAAGGTGAAAAGAAGTGAGAAGTAACAAGAACAAGTCACAATTGCTATGAATCAATTATGACAAGCCTTGATTTATTGCTCCCCACTTTTATCCAATCTTCAAATCTTGATAATGATGAAGTCCTTTGATGCTTAGAAGTTTTGGGTGAGTAATCCTCAAATACCCAAAAGAAAAGGGATATCTTCACAAATGGTGTATGAATTTTAGGCATTTCTACACTTTGGTGTACCAACTTTTATAACTATCAGAATGGTGTATCAAGTTTGCTCAAATCTTTCATTTTGTGTACGTCGTTAAATTTTCCGTTATCTTTGCCAAAAAAAAATAATTCTGTTATCTTTCCTTTAGTTTTGTCAGTTTTTTTTTTTTTTTTTAAAGATAACGGAAAATTTAACGGCGTACACCAAAATGAAATATTGGAGCAAACTCGATACACCATTCTGATAGTTATGAAAGTTGGTACACCAAATTGTAGAAATGCCTAAAGTTTATACACCATTTGTGATGTTTTCCCAAAAGAAAATTAAGAAAATGAAAAACAGAAAGGGAGGAGAGAGAGGGCAGCAGCCCAGCCCTCCCCTTTTGAGAATGGGGAGTGTGGTGTCTGTGTGTTCTCCAAAGATGAGATATGAGGATATATATATATATGAGGATATATATATATATATATATATATATATATATATGGTGGCTGTCTGGGCTTCGTAAAGGACGGAGAGTAGTGTGAGTAAATGGGGAGAAGAAACAGAATCGTGGCTGTTCAAAAAGAAGGAGAGGAATTAAATGGCACGTGGTGATCTGTGAGGTAGAATGGATTAGGCTGAATCATGATTAATCAAACCATTGATTAATTTATGGTTTAATTAATCATCATGCTATTGATTCTCTTTGCTTCCTCACGTGCCCACCATTGTTTAATTAACACTTCTTTGCTTCTTCTTTTTATTTTTTATTTTTTTCTCCTTCTTTTTCTCTCTTGTCAATGCATTTCCGCATATACTATTGGAGGCAATTGGATTCCGCTCATTTGATAGCGTTGACCATGGTTGACCCGCATTGACTATTTCGTCTCTTTCTCGGAAACTCCAATTAGCTCCAATTTTACATCATTTCCTCACGTTTCCGCAATTCCGCTTATTTCCTACACAATAAATAAAAATGGATTAATCACATAATAATAGCCTTGAGGATTAACTAATTCTCGTGTTTTAGATACAATTATATGCATAGAAATGAGTGTAATCAAGAACCTGTAGCTCTTTTTAGTTCCTATTCTGATATGAAAAGATTACATTAGATGCTTAGGCTTATATCCCAAGACTTGAAGTGCTGTTGGAACAAACTAAACCACACAAGGCTAGATGTCTCTTAGCCACAAAACACATAACATAAGGTCAAAGAACTATAAAATACAAAACTCTGACCATTTGACTTAACTAGGAAGACATTAATTCTAACATAAACGAAGCAGAGAATGAACATGACTACCCACAATCATAACATTTTACCTTCATCAATTTGGTCTCTTGAAAAACTTGTTAAATTGAGTCTTTGTTGCTAAGAGGGCTTTAAGACTTTTACAAGAAGCTCGTGGAAGATGAAATCTTTTATATATCTTCTTTTGAGAGGAACCAGTATCGAGAGAGTGCCCTCATCAATCGAGTGTATGTCTGGCATTGTTTCACTTGACCTAGAGGTTGCAAATGCCTTGTGAGTCTCCCAATTACCAGCATTTGTAAGTTGAAATCTCTGGAAAGACTTGACCTCTCTGGTTGCAACAGATTAATTAAAAAGCTTTCCAGAAATTTTGGAGCCTATGGAACGTCTGAAGTATCTTTCTTTAAGTTTCACAGAAGTTGAAGAGCTATTCACATCGATTGAAAATCTTGTTGGGCTTAAGACACTAGATGTGTCAGAGTGCAAAATCCTTGAAAAAGTTCCAAACAACATCTACAACTAATTACCCCTTCTTGAGTGCCTCGCACTTTCAGGCTGCTGGAAATTGTAAAAAACTGCCTCCCTCCTGAATCATTTTGTACCCTTTGATATCTCTAGAGCTCGGTGATTGCATATTGTTTGAAAAAAATCCATGATGCCCTCATTAGTTTAACCTCATTGGAATGCCTAAATCTAGGTGGAAGCATGATTGAGACCATACCTCCAACCATCAAACAAATATCAGGGCTAATTAAGGTCTCTAAAAATTGAGAATTGCAAGCACCTTCAATCTTTACCAACAGTCCCATGTCTTCTAAAATAGTTGGTTGCAGATGGCTGCAGGGAGCTGAAGACAATGTCAATTTCAACGCCTGCACTAATAGAAGCTTTGGATTAAATAATATCTGGGCTGAGGAATTATGGTGTTGAGAATATATATAAATATAACTCTCACATTGGAAAAATATAATTTTGCTTATGGGTTTATAAGGATTTGGGCCACTCCATCCATTGCCATTTGGTTTTGAATGTGAACCTCAAATTACTTTATCATGGTATCAGAGTGAGTTACCCACGTGTTTAGTTTCAGCGATGACCACACATGCTCACTGTTACCCAATATAACTTGTCCACGTGTATGGCTTGAGAAATCGCCACACGTGCGGGGGTGTGTTGAGAATGTGTATAAATATAACTCCCACATTGGAAAAATATAACTTTGCTTATGGGTGTCAATTTGTTTTGGATGTAAATCCCAGATTACTTTGTCATATAGTTCTTTGAAACATTTTTCTATTTTCTTTGATTGCGTAAATTTGGATGAAAATGCAAGGAGCAACATAATGGATGATGCACATCTCAAAATTTTGCTAATGTCGTTATATAGTTCTTTGAAACATTTTTCTATTTTCTTTGATTGCGTAAATTTGGATGAAAATGCAAGGAGCAACATAATGGATGATGCACATCTCAAAATTTTGCTAATGTCAACTGCTTATAAATTAGCATCTCTCTCTCTCTCTCTCTCACACACACACACACACTCACTTTTATCTGCTAGATTGAAGGAGTGGCTTCCTCTGCTCTTTTAGTAATCCGGCTTCAACAAGTCAAATAACCGTGATGTCTATAAATGTTACAGGGACTTCTATCACGGTAACGTCACTTAACATGTTCTGGCGGAAATGAAATCCCAAAGTGGTTCAGCTGTCAAACGGAGGGATCTTCAGTCAATATTAAGCATCCCCTGCATTGGTCTGATGATACAAACTTCTTGGGTTTCGCTGTCTGCGCTGTTGTTACAATTGATGAACCATATTATCTGAGGTATCAATGTCTATCCATTCTCAAAACCAACAATTGTAGGCCATCGGGGCAGTTCTGAACGTGTGCATACTGAGAAGCTTTTGCCTGGGAGCCTCGACGCTGGCTATTCAGAATTTCAGATCACGTGTTGGTGTGGTATGATAATGTGGCTGAACTTTCAGATCGAGAAAAGCAGTCCACCGAAGCTTTTTGTGACTTCTCTGTACAACTTAGTGGATGCTATTCAGCAAGTCACAAGCTAATTAAGGTGAAACGGTGTGGAGTCTGCTTTTTGTATGCCCAAGGCCAACATGGGGCTGTGTTTGAACTTTGAAGTCATTGATCCAGAACAAGTTACGACAACTAAGAGGCGTCGCACTGAGCATGAATCAAGTGGAAGTGAAATTTCTTAATAACTGAAATTCCAGTAGAAGCTTTTGAATAGTTGGATTGTAGCGTAAATCTTGCTATATGATTGAATTTTTTGTGTGCCGACTTGTACTGCTACATTTGTACAATCTGTTTTCTTAAGTATCTTCGACTGCATATGGGCATAAAATTTCTTGCAAGACATTCACGTACTTAATTACGGCATTTCTATATTTGGTATACAGCCAAAGCAACACAGGAGAAGGGGATTGTAAGCAATACATGGAGTAGGGGATTGCATATATTAAATTATTAATGCTTGACGTTTCTTTAAAGAAAGAGAAAACCAAAAGTCAAAGAAATGGCCAAATACTCTTTGGTCAATTGTTCCAGTAGCATAAGTCTCTCATTTGTAAGTAGAAGGTCATGGGTTAGACTTGTAATAGGTTAGTTGTTGTATCTGAGTTGTTGATTTAATCAGAAAAAAAAAAAAAAAAGTAGAAAAAATCGTTGTCCCTTAATAACACACACCAAAAAATTTCGATATATCTCATCGTCAACATTTGTACATATAAATTCTTCTTTGTTCTTCGAATGAGGTAGCTCTGGTGAAGAAGGAATTAGTGACTCTTTACAGATAATTCTGGGCCAAGCTGTATTCTCCACTTGTCCACAAAATCTGGAGGATTACTTAAGGGTTTAACGCTGAGAATTCAATGGTATGTCGTACATTGATGTAGCTATCCTCATGCTCGCTTTATAAATACAATACACTTCATTATCTAGAGCTTGTCTCCCTGGCTTTTCTTCTAGTACTAGCTAATTATTTCTGCCCTTGTTGTTTGTCAATATCTTCATCATGAAGCTTGAGGGAAAATGTAGTCTGCTTATGCTGTTATGTACATTTATTTTTGCAGGTTTGTTTTGTTTGTTTCATAATTAATTTCTCACTGTTACTGCATCAATTACTTCAATTTCTCTTTGGGACATCTCCATGTATTTATTGAAGTCATTTTGGATAATTGAAACTCTCTAACTGATGATCATTTTGCAGTGTTTGAAGTATCAGCCTTACCATATGATTACTCGGCAAGTATTGAGGTAAGTTTTACCGCAAATATCCTGCAATTGCATAATTTTCTTAAAATTACAAACACATCTTTTCCCTTTGTGTAGTGTTTGGCCAATCCTCAGAAACCCCAATATGGTGGAGGGATCATCATAAACCCGGAATTAAATGATGGGTTGAAAGGATGGTCTATTTTTGGCAACGCAAAACTACAACACATGGAATCACAAGGCAACAAATTCCTTGTGGCTCATAGTAGAACGCAACCTCATGACAGTATGTCTCAAAAGGTTTACTTGCAAAGTGACAAGCTCTACACATTTTCTGGTATCTAATTACCTTTCTTAACTAATAAATAACGGAACATATATACAGATATACTTATATATATATATATATATATATATAATTTTGTATTGATGCATGCAGCTTGGATAAAAGTGAGTACTGGTAGTGACGTTCCAGTAGCAGCTACTTTCAAGACAGCTTCTGGATTCAAACGTGCTGGTGAGATCATTGCAGAATCAAATTGTTGGTCCATGCTCAAGGGTGGTCTAACAGTTGAAGCTTCAGGAGCTTCGGAGCTCTATTTTGAGGTACTTATTTATTTATCATCGACGTATATAACAATAAAACTATTTTGATCTTATTAATTTACTGATTAGCTAGTTATGATCTCCTTTGTCGGACACTAATTAAGAGCAAGAACACCTCCGTTGAGATGTGGGTTGACAGCATCTCGTTGCAAGCATTCACCGAAAAGGAATGGAAGTCTCATCAAGATCGAAGCATTGCCAAGGTAATTAAGTTAGAGATTTATGAGTTGTTAGATCACAATTTAAATGCGAGTACTTACTAAATGCGACTTCTTAGATCACAATTTATGTGATAATACTTTATTGTTCATACTTCATATATGGGCACTCTAAACCTCATTTATTTGCTTGGCAGAATCGTAAGAGCAAAGTGCACATCCAAGCAGTTGATGCAGAAGGAAATCCTCTGCCAAATGCAACTATTTCCATCCAACAAAAAGTCCCAAGTTTCCCTTTTGGTTGTTCCATTACCAAGCTCATCCTCAACAACCCTGCCCACCAAAATTGGTTCACGTCAAGGTTCACAGTAACAACATTTGGGGATGAAATGAAATGGTACAGTACAGAGAGTATCCAGGGACGTGAGGACTACTCAGTAGCTGATGCCATGCTTCAGTTTGCAGAAGAAAACAACATTGCAGTCAGAGGCCACAATGTGTTCTGGGAAGATCCGCAATACCAACTCAGTTGGGTCAAATCACTCGATACACATCAACTTATTAATGCAACTTACAAGAGGCTAAATTCTATCATGCAGAGATATAAAAGCAAGCTCATTGCCTGGGATGTTGTTAACGAAAATTTACATTGGAATTTCTTTGAAAGTAGGATGGGTGCAAATGCTTCAACAAATTTTTATAACTGGGCTATTAAAGCTGATGGAGAAACCCCCTTGTTCCTGAATGATTTTAATACCATTGAAGAGAGCAGAGATGGAGCATCCATGCCGGCTATGTACCTTCGAAAGCTCAGAGAGATTCAGAGCTTCCCAGGCAACAGTGGAGGACGGTTTGGGATTGGGCTTGAATCTCATTTCAATAGTAGTACTCCAAACCTTCCTTACATAAGAGCTTCTCTCGATACCCTTGGTGTTGCAAATGTGCCCATTTGGATCACTGAATTAGACGTGGCAAGCCATCTCGATCAGGTACTAGATCTAGAGTAACTCTTTCTTTTCTTTTTTTCGTATTTGATATGATTTGACGTATGAAAATCATAAGCGTTTCACTGGAAGTGGTTTTCAAACCCTTATTTTCAGCACTTGCGCCCTCAATTTCTATGCTTGAGCATGAAGATACATAGTTACTTACAAATTAAGCATGAAGTTTGAAGTGTAGAAAAGAACAATGTGAAAATCACTTCCTTGAAGAATTAGCACAATTTACGTGGGTGATACATAGGAGAATTTAAAGTGTGTTAGAATAGCTCGATCAGAATCAAAATCCCAATGACACCTGAACCACTTTCTAATAATGAATCTTGACATATCATGATCAATAATGTTTGCTTACTTTTTTTGCCTAGTGTTTTTTGGACATTTTTTCATGAGTTCATGACATTGTGTTCCAATGAAATGCATGTTTTGAAGAGACAAAATTATTAAATCAGCAACTTGAAGTTAAAAGTACGTATCTTAACCTCATCTTTGTAAAAGAGTATAATGAAGGAAAGTTTTATGGTAAATTACCGATACATTAAGTAGACTTAGTTCGATACTGAGATAGGTTAGATTCACATGTAGAATAGTCTCAAACTAATTTATGACTGAATAGAGCATGTCTACCTACCTTTGAATCAAACTATTCTGCTTCGCGTACCATAGACAAACTCTATTATGGAATGCTCCAGTTTGTGCTCTCAATAAGAATTCTAATTCACTGCAGAATATTACTAAAGAATTTTACCTTCTGTTTACATGGGCAGCCATTTTACTTGGAGCAGGTTCTAAGAGAGTTGCATTCTCACCCTCATATTCAAGGAATCATTATGTGGGCTGGACGGGGACAGAAAGGATGTTACAGAATGTGTTTGACAGATGAAAACTTCAACAACTTGCCAACTGGTGACGTTGTGGACAAGTTACTGCAGGAATGGGGTTATAGGAGCTCGGCTTCTTTCACAGCAGATGCCAATGGTTTCTTCGAGGCCTCTCTTCCCCATGGAGATTATGACATGAAGATCAGTCATTCTTCAGTGACGCATTCCTCCATGGTTCATAAATTGAATGTGGCATCAATTACTATGTCTCTCCAACTTTCTGTTTGAGATATCTTATTCTGTTGGGTGTTTTGAGCATATCTGTAACTAGAAATTATGATGTTCGAAAAGAAAAACAAACACTATAACGCATAGGAAAAGAAACAACTGCGCACATTTATAATAGACCATAAAAATAATCAATAAATGAAGGATTAAACAGGCCAGTGAATTTTTTTTTTGGACCAAGATTAAAGACGCTAGTAAGATGACACTCCCCAAGCGTACCTCGTTCTCTTCTTCATTTTCCTCGTCTGATTCTCCAATTGTTCCTGATAATTTAAACGATAGTAAACGATTAGGTTACAGTATATGGAAATCGCACACTAATTTCCATGGGAGATAATAAGCCTCCAATTTTGAATCAATCGTCAATTTGATTACAGTAAAACCTAGAATCTCAAGCTGCAGCACGTAATTATAAAATTAGAAATTAATATAATCAATGAAAATAAAACCTCGAGTGGAGATCGAGCTTCTTTATTATGGCGATGATCTGCAGAGGACGACAGTTGATTGAGCTTTCCGACTTCACAGCTGACAGGAATTCTTAATGAGGTCAGTTTGAGGTCAGAAATGGAGGTCAGTTCGTTCTCTACTACTGTTTTGAGGTGTTTTTAGAAAGAAAAAAAAAAAAAAAAAACATCAAAATCTCACGTCTAGAGATTGGATGATAGTCTGCTATTTATACCAAACTATTCTGGAATTCTACACAATTAAGCATCTGTTCAAGTAAATCCTAATTTGTATTTAGCCCAAACTCTAGGTTACTTGCTCTAGTGGTAATAGGGTTAAATTAGAAAGGAATCCATTCAATGTACGATTAATTTCCTTGTATGATTGAGATTCTATGCATTGTAATCCTCTATATAAAGATGCCCTATTATCAATGAGGAGACACAGTAAATTCCTCTCAAATTCAGTTTCTCTACAACACCATCTAATAAAATCCTTCAAAAACAATGGGCTTTTGAATATCACCAGATTTGTAAGGACTTTTAAAAATCTTAATTAAATACCACGAGATTTTTAAAGATTTTTAAAATTTTGAATTGAATACCACAAGATTTTAAAGGACTTTTAAAATACAAAACAATCCAATAGACTCCTAATTGAATACCCCCCCCCCCCCCCAAAAAAAAAAAAAAAACAAATTTTAGACATACGCATTGGAAAGTGATGGAGACTTGGATAAAAAAAAAACACAAATTAGATGGATTGTTCTCAGGAATAGTGGTGCATATACTTTCTCCCTTCATTAACAAATTGTTGATTAGGTCTAATTTTCTAAAATGTATTTTTGTAAGTGCAGGTTTTTTATTGTCTAACAATAAATATAACAAACATATTTCTTTTAGTATATAAATGTCGTTTTACTGTTAGACAGTTTATTTTATATTCCAAGAGTGACAAGTTTTTAGCTATTGTTTATTTATTCGGCTTGTATTTTAAAAAAATAATAATAATATCATGTTGATATATTAATGCTCAGGTCAGAAATGACCATTACATATCCTCATTCTACCATCTATGGGTAGATAAAGAGTTTATGGTAAACCATAACGATACAATGATTAGGTCCGATCATTTGACGGTACCCATGCTCATTTATTTAAGCAAGCCTACAGACTATGGAATAACATAGTAAATAAGCAAACAATCAAACATAAAGGTAAAAATTCATAGTTTCCCTAAAAACAATAGGAAATGAGTTGCCTAAACAAAGAGAACTATTGAGAAATAGACAAACTAAAAAAATAGTAATAAGGCCTAGGCAAAACACTAGCCCAATGAATCGAGCCCGTGTGTGATGAGCAAGGAAGCCCAGCCTCCTTCCTCTTGCCAGAAAAACCAGTGCCACCATCAAGCAACCTGCCAACGACAGCCATCGACCTACCCGCACCCGAGCTGCCAGCCACTGACCCTCCTGCCATCATTAACGACAAGATGAAACACCGCCAACATGAAGCAGTAGCTAAGTCGAGACATCCTGCCATCTCCAGCAGAAGAATCTGCACCAGCATCGATTGGGCTTCTCCACGACGTGTCGTACTACTTCCAATCATCGACAAGAAGGAGATCTGACTGGTTCCCTTCAGCTCCAGTGCACAGACTAGACTAAGCTCCCGTTCGGTAACGCTTGTATCCCGTCGATAAAGCACAAGAGTCCCATCATCCCAACGAGGCTCGAGGTCCTTATTTTATCGACGAGGCTGGAGGTCCACGTCGCGCCGACAAGGCTTAAGGCTCGCGCCACCAAGGAGGCTGCCGGACGAGCAATTGAACGTACAGAAGTCATGGGAGACTAGGAGTCTAGGAGTACTCGGCTTGTATGCTAACTACATGAGTATTATTAATTAATTTCGAATATGTAAACTCTTTCAGGTCACTTTTGTTACTTACAGAAGTCAATATATATAACGCACTTTGACTTTAAACGTTGATGGTTAATAGAATGGGTTTAGCACATGACTTCCCATTTATTTGTAAATTTACTTTTTGTATGTTTACTGATTCCAAAAGAGACTGAAAGTAAAATGAAAAATACAAAACAGTTTACTTCTTAGACTATCTCGTGTTATAAACTTTGAAGTATGTTTTTTTTTTTTTTTTTGGTTCTAGACGACAATGTAACTTCCCACACTATCCCTGATGTAAGTGAGATTTGAATTCATGACTTCCATGATGTTAGTTAGGCTAGCTAACAAACATGCCCTTCCAAAGTTGCACAAGAAGCATAGAAAGGCATATAACTGACCTAGCTCTGCTAGGGTTTGGGAACGAGACCGAATTATTTAGGTTTTCGAGCCCTGCATCTATTCTTCTTTGATGGAGATTTTGTCTTGGAATTGCAGAGGTATCAGCAATCCTTCCATGGTTCATGGCTTGAAAAATCTCATTGCTTAGAACTGGCCTCCTATTCTATTCTTGTGTGAAACGAAAATCCAGTTTGATCAAGATTTTGCAAAACTCCACCGCGCGCTAGGGTTTGCGCATAAAGAACATGTCTTGAGTACTGGGCAATCAGGCGAACTCGGATTATTCTGGACGAAGGGTCTAAACGTCAAGGTCTGTGATTCTTCTCCTCGTTTTATCGATGTAGAAATTGGTGGTGATACCTTCTAGAGGGTTGAGACAGGGGGATCCTCTCTCCCCCTACTTATTTTAATTGGGTGCTGATGGCTTTTCTGCATTGTTGCACTAGAGGCAAGCGATGGAAACATTACCGGGTATAGCTATCTGTCCTGAAGCTCCTCAGATTAATCACCTGCTCTTTGCGGATGACAGTATGCTTTATGCTTAAGCCTCTGTTGAAGCTTGTAATCAGATTAAAGATGTGCTTCAAATTTATGAGATGGCGTCTGGTCAGAAGGTAAATTTTTGTAAGAGTTCTGTTACTTTTAGTAAAAATGTTACAGAAGCTTTACAGGGTGAGATTGCAGAGTTGTTGAATGTGGTGGTGGTGGTGGAGTCCCACGAAAAATATTTAGGGCTACCTACATATGTTGGGAAAGCTAAAACTGCAACCATCCAGTATATTAAAGAACGGCTTGGGAAGAAGCTGGATGGTTGGCAAGGGAAATGCTTGACTGGGGCTGGAAAAGATATTCTCATTAGGGTGGTTGCTCAATCACTCCCTACGTATGCTATGAGTTGCTTTGAACTCACAAAGAATTTTTGTGATGATTTGTAGCAGATGTGTGCCAAATTTTGGTAGGGGAGTATGGAGGATAAAAGAAAAATTCATTGGCGCTCTTGGGATACTCTTTCTTTACCTAAGGAGGAAGGGGGCCTTGGTTTCCTTGATCTCCATGCTTTCAATAAAGCAATGTTAGCAAAGCAGGGATGGCGGGTTTTACATAATCCAGATTCTCGTATTGCCAAAATGTACAAAGCCAGGTATTTTCTTGATTGTGATTTTTTTGAGGCACCCGATCATAGTTCTCCTTCTTTTTCTTGGCGGAGCATTGTGGGTTCTAGGGATTTACTAAAGCATGGAATAAGGTGGCAGATCGGTAATGGTGCTGGGATTCGAGTTTGTATGGATCCGTGGTTCCCAATTCCTATCCTTTTGTTCCGGTGCCTCGGGTAATTGGTGTGGATGTCACTTTGCTTGTGGAGGATCTTCTTTTAGCTCCAGGGAGGTGGGATATGAATAAGATGCAGCAGTTCTTTGTTCCTCAAGATGTGGCACTTGTGAAGTCTCTCTCTAGTACTCTCAGAACGAAATTTGAATGATAGAAGAGTGTGGCATCTTGACCCAAAAGACCAATTTACTGTAAAAAGTGCCTATAAACTCTTCTTGGGACTACAACATGCAGCTAATGGTGGGGGTGCAGCAGTTATTTCAAAGGTTTGGAAAGGTGTATGGCAAGCTTGTATTCCTGGAACTGCTCGAATTAGCATATGGAAGGTTCTTCAGAACATATTGCCTACGGTTGACAGATTGGTGTCAAAGGGAGTACAAATTGAGTCCTATTTGTGTGTGTTGTGTGGGATGGGGAATGAGTCCTTGGATCATTTGTGTCGCTTATATCCTTTTACGAAGACTTTATTGGAGTCAGAGGAGGAGCTCAAGCGAGTTTTTTATGAGGTAACTGCAATTGATCTTACTTTATTTGATTGGTTGAACTTTTATTTCAAGAAACTTTCAAAAGAAGGGTGGTGTAAATTATTATTTTTCATATGGGGTGCTTGGAAGGAGAGGAATCATAGAGTTTGGGAACAAGTAGAGGCCCGAGAAGGTGATGTGCTTTTCAGCTTAAATGCTAGGCTTACTGACTTCCAGTTCTATTGGAGGTCATTGCCTAGGATTGAGAGGGGGAGTTGTAGGTGGAAACCTCCTGCTCAAGGTTGGTTAAAGGTAAATATGGACGGGGCTTTTTCAAGCTCTAGTTCTAGTAGAGGTATTTGTGTTGTTGTTAGAGATGTTGTTGGTACTTGTGTTGGGGGTTTCTGTCAGGTTTTGGAGGATGTTTATTCTGCAGAACATGTGGAGCCTCTTGATGGTAGAGTAGCTGTGAAGTTTGTACGAGATAAAGGGTTCTCTCCGGTAGTGTTTGAGACGGATTCTTTAACTCTTGCTAGTGCTACTAAGCAGGCTGTCATTCCCCATACTTACCAATTGGGTCGTGTGTATGATGACATCATAGAAGGGTTGAATTTCATTCCAGGTTCTATGTTCAAGCATGTTTATCATCAAGCCAATTGTGTGGCTCACTGTTTATCTTCTTTTACTTCTCTGTCTAGATCTTCTTTAGTTTGGGAAAACATTCCCCCAAATTTTATTCTTAATGTACTTTCTTCTTATTGTAATTTCGTTTAAGTATATTGAATAAAGAGTTTGAAAATTTCCCCAAAAAAAAAAAAAAGCTAACAAACATGCCATAACTTACCAACTCTGAAGTATGTTGATTGTTGCTTAATGGCAATTTCACATTCTAAAAAAAAGGTGCCCCAACATCAAATATCAAGTTAATAAATTGATTAAATTCTTACTTGAACATTTTCATATACATGATCAGTGTGCAATGCTTTGTATGAAATTGGAATCAAAGGAAGGAAGTTAAAGATGGCTCGTATGTTGAGATTGGCATAAAGTTTCCTCCCACTAAATTTAATTTGATTTTGTCAACCTCTCAATCTTCCCTTTTTTTCAGAAGGTTCACTTGGAAATTCATAAGTAAGCTCTACACATTTTCTGGTACATAAATTTTGTAACTTTCATACAAGGCAATGCAGAAGTTACGCTCTATATAGTATATATCTAATTACTAATATACAAAAGGCCGGTTTACTATTCACAACAGTTCATTGGGTGTGGAAAAGGCGATTTTGCCCTTACCTTTGCTTTACAATTTCACGCTGCCAATTCCTTCATTTTTTTGACCTCCACTGACCTTTCCAGAAGTTCCACGACCTACATCTACAGACAGAGAGGAACGATCCAGAGAGAGATAGAGAGATCAGGTGTGATAGAGAGCAATCCAGAGAGATATCAAGAACGATCCACAGAGAGATAGACAGAGATAGCTGATAGTCAGGAAAGGAGATTTTCACCTCATCATCTGTGCACGAAGTTAGTTCTTTCTGAGCCGATTTGCCTTTTAATTTCTGGGTTGTTAGTTCTTTCTGCTTTACACCAAAGACCCTAGACCCTATTTCTTGACTTCATTTCTGCTTCTGACTCCATTTTTAACAGTTTAGTTTATCTTTGGTTTCAAGATAATTGTGTTTGGGTTGGTGATCTGCTGCAGCTAAACCAATCGTGCTTGGGTTTTGAAGATAATCGTGCTAGATCAACCAGGTGAGGGGTTCATTTGATTGAGTTTTGTTTAAAATTCAGCTGGCCTTCTGCTCCTCTTCACGAAATCAATGTTCAATTTTTATATGCTTATATATGCTTATTGGTTATGTATCAAAATGGTGCTAATTGCGTTGTTTCTAGTACTGGATTTTGAATTTTGATCAAGAATTTTGATATTCTAGGATGCCATCTGGGTTTTGAATTTTGATCAAGAATTGATATTCTAGGAAAAGACATTCAATTTCTCTTGGAGTGAGTCAACAAATGCAACTAGGCTATACCATATCTCTTGCTTTAGAATGGATCTGCTGGTAGTTTTATTCCGCAGGAGAACAGGAAAATAAGAAAAGCATGTGATTAAAACCTCTTGAAGGGTTTTCTTTTTGGTCTAAATGATGAGGGAATAATACCTATTTATGAGCCGTGGTTGGGTTTTTTAAGTCTAAATTTTGGAACATTATGTCAAAGTTGTGGGTTTGCACCGACCCAACATTAATTTATACAATTAATACTGCAAGCAAAATCTGGCCCTCAGTTTGCTTATGGTCACTTTAACCAACTCGATCTCATCGTTATGAACATGTTGTATCTTCAAGTGTATTAGTTGCCAATACTATATGCAGTAGTATGTAGGTTAGGATATGTGTGGCCCGAATTGTTATGATCGTGTGTTATGTTAGTATTCTCTTATCAGATTGTGGATCTAGACCACGATTAGGTCAATTCTGACCTTCATGTGTGGTGTAATTAGTTCACTGCTTAATTAGCGCTTTGACAAGAAAAGGCATAGATCTATTTTGAACTATGATGCTCGCCGACATTATTATTCTTTGTTAGCTCTAATGACACAATTTTTTTTTTTCTAGATTTTCATACGTATATTTGGTCGATTTGGATTTGGATTTGTATTTGAGTTTGATTTGATTTGATTCTTTTTGTTCAAATTTACCGAATCACATTTTCAAGTTTGAATTTTGATCACCTACTTGATGCCCCATGGTTTGTTGTGAATTGATGAATTTGGTATTTCAGATGTGTATATTTGTGATGCTCGAATTTCTAGGGTTCTTAGAGTTCTTTGTGATCCATTTTGATCACCTACTTGAAAAATACCTCTCATGCTTTCTTCATTACCTCATTAAGGTGTTGGACTCCCTTACAGATGTATACAACCATGTAAAGTTCACAACCAACCTAACTAATGATCTAAAAGTCTTTAGGTTACTTTCTAAACTTAGTCTATCATAAGCTACTGTAGATAAATAAAATTTTGTTCATCTGCCTTCATTGAATTTAGTTGCAATGACTTGGGAGGAAAGGAAATGTCTATGGTAAAAATGAGTTTTAAGTATAGGCTCCAAGTATTCCAGAAAACCCAATTTGTCATGATGAGATAATAATCATAAGATGCATACCTGTATGCCCATTATCTAGGCACATAATAAATTCGTAATTACTGAAAGCTACTATTTGATTTGAAAGCTTGGTTTTTCTGAGCAATTTATATTTGACTAATCGCAGATGGAGGTTCTGGCCAGTTGGTTGGGCTGATTGAAGAAAAAGGTGAAACTGCAGACACCAAAAATCCACGGGTGAAGGTAGTCTGATCAAGTATGTTTCCTTTCAGAAAAGGAATTTGAACTGGAATCCTCCACACTGTTTGTTAAAATCTCCACTATTATTATCTTTTAGCAATAGAGTAAGAAACTTGTGTATGCTGGTGCATTCTAGCTCTACAAATTAATTTGTTACTCAGCCAAAAGTCCATTATGCATGTGCTTATCCTTTAAAGATGATTAGAACAATATTATCCACTTCCTTCACTATGGAGTTCTTACTGGGATTAGTGCATATACTTTGGGTATTTTTTATATATTTTTTTATATAGGTCCAGGGCAGAAATGAAATAAATCTAAGAGCTGCAGAAATTGGAGAAAACAATGTTCTAGCTATTGCTATAATTTTACATGGTAGGCTCAATTGTTTAATGTTTGATTCAGGATAATTCGCCAAATGTGCATTGTGAAATTCGATGATCAGGTAGCTTCCACTACAGGGATTGAACTACAATCTGGATCAAATTTGAGTGATATTGGTGGGAGTTCAAGTAGGGAATGATACACATGCAGAACCTGAGCAACAGAATAAAATCTGGATCAATTTTTTTTTATTACAGAACCTCTTTTTTTGCATCAGATGTACTGTTATTTCTTCATTCTTAGATCAAAATATTATATTTAGAATACATACTTATTCTTTTTCATATTTGATGAAGCTCATCTTTGTATTCCATGTTCAGTGGGTAATCTGAGTGTTAAAAAAGAAAATTTCCAATATGATCAGAATTAGTTTACATTTAATAAAATTTCATAGCTGTTTTGATCCTTTTTAAAGTACATTTCTATATAAGTACATTAGGTTCCCTCCTTCCTGCAATACTTGATGTTTTGATAGAATGCCTTGGTAGAATGTTCTGAAAACTGCAATAATTTAAACTCAAAACAAGGAAACTGTCTCTTAAATTGTAAGCAAGAACAAATCCCGCGGCAAAGCGTGGGCACCATTGCTAGTTTTTATCGATGCATATGTACGTGCATCTTGGGTACAAGTGAGCAATGATAGCAACGTTCCGGTAACAGCTGTTTTTAACACATCTACTGGATTCATTCATGCTGGTGCAACTATTGCTGAATTAATCAAATTGTTGGACCTTGCTCAAGGGTGGCCTAACCATGAATGCCTCAGGCCCTGCCGAGCTCTATTTTGAGGTTTTTACTTATTTGATTGATCATCACAAACGTAGCAATAAAATTGTTTGTACCATATATTCTTTGTATATACTGGTAATTATGAATTCCTTTGTATAACACTCCACAGCAAAAACACAACGGTCGAAATTTGGGTTGATAGCATCTCTTTACAATCTTTCACCCAGGAGCAGTGGAAGTCTCATCAAGATCAAAGCATTAAAAAGGCAAGCATTCTCAAGTAAATATCATAATTTGCACTTTCACAATTGTCTTTCTGCACTCATTTTGATAGCGTACATTTCCCGGTCTAGTGACAATATCGTTTTCTAAATTGATACAAAAAAGGAAGAGAGAACATACATAATAAAAATGAACAAAATTTTGTGTAGATTCGTAAGAGCAAGGTGAAATTCCAACAGTTGATATGCAAGGAACCCCTCTACCAAATGCTACAATCTCTATAAAACAAAAGGCAGGAGGTTTCCCATTTGGTTGTGCTATGAACAATCACATTCTCGCCAACATTGCGTACCAAAATTGGTTCACATCAAGATTCAGAGTGACAACATTCGAAAACGAATGAAATGGTATAGCACAGAAACTTCCGAGGGACATCAGGACTACTCGGTCCCTAATGCCATGCTTTGCTTTGCAAAGTAAGAGGTCACTGTTTAAGGAAAAATATGATTCGAGAATTGTAGAGAGAATTGTGTGTATTCTATTATTGATAATAGGAGCCTTTTATATAGAGATTTACAAAGTACATAATCTTGTCATACAAGGAAATAGAATCCGAATAATTAGGAAATCTAGAACCTTCTCTCCTATTACAACTCTAGAACTAAACCCTAGTTTGAAGAGGCACACTCAATGTCGATATCCTTCAACACTCCCCCTTGTGCCGCTCAAACTTGGTAATGAGGCTTTGGTCGTTGCCTCTTTAAAAGCCTTTCCAGGTAACAAAAACCCTAAGAGACAAAAATAACCCTGGTCGAAGGACAAAAAGAGCACAACACATCCTTCACTCTTTGAGATCGATCATGTAGACATCATTCCTCCCCCTGATGTTGACATCTCCCCCTGATTGCTACAATCATGGGAGTTCGGATAATTTTCTCAATCCGAGGCTCTTCACATGTTTCTCAAAGGTGGATTTAGGTAACAACTTAGTGAATAAGTCCGCTACATTATCCTCTGATTGGATTTGTTTCACTTCAATCTTTAGAAATGATTAATGTTGTTGCTGATTGTAAAAGAACTTAGGCGATATATGCTTGGTGTTGTTGCCCTTGATGAAACCTAATTTCATTTGCTCAATTCATAAATGCATGTAGGTTCATCTGTGATAGACTTCAAACCACAAGCTCCTCGAATGTGTCTAATTACAGACCTTAGCCATATGCATTCACGCACGGCTTTATGTAGAGCAATAATCTCTGCATGATTTTAGGAAGTAGCAACAAGGGTCTACTTTGTAAACCTCCAAGATATCGCGGTGCTTCCCATAGTAAAGACATAATTGGTCTGGGAACGAAATTTGTGAGGGTCAGAGAGATACCCTACATCAACAAAATCCATCAAAACATCATCATCATTTTGATGTAAGGGAGGAGGATGGGTGACCGGTGGTTTTTGCCGATCACAGCATCTTGGACAGTGCCACTTGAGCTAATGAGATCCGTTCTCATTCTTCCGTCATTCTTTTCTCTCTGCAAGGATAGAACAAGCCCATATCTATCGTACATTTTAAGTAACGAAAGATTATCTTTATACCAGTCCAATGGCGTTGCGTTGGCGCGGGGCTATATCTAGCCAACAAGTTCGTAATAAATGAGGCATCCAGTCTTGTATTGTGTTAAGTACAATAATGTGCCTATTGTACTTAGGTAAGACATTTCTGGCAATTAACATGTCTTCGTCATCATCCCTGGGACGAAACGTATCCCTCTTAGGGTCAAGACTACGGACGACCATGAAAGTGCATCTTTGACTTTATCAAAATGCAAAGCATTTATTGACACGGTATACAAATTCTAAATTTAGACAAAACCGTGTTCTCCCAAGGTCCTTCATCTCAAACTCGGATTTCATATGTTTAGCGGTTTCCCTCAAAGGTTCCAATTATGTTTATCAACATAAACTGCGACAATTGCAAACACGCTCATATCCCTTCCCAATCAAGTAGTCACTTTAATGAGTATTTAAACCTAGTTGCAAACACGCTCTGTGGTCTAGAGCTACTTGACTTGGGTAAATGAAGTTCTCAAGAACCTTCATTATATTCCGTATCTAGATCCCCATAGAGATACGTAGTGACCACATTCGTAAGCTGCATGTTCAGTTATTCATAAACTACCAAACTGACAAGGTAGTGGAGTGCAATGACATCCATTAAGAAAGAATATGTCTTCTCGTAGTTGATTCCAGGGTGTTTTGTGAGAAGTCTTGCGCCATAAGGTGAGATTACCATATTTTTTTCTCATCACGCTATCTAACGAAGACCTATTAATGTCAACAGGTTTTATATTAGGAGGTGTTGGCATCTTAGGCTCGAAATCCTTCCTCTTCGTTAGTGAATCAAATTCAACATGGATCTCATCTTTCCATTTAGGCCAATTTTCTCTACGTTGGCATTCTTCAACGGAGTAAGGTTCGATGTCATTGGTCTCAATAATTCCACGTCCTCGTGTACACTAGTGTAGTTCGTAGAGATCTCTATATTCTCAGGAATTGGTTCTAACATTAAGGTGTCCCCCAACGATGTCTCTTGGACATAACCATAATCCAGAATATTCTCATGGGAAGGATTTTGAGTATCAATGATCAATGAATCAAGTTATGCCAAACTCGTTCTCTTCCTAGGGCAAGAATCCATCGAACCTATGGGTCTTCTACACTCTCTAGTGGAACCCATGGCCTATGACGCCATTATGCCACCTTTGTGGCGTCACCATACCACCATTCATGGTAGTGGTGCCGTACCATCTCCTCTTGGTGGTACTATGTCCTCTTGTGGGGACATCAATCCTTGCAGACATGTTTGCAACAGGTATATGTGATTTTGTCACTTTTAGAGGATCAATATGAGACATAGTGGGGACAGACCACGACAATTCATGTCATTCCTGTTGAACATTGACGTTCTAATCTCCCTCTAACGACGGGAAGGATGTCTCATCAAAGTGACAATTCGCAAATCTAGGGAAAAAGAGATCGTCTGTCAAGGGTTCTACATAACGGACTTATAGTTGGAGACTTATGTCTAACACAAATATATATATATATATATATATATATATGCATTAGTTGCAATGACTCATGTTGATGCGCTGTGGCGGCGCAATTGGCATATAAACCGAACACTCAAATATGCAGAAGTACGAGATATTAGACTCGAACCCAGTCACTAGCTGTAATGCAAATAAAAGTTGAGTGGCTGCTATGAGTCGTAGACGAATTAGCATAGCTGCATGCGATATTGCAAAACCCAAGCAAAAATATTAGTGTACATTACCAAAGTCCAAGCTACCATCGTAGTCTTTTAATGGTGGCTTTTTCGAGAGACCAATCGGGTGTGTACATGACAATATGATACTTGATATCAATACCCAATGATACGCAATAGTCATCGAAAATTTTCGATGTAAACTCTCTAGCATTATCAAGTCAAATTGACTTAATGGGATGATCTGGGTAGTGAGCCTGTAGCCATATGTTCTGGGCTAGGAGTTGATCATAAGCAGCATTACGAGTGGATGATAGCGTGACATGTGACCAGCGTGTCCGCACATTAACTAACACCATAAAACATCTAAGCAGTCCACAAGTTGGTTAAATCGATCCACAAAATCTCCTTGGATTCTATGTAAGAATGAAATTATTTCTTTAGTGTCCTTTGCATAGGATGGTCTTGATCCTAAAAAAAACAGGCTTTACAGAACAAAAAGTTGGCCTTATAATCAACCAATAAAGGTTTTGATTGAGCTTCAATGTCACAATTTACTTTGAGAAGTAGAGAGAGGAGCCAAGTCTCCATACATGGCGTCAAAGCCATGATTTTGCCGCAGGGGGATCACGGCGCCGGCGTTGGCCAGCCGGTGGTGCATGGCAGCGGCGCCCCAAGGCGCAGCGGCGGTGCAATGCTCTCTTTGAATTGACTTTGATTCTCACTTCTCTTCGTTCTGAAGAAGAGATGTCCGTGTGAAGTCTTTAGTATCACGGATCATCATATCATGACCTGGGTGTTCCAAACGGTCGTGCCAAAGTCTATATGTGTCAGAATCCCATAAGTCATCTCTCATGACATGGTTGGATTCAATGACTCGAATAGTGGTTTAATACAACCCACTAGAGCGACACATAAGTTTCTCTAATACTCATTTATGTCCATAGTCATTAGAGGTGATGCAAAGGAACTCTTGTCCATTCTCACAATGTGTTTCCACATAAAAACCATTGGCTTTTATATCTTTCTAATAAAGTTCGAATTAAGGTATGTCCAAGACATCAAGTAAAATAATCGACATTTTATTAATAGCCAATGATTACATCAAAGTTTCTTAACCAAAGTCTAATCCAAAATAAAGATCATACTTAGACAAATCGTAGTTACTCAATCCGTTTGGTAATTCTAATCAAATATGACTAGGGAAGTAGAGAGAGATATCGGTGGAGTAAGGTTCTCTTAAGTACCACTGATCTCAATCACTTTCCTAGACATCATACTTCATTGGATGCGCCACTTGAGAAAGAGTTGATACAAAATTGTCATTTATTGATTAAGGCATAATTGCCATTACATAATTTTTGAAAAAATAAAAGACTATTCAAAATAAAAATCTGCGGCATTTTGTCTTCATCGCCAGATTTAAAGTCTTTTTGAACTCGATGTCTTGATCACCATTGATCAAGTACTCCATAAAACATAATGTAGAGGATGCTCTCTTGATTGAGGCGTGTTGACGCAATATAAATGGTCCCTAGGACCATTGGCGTTGGAATAGTGTTACCATGGCCAAAAGTGGCACCATGGTGTCCAACCCCCAACCCTCAACGTCATGACTCATTTGGTCATGTATTTGCCAACTTTGGCGATTACCTTCATGAGCATGTTGATCATATCATCCATGGCGACTTCTTCTAGCCATTGAATGGTGCTCATGGTAGCCATCTTGAGGCTGATTACAAGCATTTATATGCGGGTAATTATATCTAAAATATTAAAACTAAGCTAATACTCAAGTTAATTATTATGTAATTAATATATTTTGTTTATTTATAGAAAATAAGCGGAGTTGCGGAAATTGAAAGCAAAATGTGCGAAATCATCGTAGCAAGGTAGAGTTTTCAATGAAGGTCGATGTCGTCAGCTCTAAATCAAAGCATCCTTAATTAACCATTAGTCTTAATTAACTAGTGGTTAATTAAGGTTAATTATTAGGCTGGACGTTAGCATAATTAAAAGGGTCCAAGATCATGTATATTGGTGACACGTGGCAGAAATTCGATTAATCATTTGGTTTAATTATGCAAAGAAGGAGTGCAGCAGTTCATTCTTTCTCTTACTGCCAAACGCACAACAGCACGTGACATTATCCCTACACCATTCAACCAGTGTACTTATGACACGTGGCACACCAGTCTTCCCTTGTTCTATAAAAGCCACAGACCCATTCGCATCTCATCAATCTGGCCGGAGGAACAGCGCCGAACGGAGGAGAGGGCTTCTGCCCTTTCCCATCACCATACCACGACCAGACCACTACCATTAGTTTGATACCCATTTTTCCTTCTCCAAAAACACCAAAATCCCAATCTCTCCATTTTCTTTTCCTCACCAAGATTCACACCTCCTCACTAAGATTCATTCTTCTCATCTTTTCTTCTCCTCACCAAGATCCACACCTCCTTACCAAGATCCACCTCACCAAAATTTAATCTTCTCATCAATTTCACAAAATTCAAGGGGAAGAAGCACTTTCAAGCATAAGGGGTTTAATCACCACTTGGGTAAAAGAGAGAAAGTATAATCTCAAGACTTGTTATGTATGCTTTTTAGCATTGGTAGCTTGTCTTGATTGTTCTCCCTCTTCTATACCTTTCCCTCTTTTATTTGTATGAAATTGATGATGTATATATTTATGGGTAGTGAGTAGAAATTTTCTTAGGTATTAGGATTGTGTGCCCTAACCCAAATTTGATGTAATGGATGCTTAATTTAATTTATATATGGAATTTATTAATTATTGGATGCTTGTGTTTTGTGATAATTGATTAGAATGCATGCTTAGGAATTGTCAACTCTTGGGTATGTGTTTTAATAAGTCTAGATTAAAATTTAAGAGAAGATATCCTTAGATTTTAGAGCTAGAACCCTGATTTAATATTCGTGGGAAGTACAAGCATGGTTCACTACATGATTAGCTTGATCGCAATTATGGTGAGCTTAGTTTCCTAATTCCTTGAACTCTAAGCCTCTTGATGTGAATTAGTGACCCTTGAACCGGCTCTAATTCATGTCAAGTGAGTTCCTACGGCCCCTGAACCGGAGTAGGAATACCATGAAAGAGAATTTCGGCCCTTGAGCTTTGAAAAGGCTTGGGTACGGCTTCTACCATCTTTAATAAATTACACGTAAATCAAATTAGCATCGAGAGCATTGAATTAGGGTTAGGATTCATCCCAACTACCAATCCCATATTTATATTCATTGTTTAGTTTTCTTTCCTTTATTTAATTTAGTTGTTAATTAAAATTTTCATTTAAATTCTTGCATTTTAGTTATTAGAAATGCAAATTACATTTTCAGTAACACTTGCTACTTCATTGTAAATAGTCATCACTAGGCTCATAGCTTTGATTAAGCTTCGGTGCAAACCAAAGCCGAGCATCGCTAAGGCTTGGTGTCTTAGAGTAAAATTTTTGTTTATTTTGTTCCTTCTTTTACATGCTAAGTGTCTTTAGTTCCAACAATCTAAGGATTGTGGGTTAGCCACTAATCCCCATGGTACGATAACTTTGGGCATAATATTTCCCTATCTTGACAATGATACGTACGCTTGCGTAAATGTGTATCAAGTCAGAGGCCTACCATATTTTCGATTCACAAAGTTCGTGGCTGTGCCTTTCAACACATGCCATAGCTCCAATTAGCTGATGGAAATTTTTGATCCGTCTTGCATTTACATGAGTCCGAAATAAATCGGAGGACCTCATAGCATAGACAGGGAAGGTATTGAGGGTTTTCTCAATCAATTGTTCTTCTGTGATAGTTTTTCACAGGCATGCATCAATGTCTGATGCAGAGAGCTTCCGAACGATATTCCATAACTTTGTCAAAGTTAGAGAAGCAGAGATAATTCCATCATGCTTCTAAGTTAGGAAAATTGTGAATGGTGTTAAAACATTCACGAAGCGCTACCCAAAGGTTTCTAGCGCTATCGTCATTCATGAACTCAAACTGGAATGCCATCTCAATGTGGCGCTTCATCAGGGTAAGTGCCCTGAAATTATCTATCTCAGTTTGTGAGTCTTCAGTGGTTCCTTTAGAACAAGGCTCTTGGATTGTAGGCAATAAATATCCCGTGCCCATAGAATCCAATGGAGTAAAATCGAGCTCATTCAAGTTTGACATCCTGAAAAAGGGTGTAACAAGAACAAATTAGTTTCGGAGTCAATGCTTCCACGAAAACTAATATAAATAAGATTTCCGAGCTACGCTACCAAGAAATCGATTTCCAAGAATATTTGGATTAGACCGAAACAATGATGTTTAATATCGTCACAATTTGATGCTTGCGGATGCTCTTAGTCCGAATATTATGAACACTCTTAGTTCATTGATTACGAACGCTCTTAGTTCGAATATTATAAACACTCTTAGTTCATTGATTACGAACACTCTTAGTTCGTTTAGCGTGAATCCCCACAATTTTGCTTAAATAATCGAACCCATGTTCGTATATTGCAAATCCTGCAACAAATAAAGAAATTTAAAAGACAAGAAAGCAGGAACTTTAATCACAAAAACTTGCTCGATTATTCGGGGCTTGAGAACACGCGCGTGTTGGAATAGCAGCAGCAAGCGGCAGCGGCAGCAGTAGTGGGCGACAGCAGCAGCAGGGACAGTGTGCGGTAGCAGCTACTGGACAGGCAGCAACGTGCGCTTGAAGCAGGCAGGCCGGTTGCGAAAGGCAGGCGCTCGGGTTGCTGCGGGGCAAACTGTGCGCGCGGAGGGCAGGCTGCGGGTTGCAGGATAGCAGACACTAGCATGGGTTAGCAGGTGGTGCGCAGGGGCTGCGGGGGCAGCAGGCACGCTGGTGCACAGATAGGGAGGAACGAGCGCAAGGGTGCGTAGGAGCTGCGGGGGTTGCAGGGCTGGGTGGTTAGCTCGGCTAGGGCTTGCGGCAGTTTTGGTGATTGAGGAGGGTTTTTAGGGTTTTCTTTTTCTTTTCTTTTTCTTTTAGGGTAGGGTTAGGGCTCGTGCTGATAACGTGTTTAAGGAAAGTATGATTCGAGAATTGTGTGTATTCTATTATTGATAATAGGAGCCCTTTATATAGAGATTTATAAAGTACATAATCTTGTCATATAAGGAAATAGAATCTGAAAAATTAGGAAATCTAGAACCTTTTCTCCTATTACAACTCTAGAACTAAACTCTAATTTGAAGAGGCACACTCAATGTCGATTAGGGCTGTCAATTCCGACACGACTCGATAACACGACTCGAAACCCGCACGAAATAAAGCGGGTTGAACCCGCACGATTAAAAAGCGGGTCAGCCGCGGGTCAACCCGCCATGACTCATTTAATAAATGGGTCGGCCATGGGTCAACCCGTTAACACGAAGTGAACCCGTATAACCCGATTATGTTATAATTCTTCTTGAACTTTTGGACGTTGGGAGTATTTGATCATAGGATTAGATAATTTGAAATATTTTGCTTTATAATTATTGGATTTAATTATTTATGAATATATATAATTATTTATATTCTTCGTCTTGTGGAGTTTTTAGTGAATTTAATCAATTTATGTATTTTTTTAGTTAAATGGGTCGCATTGTTAACCCTTAAATGGGTCATTTTGTCTAATTCGACACGACCTATTTGTTAAATGGGTTAAGCGGGTTGGAAACGGGTAACCCGTTTAATAAATAGGTTGGGTTTGGGTTTAGATTTTTGACACGATTATTAAATGGGTTGGGTTTGGGTTTGTATCTTGCGACACGACAAATACCTTGACCCGACACGAACCCAACCCGACACGACCCATTGACAGCCCTAATGTCGATGTCCTTCAACAGTCACAATATTTTCTGGGATGATCCACAGTATCAACAAGGCTGGTCAAATCACTCCCTACGAAACAACTCACCATGGACGCATATTGGAGAGCACATAATATTGTGAAGAGATACAAGGGCAAACTCATTGCTTGGAATGTTGTTAACGAAAATTTGCATTTTGATTTCTTTGAAAGAAGGATTGGTGCAGCAGCTTCAGGCATTATGTATAATTGGGCTCTTAAAGCTGATGGAGCAACCCCTTTATTCTTGAATGATTTCAATACCGTTGAGGATAGCAGAGATTGGAAAGCCTCGCCAAAAGCGTACATTAACAGGCTCAGAGGGATTAAAAGGGTAAAGGATAATTTCAGAGGCCGATTCGGGATTGGACTTGAGTCACATTTTGTTACTCCCAACATTCCTTACATAAGGGCTTCTATTGAGTATTGATTATCTTGCCACTGCGAAAGTGCCCATTTGGATTACAGAATTATATGTGCAAAGTGGTCCTAATCAGGTAAAATAATTGAGTGATACAATTAAAAGTAATTGAGTAATACAATTCGGTTTTAGTAGGTAGTTTCTTTAACTTAACTAATCTGTGTTGAATTTCATATGGGCAGGCATGGTACTTGGAGCAGATTCTAAGGGAGGTACATTCTCACCCACAAATTCAAGGAATTGTGATTTGGTCTGCATGGCAACCTCAAGGATGTTACAGAATGTGCTTAACCGATTACAATTTCAAAAACTTGGCCACTGGTAATGTTGTGGACAAGTTACTACATGAATGGGGTTTGTGGGCTTTCGATTCGACTTCTGCCACAACAGACGCTAATGGTTTCTTTGAGGCCTCCCTCTTCCACGGGGAATCGGGGATTATGAAGTTAACATTACTCACCCCTGTCACAAATTCCTCCTTGGTTCACAGATTCAATGTGGCACCAAAATCTGAGTCCCAGGAACCATTGTAGCTTAAACTCTGTGTGAGAATACTCAATGAGGAATGCTAGGCCGCTGGCAACCTTTCCCTCCAACATTTTCCTTTTCACATTTCCTATTCATTGCTTGCTTGGTTATACATTTATCGAGTTGAGTGAATATTTCTTTCATCACCAGTCATCAAATGGAAAGAATTAATGAATTTACGATCAATCTATCTAAGAAAAATGAACAGGTTTTTATGATTGTTTCAAGAATCATTATTGCTCCAACTCGGTATATGATAAGATTTAGAATTAACTCATAGGGGAAAAATGTAAATTTTCCCTCCCATAATATGTTTCTTGCAATGAATTCATAAAGTCATTGAATTTTGGTTAGATAGAAAGTATATCGCCATCTTGATGGTAATGAGATTGTGAAGGTAGTTATAAGTTGATCGAGTGGTTGACAATATTTTGAATAAAATATTCTATTTCATAATCTCTTAATTAAGTGGTGAAGGTATTGACAAATTGGTAGAACGGGATACTTATGAGTGGTTCACACAAATTCGTTAGTTGATGCCTCATGAAGCGTGCACTATCCCCAACTTTAGGTCGTCGATCACTCACATGACAACAACTGTGAAGCATTCCTTTCTTGTGTAAAAAGAAGCTAGTGTAAAGGCCACTTTGAGAAATGATGTATACCCCATATTTAAACAAAATTGCCTAAACATTGTGGAATACGCTATTCTTCAATTAGTGGTGTCCGGAAGATGTAATACATACACATAGACCTCATCATGGGGCGGCCTAGGGCTGACCCTATCATAAATTTTAGAGCTTAGGGTAGAGTAGGGCTGGACTTTGACCAAGTCAACGAAGTTTAGAGCCGAGTCAGGCCGGGCCGAGGCTTCAATATGTAAGCCCTTATCCGCCCTTAAGGTCCATCCCACAAGGGTCAATAGGGCCGGGCGAGGCCAGGCTTTCCGAATAGGGCCAGGTCAAGCCTTTGAACTCACATAAAACACAATTTTACTAACTATATAAATTGAAAAAAAAAAAAAAAAAAACTCAGCTACAGCAGCTCTACTCTCAGCAGATGTTAGATACTGGGATTTGGTTAATTGTTGTAAGGCTTTCGTTTTTGTCTCTGTCTATTATGGTTTACTATGTTTTCATACATGCTTAATTGTCAACCACTTATTTTGGGATTTGGTTAATTGTTTCCTTACAAATTACTAAAAGAGAATCATCCAATGCTGGCTGAGCTATTACAATTAACTTAGATGTCATTTATGTAGTATGATGAACTTTAAGATTCAATCATGTATATCAAGGAATTTATTAAAGGGTGTTATAGCTAAGTACTAGTTAGCTAAGTAGCCAATGGTGTTATTATATACCCTATAGTTTTTCAATTAGACGGTGTCTCAATAGCATAATTGATTCAATGCTTCTGTATGTCTTAGCTAAGTACCTCTGTATGTATAGCATAATTGATTCAATATTTCTATTTCTATGGAATATAAAATAACAAAAATAAAATATATAAATTTAGGGCCGGGTCGTGCTTGGCCCTTAAGGTTGGGCTGGGCTGAAGAGTAGGGTCGGGCTTCATTTGCATGACTCATATCCTATCCTATTTCAAAAAGGGTCGGGCCCGACCAGGCCTAATGAAAGGGTCACGTCGGGCTTAGGCCCTACGGGCCAGGCGGATTTAGGGTGGGCTTAGGTCCGAAGGGCCAAATGATGAGGGCTACACACACACACACACTTGCATTGGCCTACACACTCTGTATGTAGAATTTTTTTTTTCTCGAGTGTGTGAGGAGGTAGTTAAAAATATTGTTGGAGTTTCCACCCATCCTATTTCCACTACATTTAATTTAATTTTTTATTTTTTTAATTAACTTTATTATCCTAATTAATTATTTCTTATTTAAAGCATTTTAATATATAAGGGGTAAATTGGTAAAAAAAATTCAGTTAAGGAGAAAAAAAAATGGACATGATCGATTTGTTAAGGAGTGAAATAATTTTTTTTTTTTAAATCATGTTCTTTGTGGTCAATAAATATACCTACAACGCTTTTACTTATAATTTAGCAAACACTATAAAGTTATTTTATGTACTGACAGTACTTTTAAAAGTATTATTTAAAAATACGAAACTGTTTTAATTCACAGCTGATTATTCTTATAACACAGCAGTAACATTTTTTTTTAAAGTCACAGTAATTCCAAACTAGCCCTACTAATAAGTATATGTATTAATCTATATTGCTCTCTGCCATATTACTTGAATGTGTCATGATTCCAAAACTATGTAACTTCAACTAGGTTACTTTTTTTTTTTTTTTGAGAGTTCAGCTAGGTTACTTAGGTATAACGGCCCCGTTCACATGGTCACCTACTGACCAAATATCATTTGGTCAGTCACCGTTCGATTGAGATCGGACGGTTGACAGCTCTCATCTCAGATTTCATCACTTAGCTGTCAACCGTCCGATGTCAATCGAACGGTGACTGACCAAATAATTACAGTGTAAAATTATTCACTCGAGGCTTTCCTAATTTGGTATTTAAGTATATTAATTAGCAAAGCACCACATTGAGTATGGAATTTTTTTTTGCTTAAACCCCGACGGAGCAAGGGTAATTTATTAAAGAAATTTTTTTAACAACAGTACACGACAAATGGGTGACTCCGAAGTTTGGTACATTTTCTTTTAAATAAATCAAAACGGTACATAAACTTGTAATCTCGACCAAAAATATGTACATGTCGTTACATCCACCGTTAGTCAATGTGATTTTGGTCAAACTTTGAGGGGCAAATCAGTCACTCCCTAATTTAGTATTAATAGATTATTAACATTAATAATTAATGAAAAGAGAGAAATTAAAAATAGGAGAGAGTATTGTTCTCTCTTTCTTTCGTCCCCGTTCAAACCCAGCAAACTCATGTTCTCTCTCTCTCTCGTCCCCATCCAAAACCTAAACCATAATCCAGGTATGAACCACTACCAACCATTGCCGCCACTACTCCCGCTATGAATAGTAAAAGATCACCACCAAAATCACAATTCAACATTTCTAAACCAAGAAACAATCTTCAAGCATGGACATCCTCATAACACATTCCTGAGCAAGACCTGAATCTAGAATGAGCCAGGAAGACCAGCACAACAGTCACACATGGTGGATTTAACTGTGGCCGAAATCATCCAAAACTCCAAATTTCTCAAACCTTCACTAAAATCAAAACCAAGTAAATAAACATGTAGACCTCGAAGAGTTGATCAAGTTTCATACCTCATTTACCATCAACAGTGACCGGACTAGCCAGAAAACTCGCTGGAAGCACTGAAGCTTCTCAGCTTCGATTCTCCCTGCTAGTTGGATACCTGCCCCTAATGGGGCGAGAAAATGGTTACAAATGGGGAATGGGGATGGGGATCCCCAATCCCTGTTATCTAAGATTGGGGATGGGGCGGGGATGATATTGTGATCCCCATACCCAAACCCGCCCCAATAATATATACATATATTTAATTTATATATATATATATACACACACGACCGCGTTCTGAAGAGGACGTCCGCACTTTCGTTAAAGTGCGGACGGCGCTGCTGCAGCTCGGCTCGGGGTGCGACGGAGCGGCGGAGCTTGCCGGACGGACTCCACGGGTCAGACGAACGGGTCTGCAGTCGGTGGAGTCGCCGGCGACGTGGTTGCAGGCTTGCAGCCTTGCCCAGAAACCTGCAACTCCGACCTCCTCCGACCTCGAACGCTGCCCAGAACCGTCCGCCAAGCCTCCGGCCTCCGTCCGCCAAGCCCCGAGCCGCCGGCCAAGCCTGGAACACCGCCTCTGCGTCGCCGTCCGCACTTTAGCCAAGTGCGGACGTCCGCTTCAGAACCCGCCCGTATATATATATATATATATATATTTTTATTTTTTATAATATAAATCACAAATATATACATTTATTACTTTACTTTAATGGCTACACTTTCGCTTTAATGGTGTTTTGACTTTTGCAGTCACTGTCTCACTGAATTATAATTTATGAATTTAATTATGTTTTAATTTTATTTGTTGTAGATTTTGATTTTAAAAAAGACAATATGAGAAAAAAAAAATTTATTTAAATTCTTATTGGGGATTTGGGGCAGGTTTGGAGGCTTAGTCCCCAGTGGGGATGGGGACGGGGGATCCCCAATATATTTTTATTGGGGATTGGGGCTGGGATGGGGGTGGAGAATGACCTCGGGGATGGGGATGGTATTGTGATCCCCATCCCCAACATGCCCCATTGCCATTCCTACTCCCTGCCTTATCATCTAGACAAACCAACACTGTGGATATGTCAGAGAGGACAATAGGAAGCTTCTGACATTGGTGAGCCACCATGATTTGGCCAGAATCGGAAAACCCCGCCGGAAACCCATGAAGCTTTCAAGCTGTGAGCATAGCCTCTCCTTCACCTCCTCTACCACTCTGAGCCTCTCAAACGTCTACTGCAACTCGGCATTCATCCTATCTCTCTCTCTCTCTCTCTCTCTCTCTCTCTCTCTCTCTCTCTCTCTCTCTCTCTCTCTCTCTCTCTCTCTCTCTCTCTCTCTCTCTCTCTCTCTCTCTCTCTCTCTCTCTCTACTCATTCCTTTCTTCAACGACTTATGATTTTTTTTTGACAAATTTTAGTGCAGCTGAGAGAAGATTTGAAAGAGTAAGTGAGAGAGTTGGTGTCAGGGGTAGGTGGGTTGGGCTGTAAATTGCTTAAGGACTTGGCTTTGTCTGGGTTGAAATTTGCTATGGGTGTTGTTTGAATCACAGAGTAGAAAAAGCAGGCTGGGTGCAGTGGAGAGATTAGAGAAGAGAGAGAGAAAGAGAATGGAAAGTACTAAATTACCCTTAGACCAAATGAATAATGGCATAGGGTTAACGGTGTTATTGACGTCATGTACTAAAAGTGTGTCGAGATTACAAGTTCATGTACTGTTTTGATTTGTTTGAAATAAAATGTACCGAACTTTGGAGTCATCCATTTGTTATGTACTGTTGTTAAAAATTTCCCTATATTAAAAAGGAAAAAGAGTACACGTAGTAGAAGGGATCTAAATCTTAATTATCCCACAAAAAATAAACAACAAACCTATAACACGCAACTAAAAAGAAAACTAATAGAATCGAAAGTTGGGAATTGAAGCCCCAACCAATCGCTATTACAAAAAGAGAGAACATAATCCAATGGCAAGTCCCACCATGTTAAACTTAATGAATTTATCCCTTCATTTACCAAAACACAGTTACCTTCATGAAAAATATGAGAAGAGCAAATCTCTATTTGGGAAATCCGGTACAAGCAATTGCTCCACTTTATACTTAGTTGCCAAGGTACCACATTGAGTATGGAATTTGCATAACATTGAGTATGAGGTTTGCATATATTATATGGTACGTTGATGATGCTTTAAAGAAACAGGAAACCAAACATTGAAGAAATGGAGATGGCATGGCGCCCCTTAATAAGACATGAAAAATTTGGATACATCCCATCCGAGTGCAGACACCACTAGCTAGCTCCAAATCTATATAATTGTAGTCTAACAGAGTTTGTTCCCTAATTGTTTAATTTCTATGCTTAACAATCACAGGTTCACGGCACTTGAAACTCTTTAATGCAACACTGATGAAAAGATTCACGGAACACCAGTCACGCCATGAAACCCTGCACTTAAAACAGTGATCTATATCTAACATTTTATGCAGGAATTGTCTTTATTTGGATTCACTAAAAGGTACAAAACACAAGTCATGTAAGTTAACTATGTAAAAGGACACCAAAACAAAATTTTAGAGAGAAGCGTCAAGAAACATATGTTGTCGTCTTCGTTGAAACTAAACCAGAGGTAAAAACAGACATTTCATTAATAATTATGAATACATACTGGACTACTTTCCGTTCAATTTACTGGATTTTGACTCTAATGACAAACCTCGTTATTGTTTGTTTATATTAATGCATTTACTACTTTAAAACTGTTTGGAAACGTAATTAAAGTTCCCTCGTCGGAAAATCTAAGGTTTGCATAATAATGTTTTTTTTTTTTTTTATTGTTCAATCACACGGTGTCCTCAAATGCATCCTAGGCCCAGAGACTAATCCGTGCTCGGGGAATCTTGTCAGAACCCTTCCTCCCCCCTGGCCACCAAGAATATATTGGGATTTAACTCCAATAAGTGTCGGCGGGATTCGAACCCGGGTATGGGGGTTCCACACCTGGAGTCTCTTACCAACTTGACCACTTGTGGTGGTTTTGCATAATAATGTATAGCGTCTTAGTCCCCTTCACCTAACGCTCCACGTCTAGTTCTAGCTTTGGCCGAGATTTCTTTAAGAACACTCGAATTCCTAAACTTGTTATCAAAGAGAGCATTCATCCGAGAAGAAAAAACAAAAAACATTCAACAAAGAAATTTTTCAGCGTGACAGTCAAACTAAGTGAGAATAGCTGAGGTGGTTTGACTGTCAAACTAGATGCATTTACCTAATGTGTGGAATGCATTCATGAATTACTATATATGTGTGTGTGTGTGTGCGCTTTGAGAAAATCATATTATACACCTTCTACTAATGAGGGATATACAGAGAGCCAACAGAGCATATATAGCTTTTCGAAATATTGCAGATTCTTGGGCAAACACCACCGCAGTGCTGTTTGTGTTGTGAAGTAGTGATTGATCAAGATGTTTAAAGAAGCTTGCACCAATCTATTGCTTGCCTGCATTTTTCTGTATTTTGGTTTTGTTCTCTCTCGATCTTTATGGTTCAATATATTTTAACCGTGGGAAGAAAACTGATGATTAAGCATGTGGATTATCTAAATTTTATTTTTTCTGAAACATAGTTGTAAGTTGTAACTAATGTTTTTTGCAGTATGTTCTTGCTAATTATGTTTTCTGTTACAGGGGATGGGACCTCTGCTTCTGCCTACAACTACACCACTACAACAAAGGCAAGACTTTATTAACTCATACTGTAATCATCAAACATATAGAAACATAAAGATATGAAGTTGTTAATGACTAGAGTATTGCGAATATTCATTAGCCCCTAGAAGCATTGTTGATTTTTATCATTTTGGTCAAACAGTGCTTGAAAGAGCCCCTAGAAGCTTTATATGGAGGAGGGATTATAGTTAACCCAGTTAATCACAACATTGAAGGATGGAAAGCATTTGGACAAGGAAAAATCAGAGAACGAATATCAAAAACTGCATCAAACAGTTTCTCGCAGAAGGTTCAAGTTGAGCAAGGGAAAATCTATACTCTTTCTGGTAAACAATTTCAGAACCATCAACTTACTGTTTATATATATATATATATATATATATATATATATGCGCTAGTGTCAATTTGATTATTGTATTTGTTACATGGTTTTGATAGTTTGCTTAAATTTCAGCTTCTGTCCAAGTCAGTGAAGGAAGTGAGATTGTAGCTGTTGTTTTTAAGTTCCCCACCGGCGAAAACATACGTGGTGGTGATGTGGTAGCTGAGCATGGTTGCTGGACCCTGCTAAAAGGTGGCATAGTAGCAAATTTCACAAGCTTGGTTGAGATTTTTTTTGAGGTAAAGTGAAATATGAAGTTTGGATCGTCTCCTTCTTTTGGAAATCATTGATTGCTTAGAGGAATCCGTGCGTAGAGATCCTTGACTGCAAATCTAACATAATCCAAAGTTTTCTAATCCTTTTTAAGGTCAAGTTCCAATTAGTTTTTGGACTAAATGAATTTTTTTACATGCATCTCCTATGTAGAGCAAAAATACATTAGTGGAAATATGGGTGGACAATGTTTCGTTACAGCCATTCACCAAGAAGGAATGGAAATCACACCAAGACAAAAGCATTATTGAGGTAAACCGAGATCCTTGTTATGCACATCACATTTGACATATAGAGAGGAAATTCGTGTCGTGTCATTTTATGAAGTCCTCAATTGATTTAAACCCTGCAGGGACGAAAGAGTAAGGTGAGGTTGCAGGTAACTCAGGCAAATAAAGCTCCTCTTACAGGTGCTAAAGTGTCCATCAAGCAGACGAAGTCGGACTTCCCATTCGGATGTTGCATGAACCATAACATCCTCACAAGCACCGATTACCAGAATTGGTTTGCATCAAGATTTAGATATACCACTTTCACCAATGAGATGAAGTGGTACAGCACTGAGAAAATAGAAGGCCAAGAAAACTATACTATTGCAGATGGCATGGTGAAATTTTCCAAAGAGAATGGCATATCTATTAGAGGTCACAATGTCTTCTGGGATGATCCAAAAATGCAGCCTGGCTGGGTTAACAGTACCATTTCCCCCGAGAAACTACGAACAGCATCAGCACAGAGAATCAATTCAGTGGTTTCTAGATACAGAGGACAACTAATTGCTTGGGATGTAATGAATGAGAATCTTCACTTCCGATTCTTTGAGGATAAACTTGGCGAGAACGCTTCTGCAGCATTCTACTACACAGCTCAACAGCTTGATCCTGGCACAATGATGTTCATGAATGAGTATAATACCATGGAATATAGTGGCGACGAGGCATCAAGTCCAGCCAACTACAGGAAGAAACTTGAAGAGATCCTGTCATATCCTGGAAATGCTAATCTGACAGCAGGAATAGGTTTGCAAGGTCACTTTGGTTCTGGTCAGCCAAATCTTGCTTACATGAGATCTGTTTTAGACTTTTTAGGTGCAACTGGATATCCAATATGGATTACAGAAGTGAGTGTGGGAGTAGGCCCATATCAGGTAATTCTAATAATTTGTTTTAAGCAATACTACAATATGTAAAGACAGAGAAGTAAAACTAGAGATAGAGAATCTAGCATCCCTATAGGTTAAGCTAGCTCCACCTCGGTTGCAGGATCTGTGCAGCGTACTACAGCTCTGATACCATGTTATACAATAATTTGACATGCACAAACTTAACATGTCGGTACATGACCAACAATGTATATCAAGCCGACAATAAGGTTACTTATCAAATTGTTTGTGTGCAGGCCCAGTACTTGGAAGAGGTACTAAGGGAGGGTTATTCGCATCCTGCAGTCCAAGGGATCATCATGTTCGTAGGTCCAATCACAGCTGGTTTTAATGAAACCACTCTTGTAGATAAGAACTTCAACAACACTTCATCAGGAGATGTTGTGGATAAGCTGATTGCCGAGTGGAAAACGGGGACTCTGGAAATGACAACTGATGGTCAGGGATTTATAGACGTTTCCTTGTTTCATGGAGATTATGAGGTTACAGCTGAAGACAATGACACCAATTCCTCAGCTACACTAAGCTTTAAGGTCACAAAAGATGAACCACAGGCAAGTGTTCAAGTTCAGATTGATACTTGATATACTACAATGTATAATGTCAATATCAATAAGAAGAAATAAATTATCTAAGACTTTGAACGCAGAGAAAGTTCAACAATTTTTTTTTTTTTTAATGTAAATGTAACAAGCATAGGTAGGAAGGTAGTATATAACTATATATACAAAAGGGAGCCAATCCCTTGGCTTAGAACAAATTTAGTACAATAGCATTTGCAACTCTTATGATCTCCTAGTAGCAATGAAGCAGGATAATGCAGCCAAGACAACTGTGAGTGCAAGAAAGCTAACATCTTCAAAAACGGCTGCAAAACGCATCTCTTGCAGATCCCAAATAGTCGAAACTAAGCCACTCAGCCCCTCGCAAATCAGCAGCAGAAGAGCCATCCCTCCTTCCTGGTCGATCAACCCAAATTGCATGCACAGAAATTGGAGTAGTTCTAAAGGAATGACTGAAAGGCAGGCTAGTCTGGTAGGAGGTACTTATAATTAGAGTGCTTGGATCTTTGCTCATAATAACACAAGATTGAGCTGCTTCTAGGATGCTTCCTACTGCATAGAAATTCACACTTGTCCTCGTTTAGTACCAGTATGCTCTCATGCATGTAATTTCCTGGCTACTTTATATATAGTGTAAATGATTGCAACGGCAAGAGTGCGATACCTGTTGCCATGTTGCTGCTTAATTCAGCACCACTATTATTACTTGGGCCCCGAATTGAATTTCTCTATGGTGTCCATTTTTGGTTAGTTGGTCCATAGACTGATTGATAGGAACAAAGGAAAATGCAAAAGGGAAAAAGAGGAAATTCAAAATAAGTTCGTTCATATTTTCATTCATGTCTCAAAATGGGATTCAATGGGATTCAGTATAGCATATAAACTACTTGGGATCAAGGTCCTTACAGCTGGAAGCAAGCGACACCTGTCTATAGGGCTTGAATATAATTAGCTATGCCTAGTTGGGCTAGAAGACATGGGCCAATGTAAAATGGTTTGGATATATAGTATCACAGATCTTGCTTAGCTTAAGATTAGGGTAAGTATGGTTTAGTTTAACGTGGGTATTGTTTCGTATCCAATACAAGTATGTGCAGATATATTCAAGAAGGAAATGTTACATGCTAGGCTCAAACCAAAATTGAGATAGGGCTCATAAATTTGCCACATGGATGAGGGATGTGATTCATACTCTCTCTCTCTCTCTCTCTCTCTTCATGGGAGATTGGGTCGACGTACCTTATATAAGAGCTATTCAAAGACTTGAGATGATAATGGAAATACCGCTCCCCTCACCAACCTCATTCAACATCACAAATTCACAATCACCCAAATAAATAAATAAAAGAACAAAAAAACAAAAACAAAAAGGTTAGACATATTCAGACTTATCGAAGCTATTCAGAGAATTAGGCAAGTAGTGACCGAGCTTACTTTTCCATATATTAACAATCAATGGAGTGAGAGTTCTAATCTAATTATCATCATATTTAAAAATTAACAAGTATTTGGGTAATTATAAAGATGCATCTAGCAAATTCACTAATCACGACTCTTCAAAAAAAAAGTTACATCAAACTATCACATTAGTGTATTAATAGTCTGGCCCGTCAATTAAAAAAGAGTAACTAAAACACTATTTCTCAAATTTCATCATGTAGACTTTCAATGATACATACAACCTCCTGACCCAAGGTATTAGAAATCAATGGGTATATAAAAATGAATATATGTATGTCTGTGTGTAGACGTGTCACTAATCTAAGCAGGAGCCAAGGAGACAACAAACAAAGTTGAGAAACAACAGATCCCAACCCCCAATGAGACTTTTCCCCTCCCACTCCAATCAAAAAAGCCAACCTGGCGATTTAATGATGAGCTAGCTGCAGCCTGGAACTCGGAGCCGCCTAACCACGACAAAATCGACCCCCAAACAAAACGACCTCGTTTCACCGATCCCCCACCTTCGATTTTTGTCACCACCACAAAACCCACCCACCCACCCCCCACCTTCTCCTCCGCGCGTCTCTCTCCTCCTCCAATCACTCCCCTCCCATCACCCCGACAGTCTCCCTCCACCTCCCCCTCCGCGCGTGGAGAGAAACGAACAAACTCCAACATTCTTCGATTCCTGTCTGATTATTATTATTATTGTCATCCTCATCATCATACTGTTTCCTCTTTGTTTCAAAAAGCTGTTAAATTTCCGTTACCAAGTTTTGAAACTCTGAAATTCGTTGGAAACCCTTTAATCTGACGCAGCTGTTGAGTTGGGGTTTGTTGTATTGGGGTTTTTGAGTTTTTGAGTTACCAATGGGGTTGTGGGAAGCTTTTCTCAATTGGCTAAGAAGGTAAAGTTAATTCAATTTTTTTTTTTTTTTGACTATTTGTTTTCATTGTTTTGGATGCTGGGAAATTGAAATTGTGTTTGAATTGTTTGCGGAAATTCGTATTCTTTTTAGATTTTTTTTGTTGCTTGGTGCTTGGTTAATGAGAAAAATATATGGGGAATTTGAAACGAAACAGGGGAATGAAGAAAAGAGTTGAGATTTTGAGTCTGGAATTTTTGGTTTGTCGAGACGTTGAATTCAGAGATAGTTTGGAGATGGAATTGATCTGAGGACAATGCTCATGGTTGTTTATTGTACTCAAACTTGTGTCAGAAGCATAGCTTTTGATCCTGGCTCTGTATTTGAGTGTTTCTAATTTGTGTGATGATGTTGGTGGAGCTTTGTAGATTAGGGAAGTTAGAGGCTTTAATCCTGATTCCTTTGATTGTTTTGTGATCTTCGTAATTGATTTGCTCTTTTGGAGAATGTTGTTGTAAGTCGGTATGGTGTTTTGCTTGGATAGGCTTGAAACGTTTGGATACATAATGGTGCCGAATTGTGTCCAGTTTATGTTCCATAATGATTACTTGTTAACATGTCAAGACATACTTTGAGCGACATCTTCTTAATTTCTTGGTTTCAACCTTATTTTGGTGATTACTACATTGGTTTGTGGAAGATACCTGGCAACTTGATAACTAAGAAGCCACTGAACTTGATAATTTTTGTCAGTTGTACAATTTATGGAAGGATAGAGCGATGTCATGAGTAAAATATTGAATCTGTTCGTTAGACATCAATTTTTATCAGTGACAACCTATTACAGTTGTTTAAACTATTTTCTTACTAGTTCCTCTTTTCCCCACTTGTAGCCTCTTTTTCAAGCAAGAAATGGAGCTATCTTTGATAGGCCTTCAAAATGCCGGGAAAACATCTCTTGTGAATGTTATTGCAGTAAGTAGCTATGTTTTCTGGGATGAAATACATACTGTATGCTTGTTTCTCTGGATTTTGGTTTGATACTGATCTCGTCGTGTGTTTCTTGATCTTGTTCTAAAGACTGGTGGATATAGTGAAGACATGATCCCTACGGTATGTCATCTTTTTCAAGAATGCATCTTACCCTCTGAGGCCTTTAATTTTGTCAGAAAATGTGATTCTTTTCAAAATTTGCTATTTTGTTTCCACGGTTATTGATCATGTATTTCTTTAAATATCTCACTCAAGAAAGGCATATTCTTTGTCTACAGGTTGGATTCAATATGAGGAAAGTTACAAAAGGGAACGTCACTATAAAGCTGTGGGATCTTGGTGGTCAACCAAGGTTTCGAAGCATGTGGGAAAGATATTGTCGAGCAGTTTCTTCTATTGTGTATGTCTCTATCTTTGTATGTTTTTGTAGGCAACTGCATATATCATTCAAATGCTCTTTTCTTTCTTCAGCATGTCTTTGTAGTATTGCTGGTCAGATACTAGAGATGTTTGTATTTTCCATGTGTTTACTTTTCTTCTGTAAGATGTTTACCTTTTATAAGCAAATTTTCTGCTGAGATTTAAGTTGATCTGACCTTTGTAACTGAATTTATTTGAAAGCCTTGCTTTCTTTATGCTTTTTACCTTTTACTACTGACATAAACTTTTCCTGCATGACTCTTCATGCACCTGTGTTTTAATTGACATGTTAAGTCACCAGTATGTTGTGCTATATTTCTATCACCTACTTATTCTTCTGATTTTTCCATGTTGCAGTTATGTTGTGGATGCTGCTGATTATGACAACTTACCTGTTTCGAGAAGAGAACTTCATGATCTGTTGAGCAAGCCATCGCTTAGTGGCATTCCATTGCTTGTACTGGGTAACAAGATTGACAAAAAGGAAGCTTTGTCCAAGGAAGATTTGACAGAACAAATGTAAGTGGAGAGTATTTGTCCAAGCCTTGTTTACGAACTTCTTCTGTTTGATACATATTCCATTCACCCATTGTATCGGATGGAACATGATCATAATTGTCATGTTGCATAAAACAGGCTGGCAACATTGATTTTTACATTCTTCAGCTTGGGAAATGACATGTACTGTTCATTTTCCAATGGCTATTAACTGCTGTGCACTTCATATATGGATTTTGTAATAAGGATCCTTTTCTGGCGTGCAGGGAGCTCAAGTCCATTACTGATAGGGAAGTTTGTTGCTTCATGATTTCTTGCAAGAACTCCACCAACATTGATACCGTCATTGATTGGCTTGTAAAGCATTCAAAAGCCAAAAATTGAGCTGTCCTGCTCGTATTCAACATATGACGATGTTCCAGTTCTGTAGAGTGTGGATTTTCAATCTGCTTTGGAGTGACTTTTGCTGTTTGCCTCCTCGCGTTTGTCAATATCTGACCATCGTCTTCTGTTATGTGCTTCATGCAGACTAGGTATCTATTGCTTTGGTTGACCTATGGGTCTTTGCTGCACCCTTGTCTCAAAACGTAGTGTTGGATACTATGATTTGAGTGTCATGTACAGAATTTGACTCTATGAATTGTAATGTACAGACTTTGGATTTCATAATTTTGATTAACAAATTTGAGTTTGTGTAGTGTAGTGTGCAATGTGCAATGTCTGTGTTCTTGTCTGGTGAGGCAATGTGCATTTTTATTTTTTTTTCCTTTGGTGAAAGAGCAATGTGCAGTTTGGTTGGTGCTGCCCCTAACCTCGGTTATTCCTTTTTAACTCATACGTTGTCGATCAAGAATTGAAATTAACTAAATAAAACCTCACATGATCACGTCTGTATCTTTTACCCATTTAGCTAATTCCATGTGTGTTACTACAGTCAATTTCACTTGGTGTTATGCTTTCGCATGTGAGCCATAATGCTAAATTGATGCAAATGACAGTATTGGTTAGTAGCACAGATAGACAAACAAAATAGACGGCCTAAAATGAAAGGATATATTTGGATCGTCTTCTTAAATTTTGTGTGTTAGTGTTTCTCAATTTTTATTAAAATTATGTATTTGTTGGAAGTCACATATTAACTAAACTAGAAAAGATAGAAAAATGAAAGAGAGGAGTATAGAGTGCAAAAAGTTGTTTTGTATTAATATGGTTGTGAATGATTCGATTGACATGTGAAATGGTGATGGGTCAAATTCTTTATAAAATGGAGAAGTTGAGGTGTATTTGTGGTACATCCCAGTGAGAAGCAACTCTCTAATTACCCCACTATTACCACCAACCCCACTAACCACACATGTAGTGTAATGTAGTAAATTGAAGAACAGCAATGGCCTTCAAGAATTGATGTCTTGCGTAATATATAGTCCACTTGTTATATCTCTGACAAATGTTAATTTTTGGACAGCCACTCCACTAAGTGTCCTACAATAGTGAAAATCTAATTATATAAGGAAAAAAAAATCTTTAAACTTGCAGCACAGTTCTACAGTACATCAGTTACATCAAGTAAATTTAGTTCCACAGAGAAGTAGACTAATTCAACACATTAGTAGACTTGTAATACTACTAATATCCTATAAGTATTGCCACTCAAAATCTGAAGTTGAGATAGCCTTTATTGGACAAGCTTCTAATGATTATAGTCGCCAACATCCTAAAACTCTGATCAAATGGGATCCTCCTCCTAGTGACACTTTTAAAGTTAATTTTGATGGTGGCGTTACGTAGAACGGTGTTGTTGTTGCTGGTTTCATATTGAAAGATGTAATGTTATTGTTGATTGAAGAAGGATTCATTGGTCACACAAATGTCCTCTTGGTGGAGAGCATTGCTTTAAGAGATGTCCGTGTGCATGTTCTGGTGGATGGTGACTCTGAACTTGTTATCAATTGTGTTAATGGCAATTGTAGTCGTCCTTGAAGACTCAAAATGATTATTCATGACACGGGATTTGTCCTTTTTTTTTTGCTTCGATCAGAGTCGTTCATATCTTTCATAAAGCAAACTTGGACCATTTTGGGTCTAGAAAACTTGACTTGAGAGAAGAAGGAAAAAAAAAAAAAAAACACAAACAAACACAAGCTTCTTCTTTTTTGAGAATGAGAAAAAAAAACTTGAATTGCCACGTATTTCGAAATATAAAATGATGATGTAATTGGTTCGTGGGAGATAAATCCAAGAGAGGAAGATTCGAGAGGCCCAGTCCAAACCACGCGGCGCGAAAAATAAAGCACAACAAAGTGAAGAAGAAGGTGATCAGCGCAGGAGGGAGAGAGAAGAGAGCCCTTTCACTTTCCCTTTTGGCATCACCTACGTGAAAGGAATCAAACCCCGCCATGGCAATCAAACTCTCTCCCTCTCTTCTCTATGTCTCACCGTGCAGTGTCTGGCCACCCAGAAAGTAATTCAAAGTCTCAACCAAATGTTTTAAGAGACTCCATGTACAGAGTCAAACCGCGCGATCACATCATCATTTTTCACTCTGTTTTCTGTTTATGTGCAGAGATGATGAAGAGAAGGATCAGATGGAAGCGCAGCAAACTTTTCTCAGGTAAGAAAGCGTGATTATTTTCCACAAAAAAAAAAAAGAAAAAAAAAAGCGTGATTCTGTATGAGACTGTGCTCTGTAGTTTGGTTAATTTTTGTGCTCCGTTCAAGTTCTTAGGAAGAAAACTGTGTTTTATTTTGTGGGTATCTGGCTAAAAAGGAAAGGGAAGAAATAAGAAGTAGAATAAAAAGTAGCGAAAAAATGGGGGCATTCCGAGAATCGAACTCGGGACCTCTCGCACCCAAAGCGAGAATCATACCACTAGACCAAATGCCCTCATTATGATAATGTACATGTCTAATACGTCATTAGCGTAATAATTGATTTGTTTTGTTTTGTTTTCGTGGTCCCTGCTTGGTCCAATTACTTTTCTTTTCCATCATTTTGGATTACTGGTGGTATGCATTTTCCACAAGATATGGTATCATGGTAAAACAGAAGGTGGAATTAACAGTCCCCGCATCGAAAGACTGCGATATTGTTGAGCGATATCATTGGTATAGTACTACAATAGTTTTAGTTTGAGGGCAGCCTATAAAATTTATGTAAAGGAATACACTAGGATCTTAAAATTAAGTTTAGTTCACGGTAATGAGTATGAATTCACATATGGAATCGTACTGCTAGCGGGGAGACTGTTGTCGGAAGCTAGTTATTTGGAGAACTAAATTGAAGTCTTGAGTTTGTTTGAGTTGACTTCCGTGTAGGTACATTGTTAGAAGTGGGAAAGGTATTGGAAGTAAAATCATACCACTACAGAAACCAAATAGTCTATCAAGGGGGTTTGAAGAATGGGAAGAGTTATGTTATATGTTAATCTTACATGGAAGACATTTTCTTTTCACATGAATTGATCACACTACATCGATTTGAAGAATGAGCAGAGTTATGTTATATTATAATCTTACATGGAAGATATTTTCTTTTCACATGAATTGATCACACTACATAGGTCACGAGTGTTCATATTCTGTTCATTTTTTTGTTCATTCCATATGTTTAAACTCTTTAGGAATTCTTGGATCATATATAATTTTTTGTTCTATAGTTGGGTGATTCAGTCTCATTCAAGTTTCGACTCCTTAATGAAGTGTTATATGTCAGGTAAAGTCTAGGAAGACAAAAAAGATTGCCCACTTCCATGTTATATGTTAATCTTACATGGAAGACATTTTCTTTTCACATGAATTGATCACACTACATGGATCTGAAGAATGAGCAGAGTTATGTTATATTATAATCTTACATGGAAGATATTTTCTTTTCACATGAATTGATCACACTACATAGGTCATGAGTGTTCATATTCTGTTCATTTTTTTGTTCATTCCATATGTTTAAACACTTCAGGAATTCTTGGATCATATATAATTTTTTGTTCTATAGTTGGGTGATTCAGTCTCATTCAAGTTTCGACTCCTGAATGAAGTGTTATATGTCAGGTAAAGTCTAGGAAGACAAAAAAGATTGCCTTAGTGGGGCATTCCGAGAATCGAACTCGGGACCTCTCGCACCCAAAGCGAGAATCATACCACTAGACCAAATGCCCTGATTATATTACTAAACATGCCAAATAAATAATTAATAATATAGCTTTGGTTCAATTATTCCTTTTCTTTTCCATCATACTTTTATACATGTTCCCGGGGATAGATGTACTTGTTCACTGTTAAGCTAGAAGTCTAGAAGAGGGAAGTATTGCTCGGTAATATGGAAACTTAATTGAACTTTAGAGTTCATTTGAGTTCATATAGTCTATCGATGGGATTTGAAGAATGAGAAGAGCTCAAGTTCTTATTGATAACATATGTTACTATGTAATGTCTTGTGAGTGGATTTGTGAAAATATTAGACAAGACAAAAAATTAAACAAGTGGGGCATTCCGAGAATCGAACTCGGGACCTCTCGCACCCAAAGCGAGAATCATACCACTAGACCAAATGCCCATACTATGGTACTCAAAATGTGCAATAGCTATTATACTGACAGAAATTGATTTTCCTATTATACTGACAGAAATTGATTTTCTTTTGTTATCTCATATACCCACTTGTTTTTCTTTTGTATATCATTGACCCAGCTGCAGTGCTGGTACTAATAAATTATTAACATCAGGGACTTTATACATTTCCTGGCTGTAGCTAATTCATTGTTTTGAACACTGTCTGTTCCTACAGGTATCTGCATCTCTATGCAGTTGGTTAATTCAGTCGGTTTTCCTCGGGTCAGTAGTTGGTTGGTTTGAACACTGCAGTTTGCAATGAATATTTTTGAAGGTAATGTGATTCTTCTGCTTGAAGTGTTATTGAATCTTGACTCTGCTCAGTGCTCAAGTTCTCGTTGAGCCTAAGACTAATATAGACAAGGTATGTTATGTGGGTGGATTTCTGGCAGAAAAACAAAAGGAATGAGAAGTGAAAAAAATAAAAAAATATCACCCAAAAAGGGGGCATTCCGAGAATCGAACTCGGGACCTCTCGCACCCAAAGCGAGAATCATACCACTAGACCAAATGCCCTCACTATAACAATTAACACGTGCGAAATAGCCTAATTAGTTTTCTTTCCCATATGAGTGATCTGACCCTTCCTTTCTACATTTATCTACATGTGCACATGGAAATGATCCTATACAGTTGGACAAAAAAGTAGAATTTGGATTGTGACAACAATCATTAACCTGGAAAATTCGAGATATAGTTATTCATAGGAGTGAAAGAAACCTTTTGGGACTCCAGCTAGCAACTTCGTGATGAAATTCTGCTAACGGAGAACTTTAGGGACAGACCCCATCACCTTTAAAAACGAAAAAAGCATCCTTTGGTGATCTACCTATTACTCACTTGCGTTTACCAGTAACAGTTTCTTACCACTTTAGTCCTTAACATCTGCTTTTATCCATGTTTTGGAGCCATGATCCTGTTCATGATAATTCCCTGCACAAAAAAAAAAAATCAAACCAAAAATGTGCATTACTAATACCACATCTTACAAGTCTCTCAAAACTATTTTGTGGTATTATTATGAACTTTAAAATGAAGAACAATCTACAAGTATTTCATCTATTTCCTTTTTCTTTTTTGGTTTATAAGGAAAATTTTACTTAGATCTACCTTCTACACGACCTCATGAGTTCAGACCCTTGTATGTTGATCTGGCATTATGTCCAAAACTATTTTTTAAGGAATTTATTACTGATCTGTTCAATTTATGAAGATGGGCAATCTTAGCAATGCAAAGATGAACAAAAAAAAAAAATTGAAGAATCTTAAGAATAGCAAAAACAATTTTTTTTAATAAAGGACCGGTTGGGAATATTCATGGAATGGATTTGCTTAAATTTCGGACAAAATGATTGCAAATGGCCCTGTAGTACTCGTCTGTAAATATCCATGAATGAGTTTGCTGCATTTGGTGTCTTCCGTGATTGTCTCTCACCCACTGCTTTAATCTCCTCTCCTGTAGTTTTCAATAAAGAGGTAGGGTAATGAAAAGGAAAGCTGAGAAATTAATTCACTACTAGATTAAGGTTGCTGATTTCTAGCTTGGTGTTCATAGCTTTTTGAAGGGTTGGTGGTTGTGAGGTTGGATTGGAAGCTGTCCATGGCCACCTTCGCAGGAACCTCCCAGAAGTGCACAGCCTGCGAAAAGACGGTGTATCTGGTTGACAAGTTAACAGCTGATTCCAGATCCTACCACAAAGCCTGCTTCCGATGCCACCACTGCAGAGGTACCCTAAAGGTAAAACCTTCCTTATCTTGGTCTTGTTTCTTGGATCATAAGCTTATATGCTTATTTCATGTATACTTTCATTATTTGCAGTCTTAAAAGTTAGTTTGTATAGTTTGATATGCATTGTGCATTTGTGCATGTACTCGTTCTTTAGATCTAACACGTTATTATATCCTAGATATGACACTTTTGCTCTTGGGTCTCCAATATTATGGCCAAATTACATATCACTTTCATTCCCCAATTTGATGTAGCTTGACATACATTGTTGGCCAATTCCTTGTGGTGTTTATAAGGAAATTTCTGAATATGGGAACACATAACACAGAAGGTCATATGATGAAAATTGAATTTAGGTTCACAATTTTTTTATTCAATCCTCATTACTGATCCGAAAATAAAGCAAAATAAATAAATCAGGAATTCAAAGAAACTCGATTTTGATTCTTTATTTTGGTCTATCTACAGCTCAGCAACTTCTGCTCATTTGAGGGAGTCCTATACTGCAGGCCTCACTATGATCAACTCTTCAAGCGAACTGGTAGTCTGGATAAGAGTTTTGAAGGTGGGTGTGTGTGTCTGTGTGTGAGTGAGAGAGATATATATTTCTTTTTTTTTGAAGAAGAAGAACTGTAAATGTTTATCAATATCATGAGTTAGTTTTTTTTTTTTTTTTTTCTTTAGTGGGTATCCTTAACTTTTCTTTGTCATCTTTCTTTCAGGCACACCGAAAATTTTGAAACCAGAAAAACCTACGATTGAGAATGAGGTAAGTATCTTAGTTTTTGATAAGGGAAGAAAAATAAATTGCCACATAGGCTTTCATTTTGGATTTATCAATCGCTCGAATTTGATAATTATAGGGACATTTATGGTTTCAAGATTGAAACAAATACGACTAATCCTCTGTGAAGAGAGTACAAAAAGACAAAAAGAAACAGTTTTACAATGACTAATAAGAATTACATATGGATTTCATGCAGAATAACAAGGCAGTATCAAACATGTTTGTTGGTACCAAAGATAAATGTGTGGGATGTGAAAAGACGGTGTATCCCATTGAGAAGGTAATAACCCAAATGTCATTAAGTAATATGTTTTGACATTGCTTTGGAGAACAAAACATCGATCCAATTTTATTAAATTATTTTCCATGTTTTCAAAGGTCTCGGTGAATGGGACTTCATACCACAGGAGGTGCTTCAAATGTACCCATGGAGGTTGCACCATAAGCCCATCTAACTATATTGCACATGAAGGAAAGCTCTACTGCAAACACCACCACATCCAACTCTTCAAGGAGAAAGGGAATTACAGCCAGCTTGAGAATGAACGTGAAAAGCAATCAGAGACTGGTAGTTAGTCATGAGCCACTCCTAATGTTTAAGGCGCTTTTCATTAATTTTAACTTGTAATCTTGTTTTTGGTCATGCATTTGATGTAATGTGAGGTTGATCTGCATCTGCTTAATGTGTGTGAAAGGTTTTTCTGCGGCATTTTTGATTGGTCATCTCTACTTTTGAGTTTCTTCTACTTTGCCCTCTGTTGAGCCACGGTTTTTGTTCATCCGCCGTGAAGGGTATCAACTTTTAAGAATAGAACTTGGGTATAAAATTTCGGGGTTTGGAGATAGAATTTCAATGGAAGTTTCTGTTCTTCCACGAAATTTTTGTACTCCAGCTCTGAATCCTATATTCAAGCCCTAGATACGAATTCTTGCCTTGAAAGTTGAAACTTAATTTCTACTCAGAACCTCCAATTTCATTCTCAACACACCAAATCCAAGCTTAAGAAACCCTGGATTCATGAAAGATCCGGTGGAGTATAAATAAAACCAAGGGCAATTGGTTAATATACAAAAGAACTATTATACCATGAAGCAAATATCAAACAAACTTGAGAAAAGATTGCACTTGGTTCAGCTTTTGTTAGACAAACTCTGCACATGAATAATGAGTTAATACATCTAAAATATGCCCGACTTCTAAGGGGGTTACGAACTTGAAATCCCTGGTCTCTGTGGCATATCAACTGGACAATAATCAGTGACAAATGTACAATGACAAGATACCGCACATTCTGTTGCTTAGCCCTCTACTGTGAGATTTTCATTTTTACCTCCATGTGCTGTAGATATCTGCTCTACTCCGTAAATAATCATGATTTCATTCCATTCTTGATAGCACTTTTCCTAAAATAAATTTGTGAGCAACCAGTTATGCTTTAGCATCAAAACACCATTTCGAACAATTAGCTAGCTAGAGCTTCCATCTCAGGACCCACTTTTGCTTGTGTTGTCCTTTAATATCTGCGATGCTAATATCAGGAGTTCCACCATCTCAAACCCCACAGCATAAACTGAATCTATCTTCTCATGGCTGGGCTCCCAATATACGATACCAGGCTCACTGCTAACACTATGACCGCTGAATTCCACATCTGCTTCTGCTGACCAACTAAGTGGTAGGGAACTTCCAAGTGCAGTCTTCACTAGTTTTGCCTCGTTAATAATGTTGTCTAGAGTTTCTAACATGCTAGTAAGCATCGAGTCTCCAGAAGTCACCATCTCCTTGGCCTGCACAGTAAATAAAAGGAATACTACTAAAACAGTGTAGTTTTTGGTAGACACACCGAGTGTTTCATTGCTTGCAATTGACTATTCTACAATGAAAGTTCCCACTATAACACTAGGAATATCTTGAACTGCTATCAGACCTTTAAAAGCGATAGACGAAGCCTATGAACTGTAGTAGTCAGATGTTCGATACTTCCAATGGTTTCCCTAAGGGTCGCATTTTCAATCTTCATCCTGAGAAAACACAGATATATACTAAATGCAAATGGAAAAGAAGGTTTTATAAAGAACCACACGTGATGCATCATCGAACTCAAAAGATATTCACAAACCTCACAAACTCCATGCTATTTAGGTCAGATTCAGCTTCATTTCCCCTAAGGTCTAGATTTCCAACCCAACGGCTCAAGTATGTTTTCTTCAGCAAGCTCTTTAGTTTTCCACCTCTTTCATGTGTAACTACTCTCCTGTCCCCAACTTGAGCAGATGAATTGCCTCCTTTCGTCTCCTGACCCATTCTCCTGCATGTACATTATTGGTTGCAGTACTTTAAAAAAGTTGCTGATACTTCTCAAAGAACCAGGATGGTTCATGTAATCAGACTGGAAGAAAGAAAAAATTTGGGAGGGTATGGATCTTTGACAGATTGCTATCTTATCCAGATAAAGTGGGTATGCCAATTGGCAGGGTCTTGGTCGCCAACAACGTATTTCCAGAATTATAAATTCTCTATTCATCTTTACCAAAATTTCAAGCAGTGGCATACAGAATGAAAATATCATTGACACAATTTTAAAAGTAAAGAAGAAATCTGACTCTTTGAGTTGATGATATTCCTGCTTTAATTGTGCCATCTCCATTAGAGCTTGGACCTTCTCATTGGTAACCTGGATCAAAGAGAAATAATTGCACAGTTCATCACTTAACCCAAATGACAATATCACTAATCTTTTTTTCTTTTGGTCTGAAATATCACTAATCTTTGAAGGTCACAAACGGGAAAAGTAAGCTTTGAGCAAGTACACCAACGAATTTATGCAAATGATGGAATAACAAACCATTCAATGCATCAACAGTCAGCAAGAAGACTGTGGTCTACAAAGGCCACTTAAAATCTCTTAAAACATTAAGTGAATAGTGATAACTTCAACATATAGAGTTTCTCTAGCCGAAATCTCAGTGAGTGTCAAATTAAGAGCAAAGTGGCCTAGACACATGTATGATTTACGGATTTCCACATGTAAAGTTCACAGAAATATATCTAAAGCATTTGTCCAAATGAAATTCAATGACTTATCACTTAGTGGCATATTGTTAAGCATAAACAGATTAGGTTTTTATTATATACACATGAAATGAACTTATCAATGGTCAGATACCAGAGAACAAATAACCCTGACAGACAAGTACTTTACAGAAACTACCTGCAATAGGTTTCTCTGAAGCTCATCTATTTTACTTTGAAGAGCTGCATTCACATTTCTGTCCAGTAAATGTCTTTCTTCCTGCTGTGATAAAAGCAATAACGTTGCAACCTGAAAATTTTCCATAGTTGAGGAAAAGAAAATAGAACAGTTACTAAAAAACAGTAGGAGAGAAAGTTTTTTTTTTTTTTTTTTTTTTTTAAGAGATTAACCATACTGTGTGACATTAGAAAAAGTGCAACCAAAATATTCTTTGCAGAACACCTTGTCTTCCAGTGCCTGTGCAAGGGCTTTAGAGGAATCACCCTCCCCAACTGAAACCATATCTGATAAGCTAGGGTCACCATCTTTGCAGAACACCTTGTCTTGCAGTGCCTGTGCACGGGCTCTAGAGAAATCACCCTCCCCAACTGCCACCATGTCTGATAAGCTAGGGTCACCATCCTGCAACCATATCAGAACAATTGGTACTAACATTTAATCTTGAACAGCAGATAGAGCAAGCCACACATTTCTTGAGCTCATTGCTCCCTTCAAACTTCTTTTCCCAACTATTATTAAAGCGAGAAAGACTATTGGGTCATCTGTCCATGTCAAATTTGGCCAACAGTCTACCCGTCAAATCAAATTAGTGCTATTAATATTTTTCTTGATTTATTGAGTCTTCTTGGGTTCATATGACACTTGGCTAGTATCACCCTCAAAATTTTCTAAAAGAACTTAAGGAAACAATGTGTTTTTGAGTAGGTGTAAGGTGCTTAGGTTTCACAGTTCTCTTCTGAATATCAAGTCAACTTCTACCAGCACCGTCCTATTTCAGAAGCATGGCTAACTGTCTATAGAATATGCAATTCAAAGGTGCCAAGACAGAAATATGTTATCACTGGATGTGCAAAATGTAAGTGAACCCTACCAACTTACATATACAGACAGTCAGCTACTATGATAGAATCCCACATTTTTGAAGTTGCATAGATTCTGTGTGTGTCTGTGTGAAATAGAGAGAGAGAGAGAGAGAGAGAGAGAGCCAGCAGTAAAACTAACCTTAAATACCACTTGGGGATCAGCATCTGTAATTTCATGTACATCTTGACATTCAGATTCGCCTTGCTTTACATCTCCCATATGTGGCTCCAACTTTTGTAGTCTGCTTGCATCAATTTGCCTACACTTTTTCTCCACTGCATCAATTATTGATTTGATACAACTGCTTCCCTCATTAAGTAAACTCATGATGTGAACTTTTTGCTGAGAATGGTGATGATGTAACTCTGCCATCTCCTTTTTTATCATTCCATCTGAACGGATCTGCATGTAAACCAATAGAAATTAAAAGTGAGTAAAGGACATTGAGATGAACTTTTCTTTTCCAAAGAGTACTTACTTTCTTCTTTTCCAATTCCGAAACCCTCCTCTTTAAATGATTTTCAATTTCCAAACCCTACATGCCACAAGACCCAGAACAAAGTCAACTAAAGAATGAGAAACAAAAAAAGTCCATTGTGCAATGCAAAGCTGATATGCAGAAACAGGTTCCTTACCACTCGTAGCCTGTTTTGAAGATTACCAGCAGAGATCCTCACCCTCTCGAGCTCTTCTTCTAATGAACTCTGTCTGAGGCTAAGTTACTCAAATTGCATATAGAACATAAAACATAATCGAATAACTAGCATGACGTCTCTAATCTATAATATTCAAATTTGAAGCATGTTCCCAATACACAGTCAAAAACTAAAACAAGTTGAGTAATGTCTTTTTGATTCACAAGGTGCACATAGAGCAAAAGTATACTGGCCTACTGGGCCAATATATACTTCTCGTCCATGGACTATGATCAATTATGTTTTTATCGCTTATACACTTATACTCTTTCCTCTGTTTTCAGTGACAAAATGCCATAGCGGATCAACCTGGGAGATTGCATATAGCAACAAACATGGGAGATATACATGTTTCGACTTGGGAATCATCAGGAATGCCAAATTATATGAGTAGGGGTCTATTACAAATTTATGTGCTCAAATAGTTACAAAAAAAAAGAACGGAACTTAGCTAATATCAGGTGATATAATTTTTTGGCAACTAGCGCAACATCCGCAAATATAAGTCATCTAACAAGAAAACGAGTATCAACTAGAAACTTCAAATTTAATCTTACAGCTTCATTACAAATAAGCTGAAATATAGATGAACGGACCTGCCTACTCAAGCATTTACATAGGGTTATCTAAATAATAATCCTAAACAACAAGACAAACTAATAACCCCAGAGGGAGAAGAAATAGAGATGTTAACAATTTGGAATTTCTTAGTTGCTACTTTACATCTATATTCTCTACTGAGCTCAAACTCCGGTTAGAAAATATCGAGTCCATGTTATCTGCTAGTTCTACATCAGGTATCACTATTTAGATTGATTTTGATAATAACCAAATCCACTTAATACTTCTTCATGAAAAAAGAAATATAATATTAGGAAGCTACAAGATTATGCAGACTTACAATATATTTTGATGTAGAAGTGTCATTGAAACTCCACCATTCTGCAGGATCATCCAAAAGGCATGCACATTTGGTGTCCCAACTTGTATCCCCAAATCCCTCCAAAGAATCCTGCCTGATCTCATAAAACTTATCGATGACCTGTTTTGAAGATAAATTTTTCCTTAACTATGAGAAAATAAAATGCAGGAAAAACATAACTTAGAAATAAACAACATTCAATTACTTCAACATAATTTCTAGGCTTCTAGCTATGCCATAAAAACTTTTAATTTTCTGAAAAACTATACTATATGTTTATAAGTTTAAAATCTCTTACTAACTCTTGGAACTGAATGTGTAAGAGTTATTATTTTATGTTTTGAGTAGCATCATATCAGAGGGAATTTCATTATGATGTAGGAACACAAATATAAATACAGCTTCCCTGAACATATTGTAATACAGGACTAGATCAGATACAGCATTCTACATCAAGCGGAGCTGCAAGATATCTTAAGATATTATAATCTGCATATCTACACTAGAAAACTGTATACAACCAGAACAACACCAAGCCCCAATAAAAGTTTAGTTGAATGGTTAGGTATTTATAGTTTGTTCCATGTGCCCTGCAGTTTAAAGTTTAAACCCCCTCAACGTACCTACCTAGATATTTTCTAGAGTTTCCTCTTGAAGATTGTAGGGTTCAACGGGATGGCCCCAGATTTGAGCCAGGGTACGCAAAACAAGGTATGGGTATTTTTGGTATCAGACAGAGAAATTTCTAAAGTTTTCTGTCCTCAACTCATAAAAAAATATTGTGGAGCAGGTTTCTGATCCTAAACTTAAGTGAAACAAGAGAAATAACACAAACATAAAAAGTCACAAACTCACAATATTGGTGGATGCTTTCATTGGCCAGAAGATACATAATTTTGAAGGTAGATTGGATTGGGGTGTTAGTAAGCAGTCACAAGACAGATTTATTAATTTTCATTTTTACTTTGTTTTTTGTGAGCTACTCATCTGCCCTATGGGTTCTTTGTTTTACTACAAAAAAAGACAGCACAGCACAGACACTGACAGTAGAAAGTCACCATCAGGAAAAACCTAAACATGGAAGCCATGACCCCAGCTCAGGCATAATGGGGTAATTATGGTAGTAGATGTCCAGAAGACCACAGGAGGGATGGATGACGAAGAATATGGTCTAAGAACATGATCCATCAATGGATACAGAAACAGAAACAGACTACTCGCATCACATTGTCACTAATTTGTTAAGAAGGTTAAAAAAATAATAAAGGTTATAGATATGACAATGTCAAAAACACGTACCCAAAGCACATACAGAAGAAAATGTCAAATTCTCAAAACTGATTGTAACTTGTTTAGGCTTGATGGCATGAACATAATCATGCAATGCACACTGACTTGAATGATATTTGCATAAGGAAAGAACAAGAGTGCAGTATCCAGAGAAGTATTTCAAAACAAAGAAAGTCGCTATGGATCATACTATTCCAGTTATTCCCCTAGCTATTGCCAAAGAAATTATATAGCTTTACCATGCGTAGTATGACATGAGAAAGAGAGAGAAAGCCAAGTCATCACCTTCTTAAAAGTTGCATTCTGCTCCTCTTGCATTGCTAAATCAGTTTGAAATTTATCATTAAGTTTCTTCTGTTCAAAACAATCTGCAGTATGCTCTTCTAACCTGTATCACACAAAAGATGCACACATTTATGACAGAAGAAATCAACTACTTGCATTGTAGTTTCATTATAACCAACTTCAACTTCTAGCTTGGCTTTAAAGGATGCTCAACAGAAAGAGAACGAAATTAATAAAGTTGCCGAATCAAAATTGACAAATAATAGACTTGAAAGAGAAGTGTAGCAGGAGAGAATAAAAACAAACCAAAAGTCAATGCCTAACATTTACAGACAAGAAAAGCACCACATGAATAGGATCAGGACCTATTATAGTCAAAAGCATATGACGGTAAAAAATTACCACACACATAGCACATAACTTCAGAAAGAAAAGCAGAAGCATAGCATCTATATGGGAGGTTTCAATTCATTTTCTTTCTAAAGCAAGCACTAGATGTGTTGAACAGCCATACATAAGATCCATAGTAAGACAAATCTAGTTTTGTTTTTCTAAAGTTCTTAGTCATGATTAATTCGCCATTCATGTTCTGTTTCTTGGTAGCGGACCCAGGAAACAGCATTAGCATCATCTAATTCATGCATACTGAATAAAACTTTGAACACTGAAAACATAATAGGAAATTAGATACCTCTTCTCTATCTCACTCAATTTCTTTGACATGAGCTCCTCTTTCTCCCTAGCCGTCTCAGCCTGTAAAAAGACATATAGCATCTTTTAAACATGCAGTTTCTTATATGACAAGCATAAAAGCACTTTCTAAGAAATATACATGCAGAAAATAAGTTTAAACTAAAAATAGTCGCTGTCATAACCTCCATTATGGACTGATCCCGTTCGGCAAAAGCTGCAGCTACACAGCCCTGGAAAAATTTAAGCTGCTTCTCAGCTTCCAAATTCTGAGTAAAGAGAGTAAAGAAATTCCACATATCAGTCTTGCATAAGAAACTATGAAACTAATATGCATTCTTTCCATAAAAGACAACAAAGGAATAAGATGTTGATGCATCCCCACATTCTAATTCAGTTGCAAAAGCACTCGAATTAACACCATCTGATATCAAAACAAGACCCACATGATGTAAATATCTTTTATTCTGGCTTCCGAAACTATTAAGGCTTCGGTTTGGCTTATCAACTAATCATTTAGAAGACATGCATTAATACTGTTGTTAATCAATGCAGATGTTCCTATTATCATACTGATCATTGAACGAGTAGTTATTAGTTACAAGATTCCTCAGAAGGATATAATGAGCCCCTCTTTTTTATCATCTGCTATCAAGGCATGTGAACACTAGTCAAGCTAGATTCTCAAGAAGATGATGAAGAAAAAATTTTGCAAAGTTTTAATCAAATATGTGAGTGTGCACACGTAGTCATACTCAGCAGTGAGTAGAAAAATCTATACTGAGAAAATCTAACAGAAAAATGAAAATTATAAAAAGGACTACCTTACTGGTATTTGATTGTTATTGTGGGATATTAATCCAACAGTTGATGAACATCGATTTTCAAAGTCACAGTGAGTGGGAATTCATGACCACAAACACTTATATTCCATATTAGTCAATGGTTTTATTTGGTAGAAATCAATTTGGTGCTTGCTTTTGAAGCTATTTACACATGTTTTTCATCGGTAAGCTTCTAATGGAAGTTGAGATAAAAAAGAACTTCCCATGACATTATATCCTGCCATAACCATTTAACGTTTCCTTGATAAGTCAATAAAGATAAGTATGAAGTAATTACTGGTAAGTTGCTTGTAATTGTGTGAATTCCTTTCACATTTTGTCTTTCTAAACTTGATTACGTGGGGAAAACCATAATTTCATCACTGAAAATGCAGGTAATAGTGCAATTTTCTAGCTACAGAAGGGAGGTAGAGAGAGTGTGGTAGTGTGTCTGTGCGAGAGAGAGAGAGAGAGAGACCTTTGCAACCTCTGCATTATGCAAATCAGCCAACTGGCCCTGGAGGTAGGAAAAAAACATATTAGCTTCCATAAGCAGTTACATTAGTACTGAGAGGAGAATGTTTATTGATCTCACTTTGATTCTATAAGCCTCAGAGAGCTCCTCTTGAAGATTCACGTTCTCTCTTGAGCAAGTAGCTAGCTTCTTTTTCAGGTTCTCAATCTCCTGCTCCAAGCCAGCTGTCCTAATAGGGAAAAAAAAATTAAAACATTCTTATTGTTATCTTCATAATACCATTCCATGAGTGACTTTTCCATACCCACTTATGAAAAGTTGGAAAGAAGAAAACCATGTCGTCTGGGAAAAGAAAATTACACCTTTGAAAATGCATCTTAGTAGCCACAACAAGGTAGCCTGGCCCAGCTTGCTGCATACACAATTGTTCGATGTCTTTACGTAATTCATCACGCTCTGCAAAACATTAAAATTGACAAATTATATCTTCACTTTTCTTTCGACTTGACAGCAGATGAAAACTCAGGATCAGAAACTGAAGAAAATGGTATGCAGAAGAACAACTTACATGTTTGCAAAATGCAGAACAAGGATTAGTTTTTGATCATGTGATGCAATGCAGAATAAATAAAATCCCAATACAAGGAAAAACTATAAAATTAGGTTTGGAATATGTAACCACAGGACTGTTTGTTTATATCTTAGTGTATGAGGTGTACCCAAATACAAGTCAACAACTATCCAGCAAGTATCAGAAATGAGGGTTTAGTGAAAATGTCAGGCCTTCTCAGGTGGTCTGAGGTTCGAATACCCTCAAGGTACCAACCTAGCTATTTGCTAGAGTTTTCTACCTTCTAATGATTGTAGATTACAGGAGAAGGCCCCATTGTTGAGCCGCAGATGAAAAAGGGAAAATTACCAAGAATCACATGTGATTCCTATCCTACTTGCATCTTTCTAGAGTGGGAAACTACAGTTATTAGTTGCAAGTAAATGTCAAACCATACACAATGATATTCTTCATCACAATGATAACAAGAGCGGTAAGAGATTCCTTTTCAGAGAGTTTATTCTTCATATTTCATCCATTAAGACACTAGTTGGGATACAATTTCTTCAAGTTTCACAAATGGAAGTATAGAATTAAAGAGACAACCAGCTCTTTTTGACATTGCATTTGCATCCTTGATAGACTATATGCTAGTTCGTCAGTTGAATTGGGGTTTCGTGCAGGCTGCCACCTAATAGCCACATTGGCTCCTTCCTGCATGGTTTTAAGACAACGAATCTGTTTCCCAATTCTTGCCCTGGCCCTATGGATAAGTCTTCAGAAGCCTACTGAAAGATGTCAAATGAGTTGCTACCACTTCTTTTATACTCCAACGGTCATTGGAAACAAAATCCTAAGCTAAACCCCGGATGTAATCACCTACAAACTACATGTCTCAAGTAACTAAAAAGGCTTCCCACCACTAGGACTAGCCACCAATCCGCCATCATGGCCAAGCTAAGCAGGTTTCGGTACACATTCTCAATCCTTATGATTCTTTTCGAGTCAAATAAATACAAAACCAAAAGCACTATTCTCTCCTTAAATCAATGGCATGACAGCACTAATATTGAACAGCACATACCATGTTCCACCTGCTGAATGCGAGACAGCAACGACTCCTTTTCGCTTAAATCTTCATCCATAGTCTGAAAAACAGAGACAAAATCACAAATTGGCATCAAAGCTCAAAAGTTTATCACAATCCAGCCAATACCACACTTCTGTATCTTGATTCCAGAGTAAAACGACTACGTTTAACAAAAGTTGGGTTACTTTAAAAAGCACATATACCAATTTATTCACCAAAAAGATCAAAACTTTAGTCACCAAGCTCCATAATTTCGTCCATAAAAATCAGTAAGTACATCAATTTTTAGGTTTTAGGGAATTGAAAGAAAAGAGAAAAGGTTTTGGGAATCAGTGATTACCTGAGAATTGGGTTAAGAGCTTCGGACAGAAATCAGAATCAGCGTTCAAACAAGAAAAGAAGTTTCGTTTCGTTTTGCTTTGGTTTTGGTTTGCTTTGCTTTGCTTTGCTTTGCTTTGCTTTGCTGGGCTTGCTTGCTTTGCTGCAATAAATGTTTATATAGAATGATTGATATGAGGCCAAAACATATTGTTTGACACCTATTGGCCGTTGGCTGCGGAATCCATCTGAATGTTAAAAAAAAGGTGAAGAATTCAGTGCACCCACGTGTACTTGCAACTGTTAGATTATATTAAATATACTCTTAGGTTATTAATAAAAATATTAATTATAAATATCAAAAGCTGAGATCATCAGTGTTAGGTCTTTTGAACTGTCGGTGCATAGAATAATTTAAAAAAAAAAAAGAGGCTCAGATTGTTTGTTGTTGTTTTTGTTTTTTGTTTTTGTCTAGAATTATTAGTTTCTTATTTATTAATGAAAGAGTAACTGTGGGTAACATTATATCATGACTCATGACTCATCATGTACTTTCTCAAAAAAAAAAAAAAAAAAAAAAAAACTCATCATGTAAGAGTCAAGTCAAAATCGAACTGACTTTAGGCCTCGTTTGGTTCACGGAATTGAGAGCTTGGGAAAAGAAATTATTCATTATAATGTTTGGTGTGCACAAGGAAATGAACAACTTTCCTTTAAGAAGGGAAAATATGGAGGAAAGTGAATCCTCTCATCCTCCAAATGATTCATTTTCCCTCTTATTTTCCCAGCATTAAATATGCATTAATTATATGATAAAAAAAATATTTATATCCTTGTTAAAAATTGTTATTGACAATTTTATTTGAAAAGTTTATGATTTGTGCTTTAATATATTTTCCCGTTGCTTTCTCAATGTTTCCAAACAACGAAAAGGAAAGCTAGTGGGAAATTTGTTTTCCTGTCCCATGAAATTTCCTAAAGAATTAATTTTCTTTCAGTGAACCAAACAAGGCCTTAAGCTAGCCTAAAGCAATCCTAAAGCAATCCTAGTAAACCCGAAATATTCAAGTAGCAAGGTTGGATTACCTATATGGCTATATGCAACAGTAGCGCAACATTGGTTTTTGGTTTTAATGAAGGGCATCTGTTAGATAGCTTGGTGGGGTTTTTCTTATTGATTTGATTTATTTATAGTGTGAGACGTTAACCGGTGGTTGGACATAAAGAAACTTTGTCCAGTGATGTAATGCTCAGAAGGATGATATAATATATAAGGGTTTTTTACTTCAACAGTGTCTGAACTCTTCGAGTACTTTTGAAATGATACTTGGACTTTCAAAGTTATCAATGTGATACCTGGACTCATTTTTTCGTAACAACGTCGTACCTACGGTCAATTTCCGTCACGGAATCGTTAACTATGACCACGTGTCTGGCACATGAGGCACAAAATAAGGGTAAAAAACTAATTTACCCTCAAAATTATTTTTTTATTCTTTATTTTTTTTTGCTTTCTTTCTTTCTTTTTTTCTTTCTTGTTTTTCTTTTTCAGCTTCTTAAACCCTCCGATTTGAAGCAGAGTCTCTGGTCCAAATGCTAATTAAGGACGTTAAGCAAATCTGAAGAATTTCTTCATGCAACAGGGAAGGTTAGGGTTTCCTACAAGCTCAAAAACGGTTAGGGTTTTACTTGAGCTCAGCTCCTACTAGCTCTCACTGCAAATCAAACAGTTTCACCATGGTTCCATCTCTAATCGAGTTCACGACTTCCTCAAATCCACCAAACTCCGAACCCCAAATTAAGCTAAGCCCATCAATTCAGACCGTTGTAGATGAAATCCACAAGGAAAACCCCAAACTCTCTCCCTTGATTCAACAATTCTACCAACCAATGCAATTTCGGGTCGAGCCGCCTCTCGAATCCATCTGGGTTTACACCGCATTGACATTTCGGAGCCGGAACCACCCAAAAGGCGACATCTTGGACCGAATCGCCGCCGTAAAGGACTTGTTTCAGCTGCTCTCCTCTTGCTTAGCTCCCTGCGGTTGCTCAAAAAGAGTCGCGCTGCTCGCTCCGATGGTGCGGTTGGCACACAACGTCGTTTTGGATTTGTTTAAGAGGGAGTCGGGGTTAAAGAAAGAGAAGAAAGTGATGAAGGAGGTGAAGAATTTGGTGGGAGTGATTCTGGGGTTTATAAATGTGTGCTATTCTAGCAGGGATTCGGGTCAGGAGGAACCTTTGATTGATTCGTAAATCAAGGTGTATTGGATGAATGTGTATTCGTAAATCAAGGTGTCTACTTCCACTTGACATTGAGAGTTTAGTGTAGGACTGTTTAATGTCTGGGTTTGCTGTTTGATGATATCACAAGAAAGGGTGTAATTCTATCATGCTTGTATGAATCTGTTTGGTAGATTTCGAGTACTGAATAATGGTATTAGTTTTGTTGATCTCGTGTTTAGTGTGCTGACTTTCTTACTCTTTCTGTTAACTAGAGGTCCTTTTAATTATCTTTGTTTTGTTTTGTTCTGAGATGATCTTATAAGGTAATGACTAAAACAAAAACTATCACAGTGAATCTATGCAGAGTTCTGAAGAGGAGGGAGTCGTGGCGGCCGGGGGAGGAGGGGGGAACGGGAGAGAAGAGAATGGGACTGGCGGCGTCGGAGGAGTGAAGTGGCGAGGGGATCATGACGGGAGAGAGAGAGTTGCCGGAGGGGGAAATGTCAAAGACGGGAGGGGAGGAGGCGATGGGCTCCGGGGCGGCGAAGAACCCGACTTGGCGGACCTTCGGGTCGCTGACGAAGAAGCTGAAAGAAAACAGAGGGAAGAAGAAGCTGAAAAAGAAAAACAAGAAAGCAAAAAAACATAAAGAATAAAAAATAATAAAAAAATACTTTTGAGGGTAAATTAGTCTTTTACCCTTATTTTGTGCCTCACGTGCCGGACACATGGTCATAGTTAACGGTTCCGTGACGGAAATTGATTGTAGGTACGACGTTGATACAAAAAAATGAGTCCAGGTATCACATTGATAACTTTGAAAGTTCAGGTATCATTTCAAAAGTCCTCGAAGAGTTCAGACACTGTTGAAGTAAAAAACCCAATATATAGCGCCCTAATATATAAATAAGAAAGAGTATCTACAACTACTCGAGTGTAACTGGTATTAAAAAGTTGATGAATTTCTAAGATATATTTCCATTTAGAAAAACCCAAGATATGGCTCATGTAATTGGTTGAAAATCTAGAAATACTGCATTTGAGTTTATTTCTTTTAGACCAAAGATATGGCTTTATTAGTTATGTTAAGAGAGAGTATTAGACCAAAGATATGGCTTTATTAGTTATCTTGGTTGTTTGAAGGATTTGTAAAGGTAGCCTGGTAGAACAAAATATGATATCAAAGCGGCAAAGATATTAGGAAATCCTGCAGACATCCATCTTTTATGTGAATCCCATTGACCTTTAATTTCATATCTTACAACTAAATGTAGTTCGAAATGCACATGCAGCTACTTCAAACCAAGACTAGCTGGAAGGCAAGCTAGTTTAGATACCTTCAGAAACCTAGCTACAAAACCACTTGGATCAGTCTTCCAAGGAAAACAAAGTCTACTGATCGAGCTTGCTCTCATGAACCAAGCCACTTCGAACAGACTTTCTTTCTTGCATGGTGAAGTGGGAAGAATGCACCAGAGTTAGTTGTATTGTGCTGCCTTACTGTACTAATTGACATGGTGCCTCGAGTTCTTTATATGAGGCCCCCTCAGCTAGCTCCTCCCATTTGGTAACTGAAACCCTTGAAAGTTCCGGATCCTGTGGACCTTTATCTCTATGATCATATCAGGCAAACCCGGACAAGATTCACAAGAAAGTACTCTAAATCAGAGACTACATTCTCAAACACCTTGGAAGTAATGCACAATTGTGCGTACAGAAAAGTGAAAAGCAACAATGGACATGATCTGTTTCCAAGTCCAGTAAAATGACTAGTTGACCACCTATGCTCACATCTCAACAACTTATAAACTGTTAACAATGATTGCAAAATTATTAGAATATCAAAGATGTGATCTTAATTAATTTGAATCTTTAACAATGATGATCATGTCCTAATAGGCTAATATATACTATATTTCACATATGAGGTTTTTAGAAAGAAGGAACCTATTTGTGAAAGGTAGAGTTATAACAACAAATATACTGCTGGAACTATTGGAGAAGATCGAGACCAATCAAATTACCCATTGCTTTGTCATGATCTTGATTATAATTTATTAACAATATACGTCCTGCTCGGCTACTACTAAATGCATATTGCCCTGAGTTTGAGATCAATTTAATTTCCCTCTCTAAGTCTCTAACCAGGTCTAATTACACATGTTTTTCCCCTTTCTAGGCACTTGAGCTAGTAGAGTGTATTTAGGGTATGATCGTGATATAGCTTGTATTGTTTGTAATGGCAGGAAGTTAAGGGTTTAGGGGACAAAGATGTCACCTTTATATGGGTTAAACACCGTAATTCATTACTTACTCTATGTTTGGTTGGTGGAAAGGAAATGAATCATTTTCCTTTCCATTGGGAAAGTGAATCCTGAGGGAGGGGGGGAACCAATTTCCTCCATTTTTTCCTTTCCTTTGGGAACCAATTTCCCTTCCTTGGCTGTCCCAAACGCAGGAAAGGAAACACTTTCCTTTCTCAATGCCCAGATTCTGGGAAACAAACATGGCCTGTGAGTGTCTAGGGTACGTGAGAGGTCCCTTTCTCCTCTATATCTACTTTGTACTAGCAATAACTCTTCTATGAGTCTCCTTAGAAATATTAGTTATTTCTCATACTGCAGTTAAAAAAATACCATTTGTCTTTATTTCTTCTTACCTACAAATACATGCAGTTATGAGTTCTTTGAGTTTTCTAAAGATGTTTGACCACCTATGAACTTTTTTTTTGAGTAAATGATTGAGATATCATTCATCCCAAGGCAAGAACAACACTCACAATGATTTCCTCTGCTCATTATTTGCCAATACGTGCAAATAAATGCCTTTGTTTCTTCTTACCTACAAATACATGCAGTTACGATTTCTCACCTACGATTTTTTTTTTTTTTTTTTGAGTAAAAGATAGAGATATTCATTCCAAGGCCAGAACAACACTTACATGATTTCCTCCGCTCATTATCAGCCAAGCGAGATAGGAAATATTGGTACCATCCACTATTACTGTAATACCCCGAAAAATCCAAATTAAATTCCGTGGATTTTTATAATTGATTTCGCGGTATTAGGAGCGAGTACGAAGCTTGGAGAAGTTGTGGAAGTAGTTCAAACGGTTTTATTTCGAAATCGAACGTTATTTAGGGGGGTCTCAAAAAGTGACTTTTTATGCGTATCTAATTTGAGAAAATTTCCTTCATGAAAGTTGTAGAGCTCGTCGATACGATCGCGTGCATATGTGGAACGCAATATTCGGAGTTCGTATGAATAAGTTATGAATATTTGAAATTTGGGAATTTTCTATAAATAGGGGAAAAATTCTGATTTTTCATTAAGGACGAAAATATTTAGTTTTTGCTCTTCAGTCCCTCCCCCGTTCTCTCTCTCTCTCGCTCGAGACCCATCCCAGGCCGGCAGACCCGCCGACCCGACCCGGGGATTTCTCCCCCCTCCGGCCTTCTCCGGCCCCGGACCCGGCCCTCACTGGACTCGCCTCCGCACGTACAGCCTCCCTCTGGTGTCGCTTTGCTCCGCCGCTGCTCCGAAAGCTGGATCGAAGCCCCTCCGAACCTACGTTTCGACCCGATCGGATCTTGGTCGTGCCGGCGTTGCATGGGCCGATCCTCTCGGTTTTGGGTTGTCCTCCTCCCCCTGATCATCCTCATATCCTCCTTGCTCGACGATTTTGAGTGTGGAGTGAAAGATCACAAGTTGAAGTTTGGACGTCCCTGATTCAATCTGGAAACGTGATCGACGGCCGTGATTAATCCAAACTTCAAAGCTTGATCTAGGGCGATCTAGACCGAATCTCGCTTAGCTCCAGGTATAAAAGTTGATCACCCTTTTATTTTGAAGAAGTTTGTAGTTGACGACTTTTGCATCGGAGGTGGTTGGCCCGGCGTTGACCGCCGGTTTGACCGCCGCTTGTGGCGGCGCGTGGCGGCGCGTCCGGCCGTATTTTTGTGTTCTGTTTTCAGTTTATTCATCTATGCATCCATACGAGCGTTTTGATATATTATATGATTATTTTAGAAAAAGTTGATAAATAGTGGATTTACGTTTTGACGTTACTATTTAACGTTTTTACGTTTTATCTTCGGTTTACGATCTGTGAAGATCAGACCATCGGTTTTACTTCAAATTTTAATATGATGATCGTATGACTGTCCCGATGACTTTGTGTGGTCACGGGCGAAGATCCGACCGTTGGATCTTCGTATAATTGTGAAATAGTGATTCTGAAGGCGATTCGTGAGAATCCGACCGTCGGATTTTCATGAAATTTTGTGGAGATGTTTATAAGGACGATTCAGGAAGATCCGACCGTTGGATCTTCGTGATAATTTTGGAGGATGATCCTAAGGGCGATCCGTGAGGATCCGACCGTTGGAACATCATATAATTTCGATCCGACCGTTGGATCGTCTTTATTTTCGAATCCGACCGTTGGATCACCTTTATTTTTGAATCCGACCGTTGGATCGTCGTTTAAGGTTATTTCGTGTTTCGTTTACTAAGCAAAGACCGTACTTGATTAGGTACTTGACGGTTTGAGTTGACGAGCGTTCGGAATATTGATATATTCGACTTTTTAGAAGACGCAGCTGGATTAGAGGTGAGTAAACCTCACATGGTTCATATTACGAACCGAATAAATTTAATTACTTTATTTTTGTCGCAATTGTGTGAAAATATCGCAATTATGTGAAAATATTTATGGAATAAATATTTGTTTTAAATCATATGGACTTGATCAACTACGGTCCATAGGTAAGTAAAATGATTTTATTATACAAATGAATTTCACGGTTTTTATACTTGAACTATAGTTGGTATTAGTGGTCATTCCTGAGCGGATGATTACGTATATATATATTTACGTGGAATATATATTTTGGTTGATGTGTGATTGGCATGATGAAATGATTGAGAATTGATTGGATATTATTCAAGCTATTAATCTCCCATTTAATTGTTGAATAATGAAATGTTGATCATGTGGTGTGAAAGCTATTTCATATGCCAAATTGTGAATATGTGGAAATTATTTTAAGAAGTAAAGATTTGTCTTGAAATAATATGTCTCTTATGTGGGTGTACATATGCATATTTACAATCTAAAATTTATAAAGATTGTATGTTGTGAAATTGATTATGTCTGAAAAATATAATTATGAAGCCGGGTGATTACAACAACCCCGTGCTTAAGTAAATTACTGGTAAATGTGCTTCGTGGTGCTTCGTGGTTATGCTTCGTGGGGGTGCTGCGTGGTTGTTAAGCTGTGGGCCCTAGTCCCTTCAGATAGTGCACTATTATACTCTTAGGAAGGGTGCTTACTTTGAGTATACATGCCTTGGTGGTGGCCTTGGTATGCTGCGGCTTACCCGTGCTTTGGGATTATGGCCCTAGCACGTGGATTTATGATTTGATACCAGTCAACCTGGTTTTCCCGTGTTTTGGTATTATGGACCCTAACACGTGGATTTATGATCTGATACCAGTTAATCTGAAAATTCACTAAAAAGACTTATGTTATGTTGATCAAATATCTATCCATGATATATTTGAAATATGTGAAGGTGTTATGTGAAATTGATCAAATATCTATCCATGATATATTTGAAATATGTGAAATTGATCAAATATCTATCCATGATATATTTTGAATATGTGAGGGTGTTGGTAAAAAGAAAATCAAGCATGCATTGCTTTAATGTTATTTCACATATTAATGATGCAATATTTGCTGATTGAGTTTTAAGAGAGAGTATCAAAAAATACCTACTTTTATGTTTATATGATTTTTGGAGTTATCTTGTGAGTGTGTTGATTGTTTACTTGAGTTATAATAATTGTAATTAAATCAATCAACAGTTCTTTCTTGTTTACTCACAAGCTTTGCAAAAAGCTTACCGGGTTTTGTGTTGTTGCAATCCCGGTACACTATTCAAATTGTGTAGCGGGTAATCTCACAGGTCAGGAGAATCAGGGCAGTGATCGTACGGTTTAGAGTATTAGTGTTAGATTTACAGCATTTGTTTTTTTTGTGAGGAGAATTATACTCATTTGAGCTTACAATTTGATTTGGTGAGAGTGTGCTGTAATAAGTAGCTTGAGGATTTGGTTTATGTAATACTAAGAGGTGTAAGGTGTGGTTGTTTCTGAGAGAAAAATTCAGAACGTTATTTGTATTGTTATTAGTCATGTTCCGGATTTGAATCCTTATTTCAAAATTCGGGGTGTGACAATTACAATGAAGCTCACTTATTTAGCAAGCCTACACTTATTATGATTAGCATTCTAACACAAGATCAAAATTTAGCGAGATCTTCTTCGCCAATGCATTCAATTGTGGTGCTCTTGAAATCTCTTGAATTTGTTGCAAAGCACGGCATAGCAGTAAGCTTTAAAAAGAAAACTTAATTCATCTTCAACACCAAACACGAAATCAGTCTTCTTGATTACTAAGCTAGCTTGAAGCCACCCCAAACAAAAGCACGATGTCTTGGACCAATCCCCTAGGAACCAAAATTTGATATAGGCCCGTCAGGCTAAATTGGGCCCAAAACCCAATAGCACCCCATTATGGGAACGTTGATTTTTTTTTTGTTTTTATGAAAATAAGAAATTACAAGGAGAAATCTCTATCGTAGCTAATGTGGCATATCCCTGTCATTTAATAAAATTCTTTGATAAGTTAAACTTTGTGCTACATCCATATAAAGTAAGACACATATGGTACCTAGAAAAGTGATTCAACTAACATTACTCAAAAAAATTAATTATAAATATTAAAACATTGTGAAAAAATAGATAAAGCTCAAGGTGAGTTTTTAAAACAAGTGAAAGTGGTTTTGAGAAGAACTTTAGTGTCCTAGTCGAGAAATATTATTGCTAAATCAATCATGGTACACCCAGACCCAATTACATCCTCAAATCTAACAATAGCATGCATATCGACAAAACTTATTAAACAAATTTGAGAAAAGAACTTAACCTTATTCTTGTCAACAAATTTATTTAACACAACTAAATTAATGTTCTTGGGAATTTGGATAATGTATAAATTTTAGTCCTAAACTTTAAATGTGGGACTTTATTTTGAGTTAAACCAGTTTCGATTATATCTACTTTTTTCCTCAGAAGATATGAACAGAGCTCCAATCCATTAAACGGGTTGTACAATCACTGCTAGGATCTGATTCTTTACTCTTTTGTCTGGGGCACCAAACCCGTCTCCATATTGGTAAATGCATTGGGCAATCCGAGCAAGGTTTATTGCTGCTGCTACAAATTCCTTTGTGAATGGAGAAGAAGCACTACTAACACCAAATAGTAGTCCATCTTTATTCATCTTCTTCCAACTATTCTCAATCAAATTAGTAATATATTTGATAGTAGATTCCTCATCAGAAACAACACCATCACGTTTGATGCAGGATATAGAAGTTGCAGTTTCACCTCTCTCTAGTTCAGCCTGCAGCGTAGCACATTACCAATATGTGAAAAGCTAGAGAATAGATGTCAAAGATGGAAATGAAGAGCAATTAATTGAAGACAGACCTTCGAAGTAACCAAATCATTTGAGAGCCGAAAAATAAGAGATGGCCAACGCAAGAGATCATGGTGATTCTCTAAGCATCTAAGTGCTTCATCCAAGATATTTTGATTCAATAGAAAGTAGATATGGACTAGAATTACCACCCCGGACGATGATATCCATGCATTGGCAAGATATTCTTCAAATGTAGGTGTGTACTTGTTGTGACGCCACTCTGCCTCCGTTAACCAAGATTTGCACATATCAGCCCACTGAGAATCAATATGCAAGCAAGATGTGAGAGCACAGATCATCATCAACATATGGCCATTGCTGAAGAAAAAAAAACTTGAACAATCACAAGACTCTAAAGCTTAAGTATGTGTTTAAGGAATTGTATACATGTACTTACAGCTTTTGTCACGTAAGGAAGGACATTCACTCCTTGCTCCTTCAAAGTTTCATAAGTCATTTCATTCACAGTGTTATAGAGAGCAAGGAAACAGAGCTTCAGCTTGTACTCTGAAAGAATTTCCACAGCATTCACATCCCATCTGAATTACCACTAATTGGGATTAATATATATATAGTTACATACACATATTTTCGCTCATTATATATAAGTATATGACTAATGACTTGCTAGTTTACTTTTATTGCCCTTTCGAAAATTAGTCTAATGAAAATATCGAACCAATTAATTACCTTTCAACAACAGATGTGAATAGCTTCAGTTCATCCAAAGTACCATAAACGTCATAGACATCATCAATAGTCATTATTAGAGCACTGACTTTAGTTATTCCTTTTCTAAGATTGCTGAATTGAGGTTCAAACACTATACCAACTGACCAAAAGAACAGCTCCATCAGTTTGTCTCTGCTGAATGACAACTTCTTTGCTAATCCCATATCCTTCCACCACCTATTTAATGGAATTATCATTAGAGAGTCTAAGTTAGTATGGAATATTTTGCACGTATATAGGATCTACAAGGGCCGACTTTAGGGGTGCCAAGTAAGGCAACCACCTTGGCCGGTCCCAAATATTTCAAGAGCGCCTGCTCAATTCATCCTCCCTTACAAAATGCATGTTAGCTTGAGCCGGTCCTGCAAGTTAATTAGTAACTAATAAAAGTAGAACTGATAGGTACTAGTATAATCTATAGGTTTTATTTTTCACCTTGAAACGTCTTTAAAATCTCTTTGGTATGTTTGTTGCACCACATTGTAATCTAGCTTGGCAAATTCAAGTAGCACCTGATTTGCATTTGCCTTTTTACCGTATGCCTCAATATACCATCTAGCTTCTAATCTTTGCATCCTGTGGTGCAATGGCATCTCCAATGCATGACTCACTTGCTCTAATACACCTTTGTCTTGAGTAACATGGAATATGCTGAGGTTCTTTAGATGCATGCTGGTGAATGCAAGGGCCTCATCCAAGAGGGTTTCTCCTTCAATACCAAGGAATGAAGCTTCGTACAGACTTAGCATCCCTTTGACATCTTTGCAAAGGCAATTCTTAAAGCTGCCGTCGTAGTCTGTGAAAATTTTGAAGGCATCTGATAGGAACATATAAATGCATGTTAGACTAAATTGACATGTGAATTAATCAACAGCTACAACAGTCTGTGAGCTTAACCTAATTAAAGGAAAAAAAGAAGAAGTTAAAACTAGATTCTACAGTCTGATATGTTTGAATAAGACTAGAAACATAGATGATCAATAAAACAATAAGAAGAAATATCTAATTAATATAAAATAAAAATTGATGGGTGAGGGGTTTCAACAAATGTTGGTCTATTTCGAGATTCTATGTAACCGCTAGTATAAAACATACTATCTTGTGAAATTTCATCTACGGTACAAGAATATTGATTTCTAGAGAAAATTTTGCAAACAATATCCCAAATAAATTTCATTCATCACTTTGGTACATCACATTTGACAACCATCATATTGGTATCTCAACATTTAAACTCGAGACTATTTCAATACCCTCGACTTATAGCGGCTTCAAGTCTATTGTTGTGGTGGGATTTTTTTTATTTTTTTGTTTTATTTTAGGGTTTGAGGTTGTGGAGGGAGGGAATTACAGGGTGCTTCTAGTTAGACCTCCAAATTTGATATTTGGACCTCTATCTTTTTTAAATGATTAATAGACTTTGTCAACTCATATGAAAAGACAAATAAGGACAAAAAGAGAAAGAAAAAAAAAATACTTTTCTTGCCTCCCTCATTAATATAACATTCAATTTTCTTTTGAACAATCGCATTAATATAACATTCAAACTTTTTTTAGAATTTCCTTATATTACTTATATAACTTTATAATTTACCTAAAATAATTAATTTCTAGCCTTATCATTTAATACAAAAGTAAATTCAAAACAATATGATTTGGATTTTCCTTAAACAAGTATATTTATTGAATGTTTTGGTGTAACTATTACTAATTTATTTGAAAACCAAAGTCTTTTCTACAACTAATATTGAAAAAAAAAAAAAAAACTACGATCCGAATTAAAAGAAAAATCTTTATAACTGTCTACTTGTTCGGCCCCTCCAAAAATCACTTTCTGGTTCCGTCATTGAAAGTACACAAAAAATGTAGGCAGCTCCCCTCACAAAATTTTTAGTGGTTGAATTGATAGAGATTAAGGAAAAAAAAACAACAAATTGTTGAAAATATAGATTTAATTGTTCAAGGGTGTTTTGGTGAAATTAAGGAGGTGTACTTAGCTTTTTAAGTATTCAAAAAAGTGAATTGGAGGTTTAATAAGTAGGAGGGGTCCAAATATCAAATTTGGAGGTCCAATTAGAACCACCCTTGAGAAAATAGTTTTGAAGAAAAAAATTAAGACATGGAGAGACGAAAATATCCAAAGAAATATAGAAGTTTGACACCGTCATAGATGGCATGTACTCGAAGTGATTAGAATTTTAATGTTAGGATACCAGAAAAATAAAAGAAGGGAAAAGTAAATCAGAAAAAATAAATAAATAAGTGAATTGAACAAGCTGAGAGTCGAACCTGGGTGGGGTGCCTCATGTAAAAAGTCACTAGGTTCCTTACTAACTAAACTACAACAGCTCGTGATATAACATGGGAGGAAGAAATGTATATAAAGGTTGTTGATGGAGAATCGCTGGTGACCTGAGGAGGCCGACCTTGTTGCTATACAAGTTTTTTCATCTCGCCCACAACCACCAAAAAGAAATATTTTTGGATTAATTTGTGATTGGTTAATCCCTAGCTACTTACCTTGGAAGACTTGAAACCCATGCTGTCTAAGGAGCCTGAAGCTGAGAGCATTGAGGTGGAGACTTGGAGTATCCTTGTTTATTATTTGATCAAGATTCTTCAAAACTCTATCAAGGGCTTCTGTTATACTGGCCTCAAATCGGTGTCTCAAACCTAATCGTTGGATGTCATCAATCAATTCAATTGTAGTGACTAGCGATTGCGCATCATTATCATAATCAATCATATTTTTCACATCCTCCTCTAACAACTTCCACCTATTATCTTTGTCTTCTTCCTACAAAACCAAACATATACTAGTTAATTAGTTGAGTAATATTGAAAGTGATCACAATGTGCAGTGGATTGTAAACTTCATACGTACATGATCATGATCATCAATCTGTAATGACTGAATAAAATCATAACTCCACATGTTTGGATTATAATTTGCTGTCAGTCTTCTACCATCCAGATGTGAAGTTCGAGCAGCGGTAGCTAAGTGTTTGGTAGACATTCGAAGAGGCTTTAGATTACTCTCTACTATAAAGGAGCAATAGGCAACAAGAAGCAATTTTTAGTTCAATGTAAGCGTATTGATCATAATCAAGTTCTACTTGTGAATCTAATACTTAATAGTTGGGAGTTACATATATATAGGCAAGAAAATATCACAAACAGTCCCCAGTCATTTGACAGTTTGGTACCTCAAGTTCATAAATTTCCACTTTGGTACCTCAATTAATCTTTACTTTTACTTAATTTTCTTCTCAAGTTTCCCACTATCCATAATGCCAAGTACATCCTTCTCCTCACCAAAACCTTCAACTTATTTCTCTCTCCTGTAATCTCAACATACAATTCCTTTGCTCTTTAACCAACTGTTAACTAAGAAAAAAATTTGGTCTCTATTTTAGCTGTCTAGGAAATGGTCTGAACCAGTTAAATCACCAGATGTCTTGGTCTGCTACTATCGCTATCGGTCTTGCTTATCTGTAAAACAAACAAAGGTCAGAGGGAAGACCGGGTGTACCGGCCTTCAACACTCCAATGCCTAAGTCAATATCGTTATAAGATAATGATAATGTAAAGCGATAGTAAACAGTTATCTCTTTGGGTTATTGGAGATGACCTTAATATAGCAGATTTGTGGGAGCTGGGTTTCATTTCCTTCAGTGTGGGACGTTTGGGGTTCCCGATATCACCCTGAGGCGTATCGGGACCCTCAGCTGGGAGCTCTTTCCTTACTCTACACTGAATAGACGAGTCTTGTGCTTCCGAGACTTATGCCTGGGAGGTATATGCATGCCAATAGTCTCCATTCTCCACCCAAATGAACCTAGAGACTCGTGGTTGTGTTGTATTCTCACTTTTCTTTAGCCATATCTCTAGCCAGGAAGACCTTTAAGTTTTTCAAAAGAGTAATTTTATTCAAAACTCCAAATTTGATATTTGGATCTCCCTTTCAATATTTTCACACCAAAATATATATCATTTTTACCCCTATTTATTTTCTTAAGATCGATCTAGTTGGGACGTCGTTCTTTAAGTAACTTATCAGTTCATGATTTTGAATACTGCTTGTTTGAATTCAATTCCATAAAGTTGTTGGCAAAGTAATAGCATAAACCCAAGCTGGCCATTGGCATGAGACAAATACAAACCAAGTGGTTGGTCACCTTCTTCTCCTCCTCCTCCTCCTCCTTCTTCTTCTGCTTCTTGTTCTTCTTGTTGTTGGACTTATTTAGTTTGCATACATGTATGATTATTCATTACCTGAAAGATTAAAAGACCAGTTAAGTACCAAAGTTCTAGTTTCAATATCTTGGACATTATTCATTACTCCATTTTTATCAATTTTAGCAGCCGCACCAAACTTCTAAGTGACTCTCCATTTTAACTTTTACCTATCTCGCTCTTAAATATAGAGAGCGAGATGAGGCTCTCTATTATTTTTGTTAATTTAAAACATTCCTTTTAAATTGTTTTATGTAATATATAAATAAATTAAAACTATTTTTTTCTTCATATAATAAATAATATAAATTCAAAACCAGCTGAAATAGAGAGAACTGATGCACACATATTTTAAAACTGGCTAGCCGAAATAACTTTAGAGCAAGTCCACCCGTTGAGGTTGGCAGGTCAATACTATTAACTGCTTTTTGTCTTTCATTTCCACCATTTAGATTGCCATGTCAGATACTGTTCACAAAAGGTCACCGAATGTCAGTTGGCAAGTCAAGAAATTAACCCAGAAAGTGACCCAAAGTGACCTTTTGTGAACAGTATCTGACCTGCCAACCTAAATGGTGGAAATGAAAGGCAAAAAGTAGTGAATAGTATTGACCTGCCAACCTCAACGGGTGGACTTGCTCTTAGAGCATCTTTAGCAGACTCTCTATTTTGGCTCCTTAGCTATTTTGAGAACATGTTTAGCTTTTTATCTATTTTAGTATCTCCACTAGACTCCTAAGAGCATCTTTAGCAGACTCTCTATTTTGACTCCTTAGCTATTTTGAAGAGGATGTTTAGCTTTTTAGATATTTTAGCAGTTGCACCAGACTCCTAAGTGCCTCTCAATTATAACTTTTACCTATCTCGCTCCTAGATATAGAGAGCGAGATGGGGCTCTCTATAATTTAAAGCATTTTTGAGTTACTTAATATAATTATTAAATACATTTAAACTATTTAGTTTTCAATTAAAAAATAATATAAATTCAAAACTAACTAAAATAGAGGGCACTGATGCAGACATATTTCTAGAGTGGCTAGCCAAAATGACTTTTTAGCTACTTTGGCTAAAATTTGAATAAAAAATGGATAGCATTGCTAAGATGCTCTAAGTGGCTCTCCATTATAACTTTTAGTTATCTCACTCCTAAATATAGAGAGCGAGATGAGACTCTCTAATTTAAATAATTCATTTTGAGTTATTTTATGTAATTTATAAATACATTTAAACTATTTAATCTTCATTTAAAAAATAATATAAATTCAAAACTAGCTAAAAAAAGAGCACTGATGCAGACGTATTTTTAAAGTGGCTAGCCAAAATAACTTTTATCTACTTTAGCTCAAGTTTGACTCAAAAATGGCTAGCATTGCTAAAGATGCTCTTAAGTTGGCTAAAATTTGACTAAAAATTAGCTAGTATTACACCAGACTCCAAATAGTTCTCCATTTTAACTTTTGGCTATCACATTTAACTTTTAGCTACAAATTTTTACCCGAAAAATCATTATTAACTAAATCAATTGTTAACCTTAGCAGCTGCACTAGACTCCTAAGTGCCTCTCTCAAATAGAGAAAGTATATTTAGCTATCCTAAGTTTCATTTCTCTCTATTATAGCCATGACGTTAAACATCTATTATAGCCATGGTGTTAAACATAGGGACAATGACCATTTACACAATTTTTGGGTTAATTAACCCCATTTACCCAAACACTCTAAGAGATTGCCCACTTACACAATATCTTATATATATATATTTTGCCCTAATACTCAATTAAGTATTTTTTTTTATTGCTTTTTATTTATTTTTAGGACAATTTTGCCTTCTCCTTCTTTGTCATTTAGAGAGAGAAGTCATCGGAGACCTCGCCGGACTCAGGTGACAGGTGGCCAGCCGCGGACTCCGGTGACCGGAATCCGGTCAGGGGTCCGATTTTATTGCCCCTAATAATACCCAGTAATCATATTATTGCCCCCCCAGTAATTATATTATTGACCTCCAATAATCGTATTATTGCCCCATTCTGGGCATTCTGCCCCATTTTTACCAACAAAAAAAAATTTGATTTGGGCACCCACATCTTCTTCTCCTCCCATCTTAGACTTCGACTTGCAGACCTGCCTTCTTCAAGGCTTGAATTCACTGGATTTCACTATCTTATACATTCATTCCATCACAATCAAATTCAAATCGAAAATCCAAAACGCAGACCAGAATCAAAATCAGGATCCGGAAATCTTTCTCTCCGGTTCTGCATGTTTTTCGATCTAGACTGGGACCAGCGAGTCGTCGAGGCCAAATCCTATTTGGATCACCACTGGGAAACCCTAAATCCGGGGGAGAAGAAGCCGTCTAATCCAAGGAGATAGTTTAGGAGGCCGTAATCGGACTTGGAGGCCGTCGCGGTTTGATTCGCCGGAGGCCTAGGTTGAGCGTCAGTGAGAGAGAGAGAGAGAGAGAGAGAGAGAGAGAGAGAGAGAGAGAGAGAGAGAGAGAGAGAGAGAGAGAGAGAGAGAGAGAGAGAGAGAGAGAGAGAGAGAGAGAGAGAGAAGCCGTCGCGGTCTGATTCGCTGAAGGCCTGGTTCGCTGGAGACCTGGGTCGAGCGTCAGTGACAGTGAGAGGGAGGCCGTCGCGGTCTGGGTCGTGAGAGTCGTAAAGCGCGGCGGAGTCCAATGACAGAGAGAGTCTGAGACGAGTTGAGAGAAAGAGAGAGAGAAAATGGTGAGGGGGGAGGAGAGAGAGAATAGATCGAAGAGGGGAGGGGGAGAGAGAGAGAGTCTGAGAGAAAGAGATGAGTGTAATTTATTAATTAAAATGAGAGCAATACTGTCAAAACTCTTAGGGGAGTAAGTTGGCAGTTTTTAGGCCAAAATTGTGTAAATGGTCATTATCCCATAAACATAACTTATAGTCATAATATTAAATAACATTAAACATACCTTACAGCCATGACATTATATAAAATACCTCTAGAATAGGTAACTAATAAATCACATAGCAATGAAGTATGTAAAACTATATACTGAAAAAACTCCTAACATAAAACAACTTACCACATATTTATGAACATCCTTAAATATCATACCTTTGGAATGAGTATCCAACGAAACTCATAGTATAAAAAACATTTATTAAAAAAACTAGTAGGCATTAACTTTTTAGAACTTAAAAGTCACGCCTACAACCTTATAGCTATGACGTTAAACATACATTAGAACCACGACAATAAATAACATTAAACATATCTTATAGCTATGACATTAAATAACATACTTCTAGAATGGGAATTGAACCTATAAAACACATAGCAATATATGAGGTATCTAAAACTATAGACCTCTTACATGGTATTGGAAAAAATTCATAGCATTAAACAATCTACCTCATAGTCATGAAATCACTAAATATCATACATTTGGAATAAGTAACTAAGGTAATTCATAGCATAAAGAAAATAATAATATAGAAAACCAGTAGACATTAAATTTTTAAAACTTGGAAGTCACGCCTCCTACCTTATAGCCATGACATTAAACATATCTTATAGCAATGACATTAAATAACATACTTCTAGAATAGATAACTAATAAATCACATAGTAAGGAGATATCTAAAACTATTTAGATCTTGACAAGGTATCGGAAGAACTCATAGCATAGGACAATCTACCATACCATACATTTGGAATAAGTAACTAAGGTAATTCATAGCATAAAGAAAATAATAATATAAAAAGCCAGTAAGCATTAAATTTTTAAAACTTGGAAGTCACGCCTGCTACCTTATAGCCATGACATTAAACATACCTTATAGCCATGACATTAAACAATATAACTCTAGAATAAGTAACCAATAAATCACATAGCAATGTGGTATCTAAAACTATTTAGATCTTGACAACTCATAGCATAAGACAACCTACCTCATATCCGTGAACATCAATAAATATCATACATTTGGAATAAGTAACCAATGAAACTCATAACATGAGAAAATAAAATAAAATAAAATAAAAAAGCCGGTAGGTACTAAATATTTAGAACTTGAAAGTCACATATAATACCTACTAATTTTTTTTTTCAAGTATCACCTAAAAGTCAGGTGTTTACCCAAGTTAGTATGTGTATAGTAAGTATGGTATAGTCAAATGAATCTCTGTGTTAGGTATGGAACTAATACAAAGTACTATACAAACTAAATTCTTAATGACATTTTATCGAATACACCAATGAAAATCCCTAATCTTAATCGTAACAATAATACTATTGATAGTAAGAATCAAGAGTTAAGTTGATTTTAAGTCGAAAATTCATTCTCTGTATTGGATGCAATCCAAACAAATATTTTTTGTTAATTACCTATGACTCACCCGCCACATAGGATTTCTTTCCTTTTCAGTTTTATCTAATTAATTATGTACTTTTGTATTCCTCATAGCATAAAACAATGAAATCACTAAATATCATACATTTGGAATAAGTAACTAAGGTAATACATAGCATAAAGAAAATAATAATATTGAAAGCCAGTAGTCATTAAATTTTTAAAACTTGGAAGTCACGCCTACTACCTTATAGCCATGACATTAAACATACCTTATAGCCATGACATTAAATAGCATACTTCTAGAATAGGTAACTAATAAATCACATAGCAATGAGATATCTAAAACTATTTAGATCTTGACAAGGAATCGGAAAAACTCATAGCATAAAACAATCTACCTCATAGTCATGAAATTACTAAATACCATACATTTGGAATAAGTAACTAAGGTAATTCATAGCATAAAGAAAATAATAATATAGAAAGCCAGTAGCATTAAATTTTTAAAACTTGGAAGTCATGCCTGCTACCTTATAGTCATGACATCAAATAATAGGGTCTTTGACCCAAAGCACCAAAATATGGCGTCTGCAGCTCCCTGGATGAAGAGGAAGCCAACAATTTTCAGGTTCTTACTTCAATCACTTATCAGTACTGGTACTTGACTCTCGCTTGTGTCCATCTCTATTGTAAAAACCATTTCATTTAGGTGCATTCTTTAGCTTCTTGACAAGTCCACGCTCACGGATAGCCTGAAATTTAGTGACAAGTTTGTCTCTAGAAGGCCAATTCTCTTTGATCATAGGAACATGTGTGAAAGTCTTTTGCCATTCTGATAACAATGGGAACTCATCTTCTGCTATCAGCTTCACATTAGCTACCTCTTCAAACACGTTCTCATGGTGTGCAAGCCATCCGAGCGCAATATCTGTAAGTCCAATTTGCTCTCCCCCACCCCAAAGAATTTCTTTCCCTTTAGCTCTCCTTCTATTAATGTCTAAGATCTAGCGGTGGCTAAACCTTGGTTAACGCTGGTCCGATGGGCGGACCGCTACTTGTGATATAATCGGTACTTCCACTACCTGTCAAGTAAAATACAAAGGGCGTCAGAGGGAGACCGCGTTGGGCGGTCTTCTCTTCTCCGATGCCTAAGTTAGTCAATGTATTTGTGTTGACAGGATAACAGTAGGTAAGTAGTAAATGCGTAATTAATGAGGAAAGAGGAGAGAACCTTTTATAGGTGAGGAAGAGGCTGATCTCTTCCATATTTTCGATGTGGGACTGATATGCTTCAGTTCCCAGCTTCTGGAGCTTCTGATGCCATCTTGACGCGGCGCGTCGGCGGTGATCTGGGAGTGAGCCGGGGCTCAGGTGGTAGCCTGCTTGGCTGTGTTTCCGTAGGTCACCCCGCTGGTGGGAGTTGGTACCGCTAGCGGTGGCATGAGCGTGACTCATTAGAGCTAATTATGCTTGGCAAATGCTAATGTAAGTACACCTTCCAAGTACTTCAATTTCCCCTTTGCTTTCACAATAGCTTCCTCTTGCTCTTTCTCTTCACTGCATAATGTGTCCACAATAGGTGGAAAAATCTTCATGTGCAACCACAAAACTAATTACATAGTGAAGTTAAATAATTTCTTTATCAAAATGTATCATATATCAATCTTATATGAAACTAGTGTTCAAGAATGATTATACTATGAAATAGTAGTGGTTGAGCTAGATTACCTTGTCATCACCAAATTTGGCCCAAAATCGTGCAGCGGCTTTATCATGAGGATCTTGGGGTAGCAAAGAGTTTTGTTTCCATGTTTCCTCGATGTATTCAAGGATCACAAGAGATTCAGCAATTGATTTTCCGTTGTGCACAAGCACTGGAACCTTCTTATGAATGGGGTTGTGTTGAAGAAGCAAAGGACATCTTTGAGCTTCAGTGCCCAAACTATCCTCAAAGCAAAAAAGCTTGACCATGTCTTAAAGAGCTTGACTTCTGCCATCTTAGTTGGTACGAGCTGTGAAGGCTTAGGCCTTTTATGCAGAACTTTTAGTATGCAACTTTGCTGCTGTGTCCCTATATTTTACTGCATTTATATTATCGGAGATCTGACTTTTGCCCAAGTGCCAGACATTATTAAAATTATAGGTTTACGTACACAAGAAGCAGCTGTAGGTTTTGCGAAGTTCATTGGTGTGTACTTATTATAATCTCAGAGGAAGGAAAAATGGACCAAAATGATTTGGTATCTGGGGAAAATATGGAGTGGAAGTGATTTATGAAAAAATGAAAGGAGTGTAATATGAAATAATGTTTGGATTGTCACGTAAGGCTGGAAAGACTCTGCTTTTGTTTTCTATGGAAATTTGGAGATGTGGAGGCAGCTATGTAGACGTAAACATTGTTCCTATAATTTGCTGCTGATATTGTTTTTTGCAGTCAATGAAGTTCACTCTTCCAAATTCTAGAGCAGATCGTTTGCCGCTGATTTTGGTTTTCTCTACTGGAAGGAAGGCCATCCTCTTGATTTTATATCTATTATTGGTTTTCTCAACTATGATGATTCGTGACGCTGATGCGGGTCTCAATTGGCTCTCATTAGTTTGTGCGGAAATCTACCACATTTCGATGAGTGAATAAGTCGCATGTATCTGCTACTATCAACTTCTCCACTCTTACCCAACAGTTTACACCATCTTGAAATCTCCTATAATCACATCAATCATACGTTGAATTAAATTGAATTCTCATCAACTCCTAACATTAGCACAGACTGCCTAGCATATTCCTTCTTTTTCCACTTCTTAATAGGAGTCAAGAATTTGAAAAGATTTTTCTGCTTCCAGTAACTGTGATGTTCCTTGCTTCCGTACCCAACTCATTAGGTTATAACATGTAATCCGTTTCTCACTATGAGAGTAAAATACATCTGTACAACTGTGATGAAATTCAAAAGAAACACTGTTTCTCAGCACGAAGATGGGTAGAAATTAGAATCACTCTTAATAAATTTAAAAATGTCCACCTGTCTACACAATACACAGCTACCATATGGTCAGAGTATCCAGTGATGGAGAAACATATACGTGCTGCTGCCTGAATGGACCAACTCTGCAGACAAAGCCGCCTTCACTTCCATCTCGAAAAAACAGAAACAAATCAATCAAATAGAAAGAAGCACAAAACAGATTCCCAGTTAGACTAACTTTTCTATCACCAACGTGAGCTGGTGTACTTCCAAAAAGAAAATGAACATCCACCATGAAGCAGATGGATCTCAAAAGACAATCCACCCTACACAGAAACTAATCAACAATCAAATAAACAAATTCAGCTTTATCTGCCAGTAAAGGTGGGCTTTGGCACTTATCTACCACTGCCAAAAAGGCTTTATCATAATTTACAAGGTAGTGAAATAACTGTATCTAGGTGTAGTTCCACAAAACTTCTGGTTTATCGTTCTTCCATTCATTGAACATCATCAAGCTCGACTCATCTGCGCAAGATTTATAAGAAATAAGAAAATTACACTCACATGCCTGATAAACTAAAGACCATGAAGGTATTCCAACTGGATACCTCTTCAGCAATTATTGAACAAATATCAAGATTGCAAACAAAGAATCTGAGCCCTCACAAAAAAGAGTGATAGAGAAATAGAAGATATATTAGTGCTGAACTACACTGAAAGCCATCACAAGAACAATTTTATAGGGACAGTTACATATACATACAAATGTGCTTAATTATATACACGTCGGACACAAAATGTGTGCGCACTGAAGCCCAAGTAGTAAAAGACATGCTGGATGCAGGAAAGGAGAATGAGAAATATAAACCAATCAGAAACTCAATGTCTTATCAAGTTAATATAAATAAATTTAGAGACATTATACATTGATTGTCCTAACTTCTGTTAATTGTATATTAAAGTAATAGTAACAATTTCAAATATGTTCAACAACAGAGAGGATTTAGTTAAAAATAGAAAATAGTGAGACTTTGAAGACCTTATAAGCATTTAATCACATTGACCGTGAACTCCGAAGTCAACAGTGAGCGGCGTAGCACATCTACAGCCCAAGTGCAAGTCTAAGCAATTTATAAATTCATATATTTAGAAGAAAAAATATTAAAACAGAAAAATGAAGACAATACCAGTTCTCTGTTTCACTCTCCATTTGACTTTTATCCTATGACAAAACTAATATCCATCTGTTTGCATGTTAAAAGAGGATGACTCTGAGGCCAGATTGAAGTGTCCAACCCAAAAGGCCAATTTACAAATAACTGTTTTATATCTTAGCAATTAAAAGCAGCTTTAAAAGGATACCAATCTTTAGGATGGCTATGATATCTGATTGAAGTGTCCAACCAAAATACAACTGATTGTTCTATATCCAAAATTGGTAAGACAGCTTTAAATGCAGGTATGCCTCTTCAATTAAAAGTTTGAATATGGTTATCAATGCGACTCAAGCCTAGACAATAAATTCAGTGCAAAAGATTCTGTATTACATGGACTTTACCATCTTTGCAGGATTCCTTCCTTTTAGTGTCTTCATTGCTGCATCTGCAAAAGCTTGTGCTGCTTCTGCATCAGCTTCTGCTGCTTCGGCTTCCCTAGCTGCCTCTTCCGCTTCTGCTATCGCAGCTTCTGCCTCTGCAACTGCTCGAGCAGCAGCTGCAGCAGCCTCTTGTGAGGTCATGGTCCTCATCTTGGCTAGCTCTAAATCAATCTGGGTTTTCATAAGCATGGTACCATCATCCTTATCAAACTTCGGGGAAGCCCTCTGCCTGCCCTCAAACAGAAACATAGAAGAATTTCTTCTTTTTTCCGAAAATGTTGGAGTAGGGGCAATCCTGTACCTTCGTTTTACCTGTGAAAACAAAGATACAACATAGAAATAAGATAAACAGTCCAACTATTTTAAGACTCTGTCCCGCATAAGTTTAAATAACAATAATAATACAATCAAGCCCCTATGGCAGAGCAGCAGCAATGGAAGTTCTAGCTGCATTCAATTTCAAGGTGTTTGACGAGTTTAAAAAATTAAAAGGCTTCAGTTCAATTTTCAGGTTTAACTAACTACTCCATTAGCTGACAAACCAAACCACCTGAACAAAAGGGAAAAGGTACACGACACTACAATGGCTATGATTTGAGAATTCTGTTAATGCAATGTAACAAATTTGGAAGTAGCAATCTATCATATGGCCAGACTGATCAAGTAGTTAAAAACAGAGAAACTCTAGGATAAATGACCAGGAAGACTAATTAAATATTTGATCTGCACAACCTCCTGATATACCTTGGGAAACTTCAACCATAATCTAACATTTTCTCCACACCCAGAAAACATTGACCTTATGCATAGAGTAAATGGGATATATTTGTTCATATTATTAGTATAATAAAAATTAAAATTGATTACTATCTATCATAACTTTCAATACTTCACACAAAATACGATAGTCCTACTTGATTGTAAATGAATATAATGACGATAGGCAACTTGATGAACATTAATAAGGTCATTAATTATTCATTTTACAAAAGCAAACACTAATAAGGTTGTTAATGATCTAACATATTTGATGAATAAATTTACCTTAATCAGTTTACCGCTTGCTGTCAAGAATTTTAATTTTGCCGACAACAGCCTCTTGAAATCTGGTGGAGCCCAATATTGTTCCTACAGAAGGGAAGCTTAGAACATAAACTAATAGCTCAAAATAATGCAGGAAACATAACTCAACGGAATAAAAAGAAAATACAGACAGCCTATCTATTGCCAACTGGGACATAGTACAATAGACAAGTCAATACCTATCATGGAGTTTATTCAGCACTAACAAAAAATGATAATTATGAACTTCTAAAAAGTAGTAGTTTCGCTTTGGATTGTATAACATTTAGGACTAGTGTTATACAAAGACAATTTAATACAGTTGGGTGGGATATGCAACATGTCATTGAGCCACCTAACCTAAAGAAAATGTTACTTATGCAATGTTCAGAAAGAAAGAAGAAGAAATTCAACTTCTTTTTTTAGTTTTGGAGAAGTTTGCAACCGCAATAAGCATAACTTCCTCATTGTTAGCTGCTATTTTCATAAGGCAGGCTATCATAGAAACATTGTTCTAAATATACTTCACCTATCAAAACTATGACTATATGATCAAATTGGACAAGTCATAATTGTTGTAAGGAGACCCCAAAGACATCTCCACTCTGTAAGAGAGTATTGGTGTTGGAAAGGTTTTGTTCTTTCTTAGTATGGATTAAGCAATGGACCAACCACTTTTTAACTTATCCTCCTTAAATTTTCTTTGATATTAAAGAAGATGGGACCTAAGTGGGCATTTCGTGGCAGTCCATTTCCATGGAGTGGCTTATCAACTAGAGTACAGTACCTTATCTTTCCCCTCCTCCTTATTCTTCAACCACAATCTGACTGAAAGGTTTATTCTTATTAAAAATATCCCCAACAAATAAACTAAACTGGAAATAGTAAGATCAGATAGGGAGAGGGAACCAAAGTTATTTTTGTTCAACCTCCAATCCTATCAATCATTGCCTCTTTGGTTGTATTGCACTCATCATTCAATACATTTTGTGAGAGTCTTCAAAGATAAGGAGGATGGGAAAGGGATCTATTCTCAGAAATCCACACTTGTCCTCAAAGCACAGACAACATAATGAAAGAATAAGAAGAAAATTAATAAAAAGACTTTAGGATGTTCACAACCCAAAGCCTTATGTGTGCAACCCAGGATTCCTGCAAGTTTTACAGGCATCTCCAAGAGGACCAAGAGGAAGAAGTGAAGAATATAGAACGGATATCAGGGGGGGGGGGGTATCATCTTAATATATTATTCCCCCTTTTTTGTTGGAGGATGTGCAACTGCCATCTATACCCAACCCTGATGCTTCCTAGGACACTAAGGATAAAAAATAACATAACCATCCTATGATACAAAATGATTTGTGAATTTAAGTATCAAATTATAGATATTACAAACTCCTTTACAGTGGTTTACCATCAGATTTTAGCTGATTGAGCACAAGGAAATACATCATTGTAGAGATCTTGCCCGTGATGTTTTCAACTTATGACAGTGATGTCGCAGAGAAAGCAGTAAACTAAAAATACCAAACTGTTTGTTCAACATAGAAAATACCTCTATATATGTAGCAATAGTAGTCTTATTAGAACCACCTGGATCCTTTAAGCTAGTTATCGCCTCCATAATAAGATCGTCCAACCTGCGGTCATGACTAGAAATTAAAGCTCAAAGTTACAGCATGTTTCAAGTTCTGAACATATTACAGGAAAATATTTCAAAACATTGCAAGTGACCAAATCTATTATCAACAAATTTAGATGACAAACCAGCAGAACAACTATTATAACAGCAACAGAACACAACAACAATAATTTTCATCTTTATTATCACATCTATTTCAGTATGAAATATGGACTCAGACATTTGTCAATGAGTACAAGAAGCTTCAATGCGATGGTTGCTCAGTTAAAGAGGTTAAAAGAACTGAAGGAAGGACCGACAAACACCTGTCCATTTTCTTTCTGTACCGTTAACAAATTAAATGAAATTGCATATAACTACCTAAACCCATAACTAATTGTTCGAACAACCAGTTCACTATTGTTCTTGTTATATGATTGTTTGATCAAATTCAGTGTTCCCCATGAGCTTGCACATTCGAGCTCAATCCTTAAGGAAAGAGAAAAACCAAGTCTGTCTACTGATCAGCACAAAGTAAGCAACTCCAAGGAGTAGTCTCAGGTGAACTTGAATCTACTCCTTGGTGAACTTGAAGAGCTCCATAAGAGCCAAAACATCCTCTTTTATTCATCAAATTTCACTCACAAGATTCTGGCACATGAAAAGACAATGATTTCATGCAAGGATGATTTCAGAAACCCTAGTTTGTTTTGTGTATACACAATAAAATTAGCAGTCTACCATCCCTGATAATTAAGTAACAGTTTGCACAGATTAACTGATCTGAACCGCAGGCTATGATAGCCCACAGTAGACCACACATAAACATATTAAATCACACAAAAAAAAAAATTAGGGATTGGTTCTCCACACTAAACATGTGAAACTATGAAAAGGTAAAACAAAGACTCAACTCTCTGGATACGAATTGTAACAGATCTAGATGGATTTCTGATTTGTAATATAACAATCAATTCTTGAACGTGAACAAAATGAGACCAAGTTTCCAAAACTACCATATGAAGCACACTAACATGCACACCAAGATGCAACACTAGACATTCAATAATTAAAGAAGGGCAAATAAAAAACACTGAAAGAAAAGAGAGCTGTCTAACCTCACGATGGATCTCTTCGGAGCAGAAACCTGCTGTGAATCACTGGATGCTGTCATAGGCTTAGCATCCATAACTTCTTCATCGCTTTGACCAGCACTGAGAGCCATAGAACTATCTTCCTGTTTGGGGACCTGAGGCATTCTTCTAGTTACTGTCTTACACTTATCTCGGGAGCCCCATCCATTTACCATGACACTCAAATTTCTCCACTTATCCTGCCCACCATCAAAACCAAATCACTGTAAAGAGTATACCAAAACGTAATCCAGCATAAACTATGTAGAATTGGCCAAGGCATCAATAAAATTCATACTTGTCATCAAAAACTATACCATTTGAATAGTATTAAAGAACCATACCTTAAGATCTACATTTGAGCGAAGATACAAGATGCGAGCAAACTCTGGATCTTTAAGTATGGTCCGCCATTTACCAGCCCCATGTTTAACCACTCCAGCTTTAAGGGCTGCTTCTTCTTCTGCATTCCATTTCTGCTTAGGAGCGCCCATAGACAGTAGCAGGAAGGAATTCCTCCAGATTATCAATCTGCATAACACTAGTGGTCTACATTAGCATATGCACTCAAACAAACATCTGGACAGTCATTAGATATAAAAACTAAAAACAAACAACTAAAATGAAACGTAAAATTCTACCGGGACTAAGATAACCTAACACAAGTTTCTGCCACACATTTTTTTTAAATAACACCTGAAAAACACAGTTTCCATTCAGGAATGAATTCTCATATGAGATGTAAATTTGAATCAACCCGTTGAAATCCGTAAAAATTTAATGCCCAACTTCGAGATTTTCTGCATCCAGTGCTCTCATTATTAATCCAAGTAACTCAATTATCATCTCTTTCAAGCTTACACTGTAATTTTCTTTACAATTAGCATCTTCTTAAAACAGTTCCCAAAAAAAAAAAAAAAATTTACCTCAGCTCCACAGGGATCAAAATTCTCCAACAAAAAATGATCAAAATTTAAGAATAATTTCACAATTTAATCACGTTATATAATCACCTAAACACTTCATCTCTCATACAAATCGAAAAAGGAAACAAACTGATTCAAACCCTAACAGCCTCTCCCCAAAAATTTCAACGGCTGAACGCCCAATTTCATCTTCCATAGAACAACAACCATAAAAATTCCCAACAGATTTAACAAAACGGTGACACAACACAATTCAATTTCACTGATTCCATATACTAATCTCCACCAAATTTTACCAATCCAAAAACAAAGAGTTGAAATTGCGCCAAGGAAAAAAAGAATAACAATAACAAAGATATAAAAAAATTACCAGAGAAGCCAGTGTGAGGCAGCCAATAATTTAACTTTCTTCTTCTTCTTCTAGGTTTTTCTGTGATTTTAACCTAAATTTGGTTTTTCCGGGTTTGATTTAGTTTTTGAAATTCAGTTGCTGTTTCTCGTCCACCTGGGTTTTTTTACTGGGCGACACGAGAGAGATGACCTTGCCAGCCGGAAGTAGCATGGAATTTCCGTGCAACCTTTTTTATTCTGCCACGTGGTACAAAACGGTTTTTCCTATCGCTGAATTTTCTAGGTTATATATCGCTGAATTTTTCTCATGCGTTCGATCCTTTGTGTGGCTCAGAATTCACTGAATATTAATTTTTTAAATATAAATGTTGAGTATGAACATTTCACATGGATGAAAACTTCTTTACGAAATTTGTATCCTTCAAAGATAATGAGTGATGCTAGATTGAGCACAAAATCTCTAAGAACAAATAGGGCTGCACACGGATTGGGTTGGTTCGGTTTTGACTCTAAACTGTCTCTATACTAAAGTGAGCGGTTTAAGCATTTTTGACAACCGGTCATTAAAAAAAAAAACTTTAACCCGATCCAATCCAATCCAATTAAAGATGGTTTGGTTTGGTCGGTTAGGCGGTTTTAACCTATATTATATTAACATACTATTTATGAAAAAAAATTCTAGTTAAATTCAATCTAAATAGTTAAAATTATATTAAATAAGCATAATCTAAATTTAAAATACAATAATTAAATCCAAAACTAATATTCAAAAACCAAAATCTAGAATAGATTCAAAGTGATTGAATTATTTGATGGCTTAGCTATAAATACTAGCTTAATATGGTATGATTAAAGGTTAGAGAATGAGAGATTGAGATATGTGATATGAGAGGATCAAATTAATCGTAGTGATTATATATTAGACTTCTAGGCCTTTGGACATTGGATTCGATATGGTAGTATATCATTTGAGAATAAAGTTATAATTGGATATTTAGAACTTACTTACAACGACTGGACAAATGAATATATATATATATATATATATATATATTTAACACTTTTTCTTATTATATTTCAAACATACCGGTCGGTTCGGGTTCCTCGGTTTCAGTAAAAGAGAAACCAAACCAACCCAATTCATAAATTGTTTGGTTCGGTATTGAACCGGCTTTCAATTTTTTAAGTTAAAAAACCTTAACCAAACCATACTTACCGGTCGGTTTTGACCGATTTGGCCGGTTTGTACCGTGTTTTGCAAACCCCTAAGAACAAACATTGATGTTGATAACTTAATAGCCCTAAGGCAAATAGGCAATGGTTGATTTCAATGGCATAAACCTAAAAATGTTTTACTCATCTCTTGGTTACGCGCGTTGATTTCTCTTTTTCACCACTCGTATGTGTCATCACAATTCTTTTTTTTAATGAATAAGGAATTAGACAATATTAGGTTATTAGCAGTTCAGAAGCAGATGTTGTTGGGCACCAGACCCACCATCAAATTAGCTTAATTCCCATTGCTCTCTCCCCCTCTCTATAAATGTGAGAGATCCGAAAATTGATACTGGGAGTAATATGTAGGCAAAGAGTGTATGTAAGTCGCCAGGTAATTAAGCTTGGCTTGCAAAAGTATTGCACTACAAGAGAAGAATCAGTTTCAAGCCAGATATGAGTCCCAACTTCGGGCCCAAGCAAATCTCAAAACTTCAATCACAGCCAAAACCTCCGCATCAAGTGCACTTGGAAACTCCACTCTATGCGCAAAGGCACCTATATATAATTCTATAAGTAGGCCCTCATGGTCACAAAATATCCACTATGCCAAAAAGTTAATCAAACAATACACATTAAACGACATAATACTAATTTTCTGTTGTCTTACTTTTTTAGACGACATAAAAATCTAACTCTATTGTTTAATACCCACCGAAACACACTTTTATCATATTGAATAAATTTGTGACATTTAGACAACAGTTTTATGTTGTTAACTCAAGATAGAGATATACCCTATTATTTCATTCCTCTGAGCCTAAAAGCTGGTCTTATTTAGACAACAGTGATAAAAATAATCTGTTGTCTGAATATGGATGATTGAAATTTTGGAATTCTCCCTCCAACCTCAATAGGCATTTCCCTCTCAACATGGTCAAACCCTAGCCAAGTCAAAATGGTGGTAACATTCACACAACAAAATTAAGAAAATTGAGTTGTCTGATTATAGAGGGAGTCAATTTTTTTAATTTTAATTTTTTTCTTTTCCCTAATAATTACACCAAAAGCCTTGTGTCCTAAACCCAACTTCATTCTAAATCTCTCAAGTCTCTCGAAGTGAAATGAAGTCTCTGTGATCATGACTCGCTCTCCCTTTCTCTTTCTCTTTCTCTCCTTCAGTGACGAATTAAAACCAGTGTCTCTCCCTTTCTCTTCCTCTACTTCACCCCCAGACCTTCATTTTTACTCATTTCTTCTCCCAGCACCGCCACGATGAAGTCGACTGAGACGGGGAATGAGTGATCAATTTAGAACAATCTAAAATAAAGTAAGAGCAGAATCAATCTAGCTTCATTTTCATTTTGTAAAACACTATGAAGTTACTATATGGTTAGTTTGCTGTAATAGTTTGGTACATAAATAGCAAATCTAGAATAGATATAATTGTTGTATCAAATCAAAAAAAAATTGCAAATTAAATAATGCATCTACAAAAGTTGATTTTCGGTTCCTTATGGCTATGACACTGATATATCATAGACTGACGTATATGATGTTTATTCGCTGGACGTCTTCAAGTTCAAAAGAGATGTTAGTTAAATATTGGTGGTTTTTGACAAATTTAAGTCTCATATATGTAGGTAAATAATCGAAAAAATAATTCTTTTAATTTTTTTTTTTTTGATCAAATCAGCAACCATTCATTGATGTGAAGAAATGTTACAATTAAGTAAGTCGGCATCAATCGACTTTATTAGCCATTCCGGCCCTTCCTCTATATAATAGAGACTAGCATTTTCATACAAAATTGACTTAGCTAAACCATGAGCTACCATGTTACATTCTCTGGGTTGAAAAATGACCTTATCGGTACCGCAGGCGTGCATGAGAGTCTTGATGTCTTCTACCAAAGTACCCTCCTCGGACCAACAAAGTTCAACAGAATTCACTAGGCAAGCTACTTCTTTACTGTCGACTTCGATATCAAGAGGAATAATACCCACTTCAAGAGCAAAACAAATGCCCGCTTTCAGTGCCAAAAGTTCAGTTGCTAAAGGAGAGAAGTAACCCCTAATTGGGTGAGCAATCGCTCCCATTAATTGGCCATACTCATTCCGAATAACCGCACCTAACCCTCTTCTTTGACCGTTGTTTTCCAAAAGAGGTTGACCAGGTACAACTTCTGTTCACTTTTGGTTCAATGTGCTTATGGTTTGCAGCAGAGAACTCCTCAATAATGTGATGAGCTTATTGAATGATAAGGCAAGGATTTTTGCACGTTACCTTTCCATGGCAACTTGAATTTCGTTCATTCTAGAGCTGCCAGCAAATTACAACAAAAACTTCAACTTGTTCAAGTGGGTTGGTATGAATGATATGCTCTAACCAATGGAGAAAAGAGTTGTGATGCTTCCCAGACTTCTTCCAAAGAGAAAGCTTCCAAACTTTCTTGCTAAAAGAACATTCTGAAAGTGCATGAAGGGCAGATTCCTCCATTGCTCTACACCTAATGCATTGGGCAGTGCCACTAATCTTTCTCCTTTGAAGATTTAAGGAGCATGGGAGAATATCAATTATAGCACGCCATAAGAACAACTTCATTTTGTTTGGGAGGTTTAAATCCCAAACTGTGTTCCAAAATTTCTTTTTCTCATTTGTTCTTCAACAATCACCCCTTGACTCTTCTCTCATTTTAATATCCAATGCTGCCCTGTAGCCAGATCTAACTGAATATTTTCCATTTTTTTTCAAAAAACCATCTGAGACTATCCTCGTTTCTTCTGTCTCCAAGAGTAATACTAATAATGATATCAGCTTCATCATGGCTAAAAGAGGAGTAAATTAAAGGTAAATTCCATCCACCATCAGGGAGCATAAGATCACTCACAAGTGCTCCATCTTGAAGAACTTTAGGACTCCAGATTTTGAAGAGGGAAGGTTTGGGAATCCATCTGTCATCGTAGATGCGCGTCAACTTGCCATTACCAATTCTGTTGATGCATCCATTCACCACAAGATCACGATCCCAAAGAATAGATCGCCAAACATACGATGGATAATTACCAATAGTTGCCTGCAAGAAAGAATGGTTAGGAAAATAACGAGCCTTTAACACTTTTCCCACAAGTGAATTAGAGAACTCAATTAATCTCCAGGCCTGTTTTCCCACCATTGCTTGGTTAAAAGTTAAAACTTTCAAAATTTCGAAAACCAAGCCCTCCCATCTCTTTTGGTTCACATAGCGCATCCCATTTTTTCCAATGCTCTCCTTTTCCTCCTTTTTTCCCCCACAAAAAATTGGCAACAAATGAGTTTAACTCATTACACAACCCAACTGGAAATTTGAACACACTCATGGCAAAGGTAGGAATGGTCTGTAACACTGCTTTCACCAGAACCTCCTTCCCAGCCATTGAAAGTAAGTTGTTGTGCCACTTCTCCACCCGATTTTGAACTCTACTTCTCACACTTCTAAGAATTTTTCTTTTTTCTCTCCCCAGAATTGTAGGAAGGCCAAGATACTTCTCATATATGGAACTCTACAATTTTCATTCCCATCTCCTCCCCAATTGCTAATTTCTCCTCATCACTTATGCTAGCACTAAACGAGATAGCAGACTTCCCATAATTAATTTTTTGCCCGGAAGCCGCTTCATACAAAGAAAAAACTTCTTTCAAGCGCTTGCATTCCTCCAATGAAGCATCCCCAAAAATTAGACTGTCATCGGCAAAAAATAAGTGATTAATTGGGGGAGCCTCCTTCTCCACTTTCACCCCATGAACTAGACCACATGCCTCTTCCCTTCTAAGTAAGGCAGACAAACCCTCCGCACAAATAAGGAAAAGATAAGGGGAGAGGGGGTCTCCTTGTCTTAGGCCTCTAGATGGACAAACGAAACCTCTTGGAACCCCATTACAAATAACTGAATAAGTTACCGTAGAAATACAATCCATCATAAGTGCAATCCACCTCCCATTGAACCCCAATCTCTCCATCACACTAGCCAAAAAACCCCACTCCACTCTATCGTAAGCCTTGGCCATGTCAAGCTTCAAAGTCTTTTTTTTTTTCCATTCTTCCCCCTCCTCTTTATGGCATGAATTGATTCATGGGCAACAATTATATTGTCCGTGATCAATTGCTTAGGGACAAAAGCAGTTTGAAACTCAGAGATGATCAAAGGTAGAAACAGTTTAAGTCGGTTGGCAAGGGATTTGGAAATTAATGTCTAGATGACATTACAAAGGCTTATCAGTCTAAACTCCGTTACAGTTTTTGGATGATCTGTTTTGGGAATAAGGGCAATAAGAGTATGGTTGAGATTTTTGACACTCCCATCATCATTAAGAACTTTCAAGCAAGTGGACACCACATCCTCCCCTACTATCTCCCAGTACTTTTGGTAAAACAAAGCAGGCATTCCATCTTCACCAGGGGCTTTCGTGGGATACATTTGGCTAAAGGCTTCTTCAATTTCAACTCTAGTGAAGGGTTTGCACAATGCCTCATTCATAGAGTCATCCACAGTAGGTCTTAAAGCCGAAAGCAAAGAAGGATCTGTACCAGAATAATCAGTTTTGAATAACTCCAAAAAATAAGATTCAAAAACCTTTCCAACAACGTTCTCATCTCTCTGCCAGACCCCATCATTGTCCATAATCCCTTCAATAACATTTTTCATTCCTCTTTGTTTGGCAACTTCATGAAAAAATCTGGTATTTTTGTCCCCACCTTTCAACCACAAAACTCTACTTCTCTGCTTCCAGAGGGTTTCATGTTTATCAAGTAGATCATCATACTCCTTTCCGAGCTCATTCAATTTCAAATCCACCTGGTCAGAGTAAGGGAGTACTTGTAATCTTTCTATATGATCTCTCACTTTGTTGATAGCTACTGGAATACTCCCATTCAACTGTTTGTTCCAATGAAATAGATCAATTGCACATCTGTTTAACTTTTGAGTGAATCCTCCACCACTGTCCTAGACTCTTCTGATTACTTTCTCACAATCTAATTGTAATAATTCTTTTAATTTTGTTTGGTGTATACTTCATTGGAAGTTGGCTTTTACTTTTCTGGTCTGCAGGTTTCAGGATTGAGTTTGGATGCGGGACTACAAGGAATGTACAGTGCTCCTCCCTCTCATGAAGCTAGATGTCTAGTGATAAAGGAAGCTTTGATTAGACATTATCTTCCATAGATACTTCAGATATGACAATAACGATAATCAAATCTTATTTAACAAGGCAAACGGTGCACACTTTTTTCTTTTCTTTTTGTCAAAATTGCATCCAACCTCTCAAAATTCGATGAGCAGTTGCATAAATAATAGGGACTCTTTGATTAGCAAGTTTGAGTTCAATTACCAACGGATTTGTTTTTACCTACCCATGAAACCATATGACATTGTTCTTTTACAGTAATGATTGTGATTAATGTCATGCATCAATTAGTACTTGTTGGTAATTAAATTCTAAAGATAGTTGTTTCATGTTTGGTTAGGTGAACCTGGAGCACCCGGCAAATTAGGAAGAGAAGTGTTGGATCATATATATATATATATATATATATATATATATATATATATATATATGTATGTACCCTAAAACAAGAAAATTACTTGTTATAAAAGTATAATTTAGTATTGACTAATTTAATTCCATGTTTTGTAGAAAATCTTGACAAGAGGAGAAAAAAATGAAATTCGGGCGAATTTTTCATGCAACACCACTTTTGGGGGCACAAGTACTTAGTGAAACAATCCCAGAAAGATAGGAGTTTAAATGGAGCAATGAAGCCATGGACCTTGAAATAATGATGCAAAGGACTAAGTTTGATCATTCCTCTGGCCGGAAATTACAAGGAAAGTCCATAAAAATCATTATGCAAAACAGTTGCTACAAAGCAGGAAACTGCAGTTTCAAAATTATCTTTTAGGGAACAGTTTTGGAGAGCGTTTCTTGCATTCTTCTGACTGTACCTTTACAGAAAGGGCCAGCATTATTTAAAGATATGATGTTGCATGTAGTTCAACATAAGCTAAATAACTGGTCAGAATCATCAATGCGACAGCAGGAAATCAAGTGCAAAATAGACTTCCTGATAATTTAGAAACTGTCAGTTTTTCACAAAGCTTTTTGGGAGATCTTCTTCGGCATATTACTTGGAATTTTTCTAGAAGGTTATTGATCATTCTTGAAGATATGATGTTATAGATCATGGATAAGTCCAGAACCATCCAGAAATATGGCAATAGTAAATCAAACATAGTCCAAGAATGAAGCTTTAGAAGCAAAAAACGAATTCTAGTCAAATAAGGGTAACTTGGCCTAGAATCCTTTTTGGACAGTTTTGATGTGTATTTTTGGAAGGTTTATGATGCTGAGATTATCAAGGAAAGTTCTAGAAGAATTCTACAAGATTATAGCAAGATTAATCCATCATATTTATCTTTTGGATAATAGGCATCCTTATTGTAACGTCCCATATCTCAATTTACCCGTTTACTAGTTATATGGATGGTAAACGACACCTATTTTCACTTTTTACTTTGTTTCGATACTTTTAGTGGCCCTAAAAGTTTACTTTTTGTTCAGGTCAGAATTTGATAAAATTTCCTTCATGAAAGTTGAAAGGACGTTAAACCGAGCGTGTGCATATGTGGTACGTAAAAATCGGAGTTTGTATGCGAAAGTTATAAGGAAAAAATTAATGTTACTGTTCACGGTAAGTTCACATATATATATGGAAAGTTACCACGGTAGGTTTCCATTTCTGGAAACCCACCTTGGAAACTCTCCCTCTCTCCTTCTCCGTGCGCGTTCTCTCCCTCTCCTCTGCAACTTCGGCGTCCTCTCAATTCCGGTCACCTGGGAGAGAGCCGCGGCCATCATCTTTTTCCTATTCACATCTTGGACTCGCTTGTGGTGGTAGATTGCCGTTTCTTAGCCGGAAATTGATGAATCGAGCACAAGAATGTTACTGTAGCAGTTTTGAGTCAACGCCGATATCTTCCGATTCCGGCCGTCTCCGGCCACCCAACCAGCGTCGAAGGTTCGGTTTTTGCCAAGGATGATTTTGCGCCTAGCCTTGTGCCACGATTTGCAGCGTGGAGGAAGAATCGAAGAGATGAATTTCTGGGTTACTATTCATCGATCGGGTTCAACCTTCTCCTTAATTGTTCAAGTACTTCTACTCATTTTCTGATTTTATCTTAGTTGAGAAAGTTGTTGGGTCTGTTGAGTATGTGCTGCTACCAAAATTTGGTGGCCATCAGAGCTGGTGGCGGCGGCTGCAGCATGTAGGGCAGTGTTTTGATTCTAGTTTTTAGGCCATTAAATCCTATAAATGTTGCAGAGCTTGTATGTGAAGTTTGGTGATTTTTGGAGGAGTTTGGAATTGTTTGTGATTTTCTAAAGTTTGGAATTTTGTGATTGAATTGTGGAAAGTCCGGCCGTCGGATTTCCCTCATTTTGGTTGTGAAATATGTAAATCGAGGAATTGGTGTTATGGGTGTGATTTGGGTTGAATTTGAGAAGTAATGGAGATAGGGATTTTTGGGTTTCGTTTAGGTTCATAAATATTTATTCGAATTGTTGTTTATGGAAGTGTACTTGTGTACAGGACGATATATCGAGCTACCGCTTGACGAAGGAACTCGTTTGCGTAGTCGCCAACCAGCACTGTGAGTGGACGTTTGAATTTGAATATTGATGCATGCATTTATTTCTCTAAAGTAATGCTTTATTTAATTATCATCTTTTATATTTTGAGCATATGATGATTTGCTATCTATAGTGATTTTGGTTTTCGGATTATAAATTGATTTCAGATTTGTTTGGGTTTTGAGATTTATGAAATATTATAAAGTGATTTCAGGAATGAATTGTTTTCGGATTTTAAAGGGAATTTTTGTCGAGGAAACGATTGATTTAATTATTCTTTTAGTGTGTGGGACACGCTGTTGATTTTTGTGACTCACTACGAGAATTTTCGCGTACGGTTGGGAATTGTACCAGTGTTTTCTTTATTTGCGGGGCTTATGGGAAAGCCTTATAGATTTTCTAGATTTGAATAGTTTTTACCCACCATACCTGGGTCGCTATATTTTATTGATAGCTAGCCTATTATTACTCCTCACTGCTTACTATGTGTTCGTGGGTGAGTAGAGCAGAGCATGAGATGCTCCAGAGTGTGGGACACTCCGACCCCAGCCTGGGAGGCTCCCTTCTTTCGTATGGTGATACTTCTTCCCCTTATCTTATCGTTGCTTGACTAGCGGGGCTAGTCCGATTTTTCACTATAGCCAGCGGGGCTGGTCTTATCTTCTTGAGAAACGAGATTTTGGTTTTACGATATATTTTTTGAATGTTGTGACTAGCGAGGCTAGTCAGTTTATCGTTTTGAAATTCTTGGATTTAAAGCTAAATGTGTTTGACAATTGTTGCATGCATCGAGTTTTTAAAGGAATAAATGTGGGAAAGTATGAAATCCTTTTTCTTTTAAATTGTTTATTTTTGTCCACTCACGCTAATGTTTTTCGTCTACTTTCCCCTTGGTCTTTCAGTTTCTAATGCCTAGTTTGCAGGCGTTATTAATTGAGGTCGGGCGTACATGGTTCTAGGCATAGTTGACGAATAGCTTCCGCACTTCTTCGTTTGGCTATGATCTATTGTGGGTTACTGTTTTGGGTAGTCCACTTTAGGGGTGACTCAGCCAGTTCTCGGTAGAATTATCTCTAAGGTGGGCCCCGCAGGGCCACCTTAGATTTCAAGGTGAAATCTGGGGCGGGTCCTGTCAATTTAGTATCAGAGCATTAGGTTGTTAGGTTTTGTAGACTCGTTTCTATTCTGTTACCTTGTATGCTTGGTGTTGCCCAGTACCTCTCGAGTGATGGCCCGACTGCAGCGGTTCCCCATCGTGTACTCTTCGGTGCTGTGGTATTCATCAAGTGTGTAAGGTACAAAGCTAGTTGGTTTTCTTCTGGTGCTATGCCTCTTGTACGCTGACCTCCTAGGGTTTTCTTTGCGTATTCGATTGGTGAACTGTCTTGCGCCTATCCCTAGTGATGGTAGAGTAAAACTACTCTACAGTTTCGAGTTGTGCTACAAAATGTGATTCGAGGAAAATGTTGTGGTTGTCTTTTCCTTGATGCCAACAAGTTTGTTGGGGCAGGGATTAAGGTGCGGAAACCGGAGTTCGAGTTTTTGTTTGAGTGTCTGAGACGAGTGGTAATAGTTTTGGGTTGTCTCTGAGTACTATAATTGTTTCGGAATCAGGATTGTTGGTGGGAATGGAACTAGTGGTAATAATGGTGGTTCTGACTTTGAACCAAGTTTCGGGAAAGGTGTTTTGTGATGTGATCGGTTGTTAAGTAGCATTTGAAATATTATTGGAAGTTTTTGGTGATTCTTTGGGAACCCAGTGTTGGAAACCATTTACAGAGAAAATTGAATAAATATTCTGAATTTTGTATGGCTAGATGCCGCGTTTCCAAGTGACTCTGGTCACTGATAATGGTAAAGTATTCCAGTGGTGATTAATTCGAGAAATTGGATCGTTACGTGGTGGGACCACTTTCGGATCCGAGTGTTGCGTTGTTTGATACAAGATATTGGACAAGTGCCATTTGTTCTCCATCATGGATACCGTTCAAGGAAGACTTGGTGAATGGTGTTTTGTCGTTCTGGAAACTGTTTGCTGTTTGAGTTTAATACGTGTAGAGGATTGCTTTGGAGGAATTGAGTGGTCTTACTATCTTAGTGCCATTATTGGTGGTAATGGTTAGGCTGTTGAGATATTTGTTATGACGTTGAAACGAGTTTCAGAAGATGTGTTACATGACATGATCTGCTATGTAAGTGACATTTGGGGACGTGTATAGTTGTTACTTGTCTGTGTCAATTTCGAGGGCGAAATTTTTATAAGGAGGGGAGATTGTAACGTCCCGTATCTCAATTTACCCGTTTACTAGTCATTTGGACGGTAAACGACACCTACTTTCACTTTTTACTTTGTCTCGATACTTTTAGTGGGCCTAAAAGTTGACTTTTTGTTCATGTCAGAATTTGAGAAAATTTCCTTCATGAAAGTTGTAGAGGAAGTTAAACCAAGCGCGTGCATATGTGGTACGTAAAAATCGGAGTTCGTATGCGAAAATTATAAGTGAAAAATTAATGTTACTGTCATGGTTACTGTTCATGGTAAGTTCATATATATATATATATATATATATATATATATATATATAGAAAGTTACCACAGTAGGTTTCCATTTTAGGAAACCCACCTTGGTAACTCTCCCTCTCTCCTTCCCCATGCGCGTTCTCTCCCTCTTCTCTGCAACTTCGGCGTCCTCTCAATTCCGGTCACCTGGGAGCGAGCCGCGGCCATCATCCTTTTCCTCTCCTCATCCTGGACTCGCCTGCAGTGGTAGCTTGCCGTTTCTTAGCCGGAAATCGATGAATCGAGCACAAGAATGTTACTGTAGCAGTTTTGAGTCAACGCCGATATTTTCCGATTCAGGCCGTCTCCGGCCACCAAACCGGCATTGAAGGTTCAGTTTTTGCCAAGGATCATTTTCCCCTAGCCTTGAGCCACGATTTGCAGCGTGGAGGAAGAATCGAATAGATGAATTTCTGGGTTACTATTCACCGATCAGGTTCAACATTGTCCTTAATTGTTGAGGTACTTCTACTCATTTTCTGACTTTGTCTCAGTTGTGAAAGTTGTTGGGTCTGTTGAGTAGGTGCTGCTACCAAAATTTGGTGGCCATCGGAGCTGGTGGCGGCTGCAGCATGTAGGGCAGTGTTTTGATTCTAGTTTTTAGCCCATTAAATCCTATAAATGTTGTAGAGTTTGTATGTGAAGTTTGGTGATTTTTGGAGGAGTTTGGAATTGTTTGTGATTTTCCGAAGTTCAGAGTTTTGTGATTGAATTGTGGAAAGTCCGGCCGTCGGATTTCCCTCGTTTTTGTTGTGGAATATGTAAATCGAGGAATTGGTGTTATGGGTGTGATTTGGGTTGAATTTGAGAAGTAATGGAGATAGAGATTTTCGGGTTTCGTTTAGGTTCGTAAATATTTATTCGAATTGTCGTTTATGGAAGTGCACTTGTGTACAGGACGATATATCGAGCTACTGCTTGACGAAAGAACTCGTTTGCGTGGTCGCCAACCAGTACTGTGAGTAGACATTTGATTTTGAATATTGATGCATGCATTTATCTCTAAAGTAATGCTTTATTTAATTATCATCTTTTATATTTTGAGCATATGATGATTTGCTATCGATAGTGATTTTGGTTTTCGGATTATCAAGTGATTTTGGATTTGTTTGGGTTTTCAGATTTATGAAATATTATAAAGTGATTTCAGGAATGAATTGTTTTCGGATTTTAAATGGAATTTTTGTCCAGGAAACGATTGATTTAATTATTCTTTTAGCGTGTGGGACACGCTATTGATTTTTGTGACTTACTACGAGAATTTTCGGGTACAGTTGGGAATTGTACCCTTGTTTTCTTTATTTGTGGGACTTATGGGGAAGCCTTATAGATTTTCTTTATACCTGGGTCGCTATTTATTGCTAGCTAGTCTATTAGTACTCCTCCCTGCTTACTATGTGTTCGTGGGTGAGTAGAGCAGAGCATGGGATGCTCCAGAGTGTGGGACACTCCGACCCGAGCCTGGGAGGCTCCCTTCTTTCGTATGGTGATACTTCTTCCCCATATCTTATCGTTGCTTGCCTAGCGGGGCTAGTCCGATTTTTCACTATAGCTAGCGGGGTTGGTCTTATCTTCTTGAGAAACGAGATTTTGGTTTTACGATATATTTTTCGAATGTTGTGACTAGCGAGGCTAGTCAGTTTATCATTTTGAAATTCTTGGATTTAAAGCTAAATGTGTTTTACAATTGTTGCATGCATCGAGTTTTTAAAGGAATAAATGTGGGAAAGTATGAAATCTTTTTTTTTTTTAAATTGTTTATTTTTGTCCACTCACGCTAATGTTTTTTGTCTACTTTCCCCTGGGCCTTTCGGTTTCTAATGCCCAGTTTGCGGGCGTTATTAGTTGAGGTCGGGCGTACATGGTTCAAGGCATAGTTGACGAATAGCTTCCGCACTTCTTCGTTTGGCTCTGATCTATTATGGGTTACTGTTTTGGGTAGTCCACTTTAGGGGTGACTCGGCCAGTTCTCGGTAGAGTTATCTCTGAGGTGGGCCCTGCAGAGCCACTTCGGATTTCAGGGTGAAATCTGGGGCGGGTCCTGTCACCTATGCACTTTCTCTCCCATGCTTGTCAATTTGACTTTTGGTGACCCAAAACCACTCCAACATTCATGATTTTCATGCTTCTCATGCCCAATAAAGAGAGCTAGCTCATTACCCATATTTTTCTACTTTACTCTCTTTAATAGCTCATCATCACTTCCCGCTTTTTACTGCATCTCTTCCATACCATTTTCCCTTGTTTTTGGAATCTATCTATTACCACTCCAACACTCTTCCTTTTAGATCCATTCATGTAGCTAGCTGCTCCCGTTGTCTCTCTTTATCATTTTACACCTCTCTCTCTCTCCCTTATATAAGCATCCCTCCATTATACTCTTCAAACATCACTCACACCACCCTATTACATCTTCTTTCTCCTCCACAAAATGTCACATCCCGAATTTTGAATAAAGATATTCGAATCCGAAACGCGATAACTTAACAAGCACAAGAAAAACACATAGAAAATTTTTCATTTAAATTAAGCAACTAAACAAACTGAGCTCACAATGTCAATACCGACTCGTTGTTTAGAGTCACATAATACATTACAGATAGTTTACAAATTAAACTGAATGACAATTCAATAAGTAAACACACCCACCACAACTCACTACACAGCGGAAGACTTAAAACTAAGATTACCCTTCGACATCCACGCTTAATCGATATTCTAACCTGCACAATAAACCCTACACCATAGAATAGTGCACCGGGTTGAACAAAACAATCCCGGTAAGCTTTTTAAGCCCGTATGAGTAAACTCAAATAAAGTGATTCACGTCACGCATGCTTATAATTTCTCAACTCGTGAGAAGAATTAAAGCAACAATATTTAATTCCACAAAATACATGCTTTCTCCATCTTAGTCTAACAAAACAATATGCAATTATCACAACAAAAATGTCAAGTTCAAATCAAATAATAACATGCTCAATAATTTCATCCCAACTAAAAACCCACATGCTCTGTCTCTCAATTCATTTTCCAATCACTACAGATCACAACCCACAACTGTACCCACAATAAGAATTAAGCAAAATCAGTAATCCCTGCATAGAAACTTAGTTCAGGAGATCACACTAAAACAAACAATACAAAAGGAAGTAATCCCTGCATATAACTTAGTTAAGGAGATTATATTAAAACAAACAATTCAAAAGGCAGTAATCCCTGCATATAACTTAGTTCAAGAGATTACATTAAAACAAACAATACAAAAGGCAGTAATCCCTGCCCATAACTTAGTTTAGGAGATTACATTAAAACAAACAATTCAAAAGGCAGTAATCCTTGCATATAACTTAGTTCACGAGATTACTTAAAATTCAACAATTAGAAAGAAAAAGAAAATCAATGAAGAAGTCAAACAACTCACACTAAAGTCAATGATCACCCATTAACTCCAAACTAAAGTCGATAGTCGATGATCATCCATCAACTTCAACTAGAGTAGATGATCACCCATCAACTCCCAGTAAACACCATATCCGAAGATCAGAAAACGGTCACCACTGTGACTCTAGATCCGAAGATCAGAAAACGGTCATCACTGTGACTCCAGATCCGAAGATCAGAAAACGGTCAGCACTGTGACTCCAGATCCGAAGATCAGAAAACGATCACCACTGTGACTCCAGATTCGAAGATCAAAAACATTTACAAAGAATCCCACATGACTCAAAATGTTACCCCAACTCAATTACTCTTTCAACACGACAAATCAACAAGCCCCTGATATAACGAATTTTCCACAAAGAGTAAACGCACAAAACCACATTCTGAATAATTCATAGTTCATACGCACATCACAATGTCACGCCATCCATATATATATTCCATGTATATATATATATATATATATATATATATAGATACGTAGTCATTCACGCAGGAATGACCACTAATACCAACTATAGTTTTATAAATTATACTTCTCAAAAATCATTTTATATCAAAACCTTATTTTAACTTACCCACGAACCGTTGTCGATCAAGTTCATATATTTTAGGGCTAATTACTGTTTAGTACCCTGTGCTTTTGGTCCAACATCAATTCAGTCCCCCGACTTCCAATTTAATCAAAAACACCCCCACACTATTATTTCTCCATCCAATAGGTCCATTCGCCAAAAATCAGTCAATTTCAGTTGTTTTGGTGCTGACATGGCGATCCAACTCAGCCCAGGTGGGGCCCACATCAAGGCGAATTGACCAAACTGACCCTGGCTCTAATCTAACACATAGACGATCTCCCCAAATCCCATTACGACTCCTGCCTCCCTCATTACGCGATCTGAAACCCTAAAGAAAGCCCCAAATCGCATCCCTTTGGAGAAACCCAAAATTTGGAGAACAACCAAGCAATAGATGGTTGGTGAAGAAGGAGAAGGCTATATATTGAAAGCGAAGCCCTAAAATCTAGAAGGAGACGGTCGATTGATAGCTGGAGAAGGTTTCGACATGGCCGATGGTGCACTTGATGTTTGGATACCCAGAAAAACAGAGGATGGAGATGACATCCCTTATTACGGTTAGTGTGGGTTTAGTGTTTTGCATTACAGTGGTGAGGGATTAAATAATTTCTAGTTTAAGTTTTGAAATTTAGTGTTTCAATGTTTCGAAATTGGGGGAAAATGGTTTCTGGGTTTTGTTTGAATTCTTCCAACTTGGGAATAAGGTTTACGGTTTTAGAGTTTGGAATTTTTTAAAGGATTTGAAACTTTCAGAAATGGAAAAAAAGGGTTTGAGGTTAGGGTATGAGATATTTGAAATTTGAAACCTGGGTTTACAATTTCTGTTTCTGATATGGGTTTTAGAAGTTTAATCCCGGCATGCTTTACTGATATGGGAAAAAAGGGTTTGAGGTTAGGGTTTCAATCTGATCTGATATGGGTTTTAGAAGTTTTGAAATCTTCTAACTTATAGGCTGCAGAAACGTGCTTTAATCCCGACACAACAAAGTACAATATAAAACAACAAAGTTACCCTTTCCAGAAACATGGCTTTTCTATTCTGACTCCTGTTTTTGTCGCATATAGATTTAGCTTCTACTTTTTGTTTCATACTTATTGAATCACAATAATTGTGAACAATAGCCTGCAATTGTATACCACTAATACTAATTTTAAAGTACGAATTGTTGTCTGTTTGTGAAGGATTGACCCTTAAAGTAGGAGATTAAAGTAAGGTGGTGCATGTGAAAGTTGATGGGGATAATGAAGGAGGGTTTTAATATTGTTGTAGTTATGGTTTTGATATAGTTGTTGTTGGATGTGGTCCTTCTTTGTCTTGTTTGCCCACTTAGCAGTGTTTTTATAAGTGTCCTATTGTTGGGTAATAACTGACAGGCTATTGTGTTTTTTTTTCCATGCAGATGGCCCCGATTACTTCACAATGAAGATATACCATGGGGGTAACATACTTGGAAACAAGTACGTTGGTGGGAAGATATCCTTCTATGATTATGCTGACAAGGATAGGATGTCGTTAACTGAGTTAGATAACATGGTCCAAGGGTTGAACCCAGATTATGCAGGTACTAGGATTGATTATTGGTGGAGTATAGGAACAAAAGATGATGCTTTGACAAAAATAGATTCGGATGCGGATGTGTGCACTATGCTATGTTGTGTACCCGAAGTGAGATTGGTTGTTGTGTACTTGGATCATATTCATGAAGGTGATGAGAGCTCGGGTGAAGATGAAATCTATATATATCCAGCTGGTTTTAATATGTTTAGTCAGTCTGGATCTACTGGAGTTGTGATTGAAGAGCTCACTGATGATCCGAGAAAGAAGGCTACATGTGTGATTGAGGAGATTATTGAGGAACCAAAGCTGGGTATAGTCATCAGAGAACCTGAAGTCTCCATCCCAACTCAAGGCAGGAAAGTGGCTGAAACAAATCCAAAAGATAAGGGTAAAGGAAAGATGTACCCCAAGGAAGGTCCTGTAGCAAACAGTGTTGATGGTGTAAGTGGTCTAGATGAAGAGATGCTTCAAGATATAGATATTCTAGATTATATGCAATCATTTGGGTTCCACCCTGAACAAGAAGATGAAGTGGATAGCAGTGAGAGTGATGAGGATGATGAATACATACCCGCTGCTGAAGATGATGAATATGATCAGTATGGTGTTGATGACGACGATTGGTTTGAGGAAGCTGATATAGGGTTTGAGGTTAATGACAATGGTGAATGGGTTGGACCAAGTAAAGAAGTTGTTCTACCTTTGGAGATGGAAAGTGGAAAAGAGTTTGAAGATCATGAAGATATGTTTGGATCAGCCGAGGCTGATGAAGAGAGATTGCGGCCTGCTTTGGATTCTGATGGTGAAGAGGAAGTACCATTCCCTGAGTTTAATCCAGAAACAGATATGAAGGACCCGGTCATCAAGAAAGGGATGATATTTGGCAGCGCTGCCATTTTGAGAGAGGCTATAAGGGAGAGGGCTATTAGAGATGGTTGGGAGGTATATTTTATCAAAAATGACTGGAAAAGGGTGAGGGCTATATGCAAGTCCCAAGACTGCCCATTCGAGCTCTATGCATCTAGGATGCAACATGAGGAATCTCTTATGATCAAGACTTATGAGCCGGAACACAAGTGCATGAGAGTCTTTGATAACAGCATGCTCAGTGCTAAGTATTTAACTAAGCGTTTCATGGAAAGGATCAAGCTGAACAGTGGTTGGAAGCCAGGTATCCATTCCAATCTCTTCATGTTTTTGTTTGGTTACTGTTTGTTGTGTAGTTTTCTAATTTTTTTGACAAGTTTGGTTGCTGCAAGTTCGAAATTATAGTGCCTTCCAATTCCTAGTTTTTGTCTTGTTTACATTTTTTTTTTTTTGCAAATTTTGGTTGGTTGCAGCAAGTTGCAGGTGTTATATGATTTTGGTCATTCATAGGTTCTTATGTGAAAAGCTTGTTTCAACTGTACAGTTTTAGAGTGATTAAAACCTTCATGTTTGTATCAACTGTACAGTTTTAGAGTAATTAACCACCTAATGCTTCAGTTTTGGAGTGATTAAGCCTTCATGTTTGTATTTTTGCTTGTTTTAGAGAAATTAACCAGCTACTGCTTCAGTTTTAAATGGTCCAGTTTTGTTTTGTTCAGTTTTGGAATACTTTTCTTGCTTGTTTTGCTTGCTTCAATGGTTACCGATCCTTGTTTTGGTTTTTTTTTTTTTTTTTTTTTTTCGGTTACAGAATCCTTGGCTCAAACTATGTCTTCAGAAGTTAGAGTAAGGGTCTCCAATCAGATGGCTTATCGAGTAAAGAAAGCAGCCCTTTTGGTGTTGGAGGGAACCATCATGGAGCAATATGCCAGACTTCGAGATTATGCGAATGAGCTGAAAAGGGTGGACCCTTCTACAACCGTTGACATAAAATGTGATTTCAGCAAGGGAGAGAGCCTTCCAATCTTCAAGAGGATGTATATCTGTCTTGGAGCTCTAAAAAATGGATTTAAAGCGGGATGTAGGTTTGTGATTGGGCTAGACATTTGCCATTTGAGGTCTGCATATGGGGGTCAGCTCTTGACAGCTGTTGGCATTGATGCCAACAACACTTCATGGGTGATTGCCTACGCAATGGTGGAGATGGAAAGCAAAGACTCGTGGATTTGGTTCCTAGAGCTTCTGTGCAAAGACCTGAGTATACTTGAGGATGGAGCAGGTTGGACTTTCATCAGCGATAAGCAAAAGGGTTTAATCCTTGCCTTTGAAGAAGTAGTTCCATTCACCAAGATTATATTTTGTGTGCGCCATATGTGGACAAATTTTACGAAGCTGTTTCCGGGAAAGGTACTAAAGGATCAAATGTGGAAATGTGCAAAGTCAACGACACTTCCTTACTTTGCAAAGGAAATGGAGGAGATGAAGGCTTTGGATAATGAAGCGTACAAATGGATGACACGTAAGTTTTCAAGTTTACAAAGTTGCTGATTTTTTTGTTTTTGTTTTTTTTTTTGCTAAGTTGACCCATATCAAGACTAATGGCTGATGCTGCTTGTTTTGTAGATAAGGATAGGCCTCCACAGCATTGGTGTAGAGCACACTTCGAGACTTGGTCGAAGTGTGACATTATGATCAACAACTTATGTGAAAGCTTCAACTCGTTCATTTTTGATGCTAGAGCAAAACCACCAGTGAGTATGTTCGAGGAAATGAGAGTGAAGCTAATGAAGAGAAACCAAATCAGAAAGGATAAGATGCAAGCAATGGTGGGAAATCTGTGCCCCAAGCCTAGAAAAGTACTAGAAAAGAACAAAATGAAGGCTGCTTCAGATTGCATTTCTATCGCGAATGGTGATAACCAAGTGGAGGTGGAGACTTTTGAAGGAACAAAGAATGTGGTCAACCTTACGGCAAGGACCTGCACATGCCGAATGTGGGACTTAAGTGGTGTTCCATGCAAGCACGCGGTCTCAGCAATATACAACAACAGGGCAGATCCGGAAAACTTTGTTGCAGATTGCTACTTAAAAAAGACGTACCTTAACATTTACAGCAATTTGATCAAGCCGGTTAACGGAATGGAGATGTGGACTAGGAGTGAAGAACCACCAATTCTGCCTCCACAGTATTCTAGACAGCCCGGAAGGCCACGAACAAAGAGGATTAGAGATTTATCGGAGAAGTTGGCTGCACAGGGAACAAAGCTTGGAAGAGTTCAGCGGTCATTGAAGTATAGCAATTGTCAAAGAATTGGCCAGAACGTGAAGAAATGTCACCGACATCTTCCGCCAAAAGATAAGCAAGCTGCAAATGTGAACAAGAAAAGGAAACTCAACAATGGAGAAGGAAGTTCATCTCAAAAAGCCCAGGTAATTTTTGATTTTTTTTTCTGCATATGTTTAGTGTACTTTTTCAAATTATTTTGTTTATAGGGCAGCTTGTTTATGTTTCTGTTTTAAGGTTGATCCCATAATTTTTTTGCAGCCTAAACCTAGAAGAAAGCCACCATTGAGTAAGAATGACTTGAGGAAAAACCATCTAAAAGTGGTAGAATATCAAAGGGTATGAAACATGGATTTTAGCTTGTAAACTTTGTATGTATTTGTTGATGAATAGGTCTGTGATTCGGCTAGTGATGCTTTGCTTTTGATATGTATGTGTTGAAAATTATATTCTTGTTTCTGATTTTTTTGTGAGTGTAGAAGAAGATGGCTGCATTGAAGGCATCTAGAAAAGTTGCGGCTGCTGCCCCTGCTAACTCGACCAAAGCTGCTGCTGCCGCCACAAAATCCAAGTCCACCAAAGCTGCTACTGCTACTGCTGCCACATCTACCTCAGCAACCACGAGGCCTCCGACATCAAGTAAAGCATCAAAAGGCCAAACTCCAACACCTTCCAGATCATCTCAAAGGATTAGGCAGAATTCCAAACAAGGGGGAAAGTAGAAGGAAGTTTGGGGAATGATATGCAAGCCCTAACATTTTTTGTGCAACCTTGGTGTATGCTACCTAGGTTGCTAGCTCTAATTTTTTGGGAGGATGATTAGAGCTATTGGAAATGCAAACATTAATTTGAGATGTTTTAAACATTTGGGCTGCTTATTTTGTTGGATTTAGAGAAAGTTTGATGTTGTTTTAAGATCAAATGTAGAATTGGTGCTTCAAGTCAATAGCATGTTGGTTAAAAATGTAGATTTGTTCCTTTGAAATATATGTTCTTACTTTGAACATTTACAGGTCAAATGTTATTACTTTGATAAGCCATTCTGCAAATACTTTATTTTGGGCGGGAGGATACAACTTTACAAGTATTTAGGTCTTCTTTGGCGGGAAAATGGGCTGCTTAATAGAACTATGTGTTAGATTAGAGCCAGGGTCAGTTTGGTCAATTCGCCTTGATGTGGGCCCCACCTGGGCTGAGTTGGATCGCCATGTCAGCACCAAAACAGCTAAAATTGACTGATTTTTGGCGAATGGACCTATTGTATGGAGAAATAATAGTGTGGGGGTGTTTTTGATTAAATTGGAAGTCGGGAGACTGAATTGATGTTGGACCAAAAGCACAGGGTACTAAACAGTAATTAGCCCTATATTTTAAAACAAATAATTTGTTTCGATAAATATGATTTTGCATGGTAACAATTAAATATACTAAATTAAAACATAACTACTTCATCAACCGAAACACCGCGAGATTTACTCACCTCCAAATCCTGCTGCGTCTTCACACAAACCAAGACAAGCACAAAATCATCCATACTCCGCTCACACAATTTCGTCAATCACCTAATCACATCAAGGTCACATTTAATACAACACAAATCACAAATCACAAAACACAATTATACGACGATCCAACAGTCGGATCGTCATCCGAGACCATCGAACTACCTCGGAACACTTCTACGATCGATAAAACAAAACTACAAGTCGATCGAACAGCCGAATCCTCACGGATCAAACATCGATCGAACCGAAAACCCTAAACATTGAAAATTCATAACATGCTCATATGATTTCCAAAAATTACAAACTATATATCGAAATGCTCGTATCAACGAGTAGATTGAAATCAGGAATAGAAACTGTCCCTTAGGTGGCCAGAAACCACCAGGAAACACCACCACAGTGGGGCATCGCCACTGGCCCAAAGTCAAAATTTGGCAAAACTCACAACATGAAAGTTCTTCATTTCAACTCCAATTGAAACTTTCATAACTAGCACAAAGTCTGAACCAAACCCATTTGGCCGGAATTTACCTCGCAAGTTTTGAAAACTGATGAACCCTAGATTCCCAATCTTCCAAATTCGAGCTCTATAGGTTGAATTGTTGCAAGCCATTTTGTGGAGAGTATATAAGTCCTCTGGGCTTCAAAAGCCCCCAAGGATCACCGACTATGGTGGCCAGAAATGTGATCTCCGATCTAGGCGATTTGCAGCTCCACTGTGCGACTTCTCAGCCTTGTAGCGTCGTGCACAAGTCTACCCACATAGTGAAACTTCACAGGGTGCTATATGGGAGTGAGGCGAAGAAATAGGGACAAAAATCAAGGCCTATGGTGGCTGAAAGGAGAAGAACGAAGCCGCCGAAGTTGGCTGGGCGGAACTGAGGTCGGGAGAGAGGAGAGAGAAAAAGTTTCCCATTTTGGAAACTTCTGATTTTTCTGAATTTTTTTCCTATTTAAGCAAAATGGAAACTTTTTCCGACGGCCTTAACTTCTTCATACGAACTCCGATTTCCGCATTCCGCATGTTCACGAACTCGTATCGACGCGCTCTACAACTTTTGTGAAGGAAGTTTTCGGAGAAACCTAACGAATAAAAAGTCAACCCTTTGACCCCTCAAAAATAAAACATTTTGAGTAATTATTCGTCCGAAACACTTTCGCTCCACCCTCGAATCACAAAACCGTCCAATAAACATAAAATTAATTTCAGAAAATCCTCAGAAAATAAATACGAATTTTCGGGGCATCACACAAAACCTTCATCTCCAACTCCCAAAATCCAAACTCATAATATGCATACTTCTCAACCTCCATTACTCCATCACTACAACTCAAAGTTGGCCAAAGAAGCATCATATCTTCATCACCATTCCATTCATCATCACCATCAAGAAGCTTATCATTCATCCATTTCACCATCAAGGAGGATTAAAGGAGCATTAAATGAGGGAAACGAAGGAGAAGCTACCCATTGATTTGTCAAGCTTCAACTAATTCATTATTTCCTCAACTCTTTAATTTACCTAGATGAACTTTATAGAATTGATGGTAATTTATATGATTATGAGTGAATAGTTACTTTGGTGGGGCTAGGATTGAAAGTCCTATCCAATCTTGTATGAATTGATGTTTTAATTGACATTTGATGTTATTTGTGTTTTTCATCTTCATATGCTAACTCAAGAAGTGAATGAATTCATTCAAACTTAACTACTTTGAATGTGTTGTGTTTGTCATCTCATAAAAAAATATTTAAGGATTAGTTAACCTTGAGCATTGATAGCATGATAGCATCCTCTATGTGCATGTGAAGGTTGTGAGTTAAAATCACCAAGATCTAGGATTGGTTTGCTTGCATGATTATCTAAACTCAAAGCTTTATGCATCTAGGAATAATGAATTGAGACTTAACTGGTAATAGGATTTGTTCTTAGGCAGTTAATTCTAAACTTATCCGGTTGGAATTGATAACATTAAAGGAGTTTAAGCTTTTGTAGTCTTATCCAGATGCAAATAGGGTAATTGGGAAATTAGAATAGCACTTGTATTTGAACTTCAATACTCGCAAGGGAGGTTAGTGGTAGACAATCCAACCTCTAACTTCATCCATTATATTACTACTTTAGTTTAGAGTAGTTTAGGTTACATATGAGCTTTTATTTTAATTTGATTCACCACTCTATCCAACAAACAATCTTACTACCACCATAATGCGCATACTCACCATGAGCCTAGATTTCCTTTTGAATTCAGGTTTGTGATTGTACATTTGCATATTCTACCTTTCCTTAGTTTAACACCCTATCTAGTGAAAGGAATCAAATCCTCATAGGTTCGACAACCTTTCTTAAATCCTTATATTATTACTTGTACCCTTTATACTTGAGAGTGGCTATTTGGCAAACAAGAAGAAGATGTTCAAACAGTAAGTGATTGTGTGTGGAACAAGGTTCTAAAAAACGCCAGGTGCTAGTCGGGCAGAAGTCTGGAGCTTAGCGCCTAAGGGGCCTAGGCAAGGACTAGGCGGTTTTTGTATTTTTAATTTTAATTTTATTTTTATAACATATAATATCATGTCGGTGTGCAGTGGCATGTTGGTTAGCTAGCCTAACAAACACTGTAGAGATCACGGGTTCAAATCTCACTGACATCAGGAATGGGGTGGGGTGGGGAGTTACATTGTCGTCCAGAGTCAAAAAGAAAAAACATATAATATCATTGAAAATTATTTCTATATATAAATATAACTACAGAAGAACCCAAAGTGTGAAACAAATCGAAGTTTTGAATTACTAAGTTTTGAAACAAATTAAATTTCAGATTGGGTGACTTACCAAGTTTGAAAGTACATGGAGATGTTGACCATAGATTGGGAGGGACCGAGGGAGCAAAAAGAATGAGACTTTGAGAGAGGGAGACAGAGAGACTATGTCATTGCCTTTGCCCATATGTGTTGAGGAAGAGTGCCACAGTACCGCTGGCCCGCTGCCGTAAATGAGGAGCCGAGAAGGTTGTCTTGATATTCAACAACGATTAAGAAAAAAAGAAAAGACTTCAGCGGTTAACGCCCAGCCCCAGTCGGGAATGCCTAGCCTGATTAGGCTCCACCTAGAATATCTAGGCTGACACCCAGTAGCCCAGCGCCTAAGGCAAACGATTCGATCGAAATCGGAACGTCTCCTCCATGCCTAGTGCTAAGTGCCGCCTAGGCTGCTACCTAGTCCGACATTTAGAACCTTGGTGTGGAATGCATGTCTTTCTTCTTATTGTTGGGCATCTCATTTACTATATTTTCAGTGAATTGCTATGTAATAAGGTGACTTGAATTTGTTATCTTTTTTCCATTTTGAGTTGCACAATCCGAGCTGAGAATTCATTTTCTTATATTCCTTTTTATAGGTTCATGAAAGATCACAACACAGCTACATTCCCTTCCAAAAAGTAAGGTTCTATTCTATTAGTTTATACACCAATTTTAGCTTTTCTAGATGTGAAAAAGTCATACATCTTTTTTCCTGCCCTAATGTAAGAGGTTGTTGTGCTCTCCTTTTAATAGAGGAGTTAGGTTAAGTTTTTGTTTCTTGTAAATCAAGTAGCTTAATCCTTGTAGAGAGTTAGACTCTCTACACCTACATTAGTCTGATTAAAATTATATACGTAGCCAATTTATATACTTGACAATTGTTAATGTTTGTGACCGAGGGGGTCTAATTAACATAAAAGAAAAAAAGAGAGAGAGAGAGAGAGAGAGAGAGACACAAGTAGTATAGCGGTTCGTCTCCCATCTTAGCGGGAGACTACGTCCACTTGAAAGTTTAATTAGTGTGTTTGGGCCTTGCGGCCCAAAGGGTTACAAGAGATGTAATGGGATGATGAGTAAGTAGGAAGGAGTTATTGGAACTTGTGGGACTTTTAGTCCCACATGGAAGAAGTTTTAAAGGCAAATGGCCTTTATAGGGAGCTTCCCATGTAAAGAAGTAAATGGATGACATGTATAGAGGTGGGCTTTGTGGGCCTTTCTAGTGGGTTTCCCATTGGATTATGAAAATATATAAATGTCAAAAGATGGGCCTTGGGGCTCTTGGGCTCGGTTTGATTAAATCTGGTTTTATTTTTTGCATTAGTATTTTCAGATAAATACAAACAGTTGCAGCGGATAAAATCAAACGACGCCAACCGTCGACATAACTGTTCGCGTTAACCTCTATATATGGATGACCCAAGGTCGTCAATCTATCATCGAAAAATCCTCTTCTTCTTCTTCCTCCCAAATTGTTTTCTGAGAGAAGCATAAAGTAAAATTCGCCAGGGTCAAGTTCTTGTGCAAAAACTTGACCTGATAGTTGTATCCTTTAGATAGACGTCCGAAAACTACAGCCCAAGTGGGGGCGAATTTCTGTCTTAGGTCACTGCATTGCAGGCCTCTATCTAATCAAGTTGGTGAATCTAATTTCTGTTGAAACTATTTGATTTGAATTTCATTTGTTTGTTGTTATACATTTTGTTTATATTTATATCTATATAAATATATATATTTATATATACTGTTCGTACAAGTATATACTGATTGGTTTCTAACAATCTAAGACAAAAAATTCTCCAAGATAGATCAATCAGGATCTGCTGTGAAAAATCACGTGGAGAAACCTGAGAAATTCAAGGGTTCGGATTTCAAACGCTGGCAACAGAAGATTTTGTTCTATTTGACAACTCTTCATGTGGCTGATGTTCTCACAACCGAAGCTCCAAAGGCTCTTCCCGAAGGAGATGGAGAGAATGTTCCAATTGATGCTCAAAAGGCCGAAAATTAGAGGGCCATTGTTGCTTGGGCAAGCAATGAGTTTCTATGCAGGAATTACATTCTCAATGCCTTAGATGATTCCCTGTATGACATCTACGCATCATTCAAAACAGCAAGGGAATTGTGGGAGTCGCTGGACAATAAGTACAAAACTGAAGTTGCTTGTTCAAAGAAGTTTGTCATTGGCAAGTTTCTGAATTACAAGATGGTCGATGCCAAGTCTGTTGTCAAGCAAGTGGAGGAACTCCAAGTCATTGTTCATGAGTTAGATGAAGAAGGTATGAGACTGAACTAGAATTTTCTTGTTGATTCTGTTATTGAAAAGTTACCTCCTTCATAGAAAGATTTCAAAGTTTATCTGAAACATCTAACTGAGGACATGAATTTTGAGCAATTGGTTCTGAAACTTCGTGTTGAAGAGGACCACCGGAAAAATGAAAGGGCTGATGCTACTTCTATGGAGCCAACTGCTAACATGGTTTGAGGGAGTCCATCAAAGGCCAAGTTTCAGAAAAACAAGGGCAGGAATGCTGCTGCCAAATCAACTCTTACTGCTTCTGCTGCAAAGAAGCTACTCCCCCACAAAAGAACAAGGCCTTCAAAAAGTCACAAACTGGAGGTTGCTAGGTGTGCGGCAAACCAGGGCATAGAGCAAAAGAGTGTCTCTTCAAGAAAGATTAAGGAGGTGGAGGTTTTGGAAACTCCAACAACCAAGCAAACCTTGTTGAAGATCAATTCATGCAGCTTTTTACATCAATTTATGAACCTGTAGAAGATTAGTATGCAAAACAATAGTGGTCTACATTCTAGAGTATGACATACTCCAAAAAATTTCACCAATAAGATATCTTAGTAGGGGAACATGAATTCAGTTATATTTTGAAGCACCACAGAAAGTCGATGAGGAATATTTTTATATACACTAATTAGCTAATTTGATTATAAGTTTATAACCAAACTAAAGCCAGTGCAACATGCTTTCCCTAAAACAGCAACTAGATCTATTTAGAAGAAACTTGGTTTTCTAGGTTTGGTTACTTTAACAAAGATTGCACACTTTGTCTGACTATTCAACTAAACCCTAGCTAGCTTCTCAAAACTGTGACGTTAATACTAACATGTACCCACAAAAGATTAATTATTTATAATGTAGTAATACTTAACAAATTAATTGTTTTAAATAATATAATCACGGATAAAACAGAAAGTTTCATACTGTTGAAACATAACAAAAGTGAACGAAAAACTATATGTGTTCAAACCCTAAATGCCCCTCCATTAGAAACTTCAATGCTTCTATCAGGACGAATTTCATGTTCTACTGGACCCTAAAATTTCACAACAGTATTTGTCAAAACGGTAAATTATCACAACCCAACTTTCCTATGAAATACAAAAGAAAAATAGAAAATTACATAGTAGCACATGACCAAAGATGTAAACACAAAAAACTCATCTTCAAAATGATTTATACAAATAAGGGGGTGTGTGTGTTTGGTGGGGTGGTAAGGCTTTGGTCTCATATATAAGAGGTCAGGAGTTCGAGCCCCATCAAGGGTGGGAATGGGGTGGGGTTTTTTTTTTAAAAAAAAAAAAAGATTTATACAAATAAGGATATGAACCCAGGCCCATATGGTCAAATCATGCAAGCCTGACTCCCAATTTTAATGAAAAATGACCAAAATACTCGAGTTTTATCACAATTTACGGACATTGCCACTGACCCCAATATCTAATACCCAAAAACAAAAAACCCAAATGTCAAAACAGAAACCTAAGAAGGACCACGGTGGCGACGGCGTCATCGCCAGGATCTCGCAGTCCCAAATCGTCACTCACAGCAAGCAAGTCACCTCCAACGCTGGCTACGTCGCCAAGAAGCTGCTCAGGAGCACCAGCATGGCCGCCTGGATCTTCGACACCACCTTCCTCATCCTCGTCGAATAGTGATAACAGCACTAGCTCATGTAATTTTGTGTCTGTTTCACTCACTCCACGCGCTTTTTCGTCATCGAAATCCACTCCGATCCACCGCTTTTTGATCCCAACCAAAACCACTCCACACCTCTCGTTCATTCATTCCATCACAGACTCTCGCTCAATTGCTAAAGAAATTTACATGTAAGTCTCTCTGCTTTAATTTTTTATGCACATTTGCATAAACATACAAAAAGAAAAGTTGTGTGCATGTGCTGCAGCTCATTATGGTTTGATTTAGTTAGGAGTGGTTTGGTTGCCTAGAAATTGAAGAAAAATATATAATATCATGACGTTGAAGTAAAATATATAAGCAAATGAAATTGCAGGTAACTTTATGGTTTCATACACAAATGATATTGGAAAATCTCAAGTCAATTCAGCCGAATTGCTCAGTTAGGCTTTATCTGGGCTAGGATTATGTGTCATCTGAGCTGGTTTTATTGGTAATGACGTTTTGAAATTGTTCGGTTTGTAAGTTTCGTCGAAATTAGGTGGCTTCTGAATCGTTTTTTGCAGCGAGTTTCGACTCAGTTGAAATGTCAGTGAGATTGATTTCTGAGTTCTTTTCATCATTTTTCGGATGCTAGTCTCGCTCTTTTTCATGGCAAATAACCATTGATATTTTGAATGCTTTTAGGAATGTTTTATGTTTTATGTCATATACCAAGGCATCAACTGCTTCTTAAGCCTTGTTTTAAGTTTAGACTTTGGTGAAATACTGTGTATTTTGGGGCCAATCATATAACTTGAGACTAAATTATATGATTTCCATTTAGTGCAATAGTAGAACTGGACGAGTATGAGTGCAGTAGTAAGATTGGATGAGTGTAGTAGCAAGATTAGGTGATGACAAGTGCTGTAGCAGAACACGAGTACAAATGCAGTAGAAGAACTAAACTGAGTATGAGTGCAACGAGTGCAGTTAGACAATGACGAGTGCAGTAGCAGAACACAAGTACAAGTGCATTAGCAGAATTGGATGAGTATGAGTGTAGTAGCAGGATTGGACGAGTGCAGTAGCAGGATTAGGCGATGACAAGTGCAGTAGCAAAACTGGACGAGTATGAGTGCAGCGAGTGCAGTAGCAGAATTGGACAAGTGCAGTTTAGGCGATGACGAGTGCAGTAGCAGGATTAGGCGATACGAGTGCAGTAGCAGAACACGAGAACAAGTGTAGTAGCAGAACTGGAAGAGTATGAGTGCAGTAGCATGATTAGACAATGAGATGAGAGTAGTAGGAAAGTGAGGTTTTGTGAAGTAACATAAAATGGATTATTCTCAAGAAAAAAAAAAGTGATGTAAAGGGGGTTATTCTAAAAAAAAAAAAAAATTAACATAAAGAGATTAGAAGTCAAAAGAAGTAATTAAGGGTAAAAAAGTAAATTAACTCATGGCATGTGGCAAGTGGAGAGCAGATTGTCCTTATTTGTAAAATTTAATCCTTATAAAGGGATTAGAAGTCAAAAGAATTAGTTAAGGGTAAAAAATTAAATTAATTAATGACATGTGGCAAGTGGAGAACTCATTGTCCTTATTTATAAGATTTAGTCCTTATATGTTTAATTCAATCTTTAAATGATGTATTTGTTAAGTCATCTTTTGTCAATAACTTATATGTAATTTGTTAAAAGAAATACGTCCAAATCATAACTAGCTAATTAATAGGAAAACTTACCAAAGAAACCAATACTAGCTAGTATTATGCTGCGAAGGATCTGAAACGACTCTCTTCTTTCCCTCTAGGTTTCAAGGGATTTTATTTGTGTTCTTTTATGTTGTTTTTGGGCTCTAAACGTTTCTCCTTCTCGCTGATTAACCAGATAATTTTGCCGATCAAAAAGAAACTTTCAGGCTTAGCTGGTCGGAGTAGCATGAAACTTCTGTGCAGGTTGAACTGCTGAAATATCTTGTAAGAGAATCTCACTATTATCTGTTGTATTTTTAAGAGATTCTAGGCCGGCCTAATTATTATTTGTTAACTGGCCTGAACCGGGACCTAACTCATAACGGGCTGTACCACATTTAGAAAGGTCAACTATTGATCCCAACTAGGGCTGTCAATTCCGACACGACCCGATAATACGACTCGAAACCCGCACGAAATAAAGTGGGTTGAACCTACACGATTAAAAAGTGGGTCGACGGTGGGTCAACCCGCCAACATGAAGTGAACCCGTATAACCCAATTGTGTTATGTTTCTTCTTGAAATTTTGGACGTTCAGAGTATTTTATCATAGGATTAGACAATTTGAAATATTTTGCTTTTTAATTATTGGATTTAATTATTTATGAATTATATATAATTATTTATATTCTTCGTCTTGTAGAGTTTTTAGTGAATTTAATCAATTTATGCATTTTTTTAGTTAAATGGATCCAATTGTTAACGCTTAAATGAGTCATTTTGTCTAACAAGACACAACATATTTATTAAATCGGTTAAGCGGGTTGGAAATGGGTAACCCGTTTAATAAATGAGTTGGGTTTGAATTTAAATTTTTGACACGATTATTAAATGGGTTGGGTTTGGATTTATATTTCGCAACACTTGTGTTGACCAAAGGGGAAAGCAAAACTTAAAACTATTGGATGAAGCCATGAAAGGTGACCAAGCTCTTTCACTCAACTTGTAACATTATTATATTCCGAACCACTCAGAATTTAGAGATGAGATTGAATATCTCTTTTGATCATTCATGAACTTAACATGACAATCATGATCCCAAAACATACGTACGTAACACCAAAAAAGAGAATCTCTTTGAACCACCGTCTGGGTTGTTGTGGCGACAACCTTTGTTCTGGGAGTGTTGTGTTCTCTTGTCAACCTTCATGCTAATTGGTTCATCTGTTTTATTGCTTTATTTACTCTAGTTAGGCATCTAATTTTACTATTTGCACGCTAGTTTATTGCATTTTGGATAACCGATCTTACTTTACTTTTATTTTGTTTGTGCTTCTGTCTTCTGGCATTAAATTTTCCGGTCTATCTGTGAGGACTATACAAACAACTAGTGCACAACTAAGAGCGAAATTCATAATTATAAAATGAGAGACTTATGACTCTAGACCAAATAAACTTGAGATTTTAAACTCTCGTAAGGTTTTGTTAATCGTTGTACTTTATCTCTATTTTAATAAGTAATATATTGGAATTCTAAAATAATCTATTTATGTGATAAAAAAAAAATTACTAATCGAATTATATATTATGTATTGGCTCCATATCATAGATTTTCTTTTTCTGGCAAACCATATCCTAGGAATATTGGGATATCATAATTGCATTTGGGGCTTGTTAGAGCAAGTCGATCAGTTGGATCACCGGATCACTTACTATTCATTACTTTTTATGTTTATTTCCACTCTCTGGGTCACGGGCCCAGTTTCTAAACTGATTTTCTGAGTCAATTTTGTGTCCTGCAAATTGACCCGGTGACCCAGGTCAATTTGAAAACTGTGCCCGTGACTCAGAGGATGAAAATAAACACTACAAAACAGTAAATAGTAACTGACTCGATGACCCAACGGATAAACTTGCTCTTACCATACTAAATAAGTACAGATTGTAGTCCACTCAGTTTTGGTTTTATTAACTCCTTGTTGTAAAAGATTCCATCCCCTAACCTTTGGACATTTGGAATTAATACAAACTTTTCCCCAACCATGCATGAGATCACACATGTTCTTTTGTAGGTCTCTATATGATCCTAAAAGAGAATAAGCCAACAAAGCCAAATTCTAAAAGTCTTCAAACAATAATGCTTGTCAATATTGTACTGCCACAGAGAAACATGACAACTTTTCTCCTTGAAACGCGTAAAGAAGCGAAACCATTGCCTTCGACTCAAAAATGAAATATTCCTCCAGCTCTTAACAATCCTAAAGAGCATCAAACTCAAATAACCCAACCAAGCAAAAACTATTTGAAAATGTACAAAATAATAGTTGTCCAATGTACTCTTGCACAGGAAAATTCCAAAATCCCCATAAGTTTCATCGCTCAAAACCATAAAGAAGTAATTTCCATCCTAGTCGAGAATTTTATAAAACACTAGCATATATAATAAGAAGTAAACGAATGAAGTCCAAGCCAAAGTTCATAACTTCATATTATTTATGGAAAACACTTGATACGCAAAAAATGAAAAACATGACCTAGACAATGTAGATGAAACTCTGTAACAGATAGATGAATTTGACAACCCAATCTGGGTGCGAATCAAACTCTACACGACAACAATCGAATAAGCCTTCAATCACTTCGACCCAAATCTCCCATCAGAAGCAGGCATCCAGCAAGCAGCAACAGCACAGAGCAGCCAAACTGCAACACCATTCCCCAAAATTTCAAAAACAAGTTAGAACTCGAAACGACAATGGACTAGTACATTATTATTGTCCTGTGATAAGACCTCAAAGACATCGAAAAAGAACATACGACCTAGTATCTCGACCTGACAGCCAAATCGACAGAAGACTAAACTACCCTATAACTCTAAAAGACAAAACAAGGGTATTTTGGGAAAAGGAAATCTCTGGGCTCGTGTAAAGTGTGTTTGACTGCTCGAACAACTCCGAGTTGACCGAGTCTTGACTCGGGCCAAAGTCGATGTAGCTGATCGGGAGTCGGGAGTCGGGACGAACCCAGATCTGAGTCAACACCCAACTCGATCAAATCGGTTTCAGACCCAAATACAAAGAGAAAGAAAGAGAGCCACGTACCAGCCTTCCATAAATCCACCGCTATTGTTTTGTTGTTGAGGGGGAGGCTGAGCGTATTGAGGAGCATAGGGAGGAGGGTATTGCTGGGGGTATCCCTGCGGCGGAGGATATCCCTGCTGGGGATACCCCTGCGGGGGATATCCCGGAGGAGGATAAGCGTCTTTGGCATATCCCTCCGGTGGATAACCTAATCACATAAACATATACTCATATCAGAACCAAACCCTTGTGGCAGATTTTCAAACTTCATTGATGATCAACTACAATTAAGCTCATGGATCTGAAAAGTTTGAAGCAAAAAAAGATGAAGAGAGTGACATACCTTGAGGAGGAGGAACACCAACTGGGGGTTGTTGCTGGTTGTAATAGCTCATGGTTTTTGGAGGAGGTGATCAATGGTGGGGTGAAAGATGAAGTCTTTTGCTTCTGGAGGAATTAATAATGGATGGAGAGAGAGGGAGACAGGCTGTGTACGAATGAGGAATTAGGCCATGTCGTTTAAATACGTTATTTTGGGCTTTGTTTTTTTTTTTTTAATAACTGAAGCAGACGCAAGCAGACGTTGAATGGGATTGGGAGTTTGTTTTTTTAACCTTATGCTCCGGCCAAGAAAACCGAGGGGAGGTTCTTTGTTTTTGGCAGAAATATTCCAACTGGGGTAGGAAGGTTTCTTTTGTTTTGAACTAAACAAGAAGTAGGTATTGGTGGATTTTTTTTTTTTTTCGATGAAGGTATTGGTGGATTGTTTGTATGTACCAACAAAATATTTTATAAATGAGAAATTGACTAGGGTAGAGGTCACCAAATTGATTAGATGTAACACCTTCCGTCAAAAGTATAATTAGCTAAATTGTTTAGGAACTTGATTAACAGTGGCATCAGTTTGATTTTATCAATTGGTACGCTGTCGAAACATAAAGTATTTATATCTTTGTTTTAACATAAATTTTTAGGCCAATTACATATATGGTCATTTTGGAAAGAAAAAAAATTCATAAATTTTCTGTTTTATTAGAATTTTTTTTTTACCGTAATTTATACTATTTTACATTTCTTTAAGAGAAAGAAAAAAATATCAAAAGCCAATTTACATCTGCTTAATTAAGGGGTTAGTATTCATGACAGGAAAAAACATATTTGATAAGAAACATTTGGCGGCCTAACTTCCCAATTTCGGGGCTAACTAATCCATTAGTGTTAAGTGCAAACCCATAAATATATACTTCTTTTTTTTTTTTTGGATTAAATTCTGTTTACTACCTTGTACTTTTAAGTGTTCATCAATTCAGTCCCTGCACTTCTAATTTAATCAAAAAATTCCTCGCACTCTCCAATTTCATCAAATCAATCCATTCCGTCACTATTCCGTCAATTTCCTCTGTTTAGATGCTGACGTGTTCCGACGCCGTCTGATGTGTCAGATTTGTGGGACCCTCCCACATGCAAAATTCCCAAAATACCCATAGAGCTTTTTTTCTTTCTATTTTGCAGCTTTGGGTTTCTGTTCAAAGAGAACTCAAGGAGAGAGAAACTAGATCTGGGTTTCTCTCTCTCCTCCACCAGTGTTTCATTCCAATGCCGAACACCTTCTTTCAACTCCCCTAATTTGCAAGCCAACCGAATCACCGTGTTTAAATACCAAGATCAGGCATGCAACCAATCTTCCTCACCTGCCCCATCAATTATACACTCCTCCAAGTCTTCCTTCTTCTCATGAGCCAACATAATCTGCAAGTAAGTCATCTAACTCGGCGTAAACTCTTTCCTTATTATACTCTCCAAAATCTCATAACTCCTCACAATCTTCCCCCACGTACAAAATCCACTAATCAAAGTAGAAGTCACAACATCAACCTCACAACCACTCCTCTCCATCTCCACAAACACCCTCATCGCCTCCTCCATCTTCTCCTGCCCGCAAAGTACCTGAATCATAGTCGTATACGAACCCGCATTGGACTCACAACGCTTCCTCCTCAGCTCATTCAACAGCTCATACGCGTCAACTATCTTCTCAGCCTGATTATACTCACCAAGCAAATTGTTATACCCCACAATATAGAGCGAGCACCGAGACAGCACTTGCTTGGTTAAGTCGGAGTGCAAAACGACGCCAGATTGATGTAGAGCGAGCTCTAGTTTGGGGACCCGGGAGTGGAATTTGCGTAATATTCTATATATTTTCTCCAAGTCGGAGGCGAACTCGCAGTGGGTCGGATCGTCTGCTGCCTTGGTCACTTGGTCTGCCAGCTGGCCTAGTATCGCAGGTGACCAATCTGGGTGTAGAGAGAATAGTTAGAAGCTACACAGATCGATTCCATCATGGATGAGATGAAGTTGCCCTTTTACTGTTATGACGACCGGAGAAGAAAGCAGGGGTCGTGGGTGCCCAGAGAAGATTTCTGGGTGCTTACGGTGGCGGCGCGTGGGTTACTTTCGGGTATACCCCGAGATAGAGAGGCTGCCGGTAGATCGTCGGAGGCCACTGAGCATGATGATGGTGGAGGTGATGCGGGGTTATGCCTGGATACTCACTGGTGGAGGAGAGAGAGAGACCCAGATCTAGTTTCTCTCTCCTAGAGTTCTCTCTGAACAAAAACCCAAAAGCTGCAAAATAGAAGGAAAAAAAGCTTGATTCTGATGTTGGGAATCAGGTTGCTCGGGTGGGAAGGGGAGGGAGATATATTGGAAGGGTAGTTAGGGAATTTTGCATGTGGGAAGGTCCCACAAATTTGACACATCAGACGGCGTCTGGACACGTCAGCATCTAAACATAGGAAATTGACGGAATAGTGACGGAATGGATTGATTTGATGAAATTAGAGAGTGCGAGGACTTTTTTGATTAAATTAGAAGTGCAGGGACTGAACTGATGAACCCTTAAAAGTACAGGGTAGTAAACAGAATTTAATCCTTTTTTTTTTTTGAAAGGAAATATATATTTCTTTCTAATTTGTTACACTTGCCTAATTGCGTATGGCACCCTCTCACTCTCTCTTAGCCTTTATAGTACCTCTCACGATCTCACCACCTATGACCCATGCCTAATCTTTACTATGCATTTTAAGAACTTTCTGTATCCACAATCATAAATAAAAGAACATGATGCACCCGATGAAGATAGCACCAGAACCATACACTATGCCACAAAGTTAATCACACGACAGAACTGTTCTATCGTTTGACCTTTGAAGGAATTCAAATCTGTCGTCTAATACGGTGTCGAGTTTTGGAGGTATCAGACGACATAAACAAATTATTTCAAATAAATAATAATGAGCATTAATCATTCAATTAAAACACGATCTGGCAAAATAATAATGTATGATGAATACTTTTATTCAATTTGCAAGCAACAACTCGATCACCTATATATGTTTTTTTATTTTGCTAGAGGCACCTATCCTTATGTACATATCTTAACATGTATAAACTTAAGTGCGGTTTTTGATCCATACCATCAGATGGAACAGATTCGTTTTGCTCAACAATATATATTTTCTCCTTCCAGCTCTTTATGATCCAACTTATCCTCAGTATCGACCAAACAAACTAAAAGAAAATAAGAAATATATAGCACTCGCTTTTGGCAGTATCAGACTCCTTTGCCATGGGATGCAAAATAACCCTACTATCATTTTGTACACCATCCAAATAATCTTGCCTGTCTCACATATCCAGTAAACAATCCAGCATACAGCAACAGCAAAGAGCAGCCAAACTGCATCATTTATAAAATTGAAACAAACTTAGATAATGCATTTGATCATAACCAGTAAATGTTTCATTTTGAGTAAGAAACATTAATTTTAATTAACATATATACCAGGCCTGGCAACAACCCATAGGTCCCATAGCACTGCTTGCTTGAGGAGGAGGGCGGGCGGGCTGGCCGGCATAGTACTGTCCCGGATAGGGAGGAGGATATCCTTGGGGTGGATAACCTTGAGGAGGATATCCTGGTGGCGGATATCCTTGAGGAGGATATCCCTGGGGAGAGTAGCCTTGAGGAGGATAACCCGGAGGAGGATATCCGGGAGGTGAAAAATTTCCTTGTGGGGGATATCCTGCTGGTGGATAAGCTTCTCTGGTGGCATGTCCTTCTTGTGGGTAGCCCTGAGGCGGTGGGGGTGATGAAGAATATCCTGGCGGTGGATATCCCGGTGGTGGATAAGGGCCGACGTTTGCGTGATATCCTTCTGGTGGTGGTGTATAAAACCGAATCAAAAACCAAACCATATTCAAAATTATAAATATCAATCTTACAAGCCGAACAATTCATGCACGTTTTCAACAAAACGTGTTTGGAAACAGCATGAAAAAGAAAAAGGGAACATATGTAATGTACCTTGGGGAGGAGGAGCACTAGCAGAAGGTTGTTGTTGTTGAGGAGGGAGGACACCCTGATCAGAAGGCTGTTGAGCAGCAGCAGGAGGAACACCCTGATTAGAAGGCTGTTGAGCAGAAGGAGGAGCAGGTGGTGGTGGAGGAGGACCAGGAGGATGTTGTTGTTGCTGGTTGTGATCGCCCATTCTTTATTTGGTGTTCCTGTATAATTGCTAAACCAAATTTTTTGATCGTAGCTCCTTTGTTAATTTTGATGCAAAAGGTAGGAGAGTTGGAGTTTTCCTAGGACAATGAACCAAGAGAGGTTTGTCTCCAGAATATCCAAAATCTAGGGCATGTGTTTAAATTATTACAAACCATCTGCACTTTTGGTTTTAACACATCGGATTTTGTTAAGGAAATGCGTTGTTAGATTCAGATCAGTTTCATTTTTCTCGGTGCGTGTACTAAAGATTTGTTTCATTTGCAGTTACGTGTATTCATTTTCACCATGTATTTTATGAAACTAACTTTATTACGGATACCGTAACAAATTTAGTTGACAGAGATTGTGGATCAACTTCTTTTTCTTTGCCTATGATTTCGGCTATTAATTATTTTCATAGATGGAGTTCGAGCTGTTATAGGTAGAAGCTTTACTTGTACATATTCTCACAGCAACAAATAAAAATGTTGATTAAAGCGCATAGAAACTGTACACTAGTAGAGAATGACATAGCTCATATGCATGGCATCGGATATAATTCACAAATACGGGAGAACATTGGATGCATGTATCTTTATGATTAAGTTTCCATGATAATATATGTATATAATTTTAAAATAAAATAATAATTCATTAACAGAATTCACATCATATTGATTCTCTGAATAAAAATTAATGAATTTATGAATAGTAAAAAATAATGGCTATTTATTCAAAAAAAAAAAAAGGCTATTGTGTAAACAAAAAATAATAATAATGGCTATTGAAATTTTATTTCAATTTGAGTCTTGAAAAAAGGCTAAACCTAGGTTTCAAGTATAGAAGTGGCACCATGCCTCTGGTTGGAATCAGCTATGTCTAGCAACGCCAGTTGTCGGGTGCTTCTTCGTTGAAGAAGCGCGATCGTTCTGAGTCGGGTTGATTGTCAAATCTAGCAAGGTTGAGGATAGCTTGGTCGGGGTCAAGTTGGAGTCGACGGTTGGTTGGTGGTTTGATTTTCTTCCGGCTGGTTGAGGGTTGAATTGAACGACGACGTGTAGCGGAATTGGCTTTTGGTGGTCTATTGTGCTACTCAGTTCTGGGCTAAAGGATTTGGAGTAATTTTTTTCTACTCGACTCTCTTGGCTAGCTAGTGAGTTCGAGGCGTGGTTTAGAAGTGGTCGAGGAGAAGTCGAGGTCGAGGCGCATCGAGTTCCTGATCAACGGTGTGATGCGTTGGACAGGCTAGCCGTCAGAGGACCTAACGACAACAGAGGTAGCTGGACAACAAAGGTCTGGGGTTTCTACACGCCTTGTTGATTTGGGATTGGGTTTTTGGGCCCAGGCTCAAACTTGGACCGATGGGCTCAAATCTGTGGCCTTTAGGGAGGGCATGCCTTGACATCCTCATTCATCACTTAGTGGTGAGGGTGTGCATGGCCTAAGACATTCTTGGGCAATTGGGTCGGTATATGGTCCATGGCCAATCATTTTTGAATCAAGACAGTTATAGGAGTAGTTCATTATCTGAAATAAGATTGGCGTTTTTTTCAAGAGGCTTATGGATAAGGAGTTCCTCCTATTTGTTGGCTAGGAAATAGCTGTATATTGGTATCACAATTGCGTGATTGGCTAATGGGAGGCTAATGAATGATTTTGCCCTAAAAGACATGGAGTTTCTTTGTTTATAAGCTCGCTAATTATAACGAGCTTATTATCGACTTGTAATGAGTTTGTTTTTGCTTAAAATAGAGTTTCAAGATTTCCTTGCTGGTTATCTTGTTGTAAGTGCAAATAGACTCTAGCCATTGACTGTTGCCGACTATTGATTCTAATGATATCAATTTCTATTTTTAAAAAATGGCTATTTGTTAAAGGAAAATCATATTATGTGCATTCGTCAAAGAAACTGACGAAAGAGGGAATCAAAGAATTGCAATCACATCAGAATCAGCATTTACTATCATTATTGTAATTGATGTTAATTGATATTTCCATTGTAATTCTATCCCTATATAAAGGGACTATGAAATGAAATGAGTAGACCAATTCTAATTCTCAATTTACTTTTACACGTTATCAGCACGTTCAGAGCTGTTTTACATTACGAGTCTTGGTTTTGAAATCTAATTCATATTTTTGGAAATTAATTTACGTGGATGTCTTTATGACTGCGTAATTTATATATTCCCTCTTATTTATGTAGATGGCTGATCCAACCCGACCTGAATTTGCCATTTTGGACTCAGAAGGACTTGAGTACCACCGTTGGGTTTCCGATGTAGAAACTGCCTCTGTGGAAAAAGACTACACTACCACCATTACCAACTCCAAAGACGATGTACCGTCTAATAAGGTGAAAGTAAATGCCTTAATGTTTCTGAGGCGACATATTGATCTTGGCCTATGCTGGGAGTACCTTCAGTTGAAGACACCCAAAGAACTGTGGGATGCCCTTAAGGGACGTTTTGGGAACATTCACGATACTTTGCTCCTAGAACTGACCATTCAGTGGAATGAAATCCGCTTGCTTGACTACAAAATGGTCAATGACTTCAACAAGGAAATGTTGAGCCTAAAGGCACGTCTAAATTTCTATGGAAAGGAACTCACAAAAGATGATATGATCCAGAAGACTCTTTCCACTTTTCCCACTTCAGCACTTATACTAGCGAACCAGTATAGGCTAGAGTATAACAACATAAGAATCACAACCTTCAATAAACTTATCAACCTACTGCAAGTGGCTGAGAGGCATAGTGAGGTTCTCTTGAACAACAATGTCAGGCTCACTGGGACAAAGAAAATTCCCAAAGCTAATTATAGAAAAATGAAAGGTGAAAAGAACCCCAATGCATAGGGGTTTGGACGTGCTGATCCCTACCCACATGGCAACAATGCACCACGTGGCAAGGGACGTGGGGGTCGTGGTATGGGCCGTGGAGGCCCTCCCAATGTATGGCGCATAGATGGTGGTGCTAGCCCTAGTGGTCATGGAAACAAGGTGCAAAGGGCACCAATGAACCCTTCAGTCAAACAGGAAAGAGTTGATAAATTAGATTTCTAAACAAAACCTTGATTTGATTACCGTTGGCTTGTTAATAAATTTCATATCTTATTCTGAAGCAATGAATTCGTTCGACTTTTATTTACTACACATATTTACATGGTTCAAAATAGCAGTATAAAGATGTAAAGCAATACATCTAGAGAAAAAATTATTAGAATGAAAAGAATATCATTCTACACAAATAGAAATACTCTAAAGAATATGAGACATATTTTCGAGTTAATTAACAAGACCTCCCATCTATTGTAGGAATGAATCGAGGAGAACTTGAGTGCTTAGTTGATAGTGGGACTACCCACATCATATTAAGGAATAGGCAATTATCCATTGAAGTAATAGCCTATAATTCCTCTGTGATGATTGGATCATCACAAGTAATACAAGGGAGAGGAACTGCCAAATTTTTGCTGCCTAATGGCACAACATTTCAAGTCACAAACGCTCTATATGCACCAAGAGCTAATCGAACCTTGTTAAGTTTCAAAGATATTCGTGCCAACAGTTATCATGTAGAAACACACTGTGAGAATGAAACTGAATACCTTTATATTACCTCTAATAAATGTGGAAGGAAACGCATTTTAGATAAACTTATCAGTCAATCTAGTGGACTGTACCTCACTACGATTCGGATCATTGAATCCTATGCTGTCACCAACAATGAAATGTGGGACACTGACTCATACAGGCTTTATCACGATCGCCTAGGGCACCCCGGCCATGACATGATGATCCGTATTTTAAAGAACTCATATAGACATCCCTTCTTTCGAGTGAAAAATAAAATGGGACAAAAATCTGTCACATTGCAAGGTGTCGGTCCTAGTACTACTCAAATACAGTTATTGCCTTCTGAAGTACCAGAAGCACTACTTCCCTCCCATTATGCCTCATTGACTATTTCAAAGACATATCACTCATTTTGCAAAGCCTGCTCTTTAGTAAAAACAGGATTGAGACCTTCCTATGCTAAAGATACAAAACAAAACATTCCATTCTTACAAAGGATAAAAGGAGATATCTATGGACCTATCCATCCAGAATACGGACCATTCAAGTACTTTATGGTTTTGGTTGATGCTTCGACACGCTGGTCACATGTCGCTTTATTATCCACAAGAAATGCTGCATTTGCAAAACTCCTAGCACATATTATACGTTTAAGGGCTCACCATCCTGATCACCCTAAGGCTTGATAACGCTGGAGAGTTTACATCAAAAGCATTTGATGATTATTGCATGTTTATCGGGATCGATGTAGAGCATCCTGTACCTCATGTGCATACACAAAATGGTCTCGCAGAAGCCACCATCAAAAGGCTACAGATGGTGGCTAAGGCATTGGTTATGCGCACCAACCTACTTATATCTGCATGGGGTTATGCAATATTACACATAGCTTTACTTATTCGTTTCAAACCCACTGCTAACCAACCATTTTCTGTGTACCAGCTGGTAACTGGATATGAGCCTGACATTTCACACTTACGCATATTTGGTTGCGCAGTATATGTGCCTATTGCGCCCCCAGAGCGCACCAAAATGGGTCCTCAGAGACGATTAAGTATTTATGTTGGATACGAATTCCCAACAATTATCCGCTACTTGGAACCCTTGACAGGCGATCTCTTTACCGCTAGATTTGCGGATTATCACTTTAATGAGACAGTCTTCCCGTCATTAGGGGGAGATAGGAAAAATGATTTTCCAAGGGAACAACAGGAATTGTCGTGGTTTGTCCCCACTCTGTCTCATTTTGATCCCCACACTTCACAAAGTGAAAGTGAAGTGAAAAGAATAATCGATCTTCAGAACGTAGCAGATTCGATGCCTGATGCGTTTATTGATATCGCAAAAGTGACGAGATCACATATACCAGCTGCAAATGTGCCTGCAAGGTTAGAAGTCCCCAACAAGGGGCACGGTACCGCAGATAGAGGCATTGCAACTACACTTAGTGGAGGTGTGGTTGAGGTCGTGGCTCCCTAAAGGAAGAGGGGGAGGCCACTTGGTTCGATTGACACTCACCCAAGGAAGAAGACGGCGAGTAAGGCACAAACCGATCCATTAATTATCAATGTAGAGAATCCCTCTCATGATATTGTTTCTGATTATAGTTATGTCCATAAATCAATATTGGAGGACGCTCCGATGTTTGAAATGATTCCAGAGAACAAAGAAATCTCAATGGATTATGAGAGTGCGTATGAGTTGATGGAAAGATCTTCCATACACATTGATGATGTATTTCCATATATTATTGCTCAAGAAATCATAGAGCACTATGATATCGAACCACGCTCTGTTGCAGAATGTCAACATAGAGCAGATTGGCCTAAATGGAAAGAAGCAATCCTGGCAGAACTAGATTCTCTGGCAAAGAGACAGGTATTTGGTTCGGTAGTGCTAACCCCACCAAGTGTAAAGCCTGTATGACATAAATGGGTCTTGTCAGAAAGTGTATTGAGAAGAATGAAGTCCTGAGGTACAAGGCTCGCCTTGTGGTGCAAGGTTTCTGACAACACCCTGGAATTGACTACGATGAGACATACTATCCCGTAATGGACGTTATAATGTTCCGCTACTTAGTTATCTTAGTAGTTTTTGAAGGACTGGAAATGCAGCTCATGGATGTGGTTATTGCATATCTCTATGGGGATCTTGATTCAGATATATATATATATATATATATATATATATATATATATATATATATATATATATGAAAGTGCCTGATGGCCTTACATTACCCAAGTCAAGTGACTCTAAACCACGGAGTGCGTTTGCAATTAAGTTGAAATGCTCACTTTACGGATTGAAACAATTTGGGAGGATGTGGTATACCCGTCTAAGTGACTACTTGATTGGGAAGGGATATAAGAACGATGAATTATGCCCCTGCGTATTCATAAAGAAAACAAGTTCCGAATTTGCAATTGTAGCTGTATATGTCAATGATATGAACATAATAGGTACTCTTGATGAAATAAGAGAAACCTTGAAATCCAAATTTAAGATGAAGGATCTTAGGAAAACTCGATTCTATCTAGGCCTTGAACTAGAACACCGAGTTTGTGGAATACTAATCCACCAGTCTGCGTATGTCCAAAATATGCTCAGACTATTTAACATGGACAAAGCGCATCCTACTAGCACTCCTATGATCAGTCGAAGTTTGGATGCAAGGAAAGATCCATTTCGTCAAAAGGAAGATGACGAAGAGGTGTTGGGAGCTGAAATTCCCTATCTAAGTGCAATAGGCGCATTATTGTACTTAGCCCAATGTACTCGACCAGACATTGCATTCTCAGTGAACTTGTTAGCTAGATTTAGCTCAGCACTAACGCAGCGTCACTGGAATGGTATCAAGAACATTTTCAGATACCTAAAAGGAACCATTGACTTGGGACTGTTCTTTCCCTACAGAGAGACAAGAGGGACCACATATGGAACTATAATCCCTAAAGGAAATGTTGATGGCGAAAGCGCCACTCACTACACCGAACCGCCAAATGACGTTTTGGTTGGTTTTGCTGATGCTGGGTACCTCACTGACCTACATAAAGGACGTTCCCAAACTGGTTATGTATTTACCATCAGGAACACGGCGATATCTTGGAGATCAACTCAGCAAACCTTTGTTGCTACCTCCTTGAACCACTCAGAGATCATTGCTCTACATGAGGCGGTTCATGAGTGTGTATGGTTAAGAGCTATCATTACGCATATTCGAGGGACTAGTGGTTTGAGTTCTACCACTGAAGAGCCTACGTGCATTTATGAAGATAATGCAGCTTGCATCGAACAGATGAAGCTAGGATATATCAAGGGTGATAATACAAAACACATATCGCCAAAGTTTTTCTACAATCAGCAACAATAGGCCCTCCTCAAAATTCAAGTGAATCAAGTAAGGTCTGAGGAGAATGTGGCAGATTTGTTCACCAAATGATTGCCTAAGGCCATATTTGAGAAACATGTGAAGAGCATAGGAATGCGAAGACTTTCCAAGCTCCCTTGATTAATGTAAGGATCAGGGGGAAGTGTAGACATCAGGGGGAGTCTAACACACATGTCATCCTCAAATGTAAAAGGTACGTTGTGCTCTTTTCCTTCGACCAATGTGTAATTTTTTGTCCCATAGGTTTTTTATTGTTACTTGGCAATGTTTTTATTGAGGCAACAACTCATGCACCATTTTGTCTTTGACTTGGCACAAGGGGGAGTGTTAAAGGAAAATCATACCATGTGCTTTCATCAAAGAAACTGACGAAATAGGGAATCAAGGAATTGCAATCACATCACAATCAACATTTACTATCATTATTGTAATTGATGTTAATCGATGTTTCCATTGTAATTCTATCCCTATATAAAGGGACTATGAAATGAAATGAGTAGACCAATTCTAATTCTCAATTTACTTTTACACTATTGAAATTTTCATCAAGTCACTAGATCTACTCGTGATTAATGTACGTGTAGATCTTTCCGTAATGTACCCATGTGCTTGAATGGTACGTTATTCAATCTCTCAAGTTGTATACAACCTCATCAATGAGTCAAAATTATTAATTCCTTTCATCTTCTTCATTTTCTGAAAGAGAAGAAAAAACTCACTGCAGCATCAGCTAGGATCGACCACTGAAGCAACCAGCAATATTGTTGCAAGTTGCAACCATGTTAACTTTGTGTAGGTACAAGTTTTGATCAACTTGGTTTGTTGGCATTCCCATACAAAACGGGAAAATATCTTTGAGGTTTAACTTTCTTTATTTAAAGATATTTTTCTGTTTATGAAATTGTGTAATTGATTTCCTTTAAGAGTTATTGTATTTCTTATATGGAAAGTCTCTTTTTCAATTAAAGAGGAATTAGGTCAAAATCTTGGGACAGAGGTTTTGCCGTTGGTGTACAACATATATATACACAGATACACGGTCAAGAGGGATCTCTTCTGAATGCAAGAATAGTGTAGGTGTCTTGCATGGTTGTTTGAGTTTATGTCTTCACAAGAGTCAAAACACTTGATCCATGTTTAAGTGTTTGTGATCATTGTCTCATATGCATATCTTCTGTTACGCCCCGTATCTAATTTACCCTTTTACTGTGTCCAAGTGAATTACTATATGTTTTACCTTTTAAGGGGGGCTAGAAGTTGACTTTTTGTTCGGGTCAAAATTTGAGAAATTTTTGTTCACGGAAGTTGTAGGGAACGTTAAACCGAGTCCGTGGACATGTGGTACACTTAAATCCGAGTTCGTATGTGAAAGTTATAGTTTAAAATATGGAAGTTACTGTTCATGGTAATAAAAATATATATATGGAAAGTTACCACTGTAAGTTTCCATTTTCGGAAACCCACGGAAACTCACCCTTTGCTCTCCCCCGATCTCTTCCTCCCTCATTTTCGCCGGTTTCTTCTTCCCCTAAATTCTCCGCCATCCGGCCATCAATCGGTGGACAACCGGCCACCACAAGATCGCCTCTTCTCCCTTCCCACGCTGGTGCCCTTGGATTTCAACGATTTGGCCGAGAAACCTCAAATCGAAGCAAGAACCATTACAGCTGCAGTTTGGCTTCTTCAGGCAATTCCTTCATTTCCGGCCATCTCCGACCACCAAACCTAGTCTAATAGGGGAGCCTCGAGCCGGTGATCACTTGCCCTCAAGTTTCTAGCTCCAATTTACCGTGTGGAGGACGAATTGAAGGAAATTTCAAACCTAGGGTTTGAAATTTCTGGGTTTTTCTTCACCGGCCATTTTCGAGCGTTTAAAGGTAAAATTGGAATGTGTTGTAGTTGAGAAAATTATTGGGTCTGTTGTGATGTTGCTGTGGCCGGAATTTGGTGGCCATCGGAAGTAGTGGTCGCCGGCGCGTGGGCCCCACGCGCGGCCACTGTGGGTGGCGCGTAGTGGCGCGTAGAGCTGAGTTTTAATTACTGTTTTGGCTCTAAAAATCCTATAATGATTGTAGAATTTTATACATGAAGTTTGGTGGAAATTGGAGGAATTACGAATCGAGTATAAATGGTTAATTATCGATTTACGTGAATTCGATCGCCGAATTTCTTTCGAATTTACTCTAGAATTTATATATCGATGAATGAATATTATTGGAGAATTACGGATGGATTCGATGTGAATTGAGAAGTTGGATTTTGAAGGGGGACGTTTTGAATTTCAATTTCTAATTATCATAAAGTTAATTTCCGTCCTGTAAATATATTTTTACGAGTGCTATTCGTACAAGACGAGAGGAGTCTCCATATGAGGAAAATACCGAGCGACGTCAGGATTGACCACATGCTGTGAGTGGACCTTTATTTTTAAGAAACGATGCATGCATTTACTTTATCTAATTAATGCTTTATCAATTAACATGACGTTTATCGAGCATATGATATTAATTTCGGATTATCATATTTTTATTTGGTGAATGCTTCTAGCATGATTTCGAGTTATTATTTTCTATGCTCGATTTGGATAACATGGTTATTGGTTGTTTTTCAATAATACAATTTCCGAGGTGTTTTCCGGAATGATTTATATTCTCTTTCGTTGATTATGAGATTTCTAAAAGAATTTTCGAAATGGGATTTCGATAGAGTTATATTTCTTCATTATTTATCGACTTTCGGTTTTGGCATTGAGAATGCCTTGATGATGATTTTGGATTTGGTTTTATTTCAACTTACGGAGATTATGTTTTATTATTATTTCTCTCCTAATTATTTTGAACTTGAGATTATCTTGGCGTGTGGGACACGCCTTTGATTAATCTTGACGTGTGGGACACGCCTTTCATTAATCTTGGCGTGTGGGACACGTCGTTGGAAATGCATTTGCGAGAGTTGGGGAAGTCTTATGTATTTATGGATTTATGTGGTTATTGGATTGCCCTTTTGCCATACTATGGGTGACTATTATCATTGCTAGTATTTATCTTCCGCCTTTGTGGCGAGGTGATGGGATCATCGAAGCCCGTCCGCCTTTGTGGCGTTGGTTACTGTCTTTGTGACAATAATGCTGAAGCCCAGTATCCTAATCGCTACACATAGTGGCGTGTGGGTATATAACGGGAGTATATGGGAGTACTTTAGCTTGGGAGGCTATCACCCGAGCCTGAGTGGCTTATTTGTATGGCTATCATCTTCCCCTACTCATTATATTATTTCTGGGCTAGCGGGGTCTAGTCCGATTCTTTTAACCAGCGGGGCTGGTCTTATTTTCTTGAGTAACGGAGTTTTAATCCTTTTTACTTGATGGTTGTGACTAGCGGGGCTAGTCGGTTTTCTTGGGTTGAATTATAGTTGTTTTGTTTCTTTAACTTTTGCATGCATCGGGTTTTTAAAGGAAATAAATGTGGGAAAGTATAAACTCTATTTCTTTCGTTTTACAAACATTTATTTTTGTCCACTCACGCTAACGTTTTTAAATACTTTCCCCCTGGGCCCTTTGGTTTCAAATGCCCAGATTATAATATTGCTGCTCGGCGTCTTGGAGTGAGCCATAGTGACTGCATCCGCTTCCGTCATCACATCCCGTAGGTTACCTGTTTAACCTACTGCACTATGTTAATTTATGTTCCTAGAATTACTCTAATTACTATGGGAATTGTGACCCAAACTTGTAGTAAATATTATTTTGGGGCTTTTGACCTATCTTGGACAAATAGTTGTATCTAGATATTGGAGTGTTGTTAGACTTTAATTATTGGGAAAGTTTTGTATTTGCTTTTCGTTTATGAGATAGATTGGATTTTGGGAGCAAGGTGGCTCCAGGAGTTTGTGATTGGTCTATTAGAAGTGAAAGTTACTCTCCACAGGTTTTGGGTTGTCCACTTTTAGGGGAGGTTATGCCGAAATTTTTGGTAAACCTTCTTTAAAAGTGGGTCCCGCAGGTCCACCTCGAATTTCAGGGTGAAATTTGGGGAGGGGTCCTGTCATCTTCTCTTGAGATCAGTAGAGGAGCTGTGAAGAAAGGAAAGCGATAATTGACGATGGTTCAAGTGAAGAAGGAGTATAAGATTGAAGACAAGCTTCTTGATAGTTTTGTCTAGTGAGTGTAGCAATTTGAGTGCTACTTGAGTCTTGTAAAAGAACATATCCTTCGTTATAAGTTGATTCTTTTGGGTTCTCAAGAGTAAGAGCCCTGCAGTGTTTTTAATCTCAGAAGTTGAGATTTTCACTGCATAACCAAAATTTGTGTTCTGTTTGTCTATTTTGGTTTTTGCTGCCCAGTAAGGATTGATCCATAACTTGCAATCCCCGTTTTCCAAAAATCACATTCTGTCCTTATATTTTCACTTTGTTATGAACATCCACCAACGAACCCACATTACGGACGTCATCTTCCAAACACAGATGAGAAAAGAGATCGGAGATAGAGATGGAGTTGTCGTCAACAAGCTAGGAAGAGATCGTGTTGCGTGAAACCCAAGCGGCTAGGTTTTTCACGATGGAGTCTCAATAAGTTTTCTTATGCATATCTTTTTCATCTACATAGGTAGCATATAATTATTCACTTATTGGGATCTCAAAATTGAAAAAGAAAAGAGAAGAAAAGAACATCATTTTTGTCATATCACATACGGTGTGTAACACATGCAAAATATTTAAGAATAAAGTCAATGTCTGTAGCAAAGAAAAGAAAAGACATGTACAATATATATGTACATGTGAAACTATATAAAGACTAGACAGGTACCAATTTGATTACTGACATGTAGGTATATTATCACATATGGTATATATATATATATATATATATATATATGCTTTGGCTCCCACTAAATTATGTATTTGAGGAAGTCCTTAAATTTTAATGGTTCTGAACTTCATGAGATTATGTCTTCGACGAAGTTCTTTGCCAAGAAAAACTGTATAAAATTATTTTTTCGAAATCGATTGAACTTTTAATTTTAGTGATATTTATCTTTGAAATGGAAGATGTTTTGAAATTTAGATTTGACTACTCGATCTACACCAGTCATGGTCTAATAAACTAATAATCCACTAGATGCCAGCCATCTTAATTGATATATTGGCTGCCAAATGCACTTTCGATGAAATTTCAACAAAAGACCAAAGCAATTGTGTCGAGAAAAGTTCAGGTCTCTGAGTATTGTCATTGAAACAATTGGATGGCTATGCCGGAGTCCAACATAAACAATGGAAAAACAGAGTTTAAAAAAAGATGACTTTAGTAGTTAACAACATCCTCCTTCATGCGAAATTATATAATAAGTCTCTTGATTGACTCATTAAACAATGAAACAATCAAATCCATTTCCTTACTTCAAAAAATAAAAAAGGAATGGAAGAGTTCACACAGCCATCGGATGTCCAATCGTTTTCACACTTTGTTATTATTATTATTATTAGTTTTTTTTTTTCAATTTAATTTCATGTATTATTTTACATTTTTCACAGATAACAACGTGTATTTAGCATAGAGAAGTTTTAAATGCACACTCCTAATTACTTAATACACACTCCATACTTAATACACCACCCATTTAATTTTTCATTCTAATATTCTACTAAATACACAACCCAAAGTACCTAAAATATCCTTAATCTCAAAAATCATGAAATATCCTATTATTTGACTATATTAAGGCTACTATTTAATATGATTAGTATATTCTAGTATATTGATGTTTTTAAATGACCATATTGATTACTTGTGTTACTTATTCAGAAATCCATAAAGAATTATTATTGTTCCCTTTAAATAGATGCATATAAATATGTTTTATATTATTTGAGTTCTCATCCACCAAACACCATATTGATCAAGTATAAAATTATGAGTTGAACATTTAACTAAAGCTATATCACTAGTTTCTCTCCAATGGTGGAACTACAAAGTTGTCATTAGAGGGGCCAAACAAATTAACAAATACAAAGTTTTTTCACCAGTAATGTTTTATATTAGAAAATAAATGGATTAATTGTATCTCTTAGAAAAAAGAAAGAAAAGGAAATTAACTAAAAAAGGGAATAAAACGATTAGTTTTAAAAACATTTAATACCATTGATTTTGCAATTCTAAATTTTATGGCTTCTAATCTCATTTAATTACAATTTATTTAAGAAAAAAATAAATTAGATAGTTCCTAACTTTATTGTTGTACTAAATAAGGAGGTCATGTATAAAAATTTGTTGTGTTTATCTAACTATTTATGCATAAATTATTCTATATAAGGAAAATATGACTATTTTTTTTCTCTTTCTAATGCGTAGATGTCTGTTTTGGTCATTCAACCTATCTATAAAATCTAATTTGAAATATAAAATAATAGGGATGTGTATTAAGTGATTAGGGATGTGTATTTAAAATTTCTCTTTAGCATACAATGCAAATGGTCCACGAAATTAGGTATAAAGGCCTTGTTTGTTTGTTAAGAAAAGCAGAACAGAAATATGAAATGTTTTCCATTTTGTTTAGTTGTGTTGATTTTTTTTTTTTTTTTTTTTTGAATTAAAGAGTACATACCAGTTGTAAATCCTATTTCATAGATAAGATCTATGATTTTTTTTTAATAGAAATAGGTCATCTAATATTATAAAATTCAGCAAGCAGTACCAGTAACGACACATCCTTGAGGGGCTGACAGAAAAAGCCGTCCTTTAGGACATACAAAGTACCTATCCTATAGAAAAATAGAAACCTCGCACTCTCGGGTACACCCACCTTATAAGGAAAATCACGCACCTTTATTCCAAACAAAACCTAAAGGGAGTTTCTATTCATACCTCCAATATTGGTATTTGGACCTCTCCGTTTTTTCAAATAATAGTTGACTTTGTCAATTCATGTCAAATTACTAATAAAAACATAAATAAGGAAAAAAATATATATATTCTTATATATCTCTACGAACAGTAATACTCTTCAACTTGGAAAAAACTTTCTCCTCTAATGTAAACGCTAAAATATATATCATCAAACGTTATTTAACGTTGTAGTCAAAATTTTCGGAATTTGACTTTGTCATTGTAAAGTGATAGACTTCCTCCTTGCTCACACAGCTGACAATTTACAAGATCTATCACTGCGCTATAAAAAAAATAAAAAATAAAATGAGAGAAAATGGGAAATACAAAGACACCTCAGTTGATGAAGCCCTATTCATTCTGAATGCAAACAAACATGTGAACGAGTGGCGACAAAAAGCAGTACTCTAGCACGTTTATATGATAAATGCAGCAATGGGTACTTGTCCACAAGATCGATCTTCCCGCACATCATCAGTCAGAGCAATTTTATGTGGAACTATTCTATAGATATGATGAAAAATTCAACCTTATGATATAAATTTATAGAGAATGCACTAGACTCATGGTTGATTATTGTAATTTCCTTCACTATCCCATACATATCTAAAACAAAAGAACCATGTTCATTTCAAGTTGCTATTGAATCAGTTTAGGGATAATGACACCTAAATGCAATGAAAATAATACTTGGAAAACATATTTGTACGAGATGATGAGCAAACATGCTACGCTAACCAAGAGTCGACAATTCATTGAAAAAGTGCTAGCACCTCTGTAACTCGTATATGGAGGATGAACTTCCAAAAATGAAAAAAGAAAAATTGCTGCAATTCCAAATCTTCAAAAACTAAAGGAGGTCCAACTAATGATTTTTGAAAGTATGAATAGAATCTTAAAAAAAAAAAAAAAAAAAGCTTTTATTGATTTTATTGGACGATGGGCATTTTAGGAAGATTAGAGAGGTGTAGATAGCAAAATGGTTATTTGTAAAAGTAAGTTGGAGGTCTATTAAGTGGGGAGGTCCAAATGTTAAATTTAGAGTTATGAATAGAAGCTCCCAAACCTAAATAACTCAGAAGCAATTTAAGTAAATGTAACAACCGAGCACCTAGGTTTTGTGACCCTCAAAAATTTAAATATTATTGGCAAAATATAATTAAGAATCTATGATGACTTGGGGTTCTTGCTTAAGGAGATGCCAACTAACAAGGCTGCTCATCTAATGGCAGCACAAGCTTCTTCTTCAGGCCTTACTATTTCATGTTTAGAAGTTCCTTCTTTTCTTGCTTCTGTTATAGCCTCTGAATCTTGTAATCATTAGTTCTTTTTGCTTTAATAAACATTGACATCATTCATCTAAAAAAAAAGTTAAGAATAGTACAAAAATCGACTACTCTGTTCGACAATATAATCGCCACACAGCCAGAAACGAAGAACCACCACTCTACTTAAAAGAACACCACCACCACTGCGACCCTACCAAAACAGAGGACATCGTCGACCTCCAGACCCGAATCCCAACAAGATTCCCAACGCCGAAGCTGCCAACAGATCCTCTGCAAAGGAGTTATGGCAGTTGTTATCGATGCAGTCGGATCCACACCCGCCCGCGCTGCCCTGCGTTGTCCTTGAGTCAGTGCCCACGGTCGCACATCCACAAAGAAACCTCGACCAGATCTATGTTAATCTCCGCTGCTCAACCCCAAGCACCACCCAACCATAGACCAGAAGAGCCATATACAGACATCAGTCATCCGACAGTGTCACCAATGTTAGCGAGGTAAAGCCAATGCTGGTGGCTGAGCGCAGGCGGACTAAAGGAAGCTCCACAAGAAGAACCCTAGACAGAAGAAGTGTGCACCCATATCGCTGAAAAACATTGTGCAGCTGAATTAGATGCATATTGTACAAAAAGGGATTTTTTTTTTTTTAAGTTACCTTAATAACCTTTAGTTGTGTTGTTTGGTTAAACATCTAGCTGGGAGAGGAATAAAATTTGAGAAAATGCATTAAAACCCCTTTTGTTAGAGTTCATGATTGGTCCTGGACCATATAACGGCCCAAATGCCCAAGAAATTCCACCTCTTAGGTCAGGCTCCACCCAAATCACTAAGTGACAAATAAAGGTGGAAAGACACCCTCCTTGAAAACCCATAGAGCAGGCCCATATAGCCCATATGTGAGCCAAGGCCTAAAGGCCCATGCCTACATGTCACGCCCTGATTTTTTAAGTACAATTATAAACAAATAACAATCACAAATACTCCAGGAGTGATGGTTTAGACATCAATACAAACACTAAGAATTTTTTTTTCTTTAAAGAACAACAAGTAAGATGTCCTGAGCCCACAATGTCAATTCAGACCCGCTCTTTAGAGTAGGATATTACATTAAACCAAGTTTACAAATTAAACTGAAATAACAATTCAATATGTAAACAACCCCACCAGACTCACTACACAGTGGAAGACTAACAAGCGTACACAACAAATAAACTCCTAAACTCACAACTGCAACGGCAAGGGACCACAGTTTCACCACGTTCACCATAACCTGCAGGATAGACCCCTACACCATTGAATAGTGCACCGGGTTGAAATAACAAACCTGGTAAGCTTATGAAATCTCGTGTGAGTAAACTCAAAACAACAAGGATGAAACACATGCTTAAATCATCTCAACCTAACAAAATCATTATACAATTATCACAACATCAACATCAAGTTCATAACATATCATGCTCACGTACTTTAACTCAATCTAAAACCCACATGTTTTGACTCTCAACTGATGCATTTAATTTAACAAAGGCTCAACTAACTAAACAATTAAACTCAAGTAACTTTTTAAAACATTTCAAGCTCCAATAATCCTAAATCATGCTCTTTTTATCTCAACCAAATAATTGTCACCTCAGTAACCTTTCAAAATCATTGAAATCTCAGCAACCACTTCTCAAAAAAAAATAAAGCACTTATAATTCAAAATCATGTAAAAAGTAATCCTTGCATGTGAATTAGTTCAGGAGATCACATCAAAAGCACATCAAGTAAATCATAGTAATCCATGCATGTCGTTTAGTTCAAGAGATTAATGTAATAGAAATCATAGTAATCCCTGCTTATATATCGTTTAGTTCAGGAGCTTACATTAAAAACAATTAATAGAAGTCATAGTAATCCCTGCATATCGTTTAGTTCAGGAGATTACGAAAGAAAACAAGCAAGTCAATAATAGAAATAAACTAAAAATCAATAACACCAAACACTACATCAACAATCTCAAACACCAATCACTCAACAATATTCCAGATCATTTTCATAACAATCACCACATTGGTACTACTGTGTAGTTTATCACCACTTTGGTCACCACCTTGGCTATTGTATAGATTATCACCACATTGGTCACCACCTTGGCTATCATCACAAGATATATAAATTCACCACTCTCAAAACAATATCGAAAACCCTTTCAAAGTATTGTTTGCACACCTCAACATTTCACAAATCGTACATATTCCTTTCAAAACATAAATCTAACAACATTGTCATTTCCCTTTCCAAATTCATTTATTTTTTTCAAAATCACCTCTCAACCCAATAGTGATAAAATCACGCAAACAATGTTTTTCACTTCACCAAACAATTCCAACTATAGTTCACAATATACTCCAACCAAAAATCATTTGTAACAAATCCTTGTTTTTACTTACCCACGAACTGTTGATGATCTAGTTCGTATAATTTAAAACAAATATTTCTTTTGCGACAGATATGATTTTACAGCTAACAATTTATTCTACTACTATCACTCAACTAATTTGTCACCCAAAAAAATGTGAGATTTACTTATCTACATATCCTGCTGCGTCTTCACACAAAACCAAGACAAGTCACGCAATTCCGTCAATCACCTCACTACTACACAAAGTGAATCACACGACATGTAACAGACGACATACGACATTTTGGTGTCGTCTGAGTTAGTCAGACGACATATTAGTTATACTTGTCGTTTCTTCTCAAACTTAGCCAACACATTGTAATCAATTGGAGTTTGGTGAAATTGATAACTGTAAGACAATAGTTATTAGGACATGTGTTGTCTGAGAAATCAGAAAAAACAAAAAAGTTTAATTTATATTTATTTTTGTAGCCAAAAGCCCAAAACACAAATCGGTCAAATCCTTATCTGCTAGCTCAATTCCTTCCTTGGTCGTATCGAAGCCAAAAATTTCCCTCCGTTTCTTGAAAGAAATTAGGTCATTCTCCCTCCTTTTTGCTTTCACCATCTCACCATCTCAGCAGCCTATCGAAACCAGAAACCGATACACTCTCTCGCTCTCGCCTCACTCTCTCTCCGCCTCTCACTCTCACTCTCTCTCCGCTGCCTGAGCTCGAAGTCGCCGAAGCTTACGGCCGCATCAACTCTGGTCGATTAGTCTACAGGTACTATATCCCTCTTTAATTGGGCCTTTGTTTTATTAGGGTTTGGAAATTTTCAATCTGGGTTTGTTGGGTATGATTGGGTTTGGGTTTTATTTGAGTTTGAGATTTTGAGATGTTGATGTCATTCCTTGTTCTAGTTATAACATGAATTGGGTGGTGTTTGGGAGGTCCAAGGGTAAAGAAGGATAGCCGACTTGTCTCTCTTCTTCTCCTCTGGTCTGTCTTCATCTTCTTGTTCTGATTTTGGTTTTGCACTTGGTTGAACTTTTATAGAGAAAATGGAACTGGGTCTTGCTTCACATGTTGTTTTTGATTTAAGGAAGAAGAAATTAGAGAACTTTCTGAGTGGTCTGGCTTATTTTCTTGTAAATTGGATGTTAGTGGAAATATTATATAAGTATCATGAGACTTGTATGCAACTTGTGGACTCAGAACCTGCATTTGAATTTGTTTAAAGAGTTATATTTTTAAACACGTACACTTAATATAATGGTATAGTACAAATCTGCAATGGATCCAAGGCTCATTTGGAATCCATCTCCTCAAAACCTTTCAATTGAGTTATGCCATCTAGAGATCAGAATGTCAAATGTTTCATTGGTACAACAAAATGATTTGGAATTTGCATCAGGTTTTTTTTTTCCCAACATTTGTTAAGTTTTTTTGTTTGGTTACTGTCTTTGTAAATGCTCATAGTGATGTTTGTTTCTAACTGCTTTTACTAGACCAAGACCCCAGAATGTAGGTGAGTCCCTAATCTTGAGACATTTCCCATTCCATTAGCATGAATCATGTGTTCAATGAGATTGGATAAGATTGGTTCTCTAATCTTGGGAAACGATTATCAAAGGTTCACCCTGCAATTGGCATTTCAAATATCTGGTTTTATTGAGTACGAAGGTTGTGAAAGTCTAGAGCAGCTGGGGATTTGGAGGCTGGAGTTCAAGATTTGTTTCATGTCCTCATACTTGCCTCTGATCTTGGTTAAGAGCTGTAGGGGTGGAACCCAATTTGAGTTATGTTGTTTCTGTTGTTCAAACTCACTTGGAAGGGACATCTTCTCTGTTGCCTTATATACAGCTGCAAAGGGTTGTTGGGAAGGAATTGAATTAGTCTCCTGTGTCTCCTCCCCCATACAGAGGCAGCAAATCTGTGTTGCTCCTCTCCTGAATTTCCATTTTAGTTGAGCATTTTTACATCCATTGCTGCACTGCACCAGCAAGAAAAAAGGTATTGCATTTTTGGCAGTTTAGGTATGTCAAAGTTATCATCAGACACACCTAAAAGTATAGAATCATTATAGAAGGATTGAACCATTGGTATACCTGACCTGACTGCAGTTATAGCTGTTAGGCTTCCGGTAGATATTAGAGATTTTAGAAGGGTCTGCTGCTATCCATCATTGGACTTCTAGGAGATTGACAAGATGGCACGTCCCTATCAGAAGCTAAGATCTTGTGGCTAATGGTATTGTATCTATAAATTTCTATTTTCCGTTCCTCGTGTACTCCAAGGATGGCACTAGTAAATAGCTGATCCAGCATCTTGTAGAGGACAACGCTAAAATTTTCTTATATTGCTCATGCCTGATTTCTTTGTGTACCAAAGACTTCATTTTGACAAGCTGGTTGAGATGTTTCTTAAATTTAAAAAAAAAAAAAAAAAAAGTTGTTTCTTTAGTCAGCAGATAAAGATGGTGGCAAACTGATAGTAAACATATTCTTGTTCTTCAAAAAGCTTCAGTTCCACATGCTAGAGAGATGTATAAATCGTCATTTCATTATCAACTAGAGTTTTTAGCCCTATGAATTGCTCACATGGATAATAAATCTACAGTTTACTTGAACTGACATTTTTGGATGGATAATTTTCAGTTATCCTAATCCTAATACTGCAGTTTTCTGATCAACAAATTCCTGATCTTTTATCATCAGAAGCTATTGGTAGTGCGTAATAGATCAAAAATTTATATCACTTGGCTACACTTTTAGCTTCTGAGCAGTTCTTTTAAGGGTTTTGGTGTTGTCAACTAGGTGGTGATCACTTGTGAAAACTTAGGAGTGTACTTAGAGAAATGTTTAAGAGTCATTGAATGCGATTTTAGACTATGGTGTATATGATTAGCCTCATCTTTGGGATAACAGTAAACATAAAAAAGGAAAGGTCACCTAAGGTCAAGTGGGATGCAATTAAGTCAAGAGTCCATCTTTGCATGACTTCATATAAGTGGAACCAAGCTTGATTACTGAAACTGTGTTCAGCTACCTTGTTTTCTAATATGCGATTCCATTTCAATTTCTGTTGTTTTAACTAGGATCAAAAGCTTCTGGTTGTTGCTCTTAAGTTGTCATCGGCTTTGCTTCTTTTCAACTCATATTTGTAATTATGTATTGCCAACTCGATTTAGTTCAGGATGAAGCTGGTTAGTTATGTTTCATTATTCAGATTATGTGTGTGCATTGACTTAGGGAGAGGAGTTTAGAAACTTAGAATTGGATCTGGGTTGTGTTGGATATTAACCTGCTGTATAGGTTTGAAATGGGAAACTGTCACTTGTAGACCTTGTAGTGTGAAGAGAGTATCATGCTTGGTTTGTCTTATCGTCTAATAGCTCGGGCTTCCCTTTGTATTTTTTGCTATGCTTGTCCTTCATCTTGTCAAGACTATTTGCCACACGTTTTGTTGAGTTGTGAGCATGCTCTGAAATAATAACTTGTATACCGAAGGACCTCTCCTTGTTATCTAACTTAAAAAAATGAAACTAATATAAACATGATACTTTATCAAAATAGAGATATATAGTGAATTCAATGGTTGCTTAATACTTTGCAGTAAGTGAATTGTGTGATTACTAGCATTAATTTGTTGCGCTGGAGCAAAGATGTGGTTATGATATTGATCTTGAAATTTGTTACCATGTTAGGTAGATTTGCCTAAAGTTCAAAGGGTTGAAGAAGGTCAGCTGGTGTTGGTTGGACTAAATTAAGCTTGCTATCCTTAAGGTATATCACTGATTTTCTTCTTTGGACATGAATGTATAAAAGGCCTTATGAATGTATAAAAGGCCATCAGTAGGCATATTTGATGTAACTTGCAGCAAACCCTTATCTGGTGCTACTATTGTATCTGTCTATGGAAGGGAGTTGGAGCTAGCACATCTATGTGTGTTACAGAATACAGAGGAAGCAAGACCATACTTCGAGTAAGTATAAATTACACTTTCAATCTATTGTTTACATTTGTACAGCTTTTTGTAGTTAAAAATGTTAGTTTTGATCACATTTATAATTTTGCAGAGAACATATGGAGATTTTGAAGCATACCTATCCAAGGTTCAAAAAAAATGAAAATTGGCTGACCAATAAGCAAAATTTAACTTTTGTTAGCTGGATAAAGGAGAGGGTACGTGTCGTTAACAAAAGTATCAATTTTAATACCAAGGAACGTGATGATGTTAATATGTTTTGGTGGCTGTGCATTAATATGTTTATATGTTTTCATAGGTTCTTGAAGAATTGGGCAATCCTAATCATGGAATCTCTGAAACTTTGAGGTGGATTGCAGATGGACCGAATCTGGATGTACCTACATTTTATAGTTACATGGTCAATGGGGTTCATTTCAATACCAAGGAACGTGATGATGTTAGGAAAGTGCAAAATAGTGGTGTTTTCCTAAATGCTCGTGCTTTACAAGTATCTAGTGCGAAGGACAAAAACCCCAAACTGGATGATATGCAATTTTATGGGGTGATTACATCAATTTGGGAGATGGACTATCAACAGTTTAGAATCCCTGTGTTTAAGTGTGATTGGGTTGAAAATGCCAAGGGCATTATAGTAGATGAGTTTGGGTTTACGTTGGTAAACTTGAATAGGATAGGTCATGTGGCCGATCCATTTGTTTTAGGTAAGGATGTGAAACAAGTATGGTATGCATCTGACCCTCTTGATGATGATTGGTCAGTAGTTATTCAATGTTCTGATAGAGATTATGCCCACGATGGGGATGAAGAAGAAGAGCTTGACAATCTGGAACTTGAGCAACAGCCCTTTGTAGCAAGAATGCCAGCAATTGAGTCGTATGACAATGCAGTTGGTGATGATGAGAATTGCTACTTGCGAGAAGGGAATGAAGGGATATGAGTTGATAAATGATTACTCTCGAAGTTATCTGTTTAAGTTAGGGATTTAACAAATCTCCCCTAAACCCATTTGTAGTATAGGCAGTTAATGTTGAGGCACTTTTAGCATGTGTAATGATCATTTTTTGATGATGTCTGATAATGCCAAATGGTTGAATTCTCATTTACTTATCTGACGTTATAAATATTATGAACTTGATTGTATTTGCTTTTGTGTTTATTTTTGTATCGCAACACTTAATTATTATAAATGAAAAGCTGACTGTATTTGGTTTTGTGTTTTCAGATTATGGCACCTTCAACGCGAAGACCTTCATCTCAAGCACTAGCAATGGCTAAGAGAATGAGAGAAATTCAGTTGGGGACAAGGTGTACTACCAAGAGATCAAAGGGAACCAGTAAGGCTTCAGTACACGGTGCATCAAAGGCCTTGTCATTGAAGCGACCACGTCATTCGAAGGGTTCAAAAGCTGTCAGAAAAGAAGGACTGAAGTTGCTTAAACGAGGGTGTGTAACTATGTGTCGCATTGTGAGGAGAAAAATTATTGGAAAGAAGATGACAGTTAGCTTTAACGATAAAGGAGAACCAATAGGGAAAGCTGGTAAAGAAATGCAGTCATATATTGGGGTGTTAGCTCGCAAGAAGGTTGCAATCTCGAATCCTACATGGAACGATGTTTTAATGGAACATAAAAACAAAATCTAGGAAGGCGTAAAGGTATGATCCATATTTCCTAATTTTTGATCTTTTGGTATTTCTGATGTGTTGCATATGATTGATGCTTACTTGTTTAGTTACTTATGCGTTGTTGGTTGCTATTTTCATGTATATAGTTGGCGTTTCTGTTGCGTCCAGAACACAAAAGAATGGTTTTAATCTCAGCAGGACGGAAATGGAGAGAATTCAAGAGTCATTTGACTACCCGCTACATTCTCCCTTATAGGGATAACCCTGAAATGATCGAGTCTCGTCCAGAGGACTATCTTTTCATTAATCAACGGGATTGGGAGATTTTTGTAAAGGATAGGTTGTCTGACACATTCCTGGTAAGTAAGAACTATTTGGCAGTTACTATTTTGTACATATTGATTGAGTGTTTACAAGTTAAGCATGTAATGAGTGGACCTTGTTATGTAGGAACTGCATGAGAAACAGAAAAAAAAAAAAAAAAAAAAAAAAAAAAAAAAAAAAAAAAAAGGGCCTTAAATAAGTATCCTCATCGGATGTCACGTAAAGGATACGCTGGATTGGAGGAAGAACTGGTTAGTAATCAGTTGCATGTTTCATGGTTTGTACATACTGATTTATTATACAATGGTATAAATATTGACTTGATCAATTTATATAGTCTGGATGTATGAGTGACTCTGAACTTGATCGTGCAACGATGTGGATTAAGGCACGTCAGGACAAGAATGGTGGGTTTAAAGATCCTTTGGTAGAGGAGAAGGCCAAAAAAATTGTAAGTCGTTTCAATTTGGTTTGAGATTAGCCATTTGAATGTAATGTTACACCATCAATACTTTCGTATATATATCTCACCCCCAAACACATGTATTTTCAGGCTGCTTTGAAGAAAAAGGAGGTTGAGGGAGAGTTAAGCACTTCGGGTGCAGATGATGTATTAACCTTAGCATTAGGAAATCCTGAAAATACTAGAGTAGTAAGAGGAGTGGGAGGTAGTGTGAGGAAATCTACATATTTTAACCTCCCAAAACGTCGAAAGCAAAGTGTTGAACAGACTGTTAGGTTAAGTATTCAGAAGATAATGGAACAAGAGAGGGAGAAGATATTAGCAGAAGAATGAGCAATTTGGGAGGAGAGATTTAGGAGGTTAGAAGAGAAGCTTGGTGCGAGTGCTTTGCAAACTGAGTCCCCCAAAGTTTCCACCATTGACAAGCAAGTGGGTTCTGGACAAGGAAGTTGTTCAAATTTGCAAGAGAAGGCCGTTGTGGGAACTGAAAAACTGATTTCTGCCACTGTTAAGAAGTCTTTGGATTTAGAACATCTTCAGGAGCCATCAAAAGAATCTTTGGAATTAAAACTTCCTCTTCAGGAGCCAGTAAAAGATGTGAATCCCATTAGTGGAGTGAAGTTGAATGCTACTGCGAAAGATGTCAAAAATAGTCAGGTGGTTGTTGATCTGGAAATCCAGGAGGGTTCAATTCAGGTAATTGTAAATGTGTTCTACATTAAACCATTACATCGTTTAGTTAGATGACGTGTTATGCTGCCATGTTACATTATTTGATCAACTATCTTATATAGTGTCTCATTATAACACTTTATCATTTTTAGGTAGAAACAATTGGGAAAGAGTGCCGATTGGCTACAGGTTCAATCGATAATGTTGTAGCAATTGCAACAATTACAGAAGTCAATGGTGAAAACAATAGCCAGCTTATCCAAGGTGTTCCATTGCTCAAGGGAAACAGGCGTGTGTCAATTGTCACTTCTCTAGTGGATGAAGCTAAGCTTCCATTTCCGATCAAAGATGAAATAGTGACTGTTCGAGATGCTATCGGGACTTATGTGGCCTGGCCTGAAAACCTTATAATTTTTCAATGCGAGTCTAAGGTAACAAATAGTACTTATAACTTCATTTAAATGTACCTTAAAGTTAATTCTTGCTTTGATGACTTGTCCCTACTGATTTGTACCATTTTCTGTTACATAAGCAGACGGTAGCAAAGAGTAAAGGATTGAAGAAGAGAAAAATTGCAGATGAAGATGATGATGAAGAGGAAGATATAGACACTGCATCACTGCCACCAACTACTCCTGCAACTCTTATTGCGGTATGCAATTGGGCCAAAGAAAGAATGAGAAATGCGCAAACAATTATCTGCGAGTTCGATGAAAAGATTTTCGGACATCCTTCCAAAACTTTTATTTGCGAACATGATATTAATAACTTTGTTACCATGAAGGAAGTATCGGGCAGCTGCATAGGCATCTATATTCGGTAACCTACTCGCATTAGTTGAAATTTACATATACGTGTCATAAAACTTATGGTTTAATGTTGTGTTCTTTCATTTGTAGCTACCTATATTGTGTGTTGAAAAAAACAAAAATGGTAGATATGGTTGGATTTATGGACAATACAGATGTTGGTGCCATTGGGTGTGGCAATCCAATTGAGTGTTCCCGTGCTATCGCCGATAGGCTAAAACGAGCAAAGCGTGGTCAGATTATTTTGGTGCCATATAACTCTGGGTATGTAATCTTCATACATTGGATACATACTTTCTGAAATTGATATGGTCCTGAATATATTGTGATTTGATGTCCATTGTCTTGAAATGTGAATTTTTTTTTTTCTGCTTTGAAGATGTCATTGGATGCTAACTATACTCAGTCCTGAAGAAGACATTGTCTACTTCATGGATCCATTAAAGAGGAGACTCTGCACAGGAGAGTGGAAGAATATTGTTGATAAGTAAGTGGATGTTTTTAGTAGTAATGGACTTAATTTAAACTGATGTTTCAGCTGCATATTAACACAAATTTTCTGCTAATTTTAAAGTGGCATTAAAATACATAATGCTCAGCTCAAGAGGCAGGTCAGAAAGGCAACTACGTTGAAAAACTGTGCGGTATGATTATGAAACCTCTTATGAAACAGTTTTTATAATTTTTGTTCGAGAAGTTGGTTATTCCCGAACGAGTTTTGCCCATTGTTGGTATTTAATATACTTTTTTTAGGGTATTCCTGAGCAAAAGACGGACAAAGACTGTGGATATTATGTAATGAGATATATGAAGGAAATAGTGGAAGATAAGAGCTTAGATTTTTTCACCAAGGTAATTAAAACTAGTTGAGGTTGCTTGGAATATAGTTACTGAAATTTTGGTTGCTGTTGTTTTACATGTGTTTGGGTGAATATGACTTTTGGTTGGTGTTGGTTGCTTGGATTATGTCAAGGTTGTCCAGAATGCTTGAAATTTTGGTTGCTGTTGTTTTACATGTCTTTTGTTGAACAATGACATGTATATGTAATTTTGTGGTTAATGTCGATTGCTTGGATATGTCAGGAAAGTCCAAAATCCCTTAAATTTTGGTTGTTGTTGTTTTGAATGTGTTTTAGTGAATATGTCATATATATAATAACTGCATTTGCTGTTGGTTGCTTGGATTATGGTTATTGAAATTTTGATGTCAATTACTAAGTGGCATATATGCTCAGATTACAAAACTTTGTCAAGGTTGTCCATAATACATAATGCTTAATGACATACAGCTATAGATTCTTTTTGCAAATTTGTCCATTATTAACTACAAACTAATTTATTTCAGTGGGAGAGAAGAGGCAAAGCAACATATACCCAGGAAGATATTGATGTAGTCAGAAATGAGTGGGCAAAGTTTATGGTGAAGACATATATGTAAGCATTGCGCTTGGTACTTATGGAGCTATATCTTCTTTTTTAGTTCAGTTGAAACTTTGTTCTATGGATTTGGTTGGACATGAGTTGATGCTTGTACTTTGAATTGATAATGTAAGATTTGCGAGAATGATGTATGAGAATGATGAAGTAAATGACAACTTTGAATTTCATATCTGCCTATTTCCAGATCAATTGTGCAAACTCAAGTCCAACAACATATATATGAATGTAACTGTTGTAGTGCAAACTATCACACAACACAAAAGAAAGGTCCAAATAAAGCTTATTGTCTGAGGAGAATTCAGACAACACCTTTATATACCAACTTGTCATCTTAAGCCATTCAGACAACATAGGCATCTACTAACTTGTCATCTCAAAGATATTCATACAACATTGGCATCTACCAACTTGTCATCTTAAGCTAGTGTACACAACAATGGCATCCAGCAATTTGTCATCTTAAAAGAACACCGACAACAAGAAGGAAAGAATATTGTGGTCTGAGGTTCATTCAAGACAACAAATTCATCAACATTAATGTTATCTTAAATTACATTTAGACAACATCAATATCATCAAACTTGTTATATAACTGTTAATTCAGACAACAAGAAGAAAAAAAATGTGTTGTCTGAAATTCATCCGATACAACACATGCTTAATTAATTTTGTTATATTAATTGAATTTTAGACAACATTGGAATCTAGATAATTGTTATCTTAGAGATATTCAGACAACATACGGTAATTGAAGATGTAGTCTGAGGTTCACCCGAAACAACACCATATCGAGCAAATTGATATTTGTAATACATTTCACACAACATTTGGTAATCAAAAATGCTTGAGTGATGTTTACTTCACACATCAGGTTTCATACAATATTGTCGTTGAAAATATATAGCAGACAACAAAGGCTTGGAAAGATTGTTGTGCTTGGTGAATTTCACTCAACACCCCGACAATAAGCTGTTGTCTGAGTTCATACCCGACAACATACTACCGTCATGAATCGAAATTTGGTAAATTTAGACAACACATATTTAGGTACACATGTTGTGTGAATGACCAGAGAGACAATTAAAAAAGAATGTAGTCTGATGGGGGAGATCAGACAACATGCCAGTTTACAACATCTCCATTTTCATTCAGACAACAGGCTTTTGACTATTGTCTGATTCACTTTGTGTAGTAGTGCCTAATCACATCAAGGTCACACTCAATACAACACAAAGCACACAATCATTTTAAAGTTCGAAACACATGAACTATAAACTGAAGGATATGTCAATTGAGGCTAAACTTCATTCGACACCATCAAAGTCTTTGGAACACTCCTACGGTCCAAACAATTAAAACCACAAGTCGATCGGACGGCCTAATCCTCACGAATAGAAAACTGAAATGAATCCAAAACGCTAAAACCCTAACATGCTCATACGATCTCCAAAAATTACAAATCATATATCAAAATGCTCGTATTGATGAGTAGATCAAAATTAGAAACAGAAACTATCCCTGAGGTGGCCGGAAGCTGCCGGAAAACTATGCCACAAAAAGTGGCAGAGCCGCCGTCGACCTCCAAATTGGGCGGCGAGCCCTATGCCAAACGCTTCCTCTCAACATGTACATCAACATTCATAACTAGCACAAACTCTAAATCGAAGCCATATGACCTGAATTTACCTCGAAAGTTATGAAACTCGATGAACCCTATAATCCCAATCTTCAAAATTCGATTTCCACACATTGAATCGTTGCAAGCCACCTTAGGGAAAAGCTTCTACATCCTCTGGGCTCCAAAAGCTCCCAAGAATCTCCGCCTATGGTGACCGGAATCAGAAGTTCCGATCTACGTTCGACGCAGCGCCTCCACCATACTTTGTCTCCATGTTGCACCTTCTTCCGCTCGTTTCGTGCTCAGATGCTACCACAGACTTCAAGAGGAAGGTGAGGCGAAGAGAATGGGCCAAGTAGCTTGTTGATTAGTGGCCGGAGAAGGAAGAAATTTCGGATTGAAAATCAGTCCCCGACTGCGGCTCGGGAGAGAGGAGAGAGAAAAAGTTTCCGAAAATGGAAACTTAGTATTTCCTGAAATTTCGGGATTTTTTTCTTATTTAACCAAAATGGAAACTTTTTCCAATGGCCATAACTTCTTCATACGAACTCCGGAACTCATATCGACGCACTCTACAATTTTCGTGAAGGAAGTTTTTGGAGAAACCCAATGAATAAAAAGTTAACCCTTTGACCCCTCGAAAGTAAAACGTTTCTAGTAATTATTCTTCCGAAACACTTTCGCTCCACCCTCAAACTCGTCCCAACAATCAACTTAATAAATTCAGGAAAATCATCATAAATTAATAATGAATTTCCTGGGTATTACATTACATATGAGGAAGCTAGCATAAGCACAGTCATCTTTTGCCATCTCATTGTCTCCGCTGGCCATGTCTTGCCCTAAATGGAATGGCTCTCCTAGTTACGCTGCGCCCCTACCCGAGTCTCTACTTTTGAAAGAGCCCTGTATCTGATTTGTGTCTTAGACCCTCTCAACAGCTATCCACACAAGCGTCTACATTTTGGCTTTTCCCTCCATGAGGACTTATGGAAAGGGTAAATGTTCAGTGGCTATCCTCTCGACACACTAACACGATGCAAGAAATAACATATATGAGACCAGACCAGCAGCGGCCATCCCTTCCACAGCATCAGCCACAGCCCGCAGCCGAGACTACCAAAGCCTAGCAACGGCGCCACCTGGCTTTAGTAACCCGGCAAATTTTCTGCACCAACCTGGTGCACTATGATCTATCTCAAACGTCGCACCTCCTTAATTCAACAAACGTTGCTCCCTTGCACAATTAGCTGGAATTATCACCCGACCGATAAGCCTTGTTCCCTCAGATTTGATCTCCCCAACCAGCCGCATGAGAACTTGCCAATGCACTACAACTTCATCCTTTAGTTGTTCAAAACCCTCAACAAAAGATCTTATTTATACTAGAGCAGGTGGAATGGCTGCCGCCACTCTTTCTACACAACCTCTAGAGTTTCTCGAATTTAAGATAACAAATTTATGTCTGGCTCTATTTGTATAATCATCTATACTATTATTAAGAGAACATGGTTTGTTAGCCAAAATTGAAATTTTTGACATAAATAACCCTATAATATTATAAAACATTGAAGAACATTTAATCTGTTGGGGTACAAATGTAAAACACAAAATAGAAGAAAAAATAGAAAACTAAAATAAAATAAAAAACCACTCAAAGAACTCTTGCCTCCAACACCACCACGTCCAAGCAATTTCACCCACGTTTGGTAACCGTTCAGGAACCGCTTGGTACCAACACCATCCCATTTTCATTAAATCAGCCATAAATAACTCTTTGCTCAAATTTACAGCAACTCCAACTGCATAGCTTCTTATCTTAATGAATTTTCCTTTAATTTTCTAGATATCTAGCTAATTCGTTATTGATTTTGTTAAAACTGAGAAGGCTTTTTAATGTGCAATAGGTTCTACAGGAGAGGGAATTGAGAATATATATATGCCTATTGTTTTTGTTTGCATCTACATCTGCAAAGCTTGCTTCCCAGGTTTTGCAGTGTGTTTTCTCTCTATCTGTACTTTTGTTTGAAACTTGAATCAATGACACTAGCCATTGCTGAATTTACTTCTTTATTTTTTTCTCCTTATGATGTCATTGTCTTGTAGCTAAGGGCTAACCATGAAACAATAGGACACTACTTTCAGATCAAAGATCCAGAAGTCTCACTTTACACTGAAGAGTTCTCAACTTCTCATAGTTTTCAAAGGTGAGAATACATTGACTGTATTTCATGTCTGGGACTTGACTTTTATTAATTTTCTTTATTTTTGGCAATGTATATTCTGATGCCTCAGAAATTCGTAATTATTTTCCGAGGATTTTCTGGAATTTAATTAGTGGTTATTGGACGGTTTCGTGGCTCGTGGATGGAGCGGAAGTGTTTCAGACGAATTTTTATTTGGAAAGTATGACTTTAGGGGGGTTGCTAAGGTTGACTTTGGATACGTTGAGATTCTCCAAAAACTTCCTTCACGAAAGTCGTAGAGCACGTCTGTACGAGTTCGTCGATATGCTGAACACGAGAATCGGAGTTCCTATGAGGAAGTTATGGGTTCGGAAAAACTTTCCATTTTTGTATAAAAGGATGAATTTTTGGGAAATTTGCAAAAGAGTCCAGATTTCCCAAAATGGAAACCCGAGCCCGCGCGCAGCCAGCCACTTCGCCGGCGTCATTCTCGCTCCTCCTGCCACCGTTTGCTTCGATTGAAGAGTGAGTTTTGCTCGTCTCAATCCCCTCTAGAGGTCTATGGAAGGATTGAAGAGAGATTCGAGCTGTGAAGGGAGCTACATCGACTGGAAGAGGCCGCTTCGGGGACTAAATCGCCTTGATCGAAGTCGGAGATTTCGGCCACCATAGCCGATGGTTCTTGAGGGCTTTTGGAGCCCTGAGGACGTGGATGGTTCTCCCAAAGTGGCTTGCATCGATTCAACTCGTGGAGGTCGAATTTTGGGATTGAAATTCTAGGGTTTCAATCGGTCCGATTTGTTCTAAGATAAAATTTGATTGATTGGTTTATAATTAGACTTTGTTGTAGTTATGAAAGTTAAAATTGGGGTTGAGATGAAGAACTTTGGTGTTGGAAGTTTTACCAAATTCCGACTTTGGATTGGCGGCGGCATTGCCACTGTGGTGGTTTCCAGCCACCTCAGGGATAGTTTATGTTCCTTAGTTCAATCTACTCATCGATATGAGCATTTTGATATATTGTTTGTAATTTTTGAAGATCGTATGAGTATGTTAGGGTTTTTACGGTTTCAGACCGTTCGATGATTCGATCCATGAGGATCCGACTATCCGATCGACTTGTGGTTTTGGCATATCGATTGTAGAAGTATTCCAGAGATATTGGGTGGTCTCGGATGTGGTTTTGCCTCGATTGGCGTCACTTTGGGGATTTTAGTTCAAAACTGGGGTATCGAACTTAAATCAAATGTGAATCGTTACTAAGTTGGAACCGTATGTGTTAGGTACTTGACGAAGTACTTTGGACGGTTATTTTGTGGATTGGTTGCTTTGTTCTGTATTGAAGAAGCAGCGGGAGTTTCGAGGTGATTAATCTCACAAGGTTCATTATGAACGGAATTACCATTATTGTTTTGACGTTAATTATTTAACTGCAAACTTTAGTTGGTATTAGTAGGCATTCCTGAGCGAATGACTACGTATATATATATATATATATATATATATATTTACGTGAAATATATATATTTTTGTAGATGATTGTGATGAATAATATGCATGATGCTGTTCATATTATTGTTGAATGTGACTTTTTAGGAAACAATATTGTGGAAAAAGATGTTTTCTATTGTTTTGAAAAGTATTGAGCTTGATGTTACATTTTTAAGTCAAGCGTGACTCATTTTAGATGTATTGGTCTTTGTACCAATGGTCACAGATGGTGAGCAGGGATTGAGAAAGCCGAAACTAGATGTTTGTAACATTTTTAGGTCGGGTGCGACTTACTTAACGTTTGACTTTAAGACCAAACATGGTCTAAAAAGATTATATGTCACAGATGGTGACAGGTCGCAGATGGTGACCTTGATGTTTGATTTTATGACCAGACGGGGCCTGAAGATCTTATGTCACAGATGGCGACCTTAATATTGATTATGAGACCAGACGGGGTCTGAAAACCACATGTCACAGATGGTGACAGGTTGCATATGGTGACCAAGGCAGGAAATAGGTAATCACGTTCGTGGCCGGACGAGTGGTTACGATTTCAGTAGAGCTATAGTCTATCTGCCATTATAGATTATGGGGATAACCGTCGAGGTTGCTGGAGACTCATAAGTATGTAGTTTTAAAGAAGAGTTCTAAGAGTATTCTTCTTTTATTGTCTAGACGAGACTTGAATTGTTTCTTGATGGTTAAGTTAGCAAATAGAACATGGTCACAGCGGTGACTTATGTTATCCTTTCAGTGGAAAGGATATGGAAGGTTAGAAGGAATCATGGTTGCATGTTTTCCTTAAGTTGATGTGTGTGAGTTGTTGATTGATGTTCATGAGTTACTCATACGAGCTTTCATAAGCTTATCGGGTTTTGTGTATGGAAACCCGGTGCACCATTCTATGGTGCATGAGTTAATCCTGCAGGTCAGGGTAATCGTGGCTGAAGCTGAGGTAGCTTGTTGGCAGCTGAACGGGTAGGAAGCAAATTTATTTGGCTTTACCATTGTTATGACTTCCGCTATGTAGTAAGCTCTGAGGAGCATTTACGTTTTATTTTGTGATGACAATTTAGTTCGTAAGTTTTGTAATATGTGACTATGTAGAGCGAGTCAATATTGAAATTGTGGTTTCAGGGCATCGATATGTACTTGGTTTAAAGGGAAGATGTCTCTATGTATTTTGTATTGATGGTTGAACGATCGCACATGTATAATTATGAGATTATATATCGATTTTTATTGTGTTAAAAATCAAGGGCGTGACATATATATAGACTTGGCTTTTAAACTGCATGAAGCAGGCTCCACAAATTCTGATTTCACTGCGTCAATTTCTGCTACCAGGGATGTATATCATCCATTTGAAACACCAATATAATTTGATTTTTTTTTCTTTTCAATCTAAAACAGTAATAATATTGTTATCAAATTAGTAATTGTTTTTATTGTTTTTTATTTTATTTTTTATCATGGTACTATATTTCTGAGAAGAATTATTATTTCTACAACCGACTAAAGATCACATATTTGTTTCACACGCATCACATGTGTGGATTGCTAGTATTTATTGAATCATCCCTCATAATGCAACAAAAAGAGTAATTATGAAGTGATTGGACACATTCAAATTTTAAAACACAAAAATTAATAGAAAGTACATAACTTGTAATGGCTACAAAGGAAAAATGTGTGAACTCATATTTAATGGCACCTTCAACATCTTCTTCCTTTGGCGTAAAAGAAGAGAACTTACAATCAAGGGTACACCTAGGCCTGCCATTTAGTTTAGTAATTATTGAACCGACCGAATACCAACCGATATTTTGGTAATCGAAACCAATAAAATCGAAATCGAATATTATTGAAAATGTTGCTTTGGTTTTGGTAAATACTTAATCTACCGTTCATCTAAATATTAGCTATATATACTCTATTTTTGAATACATATACATGTATATTAAGAAATGTAAGCACAATTACTCTCATAATAGTATTAACATTATTACTAATACTAGATAAATAGTATATTTATTTTAAGTAACCTGGTAAAAGATCATTAAATGACTAGTTTTATTGAATATAACTAAATTTGATGTCATATGTAAATAAAGAGAGCTATAATCAGAAAAGTAGATGAATACAACGTTTCCAACGACTTTTCAAATTAATAATCTAGTATGATTCATTTTAATTTATAGGGCTAAATACTGGTTACTACCCTGTGGTTTAGGTCCAAAATCAATTCAGTCCCTAGACTTCTAATTTCATCAAAAACACCCCTATACTTTCAATTTTGATCTAATAGGTCCAATTCGTTAATATTCTGTTATGAGTTCAACTTATAGTTGGATTATTTGATGAAAAACTTTTTATTTGATAAATTTCTAATAGTGAGACCCTCTCCTAAATTGACTATGCATGCCACCTCAATACCACATCATAAAACATAGGCCATATATGAGTCACATCAACAAGTTAAATGACTCAATTATCGAAAGACTAACAGATTGGACCTATTAGCTCAAAATTGAAACTGCAGGGATGTTTTTGATGAAATTAGAAGTCCAGAGACTGAATTGATTTTGGACCTAAACCACAGGGTAGTAACCAGTATTTAGCCCTAATTTATATTACAAATAAATATTTGTTGTAAAGTTGGTAATACCGAAAACTGAAATACTGAATTTGGTAGATATAATTAAAGACCGAAAATTTTGGTTGGTAATTGGTACCTCCATTTTGAAACCAAAAACTTTAGTCTCGAAGTTGGTATGGGTTATAACCGATTCGAACTGTCTGAGTGACAACCCTCATACCCCAAAAGTGGAAGCAAATCAGCATAAATACAACTAATAAAATCATAAATAGGCCATAGGTTCAATTCCAACATCACAAAGGTTATGTGTCAAATTATCACTGACATATGTAAGGGTGAGATGGGATTAGAGTTTTTTTTTTTTTTTTAATCATAAATGGGCCTAAAAGGCCTTTTAACCCTTCAAAAACCTTGGTAAAAAAAATGTGTTGAAACAAGCGGCCCATTAAGGAGAATGGTATGCCTACCAGACCTTGTTAGGCCAACCAAGAAACACCGACATTAGGCCTAACTCATAACGCCAATATATACATGCTCGAATTATAATAGTTGAATATCTAATAGTATAATTCAAATATTAGAGAGCTTAACAAGATGAAATTTATTTTCAAACAAAGTAAGTTAAAATTTATCATACATTTTAGTTGCTTTTTTTTTTACCTAGTTCTGCTAGGGTGGGAAAACGGCAACCTTTCGCGATTGCAGTCCCTGTACCTGCTCTATTTTCATGGAGTTACTCACGGGTTCTGGCCTGTTCCTTATTATTCTTGTCGCTCTTCAGAGCAACGGTGGTGGTGTATTTGGCGACGGCAGTCACCTACAAATTCAAGGAGATTTATCGATGGAGGTCTCATTCCGAGGTTGGGCATCGACGGGTTCTTTCGGTGGTGTTTTTTGTTAGTTACAGGTGGAAGTCATCGATTGAGAGATGGCTAATGGTGGAGACTATTGGGGAATGAGGGATCCGGATAGAGATTTCGGTTTGGATCCTCTTGGTGGTGACAATGGTAGTTTGCAAGTCCTTGTTGTCGGTCTGGTGGTCGGAGATGGGTCGCCTGATGTTGGTGTCAGATCTTCATCTTTGAATTCGCCGGAGTTGCGTCGATGGTGGTCAGGTTAGTTATCAAGCCTGCGGTGGGAGCTGTGCCTTAAGATTAGGTTCTGGATCCAACCAGGCAGAAGGATCCGGATCTGGGATTCAGGTACGATTTGCAATTAGATCCAGATCTGCGATCCAGGTGGGATTCGGGCTTGTGCAACCCACTATCTTTGTTAGGCTATTTGTCATTTGCTAGAAAGGCTTAGGGCTCCTGTGTGTTACTGGTATTGGATTCAGGACCTAAGTCTTTAGTATTTTTTTGTGAAAGATCATCTGCTAACACGACTATCTTCGGGGCTCCTGTGTGTTACTGGCATTGGATTCAGGACCTAAGTCTTTAGTATTTTTTTGTGAAAGATCATCTGCTAACACGACTATGTTCTGACAACCTTGATCGGCTTCTAATTTTAGGTGAAAGATTGCCCTCGGTTCAGAGCCGAATTGACTTTGGTCAGTTTGTGTGTTCGATTTGTATGAGTAGTTAAACCACCGACTACTCAATTCACTATACGGCTGCAATCCATAGGGTAAAATTAGCTGGCATTTCGACGTTGCTACTCTTGCGATTTTCATATTTCCTCGTATTTCAGATGCAATTTTTGCATCCTTTTCTTTGGTGTTGTTTATTTTCGTTGTTGATGCCTTTTTGCATCATATCGTCGTAATTTGCTATATGGACCTCCATCATTTTTCAATAGTTATTGGACTTTGTCAACTAATATAAAAAGACATATAAGGATACAGAGAGAAAGAGAAAAGAAAAAAAAAACTCTTCTTACCTCCCATGACAAACTAACGACGTTTTTCTTTTTACTTTCAAAGTATGTTCTTCCTTCAATCTCCCATGCTTGGATGTGAGATGATACATTTGTAGAAATTTTTAAATTGTTATTATTTTCTATTAAAGTCCCATGTTTTGAAGATGGAATTAGATAAGTTTGGCCTTTATACTTGTAAGCAAAACTACTCCTTATTTGTTTCAACTTTAAGAAGAGATAGATGAATGCAACAGTAACAAAAAATACTTATAATTTCTCATCAGTTAGTTCTGTTGTTTCCCTTAACTTTTTCTTCAAAGCTTATATTTTCAATTCTCCATGGCTTACGATACTCCAAAATGTTGAATTGATTCATAGAACCGGGGGAACCAACATCAAAGAATCTCGCTTTTAGGAAAGGCTCTTCTTTGAGTTCGAGCGTTAATACCCGGAAGTAGCGTTAATACCTGAAACTTGACTTACTTGACCAGTCCAAATTTGCAATTTGGTCAATTCATTCTGCTTCTTCTTCTCTTAGTTGAATTAATAGAGATAATAATAAAATAAAATAAAAAAAAAGAACAAAAGATTGTTGAAGAATAAATTTAGGATTAATTTCAGTTTACCCCCCTGAGGTTTGAGGGTGTCATCATTTCACCCCCTCTACTTTCAATTTTGAATTTTTACCCCCTAAACTTTCCAATTTCAATCAGCCGTGTCCAATTTCTACTATTCCGTCCAAATTGGACGTTAAGTTTGACCCTTGAGGGCTAAAATGGTCATTTCAACATATATATAAATTATTATTTATTTATTTTATTTTTTCTGTTTCTTAGTGTTTTTTTTTAATTTATTTATTTTAATTTTGTCTTCAACCTATACACCAGAAGTTATAATAGGTTTATAAAAATAAAAAAAATACTCTAGGTGGTTGAAAGCTGCTCGCTGGTCTACGATATTTGTGACATATCTCCGATAAAATGAAGAATTTAGGATATATCCCCAATAAAGTGAAGAAATATCTGTAAAAAATAATTTTACACTTTATCTGTAAATAAATATCTGTAAAAAATGATTTTACACAGATATTTCTTCACTTTATTGGGGATATATAGATATTTACAGATAAAGTGTAAAATCATTTTTTACAGATATTGCTTCACTTTATTGGGGATATATCCTAAAATTCTTCAATTTATTGGAGACATATCACAAATATCGTAGACCAAAAATGATTTTACACAGATATTTCTTCACTTTATTGGGGATATATCCTAAAATTCTTCACTTTATCGGAGATATATCACAAATATCGTAGACCAGCGAGCGGCTTTCAACCACCTAGAGTATTTTTTTTGTTTTTCTTGTGGTGTATAGGTTGAAGACAAAAAAAAAAAAACTAAAAAACAGAAAAAAAAAATAAATTATGTTGAAATGACCATTTTTGCCCTCAAGGGTCAAACTTAACGTCCAATTTGGACTGAATAGTACAAATTGGACACGGCTGATTGAAATTTGAAAGTTTATGGGGTAAAAATTTAAAATTGAAAGTAGAGGGGGTGAAATGATGACACCCCCAAACCTCAGGGGGGTAAACTGAAATTAATCCATAAATTTAATTGTTTAAGGATATTTTGGTAAAATTAAGGAGGTGCACTTAGCTATTTAAGTATTTAAAAAAGTGAATCAGAGGTCTAAATAACAAATTTGGAGGTCCAACTAAAACCACCTATTTCATTTTCAATAAAGAACTGACCTCATTTTACTCAAAAGAAAAAGAAAAAAAAAAGATGAAATATATCTTTCATCTTAGGTATTTTGAATATTTAAGTGGTCAATTTCTCCTTTGGCATGTAGTCTTGGAGATTAACAATTAATACTATGTTGTTTTATATGACTATTTACATTTGATTCTTCCTTGCTTTTTCTCATCATTTCTTGAGCTCGTTCCACAAAGTGAGTTAGCTGAGCTGAGATTAAGCTTGAGAAAAATAAATCAAGCCTGCCTGAGATTGAGCTCAAAGAAAGTTATTTAAGTACTTGAGCGCGTTAAATAAATTAGAAAATTACATAGTAGCACATGACCAAAGATGTAAACACAGAAAACTCACTTTCAAAAAGATTTATACAAATAAGGACATAAGCCTAGGCCCAAAAGCCAAATAATGCAAACCTGACTCCTAATTTTAATGAAAAATGATCAAAATGCTCAGGTTCCATCACAATTTATCGATAGTGCCACTGACCCAATCATGAGAGGGAGGCAAGGACCTGCTGGGTCCCGTACCCCACTCAAGTTTTCTGTAACAAAATAATATTAATATATATATATATATATTAATATTATACTAGAATAAAATTTTGCTATATATTTTTGGGAGCTAAAATTTGCACTCCTACTTTTACATTCTGCACTCCTCTTGTATTGTTTTTACCAAATCACTCTTATACTTATTTGTCTCATCCTCTCTCTTCCACGGCCTAATACAAAAAGTAAAACTAAGACTCTCCCCCCGATCCAAATCTCAGACTTAATTGTAGTTCTCGCTGATTGGCGCGTCTTTTGCAGGCGGAACAGCGAAGCCAGACTAGATTGCTACCGGTGTCGGCGACGAGGAGGAGTGTCGAGGCGGAGGTCGACGAAGTACTGGCCGGAGGCGCTGGAGACGACATGGGAGGTGGCGGCGGTTGTGGAGGAGAGATAGGTTGTGGGTGTCGAAAGAGAGAGCTCGAGAGGGTGTAGGGAATGGGTCTCAATTATATAAGCCCAGTCGGTGTTTGATTATGTGTTTGTCCATCTAGGTTTCAATCTGATGTGAAGATATAATCTCCAATTTCAATTGTACTGTAAACAAATCACTAAATCAGTATATTGGTTTATACAATCTTATTTGACCACTTCCCTTAGCCCAGGTTCACCAAAGATAATGGAAGAAGGGAACATACAGAGAGAGAGGATCAAATCGTACATAGAGAGAGGGAGACTGGGTCACTGGGAGAGCAATATTTTTTTGATTCACAAAACTGGAGTATTCATATAAACTCAAACTCCAGAAGCCCTGATAAGAAAACAACATAATTCTTCAAGAAAACGATATACAGTTACTAATGTTCTAATCACTTGAATATCCATTGTCCTTATCTTCATGTTGTGTCACAACTTTCTCTGTGAACCTCTTGCGAACTCCCTCAATCACAGCATCCCTTGATCAACCATTAACACTCTGCCCATCATTAAGTACAGGATCTGATTGACAGAGAACTAATGACACACCTTCAGGTGTGCACCTCCGACCAAAGCTGCACAACCCAACGTGATTGGCTTTGACAGCGCCACTGTTGTACACTAAAAGAGTGGGAAGATTACGATCCGGGTAGTTAGGAATGCAGTCTGTTGATATTATTTTCACAAATTTGGTTGCCGGGTACTTAATTGCCAAATCTTCCAGAAACTGCATCAACAATCCACGCTATGCAATTACTTCTTTGTAGAGAATCACCACCACCCAAATGTCAGGTGGAGCTTGAGAAACCTCACGCAAAAAATCTGATCTGGAAATTAGAACCACTGATCCAAACCTTGCAACCTTCGCTGCTTCTCTCAATTTAGACAACCTCTTCCTCCTGTATTCCTCGAGGAAGCGATCATCGTCGAGATCGGGATTGTCTTTGAGGTCCTGCTCGGTCTTGTCATCGATCTAAGACTTGTCTTTAGGAAGAGAGGCTTCGTCCTAGGCCGGAGTGAAGGGAGGAGGCTTAAACGCCAGTTTCTTCAGCGGAAGATTGTCGAGCTTTGCCTGAATATCGTCCCACTGCGTGGAGGCTCCATCCAAATCCTTGTAGATATAGTGATAGTCCCCCATTCTCTCTCTCTCTCTCTCTCTCCCCTCTCTCTCCAAATACCACAAAGATCTTCGAAAGGCTTTGTTTGACTGGGAGAGCAATATCAGTTTGCTTTCGATAGAGAGATTAAAGGTAATTTGGGAATGCAAATAAAAGTTAGAGAAGAAATATTATAAAAAAATCAAAGGGGAGTGCCAATTTCACTCCCCATATTTTTATATTGATTTATCAACTTGACTAACGATGATGGACCATCTTCAAAGTACTTCACATGCTCCTTTTTTTTTTTTTTTTTTTGTCTGGGAGTGTTTGAGCAGACATGCTCGGTGCTCCCAACCTTGATAATTAAATATCATATAATATTTTCCTTTTCCAAATCTTTTGACATCCAATATATAACCCATTCTATATTAATGATTTTTATTTCTTTCTTATTTACATATTTTCAAGTCTAATAAAGAAACGATTAAGAAAATATTTTATTACATCAATATCAATAACATGTGTGTCTATCTGTGTGTGTGTTTTGTTAAGTAATGATTCTCATCTAATTGTTTTGTGACATTGATATTGATTTTACCAGTTGTGACTGTAAGTGTAGAGAGCATATTTTTTGTTATGAACATTGTGAAGACTCATTTCCTAAATCGAATGGGAGATGAGTTTATGAATGATAGCTTGATTTCATATATTGAGAAATACATTTTTACTAGTATATATAGATGATGAGACTATCATGCAACGATTTCAAAAAATGATTTCAATGATATGCTCTGCTACTGTTCAGTAATATGATCTACAATTTGGTTCAATAATATGATCGACTACTATCAATGATATGATCTGCTACTGTTCAAATTGAATTGATCTATCATTCATGGATTGACAGATCTAATTGCTCCTGCTGTTGCTATTGCTCCTGCTACCACTCCAGCTCCTGCTACTGCTACTGTTACTACTCCTGCTACTGCAAATGAAGCTGCTATTGAACCAAGGACACGTTTAGCAATAAAGAAGAAAAAAAAGTTTGACGAAGAGTTCTAAGATTCTCTCTCTTAGTAACCTGTAAAAGGAAGAGTTTTTTTTTTTTTTTTTTGCTTTTGAGAAGTATCATAATGGTATTATTCTCAGGAAAAGAAAAAGTAACATAAAAGAATTATTCTCAAAAAAAAAAAAAAAAAAGTAACATAAAAAAAAAAGTCAGAAGAAGTAGTGAAGAGTAAAAAAGTAAATTAACTCATGACATGTGGCAAGTGGAGAACAAATTATCCTTATTTGTAAAATTTAGTTCTTATAAAGGGATAAGAAGTCAAAAAAAGTAGTTAAAAAAAAATAAATTAACTCATGACATATGACAAGTAGAGAGCAGATTGTCCTTATTTGTAAGATTTAGTCTTTATATGTTTAATTCAATCTTTAAAGGATGTATAATAATTTATCAATAACTTATATGTAATTTGTTATTAAATTAATATGAGCCTAGAGCAAGAAACTATGAAGGGAACCACCACAGGTGGTCGAGTTGTTAAGAGCCTCCAGGTGTGGAACCCCGACACCCGGGTTCGAATCCCGCCGACGCTTATTGGGATTTATATATTCTTGGTGGCCAGGGGGGAGGAAGTCTTCTGACAAGATCCCCCCGAGTACGGATTAGTCTCTGGGCCTAAGAAGCCTTTGAGGATACCGTGTGATTGACAAATAAAAAAAAAAAATTAAAAAAAAACTGTGAAGGGATTATATGCACATTAGATGTTCGTTTCATCCACATCCATAGTAGAATGACTAGCTATTTACCCATATAATGTGACACACTAGGCAGGTATTTCAATAGTTGAATGACTTAATTAGATCAACCGCTAATTTAAATTCTAAAATCCATAAATATTACAAATGAACATGTATATTTTTTTTATATTTTGAATGAAATTTCATTAAACGGAAGGAAAGCAATTATCGATCGACTACTTATAAGACAAGTCGGACAAAAAGATATGTTCATATCTTCCTAAAAGAGCTACAAAATCTCTGATACACCATGAGACTAGAAAGGTCACAATCCAGAACACGGAGACCCTAAATCCATGAACATGTATATTAAGTTCTCTGGTAGTTATAAAATTTCCATAGTTTTCTTACCCTACTGGACAGCTTACCAAAGTTAAACCGAACCAAGGAAAGGAGTACTGGTTGGCACAACCTATTTTGACTGTGGTCCTGTTACTTGCTCATTGCACAAATCAAGGTTTCAGATTTTCAACCACTTTTACAGTCAATATGGAGTCAGCTTCATCATACTCTTACAGAAAGACCAGTCAGCAACTCAGTACTATTGTACCCTTTGTCAAACCAACCAAGAATTAGTAGAGCACCTGTAGCAAGTATTGCCTAATCGGCAATTGCACCAAATCAACTAGAGAATTAATAATTTGCATGCATCTTTAGCATATACTCAATTAAGGGTACGTGGTCCTCTAGTCTCTACTCTCTACTCTCTACTCTCTACCATACCCATAGTTCCTATGTTGTGGTTTTCCTAATACTTTTTCTGTATACCCATATAATCAGGTGAGAGGGGCCATTCTAATCCGAGGTTTTGAGGATGTGTTTAATGCAATTTTACCAAGATAAACAAATTAAATAAGGTCCAGTTACAAGTCTGCACTATAAGACATACATTATCACAGTGAAGGACTCTGTTTGTTGGCCTGTTGGGTTTTATGAGAAAATAAGAAGTGAAATCGCTTTGAAGATTTGATACTCTTTCTGACTTCTCCATATGTTGCTGCTGCTATTCAACCCTGCTGCAGCCGGCTTTGCCTGCGCTATCAAACCTGTCACTGAATGAGTACAATGAAGTTTTATTGCTCTCCATAGTCGTCCACCACATTATTACTCCAACTTAAAAAGAGACCTATTGTGATTCTGGTTTGTCACCTTCACAACAGAAAACCCATAATGAGAATCATGAAAATAGTCTCCATTATTTATGTAAATAAATCAGTTAATTATTAATACGTTTATTCAAATTGAGCCATACTTAAGTACTAGTATTAGTCTAATTATACTGATTGCATCAAACTCTAATGCAAGATAATGTCTAATGTTCCTAGTTAAATGCACCATTTAATCATGGATTTTTCTAAAACGTACATAAACTTTGAGTCACTTGTTTTTTCTCCCAAATGCATACCCAAAAGATGTCACGAATTTACCACTCTTGGCACCTCAGAACTCCTAACAATGCATAATTTATTATCCACGGTGTTATAATCTTTACTATTATAAAACGTAGCTATTTAGTTGTTACGTTTCTTTGAAATTGCCAAAAAAGTTTTAAGAGAACCGAAAGCTCTTTGGTGGATTTGGAGTATTCCTAATTTCCTAAGATTAATGCACAAAAATAACGAGGAATGAGCTCAAGAATTACTAAAAAAAGACGTTTAAGGGCAGGAAGAAATAATTATACAGAAACACCTCAGAAAGTGCTTCTAAATACATTTTCAACAAAGCAATTGTATTTTCCAAACCAGTTGTATATGTGGTTTTGACTAAAAACACTTCTACCAAAAGTATCTATTACTATTGTAAACTCAAATGGGCATTATGGTAGGTAAATTAGAGGATCTCAAAGAAGACAAAAAGTGGAAAAACAGAGACGAGAGTTGAGAAAATTAAGACCTATGTGTTGCAGAACATACGTTTTGTATGTTGTTGGTAAAGGCCAAGAATTTGAGGCAGTGAAGCCGTGAAGGAGAAGTAAATGGGGGTAGCTTGGTCATAGCATTTTGTTGAATCATAGTCAGAACGCTGCTGCCTAAACCCCCCCCTAATTCCTCTATCTTTCTCTGGTCAATATTTTCATAACACATCTGTATATAGATAGTCACACCAGTTCGTACCACTCTCTCTACTCATTTCAAAGTGTGTGTGATAATAAGAGCCAGAGCCACAGAGCCTCAGAGACAGAAATTCATTTCAAAGAGCTCTGTTTTTGTTTGTTTGTTTGTTTGTTCTCTGCGGCAATGGCGGCACAGAAAGCCGATGACTTCCAGCCACATCCGGTGAAGGAGCAGCTTCCCGGCATCGACTTCTGCATGACCTCCTCTCCTCCTTGGCGTAACTCTATCTCTCTCTCCCTCACTCACTCCTCTTCACACACAAAACAACACTACCCTGTTTTTCTGACAATGTACTTGTGCTGGCTTTTCCCTTTATTTTTTTGTGTCATCCAAGTTCTTTCTGTGGTAACAAAGGAAAATGGGTTTTATAAAAGGTTTCAGTTTGGGTCATAGCTCTGCCTCAAAACACAAAGTGGATGTGTATGTGGATGTTGGTTTGTTTATATCACTCTTGGTGGTGCCTTTTCTCTTCTCCAAGGACACAAAAGCCATCAACTTTCTCATCTCTTTTATGTTTTGGGTGCTTTCTTGTGTTTACAAATTTTGTCATTCTGAATTTCAGGTTTTTCCTTACTTTTGGGCCAAATGTATGTGTATGTTGATGAAATTACTTGTGCTGGGTATTCTCCTCTTGTTTGGGTAGTGTCAATTCTGTGTGGTTACCCAGAAAGTGAGTTTTACAAAGGAAAATATGGGTATGAGAGAAAAAAAAGTTGAAACAAAGGGTTGATTGAATCATATATAACATGCAAGTATGCTACTTTTCTTCTTCTCTAAAATCTAAACAGAGAATCCTATCAACTTTTTCATCGCTTCTTGTTTTTTCCTTGTGTCTTCAAAATTTCTGGATGTAATTTTCAGCTCTTCATAGTTTCCGCTTTTCTGTTCTGTTTTACTGCACTTTTCTGGCAAACTAATCAGATGGTGTAACATATTCCGTTTTTATTTATGTTTCTCCAATTTTATCTTACTTTTACTAGTCTCCCCTGCATTTCATTCTCGGTTTCTTTTTTCACTTTTCAACTTCTACTAGATTCTTTTCTTGCAAAGAAATGGAGATTAGTGTTCGTTCAATTTGATCTTCATCATTTTCTATATTGCTTATAAATTGTTGATTGAATGCAGCTGAAGCCATACTTCTGGGATTTCAGAACTTTCTTGTTATGTTGGGCACCACTGTGTTCATCCCCACCGTGCTTGTCCCTATAATGGGTGGTGGTGATGTAAGCCCTGCAAAACTTCTGCACAATCTTTTTCAGTTCTCATTAAACTTTGCACTCTTTTTGTTCAGACATTCTTTAATCTTTATCTTAATAGGTAGAGAAGGCAGAAGTGATTGATACTCTGCTCTTTGTCGCTGGCATTAATACACTGTTACAGACTTGGTTTGGGACTCGTATCCCTGTGGTGATGGGGGCTTCATACGCTTTCATCATCCCTGCTCTCTCCATTGCTCATTCCAGGAGGTTCAGTGTATTCATAGACCCCCACCAGGTTGGTCTAGCCCAATTTATCACTTTCCTATCTCCTAGATCTCACACTGTTGGACTCTTGGACATAATGTGTGTTTACATGGAAGTGTTATATGATTATGTTTGCACTAACTTTCTCTGTTGTGTTCTTTGATTTTGTTTTTAGAGGTTCAGAGAAACTATGAAAGCAATACAAGGAGCGCTCATAATTGCATCATTCTTGCAAATGATCCTTGGCTTTTTGGGATTTGTGAGAATTTTTGGGAGGTGGGTTGAAGCAATAAAGCCAATTGGAATCTGATAATGTGCTCCGTAGTTATTACTTTGTTTAGGGAAGAACTTGACTATTGACATGGTTTGGTGCAGGTATCTTAGTCCTCTCTCTTCTGTTCCTCTAGTGACTCTTACTGGACTGGGGTTCTTTGTACTTGGTTTTCCTTGGGTAAGTATGCTGAATGTTCCATTGTGTTATACTGTTATTGATCAGTTGACAAACAGACATTAAGCTACAACCAAGAGAAGTAGAAAAAAAAAAAAAAAGACTTTTTGTCTTTCTTTTCAGTGTGAATGCATGGCTTCCGGCCTTCCGCTATGTAGGTATTACATTGTTTTGATCATGACACTTTGTTTTTGTGCTTGATGGTTGCAGTTGGCAAATTGTGTTGAAGTTGGATTACCGGCCTTAGTTATATTGCTTCTTCTATCACAGGTGTGTGACATGCTGAATCAATATTTTCTTTCAGTCAAATTGAATTACGTTTTTAATTTCTTATGTAGCTGTTTTATGGTAGAATATAACATAATATCCTTTAGTATTTGCATAATTTGAGGTTTATTCTAATGTTTAAAAATTGATACTGCAGTATGCCTCCACAATGAAGTTAAAGATACCAATATTTGTTCGATTTGCAGTACTATTCACTGTTGCAATAGTATGGGTGTACGCAGTAATTTTGACTGCAGCTGGTGCTTATGATCATAGATCCCCTAGAACTCAAACTAGCTGCCGCACTGATCGTTCTGGGCTTGTCAGGGCTGCTCCTTGGTAAGCTCAACTTCCAGCTTAATTTCAGTCCAGCATTTGCATTTAATGTCTTAAGAACTTGCATTAACAGTTTCAAGAAATCCTTCATGGGTTACAGGAATGGTCACTCAATCATTTATAGCTTATGTTAATGAATTAGTTGCTGGATACTGAAATGCAGTCATTCTGTAAGAGCATAATTGTCAACAAATTTTCTTCATGCGAAAGAAACACGTGTGCAATGGTATAGATGGTATTACAGGACAACCTGTTTCTATGACCTGGGTTCAATGATAGAGAAGTTACTGAGATTCTGTTAGCGAAAGAAACACAACTAAAGCCTAACCTATCATAGAGATTTGAATACTACAGACTCTTATAAACATTTCTGCCACTCTAATCCTTTAGTTTCGTATTGTGAAGTAAGTTTTGTCCTGGAGCCAAAAGCTCTGGTAGTCTGGTATTGTTCTAACACTGTCATATGAAAATTTCTTAATTTGAAATTTGACTACAGTCTACCAGACAATAATATGACATTCAATTATGATTCTATTTTTGTTCCACCATATGCAGGGTAAGGGTTCCCTATCCATTCCAATGGGGGCGGCCGGATTTTAATGCTGGATATACTCTTGAAATTATGGCTGCTGCTTTTGTTGCCATGATTGAGGTAAAAATTAGGGAGCTGATTCTTATTTAGTTTACTGTGCCATATAACCCAATACAGAGTGAAACTAATATTAAGCATGCAAATGATTATTCTGCAAGTGTAGCTGTTAGCTTGTTGAATGTATGCATCAGGTATATGCATCCCTGTTAATGCATCTTGAGGAATTTAAAAAGAAATTGACTATACTTGTCGTCATGTTTAATGATTTTGTGTTCTCTTATGACTTGAAATGTGCATATGTCTTAAAATTATATAAAATCAGTACTAATTGTGTTTGTTGTCCCTGACATTTCTTTCTTCTTTTCACTTGAGGGCAGTCCATAGGTGTATTCATTGCTGCATCAAGATATGGGAGTGCCACCCCTCCACCACCTTCTGTTCTGAGTCGAGGTATAGGCTGGCAGGTAAAAAGTGGTTACTGACACATCCTTATAATAATAATTTGTGAAGACTCTTTTTAGTGTTGGAAAGCTAATCTTGCTTGTAAATATTTCAGGGCATAAGCACTCTTCTGAATGGCATCTTTGGCTCATTAACTGGCTCAACTGCATCAGTGTAAGCATTTTATTTGTGCAATTCTAACATCATCTGTTGTAGACTTATAGGGAATCTGGTTAATCAATTTGTAAATGGTATCCCTGGCTTACATGTGCATTTCTAATATTGCTAGTACAATAAAATGAAACCTTAACCAAATGTTGTCAGTAGCCACAGAAAGAGGAATGAAGTACAAAGGTGTTGATTTGTTAGCAGTCTGTAAATACAAGGTTGGGTAAATTCCTTTAGAATAGTAAATGAGTCACAATAATTAATCATGTTCAAAGTTCCAAATGGTCATCGAGTTTCTTTGCCCCTAGTTGTAGGCATTACACTGTTTTCTAGTGAAAACACCAGAAAACAAGAAGCCAGTATAAACCTTTGGTAGTGTGAAATTGCTATCTAACTTTATTGTTTTTAGTGAAAATGCAGGTTTGTTGGGATTGACACGTGTTGGAAGTCGAAGAGTGATCCAAATATCAGCAGGCTTTATGTTTTTCTTCTCTGTATTAGGTGTGTGTGGTATATATTGCATGTAGCACCTTAATCTTCCTGATTGTTTCTCTAAAAGAGATGACTGATTTTGCTTAATAAGAATCAAAAGCATGATGCAGCCGGGAGTTTAGAATGTTTGTGACTTTGTTTTATTATGTGATCTAAGTATGTCACTATTTATGTCATTCACAGGAAAGTTTGGGGCTATTCTTGCATCTATACCACTTCCAATTGTGGCAGCTCTGTATTGTGTTCTCTATGCCTATGTTGGTAAGTCTTTCTTTCCTATGTCAGTTATGATCATCAGAATACTTGAACTTCTATTTTTTTAATTTTTTTTGCATGTCTCGAGTACTATAAATAATGTGGATGCTCATTCACATATATCATCTAATTTGAAACTTTGATTGTGGTTGTGCAGTCTCTGCTGGTCTTGGTTTATTGCAGTTCTGCAACCTTAACAGCTTTAGGTCAAAGTTCATCATTGGTTTTTCTCTCTTCATGGGTCTTTCTGTGCCTCAGTACTTTCATGACTACATCTTAACTTCTGGTCATGGCCCTCTCCACACACATCAAATCTGGGTGAGCTTGTTGAATTTCAATTATCTTCAAATTTTTCCTTTTGTAATTGGTGTTTATTTACAGAAAGTTGTTTCCTGCTTACTAACACATGATTGGATATTGATTGTTTCCACCTGCAGTTCAACAACATTGTGCAAGTAATTTTCTCTTCTGCTGCAACTGTAGCAATCATAGTTGCTCTCTTCTTCGACCTCACCATGGGCCGTGGACACAGTTCTACTAGGCGGGACAGTGGCCGACACTGGTGGGGAAAGTTCAGAAAATTTGACACAGATACCAGGAGCGAAGAGTTCTACTCACTTCCATACAACCTTAATAGGCATTTTCCTTCAGTCTGACACCAACAGAGGAAAATTAAATAGTAGAGAAAATAGATATCTATAGGAGCATTTCATATGGGAAACCAACTTGATTCTAAGCTTGTAATTTTGTTGTTATGGTTGACTAATCGATGTTACAAGTTTAGTAATAGCTTGGAAACTATCAATGTACCCGATTTCTCAAGAATTTGATATGTCATGAAGAGAAATATGTGATACTGTTGCAAACCAAAGATTAGTTGTTTTTGGTTTTGGCTTCCCGTACTAAATTACCTCTTGGGGCTATATAGAAAATCACTGATCTGTTCTAGTACATGATAAGTAATCCAATGTATACTCTGCAATAATCCTAGTATCTTACTTATAATATAGATTCACAAGTAGAATAACTTTTCCTAAATGAACTAGGATAATGAACTAAAGCATTTGCTGGGTCCGGTATTAAACTATTTGTGATTTCTGCAGTAGAGACGAGAAAAGTCGGGTGTGGTCAAAAACATTCACAGCGTAGACCCAAACAAGAATGGTAATAACCAATTGAGAACAACAGTGCGAACACAAAGCTACTTTAATGAAACACCCCTAGCTTATGAAGATCCTTAGAGCCTCTGATATGCCAGAAGACAATATCCAAATCGGAAAAGAAGAGGAAACGACGAGACTTGGCTGAGAATACCGAAGAAACCACCGCCAGAGGCTAGGGTTTCACTCGTACGTTTGTATTTGGGTAAATATGTGCCTCAAGTAAAATCAAACATGAATTATATAGCATGAGAGTTCTAAGTGCTGTTACACCTGATTTAGTTATCAACTTATCATGTGTTACTCCCTGTATTAAGGGTTTTGGTAGAACGCACCCCACGCGCGAGCGAAAAAAGAAAAAAACAAAAGGAGAGTTTTCTCTCCCGGCCGTACGCCGGTGGTTCCCCTGCCGCTGCGTTATGGTCCGGGAGGGGAGTTTTGTTTCTACGTACGTAGTGATGGGGGTCCATGGCAGCGGCGAGGCTCTGGGTTGGTGGATGGGTTGTCGGCTCCGGGTGTAGTCGGATCAATCTCGATCTACTACCCCGGTTCATGGAGGTTTTGCGGCGGTGGTGCAGCGACGGATCTTGGGGCTCCAGCGGTGCTCTTTTTCGCCACCATCCCTGTGTGTTGGGCTGTGGCTGTACTGATCTAGATGCGATGGTGCTGATCCCGGAAGGGACCTGTCCGATCTCGTTTTTGGATCTGTGGGGGTTGTCAGCCTAGTGCTGGGGTGGTTTTTTGTGGCGTGTCAGGGCGGGGTTGTGGCGAAGGGTTTCAACGTGATGCTGTTTTGATGCGTGACGATGGCCTGGTGGCATTGGCGTTGTTGGTGGTCGGTGGATCTGTTGGTTGTGCTTGGCCGTGGCTGGGAGTGGTGGTCTTTAGGCTGAGCCTGATTCTTGGGCCTCTCTGTGATGTTTTTGTTTTTGTGTTCTGTTGTTATTTTTTGGTAGTTAGTTTTCGGTGGGTGTTTTGGTAGGAATAAGTCTCTCCTCTTGTGAGCGAGGGTTAGGGTTTTGGGTCTGGTCTGCTGGCGGTGCTTTCTGGCTATCAACGTGACGATGAATCACCCTTACACGTGGTCTGGCTGTTTTGGACACAGTGTCCGAACGGGTGAAAACAGTTCATCGTTTATGTTTCTGGTGAGGTTGTACCGCCATAGTTAGGTTTGGTTAAGGGTTAAGTCTGGTTAGGGGTTGGGTCTTTTTGACTCATGTAAGTCACTGGTGGTGATGGTCCCGTAACATTGGTTTCGATGATATTGTAACCTGTATGGTTATTTGGTTATTAATAGAAGGTGGTATTTTTCTTTAAAAAAAAAAAAGTGCTGTTACACCTTACACCTATATGGTTTTTGGACCATACTCACCGTAGGTCCATAGCTTTGCCCCAACTTTTGGTCTTTTTCTTAACACAAAACAAGAAATTCCTATTGAATCTTCTACCTAGGCCTTCACTTCTTACCTATTTTGCTAAATCCCAAGAGCAGGTTTTTCATACATTTATACCAATGTGTTAGTAATTAATTAGTGTGACCATGATGGTTTTCCCTTGAAAAGATGTCTGGGGCATAATGCTAGTGTTTGATTTTCTATACCACATGAAATGTATAATGTACTCCAGGGTTAGCCTAGGTAATGAAGGCTAGAAAAATGTACCACAAACAAACATCTCATAATGCAACAAGATCATGTTCTAGGACCACCACACCATTACTTACAAGGTCTTAAGATAAATTATAGATACATTTTATGACTCGTAAACCACACACATCGTGCAGAAATAGGTATTTTTGTGCTCATGAGGGTCTGAGGTCCAAATGTTTTACTGTATAACTATCTTCATGTTTATTGTTTTATCACGTTGTCATCTTTAAAATAAATTTCAAATGCGTGTAATTATTTACCAGTCACACATAATAAGTCAATAAACGTGAGTGTTCTTGTGTTTACAGTGTTTTTCAATATAAAACATGTAAGTTTACAACTTTGCTCCATACATTGGCCTATCATCCACTACAGAGCTAATGTTTGTCACAGAAATTGCACCCTACGTGACTACATCCTAATCCATCCAAGATTGAAAAATGTCAAATTTTGTTCTGGTTGAGATTTATTGGTATGGTTAGTATTGAAATGACTTGGATTAGGTGGGTCTATTGTAGCTACTCCATGCTTGAGGGATATCACGGGTTGTTGTAATGGTATGCCTTTTCTCCTCATTCCAACCTCTAAATGGTAACCTCTTGACCTCTTTGCACCTAATAATTCAATTTATTCCTCAAAGACAACTAGCAATTAGAAAACAACTTTTCCTCTAGGAGGTGGATTATTATAGCATGTACTAACTTTTCAGCTGTTTAATGGAATTCTTCCTTCATAAAAGAGGTAAACAATGATGATATTATTTTGTTTTCTATTTCAACCGAACACTTGAACAGATATTTTGGTTTCTTTGACTCCACAAAATGCTTCTGTGGTACCTTGTATAGTTATTCCTTTGCAGTGCGTTTGGATGAGAAAATTATAAAATCCGTAGGAATTTATAAATGATGAAATCTTTAACTCCATCAATCTAAAATTTCATTAATTGCAATTTCTATTGTTTGGTTTCATCTATTTAGGATTTGAAATGTGTAATAAATTAAGAAAGTTTAAAACAAATAAAAAGATAAAATAGAAAAAAGTCTTGTTTTAGAAATAAAAATTGAATACTTCAAAAGAATTCGTAAATGACACTTATTTTGGTGGAAATTAAAGTGAGAAATTTAAATAACGAATTTCTTCGTTTTTTTTCTACAGAGAAATTTAAAATTTCCAATCTGATAATGCCAAACGAGGGAATTGGCTTCTAGGAATTATGAAATCCTTACTTTCAATTAAATTTCATCATTTTTTCCCTCATCCAAACACACTCTTGGGGTCAAATTATAATTCTTCACTTAGACTAAAAGAAATGTAGCATCATAATCTATATGTTCGAATGAAATCTTTAACATTCTATTCATGAACCATCATAATCAGATCACTAGCAAAATTGTGCCGCAAAGACCTTAGCTCCCATTAACCTTCATGAAGTAGAAAAAAATTTCCAGCTCTTCGAAGTTGCACATACAGTTTGTTTTCATTATAACGTTCAAAGAATATTTTTTCACCTAATAATTAATGTCTTATTTTACGAACAATAACAAAATCATTCATTGAATAATGAAAAAGATTACAACTCATAAGCTTAATAACAAAATATGTTAATACAGCTAAACGAAAAGTAACGGTATCTTGAATGATCAAGTTGTCTGAGCACAAAGATTGACCAAAATAAAGGCGATCTTACCAAGAAACAATGGTTGTCACCACAACTGCTGACCGAAACCTGCTAAAGTTGTCAGAACTTTTGGTTTCAACTCACGAGTGATTCTTAAGTAAGGCAGCCGTACCACATGGCGGTATGACTGCCCAATCAGGACCTTATAGTGAGGTGTTTTGGGTATATTACTTTATTAAAATATAGTTAATTTTGAGATATGCAAAATTTTTTCTTAATTTTAATCGGGCTGCCCTACTACCACGTGGTAGGGCAGTCCAGTTCCTATCTAAGAATTTCTCTCAACTCACATGGAAAATTCTACAATATGTTAACGTATGACATGCGTACAATTGTCTTAAAAGTGGTAAAATGAGTCATCAAAATAGTAACATGAGTCTTTAAACATGGGTCCTCAAAATAGTAATATTAGTCTTCAAAGTGGTAACATGAGTCCTTAAAGTGGTAAATTTTCTTAGTTACCACATGGGTCCTCAAAATAGTAATATTAGTCCTCAAAGTGGTAACATGAGTCCTTAAAGTGGTAAATTTTCTTAGTTTACCATATGAGTCCTGAAAATAGTAATATTGGTCCTCAAAGTAATAACACTCATCCTTAGAGAGGTAAAAATAGTTGATGTATGAGAAATGTTAACTACCATAGCTTTACCCCAACTCACATACCTCGCTTGAGAGCAAGAACGAAAGACCCGGAACAACACGCATTTCATCAATCAATCACACTTTCTAGCAACAATGGGTGTCCTAAAATGTAAATGCTGAATCCTTTCATATGCATGGCTGAATACGACGTATGTATATAAGTATGGAACAAGAAGAATACAGAAGAAATACACTAAATCGCACAGCTTCAAATGCAATCTCTCTCTCTCTCTATACTCTACTCTACGGTGTCTACCTCCATCACCATGCTTGACCATTTCTGCGATGCACCATCTCTCTCTTCTTTTTCACCAACACAGCACTCCATGCCATAAACAAACAAAAGAAACACACAAACACACAAAAGTGCAAAGAAAACAAAAGAAGAGAAAATAAAAAAACCAACTCATTCATACCACACACTCACTCACTCTTTCAGACGCAACCAGACTCCCTCAGACACGGCAAGCTAGCAAATCCAAACCCCCAACCCAAGCCCTCTCTAAAAAGACAATGCCATACACTCAATTCCAAATCCTCACTCCCTCCTCGCCATGACCAAAACCCACCCATGTCTTCTTCTTCCTCCTCCTCCGCCCTCCGCCGCCTGATCGACTCCGACTCCCATCACCTCCCGTCCCCTAACTATCTCTCCCTCTGCCGTGACCGCACCGTCGACGTCACCGCCCGCCAGGACTCCATCAACTGGATCTTGAAAGTCCACTCCCACTACCGCTTTGCCCCGCTCACGGCGTTCCTCTCCGTCAACTACTTGGACCGATTCCTCTCCACCCGCTCCCTCCCGGTAACTCTCTCTTTCTCCGAGCAAAACCTCTTCGTCTTAGTGGGTTTGTTTTCTTATTGTTTGTGTACGTTGTTTTCTTTATTGCCTGCAGCAACAGCATGGGCGGTGGCCGTTTCAGCTGCTCTCGGTGGCGTGCTTGTCTTTAGCGGCCAAGATGGAGGAGCCTAATGTTCCCTACATCGTCGACCTCCAAATCTTCGAGCCAAGATTCGTCTTCGAACCCAAAACGGTCCAAAGAATGGAGCTTTTGGTCATGTCCAGTCTCAACTGGAGACTCCGCTCCGTCACACCCTTCGATTTCCTCCCCCATTTCATCTCTAAGCTCCCCGCTTCTTCCCCTCTCGACCTTCACGAGGCTTCTTCTGATCTGGTTCTCAAAACCATACGAGGTAGAACTACGTAGTACTATAACTCTTTTTTCAGACAAAGCTTAATTTGGTTTTTCTATTCCAGTTTTTAGTTGTGATGTTCTGGTTTTGTGTTTCAGTGATTGATTTCTTGGGTTTTTCACCGTCGACGGTGGCGGCGGCGGCTGTGCTCTGCGCCACTGGCGTAAGCGTCGAGTCTGCGGCGGCGGAAGACCAAGCAGGAGCGTTGTTTGACGAAAGAGTAAACAAAGTAATAATCCATGGGTCTGCGAGCAATTTTTGAACTTTGTTGGGGTTGATTTTACAAATAATTAATATTTTTAGTTTCTGTTAGATGAGAAAATCCAAGAGTCGAGAGAAGCATAGAAAGCTGTGAAAAAATATATATATATATATATATATATATATATATATTTCTCGCGGTAAATTGCAAAATTCATTTTCTTCTTTCTTATTGGGGACAGGAAAGTGTGAGAAGCTGTCACCAACTCATGGAGGAGTACCTGATCGACACGTGTCCCTCATCCTGCCGCCATAAAGCTGGTAGCTCAGCCCCGCCTCCGTCCGCGCCCGCCAGCCCCGTCGGTGTGCTCGACGCGGCCGCTTGCAAGAGTTGCGACACCCGCTCTGAGAATCCGGGGGCCTTAATCCAAGCGGAGCCGCCCCACAAACGTCCCCGAATTTCTCCTCCGGAAAATGTACAATCTCCGTAGACAGAGTTAAAAGAGAAGTGAAATGGCTCCTATTTTCGGAGTTTCGTCCTATAAATTTTGTTCAATTTTCGGTCGGAATTAGGAAGTGAGAGATAGAAAGGGACCATTGCTGTCAATTTTATTATTTACTGTTATTATTACTCCAATATCTATAGAATATGGGGGCTGTAGTGAACTGATGGTTCAATTATGATTCCCAAAGCATTTGACTTTTCTTTACTTTTGGTTAAAATCTCATGTGTGCAGGAAACCAGCTTTGGTCGTAACGTTACGTTGTTATGTTAGCAACTATATTATCCATACTTACGAAATACGTAACGGCTTTTCTTATTGAAAGGCAACATAGTGATATCGGGGTTTACTAAGGACAAGGATTCTGTGGGTGAGGTGTGGCAGCGAGTGATGATGTGGGGTGGAGGGGTGAGTGACACGTAAAGGGGGAGGAATTTTGGAGGGAAAAGATCTGAGTGGAGGCTGGGGTGTGGGAGACAGAGAGGTCGGGTGAATCGGAGCCGTCCAGGTGGAAAGAGTAGTATATAATAATCATATACGAGTGTCTTGAGGCAAAGATTTGATTTGACGAGTGGTGGCCCACAGGGGGTCACATCGACGGGCTAGTGATGACCTAGGAAGGGGGGAACTTTCTGCTGGCACTGTACGAGCCATTAGGGACCGAAGACCAATCAATCTATGTTTCGATCATAAGTGTACGATCATTTAGTCACCGATGATCATAGTCGGATTTTCGAGAGTGAGTTTCAAATTTCCGACGGGTGATTTTACTGCTATTATCGACCTTGTAAAATGCAAGCGGATGTCTTTAAACCTAAAGTCTTCTGGTGCTAATATGAACCTCTTTCTTAAGTGGAGACTTCTTGTTGGCTGGCTTGGTGTTTTGCCTGTGTTTGAGCCTCCTTTCTCTCATGCTCTGGAGTTTATTTGCTCCTTGTTTTCTCTTTATTTGGAGGTTTGCTCATGATCCTTTGGTGTTTGTTGGTGTGGCCTTGCTTTTGCCGGGCTCCAGCTTTATTTTGCATCTTTTTTGTTCATATTAATAGGTTCGAATTTCCAAAAGAAAAAACTTTAGTTAGATATCTCAAGATGAACCTATTAATATGAACAAAAAAGAGATGGGAGAAGCCTAGGATGGGCTCAGTAAAACTAAATATTGATGGTGCCTTGAACGTGAGCCAGGGTCTGTATGGTACAGGGGTAGTGGTTAGAGATGACAGAGGAGCCTGCTTTGGGGTGTTGGCAGTACCGAGTGTGGGGTTTGTTAACCCACAGACATGCGAGGTTCTAGCATTAGTGAATGGCTTACATTTTTGCTATCAAGCACGTTTCACTAATTTGGAGATTGAAGGAGACGCGCACAAAATGTGTTTGTGGCATTAAATTCCAACCTTGAAGACCTCAGTCCAAATGGAGCTCTAATTGATGAAGCTAAGGTACTTTTGAGTTTGTTTCAGTCTTGTAGTTGGGGTTATATCCCTAGAAAGTGTAATAAAGCTGCTCATAGTGTAGCAAGGGCAGCTCTTTCCGATCCCTTCCTTTTCCTACATATTGGTGGCAAATGGCCCCGGAGTGGCTCTTACCAATCCTAGTTGATGAAGTCTAGTATTTGGGATTTAGTGGGAGTGTGGTACTCTTCCCAACCGGTTTGTGGTGGATTTAATGAGGCCACTATATACTTCTTGATGTAATCTGTTATTTGATTAATAAAATCTTTTGATCAAAAAAGAAGAAGATGAAAGGCGAAAAAAAAATGACCCAAAAAAAAAAAAAGGTGACTACATATTTGGATACAGTAACTAAAGGGCAAGAAGTGTGTCTAATTTTATCATCGTTGTAATTCTATTTGATTTAAAAGGTCCCCACAAGCGTTTCAAAAAAAAAAAAGGTCCCCACAAGTTTAAGAATAATTGTTATTTTATTAGTTTAATAATATTTTTCTTACTGATACTGAATACAGAGAAAGGTTTAGATCCAGGACTAAGGCTGTCACTCGGTTAGTTCGAATCAGTTATAGGTATTACCAACTTCAAAATCAAAGCTTTCGGTTTCAAAACTGAGCTATCAATTACCAACCAAAATTTTTGGTTTTTAATTATATTTATCAAATTTGGTATTTCGGTTTTCGGTATTACCAACTTTAAAACAACTAATTCTTTATAATATAAATTAGAATGAACAAAACTAGGTTTTTGAATTTTATAATCATAAACTTTGTATTCATCTACTAATTATAGCTTTCTTTTGTATATATGACATCAAGTTTTAGCAATTTTCAATAAAACTAGGTTATTTAACCATCTTTGACTAGGTTACTTAAAATACATGTACTATTAATGTAGTATATGTAGTAATGTTCATACTATTATAAAAGTTTTTATGTTTATTTCTTAGGGAAAAAAATATAAACAGTACTCCAACTATGGTCCATTCTAAATTTTCATACCCAACTTTCCGAAACTATCACATTGGTACCCCAAATAGCCAGTTCGACCCAACATACGTACCCGCCGTCCATCACGGTGTTAACTTGCTCCTCTCGTGGCCTCTTTAAATCATGTCAGCTGTCAGAAGAGTTAACGTCGTCATGGACGGCGTGTACCAAAATTGGGTTGGATTTGGTACTCCAGATACTAAAATGATAGTTTCCAAAAGTTGGGTACAAAAATTTAGAATGGGTCTTACCTCATGTACTGTTTATATCTTTTTCCCTATTTCTTAATATATATGTATGTGTATTGAAAACTGTAGTATATAAATCTAATATTTAGATAATCGGTAGATTCGGTATTTACCAAAACCAAACCAACTTTTTCGGTAATTTTCGATTTCAGTATTATCGGTCTCAGTTACCATCGGTTGGTGTTCAGTCGGTTTGGTAATTACCAAACCAAGTGGCAGCCCTATCCAGGACCATCTAATGATTTCTCATATTCCTAACATCCGAACATCCCATCCCCATCATCTAAGTTCATAAATAGTCAAATGATACGACCTAAGAGTAATGACTTATTTATGCTCCACCAACCTCTTCATGATAGGAGGATGCCTTATATCTCAGCCATAGCAAACTCGTAATATTGTTTCCTGGATTAAAGCCCTAGCTAGCCTAAGCCATTCAATTATTGTTAAGACAACAAGTAATTGATCGCATTATTGTGATCTATATATCTTAACCTTTTAATCACGTATATGTGGGGGCAAGAAGATTAATAGCTAATTAGCAAACGGGGACAATAAAAGTTTGTGTCTTGGATTTCCTATGATAAAGAAAATAGAACCCTAGTCATCCGAGGACCCATTTCCAGGCTGTATGGGAAAGGTAGAGAGATATCGGTGGGGACCCAAATTTTTTTGCTCACCTGGAATAATTTTCGTACTAAACACGAGGGTTGTGTTCGTTACGGGAATTACCTTACACAGTTACACTGCAGGAACCATATTTAACTCCAGTATATGAAGCATGCACTATCGTAGATACTGTTGTATATATAGTTGATTAATTAGTCTCTGCATGTGAATCTGGGTTAGCTGGGACACGTAATGGGGACCCTAGCTAGCTTAGATCCCAGTAACATAAACACAGGGCACAGTTATGAACTAGTAAAGGAGGAAGTGAAAAATAGAAAGAGGCCAATGGAAGAGACAAGGCAGCATTAACAATCTTCACATTGTTCACAAGCACCATCCACCCACCCACACCCACCATGGCCTTCTTCTCATCTTTTTGAGACTTTATGATCATGTATGAGTGAGAGAGCATACGAGAGACCCCAAGTGTTTTGCCTGCATATGTTTCTGAATAATTGGCATCGATCTCTTTCGTTGTCCTTGGATCGGAGCAACCACATGCACGCCTGCTCCTCATTAATGTGGTCTTTGTTTTTGCAGGTTTTTTTTGGTGGTCACTACCAATTTATCATGCATCTATCATCATCTAGACGTTACTATTCAAGACTGTATCGATCCTACATCAAAAATGGAAATCTTGCCTTATAGCTTAACTATAATGTTATAGCTTATCCACTTATTGCCGATTAATTTTCAATCACTTGCGCATTCTTTGGTTTAGACGCTCTAACTCATCAAGTTCTTGGTTTTGCCAAAACATATTTCCCTACTTGCTGGGTGATCAGAAATATTAACATCGATAAACCACTTCCTCATTAAGCTACAACTTTACCAAGTAACTTAGATATTCCCCAAGAGGTTCAATCCTTGAATGTCCAATTATACCTTACTAATGAGCCTTTTATTTATTTTTATTTTTTTATGTAACACAACTCAAGAACTCTCACTTATTGGAAAAGATTTATGGCGTTAAAGCTAACACTTATGTATTTTTTTGAATTTCTGTCAGCTTAAATAGAAACAAGAGAAATTGAAAATTAAGAAGTCCATTGGATTGGATGATTAGAAAAATACCAAATAAACTAAGAGAACTACTAGTGCAATAATCCATTCTACAGATGAAAGTCCAGAGTGTAGCAAGCTAGCTCTTAATTTGCAACTGTTTATTGTACTTGACATAAGGACATTTGACAGTGATATTGGACTTGTCTAGTTATACTTTACAGTAGCAAATCCTAAATCTGTTTCCCCGAAATCTATAGCTTTTGTTGTTGTGATTGACATTCGATATTAATTGGTCACAACTCAAATTGCCAAAAAAAGGTGCATTATTGCACTTAATTACTAATTCTTCAAGCCAACGACCCAAATATTACCATTCCTTTTTATCAATTATTATAGGTAGGTAAAGGAGTACTTTAACTCTTCAAGCCCTTCCTTTGTTGTGGTTGTTATTTTTTATTTTATTTTTTTTATGATAGAGGTTAGGCGTAGGCGATTGTATATGATCACTTAGTGCCCGATGCATGAATGAAAATGACATCTTTCATACTATTAACAAAAATGAAATTTTGTCATGCAAAATGTTTATTTTATTCTAGATTTACGAATTGCAAGATTTCACAATGTATTCGTAATGTAATTTTTTTCACAAACATAGGGTATTGTATTGATTGTTTTGCAAACTTTCACAGTGTTTCACAGATGAAAGATAATCTAGAGAATTTCTGTGCCTAAAAGGCTATTTTGTCCATGTAACATGCTTATTTGAGCTAAGTTCCCTATAATTATATACATATTTATTTTGTTTAAATCAAAATATTGCAATTTTAGGAAACCGAAAAGAAAAAAAAACAGAGAGAAGAAAGCAACCATGTCGCAAACTTAGAAAATGTTGTTTTGAATTTGATCGTGTCAGATCATGTTTAGCATACTCTCTATCTTGACTCCTTAGTTATTTTGGAAAACATGTTTAGATTTTTATCATTTTTAGCTGCACCTAAGTGACTCTCTATTTTAGCTTTTACCTATCTCGCTCTTAAATATAAAGAGCGAGATGAGACTCCCTTTTTTTTTTTTTTTTTGTTAATTTAAAACACTCATTTTAAGTCATTTTATATAATTTTTTAATACATTTAAACTATTTTATCTTCATTTAATAAATATTATAAATTCAAGTCTATCTAAAATAGAGATAACTGATGCAGACGTATTTCAAAAGTGTCTGGCCAAAATGATTTTTTTGGTTAGTTTGGCTAAAATTTGACTACAAAATAAGCATTTTTCAAAAAAAAAAAAAAACGAAAATCTCTAATTTAATTTATACCAATAAAAAAACTAAAATATATCTAAGTTTCCTAATAAAAACATAATATGATTTATTTCCATTTTTTCTTTCAGTTTCAATGTTCGTCTATTTCAATCTCTGTTAAAAGATTAGTAAGTTAACAACTACGAGCAATAAAGAAGAGATTTTCTTTTCTTCGTGTTTTAAATTTTTACTTTCAGTGTTCATAAAGGTTATTGCAAAGATTTTGATAAAGTTAACACTAATAGTTTTGCGAATTGAAACGAAACGATGAGGAGGCAACAAAAAACAAAAAATAGTAATAAATTCAAATTTAGGTGGGGAAGGTGAAGATTAATGTTATCCAATGAGAAATAAAGTAGTATTTTATTTAATTAATCGATTATATATTTAGTTTTCCTTTAAGATTTAGATTTTAGAAAGTTAATGTACTTATTAGTCATTTTGCACTTGGGTAATTTAGCCATTCAATAATTCAAATGTTTGTAGGGTAAACTAAGAAAATAATATGGTGGTAATAACCGCTGGAGCCCTTTTAATTAGGACCAGTAAAATGAGGACTAGTTGAACATTATCTAATCAACGGTTTGGAAGATCCACTTTTTGAATACATCAAGGCAAATTTAACCTTTAGATGTTATGTATGCATGAGTTATGAGTAGATAACTTTTGAAATATTTTTTTTCAGATTGCTAACCGTTAATGTACCGAACTAGATCAAATCAATGGACAAACTAAACTGTCAAACATAAAATGTTCATGTTCATAACTGATAAATCACGATTATGAATGCCTTAACGATTTTTCAATTTGGTTGAAAATTTTCATAAATGATCTACACATAAATATCTAATCATCTAATAGTTAATTTACAAAAATATGATTAAAAAGTAGGTCTATCTCTCTCCAATAACCGCAGCCTTAGATATTTTGTCTACTGTAATTAATGTCCCCATTGAATAGATCTCTTTAGGCTCTATTTGAATTGGCTTATTGCTAACAACCCCATGCAGATAGGTTTCTAAATGCTTACTAGTGTTGACCAAAAAAAAGAAAAAAGCTTACCAAGTCTAAATTTCACTGTCCCTTCAGGCTCATTTGATTGAAGTTAAGTAAGAAAACTTGTTTGACATTTGTTGAAAGAGTTAAGAACACCGTCCCTAGATTTGATATTGATTAGTTGTCTCCAAACATAGCAGACAAAGCCTTATAGGGAGAAAGTGTTAGAGGACATTATATTCAACTAATTAGACTAAACAGTAACCAAAAGCAGTTGAGCCAGCTGCTCTAACTCATGACCTTTCGCAATTTCATGGTCATTAGAATAGGTTGCGAATTTATTCAAAAAAAAGAATAGGTTGCGAATTGATATATTTGTCTAACCATTGTAACAAGATCATTTGAAAAATCATAATGTTTCATAAGATACTAATTCAAATAGTCACTAGTGTTTGAGTTTAAATTCAAACACCAATTAATGTCTCATTAATCTTGTAGAATGTGAGTAATGGTTTGATCAACAACTAATAGATTGTCTAAGATATTGAAACCATAACTCTATTACTTCGGGGAATATAAATAACAGTTTCATTTTCCTAAGGATATAAAAGTCTTACAGCCGCAGTCGCTCTTTCTCTAACCTAGGGTTAGGGTTTTCTTTTGCTGACTGTGTAGCATTCTCTCTTTGTCAAATCAATGGCAACGATCGACGCAATGGCAGCCTGCCTGGCCTCCTCCCTAGCCCTAGCTGATGGGAAGAAACCGGTGGATCTGCGCCCATCCAAAGGGTTGAGACAACCTGAAGCTTTCATGATTGGCAAGTTACTTACGGCGAGGGAATACTCTCACAGATCGTTCCTAGGAATGTTCCGAGCTGCATGGAGGATTAATGGAAGCCTCCGAGTGGCGGAGGTCGGAGAAGATGACAGGGTTTTGTTCTCCTTCACAGACCCAAACGACGTTGATTGCATTTGGAAAGGCAGACCATGGGCTATAACAGAGCTCCGATAGCCCTTGCACCATACGACGGTGTCAGCCTGGCGATGGATGTACCCCTCACGAAGTCATCATACTGGATGACTCTGCAAGGAATACCACCTGCATTCAGATCCGAGCGCATCATGCTCCTCATTGGCAGCACGCTCGGTGACTTTAAGGAAATTGATTGTCTGGCGTTCTGGAATCGGGTCATGCGCATCTACGTTGAGATTGATTATGTGAAGCCTCTGTTATTTCGTCGTAGGTTCTGGGTTGAAGACGAAGTCCAATTCATAGTGCAATTCAGGTACGATAAGATCTTCGGTCAATGCGGCACATGTGGATTGGTTACGCATGTTGGCCTCCCCTGCTCCGGGCCGGAATTAGTTGAAGACAATGATACACCGGTAGGGGCAGAAGTACCACCCACAGCCTTGGCAGTCTTGCAGGAACAACCGGTACCAAACCCTAACTTCAATAGGGTGGTGATAAATAACCAAACCCTAATTTTCAAAGCTCAGGTGCCAAGGAGTATACTAGAAGCTCTCCTAGCCTCCCTCAGTTGGTGATGAACAAGCGACGCCAAAAGAGGCAAATACAAATCCGGGAACTGCCTGAATGGAGACATAATGGAAATCTAATTATCGGGCTGCGTAGGACTAGAGAAGATGATGAAGTAACAATCTCTCCTAAAAAACTTTGTTTGAGTCTTGCCATTGGAAAGAAAAATTTGGATGCAGTGAGCATGGGTTTGCTAGAGGGTCCTTCCAAAAACACTGAACAATCTAAGAGAAAGAGGGGACGTCCAATTGGCAGCGTCAACAAACTACCATATGGGATAGCAGGACAAGGGAAGAATGCAAAGAAAGATGGAGAATCTGACAAGACAAAAAGCAAGAAGACCAACCTAATGCCAAGGTTGTTAGCTGCTGATGAGGCTGAGGCAAGCACCAGCTCTAACCCCAAGGGGAAAGAGAAGGAACTTGCTTAAGGTTTCAAAAATTCAAGACATTCGGAACGTCAAGCCTTCGCAAGTGGGAGTGATTTCTATATGCTTCTCTAAGATGTTTCTAGTTGATATGTGTACCACAATTGAGTGTTTGGCAGATTAGACTAGATGATTGATTTTGCCTTAGAAAGCGAGATTATTCTTACTTAATTTGTTAGTTTGCTGTTCAGCGAGCGACCATTTTAGATTTAATGAGTTTAGGTGTGACTTAGATAGGTTATCCAGGCTATTCCTGGACTTTCTTATATAAGTTCTGTTAGACTCTGGCCTGTATTCATGGCTTTGATTTCTAATAATATCAAATTCTATTAAAAAAAAAAGGATCATTTGAAGAATTGGCTACAAGTTCAACTACTCGAAATAAATCGGCAAAGTATAATGTAAAAACTTTATTTAGCATGTCTAAGTAAGGATGATTCACATTGACTATAATGATAATAAGTAAGACCTTATGTGAAGACCCGAAATTCTCAGTTAAATATTTTGGAATCCAATATTTGTTCAATTATATGAAATATGAATTGTGGGCATGATTCGTATGTCGTTGTATGAGAAATTTAGTTTCGAATGAGTTTATTTTCGAAACAAACGTTATTTAGGGGGGGTCACTAAAATCTACTTTTTATACATACGGAAATTGGGAAAACTTCCTTCACAAAAGTTGCAGAGCTCGTCAATACGAGTTCGTGCATATGCGGAACGCAAGAATCAGTGTTCGTACGAACAAGTTATCGCATTTGGAAAAGCTTCCATTTTGGCTATATATACCTAGCTATTTTTGGGAATTTCTAAAAATAGCTAGGGTTTCCATTTTTGGAAGCCGCACAGTTTTTCTCTCTCTCACTCCCTCCCGAGCCCAAGCCGAAAACAGAGCAAGGAGTCTCCGGCTCAGTTCTCCCTCCTCTGGCCAAGGTTATTGCATTGTGAGTACTTTGTGCCACGTGAGTTGGGTTGGTGATTAGATTGTTGGGGGTTGTTGTGTGTGTTTGGATTGTTGGATTGATTTACTTGATCTAAAAGAATTGTGATTTAATGAATCAACCGTTCTTTTCTTATTTACTCACACGAGCTTTCAGAAAGCTTACCGGGTTTTGTGTTATAGCAATCCTGGTACACTATTCAAACGGTGTAGCAGATGATCCTGCAGGTCAGGATAATCAGGGTGAAGAGCGAGCTGAGTAGGGAAGCAGGGTTGAGACCAGCACTTAGTCTACTTTGGTGTGTTTTGTAGACTCTTTTGAGCGTAACATTTTATTTAAGTTGATGTTGTAATAATCGACTCTAGAGATAGTTTGCTACGAGGTTTGTAATGTGGGTTGTGTGATGTTGTTTTATTTAAAAAAAATTCAGGACATTATTTGTTTTAGTTTGTATTCATGTTTCGGATTTGAAATTATTATTCAAAATTTGGGGTGTGACAATTTGGTATCAGAGCGTAAGGTACATATTTGGTGATATGTTAATACCTTCCGAGTGATGGCCCGTCTGCAGTGGATCCCCATCATGTGCTCTTCGGTATTGAGAATGTCATTGGGTATGTGGGAGTGTTAGGAGTCGTCTAGGACGTTAGGACGTATTAGGAGTTGAATTAACCTTAATGTGTTAGTAACTTGGTTAATATGGACCTGTATTGACTTTGCTGTGTTTTAAGTGTTATACATGTATTAACCAGGTGTGCTATGCTCCTTAGGTAATGGATATTGTGGGAGGCAGAGGTAGGGGTCGAGGTAGACCCAGAGGTAGAGGCAGAGGTCGAGGTAGGGGCCAGATTCCACATGTTGAAGTATATGAGGAAGAGGTGGAAGTGCCTTTTGTTGAGCAGCCTGTTCCACCTGAGGTTGTGGTTAATGATTCCGCTCGTCTGTTAGTGTTGGCGAGGGATATTAATCGGTTGGGAGCCTCCCGCTCTTTCATACCTAGTTCTGTGGTAGATGTTTTGGGTTTGACTGCTATACGCTTGCTAGATCTTTGTGTGTTACGTCACCTCTTTGCGTCTTTCTGGAGCTTAGTATGTTTTGTGATGATTGCCCTATTGTAATTTGTGGTAGAGAGTTCACTGTATCTTTGATTGTGATTCCAGATCACACGTATGATGTGATTTTAGGTTTGGATTGGTTGAGTCCGAACTATGCAGTGATTGATTGTTTTAGAATGATTGTGTCTTTCCATGCCCCTGGGCAACCAGTGTTTCATTATCGTTGCCTGAGATCTGACGTTGCCATGAGGGCGGGAATCTTGGCACACATTGAATCATAGAGTAGTACTTTAGTGATTACAAGGATTCCTGTAGTTTCAGAGTATGGAGATGTGTTCCAGGAGATACCAGGATTACCTCCGAAAAGGGTAATGGACTTCTCCATTGATGTGATACCAGGTACCGGACCTGTATCGAGAGCACCTTATCTGATGTCTCCAGCTGAACTTCAGGAGTTGAAGGTTCAAATTGAAGGATTACTTGCACAAGGGTTCATTCGGGCTAGTATTTCTCCTTGGGGAGCACCAGTGCTGTTTGTGAAGAAGAAAGATAATTCACTTTGATTATGTGTGGATTATCGGCAGCTGAACAAGGTGACCATCAAGAATAGGTATCCCTTGCCTAGGACTGATGACTTGTTCAATCAGCTTAGGGAGGCTACGCTGTTCTCCAAAATTGATTTGAGATCTGGATATCACCAATTGAGGGTGAAGGATGAAGATATTTCTAAGATGGCAATTAGGACCAGGTATGGGCATTATGAATTTCTTGTCATGCCTTTTGGTCTAACTAATGCACCTGCTGCATTCATGGACTTGATGAACCGCACGTTCAATCCTTACTTAGATCAATGTGTGTTGGTGTTCATTGACGACATCTTGATTTATTCAAAGTCGTCTGACGAGCATGAGAAGCATCTGAGGGTTGTGCTATAGATTTTGAGAAAAGAAGGGTTGTATGCAAAGTTTGAGAAGTGCGAATTTTGGCAAAAGGAGGCTAAGTTCCTTGGTCATGTAGTTTCGAAGGATGGAGTTTCTGTGGATCCTTCGAAGGTTGAAGCAATGATGGGTTGGAGTCGCCCCACTACCGTTACAGAGATCCGTAGTTTCCTTGGATTGGCAGGGTACTACAGGCGATTCATTGAGGGGTTTTCTAGTATTGCTTCGGCTTTGACCAAGTTGACAAGGAAAGACACTCAGTTTGTGTGGACGGATGAATGTGAGAAGGCCTTTAGTGAGCTGAAGACTAGATTGACTACGGCTCCAGTGTTGACTGTCCCATCTAGTGGTGGCGGCCTAGTTATCTACAGTGATGCATCTCATCAGGGTTTAGGTTGTGTGTTGATGCAGAATGGTGGTGTTGTCGTGTATGGTTCTAGACAGTTGAAGGTGCATGAGCGGAACTACCCCACTCATAATCTAGAGCTGGCTGCAGTGGTTTTTGCCTTGAAGATTTGGAGGCATTATCTATATGGTGAGAATTTCGAACTCTTTTCTGATCATAAGAGTTTGAAGTATCTGTTCTCCTAGAAGGAATTGAACATGAGGCAGAGAAGATGGATGGAACTCATCAAAGACTATGATTTCACCTTGGAGTATCATCCTGGGAAGGCCAATGTAGTCGCGGATGCTTTGAGCAGGAAACCCCAGGGGATCATAGCATCACTTATGGTCCAAGAGTGGCTCATGCTGGAGACTGCATTTGAGTTTGATCTTATGCCCACAGGAGAAGGACAGGGAATCCTTCTCGGTAGTATCACTTTACAGCCGATCTTGATTTCCAAGATCATTCAGAGTCAGACACATGATGAGTTCGCTCAAATGGTGATTTCTGAGATGATTCTTGATGCCAACGAGGAAGGTCGCGCTGAGTGGACAATTAGAGCTGATGGTGGATTGAAATTGTATGTTACGGGTGGTGATAATCTCAAGGAGGAGGTCATGCGGGAAGCACATCGATCTCGATATAAGGTACACCCAGGGAGTACCAAGATGTATATGGATCTACGAAGACAGTTTTGGTGGATTGGGATGAAGAGGGATGTGGCTGAGTATGTATCCATGTGCCTTACTTGTCAGCGGGTGAAGGCAAAGCATCAGAGGCCTGCGGGGAGGTTGAAACCTTTGCTGATTCCAGTATGGAAATGGGAAGAGATATCCATGGACTTTGTGATTGGATTGCCTAGATCCAGACAAAGTTATGACTCTACTTGGGTGATAGTTGACCGATTGACAAAGTCAGCACACTTTCTTCCTGTGGCGAAGACTTACTCAGGTGATGCGTTGTGTAAGTTGTATCTTGATGAGATAGTGAAGCTTCATGGTGTGCCTGTAATGATTGTCTCTGATCGGGATGCTCGTTTCACTTCGGAATTTTGGCGTAGATTCCATAAGGCTTTCAGCACATCTTTGGCTATGAGCACTGCATTTAATCCACAGACAGATGGGCAGACCGAGAGGGTGAACCAGGTGATGGAGGATATGCTTAGAGCATGAGTTTTGGACTTCAAGGGAAGTTGGGCGGATCATCTTCCATTGGTAGAGTTTGCCTACAACAACAGCTATCACTCCAGCATCGGTATGGCTCCATACGAGACACTTTATGGTAGGCCATGTAGGACTCCGATCTGTTGGGCGGATGTTGGAGAGAATGAGCTGTTGGGTCTTGCACTTGTTCGGGAGACTACAGAGAATGTCACGACCATCCGAGACAGGATCCGTACCGCACAGAGTAGACAGAAGAGCTATGCCAATCTGAAGAGGAGACTGTTGGAGTTTGTGGTGGGTGATCATGTATTCTTGAAAGTCTCACCTATGAAAGGTGTGGTGAGATTTGGCAAGAATGGGAAGTTGGCACCGAGATATGTTGGACCCTTTGAGATTTTGGGTCGGAGACTTGGCGTATCGGCTTGCTTTACCAGTTAGCATGTCCGATGTACACAATGTCTTCCATGTGTCCATGCTCAGGAGGTACATCCAAGATGAGCCCCATGTGATTAATCATGGTACTATTGAGGTGAAACCGGATGTGACCTTCGTCGTTGAACCTGTTCGTATCTTGGATATGTCCACGAAGAGGCTTCGTAAGAAGGAGGTTGTTTTGGTTAAGGTGTTGTGGAGTCATCATGATGAGGGTGATGCGTCATGGGAGTTAGAGTCTGACATGAGGGCGAAGTACCCATTGCTGTTTGTCGATGAGTTTACTTGAATTTCGTCCATTTCGGGACGAAATTCCTTTCAGGAGGGTAGACTGTGAAGACCCGAATTTCTCAGTTAAATATTTTGGAATCCGATATTTGTTCAATTATATGAAATATGAATTGTGGGCATGATTCGTAAGTCATTGTATGAGAAATTTGGTTTCGAATGAGTTTATTTTCGAAACAAACGTTATTTAGGGGTGGGTCACTAAAATCGACATTTTATACGTAAGGAAATTGGGAAAACTTCTTTCACAAAAGTTGCAGAGCTCGTCGATACGAGTTCGTGCATATGCGGAAAGCAAGAATCGGTGTTGGTATAAAGAAGTTATCGCGTTTGGAAAAGTTTTCATTTTGGGTATATATACCTAGCTATTTTTGGGAATTTCCAAAAATAGCTAGGGTTTCCATTTTTGGCAGTCGCATAGTTTTTCCTCCCTCTCTCCCTCCCGAGCCCGAGCCCGAGCCGAAAACAGAGCAAGGAGTCTCAGGCTCAGTTCTCCCTCCTCTGGCCACCAAACCACCTCCTACGGCTTCGTCTCGTCCTTTCGCAGCTACCAGTGGCAGCCTTGCGCCGCTGCACGTCCTGTAGCGGCGGCGGGAGCACGTTTTCGGTTAGAGGCCGATTTGGGTTCCAATATAGATTTCTTCTAGATCCGGCCACCAAAATTTGATTTTCTTGACTTGTTGAACTCGCCTCAAGGTCCTGATCACGCGACAAGAAGAACCAGACCCAAAGCGATAGATTTCACGTTGAACGGAGGCTCGTCGGAAAACTGGAAATATTCCGGTTGAACTGACTGATTTCAGGTATTTTCGATATCTTCCCGTCGTTTTCTGACTTCTTGCTAGTTATGAAAGTTGCTCAAAATGATGAAACGAAGGGGAGCATCCCGGCCCCGACACCATTGGGGGTAGCCGGCGGCGACATTGCCTCTAACTCCGGCGGCAATTTCTGGCCACTTCCGGTCACCCCAAGGGCAGTTTCTGCCCATTTTAATGTTCTACATGTTGATACGATCATTTCGATGTATAGCATGTGAATTTTGGAGATCGTATGATTAAGTTATGAATTTTACAATTTCGATCGTTCGATTTATGATATGTGAAGATCGGACCGTCTGTTAGACTTATAGTTTGTTGTGATGATCGTAGGACTGTCCTGATAACTTTGTGTGGTCACGGGTGAAGATCCGACCGTTGGATCCTCATATAAGTGCGTTTTTGAATTGTATGCTAAGTTAATTATCGTATTTGGTTAGGTGATTGATGGTTTGAGTTGGTGGACGATTGTAAACCGTATTTTAAGCTGTTGAGATGACGCAGTGGGATTGAAGGTGAGTAAATCTCACATGGTTCATTTACGAACCGAATTTCCTTATTGCACAATTAATTGTTATGTGTGAGAAAATGGTTTTAAGAAAATGAGATTTAAATTATATAAGAAAATGAATTTCTTGGTTTTACTACGTGTGAACTATAGTTGGTATTAGTGATCATTCCTGAGTGGATGATTACGTGTGTGTGTGTGTATATATATATATGTGATTTTATACGGAATGGTGTGACATTGAAATATGTGGTTTTTTGATGATTTCGTTTATATACTTGAATGAAAGATTTATTTGCCATGAATATTATGATAATTGGTATTGTTGTGAGTATGATTTGGGTGGAGACGTGATATTGTGAATCGGGTGGGATTCTGTTTATATTTTGTTCTACGGACTGAAATGTCCAAAGTTTGATGGTTATAATAACCAGAGTGTTTTGTTCTGAGGGCAGAAATGTCCAAAGTTCGACGGTTATCATTGTGATAAACGAAGTATTTTTGTTCTGCGGGCAAAAATGCCCAAAGTTCGACGGTTATAGTAGTAACTGAAGTATATCGGATGCTTGCACCTGGGCCAAGGTGACAGGTAACGATTCAGATAGAGCTGTAGTGTGTTGTGGGAGTACGGTCATGGTGGTAACTAGGTTATTGCATTGTGAGTACTTTGTGCCATGTGAGTTGGGTTGGTGATTACATTGTTGGTGTTGTTGTGTGTGTTTGGATTGTTGGATTGATTTACTTGATCTAAAAGAATTGTGATTTAATAAATCAACCGTTCTTTTCTTATTTACTCACACGAGCTTTCAGAAAGTTTACCGGGTTTTGTGTTGTCGCAATCCTGGTACACCATTCAAACGGTGTAGCGGATGATCCTGCAGGTCAGGATAATTAGGGTGAAGAGCGAGCTGTGTAGGGAAGCAGGGTTGAGACCAGCACTTAGTCTACTTTGGTGTGTTTTGTAGACTCTTTTGAGCGTAACATTTTATTTAAGTTGGTGTTGTAATAATCGACTCGAGAGATAGTTTGCTACGAGGTTTGTAATGTGGGTTGTGTGATGTTGTTTTATTTTAAAAAAATTCAGGACATTATTTGTTTTAGTTTGTATTCATGTTTCGGATTTGAAATTATTATTCAAAATTCGGGGCGTGACTCCTTAATCACTCATAACCACACTATGATTTTAATTGCTTCAAAATTATTGAAATTTTCAAATTTTTTGTAATTTAACCTTACTTATATCCAAAATTTCTTTAAAATTGTAAAAGTAAATGAGAATTGATCTACTCATTTCATTTGATAGTTCCTTTATATAAGGATATAAATACAACAGAAATATCAATTAGAATAATGATAGTAAATGTTGATTGAGCCGTAATTGCAATTCCTTGATTCCCTCTTCGTTAGTTACTTTGACGAATGCACATAATGTGTTTTTCCTTTAACACTCCCTCTTGTACCAAGTCAAAGACGAAATGGTGCATGAATTGTTGCCTCACTAAAAACCTTGCCAAGTAACAATAAAAACCCTATAGGACAAAAATTACATCTTGGTCAAAGGAAAAGAGCACAACGCACCTATTACATTTGAGGATGACATGTGTGTGTTAGGCTCCCCCTGACGTTTACACCTCCCACTGATCCTTACATTAGTCAAGAGAGCTTGGAAAGTCTTCGCATTCCTATGTTTTTCACATGTTTCTCAAATATGCCTTAGGCGATGATTTGGTGAACAAATCTGCCACATTCTCCTCAAACCTTACTTGATTCACTTGAATCTTGAGGAGAGCATGTTGTTATTGATTGTAGAAAAACTTTGGCGATATGTGTTTTGTATTATCAACCTTGATATAACCTACCTTCATTTGTTCGATGCAAGCTGCATTATTTTCATAAATGCAAGTAGACTCTTTAGTGGTAGAACTCAAACCACTAGTTTAGGGTAATGATAGTTCTTAACAATATACACTTACGAACCGCCTCAGTGGAAGAACTTGAATATGTGTAATGATAGTTTAGGGTAATGATAGTTCATAAATGCAAGTAGACTCTTCAGTGGTAGAACTCGAATATGTGTAATGATAGTTCTTAACAATATACACTCACGAACCGCCTCATATAGAGCAATGATCTCTGAATGATTCGAGGAGGTAGCCACAAGGGTTTGCTTGGTTGATCTCCCAGATATCACCTTGTTCCCAATGGTAAATACATAACCAGTTTGGGAACAACCTTTATGTGGGCCAAAGAGGTAACTAGCATCAGTAAAACCAACCAAAACATCATTTGGGGTTTTGGTGTAGTGAGTGGTGCTTTCACCATCAATATTTCCTTTAGGGATTGCAGTTCCATCTGCGGTCTCTCTTATCTCTCTATAGCGAAAGAACAGTCCCAAGTCAATGGTTTCTTTTAGGTATCGAAAAATGTTCTTGATACCATTTTAGTGACGCTGGTTGGTGCTGAGCTAAATTTAGCTAACAAGTTCACTAAGAATGCAATGTCTGGTCGAGTGCATTGGGCTAAGTACAATAATGCGCCTATTGCACGTAGATCGATTATTATTTTCACTTCACTTTCACATTGTGAAGTGCGGGGATCAAAATGAGACATAGTGAGGACAAACCACGACAATTCCTGTCGTTCCCTTAGAAAATCCATTTTCCTATCTCCCCCTAACGACAGGAAGATTGTCTCATCAAAGTAACAATATGCAAATCTAGCGGTAAAGAGATCGCCTGTCAAGGGTTCCAAATAGCGGATAATTGTTGGAGATTCGTATCCAACATAAATATCTAATCGTCTCTGAGGACCCATTTTGGTGCTCTGTGGGGGCACAATAGGCACATATATTGCGCAACCAAATATGTGTAAGTGTGAAATGTTAGGCTCATATCCAGTTACCAATAGGTACACAGAAAATGGTTGGCTAGCAGTGGGTTTGAAAAGAATAAATAAAGCTGCATGCAATATTCCATAATCCCAGGCAGATATAGGCAGGTTGGCGAGTATAACCAGTGCCCTAGCCACCTTCTGTAGTCTTTTGATGGTGGCTTCTGCGAGACCATTTTGTGTATGCACATGGGGTACAGGATGCTCTACATCGATCCCAATAGACATGTAATAATCGTCAAATGCTTTTGATGTAAACTCTCCAGCGTTATCAAGCCTTATAGACTTGATAAGATGATTAGGGTGGTGAGCCCTTAAACATATAATTGTGCTAGGAGTTTTGTAAATGCAGCATTTCTTGTGGACAATAATGCGACAAGTGACCAGCGTGTTAAAGTATCCACCAGAACCATAAAGTACTTGAATGGTCCACATTCTGGATGGATAGGTCCACAAATATCTCCTTGTATCCTTTGTAAGAATGAAATGTTTTGTTTTGTATCTTTAGCATAGGAAGGTCTCGACCCTGTTTTTGCTAAAGAGCAGGCTTTGCAAAACGAGTTATCTGTCTTTGAAATAGTCAGTGAGGCATAATGGGAGGGAGGTAGTGCTTCTGGTATTTCAGAAGGCAATAGCTGCATTTGAGCAGTACTAGGACTGACACCATGCAGTGTGGCAAATTTTTGTCCCATTTTATTTTTCACTCGAAAGAAGGGATGTCCGTGTGAGTTTTTTAAAATACGGATCATCATGTCACGATCAGGGTGCCCTAGGCGGTCATTCCAAAGCCTGTATGAGTCAGTGTCCCACATTTCATTGTTGGTGACATCATAGGATTCAATGATCAAAATAGTAGTGAGGTACAGTCCACTAGATTGACTCATTAGGTTCTCTAAAATGTGTTTCCTTCTACATTCATTAGAGGTAATATAAAGGTATTCGGTTCTATTCTCATAGTGTGTTTCTACATGATAACCATTGGCAAGAATATTTTTGAAACTTAACAAGGTTCGATTAGCTCTTGGTGCATACAGAGCGTCTGTGACTTTAAACATTGTGCTGTTAGGCAGCAAAAATTTGGTAGTTCCTTGCCCTTTTATTACTTGTGATGATCCAATCATCATAGTCATAGAGGAATTATAGACTATTAATTCAATGAATAATTGTCTATTCCTTAATATGGTGTGAGTAGTCCCACTATCAACTAAGCACTCAAGTTCTCATATTCTTTAAAGTTTTTCTATTTTAGGTAGAATGATAATCTTTTTATTCTAATAATTTTTTCTCTAGATGTATTGCTTTACATCTTTATAGTGCTATTTCGAATCATGTAAATATGTGTAGTAAATAAAATCGAATAAATTCAATGCTTCAGAATAAAATCTGAAATTTATTAATAAATCTAATTCATTAAACCATTATTGAAATAAACTTTAAGGCCAAGCAATAGTCTAACTAAAAAAAATGAGGCATTATGCCTTCACAACTGTCTTTGAAAAATAAATAAAGCAGATCAGTCAAAATTTAGAGCATCCATTGACTGAGCAAGTTCCTCGTTGCCATTGAAGTATGCAATTGTGAGGTTGACGTCTGGGTCATGGCCTCCTTCTTCCATATAGTGAGCCTCTTGTTCTTTAGACTCCCTATACCTCTTGTAAGTGACTGCTACTCTGTTACTTGCTTGGTAGTTCTCAACCAATGCCTAATAACTCCACACCTATAGCATGGTTCATTGCCAACTCTTTCCTTTTTGACTGAAGGGTTCTTAGGTGCCTTTTGCACCTTGTTTCTATGACCACTAGGGCCAGCACCACCATCTCTGCGCCATACATTGGGAGGGCCTCCACGGTCTATACCACGATCCCCACGTCCCTTGCCACGTGGTGCATTGTTGCCACGTGGGTAGGGAGTAACATATCCAACCCCTTTGCATTGGGGTTCTTTCCACCTTTCACTTTGCCATAATTAGCCTCGGGAATTTTCTTTGTCTCAATGGGCCTGGCATTGTTGTTCAAAATAACCTCATTATGCTTCTCAACCACTTGCAGTAGGTTGATAAGCTTATTGAAGGTTGTGATTCTTTTGTTGTCATACTCCAGGCTATACTGGTTCGCTAATATAAGTGCTGAAGTAGGAAGAGTGGAAAGAGTCTTCTGGATCATATCATCTTCTATGAGTTCCCTTCCACAAAAATTGAGACGTGCCTTTAGGCATAACATGTCCTTGTTGAAGTCATTGACCTTTTTGTAGTCAAGCAAGTGGATTTCATTCAATTGAAGGGTCAGTTCTGGGAGCAAAGTGTCATGAATGTTCCCAAAACGTCCCTTATGGGCATCCCACAGTTCTTTGGGTGTCTTCAACTGAAGGTACTCCCAGCGTAGGCTAGGATCAATATGTCACCTTAGAAACATTAAGGCATTTGCTTTCACCTTGTCAGACGGTCCATCGCCTTTGGGGTTGGTGGGGGTTTTGATGGTGGCAGTGTAGTCTTTTGCCACAAAGGTAGTTTCCACATCAAAAACCCAATGATGGTACTTAAGTCCTTCTGAGTCCAAAATGTCAAATTCTGTTCAAGTTGAATCAGCCATCTACATAAACAAGAGAGAGGATATATAAATTACGCAATCATAAAGAATTTTCCCCATGGGGTAAAGCTATGGTATGTTAACATTTCTCATACATCAACTATTTTTTACCCCTCTAAGGACTCATGTTATCACTTTGAGGACTAATATTACTATTTTCAGGACTCATATGGTAAACTGAGAAAATTTACCACTTTGACGACTAATATTACTATTTTCAGGACTTATGTGGTAACTAAGAAAATTTACCACTTTAAGGACTCATGTTACTACTTTGAGGACTAATATTACTATTTTGATGACTCATTTTACCACTTTAAGGCAATTGTATGCATGTCATACGTTAACACATTGTAGAATTTTCCCCATGTGAATTATTTTCCAAGAATATGAATAGATTTCAAGACCAAGATTCGTAATGGTCACATTTTTTTTCGATGCTATGTGAAAATGCTTTATCATGGTAAGTATGTGTTTATAATGTGCATGAATTTTCATTATCATGGCAAAACACAATTTATATGTAGCATTCTAAATAACGAATAACCATAGCACGTTTAATAATGAATAAAACATAGCATAATATATATATATATATATATATATATATATATATATAGGGTAGTAAGCAATAGTAAAACTTGTAAAAATATGCTTTACATATGAAATAAAACAATTGTAGAAGGTAGTAACAATCAAAAATAAAATTCACAAAACATGCTCAAAATTTCATAATAAAAACATAAACAATAAAATATTTAAAGCATGCTTAAACATAATTATGTAAAATTCACAATGTATGCTGATTCCACAATTTACCAGAGTATGAAATTAAATAAATAAAAGAGAACATACTTGGTTTCGAGAAAACAAAACGATCCTAGCGCACGCGCGTGTTGATGTAAGTGTGCGTAGCAATGTTTTTGGGCTTGAGAGAAACTGAGCATTCTCCCTGTTTTTCTTTTCTGCAGTGGGCGGTAGGGCCTGCCCCCCCCCCCCCCCCCTTCTTTTTTTTTCTTTCTTCTCTTCTTTTTCCTTTTCTCTTTTCTTCCTCCTTCTGGCTTGCAGATGGTGGCTATCAATCTGGCCTTCTCAGGTTTGCGGTGATGGTGGGATCTACGCAGCGCAGTAGGTGAGTGAGCGCGGGCGCTGGGAGGGGGGAGGGTTGCTGCAGGCGCAGTGTGTGCTCACAGAGGAGGGAGGGCTAGGCAAGGCCTGTGCCTGTTGGCGGCCGGTCTGGACAGGGAAGAATTTTTGTTTTTTGTTTTTTAGGGTGGCAGTAGAAAAGAAGAAAAAAAGTTTTTTTCTCCTAGAGTTTTGGGTTTTTTTTTTTTTTGAAGCTAGGGCTAGAGACTTGTGCTGATAATGTGTAAAAGTAAATGGGAATTGATCTACTCATTTCATTTGATAGTCCCTTTATATAGAGATATAATTACAACAGAAATATCAATTACAATAATGATAGTAAATGCTGATTGAGCAGTAATTGTAGTTCCTTAATTCCCTCTTTGTTAGTTACTTTGACGAAGACACATAATGTGTTTGTATTTGTAAGATAAGAATATCATAATAATAACAAAGCAGGACTCCACGATATCCGGAGGAAAACCTAGGGTTGGAAAACAGAGTTTTGTTGCTGTGGCTTGTCCGGCGGCGTTCCCACGTCGATGGCGGCTTCTGGCTGCTTCGGCGTGTGGTGGACGTTGCCGGATAGGTGGTGGACTTATTAGTTTCTTTTGTGGTGAGAGATTTTGGCGACTGCAGCATCGAACGATGACAGTTTTCTTTCTCAGGCCTTTGGCTGGGTCACGACAGGGATGGAGATCCTGGTTATGGATCTGATCGGTGTGAGCGGCTGGGATGGTTTCACTCCTAGGTGGAAGGGGATAGGAAGGTGGAGAGTCAAAGGGTGGTGGTGGTCAGCAGATCTAGGCCTATGGTGGTAGTGTAGATTGCTCCCTCTTTCATGGTTTTCAGTGTTCTTCTCTATCAATGGTCCAATTTTGGTCCTAGATCTGGTAGGAGACTATGTAGATAGTAGAGGTGGAAGGCCACACGGCGGGCTTAGGTGGCTACAATGGGGTGAGATTGTGCGGCTGGGATTAAGGCGGTGGTTTGCTGGTGGTTGGGGTCTGATGTCAAGGAAATTGGAAGCGTGTTGCGGTGATAGGATTCTCTTTTCTATTAGGTTTTTTGTTTGTGGTTTTTGGTTAGGTTTTTTAGGTTTTGGTTTTTGTTTAGGTATAATAAGTCCCTCCTCAATTGAGCGAGGGTTAGGTTGTTTTGGTTTCATGGGTGTGTCGTGGTCTGATCTTTTGTCGGTGCTTTTTGGTTATTAATGTGATTGTGAATCACCCTTACACGTGGTCTGGCGATTTTGGATCGCGGTGTCCGAATGGGTGAAAATAGTTCATCGTAATGTTGGTGGCTGGGTTGTATCGGTACATGTTTGGTGGTTAGTCATTGTAGTTTGCGGGTATGAGCGTAAAATTTGGTTAGGAGTTGGGCCTTTTTGGCTCGTGGAAGTCACTCATGTTGACGGTCCCGTAACTATGGATCTAATGCTATGTAATCTGTTTGGTTATTAATGGAATTTTCATCTTCTAAAAAAAAAAAAAAAGACACATAATGTGTTTTTCCTTTAACAAAAATTAATTTTTATGTACCGATATTTGCAAACATTTTGCGATATTTATGTTGACACTCGAAATTTCATAAATTTAAATTGTTAAAATTTTGATCGAAATCAAAATTTTAAACCATCCAACCACATTAGGGTTTAAGGTATTTTAGGACGTTTATAACTTGATTGTCTACAGCTTATATATAGAAATGTCGCAAATAATCACCCACATCCAACCAAATAATTTCGCAATGAACGACCACGATGGGCTTAAGCAGAGTTTAGGACCTTCGGAGAATTCACTATCAAAGAGCAAAGCCCACAAATATTTAGAGACAATGCATTCAGCATTAGGGCAAGTTCTTATACAAATGGACGGTATAATAGTGATTTCTTAATCAAATTCGCAATGTAATTGATTACACTATACGTTGAAGTATAGCGTCCAATACAGAGAGATTCATACTGCAATGCATTTGCTTTTCTTAAAATTTCATTCCATGCTGCAAGGAATGGATCAGATGATATAAATCAAATTATGATTAATTTAGAATGTATATCACTATTTATGACTTTCATTTTGATTAGTCTTATAATTTTAGAATTCCATCATGTATAGGTTAAACTACATGCACGTCGGTAAGTTGTGGCATGTTGGTTAGCTAGCCTAACTAACACAGTGGGGGTCACAGATTCAAATCTCACTAACATCAGAGATGAGATGAGGTGGGGTGAGAAGTTACATTGTCGTCCGGAATATAAAAAAAAAAGTTAGACTACATGCACGTTTCTTGGGTTAGCAAAGTGTTGAGGGAAAATTAGTTAACACTAGAATAGATCAAAATTTCGATCCGCTTCCAATATAACAAAAAATCAAATATATGTTAAACTTCATGTGTTTGATACAAATATACAATCATCACCAATTCACCGCCACTTTGCAAGAAGCATACACTATGCGTTGCACATTTGCATACATATTGCCAGTGTGACAGTGAATAACAATGATAGAACATTGGTATTTGCCATTTTAAACGGAAATGGAAGAAAGCATTCTTTCATTTTATTTTTCGTTCTCTCAATATACTTATATATAACCTTGGCAAACATAAAAATCATTGAATTTAATTGTACATCATTTCATTTTAAATTCATATTTGTGCGATAAAAATAGTTTCATATGAGATGTTGGAAGAAACTGATGACTATCAATTAAGAATGCTTCCTTTTTGCAAGGAGCCACCTATTGACTACCCTTTGCCATTGAGAATAGGATGAATCAACTTTCTATGATCTCCAAGATCGTGAGGGTTTGCTTAGGGTTCAAGGACTAGGGATTAACGATTAACATCCACGTATAGGACGGTTTGCTTATTAGGGATCAAAGACTAGGGATTATGTTGCAGACTTTGGGAAAATGATGTGCCTCATATCTCTACAGGTGGCATCCACTCTCTGAATAGATCATTAAACTTTAAAGAGAACTCTCACATCTGATATTTGTATACGATGCTGTTATGTGTATAAGATGTTGTATCTCGAACAGGAGGATTGCATCCATGACAATGATTGCATAAGTAATTATGGTGTTGTGGCTACATTTTTGGTACTTCAATTTATTATAATCTTGTTGTTCGTTATTTACAAAAGTATTTTCTGTTGGCTTTATTTTCTACAATAATGAATAATCAACGTACACTAACTTCCATCGTCTCTCTTACTACCCAAGGCTCGACTGACACCACCTAGGTACCTCCCTCTTTCCACTTTCCTCTTTCCTCTTTCCCTCTATTGGTGAAGAACAACATGGGCGATAGACCTAGTCGACAATTAAAAGCAATAACTTGTTGGCTGGTTGTGTTAGATAAAAGAGGTTTCAAGAGATTATCTTTTATTTTGATTTGAAGGTACTATCTCAGTATCTCTAAAATAACATATAACTGTAACCCCCAATCACCCACTACTAATAGGAAGCATTAGTATCTTTCGCAGCTTAATAACCATGCGGGGTTTGGATCCCTAACATAGACATCTAGAGTTGACATTTGATGCTCCGATTGGCATGCCTTGCGTTTTAGTTGTTAGAACATTGAACCCAAAAAAAGGTCAACTCGGACAATGGATAACTCAAGTTTTGTTAAAAAGATAAAAAGGCAGCAAATATATGTTTTAGAAAGGAAATGAACCTCGCTAAGACGAACCTCCAAGCTATGCAACAATATTCACCGCACATACACCGCTAGTTTATGACTTAATGAAAAATCTCGATAGCTCATAATCTCTAGCAAATCTCCTACATTCACTAGGAGAGTGAGTGAACTGACATCAAGGCTTGGTCTAATCCCAGACATAACGGTTAGTAGAGTTAAAGGTTCACTTTCACATTAATCACAATAACGTCGGGGGTCAAAGTTTTCGTTTAACATGAAGCATGTTCTTCTAGTGTTAAGCCCTCGTGTATTGTTATTGAAGATCATAGTTCTTGCTTGTGTAACACGTATTAAGTTGCCCTATAGCATAAACCCTAAAGAAAAAGCAATGTGTAACACGTATTATATAGGGCATCAAAAGTTTGTTTCAAATTCATGTAAGAGATGATGGTGACCTTCATCTTTACATTTCAATTCTCAGTTCACCTTCATCTTTACATTTCAATTCTCAGTTAGTTCGTCCTTGGTTGTAGTGGGACCATCTCAGAGCAGCTCTTTTATCTTCTAGTCAATTACTTGTAATCTTCATATTGTCAGTTCTCTTTACTTCTTCAGTTCAATACTTTTCCGAAAATGGCAATTTTCTGCTTTTCTTTTGCAACCCATATTCATTACCTGCTCTTTAAGATTGTTGGTACAAAATTTTGTACAAGTTTCTCTCTTGCTCTTAAACCACTCACTATTTTCTTCTCTCTGCATTTTACTGAGTCGTTCTGCCTCAACTTTCATTTCTTCTGCAGATCACTCTCTGGAAATCGTCAATGGAAAGGTATGGATGGTTTGATTTATCTAGTTTCAAGGTTGGGTTTTGTATTTCAGATCTGCCTCTGTAATTAGCTTCAGAGTAATCCGTTTATGGGTCTTCTTTTTTGGTAAAAATAGACTCAAATGTGATACTTTTGGGCATCTCTACCCTTTGTTGGGTGTGAGTTTGGTGAAAAAAGCCTTTACTTTGAGAGAGGAGCTCCTAAAGCTAAAATCTCCTTCCTTATAAAAGTTTCTGTCTTGTCCTAATAACATGCATTTTATCACTAAAGATCTTGTTTTGTTAGAAATCGGGTCTTTTGGAGTTTTGGGGAAATTTTGTGTAAAAGTTTCAGTCAACTTGATTCGAAGAAAATTAAATCTGGGGACATATTACAGGGGAGCTGGGGTTTGTAGCACTTTACCCCCAAATTTATATTTGAATGGAGTGGTGATGATCTACTTAGTCTTTGAAACTAGGATAAACTTCTCCCAAGAACAATTTTTTTATTTTTTAATTATTTAAATGGGTTTGGTGAATAGCTGCATGAACTAGATGAAGATCTGTTGCTTACATCTTATGCTTTTGGCTTGGTAGAAGGAAGGATCAGAGAGTGAATCATTATGTACGCAAAAAGTGGACCAGAAATCGTGATATTATGTCATGGTGGAGCAATGTTGTGGAGTTTGACAATTTGAATAGCGAAAACGAACACAATGCTAACCCTCCAAAGCTGAAAAGGCGAAAGGCATCTGCATCTTCTTCTGGATACAGAACTGGTCTGGCTGGTAGTAAGCCAACTCGTGTGCTGAGGTCACGAAAACTAGTGCAGGAAAAGGTTACTCTTACTTCCGCACACTATCGTCCTTGTACAATCTTATCATGGCTGATTGACAATGATGTGGTTTTTCCAAGTGAGAAAGTACATTATTGTACTGCAAAAGGCAGTCATCCAATGGCACAAGGGACAATAAGTCGACTGGGGATAGTATGCAACTGTTGCCAGAAGGTGTTTAGTCTTTGTGACTTTGAAAGTCATGCAGGCTGCAGTGAGAATCATGTTGGCTGCAGTAACCACATACCTGCAGCCAATATTTTTCTGGACGATGGAAGGTCTATCTTAGATTGCCAGATGCAACTCTTAAGTGAAAAAAGGAAGAGGAGCTGCAGATCACAACCACATGGTAGGATTAAGGGTAATTGGACTCCAGGCGAAAATGATTCCTTTTGTACTGTGTGTTGTGATGGTGGTCATTTGGTTTTATGCGATCTGTGTCCCTCAGCATTCCACAAGAGTTGCATTGGGTTGAAGGTAAATAATTTTGTTTGTGCTTCTCTCTTCACAGCTTGTAAATGTCTGCTGTTTCATGTTTTGTATTTCATCTTGGCTTAAATTTCTTATTTCCTCAGAACTTATTTAAGGACCAAAATTTGAGATTCTTGATTTGTTTGTCTTAAATTATTTTGCTTCTGCAGGATGTTCCAGATGGTGACTGGTTCTGTCCAGCTTGCTGTTGTGGACTTTGTGGCCAAAGCATACTCAAGAAAGACAGAAAACCTACTATGCATTATCGTACCTGTGGTCAATGCGAGCGTGAATGTAGGTTAATTTTCCTGTATTTTATTCAAATCAAAATAAAATCTTTCTATCTGTGTTAGCATATGTATGCTTCAGAATATTGTGTAAATTGGCTCATAGTATGTTTTTCAATTTGGTGTAGATCACACTGGGTGCCTGAGGAAAATAAGTGCAGATATGTTGGAAAGTGATCCAAAAGGGAACTGGTTTTGCAGAGAGAGCTGTAAAAAGGTACCTCCATCACTATTTGGTATTTTACTTCTTTTGATATTCATTTCCTTGTGTCTCAGCTTGATTGGGAAACTGGTGTCCATAACGCATGATAGTTCTGATAAAACAGGTTATATATATATATATATATATATATATTGAGATACTTTAGACCAAATCAGATCATGACATAATTATTACTGACTAGTCAAGAACCAGCATGTGCTGCCTTTGTGATTGGTTTTGGCTTCTTTGTGAGCTCTGTTTCTGGATTTGTTATAGAGAGCTACCCACACTAGCTTAAGCAGTGTGTACAATGCTTATCTGTTGAACACAAAAAATGCTCCTATACAGATATATGACATGACCTCATAGCTGTATATAATACCACTGTAGTTTATTTCCTTAACTCATCTAGATGGTGGCTCAATGCAATGTTGCTACAAGAGATAGTAACTTTATGATGACACTGGAAATAGGTGTAGCTGTCAGCTAAAAGTGCAACTTAGTATCTGTCCTGAAAAGGAGATCAGTGACGACATATATCCCTGTATATCAAGATTCCAATTTTAATTCATTCAATTAATATTTGATTAACTTTTCAGGAGCTGTGTTGTGAGTTATGGATCTTATTTTTGCCAACATAATAATAACAAGCTTCTCGTTGTTCCCTATTCTCTCCATATTGATGATGTTGAGTTGTTGACATGACTGCTTCAAACTTTCAGATATACTTAGGCCTCCACGAGTGTTTAGGGAAACAATTTCCAGCGGGTATTGACAGTCTAACCTGGTCACTATTGAAGTCTGACAGTAAAGATACTAATGAGCCTAATAATGATGCCATCACGGAGACATACAGCAGGCTCAATCTAGCCGTTATTGTGATGCACGAGTGCTTTAAGCCTTTTAAGAAACCTCATACTGGTACAGATCTTGCAGAAGATATCATTTTCAGTAGAGGGTAAGTAATTATACTGTCATTCTCACATCTTTCCTGGCAAGACTCTTTAAACTATTACCATAACTATATTCTTGTTGAAGCTTTGTATCTTTTGATAAAAATTTATGTTTTGATAATTAATCTCATGAAACCAACGTTTGGACTTTTCCAGGTCGGATCGTAATCGCATGAACTGTCAAGGGTTTTATACAATGCTTTTGGAGAAAAATGATGAAATAATAAGTGTAGCTACTGTAAGGTGAGCGTTAAGCTTCTTTGAAAATTGTGAGCTATTGCATCGTAAGTGTTTTGGTCTTTAAAATTGCTATATTCTTGCTCAAAGGATCTATGGAGCACAGGTGGCAGAAATACCACTTATTGGTACCAAATTCCAATATCGTCGAGGTGGAATGTGTCGTTTATTAATGCATCTGCTTGAAAAGGTAACATCCCATGTGTTCCTGCAGTTTGTTAGCAATCTTGGATCTGTTGTCACATAATTTTGTTGATTTTATTATTGTCTGCTTATCTTTTCTTGTTTCAGATGCTAATGAATTTAGGTGTGGAGAGACTGGTCTTGCCCACTGTCCCCCATTTACTAGACAATTGGTCATCATTTGGATTTTCAAAGATGACGGATTCTCAGAGGCTACAGGTTCTAGATTATAGATTCATGGAGTTTCGGGATACCATTATATGTCAGAAAAGTTTAATGAAGATCCCTCTAGCTGAACCCTGCCCATCGGAAGGTATCTTTTCCGTTCTTCAACTTTTCTCATAGTGATTAGAGGTAATCCATCAAGTTAGCATGGCACACATGTTTATATATGCCATTTTGCAGGAACTCCACTTTTTATCTCTGGAAGTGTTGATAATATGGATTCTAATGGGTCAAGTGGAGATAATGTCTCAATCACATGGAAAATTGACAATTTCTCTACTTTGCTGTGTATCAAGAAGTACTCTGACACTTTCCTCACTGGTCAATTGAGATGGTACTTTTGAGCACCTCATATCGTTCAAATGCTTAAAAGTTTGTATGCTTTGTGATTTGTTATGGTTCTGAACTTTCCTTTGTTTGTTTATTCAGGCGGATTCTTTTGTTTCCAAACGGAAGGGAATCTGTAGACGACTTGTCGGTGTCTTTTGATGTTGAAGGTGGCTCAGAATTGCCACTTGGGTGGTCTAGATATGCACAACTCAGCATGACCATGGTTAATCAACTTCAGCGCAGCAAGTCAATAACCAAAGGTACTTTGTTTGCGATTCCTGTTGTTTATTTTACATTCATGTTTGTGTTCTTTTCCTGTTGGGCTTGCCATTCCATCATTTTATGGCAAATTTAATTTGTTAAATGGAACTAGTGATTGTTGTTTCCCTGTTTCTCTTTCATTCTGCTCAACTTTTACTGCAAATTGCAAAAGAATGATGTTCTTTGTGATTGAATTAATGCACAATTGCCCTCTCTATTACCTTACAAGATAACTAAACTTGGACAAGAAATGAAGTGTTTTGATCTTCACTGTCCTAGTCCAGGACATGTTTTGATCTTGAACCTGCCAGGTCACTACTTATTTAACCACATACTGGAGTCTTACATTTTGTGTGTACTGATTTGCTGCTCACTATCCGTATTTTTCATCCATTATAAACTTAATTGAGTTCATATAAGACCACTAAGTTCCGGAAGCGGCTTCCCGCTTCCATTAGTAGTATTTCATTATTACCTTGTAAGGAGCTCCTATCTTCTTGATGAGTCTTATCTGATCTTTGACATTTTTATTTTGCAGAAAGTAGACATGTTTTCAATAGAGGGGGGAGTGACTGTGGCTTCACATCCTTAATTCCACTAAATGAGTTACATGACCCTAGTAAAGGGTATCTTGTGAATGATACATGTATCATCGAGGCCAATATTACAGTCTGCAAGGCTAGAATTCAGATTTCACATGACCAGAAAACTGGCCTGGAGTCTGTGGATGTTCCAAATCCTTCTACAGCAGCACGCAGGGCATCTTGCTTCAAAAATGTGACTGCCGTCCATGATGCAACAACTTCTCAACACGTTTACATCGAGCTGTCTGATGCCAGTTCTGAGCCTATGGAAGTTCCAGATCTTTCTTCAGCTACACGGAAGGCAACTAGCTTTCAACATATGACTGCCTCCCAGGACACAGCAAGTTCTGCAGAAGTTATCAAGTTTTTTTCTGGTACCAGTACTGACCATTCCCTCGATGAGGAATTTGATGTTGTGTCCTCCACATCACCTTCTGATCTCTTGAACTTCAGGGGCTTGGCGGATATAAAGAAAGATTTTGTTCCCCTACTCGAGGAAGTTTGTTTATGGCATCCTTCTCTTATTGAATGCCAAAGGAAGAGTAGTCCCCAGTTCACTGAATGGGCATTTACTGCCTTGGGAAAAGTCCTGCACTTTTTGAAGACCAAAAAGGTTAAGGATATGACAACATATGTTTGTAAAGACCTACAAATTTTATGGAATGAGCTGAAGGCCTTCGGATTTGACCTGACGTGGCTAAAGCCTCATGTTGAAAGAGCTCTCGGTATGAGTAAGTTTGTGGAAAGCACAACGGAGCTAAAAAGAGCAGCAGAGAATGTAAAGGCTTTGGAGATTGAATCAAAGAGGCTAAAGGCTAAGCTTGCGGCAGCGAGAAGTGATCTGGACAAGGCTGGACAAGGCTTCGAAGAGATTATGGATAGTGAGTTAGGCTATCATACTCGTTAAGTTCTCTCTTGCACAAGTTAACCAAAGAAGTGTGCTCATGCTTTCAAATGACTTTTATTATTGCTTCTAGGGGATGACTAATCTTCCAAGACAGAACAGTTGTGACCAAAGAAATCAGTAGTCATCGCTCTTTTGATAAATTTCACTAATTTTTCTGGAATGTTAATTATATGAAGAAACTTATTTAGTTTGTTGTACTTTTGGTAAGATTAGCTGGTAGTATTTTAAACTGAAACATTAACAGTTGAAGAGACACAATGTGAGTATGTTTGCTCGTCAAGAATTTGTTTCAATTACTAGTAACAAAACCGCTGGCCATTCGGCATTGCAGATTTGAACCAATTCATAGGTTTATCCATTTTTGATATTGCATATCAAGTCGGAAGGTTTTGGAAGTTTTAATTTTTATATTTTATCAAATGAACAATACAAATTGGAGTCATTAATAAGCTTACTTATAATATAATGTCAGACCATCACGGTTAAACTTATCATCTTATATTTTAAAGAACAATATAGGAGCTACGCACTATCCGGTACACCATGAGGTTGAAAAATGGTCTTATCGACCATCAAGATTCCAAATTCAACAAAGTGCCGACTCCGTTAGTCAAGTTGATATGTGTCTAAAATTGTGTTCCGATATTTTCCAAGACCTACTTTTTGAGGACAGTAATACCTCGTCTCCTTGGTGTTTGTCCAATAACTTGATAAGAACCGGTTTAATCGGGACCTCGGCACCTTCTTTCCAAAAAAAAAAAAAGTCGTGTTATTAGTTGGGTAATAGCTCTGAATTAAAAAAAAAAATTTTAAATTTTCTCGAGCCACCTCTGCCTCCTTAATAGGGAATACACGTGATAATTTTAGGTGAAAATCAACATCACTCATCAAAAGTGTATTGTAAATGAACCAACAAACAAGCTTATTCTACAAACACAAAGGTATTTGGAAGTTTTCAAAAACTATCCTAATGGAGTTAAAACAATTAAAACAAAAAAGAAAAAAGAAAAAAAAGGAGTTAAAACAATAACATGATTAAATTCAAAATCTGGGAACGTTATAAATACTTTCCGAGCGGGCAGGTTATAGTGGGCCAGCTTTTCTCCCTTCTCTTAAAGCGTTTCAGTGCTGATGATCTCAGTGTTTAGCCGGCAGTGGCAATCTTCTGCTTTTCTTTAACCACCCATATATTCATCATCAACCTCCTCTTCATTTATATTTTGTACCTCTCTGGACTCTAGCTCACTTTCTCTCTTGCTTTTAAACACAGTCATTTTGTTTCTGTTGTCTCTTCATTTCAAGTCTCTGCAATTCGTCAATGGAAGGGTATGTATCATTTTCAGATCTGTCCCAATATAATTGGCTTTGTGTCTTCTGAAGTGTTCCTAAAAACATAATTTTTTTTTTTTACTAAAGATCTCTTTTTTGTTAGAATATGTAGCTAAAGATGTGAGCTTTTTTGTACCCAAAAAAAAAGAAAAAAGATGTGAGCTTTTGGAGTTCAGGAAGATTTTGAGGGGACATTTAATTTAATTTGATTTGGGGAAAAGTAAATGTGGGGACATTTTTGGCCAAAGAGTGGAGCTTTAGGAAGTGGGGTGGAGATGGTCTACTTTTGTTTGGGTCTACTTGGTTTGGGAAACTAAGAGTGGAGCTTGTTGGGTCTTATGTTATAACAGAAATGACTAATGGGTTTTGTGAATTAACTAGTTTCTGTTGCATGTTGTATGGTGCTATATGGTCGTTTGTTGTTTAAGCTTGTTGTGGGTTTCAGGTTTTGGGGTGGTGAAAGGAAGAATCACAGAGTGAAGCATCTTGCATTCAAACAGAGGAGTAGAGGTAGTGTTAGCATGTCATCCTTGAGCAAATTTGTGGAGTTTGACAATGCAAATGGTGAAAAGGAAGAGAGTGCTACCACTCCGAAGTTGAAAAGGCGAAAGCCGTCTGCATCTTCCTGTGGTTATAGAACTGATAGTGATGGTAGTCAGCAAACTCGTGTGCTGAGGTCAAGAAATCGAGTGCAGGAAGTGGTTACTCCTACTTCCACACACCATCATCCTTGTACAGTCTTATCTTGGCTGATTGACAACAATGTGGTTTTGCCAAGGGAGAAATTGCGTTATTGTAGCGCAAGGGGGAGTCATGCTGTGGCAGAAGGAAAAGTATGTAGAGAGGGGATTGAATGCAACTGCTGCCAGCAGGTTTTTACACTTGGTCGCTTTGACAGTCATGCTGGCTGCAGTAACTACAGACCTGCAGCCAATATTTTTCTGGAAGATGGAAAGTCTCTCCTAGATTGCCAGATGCAAATTATGACTGAAAGAGGGAAGAAGAGATGCAGACTAGAACCACATGATGTGATGAAGGGTAATTTGTCTCGAATAGAAAATGATAGCTTTTGTACAGTCTGTCAGGATGGTGGTGATTTGATATTATGTGATCGATGTCCATCAGCATTTCACAAGAGTTGCATTGGTTTCGAGGTAGATTATTTTTTCTTTTGAGTCTCTTCATATGTGAAAACTCTGTTGTTTCATCTTTTATTTGTCATATTATAATGAACATTCCATTTCTTAGAACACATAAAAATGTATAGTTTTTCTTCTGCAGGATGTTCCAGATGGTGACTGGTTCTGTCCAGCTTGCTGTTGTGTAATTTGTGGCTGCAGCATAAATCCTACAATCCATTACCATACCTGTGGTCAATGTGAACGTAAATGTACGTTAACTTCTTACCTCTATTCATGCCAAGAAGGAAGTGTGTTTTAGCATATGCATGCATCTGTATTTTGTGTGGGAACATTTGCAAAGTCGGTGTCTTTTCTTTCATTATTTTTGTGTTTTAAAATTTGTTTCAGATCACACCAGCTGCCTGAGGAAAAGAAGCATAGATAATTTAGAGATGAATTCAAAAGGAAATTGGTTCTGCAGCAACGACTGTAAAAAGGTATCTTAAACATGTCATCAATAGTTTGTAGTTTGCTTTCAAAATTTACATCCTTGTGTCTCAGTTTGACTGGGAAAAATATCTTGAAGCAGAATCAAACAGTGGACCTCTTTTGCGCAAAACTTACCTGTGGCACACAAACTACATATATAATATGAACTCATAGCTATATATGAAGCCTCTTTTATTTTATTCCTTAATTAACTGATATAGATGGTGACCCTGTTTAATGGAAAAAAGACATAGTAACAATGCATATCTGTGCAGCCCAAACGATGATCATGTACATATATAATACAATCGCATACCTGTATTTCTTCAATTTAATCCTTAATTATGTGATTAATCTAGATGGATCAATTCCTGGCAACAAAGAGATGGTAACTTTATGTTGACATTTGAGCTGTCAGTTAATTGAAAGCCTACAACTTAGTATCTTAAGCTGAAGAAGATCAGTGGTGATATACATGCACGCGCGTATGTATATAACTTCCAGTGTTCCTTCACTCAATTAAGATTTGAATTATTTGAAAAAAGCTGAGTGTCTGTTGTTCTGTCAGATGTTAAACTGTGATTTATGGGGATCTTATTTTTGCTTACATAATATGAACAAGCTTCATGTCTATTCCTTTTTCTCTTCCGGTTGAAGATATTGATATATCTGTGTCACACTTACAGATATTTTTAGGCCTCCACGAGCGTTTAGGGAAACAAATTTCAGTGGGTGTTGACAATCTAACTTGGTCACTTTGGAAGTCCGTGAAATCTGATAGTGATAATCCTAATGAACCTGATAATGATGCTGCAACGGAGACTTATACCAAACTCAATCTTGCCCTTCAAGTGATGCAGGAGTGTTTTAAGCATTTTAAGAAACCTCACACTGGGGGATATCTTGCAGAAGATATCATCTTCAGCAGAGGGTAAGAATTTCCTACTGTCATTCTTCCTGCTTCGTTGCTGGCACTTTTTACAATACTGCTATCAGTTGAGCTTGGCACATGAGGCATATATTGATTCCACCTATAAGTTATTCCTCATCTTATAATTTACTTTCTATGACCAAATTCTTATTTTTTGCAGGTCACATCTTGATGGCATGAACTTTCGGGGGTTTTACACTCTGATTTTGGAGAAAAATGACGCTTTAATAACTGTAGCTACCGTAAGGTGAGTTTTATGCAGATTTTTTTTTTGAAAATGGTGAGCTTTGTGTCGTATATGTTTTGTTTGTAAATTGCTAGTTCTTGTTCACAGGATCTATGGAGCAAAGGTGGCTGAAGTACCTCTTATTGGTACCAGATTGCAGCATCGTCAAAGTGGAATGTGTCGTGTATTGATGCATTTAATTGAAAAGGTAATTTACCAAGTGTTCCTGCACTTTTTTGGTCAATCTTGGATCTGTCTCAGTAACTTATTTTGTTGATTTTTTTAGTATCCTTCCCTTTTCTTTTCTTCTTTCAGATGCTTATGGACTTGGGTGTGGAGAGATTGGTTTTGCCCATTGTCCCCAGATCAGTAGGAAAATGGAATACTTCATTTGGATTTTCAGATATTAAAGGTTCTGATAGGCTGCAGTTTCTGGATTATAGATTCATGCATTTTGAGGATACCATTATGTGTCAGAAATGCTTAAAAAGGACATATCTAGCTGAACCATGCCCATCAAAAGGTATTTCTTGTGTTCATCAACTTGTTTCTTGGAAATATGAAAGGGGGATCATGTTACCATGGCACACATGAATTTATATGCTATTTTGCAGGAATTTCGCTTGATGTTGCTGGAAGTGTTGATGATATTGATTTTGATGGGTCCAGCGTCCATAAAGTCTCATTCACATGGAAAATTTACAATTTCTCTAGCCGTGGGAAGGAATACTCTGAGACTTTCCTCACTGGTGATTTGAGATGGTATTTTTGAACATCTCCTAGTATTCACATACTTAAAGTTTGTAACTTGGTGATATCTTACGGTTCTGGACTTCCCTTGGTTTGTTTACTCAGGCGGATGCTTATGTATCCAAAGGGCAACACTGTTGATAACTTGTCAGTATATTTGGATGTTCGAGGTGCCTCAGAATTGCCACTTGGGTGGTCTAGATGTGTGAAATTCAGCTTGACTGTGGTTAATCAACTTCAACACAGCCAGTCAATAACAAGGGGTACTCTGTTTCCCTTTTGTTTTCTGTATTCCACATATATGCTTCTGTTCTTTTTCTGTTGTCTTCATATTACATGATGTTTATGGTCAAGTTAATCTGTTCAATGGAACTAGTGATTGTTGTATCCTGTTATCGCTATTTCTTTAATTCAGATACTATTTTTCTGCAAATTGTAAGAGAATAATTTTCTTTGTCACACCATGTAAGATAATGAAAGTGAGGAAAAAAGATGAAGAGAGGCAAATTATGTTTGTTTGGGTCTATGAAGTCAGTTATCTTGGACCATTTCTGTTTTATGTTCACGATTAAGGCCAAGTTGTAAAGTTTTTGATCTTCACCGTTTCCTGGACATGTTGCATCTTGAACCTAACAGGCGACTAACTACTTATTTTTAAGTGGTGTTAGTTCAATGGTTAGAGCACCCACTACCTATGTACGAAGTCATGGGTTCGAGTCACCATGGGGGCAGGAGTGAAACCCTTTGATCCTCTTTTTTAAAAAACTAGACAAAAAAAAAAACTACTTATTTTTAATAAACTAAGTACTCGAGCCTTTTATTCTTTGTCTGTGCGTATGATTTGCTTATCTTGGGTGCTGATCTAAGAAAATATTAATTGACTAAGATGAACAGTAAGTTCCAGAAAGGAATTCCCATTATCAGTGATTCTTTATTACCTAGTGAGGAGCAGCTATATGTCTTCTTGGATAGTCTTCTCTGATCTTTGATATTTTTGATTTTGCAGAAACTAAACATATGTTCAGTAAGAAAGTTGGTAACTGTGGCTTCACATCACTAATTCCTCTAGATGAGTTACATGACCATTGTAAAGGGTTTCTTGTGAATGATACATGTATCATTATAGCCAATGTTGCAGTCTGCATGGCTCAAATTATGATATCAAAAGACCTAAAAATTGGCAGCGCTACATTGAGACCTGTGGAGTACTTAAATCAGCAGCAGGGGCCTCCTTTACATAAAGGTTCCGTGAAAATTTCAGATCCTTCTCCAGCAGCGCACACGACCACAGGCTTTGAACATGCAACTCTCTTCCAGGACACAGCAAGTTCTGAACAAGCTTGCACCAATATTCCTGATAGTAGGACCTACCCTTCTTTAAAATTGGAGTCTGTGGAAGTTCCAGATATTTTTGCAGCAGCATGCAAGGCAACTAGCTTTGGACACGTGATTGCCACCCAGGATGCAGCAAGTTTTGAACAAGTCTGCATCAAGCTCTCTGATACCAGTACTGTCGACCCTTCCCTCAAGAAATTTGATGTTGTGTCCTCCACATCAACTTCTGAACTCATGAACTTCAGGGGCTTGGCGAATATAAAGAAAGATTTTGTTCCCCTGCTGGAGGAAGTGTGTTCCAGGCATCCTTCTTTCATTGAATGCCAAAAGGAGAGTAGTCCCCAGTTTACTGAATGGGCATTCACTGCCTTGGGAAAAGTTCTTCATTTTTTGAAGACTAAAAAGGTCAAGGATATGACAACATCTGTCTGTGAAGATCTAGACCTTTTATACAAGGAGCTGAAGGCCTTCAAATTTGATTTGACTTGGCTAGAGCCTCATGTTAAAACAGCTCTGGGTGGGAGTGAGTATGTGGAAAGGGCAGCAGAGGTAAAGAGACTAAGAGAGAATGTGAAGGCTTTGGAGATTGACTCAAAGAGCCTTGAGGCTAAGCTTGTGGCAGCAAGAAATGATCTGAAAAAGGCTGAAGAATCCTTTGATGAGAGAATTATGGACAGCGAGTTAGGTTATTCTCATTGATAAGTTCTCTCTTCATATGGAAGATATGCAGTATAACCAAAAGTTTGACTGTTGATAACTTTTCCTATTACTTCTAGGGATGACTGATTTTTCACATGAACACTTGAACAGCTCTAGCAAATGAAATCAATAGTGATCACTGTTTGTATTCATCGATCTATCTAGATTTCTCTGGGAATATAAATGTGAAATATATGATATGATTTGAGAAAGGCATAATCTCTGGGATATCTCCCAGGTTCACTACCTGTGCCAGCTTCTAGTTATGTATGTTTACTATGGTGACGAGTAGATTAGAGCTGAGAAGTTTTGTTTCTCTTATCAAGCTGTCTTCAGTTTCCATAACATCATTCACAAGAAATGATTTACTCTCATGACAAATAAATAAAGCACATACTCGTAAAATTGATGGGTTCTTTCCCCACAGGTCTGGGCTATAGGAAATGACTATCATCCACCATTCCAACACCCACGTTATGATCTGGGTACTCTTTTGGCAAAGCTGATAGCTTGTTTCTTCACGGTAGGACTAATCCTATAAAAATGTTGCAAATAGTCACCCACAACCACCTTCTTATACCCCTCAACAACATCATCATTTGCCAATGAACAATTCCCAATCGGCTCAATCTGAGTTCGAGGACTTGGATTATAGAATAAAGCCACTGAAAACCTCTCTACATCCATTTGGGTAACAGCCCTATGCCATGGACTTCTAAATATCCCATTGCTCATAATCTCTAGTAGGTCTCCCACATTCACTAGCATTGCGTCTTTTGGCCAAGGCACGGTGACCCATTCCATGTCCTTCAACACTTGGAGCCCTCCGCTGGCTTCGAATTGAAGAAGGAGAGTGAGGGCACTGGCATCAGTGTGTGGAGTTAGACCAAGGGCTTGGTCAGGCCTCGGGCATGGTGGGTAGTAGTTCACTCTCAAATTGATCACAGTCTCATGGGGGTTAAAGTTTTGGAGGAATACATGTCTTTCTAGTGATAAGGCTTCAGCAAGGGCTTCAAGAATGTCATTGAAGATGTTTCTTGCTTCTGCAACATATTGCTCTATAGCATGCCTGCTCAAACCAATTAAATCTTTGTGAACAGAATGGTTATACATCTGAGCTGACTAAGTAAGGTCCATATATATAGTTAGAACCACGTACTTATGTACATGTTTTAGGTCTTTCGAAAATCATTCTACAAAAAATTGTTCAAATTAAATATTGTTTAGCATTTGATTACCACAATCATCATTTCAGTTTTATTCGATAGACAATATATAAAGCGTAATTTTACAACAAATAGATGACCAAACGGTTTTCAAAATTATCCCATTAAGTTTAGAAACAACTCAAATCAATCTGCTCTTCCTCCTACTCCAACTCTCTCTAAGTCTTCAACTGTCAGCTACATTTTCATTTCACTAATTACTTTCATAAACGTACGTACCTGAAATTAGCAGGCCTTTGAGGCCAAACATGAAGCCCTTCGGTTGCTCCGGCCGGAGCTGCTTTCACGGTCACACGATCAATCCAATCCAACGGCTGGTCTTCCGACTTGACAAAGTTCCGGCCATACCCCATGTTATCCACGCTCACATAAGACCCAACGCTTGCCTTTTTCTCGTCAAACGACAACCCAAAGAACTCCTTCACCACATCCCTCACACCATGCAAAACAGACTCGGCTACACCGTGGCCTTCAACTACAACCATACCCCATGTCTTAGCTCCAGTTAGTAGCTTGGCCAGCTCTTCGGCTCGATCGTTGCCTCGTAATTTGGTCATGTTTATGGATGGTAGGGGTTCTGAGACATGATGGCTGGATAAAGCCGGGTTCTGGTCGTGTTCAGGTTGCAGCGCCACGAACCTCTCCGGCAGGTGTTTGAGTCCTTGGCGAGCTAGTTCTTGAACTACAGGCACTCTTGTGGTTCGTAATTGACCTGCTTGGTCTATGTAGCTGGCTTCATGAAAGTAATTATTTTCAGTACTGGTCTCCATGCCTAGCTTTGAGTTATGTGGAACTGTGATTAATGGGTTATAGAAGGTTAGAGGATTAGGGGTTGCTAAATTATTGGTTTGCTGGATGACCTTATCATCACAAAGTTTTGTAAGTCTGCTACTAACTAATTAGTGAAACTGGAGATGGAGATTGAGTGTACGTACAATGTGAGCACTATCTTTATTGGATTGGGCCAGGTTAGATGGCTAAAGATCGCATTATACATATCTTCAACATTTCTGATTTGTACAAAAGGTATCGATTACTGAATAATTTCTTTGAAGTATTTGTTCACACTTTCAATAATAGAATTTATGGATGCGTACAGTTGAAATACGTCATGGATACACGAGGGATATGCCAAGATATGGGCGGGTTGCATATTAAATCCACTTGCATCGTTTTTATTATGATTTTGAAACTTTTTAGGATCTTTCTATATTCTCCTATTTTCTTGATTTGATGATATTAAAGACGGCCCGGGTTTCATAGTTACAATATGTCCACCAAAGAAAAAGAATTAGGAGAGAGAAGAAAATAATTCTTCACAAAAAAGGCCATTGGCTAAATGGCAAAATCCACCTAGTGGTAGGCTTAAAATTAATATTAATAGTGACTTTAGAGTGGAAGTGGGTTGTGGAGTTATTGGGGTGGTGGTCATGAATTACTCTCGTACGGTTATTCTGCTTTGGCTAGACCTTTTGTACACGCTCACTCAACTCTTAATATGGAAGATAAGGCATGTAGAGCTGGTATTCTTCTTGGTTATACTAAGGTTGGTCTGATTTAGATATTGAAAGCGACTCTGCCAACTTGATTGTTGCTCTCTAGAGTGAGGAGAAGAATTTCTTGGATATAAATCGAGTTTTACACCTTGAATTTGAAATTTGAAGACTATCCTATTTTATTTGGTTATTAATTTCCACTATTCTCAATTTCTCATTCCAATTTCATAAGACATAAAGGAATAACTTTTGGAGAAATAAAAGACATATGGGTAGGTTAGGTAATGGGCTGCTTTTAGGGCCAACTTGGAATATATGTGTATGTGTGGGGTCCTTCCATTAAGAGATTTTTTGTTGTTGTCATTTTAAGGGATCTCTTGTGGGATCCATTTTTTGATCGTATTTCGGTATTTCGTTTGTTTAGTTTTTTATTTATTTTTATTTTTTATTTTGTTATTTTTTAAGGAAGTGGTATAAAAGCTAACTCAGCGCCCTTACTCGAATTTATTAATAATCAAGAAAATAAGATACATAGCAAGGGGGGCTAGACCAAACCTTGCCGAGAGAACATACAAACTTGCAAAGTACAGAAGATACATAAAATCATTGAGAAGTGGGAAACTAAGCTAAGACCGCTTCTAAAACAAACATAATACTAAAAAACAAGAAAAAGAGGCACTCCTTATCTTTTCTGCTTTTTCGGTTTTTCCACCCATAAAAACAAGACAACCTTTCCACTATGAAAAACAATAATTTGGAAAACTAAATAATTAGCTTGTAGAAACCTGTAGAGCTCACTAGGAGGATTATCATACCAATAAGTAAACGTTGCATTTGAGATTTCCTGATTTTCCATCTTGTCAGCTACAACATTACCTTCTCTAAAAATATGACTACATCGAAAATTCATTTGGTATACTTTGGGGAGACAAATGCGCCAATGAACTCTTAAATTCTATGGAGGAGAAAATGACCTAGAAGAAAAGCAAGCTACCACACTAATAGAATCACTTTCCAACCATAAATAAAACCACCCTCTAGCAAAGGCATGCAATTTTGATACTCAAAATAATAGCATAAAGTTGAGAATAGAAGGTATATAATGTATAGATTACTTTTGTAAATTTTCATCTAAATTAGTAATCGTTAAAGGCATCGAATTAGATTAAATCAATGGACGAGCCGAATCTGTCCAACCTGAATTGTTTATGCTTATAATTATAAATCACAGTTATGAATGTCTTAATAATCATCAATTTGGCTGAAAATTTGCAGAAATGATCTACTCACATAAACCTAAAAACCGAACGGTCGAGATCTTAATATATTATCGAAAAATGGGTCTAATAAGCTATGGGCCAAAAAAAAGAATCTCTCACTAAAAGGGCCCTCTATAAATATGGGTCTTTCTAAATAAACCCAGCAAATTTCTATGTAGATCCCGCAAACTTTTTATACCCAATAAAAAAATAAAATTTATAATTGTACGGAACTACTTTTCCAACAATGCCCTTAACCAAACTCGCACCCAACAAAATGTATACCCAGCAAATTTCACACCCAAAACTCATACCCAGCAAAACCCCGATTATCTCCGTGTCAATGAGAGTTGCTCCAAGATCGTTCCCAACTGAGGAATTCGTCCAGACTCGGCACCGATTGGACTCCAGAGCATCACTATAGACGACCGACTCGGCACCGAGTTGAGGGAAAAGAAGCGCAGTCTCAAACCCAACAATATCTCCATCTTAGACTTCGTGGGTCATCGTTATTTCCTTCGCTCTCACCCGCCGACTTTGAAGGTATCCCGCACTTCTTGGTTTAAATTTCCTTGCACTAGTTCTTTCATTAGTTTAGGGTCTGAATTTCTGGTTCACTTGTTGATATTTTCTTTTGATTCATGGGTATTGTTTTGTTTAACTTTTGTTTTGCTCTGAATTCAATTTGCTTATGAGAGAGTTTAGCTTATTTTATTTGTTTGGATGATTTAACTCATATTCTTGAATGTAGTTGATGACTTGAGTTTTTTATATTGATTACAATTGAGCCGTGACAATGTTTAGACTTGAGCCTTTTTAGCATTACATTTGCACTTGAAAAAGTGATAAATTCTGATTGAGAACTTGAAAATGGATTTCTATTTTACCTTCGTACAACAATAGTAATTTATTCTTCTTTTGTTGCTGCTGTTGTTCTCTTCTTTCGCTGCTGCAAAATTTTCACATTATGCTGCTGCATCACTTTTCATCTTATGGTGCTTGGTTGCTAATGTCTTGTGCGGGTGTCTTACTGGAGTTTGCATGTTATTGAGCTGCCCTTTTGCTAATAGTTTTTTTTATTTTTCTTCTGTTCTGTCTTGTACAGTTTTTGATTTTGTGCAATAAAATTCTTACTTTTGGTTGGAAGAAAGAAAAAAAAAGGGAATGAGGGATTGAGTTTACATTACAAAAATGATCGATACCATATACGCGCACCAAACTATATCTAGGAGACTAGGACTTCAAAGGTGCTTAACATTTTTTGAAGAAAAGATGATAAGATCAGCTGCAAAAAGCTGCAATTATTTTTCTCATCAAGCAATATACATGAATAAACTGAAAAACACTATATTTTCATTGTCTTTCACTCTAAAACTTGGCAATGAACCCACAGTAAGTCTAGTCATGATTTATAAGTGTAACTCACTACTACACTACTATATTATACTAGCTATGCAGCTATAATAGTCAGAATGCATATGAGAGGAAATTAAAGCATTTAGAAACAGATATTATACATATCGGATTAGCCTAAATGCAGACATATTTGGTACCTAAAAAAATATGATTGGATCAGATTTTTTTTTTTTTTGGTTCGATTCTGCTGTCTTTTCTTTTGGTTTGGTTGAAATCCCAAATGCAGCTTACAAAAGGTTGTCATTTTGGTTTGTCTGGAAAAATTGACTTCATGCCTGACACCATTTTAGTTGGTTCATCCCAGACTTGACATCTCTCTTTCACACTAAAGTCTTTTTTTTTTTTACTTTTTAGCATAGTCACACTTGAGTCTCTGTATGAACAATTGTAGCTGCTTTGGTATCTATTTTTTCAACTTTACCTGGTAGACATAATTATTTATTTTGTAGTATGGCTAGAGGTCATAAACACCATGATTGCCCCACAACCTCAAAGACAAAAAGGAAATTTTGTTCTCAACCTTCTCAGTCAGAAGTAGATGAGGTTGTTATAGATGATGGGGTTGATACTACAGAAGAACAAGCTTGTGAACCATTTGCAGATGCAGATGAGCCTTTAAGTGGTCCATTTCCTGGTGGTCCTCATGATCCATCGGTATTGAAGAGCTTTAAAAGTCATGTAGCAGCTGCCATATGGTTTAATAAGGTATAATTGATTGCTTTATTCTTACAATAGCATTTCATTATATGACAACAGCAAAACTATGCAACGTTTTGAAAGTAATTGTCAAACTCCCTAAAGCTAAGGAAAACAGCTTGTTTGGGGATATTTCTTGTGTTGTTAGTTTGTTTCCTGTTGATGTGGAAGAACAGAGAGTAGACTCAGTCCCTTCAATAAATGATAACTCATGCTTTAAGAGAAATAACTTACTATAAAGGTTTCCTTTTTGCGGGGAGATGTTCAGAGTTAGGGATGGTTTGAACTCCACGTAGCTCTATTCTGAAATGAATTGATTTTTTTTTTTTTTGCTTTTTTTGGATAAATGAGGTTAAGCTTCATACACGCAACTAATACTGAAGCATACTTGGACACCATTTAAAGTTATATCATTAGACATCATCACTCTACTTTGTGGTTTTGTTTTTTTTCTCCTTTTTTTCTCAAGAAACTTCAATTATATATTGAGGTATTTTATTTCTTTTATGTTCGATCATATTCTTTTTTTAGAGTCCAATTCATGTATGACAAAAGTTTTTATTCTTTATTTATTTATTTCCAGGAACGTGAACCTTTGAAACTTCAGAACCATTCATATAAGCTCACACAATGGGTATTTGATGAACATGTTGCTAACCATAAGTTTTGGAGTTACATTGATGGGTCTAGGTTGAGGCCATTAGTTAACTGTTCATATTTAATTGGTAATAGAGTTGTTGTGTCAACCTTTTGTGAGAGGTGGCAGCCTGAGACCAATACATTTCACTTACCCTTTGGTGAAATGACAATTACATTAGATGGGTGTTTTTAACATTTTAGGTATTCCAATTCAAGGTGATTCAATATCTGTGCCTGAGGGTGTGCGGTTAGACAAAACTTATTATGCATCTTTACTGTCATCTACACTAGGAGTTCCTATAGATGAGGCAAAGAAGGAAATGAGTCAATATGGTGGAAATGGGGTAACACTAGAGTGGTTGAGATTAAGGTTTCAAAGTGTTTCAGATGATAGTCCTCTTGAATTTATAGAGTTCGCAGCAAGAGGGTTCTTACTATATATATTAGGTTGCACACTTTTTGTGGACAAGACTGGGAATAGGATAAATGTGATTTACCTACATTTTTTACTAGATCTTAATAGGGTTGGTCGGTATGCCTGGGGAGTTGCAGGGTTAGCATTTTTATATCGACAGTTAGGACTTGCATCTAGAGTTGGTTGTAGGCAAATTGGGGGTTATTTGACATTGCTTGAGGCCTGGATATATGAGCACTTCCGGAATGTAGTTTCCCCTCATCTCCGTGTTGAATATTTAGAGAATGAGCCACGAGTTAATCGTTGGGAACCTCGAAAAGATGCAGGTCTGTCATTAGTATACGTGCAAGCTCTTCGCCAACAGCTCGATCATATGCATGCACACGAGGTATGTTGATATTTCTATATTGACAGTTGGAATATTGCTCTCTCTTTTTTTTTTAATATCTAATTTGTTTTTATTTTCTCAGGTCATATGGGATCCATACCGTGGTCATAGGGAGGCTCATCCATTATTGGAAATCACATTTTACACAGGAATGCTTAAGTGTTTGGATATTGTGGAACCATATTATCCTGATAGGGTTCTAAGACAATTTGGTCGAGTTCAAACAATTCGTCACAACCCTTACACCCCTTCTCGTGTTCGACGAGTTTCTGATTCTAAATCGTACAAGGTTGTATATGAGTACTTTGATGGGTTGTGGCAAAGATGGCGAGATCACGTGTTAGCAGATGCCAACCGAACCATTCCAGTTAAGTTTTCATATGACTGCACTCCATAATACTTATCATGGTACCAAAAGATCACACATCCATATGTTCAACACCCTGATCGGATGTCTGCTGCAGTTGATTCAAATGAGGAAAATCATCCTTTACAGGTATATATCTCTTAAGGTTTAATTTAATTATTTGTCTAGCACTACCTACTTACAAATTTTTTATACTTGTTTGATGCAGCGAATATCACGGGCATTGTGTATCACTCACTCTATTGTTGATGTTGGCCGAGATGATGCTATAAGACAACCAATGAGGCTATATGAGGCTATTGAAAGCATCCAACATATATTACTAGGTAACCAAGTGCAAAATACACGCACATATCAACGTCGGCGGCATGTACAAAACAATGAATAGATTTAATTGTAGTCCAAATTTTTTTCATACATTAATGTCAACGATGATTTAATTGTAGTAGAAATTATTTTGATCTTTTCCTTTTTATAGACTCCATTTTTGAATTCAATCATCAATCCAATTAATAATAGAAACACTTATGTCTTTGGAAACAGTAGCGGTAAATTTATAACTACAAATTAAGAACCTAAACTTGCTTAAGAGACATAACAAGCAATTCATAGACAAACTAATCACTATCAAGATGATAAATTTTTTCGTTGTCTGAATAATCTAGACAAAAAATATCTCTGCCATTGTGAAGACGATCACTATAGGGAGTGAACCATCCATTTGCATGAGTTAGAGAGTATCTAAACCAACAATTGATAACAGGTGGCATAGGATGCAATGGCCTCAAATGAACCTAATAAGGTAAGAGAAAAAGATTACCAATTAATTACAATTATAAGACATACAGTATATAAAAAATGCATTTTAGCAACATATATAGAATACCTGGACAAAGTGACATCGTTTGACAAAACCAATTGAAATTTCACGACGATCAACTATGGGAAGTGGGATACTGTCCATTGGCAAGAAGGTAAAACAAGACATCAAAGGCAATCCAAAATGCATCAGCACAACATTGTAACAATTTGCGACAATGTATCCCATATCTGGTATTAAGAACCAATGTTCTTCAGGCGGAAAGTCATCAAAATAATCTAATCTCCTCTCCACCTCCTCCAATCGCTCAGCATATCGGAATAGTAATCGGTATGCATGCTTATTCTGATGAAACTCTTGCAACAACTCCTTGCGTACACGGCGCCAGTTATTCTCACCATATCCCATAAACTTAGCTATAGCTCTAAAACCACAATTACCGTCATCCTTTACATCCTTGGCTCCTAAAAAAAATGGCCACATTTCTTTAGGAAACCAGTCATTATACTCCTGTGTCAATTCAGATGGATTCACATCTTGACGTAGATTCAACTATAGAATACAAAATTTAGGTGAGTAATGCTAAACAATTAGTGAAACAAATCAACCATTATAAGCAAAAAAAATAAAATGAAATATTACTAAATCTACAAACCTGCAACTTAGCTTTTTTTGCAGTTACCCTAGTCTCTTGTGCCAATTTTGGTGCTCGCTTATCTAACTTCCTCGGTGGTGTTCTTAAACCCTTAATATTGCCAGTGGGAATTAATGAAGGACTGATATGTTCTCCCACTTTGGATGGTCGTTTCTTTGTCTTCATGGTTGACTCACTAGTACTAGCAGTTCCAGGAGTTAATTTTACTGATTGAATATTACCTTTTGCCTCTTTTGGTCGTCTCCTATTAGGCCTCTTCAATGCAGCTTTCATTATAACGCTCCTGACACCTGGTGTTTGTGAATGACTATCTTGACCTGACAATGCAATCTCAAAAGAACATAACATACGACGCGTAGAGGATTCTTCTTTAGTTGGACGTCCTTTTGTGTTGATCTTCGCTTGTGGTTCTGTAAGCAGGGTACATCCTGGATTCATAATTTCCTCTAACTTTCTTTTTACCTGTCACTTGGTGTCATCGTCCCTTTCATGTAACCAGGTCATGAATCTTTCCTCTAGTGACTTCAATGGAATATCTATTGTGATGACCTGGTTTTCTGTTATTTAATTTTAGTAATTAATAATGGACCAATTGTACGAATATTTGGTATTGTGCTTTATTCGTAGGTTGTATGTGAAGTGGAATAGTTTTTGTACGTATAATTATTCGAATTTCACAGTTTAGGGGGTCGTGTGAAGTTTGACTTTTTATATGTTGAGATTCTCGGAAAACTTCCTTCACGAATATTGTAGAGCGCGTCGATACGAGTTCGTGGACATGCGGAACGCGTCAATCGGAGTTCGTATGAGAAAGTTATGGCTAGCGGAAGAAGTTTCCATTTTAGTATAAATATGGAAATTCAGAAATTATTTTCATAATTCCCACTTTCCTTTTCCGGAAGTTTTTTTTCTCTCCCTTTTCTCTCTCGGTCGATACCTTCAGTATCAAAGATTTTCGACTGACCCGACAAGAACCCGGTGGCCCGACCCGGCTTTTCCGGCGAACTGCGGCGGTCTCCGGCCGTGAAACTTGGTCAGCTGGTTCGCCTCCTCCGTCCGGTCATCCTTGTGGTGTTCTCTAGCGACGAGATCCACCGGGTGCGGCGCTGCAAGGCTGTACAGTTAGAGTTTTCGAACTCGGCCGGAAAACACAACTCTGGCAATTTCGTGGCTTCATGCTTCCATGGTTGAGTTCAGAATAGGATTCCTGATCGATCTATGGTGTTTGTTTTGATCGATTTACGTGGAAATCGGTTCAACTCAGTTTGAGCATTAATCCAAAGTTTGTGAGGTAGTTTTCGATCCCTTAAGCTTGTTTTCTGACTTCGATCCAGTTATGAAAGTTCACAAGCATGCTTAGATGAAGCTTTTTTATGTTGGGAGTTTTGTGAAATATTGAGTTTTGGCCGGTGGCGGTGCCCCACCGCCTGTGGCGGCGTTCCGGCGGTGTTCCGGCCATGTATGGGACTGTTTGTGGTATTATATATGTTCTAGTCGTTGATATGAGCGTTTCGATATATAATATGCAAATTTTGGAGTTCGTATGAAATTGTTATGATTTTTACAGTTTCATACAGATCGATTTATTCGATCCGTGAGGATTCGAGCGTCCGATCGACTTGTGGTTTGGTCACATCGATCGTGGACGTATTCCGGAGACTTTGGGAGGTCTCGGATGTGGTTTTGCCTCGATTGGCGCCACTTTGGGGGTTTTAGTTTAAAACAGAGGGTTTCGAACTTAAATCAAATGTGAATCGTCACTAAATTGAAAACGTATGTGAATAGGTACTTGACGAAGTACAGTGGACGATTATCTGTGAATTGGCGGTTTTGTGCTTTATTGAAGACGCAGCAGGAGTTCGAGGTGAGTAATCTCACAAGGTTCTTTATTAACAGAATTACTATTATCGTTTTGGCGTTAATTATTGAACTGCAAACTATAGTTGGTATTAGTAGGCATTCCTGAGCGAATGTCTACGTATATATATATTTATGTGAAATATATATATCCTTGTGGATGATTATGATGAATAATAATATGCATGATGATGTTCATATTATTGTTGAATGTGACTTTTCAGGAAACAATATTGTGGAAAAAGATGTTTTCTATTGTTTGAAAAGTATTGAGCTTGATGTTACATTTTTGAGTCAAGCGTGACTCATCTTAAATGTATTGGTCCTTGTACCAAGAGTCACAGATGGTGAGCAAGGGTTAGGAAAGCCGAAGCTAGATGTTGTAATGTTTTTAGGTCGGTTGCGACTTACTTAACATTTAGCTTTAAGACCAGACAGGGTCTAAGAAGATTACATATCACAGATGGTGACAGGTTGCAGATGGTGACCTTGACGTTTGATTTCATGACCAGACGGGGTTTGAAGATCATGTGTCACAGATGGTGATAGAGCACAGATGGTGACCTAAATGTTGATTTGAGACCAGACGGGGTCTGAAACCGCATGTCACAGATGGTGACAGGTCGCAGATGGTGACCAAGGCAGGAAATAGGTAATCGCGTCCGTAGTCGGACGAGTGGTTACGATTTCAATAGGGCGATAGTCTGTCTACCATTATAGATTATGGGAGTGACGGTCGAGGTTGCTGGAGACTCATAATTATGTAGTTATAGGAGAATTCCTTGAGTATTCTTCTTTTATTGTCTAGATGAGACTTGATTTGCTGCTTGATGGTTAAGTTAGCAAATAGAACATTGTCACAGAGGTGATTTATGTAGTCCTTTAGATGGAAGGGTTATGGAGTGTTAGAGGGAATCATGGCTGCATGGTTTCCTTTAGCTGATGTGTGTGAGTTGTTGATTGATGTTCATGAGTTACTCATACGAGCTTTCATAAGCTTACCAGGTTTTGTTGTGTGGAAACCCGGTGCACCAGTCTTTTGGTGTAGGGGTTAATCCTGCAGGTCAGGAAAATCGTGGCTGAAGCTGAGGTAGCTACAGGCAGCTGAACGGGTAGGAAGCAAATTTTGTTGGCTTTGCCATTGTTATGACTTCCGCTATGTAGTAGGCTCTGAGGAGCATTTACGCTTTATTTTGTGATGACAACTTAATTCGTAAATTTGTGTAATATATGACTCTATGGAGCGAGTGCATATTAACTCGGATGGTTTCAGGGCATCATTATGTACTTGTTATAAAGGAAAGATGTTCCAGGTATTTGTATTGATGACTGAACATTCACACATGTATAATTATGAGATTATATATATATATCGATTTTCATGTGTGTAAAATCAGGGGCGTGACAGATTGGTATCAGAGCGTAAGGTACATATTTGGTGACAATCAATACTCCTCGAGTGATGGCCCGTCTGCAGCAGATCCCCATCATATGCTCTTCGGTATTGATATAGTCATTGAGTATGTAATGAGCGATAGGATGTGAGTCGTCAGGGTAGTGTCGGCTCAGGGGATGAAGTGTAGGAGCTAGATGTAGCTTCTATGAGTTAAAGACTTTTAAGGAATGATGACCTTTAGTTTTAACTCAAGATTGACGTAGGGGATGGAATTGCATCCTCTGACGTAGTGTTGTGGTTGATCGAGTCATAGCGTTGACTTATACTTGTGTTTGAAAGTTATACATGTATTAACCACATGTTGTTATGCTCCTTAGGTGATGGATTCTCAAGGAGGCAGAGCTAGGGGTCGAGGTAGGCCCAGAGGCAGGGGTAGAGCCCGAGGTAGGGGCAGGATTCCTCCTCCTGTTCAGGAGATGTTCGAGAATGATGTGGAGGCATCAAATGTTGAGCTGCCTATTCCACCTGTTGTGGAGGCTGCAAATGTTGTAGATCCCACTCGTTTGTCGAAGTTGGCAAAGGAGATTTCGAGATTGGGAGGAGTCCCATTTCAGGGAGGTACGGATCACATGTTGGCAGATCAGTGGATCGAGAACATGAAGACCTACTTCGAGATGGTCGTTTGCGACGACATTGAGAAGAGGAAGATTGCCACATTTATGCTCCAAGGCGATGCACGGGTCTGGTGGAATGGCACATAGAGAGTGATGGATGTGTCCGCCATGACCTGGGACGGTTTTGTGGAACTGTTCAGGAAGAAGTACTTTCCGCCTTCAGTGAAGGAGCAATTGGAAAGGGAGTTTATCTCGTTAGTCCAAGGGACTAAAAGTGTGAGAGAGTACGAGGCTGAGTTCTCAAGGTTGTATCGCTTTGTGAGGCAGATGGATGCTGAGAGCTTAGCTATGAAGTTTCAGTAGGGACTGAATGCTTTGATCCGGCGTGATGTTGCTGTTCTGGAACTGAAGACGGTGGAGCTCATCTTCGTTAAGGCTATGGCCATTGAGCAGGAGAACTTGACTTTCCAGGAACAGGAATCGGCTGAAAGGGATTTCCAAAGAAAGGGAAAGGCAACTGCGGGGAGCAGTAAAACATTTGGGAATCGAGGTGGATTCTGGAAGAGACAGAGGACAAATCAGCAGGCACCAGCTAGGGCTGCAGTTGCACCTGCTAGGGTTGCACCTAATAGGCCGGTGGTGAACCTGAAGTGTTTCAATTGCAATGAGATGGGCCATGTTGCTCGAGCTTGCACGAAACCGAAGAACTTGGCATGCTTCACCTGTGGCCAGACGGGGCACTTCTCAAGGGATTGTACCCAGCAAGGTAGGGGACAAGGGAACCAACAGAGGCCACAGCCTCAAGGGCAGGCTAGGGTGTTTGCTATTGGTCAGCAGAATACCAGAGTGGAAGGTACCTAATCCTTATTTGATTTCTTTGCTAGAGTGTTATTTGATACGGGAGCGTCCCACTCTTTCATATCTAGCTCTGTGGTTGATATGTTAGGATTGACTCCTAGACCTCTTGCTAGACCCTTGTGTGTTATTTCCCCACTTGGTGTTTCCCTTGAGCTTGATATGTTTTGTGATGCATGTCCGATTGTGATTGGTGGTAGGGAGCTTTCTGCAACTTTGATTGTGTTAGCAGATCATACGTATGATGTTATTTTGGGGATTGATTGGCTGAGGCCAAATCATGCTATGATTGATTGCTTTGAAATGGTAGTGTCATTTCATATACCTGGACAGCCAGTGTTTCGTTATCGGTGTCTTAAGTCAGATACTGCTTTGAGGGCAGGATTCTTAGCTCATGTGGAGTCGGTGAGTTGTACTGCGGTTATGGCAGAGATTGCCGTGGTTTCCGAGTACAGTGATGTATTTCAGGAAATACCAGGGTTACCTCCAAGGAGGGTAGTGGATTTTGCTATCGATGTGATACCAGGTACTGCACCTGTATCCATGGCACCTTTTCGGATGGCACCAACTGAACTTAAAGAGTTGAAGGAGCAGATTGATGGTTTACTTGAACAAGGGTTCATTAGACCTAGTACTTCTCTTTGGGGTGCACCTGTGGTGTTTGCGAAGAAGAAGGATGGTTCACTAAGGTTGTGTGTGGATTATTGGCAATTGAACAAGGTGACGATCAAGAATAGGTACCCTTTACCTAGGATTGATGACTTGTTCGACCAGCTTAAGGAAGCTACTGTATTCTCGAAGATTGATTTGAGATCTGGATATCACCAGTTGAGGGTGAAAGATGATGATGTTCCTAAAACTGCTTTTAGGACTAGGTATGGACACTTTGAGTTTGTTGTCATGCCTTTTGGTCTAACCAATGCACCTGCTGCCTTTATGGACTTGATGAACCGTATGTTCAGTCCATACTCGGATAAGTTCGTGGTGGTGTTTGTGGATGATATCTTGATTTATTCCAAGACCCTGGAGGATCATGATAAGCATCTGCGGATTGTGCTACAGATTTTGAGAGAAAAGAAGTTGTTTGCGAAATTCGAGAAGTGCGAATTTTGGCAAAGGGAGGTCAAGTTCCTTGGTCATGTAGTTTCGAAGGATGGAGTCTCCGTGGATCCTTCTAAGGTTGAGGTAGTGATAAACTGGGGCCAACCCACTACTGTTACTGAGGTACGTAGTTTTCTGGGTTTGGCAGGTTATTACCGGAGATTCATTGAGGGATTTTCTAGCATTGCTTCGGCTTTGACCAAGTTGACCAGGAAGGATGTCCAGTTTGTGTGGACTGAGGAATGTGAGCGAGCATTCAATGAGTTGAAGGCTAGATTGACCATGGCCCCATTGCTGACTATTCCCACAAGCGGTGGTGGTTTAGTCATCTATAGTGATGCGTCTCATCAGGGTTTGGGGTGTGTGTTGATGTAGCATGGCGGTGTTGTCGCTTATGGTTCTAGACAGTTGAAGGTGCATGAGCGTAATTACCCTACTCATGATTTGGATTTGGCTGCAGTTGTGTTTGCCTTGAAGATTTGGAGGCATTATTTGTATGGGGAGAAGTTCGAACTCTTTTCGGATCATAAGAGTTTGAAGTATCTGTTCTCTCAGAAGGAGTTGAACATGAGACAGAGAAGGTGGATGGAGCTCATAAAGGACTATGATTTCACCTTGGAGTATCATCCCGGAAAGGCCAATGTGGTGGCGGATGCTTTGAGTAGGAAGCCCAGAGGTATTGTTGCTTCTATTATGGTTCAGGAGTGGCTTATGTTGGAGACTGCATCTGAGTTTGACCTTGTGCAAGCAAGAGTTGAGAATGGAAGTTTCCTTGGAAGTATCACGGTACACCCTACCTTGATTTCCAGGATCATTCAAGGTCAGACAGAAGATGAGTTCTCACGTGCGAAGTTGGCAGAGTTGGCTGCGGATTCGTCAATTGGCGTTCCATCGGAGTGGTCGGTGGGAACGGATGATGGTTTGCGGATGAATCATAGGTTGTATGTTCTGGATCGTGTTGACCTCAAGGGAGAAATTCTTCGTGAGGGGCATCGATCGCGGTATACTGTGCACCCTGGAAGCACTAAGATGTATCGGGATTTGCGAAGGCAATTCTGGTGGAATAGAATGAAAAGGGATGTGGCAGAGTATGTCTCCAAGTGTCTTACTTGCCAACGTGTGAAGGCTGAGCATCAGAGACCTGCAAGTATGTTAAAGCCGTTACCTATTCCCGTATGGAAGTGGGAGCGGATCTCAATGGATTTTGTCACTGGACTGCCTAGGTCCAAACGAAGTCACGATGCAGTGTGGGTGATCGTGGATCGTTTGACGAAATCAGCGCACTTTCTTCCAGTGTCAATGACGTATTCGATTGACACGTTGTGCGAACTTTACATCGAGGTAATAGTGAGACTTCATGGTGTGCCTGTGTCAATTGTTTCTGATCGTGATGCTCGGTTCACTTCTAAATTTTGGAGCGGTTTCCAAAAGGCCATGGGGACTGATTTAGATATGAGTACGGCATTTCACCCTAAGACTGATGGGCAGACTGAGCGAGTGAATCAGGTGTTGGAGGATATGTTGAGAGCCTGTGTGTTGGACTTCAAGGGAAGTTGGGAGGATCATATGCCGTTGATTGAATTCTCCTACAACAACAGTTATCACTCCAGTATTGGCATGGCACCATATGAGGCCCTGTATGGTAGGCCATGTAGATCTCTAATCTGCTGGGCAGAGGCGAGAGATAAGGTGTTATTGGGTCCTGAGATTGTGCAGGAGACCACTGACAAGATTTCAATTATCAGGAACAGGATTCGAACGGCACAGAGTAGATAGAAGAGTTATGCAGATTTGAAAAGAAGGCAGGTTGAGTTTAAAGAGGGTGATCATGTGTTCTTGAAGGTCTCACCCATGAAGGGTGTGGTGAGATTTGGCAAGAAAGGGAAGTTATCACCAAGGTTCGTTGGACCTTTTGAAATTCTGGAAAGGGTAGGAGATTTGGCTTATAGGCTTGCCTTACCTCCTAGTATGTCTGGCGTGCATAATGTGTTCCATGTGTCTATGCTGAGGAAGTATGTCCAGGATGAGTCACATGTGATTGATTATGGTACGATTGAGGTGCATGCGGATACGACCTTTGTTGTTGAACCTGTTCGTATTCTGGATAGGTCAACAAAGCGACTTCGAAGGAAGGAAGTTGACTTGGTCAAGGTATTGTGGAGTCACCATGACGAGGGTGATGCTTCTTGGGAATTGGAGTCGGATATGAGAGCGAAGTGCCCACAGTTGTTTGTTGATGAGCAAGCGTGAATTTCGGGGCGAAATTCCTTTAAGGAGGGTAGACTGTGATGACCTGGTTCTCTGTTATTTAATTTTAGTAATTAATAATGGACCAATTGTACGAATATTTGGTATTGTGCTTTATTCGTAGGTTGTATGTGAAGTGGAATAGTTTTTGTACGTATAATTATTCGAATTTCACAGTTTAGGGGGTCGTGTGAAGTTTGACTTTTTATATGTTGAGATTCTAGGAAAACTTCCCTCACGAATATTGTTGAGCGCGTCGATACGAGTTCGTGGACATGCGGAACGCGTCAATCGGAGTTCGAATGAGAAAGTTATGGCTAGCGGAAGAAGTTTCCGTTTTAGTATAAATATGGAAATTCAGAAATTATTTTCATAATTCCCACTTTCCTTTTCCGGAAGTTTTTTTTCTCTCCCTTTTCTCTCTCGGTCGATACCTTTAGTATCAAAGATTTTCGACTAACCCGACCCGAACCCGGTGACCCGACCCGGCTTTTCCGGCGAACTGCGGCGGTCTCCGGCCGTGAAACTTGGTCAGCTGGTTCGCCTCCTCCGTCCGGTCATCCTTGTGGTGTTCTCTAGCGACGAGATCCACCGGGTGCGGTGCTGCAAGGCTGTACAGTTAGAGTTTTCGGACCCGGCCGGAAAACACAACTCCGGCAACTTCGTGGCTTCATGCTTCCATGGTTGAGTTCAGAATAGGATTCCTGATCGATCTATGGTGTTTGTTTTGATCGATTTACGTGGAAATCGGTTCAACTCAGTTTGAGCATTAATCCAAAGTTTGTGAGGTAGTTTTCGATCCCTTAAGCTTGTTTTCTGACTTCGATCCAGTTATGAAAGTTCACAAGCATGCTTAGATGAAGCTTTTTGATGTTGGGAGTTTTGTGAAATATTGAGTTTTGACCGGCGGCGGTGCCCCACCGCCTGTGGCGGCGTTCCGGCGGTGTTCCGGCCATGTATGGGACTGTTTGTGGTATTATATATGTTCTAGTCGTTGATACGAGCGTTTCGATATATAATATGCAAATTTTGGAGTTCGTATGAAATTGTTATGATTTTTACAGTTTCATACCGATCGATTTATTCGATCCGTGAGGATTCGAGTGTCCGATCGACTTGTGGTTTGGTCACATTGATCGTGGACGTATTCCGGAGACTTTGGGAGGTCTTGGATGTGGTTTTGTCTCGATTGGCGCCACTTTGGGGGTTTTAGTTCAAAACAGAGGGTTTCGAACTTAAATCAAATGTGAATCGTCACTAAATTGGAAACGTATGTGAATACGTACTTGACGAAGTACAGTGGACGATTATCTGTGAATTGGCGGTTTTGTGCTTTATTGAAGACGCAGCAGGAGTTCGAGGTGAGTAATCTCACAAGGTTCTTTATGAACAGAATTACCATTATCGTTTTGGCGTTAATTATTGAACTGCAAACTATAGTTGGTATTAGTAGGCATTCCTGAGCGAATGTCTACGTATATATATATATATTTATGTGAAATATATATATCCTTGTGGATGATTGTGATGAATAATAATATGCATGATGATGTTCATATTATTGTTGAATGTGACTTTTCAGGAAACAATATTGTGGAAAAAGATGTTTTCTATTGTTTGAAAAGTATTGAGCTTGATGTTACATTTTTGAGTCAAGCGTGACTCATTTTAAATGTATTGGTCCTTGTACCAAGAGTCATAGATGGTGAGCAAGGGTTAGGAAAGCCGAAGCTAGATGTTGTAACGTTTTTAGGTCGGTTGCGACTTACTTAACGTTTAGCTTTAAGACCAGACAGGGTCTAAGAAGATTACATATCACAGATGGTGACAGGTTGCAGATGGTGACCTTGACGTTTGATTTCATGACCAGACGGGGTCTGAAGATCATGTGTCACAGATGGTGACAGAGCACAGATGGTGACCTAAATGTTGATTTGAGACCAGACGGGGTCTGAAACCGCATGTCACAGATTGTGACAGGTCGCAGATGGTGACCAAGGCAGGAAATAGGTAATCACGTCCGTAGTCGGACGAGTGGTTACGATTTCAATAGGGCGATAGTCTGTCTGCCATTATAGATTATGGGAGTGACGGTCGAGGTTGCTGGAGACTCATAAGTATGTAGTTATAGGAGAATTCCTTGTGTATTCTTCTTTTATTGTCTAGATGAGACTTGATTTGCTGCTTGATGGTTAAGTTAGCAAATAGAACATTGTCACAGAGGTGATTTATGTAGTCCTTTAGATGGAAGGGTTATGGAGTGTTAGAAGGAATCATGGCTGCATGGTTTCTTTTAGCTGATGTGTGTGAGTTGTTGATTGATGTTCATAAGTTACTCATACGAGCTTTCATAAGCTTACCGGGTTTTGTTGTGTGGAAACCCGGTGCACCATTCTTTTGGTGTAGGGGTTAATCCTGCAGGTCAGGAAACTCGTGGCTGAAGCTGAGGTAGCTACAGGCAGCTGAACGGGTAGGAAGCAAATTTTGTTGGCTTTGCCATTGTTATGACTTCCGCTATGTAGTAGGCTCTGAGGAGCATTTATGCTTTATTTTGTGATGGCAACTTAATTCGTAAATTTGTGTAATATATGACTCTATGGAGCGAGTGCATATTAACTCGGATGGTTTCAGGGCATCATTATGTACTTGTTATAAAGGAAAGATGTTCCAGATATTTGTATTGATGACTGAACATTCACGCATGTATAATTATGGGATTATATATATCGATTTTCATGTGTGTAAAATCAGGGGCGTGACATCTATAGGGTCATTACTTTGTGGGGCATGAAACAAATCTAATTTCCTCCAATGACGATGAATACAATCAAGTGGAATAGGGTGCCATTCTCCTTATAAATTGCCATTTCATGTGCACATGGTAACCCATGTGTTTTTCTCAAAGTACTGCCACATGCATTCTCATTAGTTCCAATAATATCCATCCTCTCAGACTCTCCCAAAATATAATCCAGGGCAGCATGTGATACAAAACCCACTATTACCTTAAACTCATTCTTTATGAAGTCATGTCGGACAAATATAAGACTTTTCTCAAATGAAGCCTTTACTTCTGTGTGTTGCAACACTAGTAAGGCGTGAATATTTTTCCATGATGTATCAAAGTTGCACAGACTAGACATCAAATGTCGCTTCAATTTTGAATGAGCACTTTCCGCCTAGTTAAAAGTACACATGAACAATTTATGAAAATTCAAGTAAATTATATGAAACAATACATAGTTTATTAACAAATAGAAAATATCAATTGAAAATTACCTGTTTGAAGTCATTGTTCCAAAATGCTTATAATTGTTCGTCCATGCTTCAACAAATCTTTCCTTATATTCATTCAACCAAGTGCCTTTCACATAAGTTAGTACTTCATGATATTTTTTGTAGTCTCTCTCGAACTCATGTAAATGTCTTTCATAGTCAGGTATCGTATCTAAAAAGACCAATGTGTTCCATGCCTGCATCAACTTTTTAAACTTCACTTGGTTATCAACAAGCTTTTTACATTTTCCCAACACTGCCCTATTAATATGCCATCTGCACAATAAATGTTGAGCAGCAGGGAACACTCGACGAATGGCATTCATGAGTGCTAACTCTCTGTCAGTAACAATCACACTTGGAAGACAGTCTTCATTCATCACACTCTTCAATTTAGATAAAGCCCATACATAATTTTCTTCTTTCTTAGCATGGATGTACACAAATGCAGCATGGAATGTTAACTCTGTAGATGTCACCCCCACAATCTCTAACAATGGATATCGAAACTTATTTGTCTTGTATGTGGCATCCATTATTAAAACATAAGGAAATGCACGTAGCAGATTTACACTATCAGGATGAGTCCAGAACAAGTCACTCACAATGTTCTCTGTGCCGTAACTCCTATGCCATTCCACATAATTGCATTTCTGCAAATTGTTTAGCAGTATTTGCATCTCTGAAATGCCAGCTTTTTCAATCACCCTTTGAATATGTCGAGCATTGTAGATTGTCTTCATAGTGCTTGAATTGAGTGGGTCATTTTTCTTTAAAGTGTATAATATTTCTTTTGGATTTACCAGGTTCTTTGACATATCAACCAACAAATTATTTTCTTCCTTGGTTAATCGCCCCAGATAGGAATGCCCTTCAGGATACTTTGCAGCATGATGGTTATGCATCCCATTTACAACCTCAAGGATCCACTCATCCCCAGGACCAACATTTTTGCCCTTCAAGCGAAATGGGCAACCACACCTCTTTGTACCACCACTTCTATCACTCTTCTTCTTTTGAGGATTCAAGCTGGCATTAAGCTTCTTCTTTTGCATGCATTCTGAGTCTATGCTATTCTTTTGATAAAAGCCACCTCTCTCACAACCAAAAGTTATTCGCCCTCTTTTTAACCTACAATTCCCTGGAGCATCAGACCTCCTAATTACAACTACTATTCCACACTTTCTTCCTTCTTCACGAGTCCAGTTAACTAATTCATTCCGACTTTTGAATACCTGTACAAACAAACATTTACTATTCAAATTGGAATGAAAATCGAAGTAAAAATTAATTATCTTGACGATTTCCAAGCTACTTACCTCACTAGTTATAAATTGATTTGTTGTTTCAAAAACACATTTAGTCCAACCATTGCCACTTTCAATAGACTCAGAATTAATCTGTTAAAAAAAGAACACGTCACAGTAATAAATAATTAAGTTATAAATATTTCATATAAAAGGAACTGAAAACAGTAAAAGAATTTGACAAGTAGTAGCATTCGGTGGTTGAGTACCGAAAATTATGAAAATATTCGGTGGTTTTGTCCCGAATAAAGCAGTATTATTCGGTGTTTGTGCTCCGAATACGTTTATAAATTTCGGTGGTTATGTGCCGAAACATTCCATTTTGTTCAGTGGTATAGTACCGAATATTCTAGTGATTTTGGTGTTTATTGACCGATTGAAATGCGGTAAACTGCAGAAAAAATTATTTTGTATTTTCTGGTTCTATGATGAACAAAATACACAAACCTTATTTGACGCCTCCAAAATCATAATTGCAGTCACAACTTTGTTAATATCATGCGTATTAAACCCTTGAAGCAATTATAAAGGAAAGTGAAATTTGGGTTTAAGGCTTTGCTAGAAGAAGCAACATAAACGCAACAACGTAAACACAGTGAATTGCTCGGTACAACTGAACTGCGGGGTACAAATAGAAAAAAGAGTTTTAAACTTTATGGTTTTTTTTGTTATTATTTTTATTTACCATGACTAGTATAGTAATTTCGTACGAGGATATAAATGTCTTTTCATGTAAAATTGATTTGCTGGGTTCATTTAGAAAGACCCATAAATATTTATGAATATATACGTAATCAAATCATAAGCATGCATGTTCATACTTTTTCCAACAAAAGTAAGGATGCCTTTATGGCTTAGCTAATGAATAGAAGGACTTATGTTCTAGGTCCTTCGAAAATCATTCTACACAAAATTATTCAAATTAGATATTGTTTAGCATTTGATTACCACATTCATCATTTTAGTTTTATTATTTGATAGACAATATACACTACACGAAAAGTAGTATGTCTATGACAAATTGACAACCTCATAGTCATAACATGCTATAAATGCTCGTTGTTAGGTAAAAAAACTATTTACCACTACATGCATCATTTGCAAGTTGTTAATTTGGTTATCGACAACTCACCTTGCACGTTTTCATCTGCAAGTTATTAAATATTTTCAAAACAACAACGTGCGCTGCACTTGTTGTTAATACTTTCAAAACAACAACATTAGAGTGAACGCTGTCAATACTTTAAGATAAAAGATAAAAGAAAAATAACTGACAATTGTGCGGAGTTTTGCCACTTTATTGGGCTCAAAATAAAGCCTTCATTAAAGTCACTAAAAACTCGGTTCAGTGATTTTGTCTCCATCTTTTCTTAAAATGAAAGGCCTTGAAGGCTTGAACACTCGTTTCATATATAGTTCATGACCATACATTACTAATTAACAGAGACATCTAGCACGTACGTAGTAATTGCATGAAAATTATTGTGCGTGCAACTAATTAACATAATTATATATTGGTGTTCAATTCAGTACTTCTTGAGGGCTTTGCGACGCATCTGAGATTCAGTCGGAGTTTTGACGTCAGTTGCCAACCCAATTGCTTGAAAAGCTCGGATTACATACCAAGTCAAGTCGACTTGCCACCATTCTAGGCCTTGTCGAGCTGAGTATTCAAATGCATGATGGTTGTTGTGCCACCCTTCTCCAAGTGCGATCCATCCCAACCACCTATTTTGTTAAATTTCAATTTAAGCAACCAAAATAAAATTATTTTTCAAAAAAAAAAAAAAAAAAATATATATATATATATATATATATATATATATATGTCCCAATTATTACTCAGTGATTTCTGAAAAAAAAAAATTGTACTCATTCGTTAATCTAAATGTAGGGGAGTAAGATCAAATAAATCCATACCAATTGTTCTTTGACAGGTCCCCGGTGTTCCATACTTGGTTTCCCCATATGTGACCGGCCGAGTTCACTAGCAAAGTGAAGTGGAAAACATATACTATCCTCACTCCCTACAATCATTCACTAAACTGATGGATAAATTGTTTTCTATTTTCAACTGTTTCTATCCGAAATAAAATGGACTCCGGATTCGAGCCATATATACACACACATGATGAAGTGAGGTAATTGCAATTTAGTACATACCGTTCCCCAAATAAAGAAGGGTAGTCCGCCTAGGGCATAGAGCAAAGCTCCAGAAACAAATACGTGTACGGGGTATGTACGATGAAGAAATCTATAGAACCACTGCTTTTTCATATCCTCAACGTTCTTCAGTCCTCCATACTGACAAAACTCATATATAACATTGATATCAACTTAGTTTTCATACTAAATTATATAACCTTAATTAATTACTTCTTACTTTTCGATACCGAGAAGCGCTATCAAGGATCCAACCCATATGACTAAACCAGAAACCCTCCAAGGGGCTGTGAGGGTCTCTCTCTGTGTCAGTAAACTGGTGATGGTACCGGTGTGTGCTCACCCATTCTATCGGACTTCCCTGCAAATAAAACATCAAAATTAAACACAAGCGTTTGTTCTGTACTAAGAGAACAAAGACAAAAAATAGCAGCGCATAGAAATACATACCTGTAGTGATAGAACCCCAAAATAGACAAACAAGTATTCGAGCCATTTGGGAAGCTGGAAACTCTTGTGCGCAAGGTGTCTATGGAAACCCAAAGTGACTCCCAAACCGGTGAGAATGTAGAGTGCGGCAGCCACCCAAAAGGCAGCCCAGGTGAAATGAAACGGAGCAAACAAACAGAGGCCGTGGAGGGCCAATAAAGTAGCCGCTGAGGATATGTCTACCAAATTCCATGGTCTCCCCCAAAGTTGTACAAAAGGAGTCATCGCAATACTCACCACAAGGCCACCCATTTCTGGCTTTCAGTTGCTGCACTACTCTCTAGGCCAGGTATATATTTGTAATCGATGAACTTAATCTGTATGAGAAATAAGTTGATGATGAGTTTGTTGCGCGCCAGGCCACTACATATATGTAGACCAACAAGAGGGGAAAAACGAGAAGAGAAGATAGCTAGTCTTAATGCAAATTTAAACACCCTGATATTGTCAGCTGGGAATTAAGGTAGCTGTAGCGTTGGTTATATGCAGTTATGCTCCTTCAAGGTGCTTGATTTTCTTTTATATCAATTTAGAAAAACGTATTCAACTCATTTCAAATTCTAAAATTCTAAATCGATTATTGCAGGTGATGTTCTCATATCAATTAACCGGCCAATGACTTTACCGGACTCAATTAAGGCTAGGGTTTCGGGTTAAGGGTTTAGTTTCTGGCTTGTTGCTTGTATTTTGCATAGAGCATCCAAACATATTGTAATAAGTTCCTTGTAAAATGAAAGACATGATTATCTGCTTTGTTTTGTTTTTTTTTTTTTTTTGTTTTGGCAGGCACCTAATTATTGATCAACTTTCGTTGGAGGTGGCTATGTTTCTTTCTTAAGTACCTACTAAAAATATTGCCGACTTTGTAAATGGTTCTTATTCACTTTGTAAATGGCTCTTTTGCCAATGTTCACTTCAGTTAATCAGTTTGATGAGGAATTTGAGGTTCTTGTCCAATGAGGTCAAAACTAAGAATGTTTCGTCCATCCAAACATGAGAAAAAAAATCTCCTTTAGTTGATTGTTTTATTGTCTGACAATAGAGTGATTTACTATTTCACAAAAAATTTAGTTGTTTGAGATTTTTAGGTATAATCCTCCTACCCACATATATGTATGACCATAATAATGATAAATACTGATAAAGTAATCTGAGATTTACATCCAAAATCAATTAGTGTGTTAAGAAGAAAAAGAGTGTGTGCTTATGGTAGTTGTGTGGGGTGTGGGTGTGCAGAGGAGTCGGTAATCCATACTTTATGGGAGTGTCAATTGGCATGTAGAGTGTGAAAACTCACTTTCTTAGCAGAGGTGTGCAGGGAAAGAGAGGAATTTCTTTGATCTCATCTTGCACGTGGCTGCTATTGTTAAAGAAAATGAATTGGAGTGGTTTGGAATCATTGCTTGGCAGCTTTGACATGAAAGAAATATATAGTAGAGTGCATGGTAAGTGTGCGCTGGGAGCAGAGAACTTAATTGAGAAAGCAGGTTGTTGGTGGGAGGGGTTCTGGGATATAGGTGCCAATTAAAGATGAATTAAATCAATTAATGCATGAGGCCATGCATGGGAGGAGTGTGGACGTGCATGGAGTGATGGGTGGGGCTAATTAAAGGAGGCAATAAGTCTATGAGAGGTAATAAAGTTGAATTTTGATGGCGCGCTTAAGCTTGATCGATCTCAAGGAATTTATGGTATGGGTGCTGTGTGTCGAGATGAGAATGGTGACTGTATTGGAGTGCTTGTTATTCCGGGTGTTGGTTTTGTAAGTCTATTAACCTTTGAGTTTCTAGCTCTTGTCAATGGGTTGCATTTTGTATTCAAATAGGCTTTACGTGCCTGAAAATTGAAGGTGATGCCCAAAATGTCTTCACGGCGTTAAACTTTAACTATAATGACCTCAGCTCGGATGGAGTTCTCATTGATGAAGCAAAAGTACTTTTGAGTTAGTTTCAGTCTTGTAGTTGGGGTTATATCCCTAGAGAGTGTAATAAGGCTGCCCATTGTGTAGCAAGAACCGCACTTTCTCTACCTTTCCCTACTTATTGGTGGAGGATGGCGCCGGAGTGGCTTAATTCAATTTTAGTTCAAGAGTCAAGTATTTGAGTATGTGTAAATGGAGTGTGCATGGTACTCTTCCCATTCAACTTGCGGGGGATTTAATGCGGCCATTATATTCTCCTTGATGTAATATTTTCTTGATAATGAATGAATCATCCTTTCTTATAAAAAAAAAAAAAAAACCAATTGGCAATTGATTGAGTGGCCGGTGGCCCAAACCCTTATAAACCTATAAGCAAAGTTATACTTTTCCAATCTGGGAGTTATATTTTTTCACATTCTCAACAAACACAAGTTACAGTACTTGAGTAGTTAGCTATTAATTTAATACCTAAATATAAAATAATTGTTGTCTAACAATAAAAATCAGAAGTTCTTGATGTGTAACGATAAAACACCTCATGGAAAATAAAAGTCTCTGTTGATTAAATGGACACATTTCATAAAATATGACATTTAGAACTTGTCTTTGAATTTGTTGCTTTTGTTGAAGTTTGTTTATGTTGATGCTGTAATGATAGAAAGTTTTTTTTTTTTTTTAACCTTTTCTTTTAATTTAGGGTGTGCGAATTCTTTCTATTTATCTATTACTTTAATTTATTTTTTTTTTACAAATGATCCTAATTATTTACCCTTGCAATTATGTTTCTTTTTCTTTTTTTTCTTTTTTCTATTTGGCAAGTCAATCATCCCCAAATCCTAAACCCTTATTTTCTTGTAGACACAGAGAACTTCAAAACTCTTTTGCGATTTTCTCTTTTCTTTTCTATCAAAAACTTCTAACATAGTCATTCTATCTCTCTAACGTGATGCTTTGAAGTTTAATTATGGTAGAACAAGCAACTTTAGACCCATATTTGGGAAAAAAATTACATTTAATTTGCAATGGAGATATGGAAGAAAAATATGAGTTTAGTGATCATTTGAGCCCCTTTGAATCCATCATTCCTGGTAAGATTCTAACTGAAATTATTTGGTGTATTTCAATCCATCACTCTCCGCTAAAAAGATCAATTTCTCAGCAATTTGGTGGATTATGAGCTTTAAATTTGTGTGTTCTGTTCGTCTTAGTTTGATTTTGGTATGGCTTGCTTGCTAATCATGGTTTTGAAGTGAGTTGATTGATAATTTTAAAATTATTGACGCTTTGATTTCATTTTGACTTTAGTCATATCATCAGTCTACAAAATGCTTTATGTCACTGGAAATGGTATCTTGAATCAACGTTGCTTAATCAGATGTGAGAGGTTTTGGATCTCCGTTAGTTTAGGTGATATATATGCTTATATCTTTCTTCAGTTTTTTATAGTCGTCAAGATGACATACCTAAATCCCCAAACTTAGTTACATTGTGATTTTTCATTTGAGCCGTAAACTTTGCCACACTAATTGAAGAATTTTGACATATTGCACTTCAACAATGATTGACTCTGCCAACCATATTAAGCCGAAGCAATTATGTATTTGGTGAAATCTTATGAACTATTTGATGCATGAATCATATTAACAATTTGGTAGAAATCATATTTAATGATTGGCACAACAATAACTGGTCGATCGAGCAGCTAGCGGACGTAGCCAGAGAAAAATACCTACCACCGTTCGATCTGTGAATTAATATTACTAAACAAAACAACAAATCAACTGTGTATGTTTAATAGATAAATAACTTCTTACCATGGCAGCGTCGATATAGATAAATAACTTTTGGCCATGCACGCATAAACTTTTTATTTATTTTTTAAGCTGAAACGTCCGTAGACCAATTACATGAACTTTGAGAAAAAGCAAAACCAGAATTGTAGCAGGAAAGCACACCCCCAACCCCTCACCAGGTATGATCAAAACGTTTTTTTGTCTTTGAAAACGTGGATCGATAAATAGTCAAGTAACGTGAATTGATATCTGAAGGGCGGCTTAAAATAGAGCGTAAACGGACTTTATCATTTCTCATCTCATTATCTGGTGATTGGTGTGGTGTGTTTAGTTCGTAGCTAACTTACCTACTTCTGAAAATATCGTTTTCATTTCATACATAGCTGATCGAGAGAGCAATAATAGAAATTAATGACTTAACTAGAATGCCCAGCTGCTACACAGTACGGAGATAAAGCTCTCTGCTGCCTTAGCTAACCGACTTAGCTAACATAGCTAACTTAGCTACTCCTCCAAATATCATGAATAGCTGAAGAGCAATAATAGATATGCATTAATGACATTACTAGGTAAAATGCCTAGTTACTTAGAGCAAGTTCACCTGTTGGGTCAACAGGTCAGGGTTACTGGATTACTGGGTCAAGACACTGTTCACTGGACATGTGTTTCCACCCGTTCTGTTTCTTGACCGGTCAATTACTGTTTATTGAATTTTTTAATAATTTGTTTATTGTAAAATTGAAATATATTTAATGTAAGCTAGGGATATTTTTTAGAATAGTACATGAACTATACGCCATTGTTAAATAAGGTTTTTATATTTCTAGAACTGCAACATAAATACATGCATGGACTATTTAACCCGATCTATTTTTGATACATTCTGTGAACTCCCCCGGTTACGGCCCATGCCATTATCAAATAAATGAAGGGTATAATTGTATTTTTGCAGTTTCGTCAGTTTGGAGTCAAAATCTTCATCTCCCTCACAACTTAATTTGCTGGTTTCATCTCGCTTGCCTCCACTCTCTTCACCTCCCTTCCCTTGAAGTCCTTCACCATCTTCATCCTAGAAGTCTCCTCTGCCCCTTTTCCCAACGACTCTCATAACTCCAACCAGTTCTACGACCCCACCGTCAAGACCCTCAATCTTGACCTCCCTACATGGCCCAAGTAGCCTTTACCGACAGAGAGCTCGCCGGCCGACCTCTGCGTCACTTCGGAGATCGTCAACACTGGTTTCCAAAACCAAGTCTACTGATGCCGTCAACGTGCTGCTGATGCTGAACTGTTGATGTCGAGCAAATCAATCTACCCAGAGAAAAACCCAGATTATGAAGTGAAGGAATTTGCTTTTTTTAGGGGTTGTAATTCGAAATCCATGGCAGGGTGGTCGGTGATAGCTGATGGGTCTATTGTAGATTGCGAGAAGAAGAAGGAATAGCCGGACTACTTCTCAGAAGCTTCAAAACGCAGAGTTTCGGGGTCACCGGATAAGCTCCTGTGTTGGTTAGATTAGTTTCTTAGGGTTTTTTCTGAAGGAAATATGTACTTGAGACTCGCTCCAGCCTCTGCCTCTGATGCTTGAAAATGGGCAGAGGGTAGATTTGTTTAATCTATTTTGGGCTGTGAGAAAAAAGGGCGGGTTAGATTGTGTTTCAAATTCCGGGGTATGGGATTTGGTTGCTAGGGAGTGTGGGTTGGGTTCGAGTTTAGGTAGGGATGTGAAGTTGGTTTACACAAAGTTTCTGTATCTACTTGAGAGGCTTCTGGAGGATAAGGATTTGGAATGGAGTTTGGGTAGTACTGGCATTGATTTGGGGAAGCAGTTGATGGATTTGCAGGATGAGTTTACTGGGTTGTTTCCGGAAGTTGCTTATCAGAAGTTGAAAGATAAGGTGGAGTATTAGAATGCAGAGATGTCCCCGAAGAGTTTCAAGGACAGTAATGAGGTGGTCGGTGCTGGAGAAGAGATGGAAGTTTTTTTTTTTTTTTTCATCACTCAAAAGACGAAATTGCCCTTAAAAATATGACGGAAAACATAAAGACTAACGGAATAATTAACGGCCTGTATCGAAAATGGGTCGGGATCAATAGTCTATTTATTTATGTAGCAGTTCTGGAAATATAAAAACCTTAATTAACAGTGGAGCATAGGTAGGGATGGCAATGGGGCGGGTTGGGGATGGGGATCACAATGCCCCATCCCCGAGGTCATTCTCTACCCCCATCCCTATCCCCGCCCCAATCCCCAATAAAATTATATTAGGGATTCCCCATGCCCACTGGGGACTAAACCTCCAAACCCACCCCAAATCTCCAATAAGAATTTAATAAATAAAATATTTTTTCTCATATTGCCTTTTTTAAAATCAAAATCTACCACAAATAAATTTAAAACATGATTAAATTCATAAATTATAATTCATTGAGTGCAAAAGTCAAAACACCATTAAAGTAAAAGTGTAGTCATTAAACTAAAGTAGTAAATGTATATATTTATGATTTATATTATAAAAATAAATTAAAATATATATAGTTAAATATATGTATAGTTTACACAAAGTTTCTGTATCTACTTGAGAGGCTTCTGGAGGATAAGGATTTGGAATGGAGTTTGGGTAGTACTGGCATTGATTTGGGGAAGCAGTTGATGGATTTGCAGGATGAGTTTACTGGGTTGTTTCCGGAAGTTGCTTATCAGAAGTTGAAAGATAAGGTGGAGTATTAGAATGCAGAGATGTCCCCGAAGAGTTTCAAGGACAGTAATGAGGTGGTCGGTGCTGGAGAAGAGATGGAAGTTTTTTTTTTTTTTTTCATCACTAAAAAGACGAAATTGCCCTTAAAATATGACGGAAAACATAAAGACTAACGGAATAATTAACGGCCTGTATCGAAAATGGGTCGGGATCAATAGTCTATTTATTTATGTAGCAGTTCTGGAAATATAAAAACCTTAATTAACAGTGGAGCATAGGTAGGGATGGCAATGGGGCGGGTTGGGGATGGGGATCACAATGCCCCATCCCCGAGGTCATTCTCTACCCCCATCCCTATCCCCGCCCCAATCCCCAATAAAATTATATTAGGGATTCCCCATGCCCACTGGGGACTAAACCTCCAAACCCACCCCAAATCTCCAATAAGAATTTAATAAATAAAATATTTTTTTCTCATATTGCCTTTTTTAAAATCAAAATCTACCACAAATAAATTTAAAACATGATTAAATTCATAAATTATAATTCATTGAGTGCAAAAGTCAAAACACCATTAAAGTAAAAGTGTAGTCATTAAACTAAAGTAGTAAATGTATATATTTATGATTTATATTATAAAAAATAAATTAAAATATATATAGTTAAATATATGTATAGTTTACACAAAGTTTCTGTATCTACTTGAGAGGCTTCTGGAGGATAAGGATTTGGAATGGAGTTTGGGTAGTACTGGCATTGATTTGGGGAAGCAGTTGATGGATTTGCAGGATGAGTTTACTGGGTTGTTTCCGGAAGTTGCTTATCAGAAGTTGAAAGATAAGGTGGAGTATTAGAATGCAGAGATGTCCTCGAAGAGTTTCAAGGACAGTAATGAGGTGGTCGGTGCTGGAGAAGAGATGGAAGTTTTTTTTTTTTTTTTTCATCACTAAAAAGACGAAATTGCCATTAAAAATATGACGGAAAACATAAAGACTAACGGAATAATTAACGGCCTGTATCGAAAATGGGTCGGGATCAATAGTCTATTTATTTATGTAGCAGTTCTGGAAATATAAAAACCTTAATTAACAGTGGAGCATAGGTAGGGATGGCAATGGGGCGGGTTGGGGATGGGGATCACAATGCCCCATCCCCGAGGTCATTCTCTACCCCCATCCCTATCCCCGCCCCAATCCCCAATAAAATTATATTAGGGATTCCCCATGCCCACTGGGGACTAAACCTCCAAACCCGCCCCAAATCTCCAATAAGAATTTAATAAATAAAATATTTTTTTCTCATATTGCCTTTTTTAAAATCAAAATCTACCACAAATAAATTTAAAACATGATTAAATTCATAAATTATAATTCATTGAGTGCAAAAGTCAAAACACCATTAAAGTAAAAGTGTAGTCATTAAACTAAAGTAGTAAATGTATATATTTATGATTTATATTATAAAAATAAATTAAAATATATATAGTTAAATATATGTATATATTATTGGGGCGGGTTTGGGGATGGGGATCACAATATCATCCCCTCCGCATCCCCAATCTTAGATAGCGGGGATTGGGGATCCCCATCCCCATTCCCCATTTGTCCCCGAATTCTTCCCCGATCAGGGGCGGGTGTCCAATGGAGCTCCGCCCCTCTGGGGATTTTTGTCATCCCTAAGCATAGGTCATGTACCGTTTCTAAAAATTTCCCAAAATAGATATATAGTAGTGATACATTATGGATAACCTACCAACAAAATTATTAATTATTTTAGGTGAATAAAAAAAGACATCGAATTTATTTTATTCATAAGAAAATTTTTAAAATTTTTTACAATTTTTTTGTTACCGTTATATACACACATAGATATTAATTCAATACTTGGGAATATTTATCTGAATTTTTCACATGGTGAAATCTATAATTTTTAGACTCAATAATAAAGTATGTGATGTGACGAGTCCGTGAGAATTTTCGTGGAATATTTCGGATACTCAAACTAATTTCTACGCATTTCGGAAGTTTTGAAATTTTGGAAAACATGTAAATGAAAAAGAAAATAGGTGTGGTGCGATCAAGACCGTCTGATTTTCCACTGATTCATCTAAGCTGCCCAAAATTAATTGGGGAAAGTATATAAATAGGGGTCAGATCATGTCAAACTTGCTAGAACTCTCTGGACCATCGACCCAAGCGATGACATGGCTACCCGAAAGAAGACCCGATCAGAAATTTCTTTTCCTGTGATGAAAAGACAGCGGCCCACAGCAGTTGGGTTCAGCTCGTCATCTTCTACTTCTTCCTGGTCACAGCTTAGCCATAAGTATAGCAAAAGGGGAGAATCGAGCACCGAAAGTCAACAACACTTCCGCGATGTTTATGCTTTTTCCGGTGACTCCGGTCACCATTGTTGATGCATGAGCGACATTGATCTCCTCTTCATGTTCTACACGTTTATATACTTGGTTTCAATTATAGTCGAGTTTTGATTGAATTGATGTTTTGGGTGGCTGCGGCTTGTCAGAGGTCCTATTTTCGGCGTCTTCTCCGCTACGCGACAAAAAAATGGCATCCATGGCACAGATCACTCGATAGACTTACTGACGCCCACCATGATCTGGAGTTGGGCCGAGTTGGCAACCGTGCGGAAGCAAGATTTTATTCCATTTCAGTCACCACCTCACCTTGCCTAAGTGGAGGCCGGTCAAGAGAGCACTGGTGAACTTGTTCTTACAGTACAGAGATAAAGCTCTTTGTTGCATACCCTTATGAATACACAAAATGAAACATTAAAAGTTGCTGGGCACCACATTTAAGTTTCACAGAAGAAACTATCAACTCCTGTAACTACTATTCGATCTCATGCAGTTGATGGAGAACTTGTTAAAATTACACTCTTAACTGTTTATAGTAGTAATAATGTCACATCCCGTATTTCAATTTACCTGTTTACTAGTCATTTGCACGGTAAATGACAATTTCTTTCACTTGTACTGTCGTTTCAGTACTTTTAGTGGACCCAAAAAGTTGACTTTTTGTTTGGGTCAGTTTTTGAGAAAATTTTCTTCACGAAAGTTATAGAGGACTTTAAACTGAGTCCATGTAATGCATACCTGGCACGCTTAAATCAGAGTTCTTATACAAAAGTTATGACCGAAAAACTAAACACTACAAAAAAAAAATTGCAATAGCCACGGCGCCCTGCCGTAGCTAAAAGCTGTTTTGCCGTCGCAAAAAAGCATTAGCGACGGCTCTGCGATGGCAAAGCTTCTGACGCCGTTGGTGGCGTCGCCAATATCTTTAGCCACGGAAAAATGCCGTCGTAGACCACTTTTGCGACGGCAAAGAGCTTTGCGACACTTACTCTACGACGGTTTCATGCTACCCTTAATGTCGTCGCCATTACAAAATATACTACAGCAAATTTCCGTCTCAGCATAATTAATATTAAGATAATTATATTACTTCCCGCCAAAATTTGCTTCCTACCAAATTTGTTTCCCGCCAATTTTTTTTTGCTGCCAAACTAATTTGCTTCCCGCTAATTTTTCAATAGCAAATTTTGCTACGGTCTCGTTGCCGTAGCTTCGGTGTGGTGTTATATAAAAATATATTCTTGGCTACGGCAATTCATCGATGCTAGTAGCCAACCAGCAATTTTTTTTTTTTTAACAAAACCTGTATTTTTGCAACATCCAAAAATGAGATAAAAATATCAATACACAACACATATTGTTCATTAACTCATCTATTTCATAGCAATGTAATTAAGTTGCTGCATTCATCCAAATATGTAATTAGAAGAAATACAAAGTTATGCCCAAAACCAAGCACCTAATGAAGACAACCAAGAGTAACACTTAACAAAAATTTCAATATTGCACTATCAGAATATGAACATATTGAAACTCAGTCCATTGCTCTATCACAGCTTGAATCTGGATTCCCTTCTTCTCCTACAGATTCCCTCCTAATTTCATGGTCACTAGTTGCATCCGGAACCTAAGACATCAAAAAAAAGAAAATTGATATATCATGTATGGCTTTGCATATCACCCTTTTTCAATGTCACACCATTACCCAATTTCAATAATGAACATCGCAGGTTGCACCATTCTTTATAATCATATTACAAAGAGAATGGCAGTATGAGAGGAAATTTCAAACCAAGTGTCATCAAAGCTAGTGTTTCTTTTACAAGTTGATACTTGTATGTATATTCATCATTGATAAATTAATAAAGGTATATATGTGAACAACAGCAACGGGCAAACAGATGCTAACAAATATTGGCAATAATGTATCACTTGAAACAATTGTAGGACTGAGGACACATAGACATCCAACACATGAAAAAGATAAGGGTTACCTGGAATTAGACTCAAACCATTAATGACGAGTGGAAGATAGTGGAGAGAGAATAGAGGACAAAGCAGGCTAGCCTTCGAGTAATATGCAAAGAAGCTGCAAAGCCAAACAATTAATAAGATGCAAACAGATTATGAAGTATCAAACTACATGACACATTTTTTTTTTTTTGAGAAGACAACTAAGTGAGAACATATCTATACAATATTCAGCTTATTGCATGTAATACTAGCAAGGCTGCGTTCACAAAAATAACTAGTCTCAATAACCATTGCCTTAATCATCGTCCTAGGAAGGAATATTAATGCCAATACACATAAAATTCATAGTTTGAATCCTGAGGAATACGATTTGAAAACCAAAAATGGCAAAGCAAATTTGCTGCGAGACTTTGAAATTCAATTGAAAACATTTAGGGCTTGAAAACCATTACACACAAAGTCCACAAGATGATATTATAAGGATAAATCTAACATGCCATAATGATTTTAGAAGCACTGGATGAATCTTTTTTGGGAAGCAACAGATAAGAAAATTGGATGTGAATTTTTAGACTCACCTGTTGCATCCACTTTGCGAGAGATTTAATTGCATCAGATGTAACAAGATCTTGATTAGAAGTGATATTGCTAAAATTATACTGTTGGGCTGCATAAAATCTTGAACAGATAAGATGATTAAACATAGTAACAACTTCAGGGGAAAAAAGAGAATTATAAAAAATAAAAAATAAAAACAAAGAAGAAGAAGAAGAAAGCAGATCAAAATTTCAATGGACTTTACCTTCTCAATGTAGGAGCGAACCATATTTTAAATGTCCTGCACAATATTATCTGGTTGACCTCTACATTTACCAAGGCAGATTGTTAAGAGTCATATTACATATACGATTAATATAATTCAGTAAAATTAATATGTACAAGGATCCCTAGGAATGTGTTAATACTAGCTATGCATTTATGTTCTACCATTCCTTTTTCCATCCATAGCCCTTCGGCCTCTTTACACTTTTCCACAGGCAGATACAACGACAAAGATATACATGTGAAAAAATGAGAGGCTTGATACTTGCATTTGTTCTCAAATCTTTGAAAACTGAAGTAAATTGCTAAGACATTCTCCATCTTAATGCCTGAACCTGGATTTTGTCTCCCTATTGGAACCCATATTAATAAACATCTTCTTCACCTCCTTACAACGTAGTTTATTATTAATATATTTCTACTGCATAGAAGAAATCAGATAAAAAGACTGAATATCCAATCTACAATACTTCCATCATTGTAAATTTTATTATTAAATTCTCAAACAAGTAAGCTGGGGAGGGTGAAGATAACACAGATTGCTTTAGACTAGCTAAACCAGAGTATATGGAAGTGATGGAGAATAGCAACTGCTCTTGCCATTTATAGCATGCTGTATTCACCAGTTTTCCCTAATGCAGACAAAGAAATGTTCTCTCCCAGCGAGCTTGTTTCCCCCTGCATCCAAAATATATGGTCAAGGCAAGAAAGCCAACAAAGAAAACACACATTATTCACAACATATCTGGACTTCTTTCCAAAGTTCGGTGATGGACTATTTCCTGAATCTTAATCAATGTACAGGAAAGAAAACTAAAACTTTGTTTATTTGTCAAACGTAAATAATTTCTCAAAGGGCAACTACACTTGAAATATGTGTACTTCTACCTGCAGAATGACATCAATTAATCGAATTACTACAAAAATTTTACTTATGAGAACCACCACATTCTAAATGAGAAACATACAAAATTAAAAAGAAAAATACTAGAGGGTAAGACATAATTGGAATACTAGTGGAGATACATGACAAGACAAAATACATAATGTTGAAGTTGTCATTAAGAAAATTACAACTGAGACAATCTATACAATCAAAGTAGAAGATCACAATGACAATGATGACAATTACTAATCTCTGTACCCTTATTTATGTGCATTGCAAAAACCATAGAACTTCAACTTCAAGTACATTGGATTAAGCAAGAAACACATAGGGAGGTTCATGAAAGCCATACCTGAAGCAACAAATCGATATCCCCAGGCAAAGTGGGTTCTTGGCTAGGAAAGTAAGGATATTTACCAGCATCTTAAAAATCCAAAAATCCATACTAATCACGCTGAAAAACATGAAAACAGAGAAACAAGCACATATATAAAGAGCTAATCTAAAGAATAACAAATAACATCTTTAGACAAAGAGCTTTATCAAACAAGATTGACATGATATTTCAAGAAGTAAAAATGTGGTAGCGAAGTTGCTTTCTGCTACATTGACAATGGGTTGCCTGGCAAACTTACAAATAAATAACAGGAGTAGATCTCGGCCGGCTTAGAGTTCTGAGTGTCAAAAGATATGTATAAGCATTAGAAAAGCATGAATAATTAAATAATGCAATACAGGAACAACAAACACTTGGTCCACCTCTCCACCAATTACATTACACTTGTGATATTAGACTTACATATTGATGTGAATAGCATTCTTCTAGACCCATGGTTGTTGTTTTCTCTACAAACCTGCTTAAGTGTTAACAAGAAATCCATATAAGAATGTTAATATTCAGTCTATTTTAACATACTAAAATTCAAGGACTGACAAAGGTGTGAAAGCCTTTCAAACAGATTGTTTTGTAACAAGGTTGCTGCAAATTTGAGAAAATTTCAGAAGACTGGTAGCAAGAAAGAAAAATTCACCAACAACTACTCTTTCAGTTATTTCATGCAAAACTCTCCAGATTTGAAGTAAACATGTAAAGCTACTATTTTGAAAAATTTTAGGTCATTCACAGTTCAAATGAGTGGTCAAACAAGAATCCAAAGTAGCAGAAAATACTGATTTCTGCAGAAATTCTGAAACAGTGCAGTAATTTCAAAATGGCATAAGTATTTCATTTTAATTCCGTTTTTCATGAAACCAAGCTCAAAATGATCATTGAAGAGTCATGGAATAGCCCACTGGTTCAGCTTGGGTGCTGTCTTTGAGGCATAATTTCAAACACATGGTGTGCAATAATTGAACATTCTAAATGAGCAACAAACAAAATTGAAAAGAAAAATACTAGAGGGTAAGACATAATCGGAATACTAGTGGGTTCATGAAAGCCATACCTGAAGCAACAAATTGATATCCCCAGGCAAAGTGGGTTCTTGGCCAGGAAAGTAAGGATATTTACCAGCAGCCTAAAAACCCAAAATCCAATCCCAATTTAACTTACCCAAAAAGAAAAGAAAAAATCTACACTAGCAAAAGAGTAGAAAACTGAGTTGGGTTACCTTCTGAGGAAAAGCCCAAACATGGAGATGTGAATTTATTACTTTGGTGCACTTGGCTCCCCTACAGCCATTGTTGCAGCAGATAGTCTGGACTAGGTTTTTCATGTGAATCTATGCGAGAATACACTCGACCTAATTCTAATTCATGTGCCACCAAACTGAATTCAGAGGAAGATGAAGATAAAAGGTGTTAACCTAAAAGAAGCTACACTTGACAAACGAGAGAGGAGAGAGGTTACCGATTAGCTGCCAAGCTAGGGAGGGCAGGATACGACATGCACGGCAGCCATGGCTTCCTTTGGTCTGTGAGAGAGCCGCCAAGGAGGTAAAGATGGAGGTAGATCTGAGCCATTTGCAAGTAGATCTGAGATGAGATGGCATGAACCCTAAGGCCAACGAATCATCAACTACATGAATTTCACATACCTGGTTTAGGGTTTTTGATTCCGTTCAAATTTGATTCCGTAATGTAAAGGAAAATTGGTGAGATTAGGGTTTGAAGAACTTACCGGAATTGAATCAATGGCAGAGATTTTTGGGCGGCGGGAGAGAGAGGGCTCCGCTCTACGCCCTTCTCGAAGTCGTCGATTGTATCAGGAGAAAGGAGAAGAGGAGAGAGAGAAGGGGTTTAGAGAGTGAGCGGCACACCGATGGGAACCATTATTTCCTTAATAAAAATGAAAAATAAAAATAACAAAAGGCAACTAATGCACCGGAAGAAAACTAAAAAAAGCTACGGCAACTATAGTGTAGCAAGAATCGGGACAAATTTAACTACGGCATTAAAGATGCCGTCGCAATTGTATCAGTTTTTATGCCACGGCGTTAATTTGCCGTCGCAAACTAATTTTAATTTTGCGATGCCTTGTTTCCCATAGCAAATCTATGACCAATGGCTACGGCATTTTTGCGCCGACGCTAACTGCGATGGCCATTGCAATTATTTTTTGTAGTGAAAGTAAATATTCATGGTAATTTTGTATAAATAGGAAAAGTTACTGTGGTAGGTTTCCATTTCCGGAAACCCACCCCATTGAATTTCACTCTCTGTCCCCTCTCTCTCTCTCTCTCTCTCTCTCTCTCTCTCTCTCTCTCTCTCTCTCTTCAACTGTTCACTGTTTTCCGACGTTTCTTCGCTGTCCGACCACCTGATTGCGCACCACTAGTTTTGATAGGACCGCCTCCTCCTCCTGCTCAAGCTTATAGGGGTGGTTCACGGCAATTTGGCCGGAGAAGAGAGATCGAAGCCAAAAACCTCCACTGTAGCAATTTGACATTTTCGACGATTTCTTCCTATTTCGAGCACCATCTTCAATGATTACAGTCATTCTGGAAAGCCCATCCTCCACTGATGAATCCCTCCAAGTCTCATAACCCAATTTGAGGTGTGGAAGGAGAATCGACGATTTGAAGATTTAACTGTTCATATTGGTGTTCAAGCGTTTTTGCTTCAATTCCGGCCAACAAAGGTATTTTTTGGCGTTGTCATAGTTGAGAAAAATGTTAGGAATGCTGAAATGATGATGTTGATCACGGATCAGAGTTGGCCGACGACGCGAGGGGCCCATTCGCCGCCACTGTGGCTGGCGCGTGGAGGCGCGTAGGGCCTGTTTTAGCGTCCTGTTTTTAGCTAGTTAAATCAGATATATGTTGTAGAACTTGTAAATATGATTTTGGCGAAAATTGGAGAAGTTTGATATCGATTGTGAATTTCCGAAGTTTGAAGTTTCAGATGTCGATTTAAGGGAATCCGACCTTCGGATTTCCTTTGTTTCCATTGTGGAATATATTAATCGATAGATTGATATTAGTGGTGAAGTTTGGGTTGAATCTGAGAAGAAATAGAGATGTTGGTTTACGAGGGATTTTCGGCTTTTGTTTTAGAATCTTATTTAAGTGTTAAATTGTTGTTTACGGAATATAATTTGTACAGGATGAGGTACTGACCCATCGCTCGATGAGGATCCTTACGCTTAGGTGCTACGTTAGCCGTGTACTGTGAGTGGACCTTTGATTTGAAATGATTCATGCGAATATTTTTTGAATTATCGATTTATTTGATTTATCGAACACATTATTGGTTTCGGATTATAATTTAGTTTATTGATTTGTTTTTCCTCAGATATGAGTTTGTTATGCTCAGATTTTGATTTATGATTTATGTTGATTTTTGATGAATTATTTTTTAAGGTGATTTCCAAAATTAAACATTATATTTTATTCGTTGATTTTGAGATTTTTGAAAGGCTTTCGAAAATGGGATTTTCGAGAAAATTATATTCATTTGTTGATGGATTTGAGAATATCCTTTTGGCTTGTGGGACACCTCGTTGATTTATTTGGTTATCATGAGATTTACTGAGTACGGTTGGGAATTGTACTCGTGCTCTAATTTTGTCAGATTTTGGGGAAGCCTTATTGGTTTTCAGTTTTCGTATGATTTTACTCCACCATACTTAGGTCGTTTTATTTTATTGTTAGATAGCCTATTAGTACTCCTCCCCGCTTACTATGTGTTAATGGGTGAGTTGAGCAAAGAACATGGGATGCTCAAGAGCCTGGGAGGTTCCCTTACTCGTATGGTGATACCTTCTTCCCCATACTCTACTGTTACTTGACTAGCGGGGTTAGTCCAATTTTGTTTAACCAGCGGGGCTGGTCTTTTTTTCTTGAGTATCAGAGTTTCAGTCTTTATACTTGGTTGTTGTGACTAGCATGGCTAGTCGGTTTTCTTGAGCTGAACATCATTAGGATTATTTTCCTTAATTGTTGCATGCATTGGGTTTTTAAAGAAATAAACGTGGAAAAGTATAAAATTCCTTCTCTTTTTAATTACTTATTTTTGTCCACTCACGCTAACATTTTTATGTGCTTTCCCCCTGGACCCTTCGATGTCAAATGCCCAGTTTGCAGAGTAGCTAGTTCGGCATAGTAGAATTCGGGGCATAGCATTTGCCACTGTTGCATCTCATATTGTAGGTTACTTATTGAACCTACTTGTACTTACATGAGCATTTTTCTAAAACATAATTAGCTACAATGAGCCACACTCATGCTACCGCCAGTAGTACCAACATATATCAAGGGTGTGACCTACTGAAACACCACCAGACAGGCTATTGCCTGAGCTCCGGCTTAGCCCAAGATCGCCGCTGACGTGCCGCCACACGCCGCACCAATATCGCCTCGCTGAAGCATCAGAAGCTGGGAATAGAAGCATATCAATCCCACATTGAAAAACAGGGAAGAGATCAGTCTCTTCCTCACGTATAAAAGGTCCTGTTAGGTTAAAAATTGCACAGAGTGTAAAATGTCACCCAACGTAATTTCACTCGTATTCATTAACATAATAGAGTTTTAATTATTTCGGGTTCGACCCATTCAAGACAGAATGTGTCTCTTAATTACAATCTCTTGTTACAAGAGAAACACCCTTTGATTCCATTTATAAAGAAACCAATGTGTGGTTGTTTGTTTTTGCGGTTGCACCCGAATTTTGGAATGGGTTGCCTACGTACCCGGGAAGGGATCAAGCCACTCGTAGTTCAAGAGTTCCAATAGGTGAATGACCCATTGGAAGGCTTAGATTTTTGGGATAGGAATAGTGTTTAGGATGCGGTTGCATCTAGATTATTTGATTCCAGATTGCCTACATACCCTTGCGGGATCAAACCACATGTAGTTCCAGGCATTTGGGATTTAAATGGGTAGATGACCCATTTATTTTTGGATTTGTGTTTGAGATATTTGTGAGGGTTTAGAGCCCTTGAATTTGCTTTTGGGTGATTTGGGAATGATTTGATTTTTCTGGTGTTTGGGTGAATTTGACTGGTGGAGTTAGAGATTCGGATTTGCTGAATTTGACTGGTGGAGTCAGGGATTCGATTTGAATTTGTGGTTGCATCTAGTGGGTCGCTAGATTGCCTACATACCCTGTGAAGGTATCAAACCACTGTAGTTCAGACTATGAGATTTTTTTGGTTTTATACCAATTTTTTACTCAACGGGTATGTATTTTGAACTCGTCAAGAAAACATATTTTGGTGAACACCCGATTTTAGTAGAGTGTCCACTGATTTGAAATGGGCACCCGAATGTGCCGAGCTTCGTAATGGGCCCTGGATTTTGCAATGGGCTTTGTGCCACTTTTTTACTTGTCGATGAATAATTCAGCTGCCCCGTATTTTGACTGACTTAGAGTGGGCCCTGCAGAGCTTCAAAACTTGTATACAAGTGATTCGGAAGAGCCCATGAACTTGCAATGCATAAACTGATTTGGACACCCATTAATACAGCCCCATTGAGCCCAGCTCACGTCTTCAAGGTTCTGATCCCAAAAAGAAGACGTCACCTCCATTCGACAAGCTTCAGATCCTCTGGGAGACCACTCGCTGAAGTCCATATAAATGGCTTGGCTCAAGTGCCAAGATTCCCCATTCGTTCTCTTTCGCGCACCAAATCAGGTACCAGTTCACCTTCTTCTTCTTTTTCCCCATAGTTGGAAGCATTTATGCTAATCAATGTTTCTTGTTTTCTTCTCATCAGAGGCCTTGATTTCTTACCCCTGTTCGCGAAACGCATCTATCACAGTTGTTGGTGTCGAACCCAGAACCGGTGAGGAACCATTCTTTCGACCCAATTGAATTGTTGGGCAGAACACTCTAATTCATGCTTTATTTAAATGATGTCACCGATTACTTTTCCACCGATGTCCACCACGACTTAATTGCTTTGTCTGCCGAGATTTGATTATCATGTGCCTCATCTTGAATATTAATTCTTTGCATGATTCTCTTTTGATTGACAAGGAAACACGTAGCTAAACTTTGTTAAGAGAGATTTGCTGCTCATTTGTTCAAATGCATGTTTCCAAAGCTTTTGTCTTTAGTTCATGGTTTAATTATGAACATGAATTTGTTGTCCTGAAATGTGCTGATCAGTTTTCCATAAAGAGAAGGGCTCATGGCTGCTAGTTGGTCACCATTTTGTCTTCTTGCAATATCAATTATGCCACCGCTTTATGATTAAGGTGGACAGTTTGATTAAACAAACCAATATATATATATATATATATATATATATATTGCTCTGACTTGTAGCGAACGTGTTCAATCACAAGCTTTTGACTTTGACAATGCTATTTGTAATTGTCTGCAGGTTTTTGACATTTCTCCACCGCCAAGCTTCGTAGCTACTTGAGAAGTGACCCCTGCTTCTTTAATTAAGTGTAATTGCTTGCTTCTTGATCTTTTTATTTTAGCTTGTTCTGAAAAAGACATGCAGCGTATTCTGAAGCTTTTGCTCTGCTGCAAATAAGTGGAATTTAGCTTCCATTTTCTCTGTGTAGCCGTGACCATCAAATCAAAAGCAAGGACTTCATTCTTTTTTGTGTAGTTATTGCTTCTGAGCCATTCAATTGCTTTGCTAGCATTTTATTAACAAAGGCTTCATGCAGATACCATTATTTGAAGAATTTTGGCCACATCAACACCATTCTGATCTCGTGTATCCCATGGTTTCTTCATATATATATGGCTGTTTTGCTTTGTGCAAAGTTGACCACCGCTACAAGGAGCGAAGACAAGCTGTATCTTTCATATGCTTGCAAGTGAGATTGGGAGAAACCCACGTATCATATTTTGTGTCTCCATATCCAGACTTCATTTTTGTATTTAAATTCACCATGTCTAAAGCAGAGCTCCAGCACACCTTTGACAACTAAACAATGGTTTGGCTCCTGCATAAAAGAAAGACATATTAATTGAGGCTCCTCTTTATGGTTTGCAACACCACCGCTCCATAGTAAAGGAAGAGAAAAAGCTTCAATTAGCTATTTATTTTTGTCTTCGTTTTTACGTCCCTGGTAGCTTCGACAAAACTCATGCTCTTATAATTTAGTTTTGTCTTTTGGTTTTATTGTCTTGTTGTTGAAGTTATCTGTGTTTATACCAAAGTGGAACTCCTTTCGTTTTCGAATTGCAAAGAAGCTATTGCAAAGAAACCTCAAGGTTCCAAAACCACTGCCGTCACTGCTGGGCTTCACGAGAACAAGGATGTCTTAACTACGACATGCTCATGGGAGGCACTGCTCCGGCATGGTCATCGGGTCGCTGCCCGGCATGGTCATCGGGACGCTGCCAGGCATGGTCATCGGGTCGCTGCTCGGCATGAGTTCATCGCAGGCGCTGCTCCGGCATGTTGTTTTTTTATTTTTACTTTGGTATGGCATCGTTGAGAGGCCTGTGAACATCCAAAGAGGAGGTGGAGCCTGTGAATCATTCAAAGAGAAGGTGGAGAATGGAAGGGAGGGAATCTCAACCTTTGTGGTGTCTTGGATATCTCCTCTGAGCTTCGTCTTCCAAACTGTTTTCTTGCCTTCGCTGCTTTGTCCTTCTTCTTTTCCACGTTGCTATCCTCCTGCTGCCTCTTCACGTTGCAGCGTTGTGTCCCCCTCTTTTTGCTCTTCATGTGGTGCACTATAGATGAGTTTGTCTTGCAATCAACCCGGAGGGTTTTGGAGTTCCACTCCAATTGAAATTGTTTGAGAACTTGTATCCCAAAAACCCGTGAAGGCTGCAGCTCTTATCTTTACAATTGCATTGTTATCTAGACTCTTGACAAAGCTAGGAGTCTGAACATGTTTTTCTTTTAAACCCCATATAGGCCAGCTTGACGACTCTAAGCCTTTTCTTTCGCTTAGAGTTCCAATAGCTATGAATCTCGTCCATTCTTTCTTTTCTTCTTTTTTTTTTCTTGCTGTATTTTAAATTAGAGGCTTTTAATTTTAAATAAAGCACTCACATTTTCCTGCGGTGGACGGGCCTCGTTATAATTGGGTGTATGGATTTTTTCGTTTCAACAGGTCCACTCCTGTATCTTTATTAAATTCACATTTACTACTTATCTAGCATTATTCTGTCAACATAAATACATTGACTAACTTAGGCATCAGAGTAGAGAAGACCGCCAACCGCGGTCTCCCTCTAACACCCTGTGTATTTTATTTGACATCTAGCGGCAACATCAAGATCTTTATAAGTAGCGGTCTGCCTCGCGGACCAGCGATAACCAAGGTTTAGCCATCGCTAAATCCCAAACATTAACACTACTTGTATCTTGAATTTTTTTCCTCTTTTAGATTTCTTTGATAACCTGTGGGACAATTGTTGTAAAGTTAGGGAATTACATTTGTATTTTTGGAACATGTTGTATTTTGGATTTTAGTTGCTTATTGTGGAGTTGTTGTGATTTGGGGAGCAGGGTCACTCCAGAAGAATAAGGATGGTTTATTAAAAGTGTGAATGTGTTTTTAAAGGTTTTGGGTAGTCCATTTTTAGGGGTGACTCTGTTGAATTTTTGGTAGAGTTATTCCTAAAGTGGGCCCCACAGGGCCACCTCGGATTTTAGGGTGAAATTTGAGGCAAGTCATGTCAAACAATGTTTTACTGCAGTGAAATTTGTATGGTTAGATTATATGCCACATGTATGGCTCTGATCATTCTCAGTGTTGACTTAGAGAGATATTCTAAGCCTCACAAAATTAGTTGCTAAGTGATTAAGGAAATAGGTCGTAGACACAGTGTGAGCACGACTCCTTCATAGATACAGTGTAAGCATGACTCTTTCATTCTCTCTGCCTCTCTTCATCTGCTATCACTGCAATGATCATATTTTTTTGTTGTGAAATTGTGTGACTGCGAGTGATCGATCAAGCAAAGAGCTAAATTCCAACATGGTATCAGAGCTCTAATCTGATCCCAGAGTTTGAGGTGTATTGTGATTCAATTAGGGAGATTTCAAATAGTGAAACCCTAGAATCAATTTCATCAAAATCATGGTTGACACAAGTAGCAGTGGTGATATACGTACTCCAATCTTCAACGGTGAGAACTACGACTTCTGGAGGATAAAGATGAGAACAATTTTTATCTCATATGATCTTTAAAGTTTTGTTGAAGAAGGGTATGTTGTGCCTGAAGACGGAGGAAATCTCTCCGTAATAGAGAAATTGGTTCTGAAGAGGGACATCAAAAGGGATGCTAAAGCTCTTGTTGTAATTCAAGGTGCAGTGATCGATGAGATCTTTTCCGCATCTCAAATGAGAAGACAGCAAACGTGGCTTGATAAATACTACAAGAAGAATATAGAGGTACAACAAAGGTTAGACAAATTAAGCTTCAATATTTAAGAAGGGATTTTGAATATACCTGAATGAAAAAGGTTGAATTGCATAAACATTATTTGTCTAGGCTCAGTTTTGTTGTGAATCAAATGAAATCCTATGGTGAAGTAATCTAAGAGAAAATGATAGTTCAAAAGATTCTTCTCGATTTAACTAAAAAGTATGAATCAATCGTTTCAATCATTGCAGAAACAAAAGATATGGAGACCTTAAGTGAAGAAGCTGTTAAAGGATCTCCGAAAGCTTTTTATCAGAGATTAGAGTCACATGCTGAGAATGAAACAGAGAGTGCTTTTCAATCTCTTAGCATTGGTTCAAGAGAGAATCAGAGTGGTTCTAATCAAGATAGAAATAGCTCTTCCAAGTTTAAAAAGAACTGGAAAGGAAAAGGAAAAAAATGGGAAGGAAAACATTGCATGTTAACGTTAGAGATCCGAGGGGTCTCTAGTTAGCTTTAGAGAAAGAGATAGAGAGAGAGAGACACATGAGAAGTATAGTGGTTCGTCTCCGCCTTAGCGGGAGACTACGTCCACTTGAATGTTGTACTATGTGTGTTTGGGCCTTGCGGCCCAAGGGGATTACAAAGTATGTAATGTGATGATGTTTAAGTGTGAGGAGAGTTTCTTTTATAGGTGAAGGAAGCCATCTCCTTTACATGGTTTTCGATGTGGGACTCAAATACTACTATTCTAGTATAGAAAAGTTATGTTGTGAGGGCAACTTGGCAAGGCCAGGAAGGTGGCTTTTCGGCGACTTATTTGCCACTTCTGAATACTGTAGCATAGCTTGAACATAGGGCTACGGATGCATGGCTTGTGGGTGTCCCAAAGAGGGTGTTACTTATGCTTGGTGATGTAGCAAATCATCCATGCATAGTGAGAGGTATCTACACTGCAGTAAAGAATAATGACTGTAGTAGTAGTTCTTCTCTGCCATAGTGCAAGATTTGTAGAAAATACCACAGTGACGTCTGTTGGTTCAAAGGCAAGCCTAAATGCTTAAAGTGTGAAAAATTTGGGCATGTACAAAAAGACTGCAACTTCAACAACAATCAATAAGCCAATTATTCAAAACAAGTGTATGGTGATGGCACACTCTTTTATGCTTGTAATGCAACAACTGTTGAACAGAATGACACTGTGTGGCACATTGATAGCGGCTACAGTAACCACATGACAGTAAACAAGTCTATCCTAATTGACTTTGATCTTTCTGTGACTTCAAGAGTGAAGATGAGAAATGGAGAATTAGTTAAAGCAAGTGGGAAAGGTTCTCTTGCGGTTGAAACTAGGAAAGGGGGAAGACTTATCAAAGAAGTGATGCTAGTTCCAGGATTAGATCAAAATTTATTGAGTGTAGGTCAGATGATGGAGAATGGCTAATATGTCAATTTTGGAGATGATATAGTCTGTATATATGAAGATAGGAACTTCAAGAATCTTGTTGCAAGAGTGAGAATGCAAGGAAACAGAAGTTTTCCCCTCATTATGAAATATTCAACTTCCATTGCAATTAAAATAGATGTGATGGAATCATAATGGCTATGGCACATAAGGCTTGGTCATTTGAATTTTCAAAGCTTGAAGAAGTTACTGCAGCAAGATATGGTCTTTGGTCTGCCATCAATTCAAGAAGTTTGAGAAATATGTGATGGTTGTGCAATTGAAAAACAAAGGAGAAGGCATGGAAAGCTTCCAAACCTTTGAAACTCATCCACTCTGATGTACGTTTGTGGTCCTATACAGCAACAACACATGTCGGCAACAAGTACTTTCCGATCTTTATGGATGATTATTCAAGAACGATCTGGTTATATTTCTTGAGGCACAAATCAGAGGTATTCAATGTGTTCAAGAAATTCACATTGATGGTAGAAAAGCAAAGTGGCCTACAGATCAAGAAAATAAGAAGTGACCGCGGTGATGAGTATAACTCACATGAGTTTGACAAGTTCTGTGAAGATATGGGACTTGAAAGACAACTCTCAACTGCTTATACGCCACAACAAAAATGGTGTAACTGAGAGAAAGAACAGGACTATTGTCAAAATGCTAAAGTCAATGTTGCATAAGAAAAAGATGCCATATACTTTCTGGGGAGAAGTTGTGAACAGCGCATTGCAGTATACCTGATGAACAGGTGCCCTACAAAAGCAGTGGAGAAATTGACTCCCTTTGAAGCTTATAGTGGAAGGAAGCCATCCGTTAACCACTTAAAGGTATTTGGTTCAATATGTTATTCTCATGTGCCTAATCAACTCAAATACAAGCTTGAGGAAGCAAGTGAAAGATGTATCTTTGTGGGATATAGTAGCCATACTAAAGGTTATAGACTGTACAAGTTGAAGAAAGAAAAGATTGTCATTTCAAGAGATGTTGTTTTCAATGAAAAGGCATCTTGGGATTGGAAAACCAATTCAGTGCAGTACTCCACAATTCCATCAGCTGACAATAATGCAATGGATGAAGATGATCAAGAAGAAATCCTCGCAGCTCAACAATCCCCAATAGCTCAATCTCCACAAGCTGCAAGTCCTCTTTCAGTACAATCACAAGCTTCCTCTCCAAGTTCAACTCCTATTAGTGAGAAGACTTAGTGATGTGTATGCATCACACAACTTTTGTGTGGTGGAACCTGAAAACTTTGAAGAAGCAGGGAAGGATAAGCCTTGGCAGTTAGCTATGAAAGATGAAATAACAGTGATTGAAAAGAATTCTACGTGGGAATTAGTTGACAGACCTAGTGATAAAGATGTCATAGGTGTGAACTGAATTTACAAGGCAAGGCTAAATCTAGATGGCTTAGTTCTAAATAATAAAGCGAAGCTAGTTGCAAAAGGCTACTCGTAGCAACATGGAGTAGATTTCTATTAAACTTTTGCACCAGTGGCAAGACTAGACACAATTCGGATCTTAATGGCATTGATAGCTCAAAAAGGTTGGTTGTTACACCAACTAGATGTCAAGTCACCTTTCTTCAATGGAGTTTTAGATGAAGATGTCTATGTTGATCAGCCACAAGGCTTTGTTGAGAAAAAGAATGAAATGAAAGTGTACAGAATAAGGCTCCCTATGAGTTGAAGCAAGCACCCAGAGCTTGGTATGGAGAGACTGACTCATACTTCGTCAGCACTGGTTTTGAAAGAAGCCTAAGTGAAGCCACTATATACATAAAGACTGAAGGTAAATCTGACATCCTTATTGTTTCAATTTATGTGGATGATCTAGTGTTTGCTGGAAGTTGTGAGACAATGATCTCAAATTTCAAGAAAGAGATGATGAGAAAGTATGAGATGACAGATTTAGATATGTTACATCATTATCTGGGTATTGGTGTTTGTCAAAAAGATAGTAGCATCTGTATTTCTCAAAAGAAGTATGCTTAGACTCTTATTGGAAAATTTGGCATGAAAGGGTGTAGATCATATGTGACATCTTTGATTGTGAATGAAAAACTTTCCAAAGAAGATGGAAGTGAAGCTATAAATGTAAGCACATACAGAAGCTTAGTGGGAAGTCTGCTATACCTAACCGCAACAAGACCAGACATCATGTATGCTACTAGTTTGTTGTCAAGGTCCATGCATAATCCAACTCAAATTCACTATGCAACAGCAAAGAGAGTTCTCAGATATATTCAAGGAATTGTTGATTTTGGCAACAAATATGAGAAAGACCAAGAGCCGAAGTTGATTGGTTTATGTGATAGTGATTGGGGAGGACGTCTAGATGATATAAAGAGCACATCTGGACATTGTCTTTACATTTGGCTTAGGAGTGTTTTCATAGGCTTCAATCTTCTTCATAGGCTGAGTATGTTAGTGTAGCAGAACCAACTTCTTAGGTAATTTGGCTAAGATTTGTTCTTGAAGATTTTGGTCAACTGCAGCTAGAAGCTATTGCTTTATTGTATGACAACATGTCAACAATAGCAATGACAAAGAATCCAGTGTTTCATAACAGAACAAAGCATATTGCAAGGAGATACCACTTCATTAGAGATGCAGTTCAAGCAAAAGAAGTAGATGTGCTTTACTGCAGGACTGAATAACAAGTTGCTGACATTTTTCCCCAAGGCATTGCCTAAAGATAGGTTTGTCTATCTCAGAGGTTTACTTGGTGTTAAACAGTCAATCATGTAAGGGGAGCGTTAAAATTACACTCTTAACTATTTATAGTAGTAATAATGTTTTACTGCAGCGAATTTTGTATGGTCAGATTATATGCAACATGTATGGCTCTGATCATTCTCAGTGTTGACTTAGAGAGATGTTCTAAGCCTCACAAAATTAGTTGCTAAGTGATCAAGGAAATAGGTCGTAGCTATAGTGTGAGCACGACTCCTTCATTCTCTCTGCCTCTCATCATCAACTATCACCGCAGTGATCATATTTTGTTGTTGTGAAATTGTGTGAGAGCAGGTGATTGATCAAGCAAAGAGCTAAATTCCAATAGGACCAGTGTGTGCTCAGATGATAATAGTCAAATATTGAACTCATGAACTTCAGAGGTTGGCGAATATAAAGAAAGATTTTGTTCCCATGCTGGAGGAAGAGTGTTCCAGGCATCCTTGTTTCATTGAATGACAGAAGGAGAGTAATCCCCAGTTTACTGAATGGGCATTCACTGCCTTGGGGAAAAGTTCAGCACTTTTTGAAGACTAAAAAGGTGAAGAATATGACGACATCGGTATGTGAAGATCTCAACCTTTTATACAAGGAGCTGAAGACCTTCAAATTTGACTTGGTTGGTTGGAGCCTCATGTTAAAACAGCTCTAGGTAGGAGCAAGTATGTGAAGGCTTTGGAGATTAAATCAAATAGCTAGAGGCTAAGCTTGTGGCAACAAGAAATGATCTAAAAAAGGCCAAAGAATCCTTCGATGAGAAAATTATGGATAGCGAGTTAGATTATTCTCATTGATAAATTCTCTCTTCACATGGAAGATAGCAGTATAACCAAAAGTTTGATCGTTCACAATTTTCCTATTACTTCTAAGGATGATTTATTTTTCCAGACATGAGCACTTGAACAGTTGTAGCAAATGAAATCAATAGTCATCACTCTTTGTATTCATCGATCTATCTAGATTTCTCTGGGAATATAAATGTGAAATATGTGATGGGGAAAATGGCTCAAACAATGTCCCACCTTTTCCCATTCTAAACTTTCGTACCTCACTTTAAAAAAGTATCATATTGGTATCTGAGGTTCTCACCCCAACCCAATTTTGGTATGTGGAGCCATTACCTCCGTTACTGTGGCATCCAAAATTCAAATGTGCAAGGGCAATCTCATCTATTCAGCCTTATGTCCATAACTATCTAACTCTATCTCGTTATTCCCTATTCCCAAATTGAAATTGAAATCAAAATCAGAAATGGAGTCTCTCTCTCTCTCTCTCTCTCTCTCTCTCTCTCTCTCTCTCTCTCTCTCTCTCTCTCTCTCTCTCTCTCTAAAACAAATCTTTCTCTCTCTCTGAAGTAGAGTATATCTTGACCCAGAGATTTACTTCCCTTTTTATGAGATTCTCTGAATACAGTTCCATAAGATTCCAAGCAATAGCCCAAAAGAGGAGGTACTTTCGGGTGGCAGGAGATGCACTGGCTTATTCAGGTAAAATGGTTCCCTATCCCTTTTTGTTTTGATACATTATCCCTATTCCTTTACTCGGGGGAATAGAATAGAGTGAAATTTGTTGGCTTTCAAGGGTTTTGTCTGGGGTTATAGTTTTATGCCTTTTTTCTTTGTCATCACCTGCAATTTTCTATCTGTGTGTGTTTTTGCTTTAGGGATTGTGTGGGTGGGATGAATAAATGAAATGGATTTAAGGACTGGGCTGGGTTGGTGAGGAATTAAAAATCCCACCAGATTTGTGGGTGTTCTGGTTTAGGGTTTTTATTGCTTTAGGGTTGGTGACAGTCATAACTAGGGTATAATATTTTAGGGCTTCAAATGGGGTATAATGGGTCTGCAAGTTTAGGGTTTATAATATGGATGAATTTCTATGCAAAACAGATGCTTAATGTGGACAATGTTTAATAAATTGGTTGCTGATTTTGTTGACTAATATGTTCAATATGAAAATCTACCATGGAGGTAGGTTTCACAGTGAGCATGGGTGTAATAGGCAGTATAGAGGAGGGGAGTTCTTGTTTGTTGATGATGTAGACCCGAACAAGGTGTCCATGACTGGTTTGATATAATAGGCTTATGACATTAGATATGAAGCCCCCCCCCCAAAAAAAAAATTGGTTTAGGATTCCAGGTAATGAACCTGGGAGTGGCTTTCTTCCTATAACCAATGATAATGAAGCATTGGATATGTGTAGATTTGTTCCTCAAAGTACAAAGATGCTGGAGATGTACATACTATGTACTGCAGAAAGAAGGGTGTTTATGGATGATGAGCTGGATGACTTTGCAGAAAATATGGATTACACTAGCTTTTTAGGCTGGTGGATTGATGATATTGAAGAAAGGGTTGTCTTTTCTGATAGGGATGATGAGGCAAGTAAGGAAGATTGGGATCCACAGTTTGTGCCCGAGGTTGTGATTTTGGAGGATGGGCCTGCTGAGGCTGTTAATGAGTATGGGCTTGTTGAGGCTGTTAATGTGGATGGGCCTGAGAATGCAGAAATGGGACATAGGCCAGAGGAGGGACATATGGGACAAGGACCTGAAGAGCTAGCCAGTGAAGATATTGGGCCACAAAGTGATAGGGTTGAAGGTGTATCAATAAGCAGGGAAAAAAAAAAGGCAAGTTGACAAAGGTAAGAGGCCAATTGAAGACCATGATGATCCAGCACCTCAGAAGAAGAAGGAAAGACCAAAGAAACCTGTGGAAAGAAGGTACTCAACAAGATCTAGAGGAGAGACCTCAAGACAACAAGAAGACTTAGAAGTGTCTTCTAACAGTAGTAGCACAGATTCAGATAACCCTAACTTTGAGGGTATTGTGGATTCAGACTATGATATGAATTCAGAGGATGATGACATTGACTTTAATCACAATGTGGATGGAGATACCAACAGGGTGCATGAGTGGGATGACATGGGATTTCATGGGCATATATCATAGAAGGGTGGAAGTGAATTAGATGCTTTGAGAAGCCTTAATGGTTCTTCAGATGACAATAGGGAGGACAGAGGGAGTTTTCCTGTTAAGTGTAGGAGAAGATATTCTGCCTAGAGAGAGTTAAAACAGAAGGAAAATATGAAGAACCCAACTTTTGAATTGGGTATGGAATTTCCAAGCTCAAAGGTTTTCAAGGCAGCCATTAGGAAGCATTTAGTGTTGACAAAAAAGGAGATTAGGTTCCCCACCAATTCAAGTCACGAGGAGTGTCATTCTTTTCTTGGTTTGTTTTTTACTTTTACTGAATTTGTGACTGGTTTCTTATATTATGTACTTGGTGTGATTAATTTGATTGCATTTGTGTCTATTTCAAGGTATGTGCTAAGTGTATAACATCTCCAAAGTGTCCTTGGAGGATATATGCTTCTATAACAAACAGGTCAAATAATCCAACAATCTGGATTAGAAGCATTCAAACTGAGCACAAGTGTACCAGTATTGGGAAGAAGGTGTATCAGATGAATGCACCCTTCATAGCAAAGAAGTATTCTGATTTTTTCATGACTGATCCAAATTGGACCAGAGAAGGCATGGAGAATGCAATCAACAAGGACTTTGGTATGGAGGTGGACTACCAAATGTGCTATAGAGCAAAGGTCAAGGCAATGAAGATGTCACAAGGGACCCATGAGGACCAATACAACATGCTAGAGAGCCATGCTCATGAACTAAAGAAAAGGAATCCTGGGACATTAGTGTGGATTCAAACAGAATTAGATTGGGAGGTCACAAGGTTCAAGAGGATTTACATCTACTTGGCTGTTTTGCAAAAGGGGTGGAGGGAAGGTTGTTGGCCAATTGTAGGTTTGGATGGCTGTCACCTAAAGGGGGTGTACAAAGGTCAATTGCTATCTGCAATTGGGGTAGATGAGAATAATGAAATTTACCCCATTGCATGGGCAATAGTGGAGGCAAAGTGCAGGGAAAGTTGGACATGGTTTTTAGAGTTTTTGAAGGAAGACTTGGACATCCACCACTCAAGCCACTATAGTTTCATAAGTGAGAAACAGAAAGGACTTGAGCAAGCAATCAAAAAGCTGTTTCCAGATGCAACACACAGGCATTGTGTGAGATACCTGCATAACAACTTAAAAAATGATGGACACAGAGGTATGCCTTTTTTCATTTAACCCTACATAACTTTCTTAACTTGCTTGACTTTTAAAATGATGGGAATTTTTAACTTGTTTCATAACTTGCTTGTAGGTTTGGAGTTGAAGCAAAAGATGTGGGCAATTGCTAGGAGCTGTACCCTAAACACATTCACTGCAGCAATGGAGGACATGAAGAAGTGTTCAGTCACATCATGGTAATGGTGCATGGATAGACCTGTAATCCACTGGTCAAAGTCACACTTTGATCACAAATTCAAATGTGACTTATTTCTTAATAACTATAGTAGAGCTTCAACAAGAGCATTCTCCAGGCAAGGAAGAAGTCAATCTTGAACTGTTTGGAGGAAGTTCGAACATAGATCATGGTAAGGATGGCAAATATGAGGCAGTCTGGGGGTAAATGGAGGTGTAAAGTTGGGCCAAGAGTGGAAAAGACACTCAAGAAGGCAACAGAGTGGAGCACTGAATACAGAGCTATACAATCAAGTCATTGGAGGTTTGAGATCCAAGGGAAGGATGTAGCATGCCAAACTGGTGTTGTTGCAGCTCAGTCAGTAGCTTTGGATTTGAAGACCTTCACTTGCATGAGGTGGGATGTGTCTGGGATACCTTGTGGCCATGTAGTAGCTGCCATATTCTCACTAGGAAAGTCCCTTGATGATTTTGTTCATGACTATTTTACTAAGGATGTTTATATAAAAGCATATGAGCCAGTCCTTTTTCCAATTACTGAGTCATTGAGTGGGAGAAGATACATAGGTCAATTGTCCCTCCTTTATGTAGGAGGCAGCTTGGGAGGCCTAAAATGGCTAGGAACAAAGAACCAAGTTAGCATATAAAATGTCCAGTTTCATTTCTAGCTCATTTTTTATGATTCTTTGCATTTGTAACTAACTGTTAGGCATATTGCCTTTAAATAATTGTAGGTGAGGTAGCACCAGCTCCTGGTACAACCAAGTTACCTAAGGTGTATTACTCCCAGGTAACTTGCACAATTTGCAAGAAAAAAAGCCACAATAGGAGGACCTGCCAAGCAAGGAATCAAGTATGGTTTGAGAATATGGTTACTGTTGAAATGAATTGATTTGGATTTGGATTGTTGTGTGTACTGTTGAATTAAATTGATGTTCATTTGGCTTGATAGTGAAGTTAAATTGATTTGTATTTTGGGATCTCAGGAAGGAAATAATGTCCAGTAGGAGGAACATGTGAATATGCAACAACATGGGGCAGAGAATGTGCAGCATGAGGAAGTTGTGCATGTGGAAGAAGAGGGTACAATCAATGTGACATAGCATGAAGCTCACATTGCATAACAACAAGAGTCCCAGCCTGCATTTTTGCCCACTTAGCAGTCCTCGACCAATAGTGCTCAAGAAGGCTCATCCATGCCCCAATTTAAGCATAGAAGGTTCAAATCACTTGCACAGAAAAATCCCAAGCCAAAGAATGCCCCTCCATCACCAGCTACTACAGATGAGTAGAGAATAATTGTGGGATTATAATGGATTTCTTTTACTTTATTTCAATTTCTTGCCTTGTTCACAGAGTGCACATCTGTTTTTGTATGTTGTTGTTCCAAATTTGATATCACACTATGCCAATAATGCCTTCAGACGACAGAAAACAAGTTTTCTGTCGTCTGACATGTTTCAAGTTTTTTAGACGACAGAATAAACTAATTGTGTTGTCTGAATAGCATGAAAATCCACACTAGTTCATTTTTTCCAGCTTTGAAAAATTCAGACAACAGATAACTGTTGTATGAATAAACCAAGAAATTCTCACTTTCAATTGAAAAAATAAGACAACAGATTTATATTGTCTGAATGAAACAGATAAATTACTTCTCATTGTGTGTCCAAAAACTATTTTTTGTTACAACATAAACTTATCAAATTGATGCCCTAGCAAGCCCCGTGTTTTTCCCACACTTAGTCAAAAACTCAAAAACATCAAAAGCACATTCTCTCGCGCCTAGCTCTCTCTCGACCCAGCAGCAACCCAGAGCAACAAACCTAGCAGCAACCCAGAGCAACATCTCGTCCATTACCATCAACCCCACCCAAATTCCCTTGATTCCTCTCTATTAGAAGAGACAGAAGATTCCTTTTCACCCCGAGCTAGAAGAGACAGATCAGATTCCTTTCGCAGAACTGGAGTTCTTCGATTTCAAGAGCTGGAGTCTGAAGTATATTCAGTATTGTTAATTGCATGGTAAGCTCGTTCTTCCTCTTAGGGTTTCGACTTCGATTTGTTTTGGATTTTGGGGTTTTGTTGGGATATCGATTTGGGGGTTTTGCTCAATTGGGGTATTATGGCTTATTCTTTCTGGGTATTTCAATTTGGCTTTCTCCTCGGTCGTTCTTCTTATTCTCGTTGAATTCGATTAATCTCAGATGCTTCCAATTCAGTGGCTGGGTCACTCGTGCGCGATTTGCTCTGTCTGAGCGTCCTTTGTTCGTGCAGAAGAAGTGGTTCATGAAAGCAATAATAGCAACATGTTCCCCTAGCCTTCTACAATTGAATTCGTTCTTTACGAGATGTTGGATTCATCAGTGTTAAATATCGATAAAGCAATTTTATCAAGATGAGGTTAGTAAGTACCAAGTAGCATTATAAATACTGATGTTAGTGTTACATTGTTTAATTGCAATTTCATTCCATGGGCAAGATTGCAGGTTACAAGTCTTCACTGACTTGAAGGGAAAAGCTGAGCAAGCGTTGGAAACTAGTACAAGGACTGATTATAATCGTAGATATTGTACTGATGTCCAGGTTTTTGGTGCCGATCCTAATAAGAAGATAGAAAGGTATGCTCAAGCAGCGGCCTTGGACTCATGTATATATGCTACTTTTGATATTCAAGTTTATATAAGCAATAAGTGATTGTAGGAGTGTATTACCACACTAGCTATTATGGAGGTAGCAGCCACTGTAAAACCCCTACTGGGCATCGTTTATGCTCATTCCCTTTTTCCTCAAACTTTTTCAGGTGGTGGTTAGTAGATTAAAGTGGAGCTTTGGGTGAAGTAAGACTTCTGAATTCTTTGGCAGCTTATCTCTTGGTTGAGCTAAGCTATTATTTTGAGCAAATTCGATTGAAGGACTAGATTGTGGTAAATTGCAGTTTTTGTTGATAATGTATGTGTACAAAGGGAAACTTTGAAATCTACTTACCTGGGTATATATGAACAACCATATGGGGTTCTATGTTACCCCTTTTCATTTGTGTTGTATATTATGTTATGTTTTTGTGGAGCAAGTCTAATGGCAATTGCAACTTTTGTGCTTGTGTAATGAACTTAACTTTCTTGAGGGTCTATTACTAAATTCATGATTTCAGTTTGATTGAGTTTGAAAAATACCATGTGCAGGAGTTTGAGAAAAGCTTTGCAATAAAGTTTCCGGCTTGTACTATTGCTGATTGCAAAGAGGCACATATAAACAGCTTTTTTATTAAACTTTCTTATAGTTTCTCTTTCCAGCTTTACTTTACTAATCGCTCTGGCATTTTCATATGCAGCTATAAATTTGAATTCCCAACTCTAGGCGACAGAGCTGGTGCTCCTATAATAAGTTTCAGGTTTGTAAATGCATATAGGCCTAGTTGTGCACACACACCATCCCCGGGGGACTCTTGTTTTAGGAGTGCTTTAATTGTAGCTTTCATTTCTTTTCTGCAAGTAAATCCTTTGTGTACTTCAAGTTTTTTTTTTTTTTTTTTTTTCAAGTTTATTCTGCCTTTCATTATTCCACTTCTACCTTCAGTCCATGGACCGAGTACTTATGTTGTTGATTATATGTATTTGCAGTGATGCATAATTTGGTTATCCTGGTGGACCCCCTTTGTTTAAAAATTTAAATTTTGGAATTGACCTAGACAGCAGCATTGCAAGTAAGGATGCTTCTCCATTTGAATTTTTAGTTTTTCTATTTGAAAAGATCATTATTTCATTGTAAAGCAAAATGTAAAGCCTGTCAACATATATTTCATTCTTCTCATTACAAGTTTATCAGTTCAGAGCTATATGCTCATCTGAATCATTGTAAAGCCTGTCAACACTATAAGAACGTGCAAATTCCTTTAGGCGGTTTGTAATATTGAAACATAAGCTGACAAATACCTTTTATGTGACCTATGTTAGCAAAATCACATTGCATGATTCAAGTTAATTTTGAAAAGATAACATTATATGGTTCCTGGATATGAGAACCCTGTTGAATTTGGTCTTTTGACTTTATAACATTATATGCTGGAATTGTTCATATTCTATTATTGTGTTGGAGCAGACCATATGGGCAAGGTGATGTGTATTAACTACTCTACTTTAGTGGCCTTCTCAATGAAATGTATGAGTTGCTACCTAATGCAAGATTTGTTATTGATTTCATGCATTAGCTACTCTAATTTGTTCTATAATGAGCATTAATTTGCTTGTTTGGACATGAAAAGTTGCTGAGTTTGCCTGAAGGCCTATGCACAAACACGTTAGCCCTGTACATGGATTAATCTATGCCTTTAGCAATTACTCTATTTTCCATGTTATTTCACTCTTTTGTTTGTTTTATGATTGTTGTAGGATAATACAATTAATGTGATTGTTCAGTTGCAATTTCTTAGGACTGAGGAGGATAAAGCCAACTAGGTGGGATCTGATATCATCACTCACTACTAGGAAGAGTACTTTTAATGACATTTTTTTTATGGCATTTTATGAAAAACGTCATTGAATGTACTTTTCATGACGTTTTTTTTACTGAAACGTCATTGTTTATTTGATACCAAAATGTTATCTTATGGTTGTGGCGTTTAGCAAACACCATAGAAGTTTAAAAATTTTAACGGCATTTTAGAAACATCATTAAAATCTATGGCGTTTTCCTAATCGTCACCAAAAGTTTTTTAATGGCGTTTGGAAACGTCATAAAAATTGTTTGAGCCCATGACGTTTAGAAATGTCCTAAAAGCCATGCCCAATTGTTTTTAATCTGCCGCTCTTGGTCTTTTCGTTTTGCGCCCCTCATCTTATTAAGGATTTTTTATTCTTTTCAACACTTTACTTTTTTCTTCTCGTTCTCTCTCTCTCTCTCTCTCTCTCTCTCTCTCTCTCTCTCTCTCTCTCTCTCTCTCTCTCTCTCTCTCTCTCTCTCTCTCTCTCTCTCTCTCTCTCGCAAAGCTCCGCCGCCTCGTTATCTCTATGCTAGCTACTTGAAGAAAAACTCTGAGCTCAAGACTCAATGTTTCAATCTATCGTCTAAAAGCTTTGAGGTAACAATATATACCATCTCTTATTATCTTGGTTCAACTCAATTTCCATTTCACTTCTTCATGTTTGAGGTTTAGAACATTGAGAAATCATCTCCTTTATCCAAGAACAATTGATTTCTCAGGTTGGAGTCCGATTTTTCTCTTGGGTATTACTCATATTGTTTATTTCCTGTGAAAGCATCTATTTGATTGAAGATTTTTGAGAAATTGTATTTAGTTTTTGGGTTTCAGTTTATGGATATCAATTGTGAAATTGGGGTTAATAGTTTGATTTTCTTACTTAGATTACAGTTACGGATTGCAAATTTCATTTGGGTTTATCTCATAATAGCATCTATGTGATTGAAAATTTCCTCATATGTTTTAGGGTAAGACTCCAAGTCGTGTCCACCACTTATTATTTTGCTGAATTTTGTATTCATTGGTAACATTCTAGTTGGTTTAGATGGTCTAGTAATTTGGTGTTTGCAATTATCTGTAGAGGGATTGAGAAGTTTGGAAGTAGCACAACTATAATTGCAGTACTGGGTCGTTTTTCAACTGCCCCTGCTGCAAGGGTAAGTTTTTGCTTCTGAGCCACAAGTTCATGATATCGTCAAAGGATGACTTGTAGCCAATCTTGGTCTTGCCTCATTTTTGTTTTGGTGGTATGGAAGTTTCAACTGAACTATCCAAATGCCCATGGTCTCATAACAGAGGATCCTAAAGTTTTGTTTTATTTAATCTATTATCTGTAGCATCATACTCTTGCAAGATTCCAAGGCTTCTCTTTGTTTGAAAGATTGTTTCCATTCCCTTTACTGGCATACAAATGATATATTGACAAGGAAAAAAAAAAAAAAGAAGCCAAAGACCATAGTAGAATAATCTGGGTTCTTTTTGTTTCATTTCATAGTGTTTTGCTTTTCCTTTTGACTAATGTTGCTTTCTCAATTTGTCAATACAAGTGTAATGTCTGACATGTTCATTTACCCATAATCCTTCATACTGCTGTATTTTTTAATGAACTAAAGTTTGGTACCTATAATTCATTTATCTTAGGAGCTTTACTGATTATTAAATATATGGCAGGTCGTTTGTGGCATCTTTGAAGAAAAGAATCAATCAATCGCATTTCTCAATTCAAGGTGAGCAACCCATTTTCACTCCTTTCTCAGAGTATAGCTTCAACCATGTTCATTATGATTTCTATTTTCCTCATAATGGAATTTGATTTAGAATTTGTTATAGGGTGTTTTTGTTTTTTTCAAAAGGACAGAACGCCAGAGTGGACTAAGCAATTTCCAGGTATGCTCTATTCTACAATGCAACACACACACACACACACACACACACACATATATATACATATATATATATATATATATATATCATCAGTATGTTACATTTCTATCAAGCTAACAACCATAAGTGAATAAGCATATATTCCTAAGTGAAACCTCAATCCTAATAAATAAATGTAATGAATGAGAAAAACATTATTAAAACTTTGATTTGTTAAATAGTTACTTATCCTAATAAACTGGATACTTACTTATCTTTTGTACTCTCAAATAGTGTATTTTCAAGTTTGGTAATTGTGTGGTTAAAGCATTGTTCTGTTGCAGTTTCTAGGTATATCTTGAGTCATTGATTACCAGATTTTCACCATGAGGGGAGCTTGTTCTAGGAAGAGAAGCCATCGAGATGATGAGGATAATTTTCCTAGAGGGATTTCCAGAAGATATTCCAAAAGTGGGAGTTCAAAGTGCTTGGCAACCTCCTTCTCTCGACTTGCTATAGATATTCAACATGAAAAAGGGCAATGCCCATCCCTCATGGACTTCTACGTATGACAAATACGTGAGGTAATTGTTTTCTGAATGTTTCTTATGGTAGAGACTAAGATTTGTATATCTCAATTAGCTCATGCCAATTGCTTATTTGATTTCCGTTTTGTGATATCCTCTGAAAATATCTTCGTAAATGTGATGATGTCCATAAGTTCCCTAGCTAGGTGTGCTTTTCTTTAATAGAACCTTTTATTAGTTACTAGACATGGAACAACACTTGTAATATACTAATTATTTTAACTAATTATTTGAGAGGCTATGAAGAAATAAGATCAATAATAACACACAGTCTACCATACAGGACCCAATATATGGTAAAGTCATATTTCTTCATGGTAAAGTCTCTCGCACTTTCAAGTACCCCAAGGTAAGGGTAGCTATTCAAGGTTAGGAACTAGCTTAGGGAGTTATCTCTTTCTGTTAAATCTCTATTCTTTAATCTATTCAATGTTGTTGTGGAATGCACTTTTGATTATTATCTAGCTGTGGTGACTCCATTAGGATAATTAGGACTGGGGAGGATCGAGTTCAATTACTGCACACCATGTGTTTGAAGTTATGCCTCAAAGACAGCACCCAAGCTGAACCAGTGGGCTATTCCATGATTTCCGAAAAACCTATACTTCTTGTTTTACTCTCAGTTTTTGACAGCTTAAAATAGACTCTTCAATGATCATTTTGAGCTTGGTTTCATGAAAAACGGAGTTAAAATGAAATACTTATGCCATTTTGAAATTACTGCACTGTTTCAGGATTTCTGCAGTTCTGTAATTCTTTTCTTTGATCATTTTTGCAGTTCAAAGAATGACTTGCATGCAGCCATGATGGAATTGATGGAAAGTGTCTAGGAACTGCTTTTGTGCATTTTGATAGAACTGATGGAAAGTGTTGAACAATATAATGCATGCAATTGCTGTAACTACTATATGGATGCTACTAGGTTTTTGTCTTAGTTAGATTAGGATCCATGCAACAATGGCAGGGGTTAATGTAAAGGCTAGCATGCTAACTAGTTTAATTAGTATTATGCTACTGATGGGAATGTATTTTGGTGGGTTAATTGATGCAATGAGGAATTTGCTGATTTCAGATCTTATAATATGCCTTTTTGATGACTAGTGTACAGAATGAGGTTTGCTATATGGTTCAAATCCAACAAATACAGTAACAACATAAAAGAATATCTCTGTTGTTCCTTCATACTTGTAACAACAGGAAACTGAAGTTTATTTCACTATCAAACAACAGAAAAGTGAAGTTTAATTCATTATCAAACAACAGAATACTTTTACCAGACAACAGAAAACTGAAGTTCAATTCACTATCAAACAACAGAAATACTTCTAACATACAACATAAAACTGAAGTTCAATTCATTATCAAACAACTGAAGTTCTTCAAACAAACAACAGAAACGCGTAGTTCATTTAATTATCACACAACAGAAGAGTGAGTTTTCGACCTCAATCAAACTACAGAACTACATGATTACATATAGTTATATTGTCTATCAGACAACATAAATACTTAAAACTGTGGTTGGAATACAAGATAAAAGACATAAAAATAAAGTCTTAAAACTATTTAGACGACAGATGAGCATAATTTAACCAGTTATAAGAGATTTTCAAACAACAATTAAATGTCTTTGAAAATGCATTCAGACAACAGATTGTTAAACAAGCCTTTATTTTGGTAACTTCAGACGACATATAAATGTGTTCTTATTACATGTCAGACAACAGCAGTTTTATTAAAACTGTAGTTTGCAGTTCATTTGAACAACATTAATCTGTCGTTGTATGTGATTATTAACGACAGAAAGTCCCAAATCCTTCAGTGTTGGGTTGTTCAGACGACAGAACCTTGTGAAACTTCTGTTGTCTGAGTGAGAAGAGACGACAGAGGATATCTGTCGTCTGATGCCGTAAGAGACGGCAGCTGGATACACAACAGATAATTTACATATCAGACGACAGATGATATCTGTCGTCTGAAGGCTTTATTGGCATAGTATCATTTGAGCTTTTTGAGAGAACAATTGTGTTTGAAACTTTGTGGCAATGCAAGCTTTATTTCAGGTCATGTTGTTTGTATCAATTTGGTTGCATAGTTTGTGCCATAGTGCCATAGTATGATTAGCAGACCTTCAAAACTTAGAGGCACTTTTTTTGGGTCGGGGTCAAAACATGAGGTACCAAAGTGATATATACTTTAGTCATCTGATGGAGGGAATAACCATTCTCTTCCAAATTGGGGGCAAAATAGGTCAAAGGAAACCATTGACTTCAAAATTGGCGGCAAATTGGTCAAAGAAAAAAAATGAGGGAATGTTTATGTCATTGAAATGGCGGGAATACCAGGAGGGACCAAAATACTCCTCATTATATGCCACGTGGCACGCACCATAACGGAGATAACAGCTCCAGATACTAAAATTGGGTCAGGGTGTGAACCTCAGATACCAATTTGATATTTTTTGAAAGTGAGGTACGAAAGTTTAAAATAGAAAAAAGATGGGACACTGTTTGGGCCATTTTCCCAGTATGATATTGATTTTGAAAAGGCATAATCTTTGGGATATCTCCCAGGTTCACTACGTGTGCCAGCTTCTAGTTATGTATGTTTACTAAGGTGGCAAGTAGATTAGAGCTGAGAAGTTTTGTTTCTCTTATCAAGCTGTCTTCAGTTTCCATAACGTTCACAAGAAATGATTTACTCGATCTCATGACAAATAAATAAAGCATGTATGTTTACCGCAGGTTTGAGCTATAGGAAATGACTCTAGCTTCCACCATTCCAACACCCACATTATGATCTGGGTACTCTTAGCAAAGTTGTTAGCTTGTTTCCTCACAGTAGGACTAATCAAATAAAAATGTTGCTGAAAGCATATTTACTTATGACAACAACTAGAGGATTAAGAGAAGCAATCGGTGCTGCATAGAACTCTAATTCTTGAAAAGATATATTAGATGTTTCTGATAAGATATTCGATTTAAAACCGTTTGCTTATCTGATATATTAGATAAGTATAGATATGTATGCAAAAGAGGAGCAACCTAGTGAAACACAAACACTCTTATGGGAAGAGGACTGTGTTTTCTACTCCTATATAAAGGCATAGTCCCTGTACTCTCTCTACACCGAGTTATAAGAGACTTGCCCCATAGAGACAAGCAAGTTCCTAAGAGTAGTGCAGAAGATTGTTGCTTCAAGAAATCAAATGGCTTCAGGTCATTATTATATTAAACTCGAAACACCAGTTCATGTATCAAGCTATGTTATAATCAATGTTTATGTACATTTGTGAGTGATTGCATATATGTGCTATATGTATGTTTGCAGTTTTCAGTTGCAAATAGCCACCCACAACCACCTTCTTATACCCCTCAACTGCCAATGAACAATTCCCAATTGGCTCAATCTGAGTTGGGGGACTTGCATTATAGAATAAAGCCACCGAATACCTCTCTACATCCATTTGGGTAACAACTCTATGCCATGAACTTCTGAACATCCCATTACTCATAATCTCTAGTAGGTCTCCCACATTCACTAGCATTGCATCTTTTGGCCAAGGCATAGTACGTGACCCATTCCATGGCCTTGAACACTTGGAACCCTTCACTAGCTAGCTTCAAATTAAAGAAGGAGAGTGAGGTCATTGGCATCAGTATGTGGAGTTAGACCAAGGGCTTGGTCTGGCCTTGGGCATGGTGGAGGTCAAAGTTTTGAAGGAATACATGTCTTTCTAATGATAAGGCTTCAGCAAGGGCTTTAAGTATGTCATTGAAGATGTTTCTTGCTTCTGCAACGTATTTTTCTATAGCATACCTGCTCAAACGAACCAATATATAATTAAATCTTTGTGAACAGTGGTTATATGCATGTGAGCTGACTAAGTAAGAACTTGATCCATAAATTTCTATGTGATCAAATCATAAGCAAGCATGTCTATAAGCAATATAGCACGGAGATAGTAATCATGGTATGCGAAGTAGTACATACATATAGAGTCCATTTTCCAAGAAAGGCTTCAGCAAGGGCTTTAATTATGTCATTGAAGATGTTTCTTGCTTCTGCAACGTATTTTTCTATAGCATACCTGCTCAAACGAACCAATATATAATTAAATCTTTGTGAACAGTGGTTATATGTGAGCTGACTAAGTAAGAACTTGATCCATAAATTTCTATGTGATCAAATCATAAGCAAGCATGTCTATAAGCAATATAGCATGGAGATAGTAATCATAGTATGCGAAGTAGTACATACATATAGAGTCCATTTTCCAAGAAAAGTAAGGATGCCCTTATGGCTTAGCTAATGATTAGAACCACTTATGTTTTAGGTCCTTCGAAAATCATTCTACAAAAAATTATTCAAATTAGATATTGTTTAGCATTTGATTACTGCATTCATCATTTTAGTTTTATTCGAAGGACAATATATAAAGTGTAATTCTACAACAAATAGATGACCAAACGGTCTTTGATTTATCCTATTAAGTTTAGAAACAACTCAAATCAATCTTCTCTTCCTCCTACTCCAAGTCTCCCCAACTGTCAGTTTCATTTTAATTTCACTAATTACTTTAATTAACGTACCTGAAATTAGCAGGCCTTTGGTTGCTCCGGCCGGAGCTGCTTTCACGATCACATGATCAATCCAATCCAAAGGCTGGTCTTCCAACTTGACAAAGTTTCGGCTATACCCCATGTTATCCACGCTCACATACGACCCAATGCTTGCATTCTTCTCTTCAAACGACAACATACCTAAAGAACTCCTTCACCACATCCCTCACACCATGCAAAACAGAATCAGCTACACTGTGGCCTTCAACTACAACCATACCCCATGTCTTAGCTCCAGTTAGTAGCTTGGCTAGCTCTTCGACTCTATCGTTGCCTCGTAATTTGGTCATGTATATGGATGGTAGGGGTTCCTAAACATGATGGCTGGATAAAGTCGGGTTCTAGTTGTGTTCAAGTTGCACTACCACGAACCTCTCTGGCAGGTGTTTGAGTCCTTGTCGAGCTAGTTCTTGAACTACAAGTACTCTTGTGGTTCGTAATTGACCTGCTTGGTCTGTGTAGCTGGCTTCATGAAAGTAATTTTTTTCAGTACTTGTCTCCACGCTGGAGGTGGAAGGAAGTAGAAGGCTATATGGGCTCAAGCCTAAACAATATTTTGGACTAAAAACCCTTAAGTATATATATATATCTACCTTCAGCCCATACCAGCCCAAAGAAGAAGAAAAAATTATATGTAAAAGTCGCGTGTATTCCCAGTCTCCCACAGCAGCTCACAGCCTCACACTACTCAGTAGGTCAGATTTGTGCGTTTTGATGGAGCCTCACACTACTTATCTTCGAAAGCGAAATGCCTCAAACAATCCACACCCAAACTCCCTTCTTGTGGAAAATCTCACCCCTTGTTGTCCAATAGCCTCAGTCTGCGACGCAGACCAAGGAATCTCCAAAGCAACAATCTTTCTTTCGCTTTCTCGTGAACAAGGTATGAAACTCTATCGATCTCTCCTGTTTTGAATTTTTGATACATCTATGTTCTTCTTCCTGCTCTATTTTCCCAATGGGGTTTTCTTAAAGAAATCCCAAAAGGAGAAGCTCTTTGATGCTGTTTGCTACCAGTGGCGGATGTAATTGTGAGTTGGGGTTTTGTGTATAAATTGAGGATTGAGATTGTTGGGACTGCTCTTACTATTGGTTTTGCTTGGTGAGTTGGGGGATATATATCGGTTTTGGGTTTGTTTGTGTGCACTATTTCTGGGTCGGAAACATCAAATAGGGACTGGTTTTTTAGCTCAAGCAGTCAAGCTTTTGTTGGGCTTTGGGATTTCTTGATGCTTTCTTTGGCTTCTGATTATGTTGTGATTATTTTTTATTTAAAGATGTGCATTTTGTGTTGCAGCTTGGAGAATATTTTTTAGAGTTTTGGTGACAGTGTCTGGGTTTATGCAAAAAAAAAAAAAAAATAGTAGTTATTCTAATTAGCCTTGACAAGTGTCAGATCCTGGATGCTCCATGCCTAGCTTTTGATGAGTAGTGTGGAAATGTGATTAATGGGTTATAGAAGGTCAGAGCATTTTTAGTAGACTCTCTATTTGGGCTCTTTAGCTATTTTGGAGAGCATGTTTAGCTTTTTATCTATTTTAGTGGCTGCACCAGACTCCTAAGTGACTCTCCATTATAACTTTTAGCTATCTCGCTCCTAAATATAGACAGCGAGATTAGGCTCTCTATAATTTAAAACATTCTTTTTAAGTTATTTTTTGTAATTTATAAATACATTTAAACTATTTAATCTTCATTTAAAAAATAATATAAATTCAAAATTAACTAAAATAGACAGTATTGATGCAGACGTATTTCTAAAGTGGCTAACTAAAATGACTTTTTAGCTACTTTGGCGAAAATTTGACTCAAAAATGGTTAGCATTGCTAAAGATGCTCTCAGAGGCTAAAGAGGGATTGCTAAATTATTGGTTTGCTAGATGACCTTATCATCACAAAGTTTTGCAAGTCTGCTACTAACTAATTAGTGAAATTGGAGATAGAGATTGAGTGTACGTACAACGTGAGCACTATTTTTATTGCATTGGGCCAGGCCGAAGGGCTGAAAATAGCATTATACATATCTTCTACATTTCGGATTTGTACAAATAGGTACTAAATAATTTCTTTGAATTATTTGTTGACACTTTAAATGATATAATTTTATGGATACGTAAGATAGAAATACATCATGGATACACGAGGGATATGTCAAGATGCGGCCGGGTTACATATTAAATCCCATTTGCAACGTCTTTATTATGATTTTAACTTTTTTGGATCTATCTATATTTTTTCATTTTCTCGGTTTGATGATATTAAAAATGGCCTAAAATTTCACAATTACAATATGTCCATCAAAGAAAAACAATAAGGAGAGTGAAGAAAATAGTTCTTCACAAACTTATAACTCCTTGAACTTGAAATTTGAAGACTATCCTATTTTATTTGGTTATTACCACCATTCTCTTTCTCATTCCAATTTTATGATGAGACAAAATGGAATAACTTTTGGGGAAACAAAAGGCATGGGTGGGTTGAGTAATGGGCTGCCTCTAGGGCCAACCTGGAACTGTAATGGCTAAATAATCTTGGGCTTGATTGGACTAGCAACTCCACCAGCTTGTAAGCACAAGTCATTGGCCAGCATATGCATCCACTCTTAAAACTCTGAAATACCAGAATAAATTATTGGGGGGATCGATCATCTGCAGTACTCTACTTCACACATTTCATCATCTGCTAATTAAGCTTTGAGGACAAGTTCTTGGTTGTCCATATATTTATGGCCCCATTCTTGATGGCCGACGTACGTACAAGTTCTTGGGGCCTATCATTTTCTAACCAAATATATATGAATATATCTACCACTTGAGTATTATTGGTATGCTTGGGACAGATCAAGAGGCCTAGCTATCATGCATGCATTTCCCTGTTACTGTTCTGCATTCATAAAACGAGTTTCAATTCACAGAACAAAGACCTATATTAGGAAAATCAAGAACATGCACATCAAAGGCTTACCCCTCAAATTCGCAACTTTTCCTTTTTTTTAGGAGGTCAGTACTTTTATGGATGGACATGGATGAAATGACATTGCTTCTCAAACTAGATGGGTACTTCTAGTGTCCCCATGTAAAATGAAGAATAAAAACTCGTGTTGAAAAACAAGCCATGTAAAATTATATATAAAAGGCTTTTGTCCATTTATCCTAATTCTAGAGATTTTCTTTCCACTTGCCTCATTAATTTTTTTTTAATTTCCCCTTACCCATGCATAAAGACTCTAATAAAGTGTTCTCTAATACATTTTTTTTTTTAAATTAAAATTATTTTACCCTCATCTCTTTGTTAGAGAGAGAAAATTGAAGAGATAGAAGCCATAGGAGACTTCACCGAAATCCGGTCGTCTGCCGCCAGACTTCTCTGAAAACCTCGTCGGAGGTCTCTAAAGAGGTCGTCAAAAATCTCATAGGTCGCCGAAAAGGTTTAACAGACTTCGATTCCCCCTCAATAGCCCTCTATTGGCCCTCGATAAAAAAAAAAAATTTCTTTCCTTCTAGGCTTCTGCCCCCATTTTGAAAAAAAATAATAATAATAAATTGATTTGGCCACCCACACCTCTTTCTCCCTTATGGCCTGTGAGACCAACAAACCTAGCAGACTGCCGGAGATTGATACCAGAACGAGAACAACAATTTAATAGTACAATTAACCCACTGTAGATCGATACCAGAACAAGAACAAGCAATTAACAGTGTACTTTAACAGGACCTCCTCCTTCAGAGCGATGATGGTGACGGGAATCCAGCTGGGCATGGGCCTTGGCGGCGGCGCGGTCGGCGACGAAGGCAGAGAGTGGAGTCGAGAACCTTGATGTGGGCGCGAATCTCAAGAAGCAGATCTTGGGGATCAACGGCTGGAGATTACGATCCGGGGAGATGACCCAGTTGACAGATACGAACTCGGTCTCGGACCCGACCCAGACTCAGACTCGATCTCTGGCTGCCACTTCGAAACCCAAAACGCCTTCGCTGACGCCGTCTTCTACCATGGACGAGTATTTATGCTTTAGAGTGTCCGATGAGAGACAGAGAGAGCATGTAATTAATTAATTAAGTGAATGACAGTGGCAAAACTGTCATTTTTCTTTGAATATGATAAGTGGAAATAAGAATCTGTTATTGGGATAAGTGAGATAATTTTAGGTCATTTAAACGCTTTCTTGTAACTTCATATGCTTATTATTTATTATGAACTATTCGTTCCGATCACATCTTGGACATATATCTAGGTCTATCGTTCTATGTCAATGTATTATGTTGGACCTTCAATCCCTAATAATCCGGTGAGTCGACACCGTGGCTGGCCTAGGGTTCAAAACAGAGATCGAGTACGTACAACGTCGACAGATTACCCCGGAACCTTCGAGATTTCTACTCCATTATTTTGGATTTCACTTTGGAATGGTCCAGTGATAGCCACTTGGCTTTGAGGATCCAAGTGTTTACCCCCCCAGATTTAGGGTAAAGTAAGTTCACCCCCTCACGCGCCCTGCAAGAAATTGGAGAGAAAACACTGAAGACCTTATCTCCATGTCTTGCTGTTCCCTGCAAAATGATTGGCCCGACATCCACGTGGCGGGCAGAGACACCACTGAGCTGCCTCCGGCTCGTGTCTGCGTGTAGCCACGGCGAGCGGTCGGCGAGAGCCCCTCGTACTCCCGTCCGTACGATGTACTAGTCTTTGGCCTACGTACTGTACGCGACAAAATCATGATTGTAGTCATCTGGGGCTCTGGGCCTACTACGTAATCCTCCCTCTCCATCAATCTCTCACAGCGAAGCTTGGATCGATAGTATTGATATGTGCCCATGTTCATCTGTATCATTTGAGAAGCTGATGCATTTGTCGCATTATAACCATTTTCCTCTAACCCAGCTTCTTCCGTCCGCTAAGAACTAACCAAGATCGAGTACGTGTTAAGGATTCAGTAGTAGATCGAGTACGTGTTAAGGACTAACCAAGAACTAACCAAGATCGACTACGTGTTAAGGACTCACTTACTTTGATCGAACCTTGTGGAAGAATGTTTAAATCTTAAACCTCATGAGGGTTGGACAATTTCTTTTAGTGAATGAGAAAACTGAAAGCATTAAGTAGGAACGATTGCCTTATGGATACACGTGAACTTCTTCTTTAAAATTCATAGGAGATTCTATTAATAATCAAAATTGTTAATTTATTATTATTTTTTTTTATAAAGATTATTACTTCTGTAAAACATAGATCAAACCTGCAGGAGCAATAAATAGTTTTGATAATAATTTAGATAGTTGTCCATTTGTTTGATCACAGTCAAATGAATGAGTAATTTTTAATTTAGCTATATTCATGATTTTTTTTTTAATTTTGAGTTATTATCATAGTTGTCTATTACTTCCATTAATATTGTGTTAAAAATGGCACATGTATATATGACTCATTTTTGAAAGATAAATTTGTAAAATCACTCATTTTCACTTATAGCTTTCTATATTTAATTGAACTTTTAGTTTATTATCATACAAATTGATCAAAAGTAACAAAAAAAAATTTGATAAAATATTACTTAAGACTTTCTAATAGACAAAATTAATTAAATGAGTCTTTTTATTAAATTATCCTTGAAATTAGGTCATGTGTTATGCACATGTCAATTATTAACTGAAAAATAAAGGAAGTAAGCGATTGACACCATTCAAAATGAAATCGAAGAGTTCATATACTAGTTGTAATCAAAATTGAAGTTCATGTACCATTGACAAGATGAAAGATAAGTTTATGTTTAGAAAATTGAATGATTTGGACGATAATAATAAGACAACATACACTGCGAGTTTTCAGAAGAAGAATAGAAAAGGTTGGTGAAAAGTTTAGAAACAAAGAACATCTTCTCCCCCAAATCAAATCATCAATGATCTCATAGTTGGTCCATATGAGCTGGATGGACATGGGTAGTAATTCAATCAAATCAATAGAGAGGGAGAGAGAGGGGGAATGAGATTTGACAATTTGGGTGACCTCAAATTTAGTCTTAGATGATGCATGGTACACACTACTAGACAGCATCCCAATTTGGATGGGTTTGATAGTAACACTTGCAGGTCCCTAATGGATTTGGATGGGCTGAGTGATCCAAGAGAGAATGCACATGGGACTTTAAAGTTTTCAACCTTGATCCTGTTTTGTATTATACATCTACATAAATGTGGAGTCTATTGGCTTCAAGAAAAAATGTAGTCTATTGGAAAATGCACTAGCAGGCAATTTGTCTTTTATCCTATAGGTTTAGGGAAAAAGTCTTCACCAGGGTGGCCGCTCACCTCATACCCTAGACAAACCATAAGTCTGACTTATTATTTGATAATTCTCATGTCATATCTTCAATATAAGTTTGAAAAAAAAAAAAAAAAAAAAGCACAACTGTATAAAGAAAAATTGTTAAAATCAGTAATATTTAGGTCTAGGATCGATTCTGTTTTTGACATTTTCTGTCGAAACCGAAACTGGAACTGAAATGGTTTTTCCGGTTCGGTATTGTCACTTTTTTTACCCGAACCGTTTTGAAATTGGAACCATATTGTTCGGCTACAGCTTGTAATCAATTCCTGTACATAGCAAGAAAGCACACAAATTTTTTCAATTTCCCAGCTTCCCAGCCACATAAAGAGAAGCAGTAAAGCAGTGTGAGTTTTGGAAAATCGAAGTCGGGATCGGGCTTGTAGAGAATTAATGAAGTTGTAGCTCCACCAGTATCAGAAAACAAATTCGATTAGTGAGCTAGGGAGAGCCGAAGAGGAATGAAGAATTGAAGATGATGAACTAATGAAGTGAGTTTGGGAATTGGGATTGGAATGGCCGAATGGGGATGAACTAGGTTGAAGTGATGAAGATGTATTGGGTTTTTGAGAAATGGGGGCTAGCTGCCTAGCCGGCTAGGGTTGCGAGCCTGCGACTAACGGACTGAGTATATGAGAAATTGGGGAAGAAACAAAGAAGTGGAAGAACTGACATTCAATTTCTGGGGCTAGGTCAGTTTTATTGAAAGTGAGTAAGTGAGAAGGCAGGTCTTAAATTTTTGGGTTAATTGAAATGGGTAGTAGGCTGCATATTAGATACGGGCTTCAAACATCTTTGGTCCATATATACCTAAGCAGGCTAAGCTATTGGACTCTGGTTCTGCCAGTTCCAAGCGTTACAAAAACTAGAAATTGCAACCGAACCGATAGAAGGGAAATGGTTTGATTCTCCCAAAACTGCACTCTTTCAATACAAGAAACGGGACAGAATCGCCGATTCCGATTTGATTCAGGCCGGTTCAGTTGGTTTTTGGTTTAAAAATCCCAGCCTAATATTATCTTCATTGCGCAAACTAAATGGAATGTGTATAAAGAAAAGTGACCGTGACCACTTATCCAATTTTAGCCTCAAAATTGCCCACTTACTCCACCAAGAATTTTTTAACCCCATTTACCCAATCTAACAGTGTTTGACAGTATTGCCCTCATACTCTCTCTCTCTCTCTCTCTCACACTGCTTCGTACTCATATCCCAAACTACAAACCCTAAATTGCCCAACCTGTCTCTACAATTCCTCCATTTCTGGTGCCCTCCAAGACCCCCGACGAGTCTTGCATCTCCAAGATCGAGGCGACTACTGCGTTCGGTTTTGGATCGTAATGCAGAAGACGTAGAACGACGGAGGTTAGTATACGCACAGGGCATTTCGTCTGAGCCGATCTGGACAGAGGCGACATCGGTTTTGTTCGTCAGAGGTCTGGGAAGCTCCAAACCTCCACGCTCCAAGTTCGAGTCTGGGCTTTGCTGGCAGGGCAAGGATGATGTCGTTCTGTTTTTTTTTTTTGGTAAATTTGGCAGAAGACTTATAAGGAAAGAAGAAAGAAGAATGAAAAAAGAAGTTTTATTGAGTAGTTATACATGTCTATTGCGGGGCAATAATATGAGTATTGGGGGCAATAATATGATTACGGAGTATTATTAGAGGGCAGTAAAATCAGACGCCGGAATCTGGTCACCAGTCCGGTAGCCAGATTCGGGATTCCGTTGATCGATTGCCGGATTCCTGTCACAGGTCTCCGAATTCCGGTCACCTATCGCCGGAGTCTAGTCATTGGTCGTCGGAGTCCGCTGCCAGTCACTGGTCACTGGAGTCCGGCAAGGTCTCCGATCACTTCTCTCTCTAAGTAACAAAGAAGGAGAGAGCAAAAATGTCCCAAAAATAAATATAAAAAAATAAAAATAATACTTAATTGGAAATTAGAGAAATGATTTCTTAAAGTGTTTGGGTAAGTAGGCAGTCTCTTAGAGTGTTTGGGTAAATGGAATTAATTAATCGCAAAATTAAATAAATGATCATTTCCCCTCAAGAAAAACGCATCACGTGCATTTTGCTCTTCCTATAAAGAATAGAAGAAAGAAAATGTGCTGTTACAACTTAGAACGTACCATCAATAATTATGGTTTATGCTTGTTGATAATACTTTATGCAGTATGGATAAGTTTAGTGCCCCTTTATTTGACCACCACATGTAATATACTTTGCTTTCCTTAACTCTAATGAGGATGATGGCATGGACGCATGGTGTTCGATTTTGAATAGAATATACCAATTAGGGCACATTGTGGTTCACAGAGATATGCATAAAACTAGGGAGGAGGATAAAAAATTGGAAAGGGAAGATGGGAAGAAGTTAACATTTGGAGCTTTGGAAGTAGAACCAGAGATACACACACACACTCACACTCACACTCACACTCGTATCGATCACAAAGACGGAGGAGAGGAGGAGAGGAGGCGGAGCAAGTGAGAGTTTTAAATGCAGGACTTTGTAAGAGCATGCAATTTAGGTTGAAGTGCGTGTTGGCACGTGCCGACATGTGTGTAAATATGTGGGGAATTCTGCATTTATGCAAATGCACACGTGCCCACATGCGTGTGTGAGTTCTTAGAGGTAAAGAGATGAGTAAAACCCTAATGCTCTACCCGCAAAATTCTTGAAAAGGAGAGAGAAGTGTGATTGAATGAATGAATGGAATGTGATTGCATGTGGATTCATAAACACAACTCAGTCAACTGCACTTTACCCCAAGAAGTTTTCTAGTCTCCCTCCCACTTATATAGTCACGCTTAAACCCTTGAAACCCTTTAATAATTTTTTTTTTTTTTGAGAAAACCCTTTAATAATTGGACACTTGATTCTTGAGACAAGACAATAACATTCAAAACACCTAATTGGACACTTAATAAGGTACTACTTTTTGTTTCTCCATTGCCCTAACAGTTTGAAAATCTTCTCTTTTAAAGGCAAGCTAGCAAAATATTACATACTCAAGTCGAAATTTTTTGATGCCGTAAATATATACGAGGTTATATTATTAAATTATCGGTCAACATAATTAATAAAATAAACTTTAGGGGAGTGAAATTTGCATCCCCCTTATTACAATCTGCACCCCCTTCCTAATTTTTTAACATTTTCTGATGCCATCTTACATGTGTTTTCCATATTACCCTCTTCTCCAACCATTTTTCTTCAGTCTCTCTCTGTCTCTGTCTCTGTGTCTCAAAACTCTCACTCCTCACTCCCTCCCTCCCTCTCTATCTCTTACTCTAGTCTCCGGCGATGGACACCAAACCGAGTCGCTAAAGCTGGCCTGCGACAGAGAGATTCCTGCTCAGCTGCAGAAGACGGACGCTGCCGCGGCGGATCGTTGACCCAAGTACTCCTACCGGCGACCCGATTCCATCTTCGCCATCCGGCCACGACACGACAGCGGACCACCATCAATCGAAGCGTCTCTTCATCGTCGACCTGTTGGTGGTTTCGGATCATCCATGCACTGGCTGTAGAGAGAGAGTCGAAGGCCCGAAGTTCATGATCCTCTGACGGTTTCTGGGCAAGTTCCGGCAACTCCGGCGTCCGGCCCCCCACGACGGCGCACCGGCACGGTTATCTTCTTCTCAACGTCGCCGTCACACTTCTGGTGGTAGTTCATTCAATTGTCGACTGTGGAGGACGAATCGACGACAACTGCGAGAATCCTACTCTCAAGAACATCCCTCAAGAATTTCAATCACTTCCTTCATCCTCCTATCCACGATTCCTCATCCTCCTCTCAATTCCTCCGAAGCCTATGCTCCCTCGTTTCCCGACAATTCAATTCCCGCCATGCCAAGAACCCTTATCCTGGGTATTCCAGGAGCATGGTCTCTGCCTCAAGCTACAATCTTGACGAGAATCTGAGCTTGGGTCTCGATACCCGTGTTTCGGCGACCATTATCACCGGCTTTCTCGGTTCCGGAAAGGTGGGGTTTGGTTTCTCTGCTTCTCATTGTCTTTTTTCAATCTGGGTTTTGATCAGTGAGTAAGAGTAAGAGATAGAGAGACTGGGTTTTGATCGGCGATGAATTCAACAGCCACATGGTGGGAATTTAGATAGCAATAACATGTGTTGAAAATTGAAATAGACTTTTCTTTGCTTGAATGTCTGATACTGTTCGTAGTTGCATATATTTAATTAAACCCAGATTTTCAGATCACATATCTTCTGCTACTTCTATCCAAACTCTATCAGTTGCCTATTTTATATATGCCAGAGCCAGAGTACTACTTTTGTGTGAATTAAACTAGAGCTAGAAAACAAAAGAAACAGGTTATGCGGAAGCCCTGCATTAAGAGAGGGGGCACAGAAAAACGGTGGTCATGACGATCACCGAAAACTCTCCAACAGATTCAAAGACTTTAACCGGAATACCATGCTTGTTTTTGAGTCCCAACACAAAAACACCTTTTGATCTGGTGGTTGTGAAGCTGTGAGTTGTGATTTGATTGTAAGGACAAATCGAATTGAATTCGTAGCCTTTTTGAGTGATCGAGCCTTTTGACTCTTTTGTATTCACTCATCGTCACCCATGTTCTAAGCTCATGTGATGTGATCATCCATGGCGCTTTCACTATAAATTCCCACCGGATTTGGTGTCCATCGCCGGAGACTAGAGTAAGAGATAGAGAGGGAGGGAGGGAGTGAGGAGTGAGAGTTTTGAGACACAGAGATAGAGAGGGAGGGAGGGAGTGAGGAGTGAGAGTTTTGAGACACAGAGACAGAGAGAGAGACTGAAGAAAAATGGTTGGAGAAGAGGGTAATATGGGAAACACATGTAAGATGGCATCAGAAAATGTTAAAAAATTAGGAAGGGGGTGCAGATTGTAATAAGGGGGGTGCAAATTTCACTCCCCTAAACTTTATTTTAAAAGTGTGATTTATCTTGTTTCGTCTAAGAGCATGTCCACTGGTTTAACCTTGACTGGGCATAGTCAAGAAAAACATGACTACATGACCTTGAGATGGATTTTGGTCCTTCCACCGTTGGTTTTTTGACTGGGCAAAACTCACCCTTTCTTGACTACAGCCAAGAAAATAGTCATCCCCATGACTATTTCCATGACCAGCCAAACCCAGATGCCAGCTAGGCCCAGGCCATATCGTGGCTGACGTGAGGGACGAGGTGACGTGAGGGACGACGGACGAGGTGATGCTCCGCCTGGGTTGCTTCAATCTCGGCCTGGGGGAAGCTTCTGGGCGGTTTGACGCCACAGAGCGGCAGGACGAGGTGAGGCGACCTCGGGGGGGCCGGGTCCTTGGCCGGAGGACGGAGAAAAATCCAGGTCGGGTCGGACGAAAAACAACTGGTCTGGTGCAGCTGCGAGAGAGAGAACCGGAGGGGGGGGGAAATGAAAAAATTTCATCCTTTGAAACAAAATATAATTTTTTTTCTTTTTTTGCTATTTATAGAAAATTTTCAGATTTCAAAAATTCATAATAAATTCATACGAACTCCGAATATTGCGTTCCATGTATGCACGAGATCGTATCGACGATCTTTATAACTTTCATGAAGGAAGTTTTCCCAAATTATGTATGTGTAAAAAGTCGATTTTCGAGGCCCCCTAAAATTATATAATAATGAACAGTATTGACCGGGCAAGAAAAACAACGGGTGTAAACTCATGCCCAGTGACAGTGAATAGTAACTTGACTGGTCGAATTCTTGACTTCTCGACTTTGCCTTTTTTTGACTACGGGTGCACTTGCTCTAACAGCATGGTATTACAGACATCTAAACAAAACCTAAGGAAGACAGTAGGGATCAATGTCCAACACGGATATGATAATTGCTTTACAAACAATATGCTATTTAGTTGAGTGACATGCAGCATAATTGCTCTATAATATCTATTAAAACGTACATCTGCATATGGAGGACCACTGATATAGCTTAGAAAATCTCATGCTAGAAACTCCCGCATCGATCAAATCAAATAATGTAATCACCAACCCTCCAAAAGGAAAACTCATTAGAGATTTAGAGAGAGAGAGAGAGAAAGATCGAGATGACTAGTAGTAATATTAAGGGATAGGTGTCCATATATTGAGGAAGGAGGAAAATGGACGTGTACCCGGTTATGTTAAGAGAAGTACACAGTGCCTAGCTGTATACCATGTGAAGAGGCCCTCTCTCTCTCTCTCTTACATGCACCCACTCTAACCTTCCCAACTGGCATTTTTGATTCATTCACATAACAGAGCCGATGGGATTGAGGAGAGTGAGGACAAAACAAGCCTAGGACGATTTGAGTCCGATTCTCTTTTGGTTTTTTCCACCACATTCCACACTCCTATCCCTACATAAACCGGAGCTAGCTCCAAGTTTAGGCAGACACATTATTCAATCACCACCCCCCCCCCCCCCCCCCCCCCTCATAGTAGTCTGAGTTCGATAGCTTAGCTAAGCTAGATATATCTAGAGCAATAGAGACTTTGAAACAGTTCATATACAGTCATCTCTATATATCGATCAGAGGTATTATTGTTCTTTGTGAAAACACAAAGGAATCAATATGAATGTGTTGGCCTCGGAATGCAGTAGTGGTTGTGAGTCCGGTTGGACTCTGTACTTAGAGCAATCTTTTGTTTCTCAACATCCGAGTGGTTCACATAGAGGTAATAGTAATGGTTTTTGTGAGGAGTATAAGGAAAAAAGAATTAGCTATAGTAATAAGGATGAAGAAGAAGAAGAAGAAGACCAGTCAATGGTTTCTGATGCTTCTTCTGGGCCTCCTCATTTCAATGAAGATGAGGTTTACTTTGATGAAAACAATAATGGGTATTTTTGTCCTCCATCCAAAGATGTTAGAACATTGAAGTTTGGAGGTAAAAAGCAGAAGATCAAAGAAAAGGGTAGATGTGGTGTTCAAGATCAACAGCAACAGCAACCATCTTTTCTAGATGACACTGCTAGCTCCCCTTTTTTCAACATTTCCAAGGTAATAATACAAGTTTTCATCAATGTGACTAATTTTATGTGTTTGTATTGATCCATTGCTAATCGGAGGTTTTGAATTTTATCTGATGGGTATCTGATTAATTTTGCAGAACAATTTGATGGTGTCCAATAATCAGGCTTCAGGTGATAGTGTCCTGGATTTCTCACAAGGTTTCTCATCAACTCATTTTCAGGTAATTGGGTTTTTCTTGTTTTCTTCTTGTGGGGGTTTATTGTATAACTTCTAGTTTTAGCTATGATTTGATTAATTGCAAATAGCATAGCACTAACCATTCTGTTCTTGCAGGGCAGATCTGCATACCAAGACCACTATGGTTTCTTACAATCTACTCTACCTGGAAATCCACTTCAGGATCAAAACCAGTTGAGTACTCATTTTTTATTCTTATAAAACTACGTTCCAGTGTTTCTCAATTTGTGTTATTTAGACTCATATTTGAGCTTGTTTCTTAACATGCAGGTGGTTTGAAGGGAATGAGATAACAAGATCTTCATATCATCAATGATATCATCAGTTGCTGCATGTGTTAGTGCGGAGGTTGTAAAAGTAGAGATGGAATTGGATCTCAAAAAGGGATCTTGCTCCTTTTTTTTTTCCCCTTTCTTTCTTTCTTTCTCTCCTTTAACCTGTCAATGTATCAATGCAGTGGGAAACAACCTAAGAGGAGAAGTTAGAAATAAATTTTCATGCTTCCAAAATTTAATTCCATGTCAACTTGTAGTGGTGCAAGTGAGCTGAAACTTTGCTCAGTCCAAGAAAAAAGGAAAAGGAATAGAAAAGTTGGAACTTTCATATATGTAGGCAGTTTCTGTGTGACCATTTCAGCTAACACTTATTTCTTATGGAACAGCCAATAATGACCATCATGGATTGGATAAATAGCACCTAAAACATCTCCATATGTATCTGAGAACTGCAAGATATATACTCAATATACTAGAGCAATTCTGATAATTTGCCTAAATCCATTATTCATAGGAAGGAATTTGCTTCAGAAATGGATATTCTTCATTGTCAGAATTATGTGAAGTTAATCTTGTGTGTCTTATCATCACTCTTTCGGCAATATTTTCATTTTCTAAATTTGTCGGCCGCCATTCATCTTCCCCTAAATCAGGTAGCTTTAGCAGTCCAAAGAAGTAGATAGATGTTTTTAATAATGAATTAAGGCAGAAATTTAAATTTTTAACAAAACATGACACACTGAACTTTTCCACCTAACTCTGTTTGCTAGTCAGTCACAAAGTACATGATAAAAAATCAGGCTAAGTCCCCATCAGATTTGCTTAGGTGGGATTCCCATCATATCCATATTATCAGAAAGCTAAGCCTAAACCTACCCCCAGAAGTAAAACCAAATCTTGGAAAAGGCTCAAGGCATCAATAAGGACAAGACCTTCATGTCCCCAAGAGTCAGGACAAGGCTGCATCCCATACTGATCATATTTGTTCTCTAAGGAAATGAAGGCTTATAATGCAGATCAAAATAAGACAGGATTAAGTAAAAGTGTAATGAGTGATGGGCAGCCTGATAATAATACAGAAATGCCAAAGTTAATGTTGGAATATTTCATATCCATCTCTCATGGCCTTTTTCTAAGCCCAGGAGATCCTGCCTGAGATCTCCCTGACCCAATGGAACATGCCCCATCTTGTTTATTATGTGCCCTTATATCATTTGGAAGGATCCCATTTTCTTTTTCATTTTTATAAATAACCTATGAATTTTTATATATTAATGTAATTGTGCACACTCCAACTCTGTCTGCTTGGAAGCTGTCATTGGACTTTATGTCATGCATGCACAATTATGTGTCTTTCTTGCCAATTCTTTATTCCCAAACCATTCGCAGTCAGTGCCCCATTCAAATACTATAAAGTTTTGTTCATCTCTTTCAAGGTTGAATAGGATAAAGATAAGATCATTAGCTAGCACTTGGGAATTTAGGATGTCAAAATTCCAAGTCCTATCCCATGTTTTTTAAATTTTAGGTTCAATTATTGGAGTCTTCCATGTAGTCAATCAAAAACTCATATTAAAAATGGAATTTCAGATTATTTTTTTTAGGTTTTTGTCATCTTAATTATCCTAGAATTTAGGGTTTAACGCTGTGGGATTAAGTTAAATACAAACACTAACACTCTCATAGATTCACAATACACGATTAGAATCGGAGGCAAGCAAAAAACGAACGACAAAAGGTTGTCTAATGTTTTCAGAAGATATACATATAAAAGTGATGATTAGTCTTTTGCTTCACTACTGCATTCCATCATGTAGCAGATAGAAGTGCAGAGATATTGGGATAAGAAACCAAAGAGGTATGGGAAAACATATTTTGCCCAAGTAACCACCGCCAAGACAAAGCCTTCAATTTTTGCTGTAACATATGATATAATGATATAGAGGGGAAGGAAGGCTAGCTGTGTTGCACTTACAATGTGTAAATTATGAAATGTATGTAACATTCAGTCCCTGCCTGCTATCAAGAATGCAGCTTAACTTCTAGTGTTCCCATTTCTTGAGACAAAGCCTTACCAGCACTTCTTATCGTCTCTGCTACGGACCTGCATACATGCCATATGACTAGGTCGATCGATCAGCACATACATACCTGCACTTGCAGCCGACTGTAAGTCTGTAATATAAACCAATACCAAAATCTACTATCACACACAGAATTAAAGGTGTTGATATCATGAAATTGCAGAAAGTAGAAACTTGTGACTTTGCATTGTTCGTATCCGGCTACAAAAATATAGATTGAATCAATCTGAAGAAAGGATAAATGGAAATCTTTAGGGTTAAGGGCTAAAATCATGGGATATATACAGCAGAACAACATGCTTGAAGGGGAATGATGTAGGACGAGATTTTAGCCAATTTCAACCAAAAATCTTGAAAAGAAAGAAGCGTCTTCACATTAAGAAGAATAATTTGAATATTAGAAATTGGTATTCAAATAGGCTTCTTAATGATGGAATTAATCATAAATTACGCTTTTGGATATATCAGAATTCTCGAGCAAAATCTTGACTGAGATTCCAAACGTAATATTCTTTAGTATCTAGGATTTTATTTCCGATTTTGATTTAATCAGGTTTAATTAGGTTTCCTAGTTTTAGTCTACAATAAATTGTTCTTTATATTTTCTAGTTATATTAGGTTTATGCTATGTGCCATATATAAGGCACCTCTTAGATTGTAATTTTCATTCAAGTAATCAATAAAAAACCAAATATTAGAGAAGTTTCTCTATGTTTCTTACGGCTGTGCCTGTAATTGCTAGTGGATTCTAGCTTATCTCATATGTCTTTTGACGCTTGACGGAGCCTCCTACTATCGTGTTCACGCTTCCCGCATCATTTGGTATCAGAGCCAGGTTTCGCCCGCTTCTTAGCAGACGGCGATCCAAGGGAGAAGTTCACTACCACCAACCTCAACGACGCTGGTCGTAGAATATCTATCAAAGAAAGTTTCGTTGAAGAGGAACATGCCAAGGGATTCGCCCTAGGACAACCTCATCAATCCAAAAAAAAAAAAGAACGTTGGATATTCACAACGCCGGATTACGACGACTTCCGAACTACATGTGTCATCAAAGACAAGGTATGCTCTGTAATAATTAACAGTGGTCTACGAGAGAACTTTATAGCAAACAAAGTTGTGGATTATTTTCAATTACCGATAGTGAAGCTAAGTGATCCATACTGGATTCCATTTGGAGAGGATGAATATGCACAAGTAACAGAGGTTTGTAAAGTTCCTGTCTCTATGGGAAAATTTTATAAAGAAGAGATTACTTGTCATGTGATTGACATGGATGACACTGATGTGCTTTTTGGAAGACCATGGCATGAAAGCGTCAAAGGTGGTTATTGCAAAGATAACACATATTTATTTAGGTGGGAGTCGCACAGAATTAAAATCAAGCCTGGAAGGAAGAACTCAAGAATGACCATCCTGAGGTGTGTGAAAAAGAACATGAAGAATCCACTTTGAAGATTGAAGAGAAACTCATTAAGGACAAGGAAGCTGAATCATTCATCACATCGATATCCATGTCATGCATGCCTAATTGTGTTCAAGATCAACCCAAGGAGAAGTCATTGCCCATTCCTTTTCAAGTGGAGGAGTTCAAGTTTCAAGATGCTTATTCTAAACTTGTCTACGGTATTGGATTCATGGTGATACCTTTTAATTTCGAGAATATTGAAGTTGATGGTTTATCATGTTTTATTCCTACTAATGATCGAGCTGCATACAAGAGGAACTCGAGGTCGAGTTCTTTTCAAGTGGAGGAGACTGATGTAGGACGAGATTTTAGCCAATTTCAACCAAAAATCTTGAAAAGAAAGAAGCGTCTTCACATTAAGAAGAATAATTTGAATATTAGAAATTGGTATTCAAATAGGCTTCTTAATGATGGAATTAATCATAAATTACGCTTTTGGATATATCAGAATTCTCGAGCAAAATCTTGACTGAGATTCCAAACGTAATATTCTTTAGTATCTAGGATTTTATTTCCGATTTTGATTTAATCAGGTTTAATTAGGTTTCCTAGTTTTAGTCTACAATAAATTGTTCTTTATATTTTCTAGTTATATTAGGTTTATGCCATGTGCCATATATAAGGCACCTCTTAGATTGTAATTTTCATTCAAGTTATCAATAAAAAACCAAATATTAGAGAAGTTTCTCTATGTTTCTTACGGCTGTGCCCGTAATTGCTAGTGGATTCTAGCTTATCTCATATGTCTTTTGACGCTTGATGGAGCCTCTTACTATCGTGTTCACGCTTCCCGCATCAGGGAAAAAAGAAATGAATATATAAAATGATGGAGCAAGGAACTTGTTACTGAGGATCCTGATCGAGAAACTTATGTATTTAACATAGAGATAAGACATACATGTTTAAGGTTTATCTTAGTATATGAGATATCTTTGAAGCATTTTATCAAACATATTGCCTTTCATCTTAAAATCAAACATTCCAACATTACGTAAAAGTCTTAACTTAGACACGAAGTTCCATGTTGGCTACTGGCCGCTGCCCAACCATTGTCATTTGTTAGGGTGGTGCTGCTTGATTGATACACCAATACCAGATGGCTTCGGATTTGACGCAGTAGGATTGATAACTAGGTTTACCAGCAATAAACCTAAAATAAAGATTCTGGAGTCCACCAGAGATAGAAGAGAAAATTCTCAATTTTGATTGATAATATGATAAAAGATAGGTTCTGCAGCCATTTAAGGTTGCTTAAATATGAGAAAAGAAACCCTAGGGCGACTAATAATGAAACCCTAAAGCCCACGGATTAAAACAAAACAAATCCAAAATAAACTAGAAAACCTAAAATAAAAAGAATGTAAATCTAGCATAAAAATATTAAATCACGAATCGGATAATTAAGACGATACATTTTGGCCTAAATCTGATAGGGCTCACTAAAGTGAGTCTTGAAGATCTCGTCGTTCCCATTCTGGAAATGTATCATGCGTCTCAAATGGACATTCTGGCCAAAAGTTAGTCAAATCTGATTCAAAATCAAAACCTGACTTTTCGCACGAGAAACCCAAAAAGTCCAAAACCAAATCTTCTTGAATATTCCAGCGGCTAGTAACCTGATTACGCGTGAGTTACCTATTTTCCAATCATTCTTCTTGATTCTACACCGCTTCTTTACTTTTATGGTTTTTCGGCTAAACTTGGTCCATTCTCGTCCTACATCAGGATTAGCAGGCCTTGTGGAGCTCGATTCCTTTTTCAAGAAAAATAAATTTGGATCAGCGGAGGCAGATGCGAGGGCTTGGTAAGGGATAGGTATGACGACTTTTTTAGTGATCAGGAGTCATAAGATGAGAGCCTCTCGCTTTAATTAGGTAGTTTCATAAAATAAAGATTTTTTATTTATTTATTTTTAAGAAAATAGATAACTTCATTATCATGGCCAGAAGTCACGTACATCAAATGTTGTCTCATACAAAAAAAAAATGGCACAAGCTGCCAAGCAAAAGACATGTGACATTCACTTTTAACACATGCGCTCACTTATTGAGCCTAAACAACAATAAATCAAGTCCTCACTACTAGGTAACCCCTCTTTGAAAAGTAAACCCAGTCGTCTAAAGACCTCAATTGGTATACAACTAGAATCAACTAAGAAAAAAGTAATAGAAGACCCAATTTCAAGTGGTAGGCAAGAGACCAAGAAAGCTAAGGCTTTCTTTAATTTGCCCTTATCTCTAGGGCTAGAAACCTAACCTCCAATTGCAGTTACTGGGACGTTGGCTCTTGTTCTTACTTCCGGCAGTCTACCCGTCTTCTTCTTCAGAGTGACAAAAGGCACATCATTGTCGTCCTCAATCAAAGGTTTGCCAAGTAGAAAAGATTGAGAGGACCTGCACATAGGACCACATCCAATCTTTCCCAGATCCGGGGCGCTACCACCCGCTGCGAGAGCAAGAGGAGCAGCAAAGCTTACTGTGACGACATCTATGGAGGCGATGTAGAGGAGGAAGCGATAGCAAGAGGCTAGAGGCTAGGGTGCCGTAGAAGACTAGGTTGAGAGAAATACTCTCCTAGGGTTTTTTTTTCTTTTACTCAAAACATAAACATTCTCAGGTAGTTTCATAAAATAAAGATAATTATTCATTTGACTATTTTATGATTTATATTTTCATGAAAATGGTAATTTTCATTAATTATAGCGAAATTACACGTCATGACCTATTCACTCGGGTGCAATAGAAAGAGTCATAGATCGTAAGCACTTTCACCTACTCCCTAATTGCACTCATCAAGTAATACAAGGCTTTAGAACCGACATTAAACAAACTTGAACTCAGGTCCCCAGTCCAACTATTATTCGTTTACTCCAAAGACACTATTGGGCATTGTGTCTAGTAGCATTCTTCTTCTTTCGATCCTTAGACAAACTATCCCTTTTTTCTTTTTCTCTTTAGGCTTGTTTTCAATCCGAGAGGGCCTTACCATGCCCCTAAAATTAAGATTTTGAAACTCGAGACAAACGAAATTGGGTAAACTCAATATGTTAAAGACCTATAATGGTAAGAGCATATGCGGGCAGACGCAGGCGAGTTTTCCCGAGTACACATGGAAACATCCCTCTAGAGAATCTTGATTTTGCTAATCTTTTGAATCCAAAGGAACATGTTTACCCTTTCCTTCGAGAGCAAGGATTGAAGCAGGTAGCGTACCACATAGGTCAGTAACTAGGGTCAGGTCCTCCTCTCTAGACAGTTGAAAGATGTGGGAGGACGACCCCTCCCATGCTAGTCAGCTTCAAAACAAGTTCTCCTAAATAGGTTTAGGAATTTGGGCCCTCAACACCAATAAACTTGGAGAGATTCGTTATGGGCTTTGCTTTAGAAAAGCCCAAAGTGTAGTCGACTTTTTCTACTGATGGCCTTGTGCACGGAGCACTCATACACTGAGTCCTCCTTACACAATGTCAATCTCTCTCTGTTACAACTCTCCTGGACTATTGTTGCTACATTCACCAAAAACCAGAGGCCCTTTTCACTCCAATCATAGCAGCAGCAAACAAGAGCAGGCCTAGAACCGGAACGAGTTGAAATTTGTTAGTGGCAAGAAGCTGTTGAAACACCTCAGCACTTGGGCCATTGGTGGCCCTTGTAGGGCTAGTTTGGGATTGCTGTGACTTCTAAAAAAAACTGTTGCTGCTATGTTGTGAGAATAATCAGCTATGAATTAAAATAGTTTCGTGTTTGGTAAATAATATTTTTAAAAGTGCTGTCAGTACATAAAACAACTGCAGAGACTAGTGTGTTTTGATCCACAGCAGCTTCTAAAAGCAACCTCTAGGCTGCTTCTAAAATCTGCTGCTAGTGACCTATAACTTTCAATTAAAGCTGCTTTTTATTTAGGATTAATTTCAGTTTACCCCCCTGAGGTATGGGATGTCACCCCCTCTACTTTCAATTTTCAATTTTTACCTCCCAAGCTTTCCAATTTCAGTCAGCCGTGTCCAATTTCTCAGATTTCGTCTAAATTGGACGTTAACTCTAACAATTTGACCCACTTTGAGGCTAAAATGGTCATTTCAAGGTAAAAAAAATAAAATAAAATAAAAACCCTTTCTCTTTCACTTTCGGGGTTTTCTCTCTCTTCTCCAAATCTCTCTCTCTCTCTCTCTCTCTCTCTCTCTCTTAGATCTGCAACTCAAAAATGGAAATCGAAACCCAAACGAAGCAAAGGGCACCGCCATGGCAGCACTAGCATACAACTACAAATCATCTCTCATTCTATTCGTCACACATTGATGTATTCAATAACCACAATCGAATCGAAACACTAACATTGTTGTGAAATATAGGCCATTGTTGTGATTCTTGAGGACTAAGAGCACGTCCTCCCCTAGGAGGTTTTCGGGGCCGAACCTGTGGGGTATGAGGTGGCAGAGGGGGCTGAATTAGTCGCACGACGTGTCGTTATTGTCACCGTAGTCTTCTCCGGGCTCAGTGGAGGTGATGAGGATCTTGATGTCTTGGGCGCGGTGGCAGAGGGGGCTGAATTGTATAAACCCTACAATTCTTCAACCTATGAACAAATAAAGCCCTCACAGACCCCATGAGCCTCACCTTAATCCGGAGATCGTTTTCAGCAATGATCGGACTTCGTACATGGGGAAGAAGTAAGAGTTCTCGGCGACGAGCTTCTCGAGGTCGGAGATGGAGGCGGAGAGTTGGTCGAGGAATGGTTTGAGGTGAGTGGGATCGATGAGTCGACATTGGGCGAGTTGGGAGTTGACGGAGGACTTGGAGATGGAGAAGCAGGAGAGGAAGGCGGAGGTGGACTCGAAGGAAGGGGAGGAGTCGGCGGCGCCGAGGAGCGTGAGTTGAGGCGGGATTGGTGGCAGTGGGTGAGGCGGTCGAGCATGGATTGGTGCTTCTTTTGGCAAGCTAGGTCGGAATCGAGGGCTTCTTGGTAGTATTTGGAGATAAGAGAGAAACCCCCGAAAGTGAAAGAGAAAGGGGTTTTTTTTTTTTTTTTTTTTTTTTTTTGCCTTGAAATGACCATTTTAGCCTCAAAGTAGGTCAAATCGTCAAAGTTAACGTCCAATTTGGAGGGAATCTGATAAATTGGATACGGCTGACTGAAATTGGAAAACTTGGGGGGGGGGGGTAAAATTTAAAATTGAAAGTAGAGTGAGTGACATGATGACACCCCCAAACCTCAAGGGGTAAACTGAAATTAATCATTTTATTTATTTATCAAACACAATAAAATCTAAAATTTTGTACAAAAGCTGATTTTTTTTAAAGCGAAGCAATCCCAAACGGAGCCGTAATCATTTGACCTAAGTATTCAATCAGACCCAACATGTTTCTGTTGTCAGGTTCTCTTCTGCATTTCTTTTCTAGTTAATGTTAAGTTTAAAAGCTGATTTATGGGTTTTGGAAAAGTGCTAGAGACATAGCAAGACATTAGCTGTTGACAAAGACATAAACTTGGCATTGAGTAATGAACTAATGAAGTAAAATGCTCTTGCTTTTTTAAAACAATGCAGATACTGTGATGAGCATTCAATCCTGTTCATTGTCATTGGCAAAGGCTCAAATTGTTTGTTTGATGATTTGGGTTTTGATGGTTGTGTTATACTCAACCAAATCGAGTTCTTGGGGAAGAAAGAACCCGGCCTGTACACCGTTGGAAGCGGTTTTCGTTTTAACAAGTTGGGGGTTAAGTGCTCCAATGAAGGATTTACAGGACTTGAGTTTGCAGGAGGGATTCCTGGTTCTGTAGGAGGAGCTATTTAATGCTGGAGCAAATGGGCAGGAGACCGCTGATTCTGTACATTGTGTTGATATTATAACAAAGGATGGAAAGTGTCATAGGCTTAGCAGGAGTCATCTCAATTTCGGGTATCGGTCATCTCCATTTCAAGATATGCAAGAATTGGCAGCTATAAATGCTGTTACATTTAAACTGCAGCAATCGGAATTAGCAAAGCGAACACTATATGAGTACATGGAAAGGTAGAGTCTAGAATCTCTATCATGTAGAGAAAGGAAGGTTATAACCTCTTGTCTAAAAAACTTTAAGACTTTAAAACTTGAAGACGCTTGTGGTGGTATTGTGGCTAAATTAACAGGAGAAGAGTGTCCCAACTCCCAACCAGTTGAGGAACAAAGTGCTGGCTCGGTCTTTCGGAATCCATCTGATATGGGAGTCGCAGCAGCTGAGTTGATAGACAAAGCTGGGTTGAAAGGTTTTGGAGTGGGAGGGGCAATGGTATCCAAAATCCATGCAAATTTTTTCATCAATTGTGGTGGCTCAACCTCTCAAGACATGCTTGAGCTCATTGCCAGAGTGAAGGAAAAGGTTGATCAGAAATTTGCAGCACAACTTAAGGAAGAAGTAACGTATATCAATCCACATTATGGTGATGTGGACCCGGATAAGGACAGATGACTAGTCATTGTATTTGGATCATTTAGTGAAGAAAATGTGAGATCATTGCTTGGAAAGACATAATCTATTTGTAATTTGCTGATAAAACATAAAGAATATTCATTCAAAACAAAATCTTGGTGCAACTTCATTACTCTTCAAATTCAAGCAGTTGTACAATTTGGTTTTCATCTGTTGCTGTCAAGCCAATCAAGAATACCCTTCTCCGCTTCTGTAAGCGGTGTTTTCTTCGCCCTCAAAGGTCCTTCCTCAAACTGAAAATAGTCCTTGTAATTCCGCTTGTAATAATCGTCCATTCTCTGCAAACATAATCACAAAAGAACATGATATCAGAAAAATGGAAATTGCATTGCTTTTCCTGTTCCTCTAGCATATGTTATCCAAATGCAGAACAAAGAGTGAAAGGATAAGGTTCAAGAATCTTTTTTTTACCTCCTTGTCATTCTTGGCCTTGTTGTCTTCTGACTTCTTCAGATACTCTGATACACAATTCAATTACTACTGTAAGCCACAGAATTCCAGAAAACAAAAGCAGGAAAGATAAGAGGGGGCAATCCATAAACAAGCAAACTAAGCACAACGAAGTTAAGCCTGAAGAGAAAAACAAAGAGACAAAATGTAATACTTTTGAGAAGCTCGGTGCCAGAGTCACTAAGTTGGGGAGTAGCAACTGCAGCAGATAAGAGCAGCCCTCTTCTTCCAAAATCGGTGGTGGTGCCGGTGGAAGTGGTTTTCTTTCGTCCTTTTCTTTGTTTTCTTTGAACTGCCTGCACATTAGAGGAAGCAAACTTGTTCACAGTAACAGTGAGTGCCATCAATATGCTCTGTCCTATCGAGCTCATGGCTTTTCACTACCACCACCTGTTTTCTGAACATGTAGATGATGAAGAAGATGAGGTTCCTATTCTCCTTGTAATTATTCAAGCCTTCCAGTTTATCCCCAATGAGTTCAGCTCCTTATTAGAATTCCACGTCAGCTATTTATATCTAATATTCCAAAATCATAGTTTCTTGTCCATGTAAACCAAAAGACCAACACTTCCAACACTTTTGCCTGTCAAAGTGCTTTATCTCGCTGACCTCTTCTCTACGTGGTGCAATCGGGTCACATCTTTATAATTTCAATATTCCGGAACCTATAGAATTTTTGTCTTTACAACATGTACAATTGTCTAGGGACTAGAAAGGAAGAAAGAACTTCAACCACATTTACCATATCTTAAGTTCAAGTACATACACATATTATGTACTGTGATATACAAAGCATATACACATAATGCAATGTGATCTGAAAAATACATGCACATATACTCGGAGCAGTAAAAGTACACGCTCATATACTTGTATAACGCATTTTAAAAGACATGCAAACTCGACACATTTGATTTCATCACATTTCATCAAATGTGTAAAGTATGCTGCATCTAATTTGTCTATCATAGGTTGCAAGTTCAGTTCAGCTGATTCAGGTTATCAAAGCTTCCCTCAAACGTGTCCTCAGTTCGCATGCACAGTACGGATTCCTTGACTAGTATTCCAACTCACGACCAGGGATTTCTTTATCACCACAGCAAAGTTGCTCTGTTAAAAACTGAAGAACAGTGCCAGTGCTGATCTTTATTCCATGCATGTTTGCATTATGTACTGTAAACAAGGAAGTAATAGAAGCATGTCTGTCTACATAGAGGATGTCTACCACAACAACATATGTTGAGCACCTTTCCTAATTATAAAGCGCCCCCAACCCGACCTTCATTACTCCAGCAAGCGTTTATGCTTGCACCAACCAATGGCAATGATATACAAGACTACAGAGCCTATAGTGCTGCCACCAATAGTCCAGAGCCAATCTTGCATCCCCGCTTTATTCTTATCAAACAGCTCAATTTGGATATTCATGCCGAAAATACCAGCCACAACAACAAAGGCACTCACTACCAGGGTTGCTGTTGTCAACATAACCCCCATTTGCAGGAGATGGTTCTGTTTGTCATCCAACATTATGTTGATGTAATCCTCTGTGTCATCAACATACTCCCTCAGCTGCCAAAGAAGAAGCAATATAAGTCAAATAAATAAAAACAGTAACATTATGTAAATAAACAACATGTATGAATAAATTTGGTTAAAACTCTCAAATGTAAGATTGTTTAAAAAAGCTATTACCCAGCTCACAGTCTCATACTCTATTCTAGTGAATTATGTTCACATAAAGGAATTGGCATTGAAAAAATTGATGTAGAAGGAACTTCCATACCGTAGATAACTTGTTTAGTGTACCATCAATTTGCACAAAATATGCCTCCAATAGCATTTCAAGCTCTTCCACATCAAGGGTCTTGCCTGTAACACTATGAGTGCTGCTAGTATGAGTGCCATGGGTGTCAAGGGATTCATGCGGGGGGTTATCAGTGTTTCGATGATCGCCTTCAAAATTCAAGGATTCCCCAGTAGCATCCAGTGATATTTCAGCAAGATTCCTAAACACAACAGGACATGAAAACTTAGGACTGAAGAATTGAACCCCTATGAATTACAATGAAGAGACATATAATTAGATGACATGCCTGTCATCTATATCTGTTTGTGGAGCTTCATCATTCATATCATCTCTCTCAGTCAAAGATGAGGTAGTAGAATATTCAAGTTGTAACTTTTCAGTTAAATACATTTCAGCCATATCGTCATCATCATCTAGCAAGTGTTCTAGTTCATCCCTCACCTAGAAGTCAAATAAAAAACCAGTGTCACTAATATCAACTGCCAAACGCGAACCAAAAAGAAAAGAACAAAAAAACTGCCAAACAGTCATAGAGAGTGCAAGGCTCCATTGTTTTATCATACAAGATGTAACTCAACCACCATAACGCATCCATACAGAAAAAAAAAAAAAAAAAAACATAGATTGTTCTACTAAATGTGAAGCTAACCTTCTGAACACGACCGGTAATAGCCACCAAGCGACTCTTGATCTGACGGACGCGTTCCAAATTGAGTGTACTGATCTTCGACGTGAGCTTATCCAAAGCCGGGTGAGCTTCTAGCTCCAATGTCCTTGCCTGTGATCAAATTCACAAACTCAAACTAAACAACCAAGGAAAAAAAAAACAAAAGAACAAACCTATAACAAAACAACGAGGCAACGCGGAGAATGTAATCACTTACTTCATTCTCTAAGCAACTGCAAGCAGCTTCGAGGCATGTCTCCAATGCCACAAACTCGAAAGGAAGAACCTTCAATCCTTCGCGATTCTCCTCCTGACCTTGTTTCCCAGTCCCTTCACCTCCCTGAGTTCCCCCAGCACCAACACCTCTCAAATGTGCCTCTGCCTCTTCCAAGTCACACCATTTCGATTCTTCGCCATTCCCCTCCTAAACCAAAACACCACAAATTATTACATTCGCAATCACATTTATTGCATTCACAATCACAATCATCAAGATGCTATCTACACAGTTGAGCCAATGGTAAAAAAAAAAAAAATTAACCTGGGCTTTCATGGCCTTGGTGGCTTGGCTATGGCGAGAGAGGCGGCGCTGAAGCTCATCGATAAAGGGAATCACAGACGGGTCTCTTGAATTCAACAAGAGAACCTCCTGCGCAGTAATGATGGCCTTGATGTGCTCCAGGTTAATGACGATCGCTCTCTCCCGACCAAGAACAGTCGACGGGTACGAGAGCAGCGGGTCGAGGATCCGGAGGTCGCGGGCGGGTAGACCCGTCCGGCGCATGATGGCGTGCTTTCCGACCTCCACCACCTGAGCTTGTCCGTTCGAGTCGAGGAGCAGCCATGGCCGTACTCCCATGCCTTTCTTCCGTAGCGGGCCGCCGACGGTCATGCCCGGCCCGGACATTATGGTCCGGGTCGGCTCCGGGTCGTCGTCAATGCCGGACTTGGATCGGAGGTGAGTGGGATGGTGAACTCTCATGGTTTCGGTGCTTGGGAATTTAGCTTTTTCTCTCCCCCTCTCCCCCTCTTAAAAGTTGGGAAAGATTTACGGTGGAATGTCTGTTTTTTTTTTTTTACCGGCCAGTTTGTTCCGGTAATAAAATTTCTGATCCCAATATCCTATGGAGTTAGTTATTATAATATTACCATACGAGTTCTATTTTGTTTATCGATTATAAAACAACGCTGCATGGAAGAATTTTCGTGTTAAAATCTTTTTATTCGTTCAAACATTCTTTAAAGCATTTAGGGCCATTTACATACACAATTAGGTTTTTTTTTCTTTTTTTTTTCTCTGTTTTTATAGTTTTTTTTATACTATCCCAAATAAGCATTCATAACTTAAAGCGAAAAGGCTATTGGTTTGGAAGTGTACCTTCGACGGAGGTGTTGGTTTTTGATTGGGGCTTATGGCTGGATGAGTAGGCTTATCTATACACTATTATTAAGAGAAGAGAGTTTGCTCTCCAAAACTAAAAAATTATGAAATATAATTAATCAATAGGAATAATATAGTAAATTACAAAATAGAAAACAAAAGAATAAAAATAAAAGAAATAGTAGAAAATGTAATAGTTGTATGAGAAGCTTCTTCACTATCTTTAACTTCTCTCTACACACATAGTAAACGGGCCCTGATAACTAAGCCATGCGTGAATGACTCAAATATAAAAAGCCTAGTTAATTCTGGGCTCGAGAAGATATAACCTCAAGAGGAAGAAGTCTCGAGCAGATAACCATATCTCTGAAATGTGAGCAGTAAGTCTTGGTTCGAAAGACTTGCAGCTTTAAGTGAGTTGGCATTCATCCATAATAAACAAAACTTCACAAACTAAGACACTGAGAGACACATGACGTCAGGGCATTGGGTCTTGTATAGAGAACTGCGACACAAGTTACTAGCTCAAAGCTTGCGGCCCATATTTAGGAGGTTAATAGCTGGAGCCCAAGAAACAATTTGTCTTGAGTATAGTGTTTAACTGGTATTAAGATGATTCAGGGATAGACCATAATCAGGAAGTTGGAATCAGTTTATTTATCACATTATTCTTCAGTGGTAAGCTCTGCTAGGGTTTCCCGTGTGATGACGACGGAGGAGACGATGGCTCCTCCTGTACTTTCTGAGGAGGCCGTTGTGAGCCCTGCTTGAGGAGGGGATGCGATCCACAACTCGTTTTTCTACTTATATGGCTGGCTCTTGTCCAAGAAGACGGTGGTGATTCCGTCGTTCTCGGCGGCAATCTCCAATGTTTGGGGATTAAGAGAGAGAGTCCTAATTCGGCAAGAGGAGGAGGACATCTTCGTCTTCCAATTCAATGATAGGGAGGTGCAGAATCGGGTTCTTTAACAAGGTCCATGGTTCTACAACAATTCCATGTTGCTGCTGGCTGAGTATGACGGTGTTTCGGCTCTCGATCCAGCAGCGCTGCACAATCTTGAGGTTTGGGTGGCCGTGAAGGGTCTGCGAATAGCTATGTGCAATGAGAAGGCGCTGACGCTGATTGGCTGTGCTCTGGAGTCTTTCGTTTGAGTCGACCAGGGGGCAGTGCAGAGGAAAGACACGGTCCAGAGGACTCGTGTGATCTAAGACGTTGGCTAGCGGATATGGGCTCGGTGGAAGTTTGAATTTTCGCTGACTATTTCGGTCTGGGTGGAGCTCCAATACGAGAAATACCATGGCCTTTGTACGTCATGTGAATTCTTCGGGTATGGAGGGGGGATCTGTGATCGGAGACTAGAGGGGAAGGCGTGGCCGCTGGCGGCGTCGGGTAGTGAAAATCTGGAGATGGACCATAGGGTTGTGCCGAAATCCCTAGCTTCTGTGGCGGTAGCTGGTGGGCCAGGTTGACTCGTTCGGTGTCGGCAGGGATGTCGGAGCTGGAAGGGAAGCATTCGCTTGTGGAGCCGGTAGTAGGAACTGCGGCTATGGCTGCAAGTGGACTCCGGAAAATTCAGCGGGAAACCCTAATTTTGAATTAGGGTTGACCGCTAAGTTGACTGGGACGGGTCAACATGGCCTTGGACCGGGTCTGCATGGGTTTGGGCCTAGTCTGCATGGGACGGGGCTGGGGCTGCATGGTCTTGGGCCGTTTTCTGATGGTGGGGCCAATATAGAGGGCCTTGTTGCTACTGGGCTAAATGCAGAAAAGCCCTTGGGTGTGAAAAAGAACAGTTTTAAGCCTAGGTTGGCTTTCATTCCTCCGAAATTTCAGCTTGGTCAGTTGGTGGAGGTTCCGATTTCACTGGGGATAGCTCTAAAGAAGAAAGGCCATCTTGTTGGATGAAGGAATAAGCGTACTTTGAGTAATGAGAAAGTTGAAGGTAACATTGTTGGTGCAAATATCAGCTCCAACTGGCAAGGGAAGGAGCTAGCTATTGTTTAGTTGCTTTGCTTGGGGTCTTAAGCCTGTTTGAGTGTGATTAAGTTTCTATGAGTCTTCTATGATGTTTCTAATTTCTTGCTTGTACCACAATTGCGTGACTAGCAAGTGGGGGCTAGTTGAATGCATGATTTCTTTCCATAGGAGGTGAAACTTTCTTATGCTTGGGCAGACTCGCTTAAATGTGAGCTTCCCAGTGATTTTAAAAGTTTGTTTTAGCTTGGATAGGTTTTACCGGATTTTCTTGCCGGATTGCTTTGTAAGCTATGACCAATTGGCTGTTGATTTATTGAATAACAATCAACTTCTATTCAAAAAAAAAGAAAAAAAAGATTTAGTGGTAATTGAGTAAGGAAATTATTTCTTTTACCCTGCTATGATAAAACTAGGTTTTTAATGGAAAGAAAAGTCAAAATAACTCTCTTTTTTTAACACGCGCCTAGAAAGAAAAAAAAAACAGACAGAGAAAAGTGTCTCCTTGCAATGTTGCTGCAAGATAATCTAAGAATTTTTCTTTTATCCATGTATTATTATAATTAGTTATTAAGATGGACATAGATTGTGCCCAATCATTTATTGTTTTTCTTGATCTTTATTTAGAAAAAAAAAATTGGGATTTCTCGTCAAACTTTTCTCCTCTGCGTTCAAGATTGACGACAAGAGGAGTGCAAACTAAAACCCACCACCATGACGAACTTGGAATCTTCCCAACTCCACGAAAATTTCGACAATATTATTTTCAACTATTTTTCCATTTCACTAGAGCGATTATGAAATTTGAGGATTTTGTGAACCTTGAAGACTCCAGACTTCAGATTACCTAGAACTAGTGCTGGGATCAACTCGGTAAATAAGGCACACCGAAGCTGAGACCGATTGTTTGAGTCGGTTCGGTCCGGCTCAGTTTTCATGAAACTGCATTTCAAACCGAACCATCCCGAAACCGATCGGTTCGGTACTAGTTTGGTACCATTCGGTACACCAGTTCTGGTTTCAAAAATCTGTGAAGTTTCAAATAAATGCAAGCATTAATGCTGATTTTTCCTGCATAAGTAGTACAAGCACAACTGACCCTTAGCATAAAGTCATAAACTGAAGACAGAGGCTGCTAAACTCATCACAAAGCACACAAAGGCATAAAGTCATAAACTAAAAACAAAGGCTATAAACTCACAAACATAAATTGATAAACTCATATACTGATAGTCTGATATATAAACTGGTAAACTGATGGCTGCTAAACTCACAAACATAAACTGCTACCAAAGGCTGCTAAAAACTCATCACAAAGCACACAAAGGCATAAAGTCACAACCTGAAAACAAAGGCTACTAAACTCACAAACATAAACTAATAAATAAACTGGTATTGCAGCAAAAGGCTTACTATTAGTCTATTACAACCCAAAAATAAACTCATAGATATAAGTATTGCACAAAGGCTGAAACCATTACAAAGCATAAAGTCATAAACTGAAAATGAGATTGAGCACAGTTCATGAAATGATAAAAATTAAAAATCAGCAACAGCCAACAAGGTACACCAGTTCAACTTGTTTTTGAGTCATCAGAACCAGAATTTTTAGATTCATCTTCAAATTCCACAACTTCATCACTTGCATGAGTTGCATTCGTTCCCTTTGCTTTTGAGGAAGACGTCTTGTTCAGCTTGCTGGACTGAGGGAGAAGTCCCACTGCTCGAAACAACCAAGCTGGACTGAGGGAGAGGTACCACTGCTTGGTCTGTTCCTTCTTTGCCTACTTCACCCATATTCTTACTTTTTCTTAACTGGAATTTAAAAAAAAAAAAAAAAATTCTAATGACAGTTCATGACTTCATGTAATCTGACTAATCTGATAATCATAATTCCACTTCTAGTTCAGTAATCAATTAATCATAATATCAAGTTCTCAACCATCAATAAGCCAAAGTACTGAAGTCAAAAATGAAATGAAATGATAATCATATTCAATCAAAATGTAAAATTCATAATCTAATAAACTGATAATCATTCGAAATTCAAAAAGATCAAAACCCATTGATAGAGAATCAGACTTACTCCTAACTTTCCCTTTGATAATCAAATCAAAGCCTTCGGTGAAACTGTAGATGTATTGGAGCAAAGGAATGGAATCAAATCAGAGCCTTCTTACTTGAGTTACTTCTTCAGTGAAAACTTCTTCGATTTGAATGGAATCAATGGAATCGTGATATTGCGAAGGAGATTTGACTTGTTTGATTGTTTGAGAGCGGAGGAGGCTACCTTTTTTAGGTTGAAATGTCAAATAACCCAGTCAAATGACTCGAGCTGTAGCCTGCATCGATTTGGAGCAGATTAAAGGGCCGGGTCTGTAACTTAAAGGTATGAAAAAAGCGCAATCCGATCCCGATCCGAGCCCAATATAATCGATATGGTTTCAGTTTGGTACTCCAAAAAATACAGAAATGAAACCGAGCTGATCGGTATTGCTACCAGTCCGGTTGGTTTCACCATCGGTTTCTCGATCATAGATTTCCAGCCCTACTTAGAAACATGAACCCTAATGGATCACATACATTTAATAATTAGGGTTGGCAAGCTTTCAGTTTTCCTTTTTGTGATATTTTGTTTCTTGTTAACTTTGACTGATTTGAGTGCAATTCAGACGGTACCTGGAGAAGTAAAATTAGGTGGAGTCGTGCAAGTTGGATGGTGAGGAATCATGAAGACCAGTTTCTTTGAGGTGGATGCAGCAGGCTTTCTGAGTGATTTTGTACTTATATTGGAAAAGCTAGTATCACGTGATAGGTTGGGAGGATGTCTTCTAGGAGGATGGAAGAAGGTTGTGATGGAAACTAATGCTAAAATGGTGATTGAATATTTGCAAGGTAGCTGGAACCTGATGCCTCTATTGAGGCTGTCCTGATTGATATCAAAGTCTTAGCATCTAACTTTTAAATGGTGTTGTTTTCTTGCATCCCACGTAGGAATAATGAAGTAGCTTATTTGATTGCTACTGATACAGTAAGTTGTAATATGAAACGTAGCTGGACTGTGAATCCCCCTGATAAGATTATGAATGCCCTAGCTATGGATGTAAGTTCTTCCAATAAAACTGCTTATTTGAAACTATAATTGAATTCTTATTTAATTCATGAATGCAAGAGACTATTGCATATGACCAAAAGTCTGTTTAAGTGAGTTATCAAAATCCCCAATTCCTTTTCTTTTAAAAGTTAACGGCAGAGTCAATGGGGGTTTAGATGAAAAATCATAAATTGATGGAAGAGTGACGTGTCAGTTGCAATGACCTTTAGATTAGATGGAGAGGCAGGTTTAATGAAATTTACGTAAATTCACAACCTTCTCACTTTAGAGGAGCCTAATCCAAAAAAAAAAAAAAGGGCACATAGAGTGGGATAGCCTAGCCAGGCTACATTGCTGCAGCCCGGGCGAGTTGAGGCCCAAAATCATGTCACCAATCCAGCGACCAACCTCGATCCTCCACCATCATCGTGGTTTAAGGAGAAAGCCTCCTTGGACCCCGACCTAGAAACCAAAAAGTAACAATCAGAAAGGCCTCATTAAAGTCACCGCTCCTATCACCGTTGCGACCCTCGAGAACCTAATCTCGCACAACAACAATCCTCGTTTGAGCACCCAATCTGTAGTATCCTGATGCCGCCACAGTGAAGATTGAACCTGCCACCTAGAACCTCTGTCCGATCACCACCACAACCCAACACTTTGAACAATCACAACCTTTAAACCACCGCGCAATCGGAGCCAAACAACCTCGCCGCCAAACCCTCAGTCCAAAAACACCACAGCCTATGCCATTGTCTCTACAAACCTAAACTATTGATGTTGCTTGTCCCGCCTCCTCGATTGGAGGATAGACCTGCTTCCTCACAGTCGGAAATACGTCGCTATTTAGTCTGCGTGAAATAAGGTCGCTTCCTCCACAAATGAAACACTAGGTTTCGCAGAGAGAGATTTAATTGACTAGTATTGAATATATAGGTTGGTGCATCTGGAATTTGCTATTTTTTGTTAATTTGTTATTCAGAGCAATATCCCAATTATTTGTTGTTGAAATGGACGAGGACATTAAAATTGGAAATCCTTTTGATGGATTCATGGAACATACAAATGAAAATGGTTCTAACTGTGTTTACACCCCTGAAGTAGTAGAGGAATATGTAGCAAAAGTTGACCAGATATTTGATTCACTTCAAGAAGTATATGACTTCTATAACAATTATGCTAAAATGGCAGGTTTTGGTATTCAGTGTCATTCTCAGAAGAAGAAAAAAAAAAAAAAACATAGAGGTTCATATGACATCTCTAGAAAAGACAACATGTGTTATAAACAAGGAAAGTTTGAGAACAAATTGAAGAGTGAACGTAAAAGAAGTCGAGGGGTAGTACGATGTGAATATTGTTCAAGCGTGATTTTGGAGGGGGAGGAGGGGGGGCGGATACAAGATGTATAGTGGTTCACCACCAATTTGGAATGGCTACATCCACTTGAAAATTTATACTATACAGTAGTGAATGCTATCTAGGTGTGTCGAGTCCCCTTTTATAGGTAAAGGAGACTCCCTTCTTTTTCTCGTCTTCTATGTGGCATACAAAAGTGCTATTCTAATATACAAAGGCTATTCTAGTATACAACAAGTCTAATTATGAAGCTACTTGGTGAGCTCGAGAGGGTAGCTTCCCAAGGAGGTCTTGGCCAGCTTCCACCATAACTAAGTAGCTCGTATGTTGGTCTTCAGAATCCAAGTAGCGATCAGGCACAACCATGGCTCGTGGGCCCACGAAAAGAGTGTCAATTATGCTTGGTGACATAGCTATGCTAGAAGCATACTCAACAAATCCATGAATTCCCCAAGCAAAAGGAACTTCTTGATTGGGCAGTTGTAATCCTAATGTCAACAAGCATGAGTGACAATCGGGCGACGCCCCTACTAGTCCCCCAACTCTGTAATCAAGAAGTGCCTCTTTCTAAAGGTGGTGTCATAGGGAAAAAATGTCTTCAAATGGCATAGATCACCTACAAAAAGTGAAAAACATGTGCATGTAGAATGCTTAATGTGTAGGGTGACTCATGTGATATGTATGAGTATGTGTATGTGGTGTGTGCATATATGTAAGTGATGTCAAGTGTGTATGACAATAACTCATGGGTAAAAAAATGTACGTGGTTATCCGAGCATATGAAGTGCGTATGATGTGTTTATGCGTGATGCACAATGGTGCATATGATGTATGAATGAGTGATGCACGATAGTGTATGTGATACATAAAATGCATAAATGTGTGATGCATATGATGATGATATGTATTGTAGGGTCGAGGAGGCAAGTCCCCAAAGTCTTTAGTTAGCAAAGAAGGTGATCAAAATTTATGTTAGTTTTGATGTTAGGTCGCATTAATGGAAAACAAAAAGAAGTCAATTGTTGGAACAACGATGGTAGAAGAATTCGATGTTTCTATTAATGTGCGCTATGCCGAGGAGGCATAAGCGGATAACTAGGGGGTGGTGCCATGAGGCATGACTGCAAAGCTCGGAAACGATGTCGTAGGGTTGAGCATAAAGATCGAGCATACCATGATGCATGAGTGGATAGCTTGGAGATTATGCCATGATGCATGAACGTATCCGTTGCTAATTATGCTTAGCGTATATCAAGCATAACTAGAGCAAGTGCGTCGTCCACCTAGAATTTTGTTGGAACTAGCTTGTTAGGCTTTCCGAGAAGTTCCCCACTCCTCGGCAGATAAAAACTTTAATGTCGGGAAAATTGTTTTTTTTTTTTTATTATTTTTTTTTTTTTGGGGGAGGGGGGGTATGGGGTATGTGGGCATTAGGTTGCGACCTTAATATTAAAGGCCCATGCGTTAGGGGTTACTTACCGGATCAATGGAGGCCGTGGGCCTGTTAACTTGTCCCTAGCGGCGGACATGAACTGGTCTTGTTTCGCGGACTCGTGGAGTCTAGACCCACGAGGTCTCTTTCCCATGGGGAAAGGTGTGTCCGTTTGGCGGAAGAGGATACTCAGGTGACCAAATAAGATGTCTGGGTGTCCTGACCAATTTGCTTGCCCAAAGATTTTTTTTTTTTGGTATCCGCTGAAGATTTTTTTTTTTAGTGATCATTTCACTGAATGTTCTCTTGCGTCTGTTGAAGAGTGACCATACGTCCACCAAAGTTGACCGAATGAAGCTTATTTGCTCGGATTTCCACAAACGGTGCCAAATATTAGGTGTGATTTCGAATGAGAGAGAGAGAGAGAGAGAGAGAGAGAGAGAGAGAGAGAGAGAGAGAGAGAGAGAGAGAGAGAGAGAGAGAGAGAGAGAGAGAGATAAGATGTATAGTAGTTCACCACCCATTTTGGGATGGCTACATCCACTTAAAAGTTCACAGTATGGAGTATTGAATTTTAGAGGTAAGGGAGACTCCCTTCTTTCCCTCATCTTCTATGTGGGATAAAAAAAAAGTACTATTCTAATGTACAAAAGCTATTCTAGTATACAACAAGTCTAATTATGAAGCTACTTGATCAGGCCGGGAGGGTGGCCTCCTAGTGAGGTCGATCTAGTTCGGTACCAAAACGATCATTAATTTTACTGAAAATTTGCAAAAGTGATATACTCATAGGGACCTAAAAACCAACCAGATGTGATTTGTCAAAATGTGGTCTACAATTTAAGATATCAGCTGTCCCTAATACACTATTCCTATTCTGTCCCCATGTATTCATTGGTCCACAAAGATTAAGAAAATATTTTCTTAATATTAAAGGAAAAACACATTATGTGCCTTCGTCAAAGAAACAGATGAAGAGGGAATCAAGGAATTATAATCACATCACAATCAGTATTTACTATCATTATTGTAATTGATGTTGATCGATATTTCCATTGTAATTTCATCCCTATATAAAGGGGCTATGAAATGAAATGAGTAAACCAATTCCAATTGTCATTTTACTTTTACACGTTATTAGCAAAGAGTAACGCTCTGTTGCAGAATGTCAACAAAGAGTAGATTGGCCTAAATAGAAAGAATCAATCCAGGCAGAACTAGATTCTCTGGCAAAGAGACAGGTATTTGGTCCAGTAGTGCTAACCCCACCAAGTGTAAAGGCTGTAGGACATAAATGAGTCTTTGTCAGAAAGCGTAATGAGAAGAATAAAGTCTTGAGGTACAAGGCTCGCCTTGTGGCGCAAGGTTTCTCGCAACGCCCTGGAATTGACTACGAGGAGGCATACTCTCCTGTAATGGACGTTACAACGTTCCGCTACTTAGTTAGCTTAGTAGTTTCCGAAGGACTGGAAATGCAGCTCATGGATGTGGTTACTGCGTATCTCTATGGGGATCTAAATTCAGAGATATATATGAAAGTGCCTGATGACCTTACATTACCCAAGTCAAGTGACTCTAAACCATGGAGTGCGTTTGCAATTAGGTTGAAACACTCACTTTACGGATTGAAACAATCCGGGCGGATGTGGTATACCCGTCTAAATGACTACTTGATTGGGAAGGGATATAAGAACGATGAATTATGCCCCTGCGTATTCATAAAGAAAATAAGTTCCGGATTTGCAATTGTAGCAGTATATGTCGATGATATGCACATAATAGGTACTCTTGATGAAATAAGAGAAACCGCGAGCTACTTGAAATCTGAATTTGAGATGAAGGATCTTGGGAAAGCTCGATTCTGTCTCGGCCTTGAACTAGAACACGAAGTTTGTGGAATACTAATCCACCAGTCTGCGTATGTCCAAAAGATGCTCAGGCGATTTAACATGGACAAAGTGCATCCTGCTAGCACTCCCATGATCGGCCGAAGTTTGGATGCAAGGAAAGATCCATTTCGTCCAAAGGAATATGACGAAGAGGTGTTGGGAGCTGAAATTCCCTATCTAAGTTCAATAGGAGCATTATTGTACTTAGCCCAATGTACTCGACCAGACATTGTATTCTCAGTGAACTTGTTAGCTAGATTTAAGCTCAGCGCCAACGCAACGTCACTGGAATGGTATCAAGAACATTTTCCGATACCTAAAAGGAACCATTGACTTGGGACTATTCTTTCCCTACAGAGAGACAAGAGGGACCGCAGATGGAACTGCAATCCTTAAAGGAAATGTTAATGGCGAAAGCGCCACTCACTACACCGAAACCCAAATGACGTTTTGGTTGGTTTTGCTGATACTGGGTACCTCTCTAACCCACATAAAAGTCATTCCCAAACAGGTTATGTATTTACCATTGGGAACACAGCGATATCATGGAGATCAACCAAGCAAACCCTTGTGGCTACCTCCTCGAACCACTCAGAGATCATTGCTCTACATGAGGCAGTTCGTGAGTGTGTATGGTTAAGAGCTATCATTACACATATTCGAGGGACAAGTGGTTTGAGTTCTACCACTGAAAATCCTACTTGCATTTATGAAGATAATGTAGCTTGCATCGAACAAATGAAGCTATGATATATCAAGGGTGATAATACAAAACACATATCGCCAAAGTTTTTCTACAATAAGCAACAACAGGCCCTCCTCAAGATTCAAGTGAATCAAGTAAGGTCTGAGGAGAATGAGGCAGATTTGTTCACCAAATCATTGTCTAAGGCCATATTTGAGAAACATGTGAAAAGCATAGGAATGCGAAGACTTTCCAAGCTCCCTTGATTAATGTAAGAATCAGGGGGAGGTGTAGACGTCAGGGGGAGTCTAATACACACATGTCATCCTCAAATGTAAAAGGTGCGTTGTGCTCTTTTCCTTCGACCAAGGTGTATTTTTTGTCCCACAGAGTTTTTATTGTTATTTGGCAATGTTTTTAGTGAGGCAACAACTCATGCACCATTTTATCTTTGACTTGGCACAAGGGGGGTGTTAAAGGAAAAACACATTATGTGCCTTCGTCAAAGAAACAGACGAAAAAGGAATCAAGGAATTGCAATCACATCACAATCAGTATTTACTATCATTATTGTAATTGATATTAATCGATATTTCCATTGTAATTCTATCTCTATATAAAGGGGCTATGAAATGAAATGAGTAGACTAATTCCAATTGTCATTTTACTTTTACACTTAATCTTTTGTTTCATTTTTTATTCTTTGTGGACCAATGAATACATGAGGACAGAATGAAGATAATGTAATTGGGGACAGCTGATTTCATCCTGCAATTTAGTCATTTTGGAATTAACTTGTGATAGAATGATTTTCAAGATATACCGTGGATAGATTGTTTAGGGTGCCATCAATTTGCCCAAAGTATGCCCCCAAAAGTATTTCAAGCTCTTCAACGTTAAACTGCTTGCTTGTACCCAGGGACGTAGCCAGGATTGTATGAAGGGTTGGGCTAATTTTAGCCTAACAAATATTTTGCGCATAACTCTTTTTTTTTTGAGGTTTGGAACCCAATGGGAGGCTCATCCTCACGCCTTTATTATTCAAAACATACAATGGGGGGGGGACATAAAACCAAAACCCCGTAAATTACAAATTACAAGCATATATCTAACTAAACCGTACCCTCCGAGGCCCACTAACTTCAAATTCAGAAATCACTGAATCATTATCAATCCTATCAGCAAACTCTTTTTCAATGTAGAGAACCATCAAATCATCAAGAAAGTCATCTTCCATCTTATTTCGAAGTCTACTTTTTATAATGTTCATAGATGAAAATGCTCTCTCTGTTGTTGCTGTAGAAACTGGCAGAGTCAAAATAAGGCAAATCAACCTGTAAATCATAGGAAAGAATGCTGACTTTCTTGTTTCAACTAACCGCCGACACAAATCAAACACAGAATTTGTCTTGGAAAATCTTGCATCCTTTTGAATATCTGTTAGAAAATACCCACACTCCATGTCTACAGCAAACATATCAGATGATGTAAAATCTTGAGAATAGAACTTCAAAGCAAGATTGCTAACATCTTCAGATTTGAATGAAACAAAATTATCACGAGGGTCAAATGTAGCACTAAGAACAAGGAGCTCCAATGAATTATCTTGAAATCTACTATCCAGCTCTGCCAATTGAAAATCTATGACAGCATTAAGTATATTGACCCGATAATAATGCTCATTTGTAATATTTTGTTCACAAGCCCTTATACCTTTCTTGTAAGGAGCAGACATATCCGGCATAATAATATCATACTCACAACAAAATGATGCAACCTTCATAATCAAATTATCCCAACCATCTTCTCTCATATCTTGAAGTTTTGATTTTGTTATTGAAAGAAAGTTTAGAGCATTCAAAATGTCTATGGCTTTTTTTTGCAATGACTGACAAAGAAAGTCAGTAATCCTCATAACATCATGCATCAAAAGCAAGCAAAATACAAAATCAAAACGCATCATAGCCTTACCTACACTCTTTGCTTCTCCTTGTACTTTATTTGGTCCGTTTGCAACCAATTCTGCAAGAGTTGTTCTGGTGGCTCCATATAATTTAATCAAACTTGATATAGATCGAAGATGTGAACCCCAACGAGTAGCTCCTGCACGTTGCAAAGTGCAAGCCTGATTAGCCCCTCTACCTGTACCAAGTGTACCGGCAGCCACTAATTCTGCAATTTCTTCTTCTCTAATAACTTTTAACGCTGAATGCCGTTTTGCAGAAGAATCAAGAAAAATTTACAATGAAGTTCAGAGTAGAGAAAAATTCCCAAATATCATGCACCCCTTTAGCTGCAGCATTTAAAGTCAATTGTAAGCGATGAGCAAAGCAATGCACATAATATGCAGATGGACACTCTTCACGAAACAAAGCTTGTAAACCATTAAATTCACCCCGCATGTTGCTAGCACCATCATATCCTTGGCCACGCATGTTTTCTACCTGAAGATCATATTGAGCAAGAACTTTGGATATCTCATTTTTCAAAGTTTGAGAACAAGTGTCTACAACACTAATAACTTTGAAAAACCGTTCTCTAATAAACCCATAACAATCAACAAATCGAAGAATGATAGCCATTTGCTCCTTATTAGATGCATCAACTGCTTCATCAACTAGGATACAAAACTTGGCATCTCCCACTTCCTCACGAATTTTGGTTCTAACCTTGTTGGCAAAAATATTGGCAATTTGTTTTTGAATTTCTGGAGAAGTATACTTGGCATTTCCAGGAGCATTTTCTAAGACTTTTTGAACTTCTATATTCATTCTTCCAAAAGAATTCACAACTGCATTGAAATTTCCACCATTGGATGAATCAATGGATTCATCACGCCCTCTAAAAGCACATCCTTGGTGGGCTAACAACCTTACACTCTCTATAGTAGTAATAAGCCGGAGTCGGTTATTTGCTACTTCTTGTGATGACTGTGTGCTAATCACTCTCTCAATATACTTAGATGGGTTTCTTAGTGTCTCCCACTTGTGTATGGCAGCACTATGTGGGGAATTTATGCCTCCCATGTGAGCAAGAATGCCAGACTGTTTGGACATAACATTCTTCCAACCTTGAAACCCAAACTCAGTGAATGCTGGATGGTGGGATGGATAACTATCAAAGAGGAAACACGGGTAGCAATATGCTTTGTCTAACTCTTCGGAATACTCAAGCCAAGGCCAATCTCTGAACCATTTGGCATTAAACTTTCGACCTTGACCTCCATCAAAAGAAGATTGATACTTGCTTAACTGAGGTTGATACGGTCCTAAGACCACATAAGCTCTTCGAATATTGTCACGCTCATTCAAAGGATACTTACATATTGGAAGTCGTATTCCAGGATCACGCTCAAGAGAAGTAACATCAAAATTTGAAGCCATCTCAATTCTTTCATCACGACACTCTTCTAGTGGAATAGGTGGAGAATCATTAATAGGAACATCATTCACAGAATTCTCAGTCACATTTCTACTCCCACTCCCACTCCCGATTTCATTCCCACTACCACTTGATGGAATATCACTTGTAAACCATGAAAGAATATTTTTATACCGTTTGGGTTTTCGGCGATCCGTCATTTTATTCAATACCTATAATATATATACATATATTTCATTATAACAATTACCAATTGACAAATGACAAGCAAGATGGAAATCAGTTATGTAAATATGCAATTATGCAAAATTAAATAGCCTAAGCTTATATAAACAATTATCATTTATCTAAAAAAAAAAAACATCACTAAAATCCCAATTATGTGGAATCTGGACACCAAACATCAAACACCACATCACAATTCATCAACCGATTCAACCCATTCCCAATTATCAACATCAAGTGATTCAAGTCATCATTCATCATTCATCAACCCATTCAGCCATTCCCAATTCGCAAATACTGAATTACGACCTCACCCTAAACAGTATTCAACCCATTCCCAATTATCAACATCAAGTGATTCAAGTCATCATTCATCATTCATCAACCCATTCAGCCATTCCCAATTCGCAAATACTGAATTACGACCTCACCCTAAACAGTATTCAACCCATTCCCAATTATCAACATCAAGTGATTCAAGTCATCATTCATCATTCATCAACCCATTCGCCAATTCCCAATTCCCAATTACTGAATTACGACCTCACCCTAAACACCCAACATCAGTACATCACTACATCATGAATTCACGATTCAAAGTTTCAAACAATCAAACATCATCAGCATTCAGCAAGACAGCAATTCAGCAATTCAGCAATCAGCATGGGTATTGGGTATTTGGGTATATGATGTTTACCTGACTACCTGAGAATCTAAGATTCAGGGATTGAAGTTTGAAGATTTGATGCCTTCAAGAATCAAGAGTTCAAGGAGCAGGACTGGCGGACTGCAGGAGTCGGCCGAGTGGCATGACGCAGGGAATCCAGAGATGCAGACCGCAGTCCGCAGGTCCGCAGTGGAGCCGTCACTCCATCAGCCGTGGATGTGGCTCAGTGGACGGTGGCGGAGGAGCCGAGGAGGTAGCTCAGCCTGCTCAGGGGGACTGAAACTCTGAATATGGAGGTGGCTCGGTGGCTGGAGCTTGGAACTCGGGGAGAGACTTGATGGCTGGAGCTTGAAAGTTGAAACTCTGAAGGATTCCACCGATCTGAAGTTCTGAACTCGGGGAGAGTGAGACTGGAGAGTATGGAGTCGGACCGACAGCTGCAACCCAATTGCAAAGTATTAGTATTTTTTTTTTTTGGGCTATACCCATACTTGGCAGTTTTTGGCCCAATTTTCCCTTGGGCTACAGCCCAGACAGCCCTTCAAGTGGCTCCGTCCCTGCTTGTACCTGTACCGGTATGGCTGTTCCTGCAGATTTAGAAATTAGAGATGTTGTTAGATGATTTTCAAATTTTTCATATTTGAAATCGTTGAGAGAGATTACTAGCTAGCTAGCTACGTGCCTGTCGTCCAGTTCTGCTGCATGATTGATTTCATCATCCATTTCATCTCTCATCTGCTCATTCATGGATAATACAGAAGAGTTCTCTAGGTCTGACTCAACAAAGAGCTTAATTGTCTGTCAGATACATCTCAACCATATCTTCATCATCATCTACCAAATGTTCTATTTCATCCCTCACCTGCCAATCAACATGTGTATACACACATTCACATGAAAATTAACATATAAGAAAAACAATAAAAGGGATCTCACCACAAATGGCTCCCAAATTATTCCAAACTCACAAAAACAGTACTTTCATAATGTTTCATTAACATTTTGTGTAAACCTTTGATCCGTTGCATGTTCAGTAGAACCCCGAAGAAACGCAATGAAATCCCAATTTAGTGGATTACCTTCTGGACACGTCCTGATATAGCAACCAAACGACTTTTGATTTGGCGAACACGTTCTAGATTCAAAGTACTTTGAATCTAGTACTAATCTTTGAACTGAGCTTATCCAAAGCTGGATGAGCTTCTTTCTCCAATCCCTTTGCCTGTTTTCCAACCCAAACAAATGAAACATGAAAACAGTGATGTAGCTTTGCTAAGGGGAGAACGATGAAGCTACAAGTCATATACATAAAAGGAGGGGATTTTTATATATATACTTCATTTTCTAAGGAAGTACGTGCAAGCAGCCTCCAGACAAGTCTCTAATGCCACAAACTCAAAGGGAAGAACCATGGATCCATATAATTGATTCTGACGCGACTCTCCCAAACCATGCAACCTTGAATGACTATCATCATTACCCTCCTAGAGGAGAGATATGATCACATATATGTAGGGCTGTCAATGGGTCGTGTCGGGTTGGGTTCGTGTCGGGTCAAGGTATTTGTCGTGTCGCAAGATACAAACCCAAACCCAACCCATTTAATAATCGTGTCAAAAATTTAAACCCAAACCCAACCTGTTTATTAAACGGGTTACCCGTTTCCAACCCGCTTAACCCATTTAATAAATAAGTTGTGTCGTTTTTGATAAAATGACTCATTTAATGGTCAACAATGCGACCCATTTAACTAAAAAAATGCATAAATTGATTAAATTCACTAAAAACTCCATAAGACGAAGAATGTAAATAATTATATATTATTCATAAATAATTAAATCCAATAATTATAAAGCAAAATATTTCAAATTGTCTAATCCTATGATCAAATACTCCCAACGTCTAAAATTTCAGGATGAAGTATAGCATAATCGGGTTATACGGGTTCACTTCGTGTTGGCGGGTTGACCCGTGGCCGACCCATTTATTAAATGGGTCATGGCGGGTTGACCCATGGCTGACCCGCTTTTTAATCGTGCGGGTTCAACCCGCTTTATTTCGTGTGGGTTTCGAGTCGTGTTATCGGGTCGTGTCGGAATTGACAGCCCTACATATATGAATGCCAAAACCCTAAAAGTTCAAACATAATGGCAAAAACCGAACGATAAAAAACGCAATCCTTGCAAATGATTATACATCAGTAAGAGTTCCTAAATCATATTTTGAAGTACAAAAAGAAATCTAAAAACAAAGAAAGAAAGTTTAGAGCCACCAAGAAACCATACTAACATTATCCTAAAGGATTTATAACATTATTCTAAAGCAAAAAGAAAATGGTCCTTGACCTAAAGCACAAAATTGAGTAAATGTATTTCCACTTGCCCCATCAATAAAATTTAGGGTTTTTGTCCATTTACCCTATTTCTAGAGATTTTTTTTTCCCACTTATCCCATTAAGTTTTTTTAATTTTCTCTTACCCAAAACACTCTAAGGAGGTCTTCCCTAATACCCCATTAAGAATTTTATTTTTTTTATTTTTATTTTTTAATACCATTTTACCCTCACCCTTTGTTACTTAGAGAGAGAGAGAGAGAGAGAATGGAAGAGAGAGAAACCATAAGAGACTTCGTCGGAGCCCCGTCACTAGCCGCGGGAATCCGGTCACCGGCCGCCGCCCATCAGACTTTTCTGAAAACCTCACCGAAAAGGTTTATTGCCCCCAATAGACATCTATTACCCCTCAATAGAGGGGCAATAGACGTCTATTGCCCCCTAATAGAATTCTATCAGCCATGTATTGCCCCTCAATAGACGTCTATTACCCCCAATAGAACTTTCGATCACCGGAATGGAAACTAATCTCCTTAAATTTAGATAAATAAAACTTTGATTAAAAAAAAAAAAAAGATGACATCAATTGAAAACATATATTGCCCCCCAAATAGACGTCTATCGCTCCCCAATAGACATCAATTTTCTTTTCTTTTGGCTTTCTACCTCCATTTTACCATAAAAAAAAAATAGCACTAGAAAACGCAATTAATCTCACTCTCTCAATTTTCTATATATATATATATATATAAATCCCTTTTATTTCTCAAAAAAAAAAAATCAATTTGTTTGTCAACTATTAGCCACGTCCATTGAGGCATTGAGGAAAAAATAAGGAATGCTGCTCCCAAAACCTAGCCGCCTGTGCTCGATGATCCAAACATGGCGACTACTGCCGGTCTCCATTCTAAGTGGAGAAACCCACTCCACATCCCATAATCCAATCTCAGCCCTCCAATCCTGGTTGGCGACCAACCAACAAAAAGAAGGTTATGCAACATTCAAGGTTTCTGACCCGTGCCGGTTTGGGTTCGATCTAGATCGCGGCCGACCTCCAGGGGCGAGCCTTGGGCACTATCCTCCAAGAGGCAGTGGTGGCTTGCTCTTTGGAGCAAGTGGATCTCTTGCGTGGGATCTCCAATCTTCTTCATGTGGACGATCAAGAAGCTTCTCTTGGCCTCATCCTGCATTGATCAAACCTTGGGACCTGAGGAAGATGGTGCAATCGGTGATTCATTGCCGAAGCCAGCCTATACGGAAAGATGAGTTGGATGAGTTTGGTCGGACTCGTCTGCGTTGGGGACGTCTCAAAGTTAGAATTCTGGGTGATCCTCGGAGTTGGATAAGGCCTATGCTAACGTGGAGAGGATGGTCTCAGGATCTGGGGCGGAGACGAGATCGCCTGCATCTAGTATGTGCGGCGGCGATGGTGGCCGCGACGAAAACTGGTGCAAGAGCAGAGGAGCCCAATCTGGGTTGGGTGCCAAGATCATTGTTGAGGCCTGTTGACACCCAAATTTCCACGAGTTCAAATTTTATGAGTGATAAGCGAAGAGGGCAAGTCATCAATCTAGTAACCTAATTGGGCCTTCAAGCATGCCCATTTCACGTCAAAAGGAAGCTCTCTATTTAGCAAGCGATACGAGAAGCTCAAATTCTCAAACGATTGACATGCATTTTCAAATGAGCCAACACGCTTATTTATCATGCGATATGCGTAGACCCAAGCTACGTTTGGGGCTTATACGGAAGGGTGTGGTGTGGAAGGTAACAGATTCTGTGAGGCCTATTGTTAAGTTAAGGCCTATCGACAATTTTGGGCTTGCGGACCACAATTCATGCTTGAGGGTCTAGAATCTTAACAAAGGCTAGTAGAGAGATGAAAGCAGGCCTAGCAAAACCTAAAGCCCACTAGACTTTTTTTTTTACCTGAAGTCCATTACCCAAAGTCCATTACAACAGCTTCTAGCCCAAAGGCCGTTGAAGCCTTCTTCTTCCCAAACCAGAATGTCGTTTCTATCAAGATTGCTGCTGGGATTGGTACTTCACCATTTTTGGCAAGAACCCAGACTCCATGGAGAAGCTTTTTGATTCATATGCCCAACAATCTTGTTTCAATTTCCAATAGCCCTCAAACTTTGTGATTACAATTTACAATAGCAGAAAATAAGGGATTAGAATCCCTCAAAGATCACAGCAGCACAAAATCTAGGATCCCCATCATCGTCCTATACCTGTACCACCAATCTTCACCCTCATAGCCAGAGCAAACTTTCACTCTTTTGGTTTCGTGGGGAAAACAAAAACTGAAAGCTTTAGAATGATCCCACCAAAACTGAGAATACCCTTTCAAAGCCTCTGGTTCTTGGCACAAATCTTCCCTGTCTATCTCCACTATAAAAAGCGAGTTCGTTGCCGTTGGAAACCAAGCCACAACCACCCAAAAAACATCAAGTAAGAGATCAAGCTTCATCTCTGATAATCTAGCCATCAATATCTGAACAACCTTAACCCAAAACCCAGAACCATGTTATTGCTGGAACTCTCTCTCTCTGCTAAACTCCCAGGCATCTAGCTCCCACGCCATATCCTCCTATAAGCTCTGTTATGTGAATTTACCTCTAATTGTTGCTGTTACCATCCAGCTAGTCACAACAAAATTGTTCCTGGGTCACGCTTTCGATCGATTTTGGGCCTGGTCTTCGCTCTATCAAGAGGGCTATTGCTGCTGGAAGTCCAAAACAAAAACTTGCCCTCACAAGGCCCAACTCGAATTGGGGGCCCAAATCTATTGTTTGGCGCAGCTTGTGGGTGTCCAAATCCTTTTGGGTGCCCAAATCACTTTGGAGGCCCAGGGTTTCCAATTTCTTTTGGGTGCAACATCTAAATCCGGATTTGAAGCTCAAAATTTTGGGATCTGGTTCTATGGGGTTTCGAATTTGGGATCCAGGAGGCTGGACCCAACCATACCTCCTAGCCCCAACTTGGATGAAAAGGAGAGATTTTAGTTTTTTGTTGAACTATGCCTATGTACTGTGTTTTAGTTTTTTCATAGTTATAGGCTTGCTTTCATTTGTGAGCACTGATTGTCTAATGAGTGGTGCTAGCATGCCACGTCCTAGACTTGCCCATAAATGGCAAGAGAATGTATGTATCCGTGCCGTTCTGGCTTGAATTGAATGAAAGTTGTCTGGATTGATTCAAAAAAAAAAAATTGAGGCATTGAGGACATTTAATCTTTCTCTGCTGCAAAAGTTTTTTTTATTGAATTGTCACTTCAAAAACAACCGGTACCATACCAAAGTAATAAACTAATAATATACCTCGCACATGCATCCATTTACTCACTTACCATCCAGAAGAACCCAAGGCCATCATCATCATTCATTCTGCTGCATTCCCATTTGGACAAAGACACAGTACATACCATGTTTTCCCTTGTACGACTAAATCAACGCAGGCACTCTCTCACTCCATATCCTCTTCAATTTTCAAGCCCAGCATGTATTCTTCTCTCTTTAAACAAAAAGCCCAGTACATGTATCATCATATCCTTTTATCAGAACTCGACGCCGATCTATATCGACCTCTGCATCATCGGCGAGTTGCGCGTCCGGAGTGGGAGTGAGATTACCAAACCCCTCTCGTCGGAGCCTAATCAACCTGCAAAAATTGTCGGGCAATCTCGTCGGTCTGGCCGACGATGATCTCCATGAACAGAGTCACCATGCTCTGCTGCTCCTTGTCTAACGCCGCCTCCATCTCTGACACAACGGCGGCTCCGCGTCCCTTGCAGAAATAGTACAAATGGGGGGGGGGGGGGGGGGGGGGGAGCAGAAGAAGAAGTCGGTGAGAGAGTGGCAATGTTGTAGTTTATTAATTAGGCTAATGGCAAAGTTGTCATTTTATTTTAATTGGGTTAGTGGGAATAAAAAACTATTGCTGGGATAAGTGAGATAATTCTAACTCATTTTGGTGCTTTAGGTCAAAGGCCCTAAAATTTATTCCTACTAACCCAATTTAAAATAAAATGTCAATTTTGCCCTTAACCTAATTAATAAACTACATTTTATGCCACTCTCATCTCTCTCTCCCCAACACGACTCTCTTTCTCATCCCTTCGGTGCAGATCTCTCTCTCTCTGTCTCTCTCTCTCTCTCTCAAATTCCTCGCTAACTTTGACTTCCGCCAGCGACATCACCCTCACCTTGGTGACGATGCAAACTGACATACGTACAACGATTTAATTGAAAATGTTACGCGTGTTTATTCATCCTCTGTATATAACCACATGATTCGATAATTTTTTTTCGATTTGTGTTTTCCCTCGAGTCTTGACTCATATCCAGTTCTGTGTTCTTATCTCAGGCCTTTTTTGTATATCTGCAGATTGTTGATCGTGAAATCAATTTCATCTTTCAATATAAAATGAGCAGCTTGATTGTTATTGGGCCAAAAATTTATAAATTTGTGTGTGAATAAATAGTACATGGATGGGTGTGTCTGTTTGGTGGGGTGGTAAGGCTTTGCTCTCATATATAAGAGGTCAGGAGTTTGAGCCCCATCAAGGGTGGGAATGGGGTGGAGTTTTTTTTTTTTTTAAAAAAAAAAAAAAATAGTACATGGATGTATTGATCAATTTTCTTAGTATAGGTAGAATTTTCTCAAACAAAAGTTCATAATCATACCCATTTTTTAATTTTTTTATCGAAATCACACTGTATCCTCAAACGCTTCTTAAGCCCAGAGACTAATCCGTGCGAAGAGGATCATAACCATACATCATGAACAAGAATATTATTGGAGGAGATATTACATCACAAAAATGGGTGTGATTCATATAAAATCCTGAAAATGCTACCTTGCGTATATATGGAAAATACTCGAACAGCTGACTTAATCAACTAGCAGGTGCCAACATTTTTTTTCTCATAATCACAGAGGATAGTGAGCCAACCATCTATCCATCATATCAAGAGCTTGCTCAGGCATGTATTCTGGAGCTGTGTGACCCGCTCCCTACACAAAGAATCACACAGTTAAAAACCAATAACTTACCCAACAAGAAACAGAAAAAGGCTAGGAACACGGCTAAATAAAGCATTAGTTCTTGATTACCTTTAGAGTTGCAAAGGTCAATCCATCTGACACGTCATTTGTATACTTCTCAGTAAATCTGAGAGAAAAGGATATATGATCAATTAAATCGGGTTTCTATTCTTACAGTTGCAGTATTGGAATGTCTTCAAAGGAGTATCAAAATGTAGACTTAAAGAGATAAAAAGAAGTTCGACTCTTACCCTGCAACATTTCCGTTGACATACCACGGTCTCCATCCATCGGCAGTACTCAAGTTGAGAAATCTGATCCACGTTAGTGTACCGATATATGGAATCAACCCGTCATGATCACCGCTGCATTCATATTGTTTTGATGTTAGGATCAGTTAGGAGTGAAATTTAAGAATGATTTGGTTTTTGATATGTAGCATGTAGGTGGATTTTGAACATACAAGTCGATTGGAATTGATCTCCTACTGAAACTTAATGCATGTATTACTTCAAATTCACCTGTAGATCAAAGATCGGTAGCCTCTTCCTATGAGTTCTCGATGGTACTCAACCACGCTCAACAAATTAGAGTCATAAGCCAAGCTCTTATTGCACCTCTTCCAATCTGTTATGGTACCCTGATATTTTTACAAATTTATACGTAGTTAGAAATAAAATTTGTACAACTGATTTCAGAATTACAATAAAATGATCAACAAAAGTTAATACGTATTACTACATAGATCTAACATTAATCACTTTTGAATGACATTAAGAAAAATTACTTACGTTTCGAATACTGAGAGCTGCTTGGACTGTTGCATCATTCGCCCATATATAAGAGAGCACATAATTGTCATTCTGCAAAGGAAGAAGTATTGTGTAATATAATCATCAGTCTAGCTACCAGTGTTTGCTTCTAAAGTCACCTAATGAAAAATGGTGAGAACTTACATTCACTGCAAAAAAAAAAAAAAAGGTAAGAACTTACACGACACCAATGTTCTTGTCGTTTAGTTGGTGATCGAATGATTTCATCTGGGATGTCGTCGAAAAATTTCAACCCTCGTTTTATTGATCCATCTGCTAATTTTGGAGATGCCCAGGAACATTTTGGTTGCAGAATGTTTGCATCATCTACTGGTATAGTGCACTATAGTAAGAGGAGAAAAGAGCTTGAAATATTCAGTATTTGCCAGCAATTTTCACTATAAAAGAGAAGTAATAAATTAACAATGTAGACAACCTCTGCAACAAGTCCAATGTCGTCCATGCAATCTGAACTGCTTACATTTGGATTAACATATTCCCCTTGGCAACTTTCTCGGATAGACTGAAAAAAGCGTAAAATAAGTTTTGAAATTACATTGGATTTGTAGACAAGTTGTATGTGTGTCATATTTTTTGATACATGTCTTATAGATATGGAACTTACAAATTCATAACTCTCATGTCTATGACGACACCTTCTACCATATATTCCTCCATTTTTCATACATCAGGTTTTTCCATGTCGCGTATGCTTTTATAAGATGACTTAACGATGGAAAAATGCGGTATATGCTATACAGGGGAGGCACAGGCAGTAACGCTGTAGTACTCAAGTATCTACCTTTTGGGGTATGTTTTTTATTTTTATTTATTTATTTTTGGGAAGAGACCATTTGGGGTATGTTTTGGTTTCAGAAATAGTATTTTTACTGTAGTAAAATTCAGAGCTAATTATAAGATAAGAGGTTCAAATTACCGCATAAAGTTCACTGGATATTAGTGTGACGCGGTGGTAAAATTCTATTCTTGAATTCTCATCGCTATGTAACTCTGTTACAGGATTTCCAAGTAGATATCCCTGATTAAATGACAGAAACAAATCATTAAATTATGTTCTGAAGTCTGTGAGATGTATGCTAAGCATCATAAATAGCCTTCTTAGAAAATGGTAAGACATGTACCTGGAGCTTCATGGATGGCCTGATCCCATTACGATTACCTGCACCATACCATGTAATAGTCATAAGGAAAAAGCCTATAGTTAGTTTTATGTGTATCTGTATACTACATAGTTTTTGCAAGTTACCAACCATCTGATACTTTAAGAGTGACTTGAGGAACAATGATGCCTGAATATGAATCTCCAGCAATGTAGAGTGGATTGTATCTAAACTTGGGATGTTTGATCAACCACTGTGGTCACAAACTCCAAAAGTAAGCAAGATTTTACACACTTAACAAAATTTTGTTGTCATTGGGAAGAAAAAGGCGAGAGAAAATATTTTTGTTCTTTCTTATTTTTCCCCCTCAATTTTTGAAGTTTTTTTTTTTTCCTTTTTACATGATAGAAGATTAGGCTAGATGAACTCCTCACCTTCCGGAGAAATTGGTACACGGCTTCTGCTGATTCAGTGTCACTGCTATTGTAACCTTCCTGAGTAGTTGAGTAGGAGAAACCAGTGCCAACTGGTGCATCTAGGAAGATGATGCTGGCAATCTGAAAGATATATAGCAGCATATATGGTTCAGAAAAATACATGAGGCGCACAAATTCTATCATATACACACAGTATTACACTAAAGTTACATTTGGAAATTGACACCTATTCTTCAAATTTTTTCTTATACACTTTGACAGTTGAGACAACAACGCGAAGAAATGAGGTAATTGAGTGAGAGATTTAGTACTTGGGTCCATGAGAATGGGTTGTCCACGAAAGTAGGAAAGCTACCATTGAAGGCTACATAATCGAAAGTTAATGGACCTGCACAATAGGACTACCTGTTAGGCCGTGACAGAACATTTTTGATAGTTTCGACAATTATCTCTGTGACGAGTACGGTTATTACTTTCCGCTATATGTATTTTGGCATGCTCGCAATATTTTCCTAGATTGAAACAGAGAAACTCTCAAGTTTATAGCAGCTCTCTGGGAAAACAGTATGAGAGAGAGTATGAATACCGATTTCATAGACAAGGCCAGAGAAACCAGAGCAACCAGGGCCTCCGGTAAGCCAAAGCAAGAGAGGGTCCCTTACAGGGTTCCTCTGTGACTCGATGAAGTAGTAAAAGAACTGCAATTCATCCAAATCTCCCACACCCACATATCTGCTCACAAATTCAAACATTCCTCACCACCATTAGTACCTTCCATTCACTAAAAAGCCACGTTGTCTATAAAAGGTTAACTGAAAGAGCAGATATGTGTCTATAATTTTGACTCACCCAGTTTCAAGACTGAATGGGAGTGTACCAGGGTAACCAGGCAGAGTAGTAGTGATGTTCTGCGACATTGCGGCACCGGAGAGAACCAGCACAAGAAGTAAATTCAGGCACATCCACTTCATCATCTTGCCACTGCTGGCTGCCAACTCCGGTAACACTAAACCTGCCATTGCTTAACTAATGAAATCAATCTGCTACTCGGCTAACGAAAGCTTAACTATCTATGCACTTATGTGTTTACCCATATAGATGGGGAATTGGGAATGTCTGAGAGCGAGAGCAAAATAATCCGGGGACGAAAACCTGTAATGTATACCATGTGGTGGATATACTAGTGTGGCCTTTTGTTCTTGGTGGCTTTGAACATAACTGCATTTCCATTTAGAGAAAGACAGGTGGTGAACGTTGCTACCTTTTCTTGGATATGCTGGTTTGAATGTCCTTATAATTGCAGCTACCTTTCCTTTGAAGAAGAGTTACATATATGTGTGCAACACCTGTGGTTCTTAATTAGTTCTTAATTATTGTCTTCTTGAATTTTTAGAATTTAGGACGTTTTAAAATTCAGGTGTAGAATACAGAGGAATGGAGGAGGGTGATGAAAAATTGGTTATACTGGATCACACGTTGACTTACAGACTTAGGAGCTACCTAATAAGCAGTGTGCAACTAACATTCTAATGGCTGCGGATAAATAGCTGCAGGAATTATAGAAACGTTTCCAGTACCTCAAATTTCAACAATTTAAGTTGTATCACGTGTTTAATGCTTGAATTAGAATTTATTAAGTCTTTTAATTCAAAGAGCTCATCATTCTCATACCCCGGGAAACACTACAATCTCATCTATCATGGTCTGTATTTGTACTTGGGCTGGGCCCTGATCTTGGTTTTGGGCCGGGTTGGCTTGTCTTGGGAGTTTCTTTGCCGACCGGTGGCGCAAGTCGGGAACAGCCGATGGTGCAGTGGTCATTTGGTCTCATTGGGCCCATAGGATTGGTTTTAGGCTTTTCTTCATGCTACTTTGGGCGTTGTGGACAGAGCGCAATAATTTAGTTTGGAATGACAACGTGTGTAATCCTATTCATACAGCCTATTGGGCTTTGAAGCACTTAGAAGATTTGCACTCACTGGCAAAGAGAAAAAGTAGCAGCCTAGGCCTCAGACCGGTGGCAGCACCCTCCAAGTGGGAGGCTGAAATTGAATGTAGACGGTGCTTTCCATATGGACACAGGATAAGGAGGCATTGGGGTAGTTATCAGAGATGAAAATTGTACGTTTTTAGCTGCTATTGTACGTCCATTTTCTTTTGTATTTCTGCTTTGCATATGGAAATTGAGGCTATGAGAGCGGGACTTCTATTGGTTATATATACATCAGGGCATGATTAATGTTGACATTAAAATTGATTGTTCTGTTGTTTTTTTTTTTGAGAAGTAAATAATTTCATTACTTATCCATGGTCAGAAGGCACGTACATTAGATGTTGTCTTACACCAAGTAATACCTAGAAGGTCTAAGCTGTTAAGCACATAACAGGTAACCCCCATTGGGAACATCTGGAGCACAAAGATTTAACCTAGCCATAAGGAGACAAATCCAACAACTATCTAAACCCTTTCTAGAGTAACCCTAATTGCCAAGGACCTCAATTGGTGTACAATCAGAGAAACTAAATTTAAGTAGTAATAGATTGGAATCAAATGCTAGGTAGCGAACACGGGAAGCTTAGAGCTTTCCTTTGCCCTTATCCTTAGGGCTAAAACTCTTGACCAACAAAAGCAGTAGGGAAAGTGAGACACAACAGAGTCTCACCCCCTTCTGTTGCAGACTGGAGCCCGGGAGAAGGCCCAATTGACCTCTGGATGTTGAACAGCCAAGCCCAAAGAATGGGCCCCACTGAGGCCCAATACCATGAGGACCCAGTTTGATGAGGACACCCAACGCTGGGCACCCCGAATCCTCCGTCGCCGGATTGCCGGTGTCTTCTGGGTCGTGAAGGACCATCACAGCCTCGTTGTACATCTCACCCAACGGTAGTCCAATGGTTCTCTTTGCTCCGCCGCAAACGAGCAGTGCATCTTCATCAACAAATTCCGATCTCTGCCGCCTAGTTAACGCGACGGCTTCGCTGGCATACCAAAGCCATGCACCCTCAGCACCCTCGGGGAAGTCCAATTGCAGCCACATAGACGTCAAAACATCGATCCCAATCCTTGTAGGAGGCGACCCAGACGAGGAGATCTGGTCACCATCGTGGATGAAACGGTCCATCCTTTCCCTGCCGCCATGGCTTTCGCCAGCCCAAATAACCAGGGCCGCAACACCGCCGCCACGATCCTTCTCCATAGTAGGAGTTAGATTCGGCGAAAACAGATCTATGGAAGGGCAGAGGTGCCCTGATACTTGAAATCGGTCAGAGCCGCTATGCGCCACGCCGGAAAGAGGAGGCGGCGTTAGGGTCAGCGCGAGGAGACACGCTGCTAGAGAGAATAGGGTTTTCATTCTGATAGTAATTGTGATGTGTTAAATTTTAATTAGATGGTGATATCACCACAAAATTGATTGTTCTGTTGTTGTTATTGTACTCAATGGAGAAATGGAGGACCTTTCAAAGGTGGGCTATATTGTAGAGGATTGTAAATCTTATCTACAGGATATTACTTCTTTTCGATTACAATCCATTTACCGTGAAGCAAATGGTGTAGCCCATAGATTGGCGCATTTTGCTAGTTTATCTGTTTTAGATGAGTATTGGTTAAAGGAGGCACCTGCTATTATTCAGCATGTACTCTATGAGTATTCTTGTACTAGTACTCGATGTGAAGGTTATATGTCCTCCTCGGTGTACAATCATCCTTCTATTATTAATAATATTCAAGCGTGGCTGCATGGGGCTGAGTCTCCCAGTAAAGCTGGATTTCAATCCCCTTCAAAAAAAAAAAAAAAAAAAAAAAAAAGAGACGACAGATCTAGCTTAAATAACACATCATAATGTTTCTTTCAAAAAAAAAAAAAAAAAACTGATCATAATGTTAACTGCAATTGGGATTATTACGTTTGGGAGCTTTTATATTGTTATTAGGTTTCTCTCGGTACAGTATGAATAAATACATGTAAAAGCAACAGAAAATGGATTTTATTTTTTGCTTTTTATTATTTTGATCATGGGAGAAGGATTCAAACTCAAAATCTCTATTTGTTGGAAAGAAATACCTTATTTACTTCTCGCCTTTGGAGATCCGACCCGTCATCAACTTAGTCAAATTTTCTTATTTGATTGCTTTGAGACTAAATGGTAGTGGCACATACAACTATTAATCCCTTTTTATTCTTGAATAAAAGTGAAAATTTATCAAAACAAAGTCGACCGGCTCCGTAAGAAGTTACATTAATCCTAAAGATGAGAACAGAAGAAAAACAAACATCCGAAGGTCAAATACAAGTCTTTGTACACAACCGCTATTATGAGAACCAACTTCGCCGAATACGGCCGTGCGAATTTAGGATCCCGACCAATTTGTGCCGCCGTTACGCATCTCTTTATGTCTCCAACACACTACCCCTTATCATCACCCCCATGGATTATGTGACCGTTTCTAGTATCTATTATGTGTGATAAAACCGCTCCTCACATATAGAAAAAGCTCGAGTACCGATTTAGCAGGTGCCAATCGATTAGTTTTTCTCTTTTATTTACAGAGAATAGTAAGAGAGCCATCTATCCAACATTTCAAGACATTGCTTAGGCATGTACTCTGAAGCTGTGTGACCCCCTCCCTACAAAATTTCACAACAAGTATGAATTAGTTGCATGCTAATGCTTCCCAAATTGCCAATACAGCTCACACAATAGCTTGATCTATAAATAGAAAAAGGAGCTGGTTAGCTCTTCTAATTACCTTCACAGTTGCAAACGTCAATCCTTCTGATACTAGATTTGCATACTTCTCGGAGAATCTTGAAGAAAAACAGAAGTCATCAGTTGGACTAGGACACTAGGTTTTTGTTTTCATATTTTAGAAATAATTTTTTTTTTTTAAGAAGATCGAATTTAGAGCGGGGAAAAAAAATAAAAAAATAAAAAGTTGGATTCTTACCCGGCGACTTGTCCGTCGACATACCATGGTCTCCATCCATCGACGGTAGTCAAGTTAAGAGTAGCTATCCATGCTATTGTACCCGTATATGGAATCAACCCATCATGATCACCACTGCATTAATATGTAGCTGTTATATATGAGTGAAATGAATGCTTTGGTTTTGGTACATTTTTATTTATATTTATTTTTAATAAACAGAGAGGATAATCAAACAAGAAACTTCTATCAACATTTTGTTGAAGAAAATGTCGTAGCACTAAACTAAATGCTAGTTGGTTGAGAAAATATTACATTTGAAATTTCGGTTCTTTTAAATATAGGTATTGTTTGATGAGACTTTCATTTTCTAACAAATGTAAAGGTTTCTTCTTAGTTTAGAACCCTAAATGGATCACCTGTATATCAAACTTCGGTAGCCTCTTCCAATGAGTTCTCCATGGTAAGGAACCGTGGTCACTAGATTATAGTCATAAGCCAAGCTCTTATTGCACCTCTTCCAATCTGTTATAGTACCCTAATATTTTACATTTATAAATATATAACCTTGGTTAGAACTTAGAACCAAAAAAGACTTGGACAATGTCTAGTATGTAGATTTAAGCTACGACTTACATTTCGAATGCTAAGTGCTTCTTGGACCCTTTCATCGTTTGCCCACATATAAGATAACACATAATTGTTTGTCTGCCAACAAAGAAAAATTATATATGTATAATATTTTTTCTTTTGAGAAATAGAATTATTTATTCCAAACATAAACAAAATACAAATTATGAGGACCAACGATGGTGGACATAAAACTCCTTACTCTCCTCACTATTAACTAAGGCAATTATGAGTTCGTCATCAACAATATAGTTTAGAGTCGGTAGATCGCAAATGTATAGATAGTAGCTTTTGCAGTATCATATTCAAAATTATGAACTTACCCGGCACCAATTTTCTCGGCGTTCCATTGGTGATTGAATCATGATTTCATCAGGGATGTCTTCAAAAAATTTTGGTTCCCTTTTTATTCCTTTAGATGGTCTTGGGGATGCCGAGCTACATTTTGGTTCCAAAACTTGCACATCGTTTACTTTTATGGTGCACTAAGGAGGGGGGAAAAAGGGTTAGATATTTAATACTTTTTTTTTTTTTGGGTAAGTTAGATATTCAATACCTCACTTACTAATTTCGACAAATAGAAAAATCAAAATGACATCTTTAAACTAAAGCAGTGTAAGAAAGAAATAATAATGTGTAAAACCTCTGCCACAAGTCCAATGTCTTCCACGCAATCTGCATTATCTGGATCCGGATAAACATATTCCCCGTTGCAACTTGTTGTAATGGACTGAAAAAATACATAATAACTTATGTCCTTATTCAAAAGTAATTTTCTAAAAGTATGAAAGTTTGCCTGTGTGGACAAAAAAGACACATATTTACAAATTTGTGGGGCAAGTTTCATACTTTCAGAAACCCACATACGGGGTCAAAAATAGTTTTTCAAGTATTGCATTTAGAACCAATTATACAAGATAGCTATAGTTGTGAAAGAGAGTTGAGAATTAAATTAGAGCTGGGTAAAGAATTCGATTTCTCTTCAGTGTAAAAAAATAAAAATAATAAAACAGAAATGTATGAAATGAGTTTCGAATTACCTCATAAAGTTCACTTGATATAAGTGTGAGGCGGTGGTAAAACTTGATTCTTGAATTTTCATCTTTATGTATATTTGTTACCGGATTTCCAAGTACATATCCCTAATGCAATGATAGAGACTAATCAGATTCACTAAATATCTTGGTTCTCAAATTATTAAGTAAGATAGCAATTAGCCAAATAAATAAATAAATCAAAGAAGACAAAGGGGACAGGCATGATAGTAAGACATATACCATGAGATTCATCGGTGGCTTGACTCTATCGAGATTACCTGCAACACACCAAATTAAATTAATAAATTATAGCTCTGTTTACAGCCTTTCCTTAATCAAATCTTAATATACTAAGTAATTACCATTTGATACTTTAAGGGTGACTTGAGGAGCAATGATGCCTGCATAGGAATCTCCAGTGATGTAGAGTGGATTTTTGCTAAACTTAGGGTGATTGATCAACCACTGTCGTCATGACAAACTCCACAAAATAATCAATTTTACTCATTCATGTTTTCTCAATTAATTTCTCAAACATTTTTCAGCCTTCTCTTACCTTCCGGAGAAATTGGTATACGTCTTCTGCTGATTTTGTGTCATCGGTGTAGAAACCTTCCTGAGTAGTTGAATAGGAGAAACCGGTGCCAACAGGTGCATCTACAAAAATTACGCTGGCAATCTGAAAGGTAAAATAGCAGCATGAGTAAAACTTGGTATATAATTAGGAAACTAATAATATTCTTTTTACGTCAGAACAAACACAACCTACAAATTGAACTAGTTTTTGGGTGAGATATAACTAGCACCTGAGTCCATGAGAATGGGTTGTCCAGTAAAGTAGGCAGGCTGCCATTGAAGGCTGCATAGTCGAAAGTTAGAGGACCTGCACACGCAAATAGGACACATTTGATTAGACAAAAACAGAGTAGTTGGTTTCTTCCTTGAACTTCTCGCAAACATTTCCAATATTTCTTTTCCCCAGCTCTTTTACATTTGAACACACAGACAATGTGTATGCAATTACCATCTATTATTTACTAACCAGATCACTGATCACTGATTCACTGATTACTGTTCCATTATAGGTTAGATGACTTAGATCTATTCCTAATCAGAAAATATCACAAAAAGAGTTGCATACTTTCACAAATTAATGAAGAAATTTCGTTCATATATATTGCTTTCCAAGGAGTGTTGGTATTCGAATATAACGTTTTCCCAATGTATGACGGTAAGTTTTCAATCAACTTTTCTTAATATCGATATTTTTGGCCTCTTGTCAGTTGGTCTAGAGACATAATAAATTTTCTCTGTGTGTGTTGGAAGTTCTGAATCAAAATGACAAATTACAACCTTTCTAACTTTCTAATCAAAAGAAAAGAAAAGAAAAAAAAAAACTATCGATACTTTCGATGTTTTAGACTCTCCGGATAAACTTGAGAGTTTGATTTTTATCATGATAAACATCAAACTCTCAAGTTTACAGGAATTATGTGGTGAAAAAAAAGGAGAAGAGGATATACCATACCAATTTCATATACTAGGCCAGAGAAAGCGGAACAACCGGGGCCTCCATTGAGCCAGAGCAGAAGAGGGTCCTTTACAGGGTTCCTCTCCGACTCTATGAAGTAGTAGAAAAGCTGCACCTCTTCCAAATCTCCCACACCCACGTATCTGAAAACACAAATACATACTTTGCCGTCACGTACTGAGTAACTTAATTAAACTAGTTTCATCTTCAGCTGATGACTAAGGTGTTTGTATATGTGTGTGCGTTTGTGTGTATAACTGTATATATATTAATTCCTTACCCAGTTTCGAGAGTAAATGGGAGTTCACCGGGGTAACCAGGCAAGGTGTTGGTGAAGTTTTGTGACGTTGCAGCACCAGAAAGAAGCCATAAAAGAAGCAAATGCAGCCACATCTGTACCATTGTATGCGCGCTTAAACCTAATGGCTAACAGAGACGATCGATGGTGGCCATGGTATATCAAGACCCAATGTATATGGATACGGTGGTTGATTATTATAACATGCTTTCTTTTTTCTCTTTTGGTAAGTTGAACTGCTGGTACATCTTGTGAAAGTCAGTTTGGTGAAGTTGCAACTAATTATATGGATGTGACAAAAGGTATAACAGTACTACTTGATTCTTGACTTACAGATTCCTCGTGTATAAAAGGTGAAAAAAAAACAGAAAAAAAAGATCGAGGTGTTGAAAAGAGAACTATAGGAGTGCAACTAACACTCTACATACAGGCTGCGAATAAAGTGATCGATAGAAAATATATAAGATTGACAATTGAAAAATATACGTACATCACAAGATAAGCGTGGTCGCTCTAATATTTGTTTTCATTGATTTAATCTCTCTCTTTGTGCTGGTTGCAATATTGTTTAAATTTGATATCAAGAATCTGGCTATTGTGCCAACCTATTAAATTGTAGATTAGGGGTGCGGAGCACTCTGGTCTTCCTGGCTCCTGTTTATAAACACACACACGCGCACATCGCGAAACGCTTGAATTTTGTTACACCCACATGTCTAAATTCTTTTCTATGTTTTTTATGCAGTGTAATAACATGATATCAATATTCTCCTACCTTGTTAACCACTCTTTGAGGATCATAAATGTAAAAAATTATTTTAAATTGAAGATTGTTTAGTCATCAACTACGTCAAACAAATAAACGTACAGTTTGTTTAGTCATTCAACAACGTCAAACAAATAAATGGTTTTTGTTTTGCATTCTAGAGGAGTTGAAGTGATGCAATTAGTATGCAAGAGAAAGAACTCGTACGGAGGCAAAAATTCACCTCAGATATTGGTTTGGGGGCAGATTCATGGATATATATAAATTTCACTCACGTTCTCTCTCTAGTGTAATTTGTTTTTAGGCTAAAAAGGTAAAAATCATGAATGGTTCCAGAATGTCACCCATATGCTAAAGGAAAATATAGTATTGATAATGACATGCACGTCGTACATGCATCAAACTATCAACAAGACATATTGTTGAATAGAAACATTATAATTTCCAATTAAATTCAACATTCAAGAACTACATTAAAATGCACATTCAAGAACTACATTAAAATGCGAATTCGTTCAGGATATATCAATCACTTACAAAACACAATTCTGCATAATAATATCATTATTAATAATTGAGATAGCTAGTGTAATTAAACATAGTCATAAGCGAACCAAGCTGCGCCGTCCTTCATCTGTCCCAGATCGGATTCGGCGCCGACGTGCTACTCTGTTCAGACTGCGTCGCAAGCCAGGCCACCTTCTCCAGTCCCCCGCTCCACCATTTGCTCCTCGCCTCCGCTCGCCCAGAATCAGCCACCCATCTGAAAACCAGAAGGAAGAAGAGCAGGAGGAGGAAGAAGAGAGAGAGAAAAAAAAAAGGTGACCCGGCCCAGAAAAGAAAAAAAACAAAGAGAAAGCAGGCCCTGCAGCCCACTGCAGAAAAGGAAAGAAAAAAAAAACCAAAGAGAAGGCCCAAATTCTCTCAAACCCAAAAACATCAACTACGCACGCCTGCATCAATACGTGCGTGCGCTAGGATCGTTTTATTTTCTCGGAACTAAGTATGTTCTCTTTTATTTAATTAATTTCATACTCCGGTAAATTGTGGAATTAGCATGTTTCAAATATTTTATTGTTTATGTTTTTTATTAGGAAATTTTGAACATGTTTTGTGAATTTTATTTACGCTTATATAATTATGCCTACGCATGACTTTATATTATGCTATTTTTTATATTTTATTTTGAGCATGCCATATATATTTCATTATTTTGTTATATATTATTTGTGAAATTTGAGCATGAGTTTTAAATACACACCCCTAATTACTTAATACACACTCCATACTTAATACACCACATATTTAATTTCTCGTTCTAATATTTTACTAAATACACAACCCAAAGTACCTAAAATATCCTTAATCTCAAAAATCATGAAATATCCTATTATTTGACTATATTAAGGCTACTATTTAATATGATTAGTATATTCTAGTATATTAATTAATGTTTTAATTTGTAAATGACCATATTGATTACTTGCGTTAGTTATTGAGAAATCCATAAAGATTTATTATTGTTCACTTTAAATAGATGCATATAAATATGTTTTATATTATTTGAGTTCTCATCCACCAACCACCATGTTGATCAAGTATAAAATTATGAGCTGAACATTTAACCAAAACTATATCAGTAGTTTCTTCACAATGGCGGAACTACAAATTTGTCATTAGAGGGGCCAAACAAATTAACAATTACAAAGTTCTTTCACCCGTGATGTTTTATATTAGAAAATAAATAGATTTTGAAACATTTAATGTCATTGATTTTGAAATTCTAAATATTATGGTTTCTAACCTCATTTAATTACAATTTATATAAGGAAAAATTAAATTAGATAGTTTCTAACTTTATTCTTGTATTAAATTAGGAGGCCATGTATAGAAATTTGTTGTGTTTATCTAACAATTTATATATAAATAGTTTAATATAAGGAAAATATGACTATTTTTTTATTCTTCTAATGCATAGATGTCTGTTTTGGTCATTTAACCTACCTACAAAATCTAATTTGAAATATAAAATAATAGGGATGTGGATTAAGTAATTAGGGGTGTGTATTTAAAATTTCTCTCCTGTAATTAATATTACGTACTATCTTCTATAATTGTTTTTAATGTGTAATTCTAAAGCATGTTTTACCAAGTTTTACTATTGGTTACTGCCCTATATAATTGTGATTTTTTTTTTATATGCTATGTTTTATTCATTATTAAAAGTACTATGGTTATTCCTTATTTAGAATGCTACATATAAATTGCATTTTGTCATGATAATGAAAATTCATGCGCATTATACATACACACTTACCGTGATAAAGCGTTTTCACATAGCATCGAAAATATGTGACCATTACGAATCTTGGTCTTGAAATCTAATTCATATTCTTCGAAAATAATTCACGTAGATGTTTTTATGACTGCGTAATTTATATATGTTCTCTCTTGTTTATGTAGATGGCTGATCCAACTCAACCTGAATTTGACATTTTGGACTCAAAAGGACTTGAGTACCATTGTTGGGTTTTTGATGTAGAAACTGCCTTTGTGGCAAAAGACTACACTGCCACCATCACCGACCCCAAAGACAATGTACCGTCTAACAAGGTTAAAGAAAGTGCCTTAATATTTCTAAAGCGACATATTGATCCTAGCCTACACTGGGAGTACATTCAGTTGAAGACACCCAAAGAACTGTGGGATGCCCTCAAGGGATGTTTTGGAAACATTCATGACACTTTGCTCCCACAACTGACTGTTCAGTGGAGTGAAATCTCTTGCTTAACTATAAAAGGATCAATGACTTCAACAAGGACATGTTGCGCCTAAAAGCACGTCTCAATTTCTGTGGAAGGGAACTCACAGAAGTTGGTATGATCCAAAAGACTCTTTTCACTTTTCCTACTTCAGCACTTATATTAGAGAACCAATATAGGCTGGAGTATGACAACAAAAGAATCACAATCTTCAATAAGCTGATCAACCTACTGCAAGTGGTTGAGAGGCATAATGAGGTTCTTTTGAACAACAATTCTAACCCCGTTGGGACAAAGAAAATTTGCGAGGCTAATTATGGCAAAGTGAAAGGTGGAAAAAACTCCAATGCAAAGGGGGTTGGACTTGCTGATCCCTATCCACATGGTAACAATGCACCACGTGGAAAGGGACATGGAGGTCGTTGTATGGGCCGTGGAGGTCCTCCCAATGTATGGCGTAGAGATGGTGGTGCTGGGCCTAGTGGTCATGGAAACAAGGTGCAAAAGGAACCTAAGAACCCTTCAGTCAAAAAGAAAAGAGTTGGCAATTAACCATGCTATAGGAAAGAGTGGACCATTCAGGTACTTTATAATTCTGGTGGATGCTTCGACACGCTGGTCACATGTCGCTTTATCGTCCACAAGAAATGCTGCATTTGCAAAACTCCTAGCATAGATTATACGTTTAAGGGCTCACGACCCTGATCACCCTATCAAGTCTATAAGGCTTGATAACGCTGGAGAGTTTACACCAAAACCATTTGATGATTATTGCATGTCTATTGGGATCGATGTAGAGCATCTTGTACCCCATGTGCATACACAAAATGGTCTCGCAGAAGCCACCATCAAAAGGCTACAGATGGTGGCTAGGGCACTGGTTATGCGCCCCAACCTGCCTATATCTGCCTGGAGTTATGCAATATTGCACGCACCTTGACAAAATCAAAGTTCTTAAGGGAGGGCCTTGGAGCTTTGACAAAGCTCATGTTTGCTTGGAAGATTATGATGGAGTTCTTCTCCTCACTGAAGTCCAAATAAAGCATGTCAGGTATTGGGTTACTGTTTCTGAGATTCCTCATATCTTCGAGGAATCAGAAAATCTTATCTTAATTAGGAATCTCCTTTGAGGTTTTATTGATATTGATAGAAAAGAGTTTTGCAAATGGGTCATTCGGATCCTTTTCACTTATGACTTCTCAAAGCCTATCTTGTTTGAAAGGAGAGTCTTTTTGGCTACTGGGGTTGAACCTATCCTCTAATTCAAATTTGAACACCTGATTGGTCGATGTTCTTAGTGTGGTTTCATCACGCATGTTAGAGAGAAATGCACTGAACCCCAGCCAACCACACCGGTTGCTAGGGTTTTACGATTTGAAAGTAACCCTATTTCTCTTTAGTCTGGGAATTCCTTTTCCTGTTTGGCTCAAATTCTGCGTATTCTCTTTTCCTCCATGTTTGGCCAAACCTATTCTACTATGAAAAAACAGCGACCGACAATTAGATGTCTAGAGAGGGATGGTGATGTTCCTGAGCTAGAGGATATTACTATTAGGGAGCAGTGTGCTGGCACGACAGAGGAAAATGTGAAGTAGTCTGGTTTGATGGTGGTAGCATAAGACGTGGTGGTAGATCAGTCTACAACCTTGGAAGAGGGTGAACTGCGTTCTGCAGTTGTGGCACAGGCAAAGGAAGCTGCGCAAGCTACTATTATTGAGCAGGTAGAGGTCTTGACCTGCAAGAAGAGAGGACGCATGGGCAGGCTTACCCCCTCTCCCAAGAAGTTCAAGACTGTTTTGGGAGGTAAATGCCCTAACTTAGAACTTAAGTCTTTAGGTCTGGTTGAATTTGGTTAGGAGGAGGAGCAAGGAGTTCTAAAGAAGAAGATTGGAAGGCCTCTTGGCAACAAGAACGAGAAGCCTAGGGATGCAAAGAAGCAGGTGCCTTTTCAGTTGCGTCTTACTTATCCTACTGCTAGTGGTGATATGGTTAGCCCTTCTCCTAAGAGCTAGGGAAAAGTTTAGCTTTCTTTGATAAGTTAGTTTAGCCTATCATTGGACTTGGTCTTTGATCTACTTAATTCTTAGTTCTTCTAGTTGTATACCAATTGAGGTCTCTAAGTGGCTAGTTTTACTATTATGAGATCGAGTTAGGTTAGTCATGATTTTATTCCTGTGGTAGGCTCGTTTGTTTTGAATAAATGAGCTAAACCTATTTGCAATGAGGGTACCTGTCAGTTTATTCGGTAACTTGAGCCATTTATATTTTCGATCAAGACAAAAATTGATGTACGTGTTTTTTGCCATAAATAAGTAATAAAATTATTTATTTTCTAAAAAACAAAAAAATTAAGAAAAGAGAATTTGTTATCCAAAACAATTTTTTTACGGAAACACCCTTCATATATTAAAATACTATGAAAACCAAATTAATTAAAAAAAAGTAAATCAGTGAAACCACAAATAATAAAAAAGAAAAGAAAAGATATGCATAGCCACTTCCCACTCCCACACCATGAAGTGTGTAGAAATTTATTACATAAATTATGGACTATTGGCCCAAAAAAAAAAACGATTATGTCTATCTGTACAAGTCAAGTTTACCCGTTATGCTCCTTTTTAGTCCAATAGATTTGACGCACGCTTGCTGATTCTAGCGGCTTTGGTCTGTTTATTATTGCTTGTTAATCACTCTTGACTTTGACTTTGTATATATTTGACTTGAAAACTAGACTCATGGTCATCAAATGCAAAAGCTGTAATCGACCCGTGCAAGAGATGATGCTAGTGAAGGAAAACACCTGCTTGAATATGAATCTACGGTGAACAGATCGACTGCAGTAGGCTGGAAAAATCAACATCAAACTGGATCCGATTCTAATGTCATCCAAAGTCTTGTGAGTTTTATTTGCTAGCTTTTAGATCTCATTTGAGGATCCTATTCCCTTTAAATTGTTATGACTTGCATAGATTTTTCTTTCTGCTCATACTTGATGGTGCGTAAAAGCAAGCCATGATATCATTGAGATAGATCATATCCATTTCATGAATGTGTTTTCATTCTCTGCCACTCAGCACGTGTTTATGTTTTACCTATGTTGCATCACCAGGTTTTCGTTGCTTGCGTGTTTGAGAAAGGAGGAACCAGATACTGATGGATCCTCATTCTTGATAAATGGAAGCAAAGTACTAGAGGATCTCATTGTTTCTTTTGATGGCAAATCTAATCCTATTCGCAATTACTCTGCTGATGAGCTCATCAAGGCAACCAACAACTTTGATGCTTCTTGCATTATGCAAGAATGTAGGATCTACAAAATGTTCAGTAGTGTTCTAGACGATCGATCTATTATCATTAAGAAGTACTTCACGTTGAGCTGGCTCAATGAGGATGCAGTTAGATCTCTAGCTATTCGTGACATTATCATTTCAACACAGATGAGCAGTGGTGGAGCCAGGAATTTAGATTCACTGGGGCACAAAAAAAAAAAAAATTAGAAAATATTATTGCAATGGTAATTGCCCTCGATGAGATTTCATATTTTGAAATCCTTGCATGATAGTCTCATTATCTATGCTAGTAAAAATGTCTTTCTCAATATATGAAATCAATCAAGCAATCATCAGGAAACTCGTGTGCTCTAAGTTGACAAGGACCTTTTTGAAGATAATATCTGCGTACTTCATTTTGAACATTAGGATGATAAGTTGAAATTGGAGGATGATTTCCATGATTAGAATGATATTTTTCATTAATTTCGGGACAAGGCTTCTCTAAATTACTATCATTCTTTTTTTTTTTTTTGGGGAGTTGAATCTAATGAGGTATTTATACCCGACGACTCCTCTGCACCAGAATTTTCTTTTCAAAGTATCTTAATATATTTGAATGAAAAATAAAATAGTAGTAAGAATCAAAAGAAGTGACTACAACAATACTCTTCACAAAAGAATTGATTGAGAATCGTCAAGTGACGATATACATACATACATACATACATACATACATGTTATTGATATAATATAATATTTTTTTTAATCCTTTTTCTATTAGACTTAAAAAATCTATAGGTAATGAGGAAATAAGAATTATTAATTGTAATCAATTTTATTGTTGATGTCCAAAAAATTGGAAAAAGAAAAATATAATATAAATCAAACGTGGGGCCCACGTTTTCTTTCTCAAACAATCCCAACAATGAAAACAAAGAAGAGCACGTGAAGTGCTCTCTGAAGGTGAAACAAATAATATAAAATTATATATTAAAAACCTAATATTAATATAATACTAATACTATGTATATATATATTAACTTTTTGGTGAAAATGTGAGTGGCGCACGAGACCCACTGGCCCCTGCCTCCCTCCGCCTCTGCAGATGAGCAATCATAATAATGTTTTAAAACTTTTGGGATGCTGCTTAGAGTTTCCTATACCAGCTCTAGTGCATGAATATGCAACAATAGGAGTGCCAAATGATGAAGGAGGTTTCGGAGCTAGTGAATCCTTAACCTGGAAAGCTAGACTAGGTATAGCGAAGCAGCTTGCAAATGCTCTTTCATATCTCCATACTGCCTTTCCTAGGCCAATCATTCTCCGGGATCTAAATTTTAGTTGTATTTACTTGGGCCATGATTATGTTCCCAAACTCTCCTACTTCGGGCTCTCCATAACCATCCCTCGATCCCATGAAATCATATGCTGAAGATGAACCAAAAGGAAGATTTGGGTACCTTGACCCTGCTTACATTACATATGGTATTATTTCATAGAAAGGTGATGTTTATAGCTTTGGTGTGCTTTTACTTATATTTCTAACAGGACAAAAAGCTGTGGTTACCAATCAGGACGGGGAATATGAATCAATTAATTCATATGTGAAATTTCATACTTGTAATGGTCAGATTCCGAGCATTGTTGATCCTAAAATCTTTGGCGAGGTAGGGAAAGATGGGCAAGTACAACAGCACTTGCAAGATTTCGTAGCACTGGCATTATTATGCACTCAAGCATCAAATGAAAATGAACGGCCAGATATGATCAATGTATAAAAAGAGCTGGAAAGGATTCAGAAGTCTACCTTTCCTCGTTGCTAGCTGTATCCTACATCTGTTATCCCTATGTAGACTTCTGAATCCTTTCCAGCTCTTTTGATACATTGATCATTGGTGGTGGATTCCATACCTGACTTCATTCTTGTATGTATATGTTTCTGGACATCACGTGTATATAGACTGATATACAATGTGTATGTACGTTTTCTGGTATTTGTTGAGTAATATCCAAAATTGACAGCTTCATGTCGATTTGAAGTCATGTTTTTCTTATTGCTAGACTTGAGCCAAACAAAACAGTGGCACACAACCAAACACAGAGGAAAGAATTTACCAATTGGTTATTATTAGTAATGAACTTTGGTGAATATAGAAACTTACTAATCTTGGAACTGTTGTACATGTTACTAGAGAATAGAATTCACTCAGAAAAACTTCAAATCCATACATCTAGCAATTACAGACTACAGAGGGTAGAATGCGAACCACCTACTTATCATAGCAAGACATTCTTCAGGTTTGTACTCTGGAGCTGTGTGACCCCCTCCCTGATTGTAGAAGAAATGTAGTCAACATTTTGTTCAAGAAAACTAATAAGGAAAATTCAAGTGCATGATGGTTCTTGCCTTTATAGTTGTAAATGTCAACTGGTACTTTTTATATGTATACTGCACTCTGTATCTTTTTTTTTTTTTTTTGATTTGTCAATCACACGGTGTCCTCAAAAGCTTTCTAGGCCCAGAGACTAATCCGTGCTCGGGGGATCTTGTCAGAACGCTTCCTCCCCCTGGCCACCAAGAATATATTGGGATTTAACTCCAATAAGCGTCGGCGGGATTCAAACCCGGGTGTGGGGGTTCCACACCTGGAGGCTCTTACCAACTCGACCACCTGTGGTGGTTACTGCACTCTGTATCTGAAGGGAGGATAAAATAAGGGTTAAACTTAACTGAAACAGAAGAAGAAATAATAGGATAAGTTAAAGAGAAGTTGGATAGATGCCAACCCTGCGATTTGTCCATTCACGAACCATGGTTTCCAACTACTGTCAACTGTCAGGTTTAGAGATTCTATCCAAGCAATAGTACCCAAATATGGAACCACCATGTCATGATCACCACTGTTAACAGATAAGTTTATGGTTGAGGCAAATTGGAAATAATTAAGGATAGAACATATTGTTCGCCTCAAAATAATATATTCTATGCACCTGTATATCAGAACTCTATAGCTTTTTTTTATGAGGTTCTGATGATAAACCAGACTAGAAGAAACATCAGATATATATGAAGCTGATAAGGTCTTATTGCATCTCTGCCAGTCCTTGATGCTTCCCTGATTGTGATTTTTAAAATCAAGATTAATCATCAAGGTTAAAGTAATGTGAACTTGATGTTACTGTAAATTTAGAATCTGCTGAGCAACTTGCCTCCCGAACATGAAGAGCATCTTGAACAGTTTTATTATTTGCCCAGATATAAGAGAAACGATAAATGTAACTCTACATAAAACAAGGCAGATATGGTTAGGGCCGTTAGGCATTTGGGCAAAGCTTTGATGAATTGGAATACAACGAAGACAGAGTGCACATGTTATCCTAGTATACTTGCAGAGGGAGCTTACTCGACACCATGGCCTGGAAAGTTGAGGAAGAGAAAGGAGATTTACAGAGTCTTGATTGAGATCGTCTGAATCCCACTCTGACCCTAGTGGATTTGGAGAAGAAACAGTACAATAAGGTTCCAATATTTGGGGTGTGTTTATGTCTGCGATACACTGCATATTCAAATGTAAAGTTAGTACTTCTTGATCCCACATTCCCACATTACTTGCACAAACCAGTACTTTTAATTTCTTTCCACTCACCTCATTGTATTGATCAAGATCATCTACACATAACGCATTGTTTGGATCCACATTGACATACTCACCCTTACAATTTGTTTTGAGTGACTTGCAAATACATGAAACCCACAACCATAGTTAGAAAAGTAGTGCAGGAAGACGTTAATAGAGAATGCGAGAATATACAAAACTCAGAGAAACCTTTGTCCAAATAAACTCTGTTCAAGTTACCATATTTTGAATTTTTGACAGTCGTCAAAATAATGCTGAATCATTTCAAAAGACAGAATCAAATCTCTAAATGCAACCTAGAAGGAACAAACAAAATTTTAAGGGTGTTAGCGTGTTACACCTCGTACAGTTCATCTTATATAAGCGCTTTTCTGAAAGCAAATGGCACTCTGTAATTCTCGTCCACATCTATGTCTGTTCCTATGTTTGAACCCAAAATTAACATTTTTTCCCGATAAGGGGGACTCGAAGAAATCCGAGCCAATATCCGTGGCCCAAGCTATTTATTTGCGATAAGTTCGAAATATATTATTAGAGGCTAAATAAAACCTACTTGGAGGCCAAGCAATTTTGAAGCGAATCTGAATATTCATCGATTTACTATTAATTATCAAATATTTGATAATTAAATATGATGATTTGCTTGATTACCAAGATTGAGCAGGAGGGAAGGATGTGGACGTGCAAGCATGGGTTCTTATTGCTTAAGGAATAAATGGCGTGGACTTGCAGCTAAAGATATATATATTACAATTAAAGATTGCTCGCAAAGATATAATCAAGGACGCGAGCGCGGACGAGTTGGTTGGCTCGCAAATATCAAGTTGGCCATATATATACTTCCCATGCAATTAAGGCATGGTGGTGGGATCATGGACGTACAAAAGGTCAAAAGCCATGCATGAATCAAGGTGACGTGGGGCTACATATATATATATGCATAATTAAAGACTGTTGAAGGGAGTCCTCGCGAAGATACCTCGCGAAGTTGCGAAGAGATATATATGCAATTAAGGTGGGCCACCAGCCAATGCTTTCCCATGCAAGGTTATGTGGAACAAGGCGCAGAGATATATGCAAGGAATCAAGATAGCCATTAACTATATATAATGGACGTGAGCCATGCAAATAGTCAATATATGGAAGGATACAATTATCCTTAATTGCAACAAACAAGGGATATATAATCTCATTGCATTACGTGTGCCGCTAAGCTGCAGAATGCTCGCGAAGGCAATCTTTGCATATCCGAGAATATTACGTCCAGGACTCGAGGCAATTATCCTTGCCTACATTCTAGCTGCAACAGAGGAGGATAATTATTAATTACCTACGATAGTTATCAAAACTATTAAGAGTTTTGATTTGATTCAAGGCCAATAACTGTGGACTAAAATATAGTATTTCATTCCTATTAGGAAGTGAATCTGCAGCAGCCTATACATAGAGGCTAAAACGGAACAACAACATACGACTCTCCAATTAATCTCTACGATTACCCAAGTCTCCCTTGAGCAACCTCTCTTACCGGTGACCACGCTCCAGTCCCAGTCTCTTTAAGAGCCGGCTGTCAGCGCCACCAAACCAATCCGGCGACAGTACTTCTAGCCCTAGTCTCCCCAAGAGCCGACTGCCAGTACCACTGCCACCGATACTATTTCAGTCAGAGAAGCAAGGGTAACGCCCTCGCAACCTAGCGAAGCTAAAGTCACGCTTTAGCAAACCTTGTGCTTTCTCCCAACTTCCCAATGATTGCTCTGCTTAGTCTACAACACTAAGTATCGATTCGGTGAACGCAATAGACCACAACCAAAGCCCTTACCCATAAGGGAAGAAGTCCTTTTCCGGAAGGCATAGAAAAGAACCTTGTGACGAGGTTGGTGCTCTCCTCGTCCATATTGTTTGAGAAGAAGTCAGGTCAAGGGACTCCCCGACGACTGCACCCCACGGTGCTGGCACGCTCGCGCATTCAAAAGAGACAGTTTGTACCAGACTGATTTTGGGAGCCAAACATCCTGGATTACCAAGAACATATCCCTGTTTCCAATATAAGAACCTTTCTAATCTGTTAAGCACACAAGAAAGAAATATTTCAAAATCTAATAGCAGAAAAAAATTACTTGGATATTCATTGGTGGGTGACGTCCATCTTCATTAACTACAGAAGAATAACAGTTTAAACATCCACAACTGATGAGCCAAAACCAGGAAACTAACTTTTGTCTCATAATATCCCACGAGCATGATATTCAAAAATATTTTGTACGAGATAGTGTATTTCCTAGGGCTTGGGTGTTCTTGGTACCTAACGCTGACTAATTGTTTGTACCCACATTTGCATGGCCACTCGGACGTAGCTAATGTGCATATAGTTATTGAGTGATTTCTAATTACAATGAGCCGCTCTACAAGTAAATTGGGCCGATTGCCAGAAATGTTGGCCGATGAATAATTGGACAATTCATCTGATCTAAGACAAGTCACATAAAAAATAGGCCGATAGAGGGTTTCGAAAGTTTGGCCTTTGGTTATCGGCCGGCCCGTAGTCATTGGTTTATTGTCTAAAAGCCCATTGGCCAATACTCTAATTGGTTTCCAATCCGAACTCAACTTAGAAGGATAATGGCCGATTGTCAGAGAGGCCAATAAGCGATAAAGATGAAATTTGATCAAGTAGTATTTCAGTCGGCTTGAAATTCATGTCAGCCGATAAGGAGAATTCAATCCAAGATAGCCTACTTCAAGATTAATTGCAGCCGTTGATGACGTCCATCAAAGCCAATCCGGATAGAGTCCAGCGTCAAGTCAGCCGACGATAAGTATTGAAGCCGAATCAAGATAGAGTCACTGAGGCAAGAAGAGGCCGAATTCCACTCAACTTCAAAGAGTCAAGAGATCAGTTCAAGTCATAAAGCAGCCGATATAAATAGAAGCATCGACGGAAGACAAAAACACACAACTCCAGAAACTCAAGCCATCAAGCTTTTCTTATTTCGTTTTACCTTTTGCTTAGGTAGAATTTCCGTCTGTTACTTTAGTTTATTTGCTCTGCTAGTTACAATCTCAGTTACTTTATCTTTCTTGTAGCCTAGTATCGATTTTGAATTGTTCTCTTTGTTTTCCTTCAAACAACAGTTAATAATTTGCAGCCATTCTAGTTTTCAGTTTCGTTGCTATTATCTTTTATTTGCTCCTTATTGTCTTTATGCTTTACTTGTTTAATCGTGTTATTCATAGTATCTATTAATCTTATATTTACTCATACTCCCACAACCACACCTAACTCACCCGACCTTCAGCCATCAAGTCCTTAATCTAGAGGCATCGAACCGCAGCCGAGAATAAGTTCCTTCCTCGGCTAACAATTGCTTGATAAGTCAGATCTACATCCACTACACCTACAGTTGCACACTTGGCCTTCTGGCCGTGTGCTGGCACGCTCCGCATCTATTCATCAAGAAGGACATTTGTTCCTTGATCCCTCGGCTGTATAGGCCGAGGTGATTTTCAGAGGCAACATCTTTTGGCACGCCCAGTGGGACACAAGATTACTATTTTCTTAGTAAGGTTGAATGCAAGGGAAGGAGGTTAGTCAACAAAAACAAGACAACCCATACAGTGTAAACAGGGGAAAGAAGTGTCTTCGGTGTGGAGAGTCAGGACATAATTCAACTTTTTGTCCATCACGGCCGAAGCTCGATCTTACTCCAATCAGAATGTCACTTGAGTCAAGTGGGAATGGGACCTCAGACGCTTCGTCGGTAGAGCAATCAGCCGATGAACGTAGAGCTCAAGAGGCAGCAAAGACTGCAGCAGCCGAACTAGCTGCAAGACAGGAAGCTACACAAGCAGCGGCAGCCGACGCCGCTGCAAGGCAAGAAGACATGAGACGAGCAGCCGCTGACGCAGCCTTGGCCAGGCAATCTACTGAAAGTCCGTCTAGAGGCTTGCCACTTAATGCTTTTCAGAGTGCCTCGAATAGTGTAACCACTCCCGGTGCTATCATCCATGCAGCACGAGATGGTAGAGTTAGAGATACTGTGGAAGATGATTATTTAGGTCCGGCCGGAGTGTCAGCCGAGTATATGTACAAAGCATTGAATGAAGTTTTTAAATTGCAGACGAATGAACTAGCTACTCGAGGAGAAATCAACAATAGAACGTTGGTAGATCAGTTAGCTACTGTTTTGGGAGAGAATACTAACCGATCAATCGGAGGATTGCAAACATCTCTTGAGCAACTGAACCAAACAATGGCGGCTATGGTGAATGGTCAGAACACTTTGCAAACCTTGCTGATACAAAATCAACAAGGCCAACTCAACCAAGCACTTCAACCTCCATGGCAGCAAGCTCATGCTTATGTTCCACAGCCACTAGCTCAGTTTCCTATTGGTGGACAGCCTTTTCAAGCTCAACCCCAATTTGGAATGGCCAATAATTACGTGCAACAGCCGATAAATAACAACAACGGTTTAGGAGGACAAAATCCACCTAGGAATGGGTTAACAGTCGAAGAAATAAGGAGAATCTGTGAAGAAACTGTAGGGCCGGCTCCTAGAAGAACGGCCAGGCCAAGATACACCAAACCATATCCGGAAAGGGTTGAAAACAGAGACTATCCGAGGGGATTCAAATTTCCTGACTTTCCTTTATTCAGCGGAGATGATTACCAATCAACTATAGCACATATTTCCCGGTTCACCGCGCGATGTGCTGAGCATTCTAGAGATGACGATTTGAAGTTGAAGTGGTTTGAGAACTCACTGACCGGCCCTGCTCATGCTTGGTATGTCAACTTGGCTCCTAATTCTATTCAAAACTGGGCCGACATGGAAAGAGCTTTCCATGAGCAATTCTACAGAGCCGAACCAGAAGTCACAATCGCTGATTTAGCAAAAATGTATCAAGCAGCACATGAGTCGGCCCAAGATTTCTTGGATAGATTTAAGGCCGCAAGAAACAAGTGCAGAGTTAATTTGGGGGAGCTAGAATTTGTCCGGATAGCTCAACAAGGTCTAAATTACGAGTTGCGCAAGAAATATGAGGGAGTTGATATTAGAGACATCTTTGAATTAACCACTAGCGTGGCTAGATATGAGGCAATCATTAGAGAAGAGACTCAAGCCAGATCAGCCTCAAAGGGAACTTATTATAAGAACCCTACTGTTCATGCTGTGGAGGCCAATTTCCAAGGTTTGAAGGTCGAGGAAGAAGATTCGGCCGAGATCAATGCTGCCGAACTATTTGTAAACAAGCCAGTGGTTTGTAAAGCCCTTGCAAAGCCAACAAACCCAATCAAGGATAAACCTCAGCCGATAACCTACCATACCAAAGATGGCACACCTTTAAGATTGACACCTACCCGCACTTACACTTTTGATATCACAAAAGCTGACATAATTTTTGATCAACTTCTTGCTGAGAAAGTAATTAAATTGCCAAACGGCCATGTTATACCTAAGGCCGATGAAACTAGAAATAAGTCTTATTGTAAATTTCACAATTCTTGGAAGCATTCTACTAACAATTGTGTGGTTTACCGTGATGCTTTGCAGGATCTCATCGAAAAAGGAAAGCTGAAGTTTCCAGAGACGAGCAAACCAGCTCAGCTTGTCGATACCGACCCTTTTCCAGTCAACATGGTGTACGTCAACTTCCCAAGAGGCCACAGGAGGAATTGGCCAAATATGAACTTGTCTGATCCTAGGGCCCGAAGGAGGTATATGTTTCGTGACCAGAGGAGGGAGCCAGTTTATGATAGTCAGGATGAGGATGCATACGATATGACAATGCCACCGGCTTTGAAGACCTCATCGTCATCTACTTCAAAAGTACCGCCAGCCAGTGCTGTGATTCTGTGCAGCCGTTGCAACTGTGAGGTAACCCTCAATAATCTTCTGCAGATCAAGAACCAAGAGTTAGCTACTGATCAACAGGTAAAGCCTGGGTTAAAAGCCTCAACTAATTGTGAAGAAAGTAAGAAGAAAGACTCAGGAGGGAAACATGCTGGCAATGAATTGGGGACTCCCACGGCCAATTTGGCCGAGGATGAAGTACTTAAGCTCTTTGGCCCTCACAGTCCCAAGGGATATTATCAGGGACAACAAACTTCCCAAAGTGTGTTTAAGAGAATAAAGGAATCTGAAAACGCCGAAAGCGGACGACTTTCGGTGAGGAGAAGGTTGACTTTTGAAGATGATGATCTTGAGGGAAATTTTGTTGATGGTTTCAATGGCCGACGACGATCAGGTTTTGACCAAGATGATCGATTTTATGACCAAGATTACTTTGCTAGAAATAGAGGCCGAAGACCTTATAGGACATATCGGCCACCAGTTACTCATGATAATAGGTGGTATGGCCGAGCGGCCAGAGATCAGCCATTTTCCCCTTTGACAAAAACTCAAAAGAGGCGTATGCAAAGGGAAGTGGCTGCTGCAAGGCAGCAAGGGTCAGAAGGGCAGGAAGTCAGACGCTCTACTGAAGCAGATAACAAAGAAGCCCCTATAATAAGAGAGGATTTTCATAAGGATTCAGGAGAACCTATGGAACTTGAGACCATCGGTGACCATTTTGAAAATGTCCTTAGCTTCCCAAAGCTACCCCATCTGCGATTTACTGAAGGAGGGGTTAAGGTCTTCAAACATCTCAACCCTCCATTTAAGTTGGCTGAATTAGAAACAATGAGAAAGTTTCACCAGAAACATTCAGCCCTTGCAATTTATGGGCTTCCAAGGAGTCAAGACTATATTCTCAATACAATAGTAGCAAATTCTGATGCCGATCATGCTCTGATTCGGCAGGGTTTCCATAGCCGATTCATTACACCTGGTTTAAAAGCTTTGTATCAAGCACATCGCAAAGGAATCCAAAAGAAGGATATAGTCGCTCAAATTCCAGTTTCAGAAGCCGACCTTCATTTCCTTAGATGTTTCATAGAAGCCACTCGGCTGAGGAAACTTATGGCATAACGCCAGAAGAGGTCCAGCTCGCAAGGGAACTTGATAATTATTTAGAAAAGAAAGACTTCGCAATTGAAGAGCAAGCGAAAGCCGATGCCAAAGCTAAGGATATTGAAGAACAGAAGGAAGTACAGAAGGCGGCTATGTATAAGACGCCAAATGGAAAAGTCCCTACCATAAGAGTACTGAGAGGACAGGATCCACCATTCTCAAATCAAGATCTGGGGATGATGAAAAAATATCATAGGATGTATTCAGCATTGGCCACTTATGGCCTAACTGAGGAGGAAAGCGCGATGTTGAAAATGTTGGAAAAGGATCTGTCTTCAGAGTCATACCTCATCACTGAGGATTCTAGCATCGGCTTAAAAATCAATTATCAGGCAATGATGGAGAATTGTAAGCTAGAAGCCAATACTGATAACTTACCTATTTCTGATGCTGACCTGACTTACCTCTGCACCTACCATAAACAACATCCAGCTGCTGAGATATATGGATTCACACCGGCCGAGAGCAAATTACTAGATAATTTGTCCAAATACTTGCGGGCTCGTGCAATCGAGTGGCAAGCAGAGACAGAGAAGGCATCCACCAAGCTGACAACTGGGCCATCGAAGAATTGAAGAAAGAACAAGCCAGTCTCAATCAGCAGTTGAAGGATGAAGAAATGGTAGAAGGTGCTGCCACGAACAATGGTAAGCAAGACGATTATGGAGACGAGGGTGATGAGGAAGTCGATTATGGGGAAGAAGAGGAACAAGGTGACTATGACAATGAGAATGGACTCGATTACGACATTGGGGATGACACAGCTTTTGACATAGAAACCTTATCTCCATTTTATAAGGGCGAGGCCGCCTTTGGAAAAGGAGAAGGTAACACAATGGACATCAACATGGTTTATGTCCTACCTTCAGAACTCAAAGCTCAACCAGGTCAGTCAAATGAACTGATCGGCGACTTTGTTGCCGATCGACAACCTCGATTTGAGATTGATGAAGTCGATGCCCAATTGAAGGATGAAGAAGGCCGTGTGGTACTCACAAAACCAACGGCCAAAATGGCTCAACATTTGAAGCCGTTATACATCACGGCTTACATAGAGGGATATCCAATAACGAAAGTTTTGGTGGACAATGGTGCAGCAGTTAATGTGTTACCTACAGCCGTCATGAAGAAATTACGCAGGACTGAATCCGATTTGCTCCCTTCAGACATTACAGTGAGCAACTTCTCTGGAGGTAAGAGTAGGCCAAGAGGTATCCTCCCCTCGATGTCACAGTGGGAGAAAAGACAAACATGACGGCTTTCTTCGTGGTCGATTCATCTGCTCATTACAATGCATTGCTTGGCCGCGATTGGATTCACCAGAACATGTGTGTACCTTCTTCCCTGCATCAAGTTTTGATCTTCTGGCATGGCGACAAAATTGAGGTCATTCCAGCAGACAATAACCCATTTCAAGCATCCACCAATGTAGTAGAAGCAAGGTTTTATGAAGACGATATTGGTTATTTCATTTTCAGTGGACGAGATAGCAAGGGCCGACCTACTCAAGTTACGGCCCAGAAAATTGTCAACCTAGGGAGTGAGGATGTTTTGCAAGATGCAGAGCGTCCAACCTTGGTTGACCTCTTCAAGGACAATATCAATGTCTAGAGACCCAAGGTCTCTAGAAAGAAAGGCCGCAGTCCGATCTGTTTTAGGACGTTTGCTGGCCTATTGGGCCGACAGGACTACCAAGTCTAACTCGGCCATCAACTTAATGGAATATATTACAGAACAACAGGAAGAAGAACTGCAGTTGGAAGATATCGGCCCAGCCCCGGCCGAATTAGAAGATACTGAAGCCGAAACTCAAGATCCTGTAGACCAAATCAACTTGGGAGATGAAGATAACCCTCGGCTGATCTGTATCAGTAGACTTCTCGATCCAGAACTGCGAGCAGCGATGGAGGCTTTATTACGAGAATATAAGGATTGTTTTGCATGGGAGTACCATGAAATGCCCGGGCTCGATAGAAGCTTAGTAGAACATGTATTACCTCTTAGAGATGATTGTAAACCTTACAAACAAGCTCCTCGGCGATGTTCCGCCGAGGTACAAATTGAAATGAAAGAGGAAATTGAACGATTACTACATGCTAAATTTATTAGACCTGCTAGATATGTGGAATGGGTTTCCAACGCTGTACCTGTAAGAAAGAAAAATGGCAAGATGAGAGTATGCGTTGACTTCAGAAACTTAAATTTAGCAACTCCAAAAGATGAGTATCCTATGCCAATGGCCGATCTCTTAATTGATGGAGCGGCCAACATGAAATATTATCTTTCATGGATGGTCACGCCGGCTATAATCAAATTTTTGTAGCCGAAGAGGATGTCCATAAAACCGCCTTCAGGTGCCCAGGCTTTGTTGGAACCTTTGAATGGGTAGTGATGCCTTTCGGCTTAAAGAATGCCGGAGCAACTTACCAGAGGGCCATGAATGCCATTTTTCACGATTTAATTGGCAAAACCGTAGAGGTGTACATAGATGACGTGGTTGTTAAATCCAAAACCCGATCAGGACATCTAGCCGATCTTGAACAAACATTCCAACGTATGCGAAACATAAACTTAAAATGAACCCTAAAAGTGTGTTTTCGGAGTATCAGCGGGGAATTTTCTTGGTTTTCTCATCCACCAACGAGGAATTGAAGTCGACAAAAATAAAGCTAAAGCCATTATCGACGCACCCGCTCCTTCTAACAAAAAACAGCTACAATCATTCCTTGGTCAGGTTAATTTTCTTAGACGATTCATCTCTAATTTGGCTGGTAAACTACGGCCTTT